>NW_026843646.1:12408591-13608591 GCF_030254825.1 Meriones unguiculatus | reverse complement strand
CTTGCAACGAAATGACTCCAGAACACGTAAAAACCCGCTTGCAACGAAATGACTCCAGAGAACTTCAAAACCCGCTTACAACGAAATGCCTTCAGAGCACTTAAAAACCCGCTTGCAACGAAATGCCTTCAGAGCACTTAAAAACCCGCTTGCAACGAAATGACTCCAGAGTACTTACAAACCCGCTTGCAACGAAATGCCTACAGAGCACTTAAAAAACCCGCTTCCAGTGAAATGTCTGAGAAGTATGTAAAAACCCGCTTGCAAAGAAATGACTCCAGAGCACTTAAAAACCCGCTTGCAACGAAATGACTCCAGAACACTTAAAAAATCCGCTTGCAACGAAATGACTCCAGAGCACTTAAAAACCCGCTTGCAACGAAATGACTCCAGAGCACTTAAAAACCCGCTTGCAACGAAATGACTCCAGAACACTTAAAAAACCGCTTGCAACGAAATGAATCCAGAGCACTTAAAAACCCGCTTGCAACGAAATGACTCCAGAGCACTTAAAAACGCGCTTGCAACGAAATGACTCCAGAGCACTTAAAAACCCGCTTACAACGAAATGCTTTCAGAGCACTTAAAAACCCTCTTGCAACGAAATGACTCCAGAGCACTTAAAAAACCTGCTTCCAGTGAAATGTCTGAGAAGTATGTAAAAACCCGCTTGCAACGAAATGACTCCAGAACACGTAAAAACCCGCTTGCAACGAAATGACTCCAGAGAACTTCAAAACCCGCTTACAACGAAATGCCTTCAGAGCACTTAAAAACCCGCTTGCAACGAAATGACTCCAGAGCACTTAAAAACCCGCTTGCAACCAAATGACTCCAGAGCACTTAAAAACCCGCTTGCAACGAAATGACTCCAGAGCACTTAAACACCCGCTTGCAACGAAAGGACTCCAGAGCAGTTAAAAACCTGCTTGGAACGAAATGACTCCAGAGTACTTAAAAACCAGTTTGCAACGAAATGACTCCAGAGCACTTAAAAAACCCGCTTCCAGTGAAATGTCTGAGAAGCATGTAAAAACCCGCTTGTAATGAAATGACTCCAGAGCACATAAAAACCCGCTTGCAATGAAATGAATCCAGAGCACTTAAAATACTCGCTTCCAGTTAAATGTCAGAGAAATATGTAAAAACCCGCTTGCAACGAAATGACTCCAGAACACGTAAAAACCCGCTTGCAACGAAATGACTCCAGAGCACTTAAAAACCTGCTTGCAAAGAAATGACTTCAGAGTACTTAAAAACCCGCTTGCAACAAAGTGCCTACAGAGCACTTAAAAAACCCGCTTCCAGTGAAATGTCTGAGAAGTATGTAAAAACCCGCTTGCAACGAAATGACTCCAGAACACATAAAAACCCGCTTGCAACGAAAAGACTCCAGAGCACTAAAAAACCCGTTTGCAACAAAATGACTCCAGAGCACTTAAAAACCCGCTTGCAACGAAATGACTCCAGAGCACTTAAAAAACCTGCTTCCAGTTAAATGTCAGAGAAGTATGTAAAAACCCGCTTGCAACGAAATGACTCCAGAGCACGTAAAAACCCGCTTGCAACGAAATGACTCCAGAGTACTTAAAAACCCGCTTGATACGAAATGCCTCCAGAGCACTTAAAAAACCCGCTTTCAGTGAAATGTCTGAGAAGTATGTAAAAACCCGCTTGCAACGAAATGACTCCAGAACACGTAAAAACCCGCTTGCAACGAAATGACTCCAGAGCACTTCAAAACCCGCTTACAACGAAATGCCTTCAGAGCACTTAAAAACCCGCTTGCAACGAAATGACTCCAGAGCACTTAAAAACCCGTTTGCCACGAAATGACTCCAGAGCACTTAAAAACCCGCTTGCAACGAAATGACTCCAGAACACTTAAAAACCCGCTTGCAACGAAATGACTCCAGAGCACTTAAACACCCGCTTGCAACGAAATGACTCCAGAGCACTTAAAAACCCGCTTGCAACGAAATGACTCCAGAGCACTTAAAAACCCGCTTGCAACGAAATGACTCCAGAGCACTTAAAAACCCGCTTGCAACGAAATGACTCCAGAGCACTTAAAAACCCGCTTGCAACGAAATGACTCCAGAGCACTTAAAAACCAGCTTGCAACGAAATGAATCCAGAACACTTAAATACCCGCTTGCAACGAAATGACTCCAGAGCACTTAAAAACCCGCTTGCAACGAAGTGACTCCAGAAGACTTAAAAACCCGCTTGCAACGAAATGACTCCAGAGCACTTAAAAACCCGCTTGCAACGAAATGACTCCAGAGCACTGAAAAACCCGCTTGCAACGAAATGACTCCAGAACAGGTAAAAACCCGCTTGCAACGAAATGACTCCAAAGAACTTCCAAACCCGCTTACAACGAAATGCCTTCAGAGCACTTAAAAACCTGCTTGCAACGAAATGACTCCAGAGCACTTAAAAACCCGCTTGCAACGAAATGACTCCAGAGTACTTAAAAACCCGCTTGCAACGAAATGACTCCAGAGTACTTAAAAAACCCGCTTCCAGTGAAATGTCTGAGAAGCATGTAAAAACCCGCTTGCAATGAAATGACTCCAGAGCACATAAAAACCCGCTTGCAACGAAATGAATCCAGAGCACTTAAAATACTCGCTTCCAGTTAAATGTCAGAGAAATATGTAAAAACCCGCTTGCAACGAAATGACTCCAGAGCACGTAAAAACACACTTGCAACGAAATGACTCCAGAGTACTTACAAACCCGCTTGCAACGAAATGCCTACAGAGCACTTAAAAAACCCGCTTCCAGTGAAATGTCTGAGAAGTATGTAAAAACCCGTTTGCAACGAAATGACTCCAGAACACTTAAAAACCCGCTTGCAACGAAATGACTCCAGAACACTTAAAAACCCGCTTGCAACGAAATGACTCCAGAGCACTTAAAAACCCGCTTGCAACGAAATGACTCCAGAGCACTTAAAAACCCGCTTGCAACGAAATGACTCCAGAGCACTTAAAAACCCGCTTGCAACGAAATGACTCCAGAGCACTTAAAAACCCACTTGCAACGAAATGACTCCAGAGCAATTAAAAACCCGCTTGCAACGAAATGACTCCAGAGCACTTAAAAACCCGCTTACAACGAAATGCTTTCAGAGCACTGAAAAACCCTCTTGCAACGAAATGACTCCAGAGCACTTAAAAAACCTGCTTCCAGTGAAATGTCTGAGAAGTATGTAAAAACCCGCTTGCAACGAAATAACTCCAGAACACGTAAAAACCCGCTTGCAACGAAATGACTCCAGAGAACTTCAAAACCCGCTTACAACGAAATGCCTTCAGAGCACTTAAAAACCCGCTTGCAACGAAATGCCTTCAGAGCACTTAAAAACCCGCTTGCAACGAAATGACTCCAGAGTACTTACAAACCCGCTTGCAACGAAATGCCTACAGAGCACTTAAAAAACCCGCTTCCAGTGAAATGTCTGAGAAGTATGTAAAAACCCGCTTGCAAAGAAATGACTCCAGAGCACTTAAAAACCCGCTTGCAACGAAATGACTCCAGAACACTTAAAAAATCCGCTTGCAACGAAATGACTCCAGAGCACTTAAAAACCCGCTTGCAACGAAATGACTCCAGAGCACTTAAAAACCCGCTTGCAACGAAATGACTCCAGAGCACTTAAAAAACCGCTTGCAACGAAATGAATCCAGAGCACTTAAAAACCCGCTTGCAACGAAATGACTCCAGAGCACTTAAAAACGCGCTTGCAACGAAATGACTCCAGAGCACTTAAAAACCCGCTTACAACGAAATGCTTTCAGAGCACTTAAAAACCCTCTTGCAACGAAATGACTCCAGAGCACTTAAAAAACCTGCTTCCAGTGAAATGTCTGAGAAGTATGTAAAAACCCGCTTGCAACGAAATGACTCCAGAACACGTAAAAACCCGCTTGCAACGAAATGACTCCAGAGAACTTCAAAACCCGCTTACAACGAAATGCCTTCAGAGCACTTAAAAACCCGCTTGCAACGAAATGACTCCAGAGCACTTAAAAACCCGCTTGCAACCAAATGACTCCAGAGCACTTAAAAACCCGCTTGCAACGAAATGACTCCAGAGCACTTAAACACCCGCTTGCAACGAAAGGACTCCAGAGCAGTTAAAAACCTGCTTGGAACGAAATGACTCCAGAGTACTTAAAAACCAGTTTGCAACGAAATGACTCCAGAGCACTTAAAAAACCCGCTTCCAGTGAAATGTCTGAGAAGCATGTAAAAACCCGCTTGTAATGAAATGACTCCAGAGCACATAAAAACCCGCTTGCAATGAAATGAATCCAGAGCACTTAAAATACTCGCTTCCAGTTAAATGTCAGAGAAATATGTAAAAACCCGCTTGCAACGAAATGACTCCAGAACACGTAAAAACCCGCTTGCAACGAAATGACTCCAGAGCACTTAAAAACCTGCTTGCAAAGAAATGACTTCAGAGCACTTAAAAAACCCGCTTCCAGTGAAATGTCTGAGAAGTATGTAAAAACCCGCTTGCAATGAAATGACTCCAGAACACATAAAAACCCGCTTGCAACGAAAAGACTCCAGAGCACTAAAAAACCCGTTTGCAACGAAATGACTCTAGAGCACTTAAAAACCCGCTTGCAACGAAATGACTCCAGAGCACTTAAAAAACCTGCTTCCAGTTAAATGTCAGAGAAGTATGTAAAAACCCGCTTGCAACGAAATGACTCCAGAGCACGTAAAAACCCGCTTGCAACGAAATGACTCCAGAGTACTTAAAAACCCGCTTGATACGAAATGCCTCCAGAGCACTTAAAAAACCCGCTTTCAGTGAAATGTCTGAGAAGTATGTAAAAACCCGCTTGCAACGAAATGACTCCAGAACACGTAAAAACCCGCTTGCAACGAAATGACTCCAGAGCACTTCAAAACCCGCTTACAACGAAATGCCTTCAGAGCACTTAAAAACCCGCTTGCAACGAAATGACTCCAGAGCACTTAAAAACCCGTTTGCCACGAAATGACTCCAGAGCACTTAAAAACCCGCTTGCAACGAAATGACTCCAGAACACTTAAAAACCCGCTTGCAACGAAATGACTCCAGAGCACTTAAAAACCCGCTTAGAAAGAAATGCCTTCAGAGCACTTAAAAACCCACTTGCAACGAAATGACTCCAGAGCACTTAAAAACCCGCTTGCAAAGAAATGACTCCAGAGCACTTAAAAACCCGCTTGCAACGAAATGACTCCCGAGCACTTAAAAACTCGCTTGCAACGAAATGACTCCAGAGCACTTAAAAACCCGCTTGCAACGAAATGACTCCAGAGCACTTAAAAACCCGCTTGCAACGAAATGACTCCAGAGCACTTAAAAACCCGCTTGCAACGAAATGACTCCAGAGTACTTAAAAACCCGCTTGCAACGAAATGACTCCAGAGCACTTAAAAACCCGCTTGCAACGAAATGACTCCAGAACACTTAAAAACCCGCTTGCAACGAAATGACTCCAGAGCACTAAAAAACCCGCTTGCAACGAAATGACTCCAGAGCACTTAAAAACCCGCTGGCAACGAAATTACTCCAGAGCACTTAAAAACCCGCTTGCAACGAAATGACTCCAGAGCACTTAAAAACCCGCTTGCAACGAAATGACTCCAGAGCACTTAAAAAACCTGCTCTCATTGAAATGTCTGAGAAGTATGTAAAAACCCGCTTGCAACGAAATGACTCCAGAGCACTTAAAAACCCGCTTGCAACGAAATGACTCCAGAGCACTTAAATACCCGCTTGCAACGAAATGACTCCAGAGTACTTAAAAACCCGCTTGCAACAAAATGACTCCAGAGCACTTAAAAACCTGCTTGCAACGAAATGACTCCAGAGCACTTAAAAAACACGCTTCCAGTGAAATGTCTGAGAAGTATGTAAAAACCCGCTTGCAACGAAATGACTCCAGAGCACTTAAAAACCCGCTTGCAACGAAATGACTCCAGAGCACTTAAATACCCGCTTGCAACGAAATGACTCCAGAGTACTTAAAAACCCGCTTGCAACGAAATGACTCCAGAGCACTTAAAAAACCCGCTTCCAGTGAAATGTCTGAGAAGTATGTAAAAACCCGCTTGCAACGAAATGACTCGAGAGCATGTAAAAAACGATGCAACGAAATGACTCCAGAGTACTTAAAAACCCGCTTGCAACGAAATCCCTACAGAGCACTTAAAAAACCCGCTTCCAGTGAAATGTCTGAGAAGTATGTAAAAACCCGCTTGCAACGAAATGACTCGAGAGCATGTAAAAAACGCTTGCAACGAAATGACTCCAGAGCACTTAAAAACCCGCTTGCAACGAAATGACTCCAGAGCACGTAAAAACCCACTTGCAACGAAATGACTCCAGAGCACTTAAAAACCCGCTTACAACGAAATGCCTTCAGAGCACTTAAAAACCCCCTTGCAACGAAATGACTCCAGAGCACTTAAAAACCCGCTTGCAACGAAATGACTCCAGAGCACTTAAACACCCGCTTGGAACGAAATGACTCCAGAGCACTTAAAAACCAGCTTGCAACGAAATGACTCCAGAGTACTTAAAAACCCGCTTGCAACGCAATGACTCCAGAGCACTTAAAAAACCCGCTTCCAGTGAAATGTCTGAGAAGTATGTAAAAACCCGCTTGCAACGAAATGACTCCAGAGCACTTAAAAAACTCGTTTCCAGTTAAATGTCAGAGAAGTATGTAAAAACCCGCTTGCAACGAAATGACTCGAGAGCATGTAAAAAACGATGCAACGAAATGACTCCAGAGTACTTAAAAACCCGCTTGCAACGAAATGCCTACAGAGCACTTAAAAAACCCGCTTCCAGTGAAATGTCTGAGAAGTATGTAAAATCCCGCTTGCAACGAAATGACTCCAGAATACGTAAAAACCCGCTTGCAACGAAAAGACTCCAGAGCACTTAAAAACCCGCTTACAATGAAATGCCTTCAGAGCACTTAAAAACCCGCTTGCAACGAAATGACTCCAGAGTACTTAAAAACCCGCTTGCAACGAAATGACTCCAGAGCACTTAAAAACCGCTTGCAACGAAATGAATCCAGAACACATAAAAACCCGCATGCAACGAAATGACTCCAGAGCACTTAAAAACCCGCTTGCAACGAAATGACTCCTGAGCATTTAAACACCCGCTTGCAACGAAATTACTCCAGATCACTTAAAAACCCGCTTGAAACGAAATGACTCCAGAGCACTTAAACACCGGCTTGCAACGAAATGACTCCAGAGCACTTAAAAACCCGCTTGCAACGAAATGACTCCAGAGCACTTAAAAAACAAGCTTCCAGTGAAATGTCTGAGAAGTATGTAAAAACCCGCTTGCAACGAAATGACTCCAGAGCATGTAAAAAACGCTTGCAACGAAATGACTCCAGAGGACTTAAAAACCCGCTTGCAACGAAATGCCTACAGAGCACTTAAAAAACCCGCTTCCAGTGAAATGTCTGAGAAGTATGTAAAAACCCGCTTGCAACGAAATGACTCCAGAACACGTAAAAACCCGCTTGCAACAAAATGACTCCAGAGCACTTAAAAACCCGCTTGCAACGAAATGACTCCAGAGCACTTAAACACCCGCTTGCAACGAAATGACTCCAGAGCACTTAAAAACCCGCTTGCAACGAAATGACTCCAGAGCACTTAAAAACCCGCTTGCAACGAAATGACTCCAGAGCACTTAAAAACCCGCTTGCAACGAAATGACTCCAGAGCACTTAAAAACCCGCTTGCAACGAAATGACTCCAGAGCACTTAAAAACCCGCTTGCAACGAAATGACTCCAGAGTACTTAAAAAACCGCTTGCAACGAAATGACTCCAGAGCACTTAAAAACCCGCTTGCAACGAAATGACTCCAGAACACTTAAAAACCCGCTTGCAACGAAATGACTCCAGAGCACTAAAAAACCCGCTTACAACGAAATGACTCCAGAGCACTTAAAAATCCGCTGGCAACGAAATTACTCCAGAGCACTTAAAAACCCGCTTGCAACGAAATGACTCCAGAGCACTTAAAAACCCGCTTGCAACGAAATGACTCCAGAGCACTTAAAAAACCTGCTCTCATTGAAATGTCTGAGAAGTATGTAAAAACCCGCTTGCAACGAAATGACTCCAGAGCACTTAAAAACCCGCTTGCAACGAAATGACTCCAGAGCACTTAAATACCCGCTTGCAACGAAATGACTCCAGAGTACTTAAAAACCCGCTTGCAACAAAATGACTCAAGAACACTTAAAAACCTGCTTGCAACGAAATGACTCCAGAGCACTTAAAAAACCCGCTTCCAGTGAAATGTCTGAGAAGTATGTAAAAACCCGCTTGCAACGAAATGACTCCAGAGCACTTAAAAACCCGCTTGCAACGAAATGACTCCAGAGCACTTAAATACCCGCTTGCAACGAAATGACTCCAGAGTACTTAAAAACCCGCTTGCAACGAAATGACTCCAGAGCACTTAAAAAACCCGCTTCCAGTGAAATGTCTGAGAAGTATGTAAAAACCCGCTTGCAACGAAATGACTCGAGAGCATATAAAAAACGATGCAACGAAATGACTCCAGAGTACTTAAAAACCCGCTTGCAACGAAATGCCTACAGAGCACTTAAAAAACCCGCTTCCAGTGAAATGTCTGAGAAGTATGTAAAAACCCGCTTGCAACGAAATGACTCGAGAGCATGTAAAAAACGCTTGCAACGAAATGACTCCAGAGTACTTAAAAACCCGCTTGCAACGAAATGACTCCAGAGCACGTAAAAACCCACTTGCAACGAAATGACTCCAGAGCACTTAAAAACCCGCTTACAACGAAATGCCTTCAGAGCACTTAAAAACCCCCTTGCAACGAAATGACTCCAGAGCACTTAAAAACCCGCTTGCAACGAAATGACTCCAGAGCACTTAAACACCCGCTTGGAACGAAATGACTCCAGAGCACTTAAAAACCAGCTTGCAACGAAATGACTCCAGAGTACTTAAAAACCCGCTTGCAACGAAATGACTCCAGAGCACTTAAAAAACCCGCTTCCAGTGAAATGTCTGAGAAGTATGTAAAAACCTGCTTGCAACGAAATGACTCCAGAGCACTTAAAAAACTCGTTTCCAGTTAAATGTCAGAGAAGTATGTAAAAACCCGCTTGCAACGAAATGACTCGAGAGCATGTAAAAAACGATGCAACGAAATGACTCCAGAGTACTTAAAAACCCGCTTGCAACGAAATGCCCACAGAGCACTTAAAAAACCCGCTTCCAGTGAAATGTCTGAGAAGTATGTAAAAACCCGCTTGCAACGAAATGACTCCAGAATACGTAAAAACCCGCTTGCAACGAAAAGACTCCAGAGCACTTAAAAACCCGCTTACAACGAAATGCCTTCAGAGCACTTAAAAACCCGCTTGCAACGAAATGACTCCAGAGTACTTAAAAACCCGCTTGCAACGAAATGACTCCAGAGCACTTAAAAACCCGCTTGCAAAGAAATGAATCCAGAACACATAAAAACCCGCATGCAACGAAATGACTCCAGAGCACTTAAAAACCCGCTTGCAACGAAATGACTCCTGAGCACTTAAACACCCGCTTGCAACGAAATTACTCCAGAGCACTTAAAAACCCGCTTGAAACGAAATGACTCCAGAGCACTTAAACACCGGCTTGCAACGAAATGACTCCAGAGCACTTAAAAACCCGCTTGCAACGAAATGACTCCAGAGCACTTAAAAAACAAGCTTCCAGTGAAATGTCTGAGAAGTATGTAAAAACCCGCTTGCAACGAAATGACTCCAGAGCATGTAAAAAACGCTTGCAACGAAATGACTCCAGAGGACTTAAAAACCCGCTTGCAACGAAATGCCTACAGAGCACTTAAAAAACCCGCTTCCAGTGAAATGTATGAGAAGTATGTAAAAACCCGCTTGCAACGAAATGACTCCAGAACACGTAAAAACCCGCTTGCAACGAAATGACTCCAGAGCACTTAAAAACACGCTTACAACGAAATGCCTTCAGAGCACTTAAAAACCCGCGTGCAACGAAATGACTCCAGAGTACTTAAAAACCCGCTTGCAACGAAATGACTCCAGAGCACTTAAAAACCCTCTTGCAACGAAATGAATCCAGAACACATAAAAACCCGCATGCAACGAAATGACTCCAGAGCACTTAAAAATCCGCTTCCAGTGAAATGTCAGAGAAGTATGTAAAAACCCGCTTGCAACGAAATGACTCCAGAATACGTAAAAACCCGCTTGCAACGAAAAGACTCCAGAGCACTTAAAAACCCGCTTACAATGAAATGCCTTCAGAGCACTTAAAAACCCGCTTGCAACGAAATGACTCCAGAGTACTTAAAAACCCGCTTGCAACGAAATGACTCCAGAGCACTTAAAAACCGCTTGCAACGAAATGAATCCAGAACACATAAAAACCCGCATGCAACGAAATGACTCCAGAGCACTTAAAAACCCGCTTGCAACGAAATGACTCCTGAGCACTTAAACACCCGCTTGCAACGAAATTACTCCAGATCACTTAAAAACCCGCTTGAAACGAAATGACTCCAGAGCACTTAAACACCGGCTTGCAACGAAATGACTCCAGAGCACTTAAAAACCCGCTTGCAACGAAATGACTCCAGAGCACTTAAAAAACAAGCTTCCAGTGAAATGTCTGAGAAGTATGTAAAAACCCGCTTGCAACGAAATGACTCCAGAGCATGTAAAAAACGCTTGCAACGAAATGACTCCAGAGGACTTAAAAACCCGCTTGCAACGAAATGCCTACAGAGCACTTAAAAAACCCGCTTCCAGTGAAATGTCTGAGAAGTATGTAAAAACCCGCTTGCAACGAAATGACTCCAGAACACGTAAAAACCCGCTTGCAACAAAATGACTCCAGAGCACTTAAAAACCCGCTTGCAACGAAATGACTCCAGAGCACTTAAACACCCGCTTGGAACGAAATGACTCCAGAGCACTTAAAAACCCGCTTGCAACGAAATGACTCCAGAGCACTTAAAAACCCGCTTGCAACGAAATGACTCCAGAGCACTTAAAAACCCGCTTGCAACGAAATGACTCCAGAGCACTTAAAAACCCGCTTGCAACGAAATGACTCCAGAGCACTTAAAAACCCGCTTGCAACGAAATGACTCCAGAGTACTTAAAAACCCGCTTGCAACAAAATGACTCCTAGCACTTAAAAACCCGCTTGCAACGAAATGACTCCAGAACACTTAAAAACCCGCTTGCAACGAAATGACTCCAGAGCACTAAAAAACCCGCTTGCAACGAAATGACTCCAGAGCACTTAAAAATCCGCTGGCAACGAAATGACTCCAGAGCACTAAAAAACCCGCTTGCAACGAAATGACTCCAGAGCACTTAAAAATCCGCTGGCAACGAAATTACTCCAGAGCACTTAAAAACCCGCTTGCAACGAAATGACTCCAGAGCACTTAAAAACCCGCTTGCAACGAAATGACTCCAGAGCACTTAAATACCCGCTTGCAACGAAATGACTCCAGAGTACTTAAAAACCCGCTTGCAACAAAATGACTCCAGAACACTTAAAAACCTGCTTGCAACGAAATGACTCCAGAGCACTTAAAAAACCCGCTTCCAGTGAAATGTCTGAGAAGTATGTAAAAACCCGCTTGCAACGAAATGACTCCAGAGCACTTAAAAACCAGCTTGCAACGAAATGACTCCAGAGCACTTAAATACCCGCTTGCAACGAAATGACTCCAGAGTACTTAAAAACCCGCTTGCAACGAAATGACTCCAGAGCACTTAAAAAACCCGCTTCCAGTGAAATGTCTGAGAAGTATGTAAAAACCCGCTTGCAACGAAATGACTCGAGAGCATATAAAAAACGATGCAACGAAATGACTCCAGAGTACTTAAAAACCCGCTTGCAACGAAATGCCTACAGAGCACTTAAAAAACCCGCTTCCAGTGAAATGTCTGAGAAGTATGTAAAAACCCGCTTTCAACGAAATGACTCGAGAGCATGTAAAAAACGCTTGCAACGAAATGACTCCAGAGCACTTAAAAACCCGCTTGCAACGAAATGACTCCAGAGCACGTAAAAACCCACTTGCAACGAAATGACTCCAGAGCACTTAAAAACCCGCTTACAACGAAATGCCTTCAGAGCACTTAAAAACCCCCTTGCAACGAAATGACTCCAGAGCACTTAAAAACCCGCTTGCAACGAAATGACTCCAGAGCACTTAAACACTCGCTTGGAACGAAATGACTCCAGAGCACTTAAAAACCAGCTTGCAACGAAATGACTCCAGAGTACTTAAAAACCCGCTTGCAACGAAATGACTCCAGAGCACTTAAAAAACCCGCTTCCAGTGAAATGTCTGAGAAGTATGTAAAAACCCGCTTGCAACGAAATGACTCCAGAGCACTTAAAAAACTCGTTTCCAGTTAAATGTCAGAGAAGTATGTAAAAACCCGCTTGCAACGAAATGACTCGAGAGCATGTAAAAAACGATGCAACGAAATGACTCCAGAGTACTTAAAAACCCACTTGCAACGAAATGCCTACAGAGCACTTAAAAAACCCGCTTCCAGTGAAATGTCTGAGAAGTATGTAAAAACCCGCTTGCAACGAAATGACTCCAGAATACGTAAAAACCCGCTTGCAACGAAAAGACTCCAGAGCACTTAAAAACCCGCTTACAACAAAATGCCTTCAGAGCACTTAAAAACCCGCTTGCAACGAAATGACTCCAGAGTACTTAAAAACCCGCTTGCAACGAAATGACTCCAGAGCACTTAAAAACCCGCTTGCAACGAAATGAATCCAGAACACATAAAAACCCGCATGCAACGAAATGACTCCAGAGCACTTAAAAACCCGCTTGCAACGAAATGACTCCTGAGCACTTAAACACCCGCTTGCAACGAAATTACTCCAGAGCACTTAAAAACCCGCTTGAAACGAAATGACTCCAGAGCACTTAAACACCGGCTTGCAACGAAATGACTCCAGAGCACTTAAAAACCCGCTTGCAACGAAATGACTCCAGAGCACTTAAAAAACAAGCTTCCAGTGAAATGTCTGAGAAGTATGTAAAAACCCGCTTGCAACGAAATGACTCCAGAGCATGTAAAAAACGCTTGCAACGAAATGACTCCAGAGGACTTAAAAACCCGCTTGCAACGAAATGCCTACAGAGCACTTAAAAAACCCGCTTCCAGTGAAATGTATGAGAAGTATGTAAAAACCCGCTTGCAACGAAATGACTCCAGAACACGTAAAAACCCGCTTGCAACGAAATGACTCCAGAGCACTTAAAAACACGCTTACAACGAAATGCCTTCAGAGCACTTAAAAACCCGCGTGCAACGAAATGACTCCAGAGTACTTAAAAACCCGCTTGCAACGAAATGACTCCAGAGCACTTAAAAACCCGCTTGCAACGAAATGAATCCAGAACACATAAAAACCCGCATGCAACGAAATGACTCCAGAGCTCTTAAAAATCCGCTTCCAGTGAAATGTCAGAGAAGTATGTAAAAACCCGCTTGCAACGAAATGACTCCAGAGCATGTAAAAACCCGCTTACAACGAAATGCCTTCAGAGCACTTAAAAACCCGCTTGCAACGAAATGACTCCAGCGCACTTAAAAACCCGCTTGCAACGAAATGAATCCAGAACACATAAAAACCCGCTTGCAACAAAATGACTCCAGAGCACTTAAAAACCCGCTTGCAACGAAATGACTCCAGAGCACTTAAAAACCCGCTTGCAACGAAATGAGTCCAGAACACTTAAAAACCCGCTTGCAACGAAATGACTCCAGAGCACTTAAAAACCCGCTTGCAACGAAATGACTCCAGAGCACTTAAAAACCCGCTTGCAACGAAATGATTCCAGAGCACTTAAAAACCCGCTTGCAACGAAATGACTCCAGAGCACTTAAAAACCTGCTTGCAACGAAATGACTCCAGAGCACTTAAAAAACCTGCTCTCAGTGAAATGTCTGAGAAGTATGTAAAAACCCGCTTGCAACGAAATGACTCCAGAGCACTTAAAAACCCGCTTGCAACGAAATGACTCCAGAGCACTTAAACACCCGCTTGAAACGAAATGACTCCAGAGCACTTAAAAACCCGCTTGCAACGAAATGACTCCAGAGTACTTAAAAACCCGCTTGCAACGAAATGACTCCAGAGCACTTAAAAACCAGCTTGCAACGAAATGAATCCAGAACACTTAAATACCCGCTTGCAACGAAATGACTCCAGAGCACTTAAAAACCCGCTTGCAACGAAGTGACTCCAGAAGACTTAAAAACCCGCTTGCAACGAAATGACTCCAGAGCACTTAAAAACCCGCTTGCAACGAAATGACTCCAGAGCACTTAAAAACCCGCTTGCAACGAAATGACTCCAGAGCACGTAAAAACCAGCTTGCAACGAAATGACTCCAGAGCACTTAAAAACCCGCTTGCAACGAAATGACTCCAGAGTACTTAAAAACCCGCTTGCAACGAAATGACTCCAGAGCACTTAAAAACCCGCTTGCAACGAAATGACTCCAGAGTACTTAAAAACCCGCTTGCAACGAAATGACAACCAGAGCACTTAAAAAACCCGCTTCCAGTGAAATGTCTGAGAAGTATGTAAAAACCCGCTTGCAACGAAATGACTCCAGAGCACGTAAAAACCAGCTTGCAACGAAATGAATCCAGAGCACTTAAAAACCCGCTTGCAACGAAATGACTCCAGAGTACTTAAAAACCCGCTTGCAACAAAATGACTCCAGAGCACTTAAAAACCTGCTTTCAACGAAATGACTCCAGAACACTTAAATACCCGCTTGCAACGAAATGACTCCAGAGCACTTAAACACCCGCTTGCAACGAAATGACTCCAGAGCACTTAAAAACCCGCTTGCAACGAAATGACTCCAGAGCACTTAAAAACCCGCTTGCAAAGAAATGACTCCAGAGCACTTAAAAACCCGCTTGCAACGAAATGACTGCAGAGTACTTAAAATCCCGCTTGCAACGAAATGACTCCAGAGCACTTAAAAAACTCGTTTCCACTTAAATGTCAGAGAAGTATGTAAAAACCCGCTTGCAACGAAATGACTCGAGAGCATGTAAAAAACGCTTGCAACGAAATGACTCCAGAGCACTTAAAAACCCGCTTGCAACGAAATGACTCCAGAGCACTTAAAAAACCCGCTTCCAGTGAAATGTCTGAGAAGTATGTAAAAACCCGCTTGCAACGAAATGACTCCAGAGCACTTAAAAACCAGCTTGCGACGAAATGACTCCAGAGCACTTAAAAACCAGCTTGCAACGAAATGACTCCAGAGCACGTAAAAACCCACTTGCAACGAAATGACTCCAGAGCACTTAAAAACCCGCTTGCAACGAAATGAATCCAGAACACATAAAAACCCGCATGCAACGAAATGACTCCAGAGCACTTAAAAAACCCGCTTCCAGTGAAATGTCTGAGAAGTATGTAAAAACCCGCTTGCAACGAAATGACTCCAGAGCACTTAAAAACCCGCGTGCAACGAAATGACTCCAGAGTACTTAAAAACCCGCTTGCAACGAAATGACTCCAGAGCACTTAAAAACCCGCTTGCAACGAAATGAATCCAGAACACATAAAAACCCGCGTGCAACGAAATGACTCCAGAGCACTTAAAAATCCGCTTCCAGTGAAATATCAGAGAAGTATGTAAAAACCCGCTTGCAACGAAATGACTCCAGAGCACTTAAAAACCCGCTTACAACGAAATGCCTTCAGAGCACTTAAAAACCCGCTTGCAACGAAATGACTCCAGAGCACTTAAAAACCCGCTTGCAACGAAATGACTCCAGAGCACTAAAAAACCCGCTTGCAACGAAATGACTCCAGAGCACTTAAAAACCCGCTTGCAACGAAATGACTCCAGAGCACTTAAAAACCCGCTTGCAACGAAATGACTCCAGAGCACTTAAAAAACCTGCTCTCATTGAAATGTCTGAGAAGTATGTAAAAACCCGCTTGCAACGAAATGACTCCAGAGCACTTAAAAACCCGCTTGCAACGAAATGACTCCAGAGCACTTAAATACCCGCTTGCAACGAAATGACTCCAGAGTACTTAAAAACCCGCTTGCAACAAAATGACTCAAGAACACTTAAAAACCTGCTTGCAACGAAATGACTCCAGAGCACTTAAAAAACCCGCTTCCAGTGAAATGTCTGAGAAGTATGTAAAAACCCGCTTGCAACGAAATGACTCCAGAGCACTTAAAAACCCGCTTGCAACGAAATGACTCCAGAGCACTTAAATACCCGCTTGCAACGAAATGACTCCAGAGTACTTAAAAACCCGCTTGCAACGAAATGACTCCAGAGCACTTAAAAAACCCGCTTCCAGTGAAATGTCTGAGAAGTATGTAAAAACCCGCTTGCAACGAAATGACTCGAGAGCATATAAAAAACGATGCAACGAAATGACTCCAGAGTACTTAAAAACCTGCTTGCAACGAAATGCCTACAGAGCACTTAAAAAACCCGCTTCCAGTGAAATGTCTGAGAAGTATGTAAAAACCCGCTTGCAACGAAATGACTCGAGAGCATGTAAAAAACGCTTGCAACGAAATGACTCCAGAGTACTTAAAAACCCGCTTGCAACGAAATGACTCCAGAGCACGTAAAAACCCACTTGCAACGAAATGACTCCAGAGCACTTAAAAACCCGCTTACAACGAAATGCCTTCAGAGCACTTAAAAACCCCCTTGCAACGAAATGACTCCAGAGCACTTAAAAACCCGCTTGCAACGAAATGACTCCAGAGCACTTAAACACCCGCTTGGAACGAAATGACTCCAGAGCACTTAAAAACCAGCTTGCAACGAAATGACTCCAGAGTACTTAAAAACCCGCTTGCAACGAAATGACTCCAGAGCACTTAAAAAACCCGCTTCCAGTGAAATGTCTGAGAAGTATGTAAAAACCCGCTTGCAACGAAATGACTCCAGAGCACTTAAAAAACTCGTTTCCAGTTAAATGTCAGAGAAGTATGTAAAAACCCGCTTGCAACGAAATGACTCGAGAGCATGTAAAAAACGATGCAACGAAATGACTCCAGAGTACTTAAAAACCCGCTTGCAACGAAATGCCTACAGAGCACTTAAAAAACCCGCTTCCAGTGAAATGTCTGAGAAGTATGTAAAAACCCGCTTGCAACGAAATGACTCCAGAATACGTAAAAACCCGCTTGCAACGAAAAGACTCCAGAGCACTTAAAAACCCGCTTACAACGAAATGCCTTCAGAGCACTTAAAAACCCGCTTGCAACGAAATGACTCCAGAGTACTTAAAAACCCGCTTGCAACGAAATGACTCCAGAGCACTTAAAAACCCGCTTGCAAAGAAATGAATCCAGAACACATAAAAACCCGCATGCAACGAAATGACTCCAGAGCACTTAAAAACCCGCTTGCAACGAAATGACTCCTGAGCACTTAAACACCCGCTTGCAACGAAATTACTCCAGAGCACTTAAAAACCCGCTTGAAACGAAATGACTCCAGAGCACTTAAACACCGGCTTGCAACGAAATGACTCCAGAGCACTTAAAAACCCGCTTGCAACGAAATGACTCCAGAGCACTTAAAAAACAAGCTTCCAGTGAAATGTCTGAGAAGTATGTAAAAACCCGCTTGCAACGAAATGACTCCAGAGCATGTAAAAAACGCTTGCAACGAAATGACTCCAGAGGACTTAAAAACCCGCTTGCAACGAAATGCCTACAGAGCACTTAAAAAACCCGCTTCCAGTGAAATGTATGAGAAGTATGTAAAAACCCGCTTGCAACGAAATGACTCCAGAACACGTAAAAACCCGCTTGCAACGAAATGACTCCAGAGCACTTAAAAACACGCTTACAACGAAATGCCTTCAGAGCACTTAAAAACCCGCGTGCAACGAAATGACTCCAGAGTACTTAAAAACCCGCTTGCAACGAAATGACTCCAGAGCACTTAAAAACCCGCTTGCAACGAAATGAATCCAGAACACATAAAAACCCGCATGCAACGAAATGACTCCAGAGCACTTAAAAATCCGCTTCCAGTGAAATGTCAGAGAAGTATGTAAAAACCCGCTTGCAACGAAATGACTCCAGAATACGTAAAAACCCGCTTGCAACGAAAAGACTCCAGAGCACTTAAAAACCCGCTTACAATGAAATGCCTTCAGAGCACTTAAAAACCCGCTTGCAACGAAATGACTCCAGAGTACTTAAAAACCCGCTTGCAACGAAATGACTCCAGAGCACTTAAAAACCGCTTGCAACGAAATGAATCCAGAACACATAAAAACCCGCATGCAACGAAATGACTCCAGAGCACTTAAAAACCCGCTTGCAACGAAATGACTCCTGAGCACTTAAACACCCGCTTGCAACGAAATTACTCCAGATCACTTAAAAACCCGCTTGAAACGAAATGACTCCAGAGCACTTAAACACCGGCTTGCAACGAAATGACTCCAGAGCACTTAAAAACCCGCTTGCAACGAAATGACTCCAGAGCACTTAAAAAACAAGCTTCCAGTGAAATGTCTGAGAAGTATGTAAAAACCCGCTTGCAACGAAATGACTCCAGAGCATGTAAAAAACGCTTGCAACGAAATGACTCCAGAGGACTTAAAAACCCGCTTGCAACGAAATGCCTACAGAGCACTTAAAAAACCCGCTTCCAGTGAAATGTCTGAGAAGTATGTAAAAACCCGCTTGCAACGAAATGACTCCAGAACACGTAAAAACCCGCTTGCAACAAAATGACTCCAGAGCACTTAAAAACCCGCTTGCAACGAAATGACTCCAGAGCACTTAAACACCCGCTTGGAACGAAATGACTCCAGAGCACTTAAAAACCCGCTTGCAACGAAATGACTCCAGAGCACTTAAAAACCCGCTTGCAACGAAATGACTCCAGAGCACTTAAAAACCCGCTTGCAACGAAATGACTCCAGAGCACTTAAAAACCCGCTTGCAACGAAATGACTCCAGAGCACTTAAAAACCCGCTTGCAACGAAATGACTCCAGAGTACTTAAAAACCCGCTTGCAACGAAATGACTCCAGAGCACTTAAAAACCCGCTTGCAACGAAATGACTCCAGAACACTTAAAAACCCGCTTGCAACGAAATGACTCCAGAGCACTAAAAAACCCGCTTGCAACGAAATGACTCCAGAGCACTTAAAAATCCGCTGGCAACGAAATTACTCCAGAGCACTTAAAAACCCGCTTGCAACGAAATGACTCCAGAGCACTTAAAAACCCGCTTGCAACGAAATGACTCCAGAGCACTTAAAAAACCTGCTCTCATTGAAATGTCTGAGAAGTATGTAAAAACCCGCTTGCAACGAAATGACTCCAGAGCACTTAAAAACCCGCTTGCAACGAAATGACTCCAGAGCACTTAAATACCCGCTTGCAACGAAATGACTCCAGAGTACTTAAAAACCCGCTTGCAACAAAATGACTCCAGAACACTTAAAAACCTGCTTGCAACGAAATGACTCCAGAGCACTTAAAAAACCCGCTTCCAGTGAAATGTCTGAGAAGTATGTAAAAACCCGCTTGCAACGAAATGACTCCAGAGCACTTAAATACCCGCTTGCAACGAAATGACTCCAGAGTACTTAAAAACCCGCTTGCAACGAAATGACTCCAGAGCACTTAAAAAACCCGCTTCCAGTGAAATGTCTGAGAAGTATGTAAAAACCCGCTTGCAACGAAATGACTCGAGAGCATATAAAAAACGATGCAACGAAATGACTCCAGAGTACTTAAAAACCCGCTTGCAACGAAATGCCTACAGAGCACTTAAAAAACCCGCTTCCAGTGAAATGTCTGAGAAGTATGTAAAAACCCGCTTTCAACGAAATGACTCGAGAGCATGTAAAAAACGCTTGCAACGAAATGACTCCAGAGCACTTAAAAACCCGCTTGCAACGAAATGACTCCAGAGCACGTAAAAACCCACTTGCAACGAAATGACTCCAGAGCACTTAAAAACCCGCTTACAACGAAATGCCTTCAGAGCACTTAAAAACCCCCTTGCAACGAAATGACTCCAGAGCACTTAAAAACCCGCTTGCAACGAAATGACTCCAGAGCACTTAAACACCCGCTTGGAACGAAATGACTCCAGAGCACTTAAAAACCAGCTTGCAACGAAATGACTCCAGAGTACTTAAAAACCCGCTTGCAACGAAATGACTCCAGAGCACTTAAAAAACCCGCTTCCAGTGAAATGTCTGAGAAGTATGTAAAAACCCGCTTGCAACGAAATGACTCCAGAGCACTTAAAAAACTCGTTTCCAGTTAAATGTCAGAGAAGTATGTAAAAACCCGCTTGCAACGAAATGACTCGAGAGCATGTAAAAAACGATGCAACGAAATGACTCCAGAGTACTTAAAAACCCACTTGCAACGAAATGCCTACAGAGCACTTAAAAAACCCGCTTCCAGTGAAATGTCTGAGAAGTATGTAAAAACCCGCTTGCAACGAAATGACTCCAGAATACGTAAAAACCCGCTTGCAACGAAAAGACTCCAGAGCACTTAAAAACCCGCTTACAACAAAATGCCTTCAGAGCACTTAAAAACCCGCTTGCAACGAAATGACTCCAGAGTACTTAAAAACCCGCTTGCAACGAAATGACTCCAGAGCACTTAAAAACCCGCTTGCAACGAAATGAATCCAGAACACATAAAAACCCGCATGCAACGAAATGACTCCAGAGCACTTAAAAACCCGCTTGCAACGAAATGACTCCTGAGCACTTAAACACCCGCTTGCAACGAAATTACTCCAGAGCACTTAAAAACCCGCTTGAAACGAAATGACTCCAGAGCACTTAAACACCGGCTTGCAACGAAATGACTCCAGAGCACTTAAAAACCCGCTTGCAACGAAATGACTCCAGAGCACTTAAAAAACAAGCTTCCAGTGAAATGTCTGAGAAGTATGTAAAAACCCGCTTGCAACGAAATGACTCCAGAGCATGTAAAAAACGCTTGCAACGAAATGTCTCCAGAGGACTTAAAAACCCGCTTGCAACGAAATGCCTACAGAGCACTTAAAAAACCCGCTTCCAGTGAAATGTATGAGAAGTATGTAAAAACCCGCTTGCAACGAAATGACTCCAGAACACGTAAAAACCCGCTTGCAACGAAATGACTCCAGAGCACTTAAAAACACGCTTACAACGAAATGCCTTCAGAGCACTTAAAAACCCGCGTGCAACGAAATGACTCCAGAGTACTTAAAAACCCGCTTGCAACGAAATGACTCCAGAGCACTTAAAAACCCGCTTGCAACGAAATGAATCCAGAACACATAAAAACCCGCATGCAACGAAATGACTCCAGAGCTCTTAAAAATCCGCTTCCAGTGAAATGTCAGAGAAGTATGTAAAAACCCGCTTGCAACGAAATGACTCCAGAGCATGTAAAAACCCGCTTACAACGAAATGCCTTCAGAGCACTTAAAAACCCGCTTGCAACGAAATGACTCCAGCGCACTTAAAAACCCGCTTGCAACGAAATGAATCCAGAACACTTAAAAACCCGCTTGCAACGAAATGACTCCAGAGCACTTAAAAACCCGCTTAGAACGAAATGCCTTCAGAGCACTTAAAAACCCGCTTGCAACGAAATGACTCCAGAGCACTTAAAAACCCGCTTGCAAAGAAATGACTCCAGAGCACTTAAAAACCCGCTTGCAACGAAATGACTCCAGAGCACTTAAAAAACCCGCTTCCAGTTAAATGTCAGAGAAATATGTAAAAACCCACTTGCAACGAAATGACTCCCGAGCACGTAAAAACCCGCTTGCAACGAAAAGACTCTAGAGCACTTAAAAAACCTGCTTCCAGTTAAATGTCAGAGAAGTATGTAAAAACCCGCTTGCAATGAAATGACTCCAGAGTACTTAAAAACCCGCTTGATACGAAATGCCTCCAGAGCACTTAAAAAACCCGCTTTCAGTGAAATGTCTGAGAAGTGTGTAAAAACCCGCTTGCAACGAAATGACTCCAGAGCACTTCAAAACCCGCTTGCACCGAAATGACTCCAGAGCACTTAAAAACCCGCTTGCAACGAAATGACTCCAGAGCACTTAAAAACCCGATTGAAACGAAAAGACTCCAGAGCACTTAAAAACCCGCTTGCAACGAAATGGCTCCAGAGCACTTAAAAACCCGCTTGCAACGAAATGACTCCAGAGCACTTAAAAACCCGCTTGCAACGAAATGACTCCAGAGCACTGAAAAACCCGCTTGCAACGAAATGACTCCAGAACAGGTAAAAACCCGCTTGCAACGAAATGACTCCAAAGAACTTCCAAACCCGCTTACAACGAAATGCCTTCAGAGCACTTAAAAACCTGCTTGCAACGAAATGACTCCAGAGCACTTAAAAACCCGCTTGCAACGAAATGACTCCAGAGCACTTAAACACCCGCTTGCAACGAAATGACTCCAGAGCACTTAAAAACCCGCTTGCAACGAAATGACTCCAGAGCACTTAAAAACCCGCTGGCAACGAAATGACTCCAGAGCACTTAAAAACCCGCTTACAACGAAATGCTTTCAGAGCACTTAAAAACCCTCTTGCAACGAAATGACTCCAGAGCACTTAAAAAACCTGCTTCCAGTGAAATGTCTTAGAAGTATGTAAAAACCCGCTTGCAACGAAATGACTCCAGAACACGTAAAAACCCGCTTGCAACGAAATGACTCCAGAGAACTTCAAAACCCGCTTACAACGAAATGCCTTCAGAGCACTTAAAAACCCGCTTGCAACGAAATGCCTTCAGAGCACTTAAAAACCCGCTTGCAACGAAATGACTCCAGAGTACTTACAAACCCGCTTGCAACGAAATGCCTACAGAGCACTTAAAAAACCCGCTTCCAGTGAAATGTCTGAGAAGTATGTAAAAACCCGCTTGCAAAGAAATGACTCCAGAGCACTTAAAAACCCGCTTGCAACGAAATGACTCCAGAACACTTAAAAAATCCGCTTGCAACGAAATGACTCCAGAGCACTTAAAAACCCGCTTGCAACGAAATGACTCCAGAGCACTTAAAAACCCGCTTGCAACGAAATGACTCCAGAGCACTTAAAAAACCGCTTGCAACGAAATGAATCCAGAGCACTTAAAAACCCGCTTGCAACGAAATGACTCCAGAGCACTTAAAAACCCGCTTGCAACGAAATGACTCCAGAGCACTTAAAAACCCGCTTACAAAGAAATGCTTTCAGAGCACTTAAAAACCCTCTTGCAACGAAATGACTCCAGAGCACTTAAAAAACCTGCTTCCAGTGAAATGTCTGAGAAGTATGTAAAAACCCGCTTGCAACGAAATGACTCCAGAACACGTAAAAACCCCCTTGCAACGAAATGACTCCAGAGAACTTCAAAACCCGCTTACAACGAAATGCCTTCAGAGCACTTAAAAACCCGCTTGCAACGAAATGACTCCAGAGCACTTAAAAACCCGCTTGCAACCAAATGACTCCAGAGCACTTAAAAACCCGCTTGCAACGAAAGGAATCCAGAGCAGTTAAAAACCTGCTTGGAACGAAATGACTCCAGAGTACTTAAAAACCAGTTTGCAACGAAATGACTCCAGAGCACTTAAAAAACCCGCTTCCAGTGAAATGTCTGAGAAGCATGTAAAAACCCGCTTGTAATGAAATGACTCCAGAGCACATAAAAACCCGCTTGCAATGAAATGAATCCAGAGCACTTAAAATACTCGCTTCCAGTTAAATGTCAGAGAAATATGTAAAAACCCGCTTGCAACGAAATGACTCCAGAACACGTAAAAACCCGCTTGCAACGAAATGACTCCAGAGCACTTAAAAACCTGCTTGCAAAGAAATGACTCCAGAGTACTTAAAAACCCGCTTGCAACAAAGTGCCTACAGAGCACTTAAAAAACCCGCTTCCAGTGAAATGTCTGAGAAGTATGTAAAAACCCGCTTGCAACGAAATGACTCCAGAACACATAAAAACCCGCTTGCAACGAAAAGACTCCAGAGCACTAAAAAACCCGCTTGCAACGAAATGACTCCAGAGCACTTAAAAACCCGCTTGCAACGAAATGACTCCAGAGCACTTAAAAAACCTGCTTCCAGTTAAATGTCAGAGAAGTATGTAAAAACCCGCTTGCAACGAAATGACTCCAGAGCACGTAAAAACCCGCTTGCAACGAAATGACTCCAGAGTACTTAAAAACCCGCTTGATACGAAATGCCTCCAGAGCACTTAAAAAACCCGCTTTCAGTGAAATGTCTGAGAAGTATGTAAAAACCCGCTTGCAACGAAATGACTCCAGAACACGTAAAAACCCGCTTGCAACGAAATGACTCCAGAGCACTTCAAAACCCGCTTACAACGAAATGCCTTCAGAGCACTTAAAAACCCGCTTGCAACGAAATGACTCCAGAGCACTTAAAAACCCGTTTGCTACGAAATGACTCCAGAGCACTTAAAAACCCGCTTGCAACGAAATGACTCCAGAACACTTAAAAACCCGCTTGCAACGAAATGACTCCAGAGCACTTAAAAACCCGCTTGGAACGAAATGCCTTCAGAGCACTTAAAAACCCACTTGCAACGAAATGACTCCAGAGCACTTAAAAACCCGCTTGCAAAGAAATGACTCCAGAGCACTTAAAAACCCGCTTGCAACGAAATGACTCCAGAGCACTTAAAAACCTGCTTGCAACGAAATGACTCCAGAGCACTTAAAAACCCGCTTGCAACGAAATGACTCCAGAGCACTTAAAAACCCGCTTGCAAAGAAATGACTCCAGAGCACTTAAAAAACCTGCTCTCAGTGAAATGTATGAGAAGTATGTAAAAACCCGCTTGCAACGAAATGACTCCAGAGCACTTAAAAACCCGCTTGCAACGAAATGACTCCAGAGCACTTAAACACCCGCTTGCAACGAAATGACTCCAGAGCACTTAAAAACCCGCTTGCAACGAAATGACTCCAGAGCACTTAAAAACCTGCTTGCAAAGAAATGACTCCAGAGTACTTAAAAACCCGCTTGCAACAAAGTGCCTACAGAGCACTTAAAAAACCCGCTTCCAGTGAAATGTCTGAGAAGTATGTAAAAACCCGCTTGCAACGAAATGACTCCAGAACACATAAAAACCCGCTTGCAACGAAAAGACTCCAGAGCACTAAAAAACCCGCTTGCAACGAAATGACTCCAGAGCACTTAAAAACCCGCTTGCAACGAAATGACTCCAGAGCACTTAAAAAACCTGCTTCCAGTTAAATGTCAGAGAAGTATGTAAAAACCCGCTTGCAACGAAATGACTCCAGAGCACGTAAAAACCCGCTTGCAACGAAATGACTCCAGAGTACTTAAAAACCCGCTTGATACGAAATGCCTCCAGAGCACTTAAAAAACCCGCTTTCAGTGAAATGTCTGAGAAGTATGTAAAAACCCGCTTGCAACGAAATGACTCCAGAACACGTAAAAACCCGCTTGCAACGAAATGACTCCAGAGCACTTCAAAACCCGCTTACAACGAAATGCCTTCAGAGCACTTAAAAACCCGCTTGCAACGAAATGACTCCAGAGCACTTAAAAACCCGTTTGCTACGAAATGACTCCAGAGCACTTAAAAACCCGCTTGCAACGAAATGACTCCAGAACACTTAAAAACCCGCTTGCAACGAAATGACTCCAGAGCACTTAAAAACCCGCTTGGAACGAAATGCCTTCAGAGCACTTAAAAACCCACTTGCAACGAAATGACTCCAGAGCACTTAAAAACCCGCTTGCAAAGAAATGACTCCAGAGCACTTAAAAACCCGCTTGCAACGAAATGACTCCAGAGCACTTAAAAACCTGCTTGCAACGAAATGACTCCAGAGCACTTAAAAACCCGCTTGCAACGAAATGACTCCAGAGCACTTAAAAACCCGCTTGCAAAGAAATGACTCCAGAGCACTTAAAAAACCTGCTCTCAGTGAAATGTATGAGAAGTATGTAAAAACCCGCTTGCAACGAAATGACTCCAGAGCACTTAAAAACCCGCTTGCAACGAAATGACTCCAGAGCACTTAAACACCCGCTTGCAACGAAATGACTCCAGAGCACTTAAAAACCCGCTTGCAACGAAATGACTCCAGAGCACTTAAAAACCCGCTTGCAACGAAATGACTCCAGAGCACTTAAAAACCCGCTTGCAACGAAATGACTCCAGAGCACTTAAAAACCCGCTTGCAACGAAATGACTCCAGAACACTTAAAAACCCGCTTGCAACGAAATGACTCCAGAGCACTAAAAAACCCGCTTGCAACGAAATGACTCCAGAGCACTTAAAAACCCGCTGGCAACGAAATGACTCCAGAGCACTTAAAAACCCGCTTGCAACGAAATGACTCCAGAGCACTTAAAAACCCGCTTGCAACGAAATGAATCCAGAACACTTAAAAACCCGCTTGCAACGAAATGACTCCAGAGCACTTAAAAACCCGCTTAGAACGAAATGCCTTCAGAGCACTTAAAAACCCGCTTGCAACGAAATGACTCCAGAGCACTTAAAAACCCGCTTGCAAAGAAATGACTCCAGAGCACTTAAAAACCCGCTTGCAACGAAATGACTCCAGAGCACTTAAAAAACCCGCTTCCAGTTAAATGTCAGAGAAATATGTAAAAACCCACTTGCAACGAAATGACTCCCGAGCACGTAAAAACCCGCTTGCAACGAAAAGACTCTAGAGCACTTAAAAAACCTGCTTCCAGTTAAATGTCAGAGAAGTATGTAAAAACCCGCTTGCAATGAAATGACTCCAGAGTACTTAAAAACCCGCTTGATACGAAATGCCTCCAGAGCACTTAAAAAACCCGCTTTCAGTGAAATGTCTGAGAAGTGTGTAAAAACCCGCTTGCAACGAAATGACTCCAGAGCACTTCAAAACCCGCTTGCACCGAAATGACTCCAGAGCACTTAAAAACCCGCTTGCAACGAAATGACTCCAGAGCACTTAAAAACCCGATTGCAACGAAAAGACTCCAGAGCACTTAAAAACCCGCTTGCAACGAAATGGCTCCAGAGCACTTAAAAAACCGCTTGCAACGAAATGACTCCAGAGCACTTAAAAACCCGCTTGCAACGAAATGACTCCAGAGCACTGAAAAACCCGCTTGCAACGAAATGACTCCAGAACAGGTAAAAACCCGCTTGCAACGAAATGACTCCAAAGAACTTCCAAACCCGCTTACAACGAAATGCCTTCAGAGCACTTAAAAACCTGCTTGCAACGAAATGACTCCAGAGCACTTAAAAACCCGCTTGCAACGAAATGACTCCAGAGCACTTAAACACCCGCTTGCAACGAAATGACTCCAGAGCACTTAAAAACCCGCTTGCAACGAAATGACTCCAGAGCACTTAAAAACCCGCTTGCAACGAAATGACTCCAGAGCACTTAAAAACCCGCTTGCAACGAAATGACTCCAGAGCACTTAAAAACCCGCTTGCAACGAAATGACTCCAGAACACTTAAAAACCCGCTTGCAACGAAATGACTCCAGAGCACTAAAAAACCCGCTTGCAACGAAATGACTCCAGAGCACTTAAAAACCCGCTGGCAACGAAATGACTCCAGAGCACTTAAAAACCCGCTTGCAACGAAATGACTCCAGAGCACTTAAAAACCCGCTTGCAACGAAATGAATCCAGAACACTTAAAAACCCGCTTGCAACGAAATGACTCCAGAGCACTTAAAAACCCGCTTAGAACGAAATGCCTTCAGAGCACTTAAAAACCCGCTTGCAACGAAATGACTCCAGAGCACTTAAAAACCCGCTTGCAAAGAAATGACTCCAGAGCACTTAAAAACCCGCTTGCAACGAAATGACTCCAGAGCACTTAAAAAACCCGCTTCCAGTTAAATGTCAGAGAAATATGTAAAAACCCACTTGCAACGAAATGACTCCCGAGCACGTAAAAACCCGCTTGCAACGAAAAGACTCTAGAGCACTTAAAAAACCTGCTTCCAGTTAAATGTCAGAGAAGTATGTAAAAACCCGCTTGCAATGAAATGACTCCAGAGTACTTAAAAACCCGCTTGATACGAAATGCCTCCAGAGCACTTAAAAAACCCGCTTTCAGTGAAATGTCTGAGAAGTGTGTAAAAACCCGCTTGCAACGAAATGACTCCAGAGCACTTCAAAACCCGCTTGCACCGAAATGACTCCAGAGCACTTAAAAACCCGCTTGCAACGAAATGACTCCAGAGCACTTAAAAACCCGATTGCAACGAAAAGACTCCAGAGCACTTAAAAACCCGCTTGCAACGAAATGACTCCAGAGCACTTAAACACCCGCTTGCAACGAAATGACTCCAGAGCACTTAAAAACCCGCTTGCAACGAAATGACTCCAGAGCACTTAAAAACCCGCTTGCAACGAAATGACTCCAGAGCACTGAAAAACCCGCTTGCAACGAAATGACTCCAGAACAGGTAAAAACCCGCTTGCAACGAAATGACTCCAAAGAACTTCCAAACCCGCTTACAACGAAATGCCTTCAGAGCACTTAAAAACCTGCTTGCAACGAAATGACTCCAGAGCACTTAAAAACCCGCTTGCAACGAAATGACTCCAGAGCACTTAAACACCCGCTTGCAACGAAATGACTCCAGAGCACTTAAAAACCCGCTTGCAACGAAATGACTCCAGAGCACTTAAACACCCGCTTGCAAGGAAATGACTCCAGAGCACTTAAACACCCGCTTGAAACGAATTGACTCCAGAGCACTTAAAAACCCGCTTGGAACGAAATGACTCCAGAGTACTTAAAAACCCGCTTGCAACGAAATGACTCCAGAGTACTTAAAAAACCCGCTTCCAGTGAAATGTCTGAGAAGCATGTAAAAACCCGCTTGCAATGAAAAGACCCCAGAGCACATAAAAACCCGCTTGCAACGAAATGAATCCAGAGCACTTAAAATACTCGCTTCCAGTTAAATGTCAGAGAAATATGTAAAAACCCGCTTGCAACGAAATGACTCCAGAGCACGTAAAAACCCACTTGCAACGAAATGACTCCAGAGTACTTACAAACCCGCTTGCAACGAAATGCCTACAGAGCACTTTCAAAACCCGCTTCCAGTGAAATGTCTGAGAAGTATGTAAAAACCCGCTTGCAACGAAATGACTCCAGAACACTTAAAAACCCGCTTGCAACGAAATGACTCCAGAACACTTAAAAACCCGCTTGCAACGAAATGACTCCAGAGCACTTAAAAACCCGCTTGCAACGAAATGACTCCAGAGCACTTAAAAACCCGCTTGCAACGAAATGACTCCAGAGCACTTAAAAACCCGCTTGCAACGAAATGACTCCAGAGCACTTAAAAACCCACTTGCAACGAAATGACTCCAGAGCAATTAAAAACCCGCTTGCAACGAAATGACTCCAGAGCACTTAAAAACCCGCTTACAACGAAATGCTTTCAGAGCACTTAAAAACCCTCTTGCAACGAAATGACTCCAGAGCACTTAAAAAACCTGCTTCCAGTGAAATGTCTGAGAAGTATGTAAAAACCCGCTTGCAACGAAATGACTCGAGAACACGTAAAAACCCGCTTGCAACGAAATGACTCCAGAGCACTTCAAAACCCGCTTACAACGAAATGCCTTCAGAGCACTTAAAAACCCGCTTGCAACGAAATGACTCCAGAGCACTTAAAAACCCGTTTGCCACGAAATGACTCCAGAGCACTTAAAAACCCGCTTGCAACGAAATGACTCCAGAACACTTAAAAACCCGCTTGCAACGAAATGACTCCAGAGCACTTAAAAACCCGCTTAGAACGAAATGCCTGCAGAGCACTTAAAAACCCACTTGCAACGAAATGACTCCAGAGCACTTAAAAACCCGCTTGCAAAGAAATGACTCCAGAGCACTTAAAAACCCGCTTGCAACGAAATGACTCCAGAGCACTTAAAAACCCGCTTGCAACGAAATGACTCCAGAGCACTTAAAAACCCGCTTGCAACGAAATGACTCCAGAGCACTTAAAAACCCGCTTGCAAAGAAATGACTCCAGAGCACTTAAAAAACCTGCTCTCAGTGAAATGTCTGAGAAGTATGTAAAAACCCGCTTGCAACGAAATGACTCCAGAGCACTTAAAAACCCGCTTGCAACGAAGTGACTCCAGAGCACTTAAACACCCGCTTGCAACGAAATGACTCCAGAGCACTTAAAAACCCGCTTGCAACGAAATGACTCCAGAGCACTTAAAAACCCGCTTGCAACGAAATGACTCCAGAGCACTTAAAAACCCGCTTGCAACGAAAAGACTCCAGAGCACTTAAAAACCCGCTTGCAACGAAATGACTCCAGAGCACTTAAAAACCCGCTTGCAACGAAATGACTCCAGAGTACTTAAAAACCCGCTTGCAACGAAATGACTCCAGAGCACTTAAAAACCCGCTTGCAACGAAATGACTCCAGAACACTTAAAAACCCGCTTGCAAAGAAATGACTCCAGAGCACTTAAAAAACCTGCTCTCAGTGAAATGTCTGAGAAGTATGTAAAAACCCGCTTGCAACGAAATGACTCCAGAGCACTTAAAAACCCGCTTGCAACGAAGTGACTCCAGAGCACTTAAACACCCGCTTGCAACGAAATGACTCCAGAGCACTTAAAAACCCGCTTGCAACGAAATGACTCCAGAGCACTTAAAAACCCGCTTGCAACGAAATGACTCCAGAGCACTTAAAAACCCGCTTGCAACGAAATGACTCCAGAGCACTTAAAAACCCGCTTGCAACGAAATGACTCCAGAGCACTTAAAAACCCGCTTGCAACGAAATGACTCCAGAGTACTTAAAAACCCGCTTGCAACGAAATGACTCCAGAGCACTTAAAAACCCGCTTGCAACGAAATGACTCCAGAACACTTAAAAACCCGCTTGCAACGAAATGACTCCAGAGCACTAAAAAACCCGCTTGCAACGAAATGACTCCAGAGCACTTAAAAACCCGCTGGCAACGAAATTACTCCAGAGCACTTAAAAACCCGCTTGCAACGAAATGACTCCAGAGCACTTAAAAACCCGCTTGCAACGAAATGAATCCAGAACACTTAAAAACCCGCTTGCAACGAAATGACTCCAGAGCACTTAAAAACCCGCTTGCAAAGAAATGACTCCAGAGCACTTAAAAACCCGCTTGCAACGAAATGACTCCAGAGCACTTAAAAAACCCGCTTCCAGTTAAATGTCAGAGAAGTATGTAAAAACCCACTTGCAACGAAATGACTCCCGAGCACGTAAAAACCCGCTTGCAACGAAAAGACTCTAGAGCACTTAAAAAACCTGCTTCCAGTTAAATGTCAGAGAAGTATGTAAAAACCCGCTTGCAATGAAATGACTCCAGAGTACTTAAAAACCCGCTTGATACGAAATGCCTCCAGAGCACTTAAAAAACCCGCTTTCAGTGAAATGTCTGAGAAGTGTGTAAAAACCCGCTTGCAACGAAATGACTCCAGAGCACTTCAAAACCCGCTTGCACCGAAATGACTCCAGAGCACTTAAAAACCCGCTTGCAACGAAATGACTCCAGAGCACTTAAAAACCCGATTGCAACGAAAAGACTCCAGAGCACTTAAAAACCCGCTTGCAACGAAATGGCTCCAGAGCACTTAAAAACCCGCTTGCAACGAAATGACTCCAGAGCACTTAAAAACCCGCTTGCAACGAAATGACTCCAGAGCACTGAAAAACCCGCTTGCAACGAAATGACTCCAGAACAGGTAAAAACCCGCTTGCAACGAAATGACTCCAAAGAACTTCCAAACCCGCTTACAACGAAATGCCTTCAGAGCACTTAAAAACCTGCTTGCAACGAAATGACTCCAGAGCACTTAAAAACCCGCTTGCAACGAAATGACTCCAGAGCACTTAAACACCCGCTTGCAACGAAATGACTCCAGAGCACTTAAAAACCCGCTTGCAACGAAATGACTCCAGAGCACTTAAACACCCGCTTGCAAGGAAATGACTCCAGAGCACTTAAACACCCGCTTGAAACGAATTGACTCCAGAGCACTTAAAAACCCGCTTGGAACGAAATGACTCCAGAGTACTTAAAAACCCGCTTGCAACGAAATGACTCCAGAGTACTTAAAAAACCCACTTCCAGTGAAATGTCTGAGAAGCATGTAAAAACCCGCTTGCAATGAAATGACTCCAGAGCACATAAAAACCCGCTTGCAACGAAATGAATACAGAGCACTTAAAATACTCGCTTCCAGTTAAATGTCAGAGAAATATGTAAAAACCCGCTTGCAACGAAATGACTCCAGAGCACGTAAAAACCCACTTGCAACGAAATGACTCCAGAGTACTTACAAACCCGCTTGCAACGAAATGCCTACAGAGCACTTAAAAACCCGCTTACAACGAAATGCCTTCAGAGCACTTAAAAACCCGCTTGCAACGAAATGACTCCAGAGCACTTAAAAACCCGCTTGGAACGAAATGACTCCAGAGCACTTAAAAAACCCGCTTCCAGTGAAATGTCTGAGAAGTATGTAAAAACCCGCTTGCAACGAAATGACTCCAGAACACTTAAAAACCCGCTTGCAACGAAATGACTCCAGAACACTTAAAAACCCGCTTGCAACGAAATGACTCCAGAGCACTTAAAAACCCGCTTGCAACGAAATGACTCCAGAGCACTTAAAAACCCGCTTGCAACGAAATGACTCCAGAGCACTTAAAAACCCGCTTGCAACGAAATGACTCCAGAGCACTTAAAAACCCACTTGCAACGAAATGACTCCAGAGCAATTAAAAACCCGCTTGCAACGAAATGACTCCAGAGCACTTAAAAACCCGCTTACAACGAAATGCTTTCAGAGCACTTAAAAACCCTCTTGCAACGAAATGACTCCAGAGCACTTAAAAAACCTGCTTCCAGTGAAATGTCTGAGAAGTATGTAAAAACCCGCTTGCAACGAAATGACTCCAGAACACGTAAAAACCCGCTTGCAACGAAATGACTCCAGAGAACTTCAAAACCCGCTTACAACGAAATGCCTTCAGAGCACTTAAAAACCCGCTTGCAACGAAATGCCTTCAGAGCACTTAAAAACCCGCTTGCAACGAAATGACTCCAGAGTACTTACAAACCCGCTTGCAACGAAATGCCTACAGAGCACTTAAAAAACCCGCTTCCAGTGAAATGTCTGAGAAGTATGTAAAAACCCGCTTGCAAAGAAATGACTCCAGAGCACTTAAAAACCCGCTTGCAACGAAATGACTCCAGAACACTTAAAAAATCCGCTTGCAACGAAATGACTCCAGAGTACTTAAAAACCCGCTTGCAACGAAATGACTCCAGAGCACTTAAAAACCCGCTTGCAACGAAATGACTCCAGAGCACTTAAAAAACCGCTTGCAACGAAATGAATCCAGAGCACTTAAAAACCTGCTTGCAACGAAATGACTCCAGAGCACTTAAAAACCCGCTTGCAACGAAATGACTCCAGAGCACTTAAAAACCCGCTTACAACGAAATGCTTTCAGAGCACTTAAAAACCCTCTTGCAACGAAATGACTCCAGAGCACTTAAAAAACCTGCTTCCAGTGAAATGTCTGAGAAGTATGTAAAAACCCGCTTGCAACGAAATGACTCCAGAACACGTTAAAACCCGCTTGCAACGAAATGACTCCAGAGAACTTCAAAACCCGCTTACAACGAAATGCCTTCAGAGCACTTAAAAACCCGCTTGCAACGAAATGACTCCAGAGCACTTAAAAACCCGCTTGCAACCAAATGACTCCAGAGCACTTAAAAACCCGCTTGCAACGAAATGACTCCAGAGCACTTAAACACCCGCTTGCAACGAAAGGACTCCAGAGCAGTTAAAAACCTGCTTGGAACGAAATGACTCCAGAGTACTTAAAAACCAGTTTGCAACGAAATAACTCCAGAGCACTTAAAAAACCCGCTTCCAGTGAAATGTCTGAGAAGCATGTAAAAACCCGCTTGTAATGAAATGACTCCAGAGCACATAAAAACCCGCTTGCAATGAAATGAATCCAGAGCACTTAAAATACTCGCTTCCAGTTAAATGTCAGAGAAATATGTAAAAACCCGCTTGCAACGAAATGACTCCAGAACACGTAAAAACCCGCTTGCAACGAAATGACTCCAGAGCACTTAAAAACCTGCTTGCAAAGAAATGACTCCAGAGTACTTAAAAACCCGCTTGCAACAAAGTGCCTACAGAGCACTTAAAAAACCCGCTTCCAGTGAAATGTCTGAGAAGTATGTAAAAACCCGCTTGCAACGAAATGACTCCAGAACACATAAAAACCCGCTTGCAACGAAAAGACTCCAGAGCACTAAAAAACCCGCTTGCAACGAAATGACTCCAGAGCACTTAAAAACCCGCTTGCAACGAAATGACTCCAGAGCACTTAAAAAACCTGCTTCCAGTTAAATGTCAGAGAAGTATGTAAAAACCCGCTTGCAACGAAATGACTCCAGAGCACGTAAAAACCCGCTTGCAACGAAATGACTCCAGAGTACTTAAAAACCCGCTTGATACGAAATGCCTCCAGAGCACTTAAAAAACCCGCTTTCAGTGAAATGTCTGAGAAGTATGTAAAAACCCGCTTGCAACGAAATGACTCCAGAACACGTAAAAACCCGCTTGCAACGAAATGACTCCAGAGCACTTCAAAACCCGCTTACAACGAAATGCCTTCAGAGCACTTAAAAACCCGCTTGCAACGAAATGACTCCAGAGCACTTAAAAACCCGTTTGCCACGAAATGACTCCAGAGCACTTAAAAACCCGCTTGCAACGAAATGACTCCAGAACACTTAAAAACCCGCTTGCAACGAAATGACTCCAGAGCACTTAAAAACCCGCTTAGAACGAAATGCCTTCAGAGCACTTAAAAACCCACTTGCAACGAAATGACTCCAGAGCACTTAAAAACCCGCTTGCAAAGAAATGACTCCAGAGCACTTAAAAACCCGCTTGCAACGAAATGACTCCAGAGCACTTAAAAACCCGCTTGCAACGAAATGACTCCAGAGCACTTAACAACCCGCTTGCAACGAAATGACTCCAGAGCACTTAAAAACCCGCTTGCAAAGAAATGACTCCAGAGCACTTAAAAAACCTGCTCTCAGTGAAATGTCTGAGAAGTATGTAAAAACCCGCTTGAAACGAAATGACTCCAGAGCACTTAAAAACCCGCTTGCAACGAAATGACTCCAGAGCACTTAAACACCCGCTTGCAACGAAATGACTCCAGAGCACTTAAAAACCCGCTTGCAACGAAATGACTCCAGAGCACTTAAAAACCCGCTTGCAACGAAATGACTCCAGAGCACTTAAAAACCCGCTTGCAACGAAATGACTCCAGAGCACTTAAAAACCCGCTTGCAACGAAATGACTCCAGAGCACTTAAAAACCCGCTTGCAACGAAATGACTCCAGAGTACTTAAAAACCCGCTTGCAACGAAATGACTCCAGAGCACTTAAAAACCCGCTTGCAACGAAATGACTCCAGAACACTTAAAAACCCGCTTGCAACGAAATGACTCCAGAGCACTAAAAAACCCGCTTGCAACGAAATGACTCCAGAGCACTTAAAAACCCGCTGGCAACGAAATTACTCCAGAGCACTTAAAAACCCGCTTGCAACGAAATGACTCCAGAGCACTTAAAAACCCGCTTGCAACGAAATGACTCCAGAGCACTTAAAAAACCTGCTCTCATTGAAATGTCTGAGAAGTATGTAAAAACCCGCTTGCAACGAAATGACTCCAGAGCACTTAAAAACCCGCTTGCAACGAAATGACTCCAGAGCACTTAAATACCCGCTTGCAACGAAATGACTCCAGAGTACTTAAAAACCCGCTTGCAACAAAATGACTCCAGAGCACTTAAAAACCTGCTTGCAACGAAATGACTCCAGAGCACTTAAAAAACCCGCTTCCAGTGAAATGTCTGAGAAGTATGTAAAAACCCGCTTGCAACGAAATGACTCCAGAGCACTTAAAAACCCGCTTGCAACGAAATGACTCCAGAGCACTTAAATACCCGCTTGCAACGAAATGACTCCAGAGTACTTAAAAACCCGCTTGCAACGAAATGACTCCAGAGCACTTAAAAAACCCGCTTCCAGTGAAATGTCTGAGAAGTATGTAAAAACCCGCTTGCAACGAAATGACTCGAGAGCATGTAAAAAACGATGCAACGAAATGACTCCAGAGTACTTAAAAACCCGCTTGCAACGAAATGCCTACAGAGCACTTAAAAAACCCGCTTCCAGTGAAATGTCTGAGAAGTATGTTAAAACCCGCTTGCAACGAAATGACTCGAGAGCATGTAAAAAACGCTTGCAACAAAATGACTCCAGAGCACTTAAAAACCCGCTTGCAACGAAATGACTCCAGAGCACGTAAAAACCCTCTTGCAACGAAATGACTCCAGAGCACTTAAAAACCCGCTTACAACGAAATGCCTTCAGAGCACTTAAAAACCCCCTTGCAACGAAATGACTCCAGAGCACTTAAAAACCCGCTTGCAACGAAATGACTCCAGAGCACTTAAACACCCGCTTGGAACGAAATGACTCCAGAGCACTTAAAAACCAGCTTGCAACGAAATGACTCCAGAGTACTTAAAAACCCGCTTGCAACGAAATGACTCCAGAGCACTTAAAAAACCCGCTTCCAGTGAAATGTCTGAGAAGTATGTAAAAACCCGCTTGCAACGAAATGACTCCAGAGCACTTAAAAAACTCGTTTCCAGTTAAATGTCAGAGAAGTATGTAAAAACCCGCTTGCAACGAAATGACTCGAGAGCATGTAAAAAACAATGCAACGAAATGACTCCAGAGTACTTAAAAACCCGCTTGCAACGAAATGCCTACAGAGCACTTAAAAAACCCGCTTCCAGTGAAATGTCTGAGAAGTATGTAAAAACCCGCTTGCAACGAAATGACTCCAGAATACGTAAAAAACCGCTTGCAACGAAAAGACTCCAGAGCACTTAAAAACCCGCTTACAACGAAATGCCTTCAGAGCACTTAAAAACCCGCTTGCAATGAAATGACTCCAGAGTACTTAAAAACCCGCTTGCAACGAAATGACTCCAGAGCACTTAAAAACCCGCTTGCAACGAAATGAATCCAGAACACATAAAAACCCGCATGCAACGAAATGACTCCAGAGCACTTAAAAATCCGCTTGCAACGAAATGACTCCTGAGCACTTAAACACCCGCTTGCAACGAAATTACTCCAGAGCACTTAAAAACCCGCTTGAAACGAAATGACTCCAGAGCACTTAAACACCGGCTTGCAACGAAATGACTCCAGAGCACTTAAAAACCCGCTTGCAACGAAATGACTCCAGAGCACTTAAAAAACAAGCTTCCAGTGAAATGTCTGAGAAGTATGTAAAAACCCGCTTGCAACGAAATGACTCCAGAGCATGTAAAAAACGCTTGCAACGAAATGACCTCAGAGGACTTAAAAACCCGCTTGCAACGAAATGCCTACAGAGCACTTAAAAAACCCGCTTCCAGTGAAATGTCTGAGAAGTATGTAAAAACCCGCTTGCAACGAAATGACTCCAGAACACGTAAAAACCCGCTTGCAACGAAATGACTCCAGAGCACTTAAAAACACGCTTACAACGAAATGCCTTCAGAGCACTTAAAAACCCGCGTGCAACGAAATGACTCCAGAGTACTTAAAAACCCGCTTGCAACGAAATGACTCCAGAGCACTTAAAAACCCGCTTGCAACGAAATGAATCCAGAACACATAAAAACCCGCATGCAACGAAATGACTCCAGAGCACTTAAAAATCCGCTTCCAGTGAAATGTCAGAGAAGTATGTAAAAACCCGCTTGCAACGAAATGACTCCAGAGCATGTAAAAACCCGCTTGCAACGAAATGACTCCAGAGCACTTAAAAACCCGCTTACAACGAAATGCCTTCAGAGCACTTAAAAACCCGCTTGCAACGAAATGACTCCAGAGCACTTAAAAACCCGCTTGCAACGAAATGAATCCAGAACACATAAAAACCCGCTTGCAACAAAATGACTCCAGAGCACTTAAAAACCCGCTTGTAACGAAATGACTCCAGAGCACTTAAAAACCCGCTTGCAACGAAATGACTCCAGAACACTTAAAAACCCGCTTGCAACGAAATGACTCCAGAGCACTTAAAAACCCGCTTGCAACGAAATGACTCCAGAGCACTTAAAAACCCGCTTGCAACGAAATGATTCCAGAGCACTTAAAAACAGGCTTGCAACGAAATGACTCCAGAGCACTTAAAAACCTGCTTGCAACGAAATGACTCCAGAGCACTTAAAAAACCTGCTCTCAGTGAAATGTCTGAGAAGTATGTAAAAACCCGCTTGCAACGAAATGACTCCAGAGCACTTAAAATCCCGCTTGCAACGAAATGACTCCAGAGCACTTAAACACCCGCTTGAAACGAAATGACTCCAGAGCACTTAAAAACCCGCTTGCAACGAAATGACTCCAGAGTACTTAAAAACCCGCTTGCAACGAAATGACTCCAGAGCACTTAAAAACCAGCTTGCAACGAAATGAATCCAGAACACTTAAATACCCGCTTGCAACGAAATGACTCCAGAGCACTTAAAAACCCGCTTGCAACGAAGTGACTCCAGAAGACTTAAAAACCCGCTTGCAACGAAATGACTCCAGAGCACTTAAAAACCCGCTTGCAACGAAATGACTCCAGAGCACTTAAAAACCCGCTTGCAACGAAATGACTCCAGAGCACGTAAAAACCAGCTTGCAACGAAATGACTCCAGAGCACTTAAAAACCCGCTTGCAACGAAATGACTCCAGAGTACTTAAAAACCCGCTTGCAACGAAATGACTCCAGAGCACTTAAAAACCCGCTTGCAACGAAATGACTCCAGAGTACTTAAAAACCCGCTTGCAACGAAATGACAACCAGAGCACTTAAAAAACCCGCTTCCAGTGAAATGTCTGAGAAGTATGTAAAAACCCGCTTGCAACGAAATGACTCCAGAGCACGTAAAAACCAGCTTGCAACGAAATGACTCCAGAGCACTTAAAAACCCGCTTGCAACGAAATGACTCCAGAGTACTTAAAAACCCGCTTGCAACAAAATGACTCCAGAGCACTTAAAAACCTGCTTTCAACGAAATGACTCCAGAACACTTAAATACCCGCTTGCAACGAAATGACTCCAGAGCACTTAAACACCCGCTTGCAACGAAATGACTCCAGAGCACTTAAAAACCCGCTTGCAACGAAATGACTCCAGAGCACTTAAAAACCCGCTTGCAACGAAATTACTCCAGAGCACTTAAAAACCCGCTTGCAACGAAATGACTGCAGAGTACTTAAAAAACCGCTTGCAACGAAATGACTCCAGAGCACTTAAAAAACCCGCTTCCAGTGAAATGTCTGAGAAGTATGTAAAAACCCGCTTGCAACGAAATGACTCCAGAGCACTTAAAAAATTCGTTTCCACTTAAATGTCAGAGAAGTATGTAAAAACCCGCTTGCAACGAAATGACTCGAGAGCATGTAAAAAACGCTGCAACGAAATGACTCCAGAGCACTTAAAAACCCGCTTACAACGAAATGACTCCAGAGCACGTAAAAAACCACTTGCAAAGAAATGACTCCAGAGCACTTAAAAACCCGCTTACAACTAAATGCCTTCAGAGCACTTAAAAACCCCCTTGCAACGAAATGACTCCAGAGCACTTAAAAATCCGCTTGCAACGAAATGACTCCAGAGCACTTAAAAACCAGCTTGCAACGAAATGAATCCAGAACACTTAAATACCCGCTTGCAACGAAATGACTCCAGAGCACTTAAAAACCCGCTTGCAACGAAGTGACTCCAGAAGACTTAAAAACCCGCTTGCAACGAAATGACTCCAGAGCACTTAAAAACCCGCTTGCAACGAAATGACTCCAGAGCACTGAAAAACCCGCTTGCAACGAAAAGACTCCAGAACAGGTAAAAACCCGCTTGCAACGAAATGACTCCAAAGAACTTCCAAACCCGCTTACAACGAAATGCCTTCAGAGCACTTAAAAACCTGCTTGCAACGAAATGACTCCAGAGCACTTAAAAACCCGCTTGCAACGAAATGACTCCAGAGCACTTAAACACCCGCTTGCAACGAAATGACTCCAGAGCACTTAAAAACCCGCTTGCAACGAAATGACTCCAGAGCACTTAAACACCCGCTTGCAAGGAAATGACTCCAGAGCACTTAAACACCCGCTTGAAACGAATTGACTCCAGAGCACTTAAAAACCCGCTTGGAACGAAATGACTCCAGAGTACTTAAAAACCCGCTTGCAACGAAATGACTCCAGAGTACTTAAAAAACCCGCTTCCAGTGAAATGTCTGAGAAGCATGTAAAAACCCGCTTGCAATGAAATGACTCCAGAGCACATAAAAACCCGCTTGCAACGAAATGAATCCAGAGCACTTAAAATACTCGCTTCCAGTTAAATGTCAGAGAAATATGTAAAAACCCGCTTGCAACGAAATGACTCCAGAGCACGTAAAAACACACTTGCAACGAAATGACTCCAGAGTACTTACAAACCCGCTTGCAACGAAATGCCTACAGAGCACTTAAAAAACCCGCTTCCAGTGAAATGTCTGAGAAGTATGTAAAAACCCGCTTGCAACGAAATGACTCCAGAACACTTAAAAACCCGCTTGCAACGAAATGACTCCAGAACACTTAAAAACCCGCTTGCAACGAAATGACTCCAGAGCACTTAAAAACCCGCTTGCAACGAAATGACTCCAGAGCACTTAAAAACCCGCTTGCAACGAAATGACTCCAGAGCACTTAAAAACCCGCTTGCAACGAAATGACTCCAGAGCACTTAAAAACCCACTTGCAACGAAATGACTCCAGAGCAATTAAAAACCCGCTTGCAACGAAATGACTCCAGAGCACTTAAAAACCCGCTTACAACGAAATGCTTTCAGAGCACTTAAAAACCCTCTTGCAACGAAATGACTCCAGAGCACTTAAAAAACCTGCTTCCAGTGAAATGTCTGAGAAGTATGTAAAAACCCGCTTGCAACGAAATGACTCCAGAACACGTAAAAACCCGCTTGCAACGAAATGACTCCAGAGAACTTCAAAACCCGCTTACAACGAAATGCCTTCAGAGCACTTAAAAACCCGCTTGCAACGAAATGCCTTCAGAGCACTTAAAAACCCGCTTGCAACGAAATGACTCCAGAGTACTTACAAACCCGCTTGCAACGAAATGCCTACAGAGCACTTAAAAAACCCGCTTCCAGTGAAATGTCTGAGAAGTATGTAAAAACCCGCTTGCAAAGAAATGACTCCAGAGCACTTAAAAACCCGCTTGCAACGAAATGACTCCAGAACACTTAAAAAATCCGCTTGCAACGAAATGACTCCAGAGCACTTAAAAACCCGCTTGCAACGAAATGACTCCAGAGCACTTAAAAACCCGCTTGCAAAGAAATGACTCCAGAGCACTTAAAAAACCGCTTGCAACGAAATGAATCCAGAGCACTTAAAAACCCGCTTACAACGAAATGCTTTCAGAGCACTTAAAAACCCTCTTGCAACGAAATGACTCCAGAGCACTTAAAAAACCTGCTTCCAGTGAAATGTCTGAGAAGTATGTAAAAACCCGCTTGCAACGAAATGACTCCAGAACACGTAAAAACCCGCTTGCAACGAAATGACTCCAGAGAACTTCAAAACCCGCTTACAACGAAATGCCTTCAGAGCACTTAAAAACCCGCTTGCAACGAAATGACTCCAGAGCACTTAAAAACCCGCTTGCAACCAAATGACTCCAGAGCACTTAAAAACCCGCTTGCAACGAAATGACTCCAGAGCACTTAAACACCCGCTTGCAACGAAAGGACTCCAGAGCAGTTAAAAACCTGCTTGGAACGAAATGACTCCAGAGTACTTAAAAACCAGTTTGCAACGAAATGACTCCAGAGCACTTAAAAAACCCGCTTCCAGTGAAATGTCTGAGAAGCATGTAAAAACCCGCTTGTAATGAAATGACTCCAGAGCACATAAAAACCCGCTTGCAATGAAATGAATCCAGAGCACTTAAAATACTCGCTTCCAGTTAAATGTCAGAGAAATATGTAAAAACCCGCTTGCAACGAAATGACTCCAGAACACGTAAAAACCCGCTTGCAACGAAATGACTCCAGAGCACTTAAAAACCTGCTTGCAAAGAAATGACTTCAGAGTCCTTAAAAACCCGCTTGCAACAAAGTGCCTACAGAGCACTTAAAAAACCCGCTTCCAGTGAAATGTCTGAGAAGTATGTAAAAACCCGCTTGCAACGAAATGACTCCAGAACACATAAAAACACGCTTGCAACGAAAAGACTCCAGAGCACTAAAAAACCCGCTTGCAACGACATGACTCCAGAGCACTTAAAAACCCGCTTGCAACGAAATGACTCCAGAGCACTTAAAAAACCTGCTTCCAGTTAAATGTCAAAGAAGTATGTAAAAACCCGCTTGCAACGAAATGACTCCAGAGCACGTAAAAACCCGCTTGCAACGAAATGACTCCAGAGTACTTAAAAACCCGCTTGATACGAAATGCCTCCAGAGCACTTAAAAAACCCGCTTTCAGTGAAATGTCTGAGAAGTATGTAAAAACCCGCTTGCAACGAAATGACTCCAGAACACGTAAAAACCCGCTTGCAACGAAATGACTCCAGAGCACTTCAAAACCCGCTTACAACGAAATGACTTCAGAGCACTTAAAAACCCGCTTGCAACGAAATGACTCCAGAGCACTTAAAAACCCGTTTGCCACGAAATGACTCCAGAGCACTTAAAAACCCGCTTGCAACGAAATGACTCCAGAACACTTAAAAACCCGCTTGCAACGAAATGACTCCAGAGCACTTAAAAACCCGCTTAGAACGAAATGCCTTCAGAGCACTTAAAAACCCACTTGCAACGAAATGACTCCAGAGCACTTAAAAACCCGCTTGCAAAGAAATGACTCCAGAGCACTTAAAAACCCGCTTGCAACGAAATGACTCCAGAGCACTTAAAAACCCGCTTGCAACGAAATGACTCCAGAGCACTTAAAAACCCGCTTGCAACGAAATGACTCCAGAGCACTTAAAAACCCGCTTGCAAAGAAATGACTCCAGAGCACTTAAAAAACCTGCTCTCAGTGAAATGTCTGAGAAGTATGTAAAAACCCGCTTGCAACGAAATGACTCCAGAGCACTTAAAAACCCGCTTGCAACGAAATGACTCCAGAGCACTTAAACACCCGCTTGCAACGAAATGACTCCAGAGCACTTAAAAACCCGCTTGCAACGAAATGACTCCAGAGCACTTAAAAACTCGCTTGCAACGAAATGACTCCAGAGCACTTAAAAACCCGCTTGCAACGAAATGACTCCAGAGCACTTAAAAACCCGCTTGCAACGAAATGACTCCAGAGCACTTAAAAACCCGCTTGCAACGAAATGACTCCAGAGCACTTAAAAACCTGCTTGCAACGAAATGACTCCAGAGCACTTAAAAAACCCGCTTCCAGTGAAATGTCTGAGAAGTATGTAAAAACCCGCTTGCAACGAAATGACTCCAGAGCACTTAAAAACCCGCTTGCAACGAAATGACTCCAGAGCACTTAAATACCCGCTTGCAACGAAATGACTCCAGAGTACTTAAAAACCCGCTTGCAACGAAATGACTCCAGAGCACTTAAAAAACCCGCTTCCAGTGAAATGTCTGAGAAGTATGTAAAAACCCGATTGCAACGAAATGACTCGAGAGCATGTAAAAAACGATGCAACGAAATGACTCCAGAGTACTTAAAAACCCGCTTGCAACGAAATGCCTACAGAGCACTTAAAAAACCCGCTTCCAGTGAAATGTCTGAGAAGTATGTAAAAACCCGCTTGCAACGAAATGACTCCAGAGCACGTAAAAACCCACTTGCAACGAAATGACTCCAGAGCACTTAAAAACCCGCTTACAACGAAATGCCTTCAGAGCACTTAAAAACCCCCTTGCAACGAAATGACTCCAGAGCACTTAAAAACCCGCTTGCAACGAAATGACTCCAGAGCACTTAAACACCCGCTTGGAACGAAATGACTCCAGAGCACTTAAAAACCAGCTTGCAACGAAATGACTCCAGAGTACTTAAAAACCCGCTTGCAACGAAATGACTCCAGAGCACTTAAAAAACCCGCTTCCAGTGAAATGTCTGAGAAGTATGTAAAAACCCGCTTGCAACGAAATGACTCCAGAGCACTTAAAAAACTCGTTTCCAGTTAAATGTCAGAGAAGTATGTAAAAACCCGCTTGCAACGAAATGACTCGAGAGCATGTAAAAAACGATGCAACGAAATGACTCCAGAGTACTTAAAAACCCGCTTGCAACGAAATGCCTACAGAGCACTTAAAAAACCCGCTTCCAGTGAAATGTCTGAGAAGTATGTAAAAACCCGCTTGCAACGAAATGACTCCAGAATACGTAAAAACCCGCTTGCAACGAAAAGACTCCAGAGCACTTAAAAACCCGCTTACAACGAAATGCCTTCAGAGCACTTAAAAACCCGCTTGCAACGAAATGACTCCAGAGTACTTAAAAACCCGCTTGCAACGAAATGACTCCAGAGCACTTAAAAACCGCTTGCAACGAAATGAATCCAGAACACATAAAAACCCGCATGCAACGAAATGACTCCAGAGCACTTAAAAACCCGCTTGCAACGAAATGACTCCTGAGCACTTAAACACCCGCTTGCAACGAAATTACTCCAGATCACTTAAAAACCCGCTTGAAACGAAATGACTCCAGAGCACTTAAACACCGGCTTGCAACGAAATGACTCCAGAGCACTTAAAAACCCGCTTGCAACGAAATGACTCCAGAGCATGTAAAAAACGCTTGCAACGAAATGACTCCAGAGGACTTAAAAACCCGCTTGCAACGAAATGCCTACAGAGCACTTAAAAAACCCGCTTCCAGTGAAATGTCTGAGAAGTATGTAAAAACCCGCTTGCAACGAAATGACTCCAGAACACGTAAAAACCCGCTTGCAACAAAATGACTCCAAAGCACTTAAAAACCCGCTTGCAACGAAATGACTCCAGAGCACTTAAACACCCGCTTGCAACGAAATGACTCCAGAGCACTTAAAAACCCGCTTGCAACGAAATGGCTCCAGAGCACTTAAAAACCCGCTTGCAACGAAATGACTCCAGAGCACTTAAAAACCCGCTTGCAACGAAATGACTCCAGAGCACTTAAAAACCCGCTTGCAACGAAATGACTCCAGAGCACTTAAAAACCAGCTTGCAACGAAATGAATCCAGAACACTTAAATACCCGCTTGCAACGAAATGACTCCAGAGCACTTAAAAACCCGCTTGCAACGAAGTGACTCCAGAAGACTTAAAAACCCGCTTGCAACGAAATGACTCCAGAGCACTTAAAAACCCGCTTGCAACGAAATGACTCCAGAGCACTGAAAAACCCGCTTGCAACGAAATGACTCCAGAACAGGTAAAAACCCGCTTGCAACGAAATGACTCCAAAGAACTTCCAAACCCGCTTACAACGAAATGCCTTCAGAGCACTTAAAAACCTGCTTGCAACGAAATGACTCCAGAGCACTTAAAAACCCGCTTGCAACGAAATGACTCCAGAGCACTTAAACACCCGCTTGCAACGAAATGACTCCAGAGCACTTAAAAACCCGCTTGCAACGAAATGACTCCAGAGCACTTAAACACCCGCTTGCAAGGAAATGACTCCAGAGCACTTAAACACCCGCTTGAAACGAATTGACTCCAGAGCACTTAAAAACCCGCTTGGAACGAAATGACTCCAGAGTACTTAAAAACCCGCTTGCAACGAAATGACTCCAGAGTACTTAAAAAACCCGCTTCCAGTGAAATGTCTGAGAAGCATGTAAAAACCCGCTTGCAATGAAATGACTCCAGAGCACATAAAAACCCGCTTGCAACGAAATGAATCCAGAGCACTTAAAATACTCGCTTCCAGTTAAATGTCAGAGAAATATGTAAAAACCCGCTTGCAACGAAATGACTCCAGAGCACGTAAAAACACACTTGCAACGAAATGACTCCAGAGTACTTACAAACCCGCTTGCAACGAAATGCCTACAGAGCACTTAAAAAACCCGCTTCCAGTGAAATGTCTGAGAAGTATGTAAAAACCCGCTTGCAACGAAATGACTCCAGAACACTTAAAAACCCGCTTGCAACGAAATGACTCCAGAACACTTAAAAACCCGCTTGCAACGAAATGACTCCAGAGCACTTAAAAACCCGCTTGCAACGAAATGACTCCAGAGCACTTAAAAACCCGCTTGCAACGAAATGACTCCAGAGCACTTAAAAACCCGCTTGCAACGAAATGACTCCAGAGCACTTAAAAACCCACTTGCAACGAAATGACTCCAGAGCAATTAAAAACCCGCTTGCAACGAAATGACTCCAGAGCACTTAAAAACCCGCTTACAACGAAATGCTTTCAGAGCACTGAAAAACCCTCTTGCAACGAAATGACTCCAGAGCACTTAAAAAACCTGCTTCCAGTGAAATGTCTGAGAAGTATGTAAAAACCCGCTTGCAACGAAATGACTCCAGAACACGTAAAAACCCGCTTGCAACGAAATGACTCCAGAGAACTTCAAAACCCGCTTACAACGAAATGCCTTCAGAGCACTTAAAAACCCGCTTGCAACGAAATGCCTTCAGAGCACTTAAAAACCCGCTTGCAACGAAATGACTCCAGAGTACTTACAAACCCGCTTGCAACGAAATGCCTACAGAGCACTTAAAAAACCCGCTTCCAGTGAAATGTCTGAGAAGTATGTAAAAACCCGCTTGCAAAGAAATGACTCCAGAGCACTTAAAAACCCGCTTGCAACGAAATGACTCCAGAACACTTAAAAAATCCGCTTGCAACGAAATGACTCCAGAGCACTTAAAAACCCGCTTGCAACGAAATGACTCCCGAGCACTTAAAAACCCGCTTGCAACGAAATGACTCCAGAGCACTTAAAAAACCGCTTGCAACGAAATGAATCCAGAGCACTTAAAAACCCGCTTGCAACGAAATGACTCCAGAGCACTTAAAAACGCGCTTGCAACGAAATGACTCCAGAGCACTTAAAAACCCGCTTACAACGAAATGCTTTCAGAGCACTTAAAAACCCTCTTGCAACGAAATGACTCCAGAGCACTTAAAAAACCTGCTTCCAGTGAAATGTCTGAGAAGTATGTAAAAACCCGCTTGCAACGAAATGACTCCAGAACACGTAAAAACCCGCTTGCAACGAAATGACTCCAGAGAACTTCAAAACCCGCTTACAACGAAATGCCTTCAGAGCACTTAAAAACCCGCTTGCAACGAAATGACTCCAGAGCACTTAAAAACCCGCTTGCAACCAAATGACTCCAGAGCACTTAAAAACCCGCTTGCAACGAAATGACTCCAGAGCACTTAAACACCCGCTTGCAACGAAAGGACTCCAGAGCAGTTAAAAACCTGCTTGGAACGAAATGACTCCAGAGTACTTAAAAACCAGTTTGCAACGAAATGACTCCAGAGCACTTAAAAAACCCGCTTCCAGTGAAATGTCTGAGAAGCATGTAAAAACCCGCTTGTAATGAAATGACTCCAGAGCACATAAAAACCCGCTTGCAATGAAATGAATCCAGAGCACTTAAAATACTCGCTTCCAGTTAAATGTCAGAGAAATATGTAAAAACCCGCTTGCAACGAAATGACTCCAGAACACGTAAAAACCCGCTTGCAACGAAATGACTCCAGAGCACTTAAAAACCTGCTTGCAAAGAAATGACTTCAGAGTACTTAAAAACCCGCTTGCAACAAAGTGCCTACAGAGCACTTAAAAAACCCGCTTCCAGTGAAATGTCTGAGAAGTATGTAAAAACCCGCTTGCAATGAAATGACTCCAGAACACATAAAAACCCGCTTGCAACGAAAAGACTCCAGAGCACTAAAAAACCCGTTTGCAACAAAATGACTCCAGAGCACTTAAAAACCCGCTTGCAACGAAATGACTCCAGAGCACTTAAAAAACCTGCTTCCAGTTAAATGTCAGAGAAGTATGTAAAAACCCGCTTGCAACGAAATGACTCCAGAGCACGTAAAAACCTGCTTGCAACGAAATGACTCCAGAGTACTTAAAAACCCGCTTGATACGAAATGCCTCCAGAGCACTTAAAAAACCCGCTTTCAGTGAAATGTCTGAGAAGTATGTAAAAACCCGCTTGCAACGAAATGACTCCAGAACACGTAAAAACCCGCTTGCAACGAAATGACTCCAGAGCACTTCAAAACCCGCTTACAACGAAATGCCTTCAGAGCACTTAAAAACCCGCTTGCAACGAAATGACTCCAGAGCACTTAAAAACCCGTTTGCCACGAAATGACTCCAGAGCACTTAAAAACCCGCTTGCAACGAAATGACTCCAGAACACTTAAAAACCCGCTTGCAACGAAATGACTCCAGAGCACTTAAACACCCGCTTGCAACGAAATGACTCCAGAGCACTTAAAAACCCGCTTGCAACGAAATGACTCCAGAGCACTTAAAAACCCGCTTGCAACGAAATGACTCCAGAGCACTTAAAAACCCGCTTGCAACGAAATGACTCCCGAGCACTTAAAAACCCGCTTGCAACGAAATGACTCCAGAGCACTTAAAAACCAGCTTGCAACGAAATGAATCCAGAACACTTAAATACCCGCTTGCAACGAAATGACTCCAGAGCACTTAAAAACCCGCTTGCAACGAAGTGACTCCAGAAGACTTAAAAACCCGCTTGCAACGAAATGACTCCAGAGCACTTAAAAACCCGCTTGCAACGAAATGACTCCAGAGCACTGAAAAACCCGCTTGCAACGAAATGACTCCAGAACAGGTAAAAACCCGCTTGCAACGAAATGACTCCAAAGAACTTCCAAACCCGCTTACAACGAAATGCCTTCAGAGCACTTAAAAACCTGCTTGCAACGAAATGACTCCAGAGCACTTAAAAACCCGCTTGCAACGAAATGACTCCAGAGCACTTAAACACCCGCTTGCAACGAAATGACTCCAGAGCACTTAAAAACCCGCTTGCAACGAAATGACTCCAGAGCACTTAAACACCCGCTTGCAAGGAAATGACTCCAGAGCACTTAAACACCCGCTTGAAACGAATTGACTCCAGAGCACTTAAAAACCCGCTTGGAACGAAATGACTCCAGAGTACTTAAAAACCCGCTTGCAACGAAATGACTCCAGAGTACTTAAAAAACCCGCTTCCAGTGAAATGTCTGAGAAGCATGTAAAAACCCGCTTGCAATGAAATGACTCCAGAGCACATAAAAACCCGCTTGCAACGAAATGAATCCAGAGCACTTAAAATACTCGCTTCCAGTTAAATGTCAGAGAAATATGTAAAAACCCGCTTGCAACGAAATGACTCCAGAGCACGTAAAAACACACTTGCAACGAAATGACTCCAGAGTACTTACAAACCCGCTTGCAACGAAATGCCTACAGAGCACTTAAAAAACCCGCTTCCAGTGAAATGTCTGAGAAGTATGTAAAAACCCGTTTGCAACGAAATGACTCCAGAACACTTAAAAACCCGCTTGCAACGAAATGACTCCAGAACACTTAAAAACCCGCTTGCAACGAAATGACTCCAGAGCACTTAAAAACCCGCTTGCAACGAAATGACTCCAGAGCACTTAAAAACCCGCTTGCAACGAAATGACTCCAGAGCACTTAAAAACCCGCTTGCAACGAAATGACTCCAGAGCACTTAAAAACCCACTTGCAACGAAATGACTCCAGAGCAATTAAAAACCCGCTTGCAACGAAATGACTCCAGAGCACTTAAAAACCCGCTTACAACGAAATGCTTTCAGAGCACTGAAAAACCCTCTTGCAACGAAATGACTCCAGAGCACTTAAAAAACCTGCTTCCAGTGAAATGTCTGAGAAGTATGTAAAAACCCGCTTGCAACGAAATAACTCCAGAACACGTAAAAACCCGCTTGCAACGAAATGACTCCAGAGAACTTCAAAACCCGCTTACAACGAAATGCCTTCAGAGCACTTAAAAACCCGCTTGCAACGAAATGCCTTCAGAGCACTTAAAAACCCGCTTGCAACGAAATGACTCCAGAGTACTTACAAACCCGCTTGCAACGAAATGCCTACAGAGCACTTAAAAAACCCGCTTCCAGTGAAATGTCTGAGAAGTATGTAAAAACCCGCTTGCAAAGAAATGACTCCAGAGCACTTAAAAACCCGCTTGCAACGAAATGACTCCAGAACACTTAAAAAATCCGCTTGCAACGAAATGACTCCAGAGCACTTAAAAACCCGCTTGCAACGAAATGACTCCAGAGCACTTAAAAACCCGCTTGCAACGAAATGACTCCAGAGCACTTAAAAAACCGCTTGCAACGAAATGAATCCAGAGCACTTAAAAACCCGCTTGCAACGAAATGACTCCAGAGCACTTAAAAACGCGCTTGCAACGAAATGACTCCAGAGCACTTAAAAACCCGCTTACAACGAAATGCTTTCAGAGCACTTAAAAACCCTCTTGCAACGAAATGACTCCAGAGCACTTAAAAAACCTGCTTCCAGTGAAATGTCTGAGAAGTATGTAAAAACCCGCTTGCAACGAAATGACTCCAGAACACGTAAAAACCCGCTTGCAACGAAATGACTCCAGAGAACTTCAAAACCCGCTTACAACGAAATGCCTTCAGAGCACTTAAAAACCCGCTTGCAACGAAATGACTCCAGAGCACTTAAAAACCCGCTTGCAACCAAATGACTCCAGAGCACTTAAAAACCCGCTTGCAACGAAATGACTCCAGAGCACTTAAACACCCGCTTGCAACGAAAGGACTCCAGAGCAGTTAAAAACCTGCTTGGAACGAAATGACTCCAGAGTACTTAAAAACCAGTTTGCAACGAAATGACTCCAGAGCACTTAAAAAACCCGCTTCCAGTGAAATGTCTGAGAAGTATGTAAAAACCCGCTTGCAATGAAATGACTCCAGAACACATAAAAACCCGCTTGCAACGAAAAGACTCCAGAGCACTAAAAAACCCGTTTGCAACGAAATGACTCCAGAGCACTTAAAAACCCGCTTGCAACGAAATGACTCCAGAGCACTTAAAAAACCTGCTTCCAGTTAAATGTCAGAGAAGTATGTAAAAACCCGCTTGCAACGAAATGACTCCAGAGCACGTAAAAACCCGCTTGCAACGAAATGACTCCAGAGTACTTAAAAACCCGCTTGATACGAAATGCCTCCAGAGCACTTAAAAAACCCGCTTTCAGTGAAATGTCTGAGAAGTATGTAAAAACCCGCTTGCAACGAAATGACTCCAGAACACGTAAAAACCCGCTTGCAACGAAATGACTCCAGAGCACTTCAAAACCCGCTTACAACGAAATGCCTTCAGAGCACTTAAAAACCCGCTTGCAACGAAATGACTCCAGAGCACTTAAAAACCCGTTTGCCACGAAATGACTCCAGAGCACTTAAAAACCCGCTTGCAACGAAATGACTCCAGAACACTTAAAAACCCGCTTGCAACGAAATGACTCCAGAGCACTTAAAAACCCGCTTAGAAAGAAATGCCTTCAGAGCACTTAAAAACCCACTTGCAACGAAATGACTCCAGAGCACTTAAAAACCCGCTTGCAAAGAAATGACTCCAGAGCACTTAAAAACCCGCTTGCAACGAAATGACTCCAGAGCACTTAAAAACCAGCTTGCAACGAAATGACTCCAGAGCACTTAAAAACCCGCTTGCAACGAAATGACTCCAGAGCACTTAAAAACCCGCTTGCAAAGAAATGACTCCAGAGCACTTAAAAAACCTGCTCTCAGTGAAATGTCTGAGAAGTATGTAAAAACCCGCTTGCAACGAAATGACTCCAGAGCACTTAAAAACCCGCTTGCAACGAAATGACTCCAGAGCACTTAAACACCCGCTTGCAACGAAATGACTCCAGAGCACTTAAAAACCCGCTTGCAACGAAATGACTCCAGAGCACTTAAAAACTCGCTTGCAACGAAATGACTCCAGAGCACTTAAAAACCCGCTTGCAACGAAATGACTCCAGAGCACTTAAAAACCCGCTTGCAACGAAATGACTCCAGAGCACTTAAAAACCCGCTTGCAACGAAATGACTCCAGAGTACTTAAAAACCCGCTTGCAACGAAATGACTCCAGAGCACTTAAAAACCCGCTTGCAACGAAATGACTCCAGAACACTTAAAAACCCGCTTGCAACGAAATGACTCCAGAGCACTAAAAAACCCGCTTGCAACGAAATGACTCCAGAGCACTTAAAAACCCGCTGGCAACGAAATTACTCCAGAGCACTTAAAAACCCGCTTGCAACGAAATGACTCCAGAGCACTTAAAAACCCGCTTGCAACGAAATGACTCCAGAGCACTTAAAAAACCTGCTCTCATTGAAATGTCTGAGAAGTATGTAAAAACCCGCTTGCAACGAAATGACTCCAGAGCACTTAAAAACCCGCTTGCAACGAAATGACTCCAGAGCACTTAAATACCCGCTTGCAACGAAATGACTCCAGAGTACTTAAAAACCCGCTTGCAACAAAATGACTCCAGAGCACTTAAAAACCTGCTTGCAACGAAATGACTCCAGAGCACTTAAAAAACCCGCTTCCAGTGAAATGTCTGAGAAGTATGTAAAAACCCGCTTGCAACAAAATGACTCCAGAGCACTTAAAAACCCGCTTGCAACGAAATGACTCCAGAGCACTTAAATACCCGCTTGCAACGAAATGACTCCAGAGTACTTAAAAACCCGCTTGCAACGAAATGACTCCAGAGCACTTAAAAAACCCGCTTCCAGTGAAATGTCTGAGAAGTATGTAAAAACCCGCTTGCAACGAAATGACTCGAGAGCATGTAAAAAACGATGCAACGAAATGACTCCAGAGTACTTAAAAACCCGCTTGCAACGAAATGCCTACAGAGCTCTTAAAAAACCCGCTTCCAGTGAAATGTCTGAGAAGTATGTAAAAACCCGCTTGCAACGAAATGACTCGAGAGCATGTAAAAAACGCTTGCAACGAAATGACTCCAGAGCACTTAAAAACCCGCTTGCAACGAAATGACTCCAGAGCACGTAAAAACCCACTTGCAACGAAATGACTCCAGAGCACTTAAAAACCCGCTTACAACGAAATGCCTTCAGAGCACTTAAAAACCCCCTTGCAACGAAATGACTCCAGAGCACTTAAAAACCCGCTTGCAACGAAATGACTCCAGAGCACTTAAACACCCGCTTGGAACGAAATGACTCCAGAGCACTTAAAAACCAGCTTGCAACGAAATGACTCCAGAGTACTTAAAAACCCGCTTGCAACGAAATGACTCCAGAGCACTTAAAAAACCCGCTTCCAGTGAAATGTCTGAGAAGTATGTAAAAACCCGCTTGCAACGAAATGACTCCAGAATACGTAAAAACCCGCTTGCAACGAAAAGACTCCAGAGCACTTAAAAACCCGCTTACAATGAAATGCCTTCAGAGCACTTAAAAACCCGCTTGCAACGAAATGACTCCAGAGTACTTAAAAACCCGCTTGCAACGAAATGACTCCAGAGCACTTAAAAACCGCTTGCAACGAAATGAATCCAGAACACATAAAAACCCGCATGCAACGAAATGACTCCAGAGCACTTAAAAACCCGCTTGCAACGAAATGACTCCTGAGCACTTAAACACCCGCTTGCAACGAAATTACTCCAGATCACTTAAAAACCCGCTTGAAACGAAATGACTCCAGAGCACTTAAACACCGGCTTGCAACGAAATGACTCCAGAGCACTTAAAAACCCGCTTGCAACGAAATGACTCCAGAGCACTTAAAAAACAAGCTTCCAGTGAAATGTCTGAGAAGTATGTAAAAACCCGCTTGCAACGAAATGACTCCAGAGCATGTAAAAAACGCTTGCAACGAAATGACTCCAGAGGACTTAAAAACCCGCTTGCAACGAAATGCCTACAGAGCACTTAAAAAACCCGCTTCCAGTGAAATGTCTGAGAAGTATGTAAAAACCCGCTTGCAACGAAATGACTCCAGAACACGTAAAAACCCGCTTGCAACAAAATGACTCCAGAGCACTTAAAAACCCGCTTGCAACGAAATGACTCCAGAGCACTTAAACACCCGCTTGCAACGAAATGACTCCAGAGCACTTAAAAACCCGCTTGCAACGAAATGACTCCAGAGCACTTAAAAACCCGCTTGCAACGAAATGACTCCAGAGCACTTAAAAACCCGCTTGCAACGAAATGACTCCAGAGCACTTAAAAACCCGCTTGCAACGAAATGACTCCAGAGCACTTAAAAACCCGCTTGCAACGAAATGACTCCAGAGTACTTAAAAACCCGCTTGCAACGAAATGACTCCAGAGCACTTAAAAACCCGCTTGCAACGAAATGACTCCAGAACACTTAAAAACCCGCTTGCAACGAAATGACTCCAGAGCACTAAAAAACCCGCTTGCAACGAAATGACTCCAGAGCACTTAAAAATCCGCTGGCAACGAAATTACTCCAGAGCACTTAAAAACCCGCTTGCAACGAAATGACTCCAGAGCACTTAAAAACCCGCTTGCAACGAAATGACTCCAGAGCACTTAAAAAACCTGCTCTCATTGAAATGTCTGAGAAGTATGTAAAAACCCGCTTGCAACGAAATGACTCCAGAGCACTTAAAAACCCGCTTGCAACGAAATGACTCCAGAGCACTTAAATACCCGCTTGCAACGAAATGACTCCAGAGTACTTAAAAACCCGCTTGCAACAAAATGACTCAAGAACACTTAAAAACCTGCTTGCAACGAAATGACTCCAGAGCACTTAAAAAACCCGCTTCCAGTGAAATGTCTGAGAAGTATGTAAAAACCCGCTTGCAACGAAATGACTCCAGAGCACTTAAAAACCCGCTTGCAACGAAATGACTCCAGAGCACTTAAATACCCGCTTGCAACGAAATGACTCCAGAGTACTTAAAAACCCGCTTGCAACGAAATGACTCCAGAGCACTTAAAAAACCCGCTTCCAGTGAAATGTCTGAGAAGTATGTAAAAACCCGCTTGCAACGAAATGACTCGAGAGCATATAAAAAACGATGCAACGAAATGACTCCAGAGTACTTAAAAACCCGCTTGCAACGAAATGCCTACAGAGCACTTAAAAAACCCGCTTCCAGTGAAATGTCTGAGAAGTATGTAAAAACCCGCTTGCAACGAAATGACTCGAGAGCATGTAAAAAACGCTTGCAACGAAATGACTCCAGAGTACTTAAAAACCCGCTTGCAACGAAATGACTCCAGAGCACGTAAAAACCCACTTGCAACGAAATGACTCCAGAGCACTTAAAAACCCGCTTACAACGAAATGCCTTCAGAGCACTTAAAAACCCCCTTGCAACGAAATGACTCCAGAGCACTTAAAAACCCGCTTGCAACGAAATGACTCCAGAGCACTTAAACACCCGCTTGGAACGAAATGACTCCAGAGCACTTAAAAACCAGCTTGCAACGAAATGACTCCAGAGTACTTAAAAACCCGCTTGCAACGAAATGACTCCAGAGCACTTAAAAAACCCGCTTCCAGTGAAATGTCTGAGAAGTATGTAAAAACCCGCTTGCAACGAAATGACTCCAGAGCACTTAAAAAACTCGTTTCCAGTTAAATGTCAGAGAAGTATGTAAAAACCCGCTTGCAACGAAATGACTCGAGAGCATGTAAAAAACGATGCAACGAAATGACTCCAGAGTACTTAAAAACCCGCTTGCAACGAAATGCCCACAGAGGACTTAAAAAACCCGCTTCCAGTGAAATGTCTGAGAAGTATGTAAAAACCCGCTTGCAACGAAATGACTCCAGAATACGTAAAAACCCGCTTGCAACGAAAAGACTCCAGAGCACTTAAAAACCCGCTTACAACGAAATGCCTTCAGAGCACTTAAAAACCCGCTTGCAACGAAATGACTCCAGAGTACTTAAAAACCCGCTTGCAACGAAATGACTCCAGAGCACTTAAAAACCCGCTTGCAAAGAAATGAATCCAGAACACATAAAAACCCGCATGCAACGAAATGACTCCAGAGCACTTAAAAACCCGCTTGCAACGAAATGACTCCTGAGCACTTAAACACCCGCTTGCAACGAAATTACTCCAGAGCACTTAAAAACCCGCTTGAAACGAAATGACTCCAGAGCACTTAAACACCGGCTTGCAACGAAATGACTCCAGAGCACTTAAAAACCCGCTTGCAACGAAATGACTCCAGAGCACTTAAAAAACAAGCTTCCAGTGAAATGTCTGAGAAGTATGTAAAAACCCGCTTGCAACGAAATGACTCCAGAGCATGTAAAAAACGCTTGCAACGAAATGACTCCAGAGGACTTAAAAACCCGCTTGCAACGAAATGCCTACAGAGCACTTAAAAAACCCGCTTCCAGTGAAATGTATGAGAAGTATGTAAAAACCCGCTTGCAACGAAATGACTCCAGAACACGTAAAAACCCGCTTGCAACGAAATGACTCCAGAGCACTTAAAAACACGCTTACAACGAAATGCCTTCAGAGCACTTAAAAACCCGCGTGCAACGAAATGACTCCAGAGTACTTAAAAACCCGCTTGCAACGAAATGACTCCAGAGCACTTAAAAACCCGCTTGCAACGAAATGAATCCAGAACACATAAAAACCCGCATGCAACGAAATGACTCCAGAGCACTTAAAAATCCGCTTCCAGTGAAATGTCAGAGAAGTATGTAAAAACCCGCTTGCAACGAAATGACTCCAGAATACGTAAAAACCCGCTTGCAACGAAAAGACTCCAGAGCACTTAAAAACCCGCTTACAATGAAATGCCTTCAGAGCACTTAAAAACCCGCTTGCAACGAAATGACTCCAGAGTACTTAAAAACCCGCTTGCAACGAAATGACTCCAGAGCACTTAAAAACCGCTTGCAACGAAATGAATCCAGAACACATAAAAACCCGCATGCAACGAAATGACTCCAGAGCACTTAAAAACCCGCTTGCAACGAAATGACTCCTGAGCACTTAAACACCCGCTTGCAACGAAATTACTCCAGATCACTTAAAAACCCGCTTGAAACGAAATGACTCCAGAGCACTTAAACACCGGCTTGCAACGAAATGACTCCAGAGCACTTAAAAACCCGCTTGCAACGAAATGACTCCAGAGCACTTAAAAAACAAGCTTCCAGTGAAATGTCTGAGAAGTATGTAAAAACCCGCTTGCAACGAAATGACTCCAGAGCATGTAAAAAACGCTTGCAACGAAATGACTCCAGAGGACTTAAAAACCCGCTTGCAACGAAATGCCTACAGAGCACTTAAAAAACCCGCTTCCAGTGAAATGTCTGAGAAGTATGTAAAAACCCGCTTGCAACGAAATGACTCCAGAACACGTAAAAACCCGCTTGCAACAAAATGACTCCAGAGCACTTAAAAACCCGCTTGCAACGAAATGACTCCAGAGCACTTAAACACCCGCTTGGAACGAAATGACTCCAGAGCACTTAAAAACCCGCTTGCAACGAAATGACTCCAGAGCACTTAAAAACCCGCTTGCAACGAAATGACTCCAGAGCACTTAAAAACCCGCTTGCAACGAAATGACTCCAGAGCACTTAAAAACCCGCTTGCAACGAAATGACTCCAGAGCACTTAAAAACCCGCTTGCAACGAAATGACTCCAGAGTACTTAAAAACCCGCTTGCAACGAAATGACTCCAGAGCACTTAAAAACCCGCTTGCAACGAAATGACTCCAGAACACTTAAAAACCCGCTTGCAACGAAATGACTCCAGAGCACTAAAAAACCCGCTTGCAACGAAATGACTCCAGAGCACTTAAAAATCCGCTGGCAACGAAATTACTCCAGAGCACTTAAAAACCCGCTTGCAACGAAATGACTCCAGAGCACTTAAAAACCCGCTTGCAACGAAATGACTCCAGAGCACTTAAAAAACCTGCTCTCATTGAAATGTCTGAGAAGTATGTAAAAACCCGCTTGCAACGAAATGACTCCAGAGCACTTAAAAACCCGCTTGCAACGAAATGACTCCAGAGCACTTAAATACCCGCTTGCAACGAAATGACTCCAGAGTACTTAAAAACCCGCTTGCAACAAAATGACTCCAGAACACTTAAAAACCTGCTTGCAACGAAATGACTCCAGAGCACTTAAAAAACCCGCTTCCAGTGAAATGTCTGAGAAGTATGTAAAAACCCGCTTGCAACGAAATGACTCCAGAGCACTTAAAAACCCGCTTGCAACGAAATGACTCCAGAGCACTTAAATACCCGCTTGCAACGAAATGACTCCAGAGTACTTAAAAACCCGCTTGCAACGAAATGACTCCAGAGCACTTAAAAAACCCGCTTCCAGTGAAATGTCTGAGAAGTATGTAAAAACCCGCTTGCAACGAAATGACTCGAGAGCATATAAAAAACGATGCAACGAAATGACTCCAGAGTACTTAAAAACCCGCTTGCAACGAAATGCCTACAGAGCACTTAAAAAACCCGCTTCCAGTGAAATGTCTGAGAAGTATGTAAAAACCCGCTTTCAACGAAATGACTCGAGAGCATGTAAAAAACGCTTGCAACGAAATGACTCCAGAGCACTTAAAAACCCGCTTGCAACGAAATGACTCCAGAGCACGTAAAAACCCACTTGCAACGAAATGACTCCAGAGCACTTAAAAACCCGCTTACAACGAAATGCCTTCAGAGCACTTAAAAACCCCCTTGCAACGAAATGACTCCAGAGCACTTAAAAACCCGCTTGCAACGAAATGACTCCAGAGCACTTAAACACTCGCTTGGAACGAAATGACTCCAGAGCACTTAAAAACCAGCTTGCAACGAAATGACTCCAGAGTACTTAAAAACCCGCTTGCAACGAAATGACTCCAGAGCACTTAAAAAACCCGCTTCCAGTGAAATGTCTGAGAAGTATGTAAAAACCCGCTTGCAACGAAATGACTCCAGAGCACTTAAAAAACTCGTTTCCAGTTAAATGTCAGAGAAGTATGTAAAAACCCGCTTGCAACGAAATGACTCGAGAGCATGTAAAAAACGATGCAACGAAATGACTCCAGAGTACTTAAAAACCCACTTGCAACGAAATGCCTACAGAGCACTTAAAAAACCCGCTTCCAGTGAAATGTCTGAGAAGTATGTAAAAACCCGCTTGCAACGAAATGACTCCAGAATACGTAAAAACCCGCTTGCAACGAAAAGACTCCAGAGCACTTAAAAACCCGCTTACAACAAAATGCCTTCAGAGCACTTAAAAACCCGCTTGCAACGAAATGACTCCAGAGTACTTAAAAACCCGCTTGCAACGAAATGACTCCAGAGCACTTAAAAACCCGCTTGCAACGAAATGAATCCAGAACACATAAAAACCCGCATGCAACGAAATGACTCCAGAGCACTTAAAAACCCGCTTGCAACGAAATGACTCCTGAGCACTTAAACACCCGCTTGCAACGAAATTACTCCAGAGCACTTAAAAACCCGCTTGAAACGAAATGACTCCAGAGCACTTAAACACCGGCTTGCAACGAAATGACTCCAGAGCACTTAAAAACCCGCTTGCAACGAAATGACTCCAGAGCACTTAAAAAACAAGCTTCCAGTGAAATGTCTGAGAAGTATGTAAAAACCCGCTTGCAACGAAATGACTCCAGAGGACTTAAAAACCCGCTTGCAACGAAATGCCTACAGAGCACTTAAAAAACCCGCTTCCAGTGAAATGTATGAGAAGTATGTAAAAACCCGCTTGCAACGAAATGACTCCAGAACACGTAAAAACCCGCTTGCAACGAAATGACTCCAGAGCACTTAAAAACACGCTTACAACGAAATGCCTTCAGAGCACTTAAAAACCCGCGTGCAACGAAATGACTCCAGAGTACTTAAAAACCCGCTTGCAACGAAATGACTCCAGAGCACTTAAAAACCCGCTTGCAACGAAATGAATCCAGAACACATAAAAACCCGCATGCAACGAAATGACTCCAGAGCACTTAAAAATCCGCTTCCAGTGAAATGTCAGAGAAGTATGTAAAAACCCGCTTGCAACGAAATGACTCCAGAATACGTAAAAACCCGCTTGCAACGAAAAGACTCCAGAGCACTTAAAAACCCGCTTACAATGAAATGCCTTCAGAGCACTTAAAAACCCGCTTGCAATGAAATGACTCCAGAGTACTTAAAAACCCGCTTGCAACGAAATGACTCCAGAGCACTTAAAAACCGCTTGCAACGAAATGAATCCAGAACACATAAAAACCCGCATGCAACGAAATGACTCCAGAGCACTTAAAAACCCGCTTGCAACGAAATGACTCCTGAGCACTTAAACACCCGCTTGCAACGAAATTACTCCAGATCACTTAAAAACCCGCTTGAAACGAAATGACTCCAGAGCACTTAAACACCGGCTTGCAACGAAATGACTCCAGAGCACTTAAAAACCCGCTTGCAACGAAATGACTCCAGAGCACTGAAAAACCCGCTTGCAACGAAAAGACTCCAGAACAGGTAAAAACCCGCTTGTAACGAAATGACTCCAAAGAACTTCCAAACCCACTTACAACGAAATGCCTTCAGAGCACTTAAAAACCTGCTTGCAACGAAATGACTCCAGAGCACTTAAAAACCCGCTTGCAACGAAATGACTCCAGAGCACTTAAACACCCGCTTGCAACGAAATGACTCCAGAGCACTTAAAAACCCGCTTGCAACGAAATGACTCCAGAGCACTTAAACACCCGCTTGCAAGGAAATGACTCCAGAGCACTTAAACACCCGCTTGAAACGAATTGACTCCAGAGCACTTAAAAACCCGCTTGGAACGAAATGACTCCAGAGTACTTAAAAACCCGCTTGCAACGAAATGACTCCAGAGTACTTAAAAAACCCGCTTCCAGTGAAATGTCTGAGAAGCATGTAAAAACCCGCTTGCAATGAAATGACTCCAGAGCACATAAAAACCCGCTTGCAACGAAATGAATCCAGAGCACTTAAAATACTCGCTTCCAGTTAAATGTCAGAGAAATATGTAAAAACCCGCTTGCAACGAAATGACTCCAGAGCACGTAAAAACACACTTGCAACGAAATGACTCCAGAGTACTTACAAACCCGCTTGCAACGAAATGCCTACAGAGCACTTAAAAAACCCGCTTCCAGTGAAATGTCTGAGAAGTATGTAAAAACCCGCTTGCAACGAAATGACTCCAGAACACTTAAAAACCCGCTTGCAACGAAATGACTCCAGAACACTTAAAAACCCGCTTGCAACGAAATGACTCCAGAGCACTTAAAAACCCGCTTGCAACGAAATGACTCCAGAGCACTTAAAAACCCGCTTGCAACGAAATGACTCCAGAGCACTTAAAAACCCGCTTGCAACGAAATGACTCCAGAGCACTTAAAAACCCACTTGCAACGAAATGACTCCAGAGCAATTAAAAACCCGCTTGCAACGAAATGACTCCAGAGCACTTAAAAACCCGCTTACAACGAAATGCTTTCAGAGCACTTAAAAACCCTCTTGCAACGAAATGACTCCAGAGCACTTAAAAAACCTGCTTCCAGTGAAATGTCTGAGAAGTATGTAAAAACCCGCTTGCAACGAAATGACTCCAGAACACGTAAAAACCCGCTTGCAACGAAATGACTCCAGAGAACTTCAAAACCCGCTTACAACGAAATGCCTTCAGAGCACTTAAAAACCCGCTTGCAACGAAATGCCTTCAGAGCACTTAAAAACCCGCTTGCAACGAAATGACTCCAGAGTACTTACAAACCCGCTTGCAACGAAATGCCTACAGAGCACTTAAAAAACCCGCTTCCAGTGAAATGTCTGAGAAGTATGTAAAAACCCGCTTGCAAAGAAATGACTCCAGAGCACTTAAAAACCCGCTTGCAACGAAATGACTCCAGAACACTTAAAAAATCCGCTTGCAACGAAATGACTCCAGAGCACTTAAAAACCCGCTTGCAACGAAATGACTCCAGAGCACTTAAAAACCCGCTTGCAAAGAAATGACTCCAGAGCACTTAAAAAACCGCTTGCAACGAAATGAATCCAGAGCACTTAAAAACCCGCTTACAACGAAATGCTTTCAGAGCACTTAAAAACCCTCTTGCAACGAAATGACTCCAGAGCACTTAAAAAACCTGCTTCCAGTGAAATGTCTGAGAAGTATGTAAAAACCCGCTTGCAACGAAATGACTCCAGAACACGTAAAAACCCGCTTGCAACGAAATGACTCCAGAGAACTTCAAAACCCGCTTACAACGAAATGCCTTCAGAGCACTTAAAAACCCGCTTGCAACGAAATGACTCCAGAGCACTTAAAAACCCGCTTGCAACCAAATGACTCCAGAGCACTTAAAAACCCGCTTGCAACGAAATGACTCCAGAGCACTTAAACACCCGCTTGCAACGAAAGGACTCCAGAGCAGTTAAAAACCTGCTTGGAACGAAATGACTCCAGAGTACTTAAAAACCAGTTTGCAACGAAATGACTCCAGAGCACTTAAAAAACCCGCTTCCAGTGAAATGTCTGAGAAGCATGTAAAAACCCGCTTGTAATGAAATGACTCCAGAGCACATAAAAACCCGCTTGCAATGAAATGAATCCAGAGCACTTAAAATACTCGCTTCCAGTTAAATGTCAGAGAAATATGTAAAAACCCGCTTGCAACGAAATGACTCCAGAACACGTAAAAACCCGCTTGCAACGAAATGACTCCAGAGCACTTAAAAACCTGCTTGCAAAGAAATGACTTCAGAGTCCTTAAAAACCCGCTTGCAACAAAGTGCCTACAGAGCACTTAAAAAACCCGCTTCCAGTGAAATGTCTGAGAAGTATGTAAAAACCCGCTTGCAACGAAATGACTCCAGAACACATAAAAACCCGCTTGCAACGAAAAGACTCCAGAGCACTAAAAAACCCGCTTGCAACGACATGACTCCAGAGCACTTAAAAACCCGCTTGCAACGAAATGACTCCAGAGCACTTAAAAAACCTGCTTCCAGTTAAATGTCAAAGAAGTATGTAAAAACCCGCTTGCAACGAAATGACTCCAGAGCACGTAAAAACCCGCTTGCAACGAAATGACTCCAGAGTACTTAAAAACCCGCTTGATACGAAATGCCTCCAGAGCACTTAAAAAACCCGCTTTCAGTGAAATGTCTGAGAAGTATGTAAAAACCCGCTTGCAACGAAATGACTCCAGAACACGTAAAAACCCGCTTGCAACGAAATGACTCCTGAGCACTTAAACACCCGCTTGCAACGAAATTACTCCAGAGCACTTAAAAACCCGCTTGAAACGAAATGACTCCAGAGCACTTAAACACCGGCTTGCAACGAAATGACTCCAGAGCACTTAAAAACCCGCTTGCAACGAAATGACTCCAGAGCACTTAAAAAACAAGCTTCCAGTGAAATGTCTGAGAAGTATGTAAAAACCCGCTTGCAACGAAATGACTCCAGAGGACTTAAAAACCCGCTTGCAACGAAATGCCTACAGAGCACTTAAAAAACCCGCTTCCAGTGAAATGTATGAGAAGTATGTAAAAACCCGCTTGCAACGAAATGACTCCAGAACACGTAAAAACCCGCTTGCAACGAAATGACTCCAGAGCACTTAAAAACACGCTTACAACGAAATGCCTTCAGAGCACTTAAAAACCCGCGTGCAACGAAATGACTCCAGAGTACTTAAAAACCCGCTTGCAACGAAATGACTCCAGAGCACTTAAAAACCCGCTTGCAACGAAATGAATCCAGAACACATAAAAACCCGCATGCAACGAAATGACTCCAGAGCACTTAAAAATCCGCTTCCAGTGAAATGTCAGAGAAGTATGTAAAAACCCGCTTGCAACGAAATGACTCCAGAATACGTAAAAACCCGCTTGCAACGAAAAGACTCCAGAGCACTTAAAAACCCGCTTACAATGAAATGCCTTCAGAGCACTTAAAAACCCGCTTGCAATGAAATGACTCCAGAGTACTTAAAAACCCGCTTGCAACGAAATGACTCCAGAGCACTTAAAAACCGCTTGCAACGAAATGAATCCAGAACACATAAAAACCCGCATGCAACGAAATGACTCCAGAGCACTTAAAAACCCGCTTGCAACGAAATGACTCCTGAGCACTTAAACACCCGCTTGCAACGAAATTACTCCAGATCACTTAAAAACCCGCTTGAAACGAAATGACTCCAGAGCACTTAAACACCGGCTTGCAACGAAATGACTCCAGAGCACTTAAAAACCCGCTTGCAACGAAATGACTCCAGAGCACTGAAAAACCCGCTTGCAACGAAAAGACTCCAGAACAGGTAAAAACCCGCTTGTAACGAAATGACTCCAAAGAACTTCCAAACCCGCTTACAACGAAATGCCTTCAGAGCACTTAAAAACCTGCTTGCAACGAAATGACTCCAGAGCACTTAAAAACCCGCTTGCAACGAAATGACTCCAGAGCACTTAAACACCCGCTTGCAACGAAATGACTCCAGAGCACTTAAAAACCCGCTTGCAACGAAATGACTCCAGAGCACTTAAACACCCGCTTGCAAGGAAATGACTCCAGAGCACTTAAACACCCGCTTGAAACGAATTGACTCCAGAGCACTTAAAAACCCGCTTGGAACGAAATGACTCCAGAGTACTTAAAAACCCGCTTGCAACGAAATGACTCCAGAGTACTTAAAAAACCCGCTTCCAGTGAAATGTCTGAGAAGCATGTAAAAACCCGCTTGCAATGAAATGACTCCAGAGCACATAAAAACCCGCTTGCAACGAAATGAATCCAGAGCACTTAAAATACTCGCTTCCAGTTAAATGTCAGAGAAATATGTAAAAACCCGCTTGCAACGAAATGACTCCAGAGCACGTAAAAACACACTTGCAACGAAATGACTCCAGAGTACTTACAAACCCGCTTGCAACGAAATGCCTACAGAGCACTTAAAAAACCCGCTTCCAGTGAAATGTCTGAGAAGTATGTAAAAACCCGCTTGCAACGAAATGACTCCAGAACACTTAAAAACCCGCTTGCAACGAAATGACTCCAGAACACTTAAAAACCCGCTTGCAACGAAATGACTCCAGAGCACTTAAAAACCCGCTTGCAACGAAATGACTCCAGAGCACTTAAAAACCCGCTTGCAACGAAATGACTCCAGAGCACTTAAAAACCCGCTTGCAACGAAATGACTCCAGAGCACTTAAAAACCCACTTGCAACGAAATGACTCCAGAGCAATTAAAAACCCGCTTGCAACGAAATGACTCCAGAGCACTTAAAAACCCGCTTACAACGAAATGCTTTCAGAGCACTTAAAAACCCTCTTGCAACGAAATGACTCCAGAGCACTTAAAAAACCTGCTTCCAGTGAAATGTCTGAGAAGTATGTAAAAACCCGCTTGCAACGAAATGACTCCAGAACACGTAAAAACCCGCTTGCAACGAAATGACTCCAGAGAACTTCAAAACCCGCTTACAACGAAATGCCTTCAGAGCACTTAAAAACCCGCTTGCAACGAAATGCCTTCAGAGAACTTAAAAACCCGCTTGCAACGAAATGACTCCAGAGTACTTACAAACCCGCTTGCAACGAAATGCCTACAGAGCACTTAAAAAACCCGCTTCCAGTGAAATGTCTGAGAAGTATGTAAAAACCCGCTTGCAAAGAAATGACTCCAGAGCACTTAAAAACCCGCTTGCAACGAAATGACTCCAGAACACTTAAAAAATCCGCTTGCAACGAAATGACTCCAGAGCACTTAAAAACCCGCTTGCAACGAAATGACTCCAGAGCACTTAAAAACCCGCTTGCAAAGAAATGACTCCAGAGCACTTAAAAAACCGCTTGCAACGAAATGAATCCAGAGCACTTAAAAACCCGCTTACAACGAAATGCTTTCAGAGCACTTAAAAACCCTCTTGCAACGAAATGACTCCAGAGCACTTAAAAAACCTGCTTCCAGTGAAATGTCTGAGAAGTATGTAAAAACCCGCTTGCAACGAAATGACTCCAGAACACGTAAAAACCCGCTTGCAACGAAATGACTCCAGAGAACTTCAAAACCCGCTTACAACGAAATGCCTTCAGAGCACTTAAAAACCCGCTTGCAACGAAATGACTCCAGAGCACTTAAAAACCCGCTTGCAACCAAATGACTCCAGAGCACTTAAAAACCCGCTTGCAACGAAATGACTCCAGAGCACTTAAACACCCGCTTGCAACGAAAGGACTCCAGAGCAGTTAAAAACCTGCTTGGAACGAAATGACTCCAGAGTACTTAAAAACCAGTTTGCAACGAAATGACTCCAGAGCACTTAAAAAACCCGCTTCCAGTGAAATGTCTGAGAAGCATGTAAAAACCCGCTTGTAATGAAATGACTCCAGAGCACATAAAAACCCGCTTGCAATGAAATGAATCCAGAGCACTTAAAATACTCGCTTCCAGTTAAATGTCAGAGAAATATGTAAAAACCCGCTTGCAACGAAATGACTCCAGAACACGTAAAAACCCGCTTGCAACGAAATGACTCCAGAGCACTTAAAAACCTGCTTGCAAAGAAATGACTTCAGAGTCCTTAAAAACCCGCTTGCAACAAAGTGCCTACAGAGCACTTAAAAAACCCGCTTCCAGTGAAATGTCTGAGAAGTATGTAAAAACCCGCTTGCAACGAAATGACTCCAGAACACATAAAAACCCGCTTGCAACGAAAAGACTCCAGAGCACTAAAAAACCCGCTTGCAACGACATGACTCCAGAGCACTTAAAAACCCGCTTGCAACGAAATGACTCCAGAGCACTTAAAAAACCTGCTTCCAGTTAAATGTCAAAGAAGTATGTAAAAACCCGCTTGCAACGAAATGACTCCAGAGCACGTAAAAACCCGCTTGCAACGAAATGACTCCAGAGTACTTAAAAACCCGCTTGATACGAAATGCCTCCAGAGCACTTAAAAAACCCGCTTTCAGTGAAATGTCTGAGAAGTATGTAAAAACCCGCTTGCAACGAAATGACTCCAGAACACGTAAAAACCCGCTTGCAACGAAATGACTCCAGAGCACTTCAAAACCCGCTTACAACGAAATGACTTCAGAGCACTTAAAAACCCGCTTGCAACGAAATGACTCCAGAGCACTTAAAAACCCGTTTGCCACGAAATGACTCCAGAGCACTTAAAAACCCGCTTGCAACGAAATGACTCCAGAACACTTAAAAACCCGCTTGCAACGAAATGACTCCAGAGCACTTAAAAACCCGCTTAGAACGAAATGCCTTCAGAGCACTTAAAAACCCACTTGCAACGAAATGACTCCAGAGCACTTAAAAACCCGCTTGCAAAGAAATGACTCCAGAGCACTTAAAAACCCGCTTGCAACGAAATGACTCCAGAGCACTTAAAAACCCGCTTGCAACGAAATGACTCCAGAGCACTTAAAAACCCGCTTACAACGAAATGACTCCAGAGCACTTAAAAACCCGCTTGCAAAGAAATGACTCCAGAGCACTTAAAAAACCTGCTCTCAGTGAAATGTCTGAGAAGTATGTAAAAACCCGCTTGCAACGAAATGACTCCAGAGCACTTAAAAACCCGCTTGCAACGAAATGACTCCAGAGCACTTAAACACCCGCTTGCAACGAAATGACTCCAGAGCACTTAAAAACCCGCTTGCAACGAAATGACTCCAGAGCACTTAAAAACTCGCTTGCAACGAAATGACTCCAGAGCACTTAAAAACCCGCTTGCAACGAAATGACTCCAGAGCACTTAAAAACCCGCTTGCAACGAAATGACTCCAGAGCACTTAAAAACCCGCTTGCAACGAAATGACTCCAGAGTACTTAAAAACCCGCTTGCAACGAAATGACTCCAGAGCACTTAAAAACCCGCTTGCAACGAAATGACTCCAGAACACTTAAAAACCCGCTTGCAACGAAATGACTCCAGAGCACTAAAAAACCCGCGTGCAACGAAATGACTCCAGAGCACTTAAAAACCCGCTGGCAACGAAATTACTCCAGAGCACTTAAAAACCCACTTGCAACGAAATGACTCCAGAGCACTTAAAAACCCGCTTGCAACGAAATGACTCCAGAGCACTTAAAAAACCTGCTCTCATTGAAATGTCTGAGAAGTATGTAAAAACCCGCTTGCAACGAAATGACTCCAGAGCACTTAAAAACCCGCTTGCAACGAAATGACTCCAGAGCACTTAAAAACCCGCTTGCAACGAAATGACTCCAGAGCACTTAAAAAACAAGCTTCCAGTGAAATGTCTGAGAAGTATGTAAAAACCCGCTTGCAACGAAATGACTCCAGAGGACTTAAAAACCCGCTTGCAACGAAATGCCTACAGAGCACTTAAAAAACCCGCTTCCAGTGAAATGTATGAGAAGTATGTAAAAACCCGCTTGCAACGAAATGACTCCAGAACACGTAAAAACCCGCTTGCAACGAAATGACTCCAGAGCACTTAAAAACACGCTTACAACGAAATGCCTTCAGAGCACTTAAAAACCCGCGTGCAACGAAATGACTCCAGAGTACTTAAAAACCCGCTTGCAACGAAATGACTCCAGAGCACTTAAAAACCCGCTTGCAACGAAATGAATCCAGAACACATAAAAACCCGCATGCAACGAAATGACTCCAGAGCACTTAAAAATCCGCTTCCAGTGAAATGTCAGAGAAGTATGTAAAAACCCGCTTGCAACGAAATGACTCCAGAATACGTAAAAACCCGCTTGCAACGAAAAGACTCCAGAGCACTTAAAAACCCGCTTACAATGAAATGCCTTCAGAGCACTTAAAAACCCGCTTGCAATGAAATGACTCCAGAGTACTTAAAAACCCGCTTGCAACGAAATGACTCCAGAGCACTTAAAAACCGCTTGCAACGAAATGAATCCAGAACACATAAAAACCCGCATGCAACGAAATGACTCCAGAGCACTTAAAAACCCGCTTGCAACGAAATGACTCCTGAGCACTTAAACACCCGCTTGCAACGAAATTACTCCAGATCACTTAAAAACCCGCTTGAAACGAAATGACTCCAGAGCACTTAAACACCGGCTTGCAACGAAATGACTCCAGAGCACTTAAAAACCCGCTTGCAACGAAATGACTCCAGAGCACTGAAAAACCCGCTTGCAACGAAAAGACTCCAGAACAGGTAAAAACCCGCTTGTAACGAAATGACTCCAAAGAACTTCCAAACCCGCTTACAACGAAATGCCTTCAGAGCACTTAAAAACCTGCTTGCAACGAAATGACTCCAGAGCACTTAAAAACCCGCTTGCAACGAAATGACTCCAGAGCACTTAAACACCCGCTTGCAACGAAATGACTCCAGAGCACTTAAAAACCCGCTTGCAACGAAATGACTCCAGAGCACTTAAACACCCGCTTGCAAGGAAATGACTCCAGAGCACTTAAACACCCGCTTGAAACGAATTGACTCCAGAGCACTTAAAAACCCGCTTGGAACGAAATGACTCCAGAGTACTTAAAAACCCGCTTGCAACGAAATGACTCCAGAGTACTTAAAAAACCCGCTTCCAGTGAAATGTCTGAGAAGCATGTAAAAACCCGCTTGCAATGAAATGACTCCAGAGCACATAAAAACCCGCTTGCAACGAAATGAATCCAGAGCACTTAAAATACTCGCTTCCAGTTAAATGTCAGAGAAATATGTAAAAACCCGCTTGCAACGAAATGACTCCAGAGCACGTAAAAACACACTTGCAACGAAATGACTCCAGAGTACTTACAAACCCGCTTGCAACGAAATGCCTACAGAGCACTTAAAAAACCCGCTTCCAGTGAAATGTCTGAGAAGTATGTAAAAACCCGCTTGCAACGAAATGACTCCAGAACACTTAAAAACCCGCTTGCAACGAAATGACTCCAGAACACTTAAAAACCCGCTTGCAACGAAATGACTCCAGAGCACTTAAAAACCCGCTTGCAACGAAATGACTCCAGAGCACTTAAAAACCCGCTTGCAACGAAATGACTCCAGAGCACTTAAAAACCCGCTTGCAACGAAATGACTCCAGAGCACTTAAAAACCCACTTGCAACGAAATGACTCCAGAGCAATTAAAAACCCGCTTGCAACGAAATGACTCCAGAGCACTTAAAAACCCGCTTACAACGAAATGCTTTCAGAGCACTTAAAAACCCTCTTGCAACGAAATGACTCCAGAGCACTTAAAAAACCTGCTTCCAGTGAAATGTCTGAGAAGTATGTAAAAACCCGCTTGCAACGAAATGACTCCAGAACACGTAAAAACCCGCTTGCAACGAAATGACTCCAGAGAACTTCAAAACCCGCTTACAACGAAATGCCTTCAGAGCACTTAAAAACCCGCTTGCAACGAAATGCCTTCAGAGAACTTAAAAACCCGCTTGCAACGAAATGACTCCAGAGTACTTACAAACCCGCTTGCAACGAAATGCCTACAGAGCACTTAAAAAACCCGCTTCCAGTGAAATGTCTGAGAAGTATGTAAAAACCCGCTTGCAAAGAAATGACTCCAGAGCACTTAAAAACCCGCTTGCAACGAAATGACTCCAGAACACTTAAAAAATCCGCTTGCAACGAAATGACTCCAGAGCACTTAAAAACCCGCTTGCAACGAAATGACTCCAGAGCACTTAAAAACCCGCTTGCAAAGAAATGACTCCAGAGCACTTAAAAAACCGCTTGCAACGAAATGAATCCAGAGCACTTAAAAACCCGCTTACAACGAAATGCTTTCAGAGCACTTAAAAACCCTCTTGCAACGAAATGACTCCAGAGCACTTAAAAAACCTGCTTCCAGTGAAATGTCTGAGAAGTATGTAAAAACCCGCTTGCAACGAAATGACTCCAGAACACGTAAAAACCCGCTTGCAACGAAATGACTCCAGAGAACTTCAAAACCCGCTTACAACGAAATGCCTTCAGAGCACTTAAAAACCCGCTTGCAACGAAATGACTCCAGAGCACTTAAAAACCCGCTTGCAACCAAATGACTCCAGAGCACTTAAAAACCCGCTTGCAACGAAATGACTCCAGAGCACTTAAACACCCGCTTGCAACGAAAGGACTCCAGAGCAGTTAAAAACCTGCTTGGAACGAAATGACTCCAGAGTACTTAAAAACCAGTTTGCAACGAAATGACTCCAGAGCACTTAAAAAACCCGCTTCCAGTGAAATGTCTGAGAAGCATGTAAAAACCCGCTTGTAATGAAATGACTCCAGAGCACATAAAAACCCGCTTGCAATGAAATGAATCCAGAGCACTTAAAATACTCGCTTCCAGTTAAATGTCAGAGAAATATGTAAAAACCCGCTTGCAACGAAATGACTCCAGAACACGTAAAAACCCGCTTGCAACGAAATGACTCCAGAGCACTTAAAAACCTGCTTGCAAAGAAATGACTTCAGAGTCCTTAAAAACCCGCTTGCAACAAAGTGCCTACAGAGCACTTAAAAAACCCGCTTCCAGTGAAATGTCTGAGAAGTATGTAAAAACCCGCTTGCAACGAAATGACTCCAGAACACATAAAAACCCGCTTGCAACGAAAAGACTCCAGAGCACTAAAAAACCCGCTTGCAACGACATGACTCCAGAGCACTTAAAAACCCGCTTGCAACGAAATGACTCCAGAGCACTTAAAAAACCTGCTTCCAGTTAAATGTCAAAGAAGTATGTAAAAACCCGCTTGCAACGAAATGACTCCAGAGCACGTAAAAACCCGCTTGCAACGAAATGACTCCAGAGTACTTAAAAACCCGCTTGATACGAAATGCCTCCAGAGCACTTAAAAAACCCGCTTTCAGTGAAATGTCTGAGAAGTATGTAAAAACCCGCTTGCAACGAAATGACTCCAGAACACGTAAAAACCCGCTTGCAACGAAATGACTCCAGAGCACTTCAAAACCCGCTTACAACGAAATGACTTCAGAGCACTTAAAAACCCGCTTGCAACGAAATGACTCCAGAGCACTTAAAAACCCGTTTGCCACGAAATGACTCCAGAGCACTTAAAAACCCGCTTGCAACGAAATGACTCCAGAACACTTAAAAACCCGCTTGCAACGAAATGACTCCAGAGCACTTAAAAACCCGCTTAGAACGAAATGCCTTCAGAGCACTTAAAAACCCACTTGCAACGAAATGACTCCAGAGCACTTAAAAACCCGCTTGCAAAGAAATGACTCCAGAGCACTTAAAAACCCGCTTGCAACGAAATGACTCCAGAGCACTTAAAAACCCGCTTGCAACGAAATGACTCCAGAGCACTTAAAAACCCGCTTACAACGAAATGACTCCAGAGCACTTAAAAACCCGCTTGCAAAGAAATGACTCCAGAGCACTTAAAAAACCTGCTCTCAGTGAAATGTCTGAGAAGTATGTAAAAACCCGCTTGCAACGAAATGACTCCAGAGCACTTAAAAACCCGCTTGCAACGAAATGACTCCAGAGCACTTAAACACCCGCTTGCAACGAAATGACTCCAGAGCACTTAAAAACCCGCTTGCAACGAAATGACTCCAGAGCACTTAAAAACCCGCTTGCAACGAAATGACTCCAGAGCACTTAAAAACCCGCTTGCAACGAAATGACTCCAGAGCACTTAAAAACCCGCTTGCAACGAAATGACTCCAGAGCACTTAAAAACCCGCTTGCAACGAAATGACTCCAGAGTACTTAAAAACCCGCTTGCAACGAAATGACTCCAGAGCACTTAAAAACCCGCTTGCAACGAAATGACTCCAGAACACTTAAAAACCCGCTTGCAACGAAATGACTCCAGAGCACTAAAAAACCCGCGTGCAACGAAATGACTCCAGAGCACTTAAAAACCCGCTGGCAACGAAATTACTCCAGAGCACTTAAAAACCCACTTGCAACGAAATGACTCCAGAGCACTTAAAAACCCGCTTGCAACGAAATGACTCCAGAGCACTTAAAAAACCTGCTCTCATTGAAATGTCTGAGAAGTATGTAAAAACCCGCTTGCAACGAAATGACTCCAGAGCACTTAAAAACCCGCTTGCAACGAAATGACTCCAGAGCACTTAAATACCCGCTTGCAACGAAATGACTCCAGAGTACTTAAAAACCCGCTTGCAACAAAATGACTCCAGAGCACTTAAAAACCTGCTTGCAACGAAATGACTCCAGAGCACTTAAAAAACCCGCTTCCAGTGAAATGTCTGAGAAGTATGTAAAAACCCGCTTGCAACGAAATGACTCCAGAGCACTTAAAAACCCGCTTGCAACGAAATGACTCCAGAGCACTTAAATACCCGCTTGCAACGAAATGACTCCAGAGTACTTAAAAACCCGCTTGCAACGAAATGACTCCAGAGCACTTAAAAAACCCGCTTCCAGTGAAATGTCTGAGAAGTATGTAAAAACCCGCTTGCAACGAAATGACTCGAGAGCATGTAAAAAACGATGCAACGAAATGACTCCAGAGTACTTAAAAACCCGCTTGCAACGAAATGCCTACAGAGCACTTAAAAAACCCGCTTCCAGTGAAATGTTTGAGAAGTATGTAAAAACCCGCTTGCAACGAAATGACTCGAGAGCATGTAAAAAACGCTTGCAACGAAATGACTCCAGAGCACTTAAAAACCCGCTTGCAACGAAATGACTCCAGAGCACGTAAAAACCAACTTGCAACGAAATGACTCCAGAGCACTTAAAAACCCGCTTACAACGAAATGCCTTCAGAGCACTTAAAAACCCCCTTGCAACGAAATGACTCCAGAGCACTTAAAAACCCGCTTGCAACGAAATGACTCCAGAGCACTTAAAAACCCGCTTGCAACGAAATGACTCCAGAGCACTTAAATACCCGCTCGCAACGAAATGCCTAAAGTGCACTTAAAAAACTCGCTTCCAGTGAAATGTCTGAGAAGTATGTAAAAACCCGCTTGCAACGAAATGACCCCAGAACACGTAAAAACCCGCTTGCAACGAAATGACTCCAGAGTACTTAAAAACCCGCTCGCAACGAAATGCCTAAAGTGCACTTAAAAAACTCGCTTCCAGTGAAATGTCTGAGAAGTATGTAAAAACCCGCTTGCAACGAAATGACCCCAGAACACGTAAAAACCCGCTTGCAACGAAATGACTCCAGAGCACTTAAAAACCCGCTTGCAACGAAATGACTCCAGAGCACTAAAAACCCGCTTGCAACGAAATGACTCAAGAGAACTTAAAAACCCGCTTGCAACGAAATGACTCCAGAGCACTTAAAAACCCGCTTGCAACGAAATGACTCCAGAGCACTTAAAAACCCGATTGCAACGAAATGACTCCAGAGCACTTAAAAAACCCGCTTGCAACGAAATGACTCCAGAGCACTTAAAATACTCGCTTCCAGTTAAATGTCACAGAAATATGTAAAAACCCGCTTGCAACGAAATGACTCCAGAGTACTTAAAAACCTGCTCGCAACGAAATGCCTCCAGTGCACTTAAAAAACCCGCTTCCAGTGAAATGTCTGAGAAGTATGTAAAAACCCGCTTGCAACGAAATGACCCCAGAACACGTAAAAACCCGCTTGCAACGAAATGACACCAGAGCAATTAAAAACCCGCTTGCAACGAAATGACTCCAGAACATTTAAAAACCCGCTTGCAACGAAATGACTCCAGAGCACTTAAAAACCCGCTTGCAACGAAATGTCTCCAGAGCACTTAAAAACCCGCTTACAACGAAATGACTCCAGAGCACTTAAAAAACCCGCTCTCAGTGAAATGTCTGAGAAGTATGTAAAAAACCGCTTGCAACGAAATGACTCCAGAACACGTAAAAACCTGCTTGCAACGATATGACTCCAGAGCACTTAAAAACCCGCTTACAACGAAATGCCTTCAGAGCACTTAAAAACCCGCTTGCAACGAAATGACTCCAGAGCACTTAAACACCCGCTTGCAACGAAATGACTCCAGAGCACTTAAACACCCGCTTGCAACGAAATGACTCCAGAGCACTTAAAAACCCGCTTGCAACGAAATGACTCCAGAGTACTTAAAAACCCGCTTGCAACGAAATGCCTACAGAGCACTTAAAAAACCCGCTTCCAGTGAAATGTCTGAGAAGTATGTAAAAACCCGCTTGCAACGAAATGACTCCAGAACACGTAAAAACCCGCTTGCAACGAAAAGACTTTAGAGCACTTAAAAACCCGCTTACAACGAAATGCCTTCAGAGCACGTAAAAACCCGCTTGCAATGAAATGACTCCAGAGCACTTAAAAACCCGCTTGCAACGAAATGACTCCAGAGCACTTAAAAACCCGCTTGCAACGAAATAACTCCAGAGCACTTAAAAACCCGCTTGCAACGAAATGACTCCAGAGCACTTAAAAACCCGCTTACAACGAAATGCCTTCAGAGCACTTAAAAACCCGCTTGCAACGAAATGACTCCAGAGCACTTAAAAACCCGCTTGCAACGAAATGACTCCAGAGCACTTAAACACCCGCTTGCAAAGAAATTACTCCAGAGTACTTAAAAACCTGCTTGCAACGAAATGACTCCAGAGCACTTAAAAACCCGCTTGCAACGAAATTACTCCAGAACACATAAAAACCCGCATGCAACGAAATGACTCCAGAGCACTTTAAACCCGCATGCAACGAAATGACTCCAGAGCACTTAAAAACCCGCTTGCAACGAAATGACTCCAGAGTACTTAAAAACCCGCTTGCAACGAAATGCCTACAGAACACTTAAAAAACCCGCTTCCAGTGAAATGTCTGAGAAGTATGTAAAAACCCGCTTGCAACGAAATGACTCCAGAACACGTAAAAACCCGCTTGCAACGAAATGACTCCAGAGCACTTCAAAACCCGCTTACAACGAAATGCCTTCAGAGCACTTAAAAACCCGCTTGCAACGAAATGACTCCAGAGCACTTAAAAACCCGCTTGCAACGAAATTACTCCAGAACACTTAAAAACCCGCTTGCAATGAAATGACTCCAGAGCACTTAAAAACCCGCTTGCAAAGAAATGACTCCAGAGCACTTAAAAACCAGCTTGCAACGAAATGACTCCAGAGCACGTAAAAACCCGCTTGCAACGAAATGACTCCAGAACACTTAAAAACCCGCTTACAACGAAATGCCTTCAGAGCACTTAAAAACCCGCTTGCAACGAAATGACTCCAGAGCACTTAAAAACCCGCTTGCAACGAAATGACTCCAGAGCACTTAAAAAACCAGCTCTCAGTGAAATGTCTGAGAAGTATGTAAAAACCCGCTTGCAACGAAATGACTCCAGAACACGTAAAAACCTGCTTGCAACGAAATGACTCCCGAGCACTTAATAACCCGCTTACAACGAAATGCCTTCAGAGCACTTAAAAACCCGCTTGCAACGAAATGACTCCAGAGCACTTAAAAACCCGCTTGCAACGAAATGACTCCAGAGCACTTAAACAGCCGCTTGAAACGAAATGACTCTAGAGCACTTAAAAACCCGCTTGCAACAAAATGAATCCAGAGCACTTAAAAACCCGCTTGCAACGAAATGACTCCAGAACACATAAATACCCGCTTGCAACGAAATGACTCCAGAGCACTTAAAAACCCGCTTGCAACGAAATGACTCCAGACCACTTAAAAACCCGCTTGCAACGAAATGACTCCAGAGCACTTAAAAACCCGCTTGCAACGAAATGACTCCAGAGCACTTAAACACCCGCTTGCAACGAAATGACTCCAGAGCACTTAAACACCCGCTTGCAACGAAATGACTACAGAGCACTTAAAAACCCGCTTGCAACGAAATGACTCCAGAGCACTTAAAAACCTGCTTGCAACAAAATGACTCCAGAGCACTTAAAAACCCGCTTGCAACGAAATGACTCCAGAGCACTTAAAAACCTGCTTACAACGAAATGCCTTCAGAGCACTTAAAAACCCGCTTGCAACGAAATGACTCCAGAGCACTTAAAAACCCGCTTGCAACGAAATGACTCCAGAGCACTTAAACACCCGCTTGCAACGAAATGACTCCAGAGCACTTAAACACCCGCTTGCAACGAAATGACTACAGAGCACTTAAAAACCCGCTTGCAACGAAATGACTCCAGAGCACTTAAAAACCTGCTTGCAACAAAATGACTCCAGAGCACTTAAAAACCCGCTTGCAACGAAATGACTCCAGAGCACTTAAAAACCCGCTTGCAACGAAATGACTCCAGAGTACTTAAAAACCCGCTTGCAACGAAATGACTCCAGAGCACTTTAAACCCGCTTGCAACGAAATGACTCCAGAGCACTTAAAAACCCGCTTGCAACGAAATTACTCCAGAGTACTTAAAAACCTGCTTGCAACGAAATGACTCCAGAGCACTTAAAAACCCGCTTGCAACGAAATTACTCAAGAACACATAAAAACCCGCATGCAATGAAATGACACCAGAGCACTTTAAACCCGCTTGCAACGAAATGACTCCAGAGCACTTAAAAACCCGCTTGCAACGAAATTACTCCAGAGTATTTAAAAACCTGCTTGCAACGAAATGACTCCAGAGCACTTAAAAACCCGCTTGCAAAGAAATTACTCCAGAACACATAAAAACCCGCATGCAACGAAATGACTCCAGAGCACTTAAAAACCCGCTTACAACGAAATGCCTTCAGAGCACGTAAAAACCCGCTTGCAACGAAATGACTCCAGAGCACTTAAAACCCGCTTGCAACGAAATGTCTCCAGAGCACTTAAAAACCCGCTTACAACGAAATGACTCCAGAGCACTTAAAAAACCCGCACTCAGTGAAATGTCTGAGAAGTATGTAAAAAACCGCTTGCAACGAAATGACTCCAGAACACGTAAAAACCTGCTTGCAACGATATGACTCCAGAGCACTTAAAAACCCGCTTACAACGAAATGCCTTCAGAGCACTTAAAAACCCGCTTGCAACGAAATGACTCCAGAGCACTTAAAAACCCGCTTGCAACGAAATGACTCCAGAGCACTTAAACACCCGCTTGCAACGAAATGACTCCAGAGCACTTAAAAACCCGCTTGCAACGAAATGACTCCAGAGTACTTAAAAACCCGCTTGCAACGAAATGCCTACAGAGCACTTAAAAAACCCGCTTCCAGTGAAATGTCTGAGAAGTATGTAAAAACCCGCTTGCAACGAAATGACTCCAGAACACGTAAAAACCCGCTTGCAACGAAAAGACTTTAGAGCACTTAAAAACCCGCTTACAACGAAATGCCTTCAGAGCACGTAAAAACCCGCTTGCAATGAAATGACTCCAGAGCACTTAAAAACCCACTTGCAACGAAATGACTCCAGAGCACTTAAAAACCCGCTTGCAACGAAATTACTCCAGAGCACTTAAAAACCCGCTTGCAACGAAATGACTCCAGAGCACTTAAAAACCCGCTTACAACGAAATGCCTTCAGAGCACTTAAAAACCCGCTTGCAACGAAATGACTCCAGAGCACTTAAAAACCCGCTTGCATCGAAATGACTCCAGAGCACTTAAACACTTGCTTGCAACGAAATTACTCCAGAGTACTTAAAAACCTGCTTGCAACGAAATGACTCCAGAGCACTTAAAAACCCGCTTGCAACGAAATTACTCCAGAACACATAAAAACCCGCATGCAACGAAATGACTCCAGAGCACTTTAAACCCGCATGCAACGAAATGACTCCAGAGCACTTAAAAACCCGCTTGCAACGAAATGACTCCAGAGTACTTAAAAACCCGCTTGCAACGAAATGCCTACAGAACACTTAAAAAACCCGCTTCCAGTGAAATGTCTGAGAAGTATGTAAAAACCCGCTTGCAACGAAATGACTCCAGAACACGTAAAAACCCGCTTGCAACGAAATGACTCCAGAGCACTTCAAAACCCGCTTACAACGAAATGCCTTCAGAGCACGTAAAAACCCGCTTGCAATGAAATGACTCCAGAGCACTTAAAAACCCGCTTGCAACGAAATTACTCCAGAACACTTAAAAACCCGCTTGCAACGAAATGACTCCAGAGCACTTAAAAACCCGCTTGCAAAGAAATGACTCCAGAGCACTTAAAAACCAGCTTGCAACGAAATGACTCCAGAGCACGTAAAAACCCGCTTGCAACGAAATGACTCCAGAACACTTAAAAACCCGCTTACAACGAAATGCCTTCAGAGCACTTAAAATCCCGCTTGCAACGAAATGACTCCAGAGCACTTAAAAACCCGCTTGCAACGAAATGACTCCAGAGCACTTAAAAAACCCACTCTCAGTGAAATGTCTGAGAAGTATGTAAAAACCCGCTTGCAACGAAATGACTCCAGAACACGTAAAAACCTGCTTGCAACGAAATGACTCCCGAGCACTTAATAACCCGCTTACAACGAAATGCCTTCAGAGCACTTAAAAACCCGCTTGCAACGAAATGACTCCAGAGCACTTAAAAACCCGCTCGCAACGAAATGACTCCAGAGCACTTAAACAGCCGCTTGAAACGAAATGACTCTAGAGCACTTAAAATCCCGCTTGCAACAAAATGAATCCAGAGTACTTAAAAACCCGCTTGCAACGAAATGACTCCAGAACACTTAAATACCCGCTTGGAACGAAATGACTCCAGAGCACTTAAAAACCCGCTTGCAACGAAATGACTCCAGACCACTTAAAAACCCGCTTGCAACGAAATGATTCCAGAGCACTTAAAAACCCGCTTGCAACGAAATGACTCCAGAGCACTTAAAAACCCGCTTGCAACGAAATGACTCCAGAGTACTTAAAAACCCGCTTGCAACGAAATGACTCCAGAGCACTTAAAAAACAAGCTTCCAGTGAAATGTCTGAGAAGTATGTAAAAACCCGCTTGCAACGAAATGACTCCAGAGCACTTAAAAAACTCGCTTCCAGTTAAATGTCAGAGAAGTATGTAAAAACCCACTTGCAACGAAATGACTCCAGAGCATGTAAAAAACGCTTGCAACGAAATGACTCTAGAATACTTAAAAACCCGCTTGCAACGAAAAGACTTTAGAGCCCTTAAAAACCCGCTTGCAACGAAATTACTCCAGAGTACTTAAATACCCGCTTGCAACGAAATGACTCCAGAGCACTTAAGAACCCGCTTGCAACGAAATGACTCCAGAGCACTTTAGAACCTGCTTACAATGAAATGCCTTCAGAGCACGTAAAAACCCGCTTGCAACGAAATGACTCCAGAGCACTTAAAAACCCGCTTGCAACGAAATGACTCCAGAGTACTTAAAAACCCGCTTGCAACGAAATGACTCCAGAGCACTTAAAAACCCGCTTGCAACGAAATGACTCCAGAGCACTTAAATACCCGCTTGCAACGAAATGACTCCAGAGCACTTAAGAACCCGCTTGCAACGAAATGACTCCAGAGCACTTTAGAACCTGCTTACAATGAAATGCCTTCAGAGCACGTAAAAACCCGCTTGCAACGAAATGACTCCAGAGCACTTAAAAACCCGCCTGCAACGAAATGACTCCAGAGCACTTAAAAACCCGCTTGCAACGAAATTACTCCAGAGTACTTAAAAACCCGCTTGCAACGAAATGCCTACAGAGCACTTAAAAAACCCGCTTCCAGTGAAATGTCTGAGAAGTATGTAAAAACCCGCTTGCAACGAAATGACTCCAGAACACGTAAAAACCCGCTTGCAACAAAATGAAACCAGAGCACTTAAAAACCCGCGTACAACGAAATGCCTTCAGAGCACTTAAAAACCCGCTTGCAACAAAATGACTCCAGAGTACTTAAAAACCCGCTTGCAGCGAAATGACTCCAGAGCACTTAAAAACCCGCTTGCAATGAAATGACTCCAGAGCACTTAAAAACCCGCTTGCAACGAAATGACTCCAGAGCACTTAAAAACCCGCTTGCAACGAAATTACTCCAGAGCACTTAAAAACCCGCTTGCAACGAAATGACTCCAGAGCACTTAAAAACCCGCTTACAACGAAATGCCTTCAGAGCACTTAAAAACCCGCTTGCAACGAAATGACTCCAGAGCACTTAAAAACCCGCTTGCAACGAAATGACTCCAGAGCACTTAAACACCCGCTTGCAACGAAATTACTCCAGAGTACTTAAAAACCTGCTTGCAACGAAATGACTCCAGAGCACTTAAAAACCCGCTTGCAACGAAATTACTCCAGAACACATAAAAACCCGCATGCAACGAAATGACTCCAGAGCACTTTAAACCCGCTTGCAACAAAATGACTCCAGAGCACTTAAAAACCCGCTTGCAACGAAATTACTCCAGAGTACTTAAACACCCGCTTGCAACGAAATGACTCCAGAGCACTTAAAAACCCGCTTGCAACGAAATGACTCCAGAGTACTTAAAAACCCGCTTGCAACGAAATGCCTACAGAGCACTTAAAAAACCCGCTTCCAGTGAAATGTCTGAGAAGTATGTAAAAACCCGCTTGCAATGAAATGACTCCAGAACACGTAAAAACCCGCTTGCAACGAAAAGACTTTAGAGCACTTAAAAACCCGCTTACAACGAAATGCCTTCAGAGCACGTAAAAACCCGCTTGCAATGAAATGACTCCAGAGCACTTAAAAACCCGCTTGCAATGAAATGACTCCAGAGCACTTAAAAACCCGCTTGCAACGAAATTACTCCAGAGCACTTAAAAACCCGCTTGCAACGAAATGACTCCAGAGCACTTAAAAACCCGCTTACAACGAAATGCCTTCAGAGCACTTAAAAACCCGCTTGCAACGAAATGACTCCAGAGCACTTAAAAACCCGCTTGCAACGAAATGACTCCAGAGCACTTAAACACCCGCTTGCAACGAAATGACTACAGAGCACTTAAACACCCGCTTGCAACGAAATGACTACAGAGCACTTAAAAACCCGCTTGCAACGAAATGACTCCAGAGCACTTAAAAACACGCTTGCAACGAAATGACTCCAGAGCACTTAAAAACCCGCTTGCAACGAAATGACTCCAGAACACTTAAAAACCCGCTTGCAACGAAATGACTCCAGAGCACTTAAAAACCCGCTTGCAACGAAATGACTCCAGAGCACTTAAAAACCCGCTTGCAACGAAATGACTCCAGAGTACTTAAAAACCCGCTTGCAAAGAAATGACTCCAGAGCACTTAAAAAACCCGCTTCCAGTGAAATGTCTGAGAAGTATGTAAAAGCCCTCTTGCAACGAAATGACTCCAGAGCACTTAAAAAACTCGGTTCCAGTTAAATGTCAGAGAAGTATGTAAAAACCCGCTTACAACGAAATGACTCCAGAGCATGTAAAACCCGCTTGCAACGAAATGACTCCAGAGTACTTAAAAACCCGCTTGCAACGAAATGCCTACAGAACACTTAAAAAACCCGCTTCCAGTGAAATGTCTGAGAATTATGTAAAAACCCGCTTGCAACGAAATGACTCCAGAACCCGTAAAAACCCGCTTGCAACGAAATGACTCCAGAGTACTTAAAAACCCTCTTACAACGAAATGCCTTCAGAGCACTTAAAAACCCGCTTGCAACGAAATGACTCCAGAGCACTTAAAAACCTGCTTGCAAAGAAATTACTCCAGAGCACTTAAAAACCCGCTTGAAACGAAATGACTCCAGAGCGCTTACAAACCCGCTTGCAAAGAAATGACTCCAGAGCACTTAAAAACCATCTTGCAACGAAATGACTCCAGAGCACGTAAAAACACGCTTGCAACGAAATGACTCCAGAACACTTAAAAACCCGCTTACAACGAAATGCCTTCAGAGCACTTAAAAACCCGCTTGCAACGAAATGACTCCAGAGCACTTAAAAACCCGCTTGCAACGAAATGACTCCAGAGCACTTAAAAAACCGCTCTCAGTGAAATGTCTGAGAAGTATGTAAAAACCTGCTTGCAACGAAATGACTCCAGAACACGTAAAAACCTGCTTGCAACGAAATGACTCCCGAGCACTTAATAACCCGCTTACAACGAAATGCCTTCAGAGCACTTAAAAACCCGCTTGCAACGAAATGACTCCAGAGCACTTAAAAACCCGCTTGCAACGAAATGACTCCAGAGCACTTAAACACCCGCTTGAAACGAAATGACTCCAGAGCACTTAAAAACTCGCTTGCAACGAAATGACTCCAGAGTACTTAAAAACCCGCTTGCAACGAAATGACTCCAGAGCACTTAAAAACCCGCTTGCAACGAAATGACTCCAGAACACTTAAATACCCGCTTGCAACGAAATGACTCCAGAGCACTTAAGAACCCGCTTGCAACGAAATGACTCCAGAGCACTTTAGAACCTGCTTACAATGAAATGCCTTCAGAGCACGTAAAAACCCGCTTGTAACGAAATGACTCCAGAGCACTTAAAAACCCGCCTGCAACGAAATGACTCCAGAGCACTTAAAAACCCGCTTGCAACGAAATGACTGCAGAGTACTTAAAAACCCGCTTGCAACGAAATGTCTCCAGAGCACTTAAAAACCCGCTTACAACGAAATGACTCCAGAGCACTTAAAAAACCCGCTCTCAGTGAAATGTCTGAGAAGTATGTAAAAAACCGCTTGCAACGAAATGACTCCAGAACACGTAAAAACCTGCTTGCAACGATATGACTCCAGAGCACTTAAAAACCCGCTTACAACGAAATGCCTTCAGAGCACTTAAAAACCCGCTTGCAACGAAATGACTCCAGAGCACTTAAAAACCCGCTTGCAACGAAATGACTCCAGAGCACTTAAACACCCGCTTGCAACGAAATGACTCCAGAGCACTTAAAAACCCGCTTGCAACGAAATTACTCCAGAGCACTTAAAAACCCGCTTGAAACGAAATGACTCCAGAGCACTTAAAAACCCGCTTGCAAAGAAATGACTCCAGAGCACTTAAAAACCATCTTGCAACGAAATGACTCCAGAGCACGTAAAAACCCGCTTGCAACGAAATGACTCCAGAACACTTAAAAACCCGCTTACAACGAAATGCCTTCAGATCACTTAAAAACCCGCTTGCAACGAAATGACTCCAGAGCACTTAAAAACCCGCTTGCAACGAAATGACTCCAGAGCACTTAAAAAACCCGCTCTCAGTGAAATGTCTGAGAAGTATGTAAAAACCCGCTTGCAACGAAATGACTCCAGAACACGTAAAAACCTGCTTGCAACGAAATGACTCCCGAGCACTTAATAACCCGCTTACAACGAAATGCCTTCAGAGCACTTAAAAACCCGCTTGCAACGAAATGACTCCAGAGCATGTAAAACCCGCTTGCAACGAAATGACTCCAGAGTACTTAAACACCCGCTTGAAACGAAATGACTCCAGAGCACTTAAAAACCCGCTTGCAACGAAATGACTCCAGAGTACTTAAAAACCCGCTTGCAACGAAATGACTCCAGAGCACTTAAAAACCCGCTTGCAACGAAATGACTCCAGAACACTTAAAAACCCGCCTGCAACGAAATGACTCCAGAGCACTTAAAAACCCGCTTGCAACGAAATGACTGCAGAGTACTTAAAAACCCGCTTGCAAAGAAATGACTCCAGAGCACTTAAAAAATCCGCTTCCAGTGAAATGTCAGAGAAGTATGTAAAAACCCGCTTACAACGAAATGACTCCAGAGCATGTAAAACCCGCTTGCAACGAAATGACTCCAGAGTACTTAAAAACCCGCTTGCAACGAAATGCCTACAGAACACTTAAAAAACCCGCTTCCAGTGAAATGTCTGAGAAGTATGTAAAAAAACGCTTGCAACGAAATGACTCCAGAACACGTAAAAACCCGCTTGCAACGAAATGCCTTCAGAGCACTTAAAAACCCGCTTGCAACGAAATGACTCCAGAGCACTTAAAAACCCGCTTGCAACGAAATGACTCCAGAGCACTTAAAAACCCGCTTGAAACGAAATGACTCCAGAGCACTTAAAAACCCGCTTGCAAAGAAATGACTCCAGAGCACTTAAAAACCAGCTTGCAACGAAATGACTCCAGAGCACGTAAAAACCCGCTTGCAACGAAATGACTCCAGAACACTTAAAAACCCGCTTACAACGAAATGCCTTCAGAGCACTTAAAAACCCGCTTGTAACGAAATGACTCCAGAGCACTTAAAAACCCGCTTGCAACGAAATGACTCCAGAGCACTTAAAAACCCGCTTGCAACGAAATGACTTCAGAGCACTTAAAAACCCGCTTGCAACGAAATGATTCCAGAGTACTTAAAAACCCGCTTGCAACGAAATGACTCCAGAGCACTTAAAAAACAAGCTTCCAGTGAAATGTCTGAGAAGTATGTAAAAACCCGCTTGCAACGAAATGACTCCAGAGCACTTAAAAAACTCGCATCCAGTTAAATGTCAGAGAAGTATGTAAAAACCCGCTTGCAACGAAATGACTCCAGAGCATGTAAAAAACGCTTGCAACGAAATGACTCCAGAGTACTTAAAAACCCGCTTACAACGAAATGCCTACAGAGCACTTAAAAAACTCGCTTCCAGTGAAATGTCTGAGAAGTATGTAAAAACCCGCTTGCAACGAAATGACTCCAGAACACGTAAAAACCCGCTTGCAACGAAATGACTCCAGAGCACTTAAACACCCGCTTGCAACGAAATGACTCCATAGCACTTAAAAAACCCGCTCTCAGTGAAATGTCTGAGAAGTATGTAAAAACCCGCTTGCAACGAAATGACTCCAGAGCACTTAAAAACCCGCCTGCAACGAAATGACTCCAGAGCACTTAAAAACCCGCTTGCAACGAAATGACTCCAGAGTACTTAAAAACCCGCTTGCAACGAAATGACTCCAGAGCACTTAAAAAACCCGCTTCCAGTGAAATGTCTGAGAAGTATGCAAAAACCCGCTTGCAACGAAATGACTCCAGAGCACTTAAAAAACTCGCTTCCAGTTAAATGTCAGAGAAGTATGTAAAAACCCGCTTACAACGAAATGACTCCAGAGCATGTAAAACCCGCTTGCAACGAAATGACTCCAGAGTACTTAAAAACCCGCTTGCAACGAAATGCCTACAGAACACTTAAAAAACCCGCTTCCAGTGAAATGTCTGAGAAGTATGTAAAAACCCGCTTGCAACGAAATGACTCCAGAACACGTAAAAACCCGCTTGCAACGAAATGACTCCAGAGCACTTCAAAACCCGCTTATAACGAAATGCCTTCAGAGCACTTAAAAACCCGCTTGCAACGAAATGACTCCAGAGCACTTAAAAACCCACTTGCAACGAAATTACTCCAGAACACTTAAAAACCCGCTTGCAACGAAATGACTCCAGAGCACTTAAAAACCCGCTTGCAAAGAAATGACTCCAGAGCACTTAAAAACCAGCTTGCAACGAAATGACTCCAGAGCACGTAAAAACCCGCTTGCAACGAAATGCCTCCAGAACACTTAAAAACCCGCTTACAACGAAATGCCTTCAGAGCACTTAAAAACCCGCTTGCAACGAAATGACTCCAGAGCACTTAAAAACCCGCTTGCAACGAAATGACTCCAGAGCACTTAAAAAACCCGCTCTCAGTGAAATGTCTGTGAAGTATGTAAAAACCCGCTTGCAACGAAATGACTCCAGAACACGTAAAAACCTGCTTGCAACGAAATGACTCCCGAGCACTTAATAACCCGCTTACAACGAAATGCCTTCAGAGCACTTAAAAACCCGCTTGCAACGAAATGACTCCAGAGCACTTAAAAACCCGCTTGCAACGAAATGACTCCAGAGCACTTAAACAGACGCTTGAAACGAAATGACTCTAGAGCACTTAAAAACCCGCTTGCAACAAAATGAATCCAGAGTACTTAAAAACCCGCTTGCAACGAAATGACTCCAGAGCACTTAAAAACCCGCTTGCAATGAAATGACTCCAGAACACTTAAATACCCGCTTGCAACGAAATGACTCCAGAGCACTTAAAAACCCGCTTGCAACGAAATGACTCCAGACCACTTAAAAACCCGCTTGCAACGAAATGATTCCAGAGCACTTAAAAACCCGCTTGCAACGAAATGACTCCAGAGCACTTAAAAACCCGCTTGCAACGAAATGACTCCAGAGTACTTAAAAACCCCCTTGCAACGAAATGACTCCAGAGCACTTAAAAAACAAGCTTCCAGTGAAATGTCTGAGAAGTATGTAAAAACCCGCTTGCAACGAAATGACTCCAGAGCACTTAAAAAACTCGCTTCCAGTTAAATGTCAGAGAAGTATGTAAAAACCCGCTTGCAACAAAATGACTCCAGAGCACTTAAAAACCCGCGTACAACGAAATGCCTTCAGAGCACTTAAAAACCCGCTTGCAACGAAATGACTCCAGAGTACTTAAAAACCCGCTTGCAGCGAAATGACTCCAGAGCACTTAAAACTCGCTTGCAACGAAATTACTCCAGAACACATAAAAACCCGCATTCAACGAAATGACTCCAGATCACTTTAAACCCGCTTGCAACGAAATGACTCCAGAGCACTTAAAAACCCGCTTGCAACGAAATTACTCCAGAGTACTTAAAAACCCGCTTTCAACAAAATGACTTCAGAGCACTTAAAAACCCGCTTACAACGAAATGCCTTCAGAGCACTTAAAAACCAGCTTGCAACGAAATGACTCCAGAGCACTTAAAAACCCGCTCTCAGTGAAATGTCTGAGAAGTATGTAAAAACCCGCTTGCAACGAAATGACTCCAGAGCACTTAAAAACCCGCTTGCAACGAAATGACTCCAGAGCACTTAAACACCCGCTTGCAACGAAATGACTCCAGAGCACTTAAAAAACCCGCTCTCAGTGAAATGTCTGAGAAGTATGTAAAAACCCGCTTGCAACGAAATGACTCCAGAGCACTTAAAAACCCGCTTGCAACGAAATGACTCCAGAGCACTTAAACACCCGCTTGCAACGAAATGACTCCAGAGCACTTAAAAACCCGCTTGCAACGAAATGACTCCAGAGTACTTAAAAACCCGCTTGCAACGAAATGACTCCAGAGCACTTAAAAACCCGCTTGCAACGAAATGACTCCAGAACACTTAAATACCCGCTTGCAACGAAATGACTCCAGAGCACTTAAAAACCCGCTTGCAACGAAATGACTCCAGAGCACTTAAAAACCCGCTTGCAACGAAATGACTCCAGAGAAATTAAAAACCCGCTTGCAACGAAATGACTCCAGAGCATGTAAAAAACGCTTGCAATGAAATGACTCCAGAGTACTTAAAAACCCGCTTGCAACGAAATGACTCCAGAGCACTTAAAAAACCGCTTGCAACGAAATGACTCCAGAGCACTTAAATACCCGCTTGCAACGAAATGACTCCAGAGCACTTAAGAACCCGCTTGCAACGAAATGACTCCAGAGTACTTAAAAACCCGCTTGCAACGAAATGACTCCAGAGCACTTAAAAACCCGCTTGCAACGAAATGACTCCAGAGCACTTAAATACCCGCTTGCAACGAAATGACTCCAGAGCACTTAAAAACCCGCCTGCAACGAAATGACTCCAGAGCACTTAAAAACCCGCTTGCAACGAAATTACTCCAGAGTACTTAAAAACCCGCTTGCAACGAAATGCCTACAGGGCACTTAAAAAACCCGCTTCCAGTGAAATGTCTGAGAAGTATGTAAAAACCCGCTTGCAACGAAATGACTCCAGAACACGTAAAAACCCGCTTGCAACAAAATGACTCCAGAGCACTTAAAAACCCGTTTGCAACGAAATGACTCCAGAGTACTTAAAAACCCGCTTGCAGCGAAATGACTCCAGAGCACTTAAAACTCGCTTGCAACGAAATTACTCCAGAATACTTAAAAACCCGCATTCAACGAAATGACTCCAGATCACTTTAAACCCGCTTGCAACGAAATGACTCCAGAGCACTTAAAAACCCGCTTGCAACGAAATTACTCCAGAGTATTTAAAAACCCGCTTGCAACAAAATGACTCCAGAGCACTTAAAAACCCGCTTACAACGAAATGCCTTCAGAGCACTTAAAAACCAGCTTGTAACGAAATGACTCCAGAGCACTTAAAAACCCGCTCTCAGTGAAATGTCTGAGAAGTATGTAAAAACCCGCTTGCAACAAAATGACTCCAGAGCACTTAAAAACCCGCTTGCAACGAAATGACTCCAGAGCACTTAAACACCCGCTTGCAACGAAATGACTCCAGAGCACTTAAAAAACCCGCTCTCAGTGAAATGTCTGAGAAGTATGTAAAAACCCGCTTGCAACGAAATGACTCCAGAGCACTTTAAACCCGCTTGCAACGAAATGACTCCAGAGCACTTAAAAACCCGCTTGCAACGAAATTACTCCAGAGTACTTAAAAACCCGCTTTCAACAAAATGACTTCAGAGCACTTAAAAACCCGCTTACAACGAAATGCCTTCAGAGCACTTAAAAACCAGCTTGCAACGAAATGACTCCAGAGCACTTAAAAACCCGCTCTCAGTGAAATGTCTGAGAAGTATGTAAAAACCCGCTTGCAACGAAATGACTCCAGAGCACTTAAAAACCCGCTTGCAACGAAATGACTCCAGAGCACTTAAACACCCGCTTGCAACGAAATGACTCCAGAGCACTTAAAAAACCCGCTCTCAGTGAAATGTCTGAGAAGTATGTAAAAACCCGCTTGCAACGAAATGACTCCAGAGCACTTAAAAACCCGCTTGCAACGAAATGACTCCAGAGCACTTAAACACCCGCTTGCAACGAAATGACTCCAGAGCACTTAAAAACCCGCTTGCAACGAAATGACTCCAGAGTACTTAAAAACCCGCTTGCAACGAAATGACTCCAGAGCACTTAAAAACCCGCTTGCAACGAAATGACTCCAGAACACTTAAATACCCGCTTGCAACGAAATGACTCCAGAGCACTTAAAAACCCGCTTGCAACGAAATGACTCCAGAGCACTTAAAAACCCGCTTGCAACGAAATGACTCCAGAGAAATTAAAAACCCGCTTGCAACGAAATGACTCCAGAGCATGTAAAAAACGCTTGCAATGAAATGACTCCAGAGTACTTAAAAACCCGCTTGCAACGAAATGACTCCAGAGCACTTAAAAAACCGCTTGCAACGAAATGACTCCAGAGCACTTAAATACCCGCTTGCAACGAAATGACTCCAGAGCACTTAAGAACCCGCTTGCAACGAAATGACTCCAGAGTACTTAAAAACCCGCTTGCAACGAAATGACTCCAGAGCACTTAAAAACCCGCTTGCAACGAAATGACTCCAGAGCACTTAAATACCCGCTTGCAACGAAATGACTCCAGAGCACTTAAAAACCCGCCTGCAACGAAATGACTCCAGAGCACTTAAAAACCCGCTTGCAACGAAATTACTCCAGAGTACTTAAAAACCCGCTTGCAACGAAATGCCTACAGGGCACTTAAAAAACCCGCTTCCAGTGAAATGTCTGAGAAGTATGTAAAAACCCGCTTGCAACGAAATGACTCCAGAACACGTAAAAACCCGCTTGCAACAAAATGACTCCAGAGCACTTAAAAACCCGTTTGCAACGAAATGACTCCAGAGTACTTAAAAACCCGCTTGCAGCGAAATGACTCCAGAGCACTTAAAACTCGCTTGCAACGAAATTACTCCAGAATACTTAAAAACCCGCATTCAACGAAATGACTCCAGATCACTTTAAACCCGCTTGCAACGAAATGACTCCAGAGCACTTAAAAACCCGCTTGCAACGAAATTACTCCAGAGTATTTAAAAACCCGCTTGCAACAAAATGACTCCAGAGCACTTAAAAACCCGCTTACAACGAAATGCCTTCAGAGCACTTAAAAACCAGCTTGTAACGAAATGACTCCAGAGCACTTAAAAACCCGCTCTCAGTGAAATGTCTGAGAAGTATGTAAAAACCCGCTTGCAACAAAATGACTCCAGAGCACTTAAAAACCCGCTTGCAACGAAATGACTCCAGAGCACTTAAACACCCGCTTGCAACGAAATGACTCCAGAGCACTTAAAAAACCCGCTCTCAGTGAAATGTCTGAGAAGTATGTAAAAACCTGCTTGCAACGAAATGACTCCAGAGCACTTAAAAACCCGCTTGCAACGAAATGACTCCAGAGCACTTAAACACCCGCTTGCAACGAAATGACTCCAGAGTACTTAAAAACCCGCTTGCAACGAAATGACTCCAGAGTACTTAAAAACCCGCTTGCAACGAAATGACTCCAGAGCACTTAAAAACCCACTTGCAACGAAATGACTCCAGAGCACTTAAAAAACTCATTTCTAGTTAAATGTCAGAGAAGTATTTAAAAACCCGCTTGCAACGAAATGACTCCAGAGCATGTAAAAAACGCTTGCAACGAAATGACTCCAGAGTACTTAAAAACCCGCTTGCAACGAAATGCTACAGAGAACTTAAAAAACCCGCTTCCAGTGAAATGTCTGAGAAGTATGTAAAAACCCGCTTGCAACGAAATGACTCCAGAACACGTAAAAACCCGCTTGCAACAAAATGACTCCAGAGCACTTAAAAACCCGCTTGCAAGGAAATGACTCCAGAACACATAAAAACCCGCATGCAACGAAATGACTCCAGAGCACTTTAAACCCGCTTGCAACGAAATGACTCCAGAGCACTTAAACACCCGCTTGCAACGAAATGACTCCAGAGCACTTAAAAACCCGCTTGCAACGAAATGACTCCAGAGTACTTAAAAACCCGCTTGCAACGAAATGCCTACAGAGCACTTAAAAAACCCGCTTCCAGTGAAATGTCTGAGAAGTATGTAAAAACCCGCTTGCAACGAAATGACTCCAGAACACGTAAAAACCCGCTTGCAACGAAAAGACTTTAGAGCACTTAAAAACCCGCTTGCAACGAAATGCCTACAGAGCACTTAAAAAACCCGCTTCCAGTGAAATGTCTGAGAAGTATGTAAAAACCCGCTTGCAACGAAATGACTCCAGAACACGTAAAAACCCGCTTGCAACGAAATTACTCCAGAGTACTTAAAAACCCGCTTGCAACGAAATGACTCCAGAGCACTTAAAAACCCGCTTGCAACGAAATGCCTTCAGAGCACTTAAAAACCCGCTTGCAACGAAATGACTCCAGAGCACTTAAAAACCCGCTTGCAACGAAATGACTCCAGAGCACTTAAACACCCGCTTGCAACGAAATGACTACAGAGCACTTAAAAACCCGCTTGCAACGAAATGACTACAGAGCACTTAAAAACCCGCTTGCAACGAAATGACTCCAGAGTACTTAAAAACCCGCTTGCAACGAAATGACTCCAGAGTACTTAAAAACCCGCTTGCAAAGAAATGACTCCAGAGCACTTAAAAAACCCGCTTCCAGTGAAATGTCTGAGAAGTATGTAAAAGCCCTCTTGCAACGAAATGACTCCAGAGCACTTAAAAAACTCGCTTCCAGTTAAATGTCAGAGAAGTATGTAAAAACCCGCTTACAACGAAATGACTCCAGAGCATGTAAAACCCGCTTGCAACGAAATGACTCCAGAGTACTTAAAAACCCGCTTGCAACGAAATGCCTACAGAACACTTAAAAAACCCGCTTCCAGTGAAATGTCTGAGAAGTATGTAAAAACCCGCTTGCAACGAAATGACTCCAGAACACGTAAAAACCCGCTTGCAACGAAATGACTCCAGAGCACTTAAAAACCCTCTTACAACGAAATGCCTTCAGAGCACTTAAAAACCCGCTTGCAACGAAATGACTCCAGAGCACTTAAAAACCCGCTTGCAACGAAATTACTCCAGAGCACTTAAAAACCTGCTTGAAACGAAATGACTCCAGAGCACTTAAAAACCCGCTTGCAAAGAAATGACTCCAGAGCACTTAAAAACCATCTTGGAACGAAATGACTCCAGAGCACGTAAAAACCCGCTTGCAACGAAATGACTCCAGAACACTTAAAAACCCGCTTACAACGAAATGCCTTCAGAGCACTTAAAAACCCGCTTGCAACGAAATGACTCCAGAGCACTTAAAAACCCGCTTGCAACGAAATGACTCCAGAGCACTCAAAAAACCCGCTCTCAGTGAAATGTCTGAGAAGTATGTAAAAACCCGCTTGCAACGAAATGACTCCAGAGCACTTAAAAACCCGCTTGCAACGAAATGACTCCAGAGCACTTAAACACCCGCTTGAAACGAAGTGAATCCAGAGCACTTAAAAACCCGCTTGCAACGAAATGACTCCAGAGTACTTAAAAACCCGCTTGCAACGCAATGACTCCAGAGCACTTAAAAACCCGCTTGCAACGAAATGACTCCAGAACACTTAAATACCCGCTTGCAACGAAATGACTCCAGAGCACTTAAAAACCCGCTTGCAACGAAATGACTCCAGAGCACTTAAAAACCCGCTTGCAACGAAATGACTCCAGAGCACTTAAAAACCCGCTTGCAACGAAATGACTTCAGAGCACTTAAAGACCCGCTTGCAACGAAATGATTCCAGAGTACTTAAAAACCCGCTTGCAACGAAATGACTCCAGAGCACTTAAAAAACAAGCTTCCAGTGAAATGTCTGAGAAGTATGTAAAAACCCGCTTGCAACGAAATGACTCCAGAGCACTTAAAAAACTCGCTTCCAGTTAAATGTCAGAGAAGTATGTAAAAACCCGCTTGCAACGAAATGACTCCAGAGCATGTAAAACCCGCTTGCAACGAAATGACTCCAGAGTACTTAAAAACCCGCTTGCAACGAAATGCCTACAGAACACTTAAAAAACCCGCTTCCAGTGAAATGTCTGAGAAGTATGTAAAAACCCGCTTGCAACGAAATGACTCCAGAACACGTAAAAACCCGCTTGCAACGAAATGACTCCAGAGCACTTAAAAACCCTCTTACAACGAAATGCCTTCAGAGCACTTAAAAACCCGCTTGCAACGAAATGACTCCAGAGCACTTAAAAACCCGCTTGCAACGAAATTACTCCAGAGCACTTAAAAACCCGCTTGAAACGAAATGACTCCAGAGCACTTAAAAACCCGCTTGCAAAGAAATGACTCCAGAGCACTTAAAAACCATCTTGGAACGAAATGACTCCAGAGCACGTAAAAACCCGCTTGCAACGAAATGACTCCAGAACACTTAAAAACCCGCTTACAACGAAATGCCTTCAGAGCACTTAAAAACCCGCTTGCAACGAAATGACTCCAGAGCACTTAAAAACCCGCTTGCAACGAAATGACTCCAGAGCACTCAAAAAACCCGCTCTCAGTGAAATGTCTGAGAAGTATGTAAAAACCCGCTTGCAACGAAATGACTCCAGAACACGTAAAAACCTGCTTGCAACGAAATGACTCCCGAGCACTTAATAACCTGCTTACAACGAAATGCCTTCAGAGCACTTAAAAACCCGCTTGCAACCAAATGACTCCAGAGCACTTAAAAACCCGCTTGCAACGAAATGACTCCAGAGCACTTAAACACCCGCTTGAAAGGAAATGAATCCAGAGCACTTAAAAACCCGCTTGCAACGAAATGACTCCAGAGCACTTAAAAAACAAGCTTCCAGTGAAATGTCTGAGAAGTATGTAAAAACCCGCTTGCAACGAAATGACTCCAGAGCACTTAAAAAACTCGCTTCCAGTTAAATGTCAGAGAAGTATGTAAAAACCCGCTTGCAACGAAATGACTCCAGAGCATGTAAAAAACGCTTGCAACGAAATGACTCCAGAGTACTTAAAAACCCGCTTGCAACGAAATGCCCACAGAGCACTTAAAAAACTCGCATTCAGTGAAATGTCTGAGAAGTATGTAAAAACCCGCTTGCAACGAAATGACTCCAGAACACGTAAAAACCCGCTTGCAACGAAATGACTCCAGAGCACTTAAAAACCCGCTTACAACGAAATGCCTTCAGAGCACTTAAACACCCGCTTGCAACGAAATGACTCCAGAGTACTTAAAAACCCGCTTGCAACGAAATGACTCCAGAGCATGTAAAAAACGCTTGCAACGAAATGACTCCAGAGTACTTAAAAACCCGCTTGCAACGAAATGCCTACAGAGCACTTAAAAAACCCGCTTCCAGTGAAATGTCTGAGAAGTATGTAAAAACCCGCTTGCAACGAAATGACTCCAGAACACGTAAAAACCCGCTTGCAACAAAATGACTCCAGAGCACTTAAAAACTCGCGTACAACGAAATGCCTTCAGAGCACTTAAAAACCCGCTTGCAACGAAATGACTCCAGAGTACTTAAAAACCCGCTTGCAGCGAAATGACTCCAGAGCACTTAAAACTCGCTTGCAACGAAATTATTCCAGAACACATAAAAACCCGCATTCAACGAAATGACTCCAGATCACTTTAAACCCGCTTGCAACGAAATGACTCCAGAGCACTTAAGAACGCGCTTGCAACGAAATTACTCCAGAGTACTTAAAAACCCGCTTGCAACAAAATGACTCCAGAGCACTTAAAAACCCGCTTACAACGAAATGCCTTCAGAGCACTTAAAAACCAGCTTGTAACGAAATGACTCCAGAGCACTTCAAAACCCGCTCTCAGTGAAATGTCTGAGAAGTATGTAAAAACCCGCTTGCAACGAAATGACTCAAGAGCACTTAAAAACCCGCTTGCAACGAAATGACTCCAGAGCACTTAAACACCCGCTTGCAACGAAATGACTCCAGAGCACTTAAAAAACCCGCTCTCAGTGAAATGTCTGAGAAGTATGTAAAAACCCGCTTGCAACGAAATGACTCCAGAGCACTTAAAAACCCGCTTGCAACGAAATGACTCCAGAGCACTTAAACACCCGCTTGCAACGAAATGACTCCAGAGCACTTAAAAACCCGCTTGCAACGAAATGACTCCAGAGTACTTAAAAACCCGCTTGCAACGAAATGACTCCAGAGCACTTAAAAACCCGCTTGCAACGAAATGACTCCAGAACACTTAAATACCCGCTTGCAACCAAATGACTCCAGAGCACTTAAAAACCCGCTTGCAACGAAATGACTCCAGAGCACTTAAAAACCCGCTTGCAACGAAATGACTCCAGAGCACTTAAAAAACGGCTTGCAACGAAATGCCTCCAGAGCACTTAAAAACCCGCTTGCAACGAAATGACTCCAGAGCACTTAAAAAACTCATTTCTAGTTAAATGTCAGAGAAGTATTTAAAAACCCGCTTGCAACGAAATGACTCCAGAGCATGTAAAAAACGCTTGCAACGAAATGACTCCAGAGTACTTAAAAACCCGCTTGCAACGAAATGCCTACAGAGCACTTAAAAAACCCGCTTCCAGTGAAATGTCTGAGAAGTATGTAAAAGCCCTCTTGCAACGAAATGACTCCAGAGCACTTAAAAAACTCGCTTCCAGTTAAATGTCAGAGAAGTATGTAAAAACCCGCTTACAACGAAATGACTCCAGAGCATGTAAAACCCGCTTGCAACGAAATGACTCCAGAGTACTTAAAAACCCGCTTGCAACGAAATGCCTACAGAACACTTAAAAAACCCGCTTCCAGTGAAATGTCTGAGAAGTATGTAAAAACCCGCTTGCAACGAAATGACTCCAGAACACGTAAAAACCCGCTTGCAACGAAATGACTCCAGAGCACTTAAAAACCCTCTTACAACGAAATGCCTTCAGAGCACTTAAAAACCCGCTTGCAACGAAATGACTCCAGAGCACTTAAAAACCCGCTTGCAACGAAATTACTCCAGAGCACTTAAAAACCCGCTTGAAACGAAATGACTCCAGAGCACTTAAAAACCCGCTTGCAAAGAAATGACTCCAGAGCACTTAAAAACCATCTTGGAACGAAATGACTCCAGAGCACGTAAAAACCCGCTTGCAACGAAATGACTCCAGAACACTTAAAAACCCGCTTACAACGAAATGCCTTCAGAGCAATTAAAAACCCGCTTGCAACGAAATGACTCCAGAGCACTTAAAAACCCGCTTGCAACGAAATGACTCCAGAGCACTCAAAAAACCCGCTCTCAGTGAAATGTCTGAGAAGTATGTAAAAACCCGCTTGCAACGAAATGACTCCAGAACACGTAAAAACCTGCTTGCAACGAAATGACTCCCGAGCACTTAATAACCTGCTTACAACGAAATGCCTTCAGAGCACTTAAAAACCCGCTTGCAACGAAATGACTCCAGAGCACTTAAAAACCCGCTTGCAACGAAATGACTCCAGAGCACTTAAACACCCGCTTGAAACGAAATGAATCCAGAGCACTTAAAAACCCGCTTGCAACGAAATGACTCCAGAGCACTTAAAAACCCGCTTGCAACGAAATGACTTCAGAGCACTTAAAGACCCGCTTGCAACGAAATGATTCCAGAGTACTTAAAAACCCGCTTGCAACGAAATGACTCCAGAGCACTTAAAAAACAAGCTTCCAGTGAAATGTCTGAGAAGTATGTAAAAACCCGCTTGCAACGAAATGACTCCAGAGCACTTAAAAAACTCGCTTCGAGTTAAATGTCAGAGAAGTATGTAAAAACCCGCTTGCAACGAAATGACTCCAGAGCATGTAAAAAACGCTTGCAACGAAATGACTCCAGAGTACTTAAAAACCCGCTTGCAACGAAATGCCCACAGAGCACTTAAAAAACTCGCTTTCAGTGAAATGTCTGAGAAGTATGTAAAAACCCGCTTGCAACGAAATGACTCCAGAACACGTAAAAACCCGCTTGCAACGAAATGACTCCAGAGCACTTAAAAACCCGCTTACAACGAAATGCCTTCAGAGCACTTAAAAACCCGCTTGCAACGAAATGACTCCAGAGTACTTAAAAACCCGCTTGCAACGAAATGACTCCAGAGCATGTAAAAAACGCTTGCAAGGAAATGACTCCAGAGTACTTAAAAACCCGCTTGCAACGAAATGCCTACAGAGCACTTAAAAAACCCGCTTCCAGTGAAATGTCTGAGAAGTATGTAAAAACCCGCTTGCAACGAAATGACTCCAGAACACGTAAAAACCCGCTTGCAACAACATGACTCCAGAGCACTTAAAAACTCGCGTACAACGAAATGCCTTCAGAGCACTTAAAAACCCGCTTGCAACGAAATGACTCCAGAGTACTTAAAAACCCGCTTGCAGCGAAATGACTCCAGAGCACTTAAACTCGCTTGCAACGAAATTATTCCAGAACACATAAAAACCCGCATTCAACGAAATGACTCCAGATCACTTTAAACCCGCTTGCAACGAAATGACTCCAGAGCACTTAAAAACGCGCTTGCAACGAAATTACTCCAGAGTACTTAAAAACCCGCTTGCAACAAAATGACTCCAGAGCACTTAAAAACCCGCTTACAACGAAATGCCTTCAGAGCACTTAAAAACCAGCTTGTAACGAAATGACTCCAGAGCACTTCAAAACCCGCTCTCAGTGAAATGTCTGAGAAGTATGTAAAAACCCGCTTGCAACGAAATGACTCCAGAGCACTTAAAAACCCGCTTGCAACGAAATGACTCCAGAGCACTTAAACACCCGCTTGCAACGAAATGACTCCAGAGCACTTAAAAAACCCGCTCTCAGTGAAATGTCTGAGAAGTATGTAAAAACCCGCTTGCAACGAAATGACTCCAGAGCACTTAAAAACCCGCTTGCAACGAAATGACTCCAGAGCACTTAAACACCCGCTTGCAACGAAATGACTCCAGAGCACTTAAAAACCCGCTTGCAATGAAATGACTCCAGAGTACTTAAAAACCCGCTTGCAACGAAATGACTCCAGAGCACTTAAAAACCCGCTTGCAACGAAATGACTCCAGAACACTTAAATACCCGCTTGCAACCAAATGACTCCAGAGCACTTAAAAACCCGCTTGCAACGAAATGACTCCAGAGCACTTAAAAACCCGCTTGCAACGAAATGACTCCAGAGCACTTAAAAACCCGCTTGCAACGAAATGACTCCAGAGCACTTAAAAAACTCATTTCTAGTTAAATGTCAGAGAAGTATTTAAAAACCCGCTTGCAACGAAATGACTCCAGAGCATGTAAAAAACGCTTGCAACGAAATGACTCCAGAGTACTTAAAAACCCGCTTGCAACGAAATGCCTACAGAGCACTTAAAAAACCCGCTTCCAGTGAAATGTCTGAGAAGTATGTAAAAACCCGCTTGCAACGAAATGACTCCAGAACACGTAAAAACCCGCTTGCAACAAAATGACTACAGAGCACTTAAAAACCCGCTTGCAACGAAATGACTCCAGAGCACTTAAAAACCCGCTTACAACGAAATGACTCCAGAGTACTTAAAAACGCGCTTGCAGCGAAATGACTCCAGAGCACTTAAAAACCCGCTTGCAACGAAATTACTCCAGAACACATAAAAACCCGCATGCAACGAAATGACTCCAGAGCACTTTAAACCCGCTTGCAACGAAATGACTCCAGAGCACTTAAAAACCCTCTTACAACGAAATGCCTTCAGAGCACTTAAAAACCCGCTTGCAACGAAATGACTCCAGAGCACTTAAAAACCCGCTTGCAACGAAATTACTCCAGAGCACTTAAAAACCCGCTTGAAACGAAATGACTCCAGAGCACTTAAAAACCCGCTTGCAAAGAAATGACTCCAGAGCACTTAAAAACCATCTTGGAACGAAATGACTCCAGAGCACGTAAAAACCCGCTTGCAACGAAATGACTCCAGAACACTTAAAAACCCGCTTACAACGAAATGCCTTCAGAGCACTTAAAAACCCGCTTGCAACGAAATGACTCCAGAGCACTTAAAAACCCGCTTGCAACGAAATGACTCCAGAGCACTCAAAAAACCCGCTCTCAGTGAAATGTCTGAGAAGTATGTAAAAACCCGCTTGCAACGAAATGACTCCAGAACACGTAAAAACCTGCTTGCAACGAAATGACTCCCGAGCACTTAATAACCTGCTTACAACGAAATGCCTTCAGAGCACTTAAAAACCCGCTTGCAACCAAATGACTCCAGAGCACTTAAAAACCCGCTTGCAACGAAATGACTCCAGAGCACTTAAACACCCGCTTGAAAGGAAATGAATCCAGAGCACTTAAAAACCCGCTTGCAACGAAATGACTCCAGAGCACTTAAAAAACAAGCTTCCAGTGAAATGTCTGAGAAGTATGTAAAAACCCGCTTGCAACGAAATGACTCCAGAGCACTTAAAAAACTCGCTTCCAGTTAAATGTCAGAGAAGTATGTAAAAACCCGCTTGCAACGAAATGACTCCAGAGCATGTAAAAAACGCTTGCAACGAAATGACTCCAGAGTACTTAAAAACCCGCTTGCAACGAAATGCCCACAGAGCACTTAAAAAACTCGCATTCAGTGAAATGTCTGAGAAGTATGTAAAAACCCGCTTGCAACGAAATGACTCCAGAACACGTAAAAACCCGCTTGCAACGAAATGACTCCAGAGCACTTAAAAACCAGCTTACAACGAAATGCCTTCAGAGCACTTAAAAACCCGCTTGCAACGAAATGACTCCAGAGTACTTAAAAACCCGCTTGCAACGAAATGACTCCAGAGCATGTAAAAAACGCTTGCAACGAAATGACTCCAGAGTACTTAAAAACCCGCTTGCAACGAAATGCCTACAGAGCGCTTAAAAAACCCGCTTCCAGTGAAATGTCTGAGAAGTATGTAAAAACCCGCTTGCAACGAAATGACTCCAGAACACGTAAAAACCCGCTTGCAACAAAATGACTCCAGAGCACTTAAAAACTCGCGTACAACGAAATGCCTTCAGAGCACTTAAAAACCCGCTTGCAACGAAATGACTCCAGAGTACTTAAAAACCCGCTTGCAGCGAAATGACTCCAGAGCACTTAAAACTCGCTTGCAACGAAATTATTCCAGAACACATAAAAACCCGCATTCAACGAAATGACTCCAGATCACTTTAAACCCGCTTGCAACGAAATGACTCCAGAGCACTTAAGAACGCGCTTGCAACGAAATTACTCCAGAGTACTTAAAAACCCGCTTGCAACAAAATGACTCCAGAGCACTTAAAAACCCGCTTACAACGAAATGCCTTCAGAGCACTTAAAAACCAGCTTGTAACGAAATGACTCCAGAGCACTTCAAAACCCGCTCTCAGTGAAATGTCTGAGAAGTATGTAAAAACCCGCTTGCAACGAAATGACTCCAGAGCACTTAAAAACCCGCTTGCAACGAAATGACTCCAGAGCACTTAAACACCCGCTTGCAACGAAATGACTCCAGAGCACTTAAAAAACCCGCTCTCAGTGAAATGTCTGAGAAGTATGTAAAAACCCGCTTGCAACGAAATGACTCCAGAGCACTTAAAAACCCGCTTGCAACGAAATGACTCCAGAGCACTTAAACACCCGCTTGCAACGAAATGACTCCAGAGCACTTAAAAACCCTCTTGCAACGAAATGACTCCAGAGTACTTAAAAACCCGCTTGCAACGAAATGACTCCAGAGCACTTAAAAACCCGCTTGCAACGAAATGACTCCAGAACACTTAAATACCCGCTTGCAACCAAATGACTCCAGAGCACTTAAAAACCCGCTTGCAACGAAATGACTCCAGAGCACTTAAAAACCCGCTTGCAACGAAATGACTCCAGAGCACTTAAAAAACGGCTTGCAACGAAATGCCTCCAGAGCACTTAAAAACCCGCTTGCAACGAAATGACTCCAGAGCACTTAAAAAACTCATTTCTAGTTAAATGTCAGAGAAGTATTTAAAAACCCGCTTGCAACGAAATGACTCCAGAGCATGTAAAAAACGCTTGCAACGAAATGACTCCAGAGTACTTAAAAACCCGTTTGCAACGAAATGCCTACAGAGCACTTAAAAAACCCGCTTCCAGTGAAATGTCTGAGAAGTATGTAAAAGCCCTCTTGCAACGAAATGACTCCAGAGCACTTAAAAAACTCGCTTCCAGTTAAATGTCAGAGAAGTATTTAAAAACCCGCTTACAACGAAATGACTCCAGAGCATGTAAAACCCGCTTGCAACGAAATGACTCCAGAGTACTTAAAAACCCGCTTGCAACGAAATGCCTACAGAACACTTAAAAAACCCGCTTCCAGTGAAATGTCTGAGAAGTATGTAAAAACCCGCTTGCAACGAAATGACTCCAGAACACGTAAAAACCCGCTTGCAACGAAATGACTCCAGAGCACTTAAAAACCCTCTTACAACGAAATGCCTTCAGAGCACTTAAAAACCCGCTTGCAACGAAATGACTCCAGAGCACTTAAAAACCCGCTTGCAACGAAATTACTCCAGAGCACTTAAAAACCCGCTTGAAACGAAATGACTCCAGAGCACTTAAAAACCCGCTTGCAAAGAAATGACTCCAGAGCACTTAAAAACCATCTTGGAACGAAATGACTCCAGAGCACGTAAAAACCCGCTTGCAACGAAATTACTCCAGAACACTTAAAAACCCGCTTACAACGAAATGCCTTCAGAGCACTTAAAAACCCGCTTGCAACGAAATGACTCCAGAGCACTTAAAAACCCGCTTGCAACGAAATGACTCCAGAGCACTCAAAAAACCCGCTCTCAGTGAAATGTCTGAGAAGTATGTAAAAACCCGCTTGCAACGAAATGACTCCAGAACACGTAAAAACCTGCTTGCAACGAAATGACTCCCGAGCACTTAATAACCTGCTTACAACGAAATGCCTTCAGAGCACTTAAAAACCCGCTTGCAACGAAATGACTCCAGAGCACTTAAAAACCCGCTTGCAACGAAATGACTCCAGAGCACTTAAACACCCGCTTGAAACGAAATGAATCCAGAGCACTTAAAAACCCGCTTGCAACGAAATGACTCCAGAGCACTTAAAAACCCGCTTGCAACGAAATGACTTCAGAGCACTTAAAGACCCGCTTGCAACGAAATGATTCCAGAATACTTAAAAACCCGCTTGCAACGAAATGACTCCAGAGCACTTAAAAAACAAGCTTCCAGTGAAATGTCTGAGAAGTATGTAAAAACCCGCTTGCAACGAAATGACTCCAGAGCACTTAAAAAACTCGCTTCCAGTTAAATGTCAGAGAAGTATGTAAAAACCCGCTTGCAACGAAATGACTCCAGAGCATGTAAAAAACGCTTGCAACGAAATGACTCCAGAGTACTTAAAAACCCGCTTGCAACGAAATGCCCACAGAGCACTTAAAAAACTCGCTTTCAGTGAAATGTCTGAGAAGTATGTAAAAACCCGCTTGCAACGAAATGACTCCAGAACACGTAAAAACCCGCTTGCAACGAAATGACTCCAGAGCACTTAAAAACCCGCTTACAACGAAATGCCTTCAGAGCACTTAAAAACCCGCTTGCAACGAAATGACTCCAGAGTACTTAAAAACCCGCTTGCAACGAAATGACTCCAGAGCATGTAAAAAACGCTTGCAAGGAAATGACTCCAGAGTACTTAAAAACCCGCTTGCAACGAAATGCCTACAGAGCACTTAAAAAACCCGCTTCCAGTGAAATGTCTGAGAAGTATGTAAAAACCCGCTTGCAACGAAATGACTCCAGAACACGTAAAAACCCGCTTGCAACAACATGACTCCAGAGCACTTAAAAACTCGCGTACAACGAAATGCCTTCAGAGCACTTAAAAACCCGCTTGCAACGAAATGACTCCAGAGTACTTAAAAACCCGCTTGCAGCGAAATGACTCCAGAGCACTTAAAACTCGCTTGCAACGAAATTATTCCAGAACACATAAAAACCCGCATTCAACGAAATGACTCCAGATCACTTTAAACCCGCTTGCAACGAAATGACTCCAGAGCACTTAAAAACGCGCTTGCAACGAAATTACTCCAGAGTACTTAAAAACCCGCTTGCAACAAAATGACTCCAGAGCACTTAAAAACCCGCTTACAACGAAATGCCTTCAGAGCACTTAAAAACCAGCTTGTAACGAAATGACTCCAGAGCACTTCAAAACCCGCTCTCAGTGAAATGTCTGAGAAGTATGTAAAAACCCGCTTGCAACGAAATGACTCCAGAGCACTTAAAAACCCGCTTGCAACGAAATGACTCCAGAGCACTTAAAAAACCCGCTCTCAGTGAAATGTCTGAGAAGTATGTAAAAACCCGCTTGCAACGAAATGACTCCAGAGCACTTAAAAACCCGCTTGCAACGAAATGACTCCAGAGCACTTAAACACCCGCTTGCAACGAAATGACTCCAGAGCACTTAAAAACCCGCTTGCAACGAAATGACTCCAGAGTACTTAAAAACCCGCTTGCAACGAAATGACTCCAGAGCACTTAAAAACCCGCTTGCAACGAAATGACTCCAGAACACTTAAATACCCGCTTGCAACCAAATGACTCCAGAGCACTTAAAAACCCGCTTGCAACGAAATGACTCCAGAGCACTTAAAAACCCGCTTGCAACGAAATGACTCCAGAGCACTTAAAAAACGGCTTGCAACGAAATGCCTCCAGAACACTTAAAAACCCGCTTGCAACGAAATGACTCCAGAGCACTTAAAAAACTCATTTCTAGTTAAATGTCAGAGAAGTATTTAAAAACCCGCTTGCAACGAAATGACTCCAGAGCATGTAAAAAACGCTTGCAACGAAATGACTCCAGAGTACTTAAAAACCCGCTTGCAACGAAATGCCTACAGAGCACTTAAAAAACCCGCTTCCAGTGAAATGTCTGAGAAGTATGTAAAAACCCGCTTGCAACGAAATGACTCCAGAACACGTAAAAACCCGCTTGCAACAAAATGACTCCAGAGCACTTAAAAACCCGCTTGCAACGAAATGACTCCAGAGCACTTAAAAACCCGCTTGCAACGAAATGACTCCAGAGCACTTAAACACCCGCTTGCAACGAAATGACTCCAGAGCACTTAAAAAACCCGCTCTCAGTGAAATGTCTGAGAAGTATGTAAAAACCCGCTTGCAACGAAATGACTCCAGAGCACTTAAAAACCCGCTTGCAACGAAATGACTCCAGAGCACTTAAACACCCGCTTGCAACGAAATGACTCCAGAGCACTTAAAAACCCGCTTGCAATGAAATGACTCCAGAGTACTTAAAAACCCGCTTGCAACGAAATGACTCCAGAGCACTTAAAAACCCGCTTGCAACGAAATGACTCCAGAACACTTAAATACCCGCTTGCAACCAAATGACTCCAGAGCACTTAAAAACCCGCTTGCAACGAAATGACTCCAGAGCACTTAAAAACCCGCTTGCAACGAAATGACTCCAGAGCACTTAAAAACCCGCTTGCAACGAAATGACTCCAGAGCACTTAAAAAACTCATTTCTAGTTAAATGTCAGAGAAGTATTTAAAAACCCGCTTGCAACGAAATGACTCCAGAGCATGTAAAAAACGCTTGCAACGAAATGACTCCAGAGTACTTAAAAACCCGCTTGCAACGAAATGCCTACAGAGCACTTAAAAAACCCGCTTCCAGTGAAATGTCTGAGAAGTATGTAAAAACCCGCTTGCAACGAAATGACTCCAGAACACGTAAAAACCCGCTTGCAACAAAATGACTACAGAGCACTTAAAAACCCGCTTGCAACGAAATGACTCCAGAGCACTTAAAAACCCGCTTACAACGAAATGACTCCAGAGTACTTAAAAACGCGCTTGCAGCGAAATGACTCCAGAGCACTTAAAAACCCGCTTGCAACGAAATTACTCCAGAACACATAAAAACCCGCATGCAACGAAATGACTCCAGAGCACTTTAAACCCGCTTGCAACGAAATGACTCCAGAGCACTTAAAAACCCGCTTGCAACGAAATTACTCCAGAGTACTTAAAAACCTGCTTGCAACGAGATGACTCCAGAGCACTTAAAACTCGCTTGCAACGAAATTACTCCAGAACACATAAAAACCCGCATTCAACGAAATGACTCCAGATCACTTTAAACCTGCTTGCAACGAAATGACTCCAGAGCACTTAAAAACCCGCTTGCAACGAAATTACTCCAGAGTACTTAAAAACCCGCTTGCAACAAAATGACTCCAGAGCACTTAAAAACCCGCTTACAACGAAATGCCTCCAGAGCACTTAAAAACCAGCTTGTAACGAAATGACTCCAGAGCACTTAAAAACCCGCTCTCAGTGAAATGTCTGAGAAGTATGTAAAAACCCGCTTGCAACGAAATGACTCCAGAGCACTTAAAAACCCGCTTGCAACGAAATGACTCCAGAGCACTTAAACACCCGCTTGCAACGAAATGACTCCAGAGCACTTAAAAAACCCGCACTCAGTGAAATGTCTGAGAAGTATGTAAAAACCCGCTTGCAACGAAATGACTCCAGAGCACTTAAAAACCCGCTTGCAACGAAATGACTCCAGAGCACTTAAACACCCGCTTGCAACGAAATGACTCCAGAGCACTTAAAAACCCGCTTGCAACGAAATGACTCCAGAGTACTTAAAAACCCGCTTGCAACGAAATGACTCCAGAGCACTTAAAAACCCGCTTGCAACGAAATGACTCCAGAACACTTAAATACCCGCTTGCAACCAAATGACTCCAGAGCACTTAAAAACCCGCTTGCAACGAAATGACTCCAGAGCACTTAAAAACCCGCTTGCAACGAAATGACTCCAGAGCACTTAAAAAACTCATTTCTAGTTAAATGTCAGAGAAGTATTTAAAAACCCGCTTGCAACGAAATGACTCCAGAGCATGTAAAAAACGCTTGCAACGAAATGACTCCAGAGTACTTAAAAACCCGCTTGCAACGAAATGCCTACAGAGCACTTAAAAAACCCGCTTCCAGTGAAATGTCTGAGAAGTATGTAAAAACCTGCTTGCAACGAAATGACTCCAGAACACGTAAAAACCCGCTTGCAACAAAATGACTCCAGAGCACTTAAAAACCCGCTTGCAACGAAATGACTCCAGAGCACTTAAAAACCCGCTTACAACGAAATGACTCCAGAGTACTTAAAAACGCGCTTGCAGCGAAATGACTGCAGAGCACTTAAAAACCCGCTTGCAACGAAATTACTCCAGAACACATAAAAACCCGCATGCAACGAAATGACTCCAGAGCACTTTAAACCCGCTTGCAACGAAATGACTCCAGAGCACTTAAAAACCCGCTTGCAACGAAATTACTCCAGAGTACTTAAAAACCTGCTTGCAACGAAATGACTCCAGAGCACTTAAAAACCCGCTTGCAACGAAATTACTCCAGAACACATAAAAACCCGCATGCAACGAAATGACTCCAGAGCACTTAAAAACCCGCTTACAACGAAATGCCTTCAGAGCACGTAAAAACCCGCTTGCAACGAAATGACTCCAGAGCACTTAAAACCCGCTTACAACGAAATGTCTCCAGAGCACTTAAAAACCCGCTTACAACGAAATGACTCCAGAGCACTTAAAAAACCCGCTCTCAGTGAAATGTCTGAGAAGTATGTAAAAAACCGCTTGCAACGAAATGACTCCAGAACACGTAAAAACCTGCTTGCAACGATATGACTCCAGAGCACTTAAAAACCCGCTTACAACGAAATGCCTTCAGAGCACTTAAAAACCCGCTTGCAACGAAATGACTCCAGAGCACTTAAAAACCCGCTTGCAACGAAATGACTCCAGAGCACTTAAACACCCGCTTGCAACGAAATGACTCCAGAGAACTTAAAAACCCGCTTGCAACGAAATGACTCCAGAGTACTTAAAAACCCGCTTGCAACGAAATGCCTACAGAGCACTTAAAAAACCCGCTTCCAGTGAAATGTCTGAGAAGTATGTAAAAACCCGCTTGCAACGAAATGACTCCAGAACACGTAAAAACCCGCTTGCAACGAAAAGACTTTAGAGCACTTAAAAACCCGCTTACAACGAAATGCCTTCAGAGCACGTAAAAACCCGCTTGCAATGAAATGACTCCAGAGCACTTAAAAACCCGCTTGCAACGAAATGACTCCAGAGCACTTAAAAACCCGCTTGCAACGAAATTACTCCAGAGTACTTAAAAACCCGCTTGCAACAAAATGACTCCAGAGCACTTAAAAACCCGCTTACAACGAAATGCCTTCAGAGCACTTAAAAACCAGCTTGTAACGAAATGACTCCAGAGCACTTAAAAACCCGCTCTCAGTGAAATGTCTGAGAAGTATGTAAAAACCCGCTTGCAACGAAATGACTCCAGAGCACTTAAAAACCCGCTTGCAACGAAATGACTCCAGAGCACTTAAACACCCGCTTGCAACGAAATGACTCCAGAGCACTTAAAAAACCCGCTCTCAGTGAAATGTCTGAGAAGTATGTAAAAACCCGCTTGCAACGAAATGACTCCAGAGCACTTAAAAACCCGCTTGCAACAAAATGACTCCAGAGCACTTAAACACCCGCTTGCAACGAAATGACTCCAGAGCACTTAAAAACCCGCTTGCAACGAAATGACTCCAGAGTACTTAAAAACCCGCTTGCAACGAAATGACTCCAGAGCACTTAAAAACCCGCTTGCAACGAAATGACTCCAGAACACTTAAATACCCGCTTGCAACCAAATGACTCCAGAGCACTTAAAAACCCGCTTGCAACGAAATGACTCCAGAGCACTTAAAAACCCGCTTGCAACGAAATGACTCCAGAGCACTTAAAAACCCGCTTGCAACGAAATGACTCCAGAGCACTTAAAAACCCGCTTGCAACGAAATGACTCCAGAGCACTTAAAAAACTCATTTCTAGTTAAATGTCAGAGAAGTATTTAAAAACCCGCTTGCAACGAAATGACTCCAGAGTACTTAAAAACCCGCTTGCAAGGAAATGCCTACAGAGCACTTAAAAAACCCGCTTCCAGTGAAATGTCTGAGAAGTATGTAAAAACCCGCTTGCAACGAAATGCCTCCAGAACACATAAAAACCCGCTTGCAACAAAATGACTCCAGAGCACTTAAAAACCCGCTTGCAACGAAATGACTCCAGAGCACTTAAAAACCCGCTTGCAACGAAATGACTCCAGAGCACTTAAACACCCGCTTGCAACGAAATGACTCCAGAGCACTTAAAAAATCCGCTCTCAGTGAAATGTCTGAGAAGTATGTAAAAACCCGCTTGCAACGAAATGACTCCAGAGCACTTAAAAACCCGCTTGCAACGAAATGACTCCAGAGCACTTAAACACCCGCTTGCAACGAAATGACTCCAGAGCACTTAAAAACCCGCTTGCAACGAAATGACTCCAGAATACTTAAAAACCCGCTTGCAACGAAATGACTCCAGAGCACTTAAAAACCCGCTTGCAACGAAATGACTCCAGAACACTTAAATACCCGCTTGCAACCAAATGACTCCAGAGCACTTAAAAACCCGCTTGCAACGAAATGACTCCAGAGCACTTAAAAACCCGCTTGCAACTAAATGACTCCAGAGCACTTAAAAACCCGCTTGCAACGAAATGACTCCAGAGCACTTAAAAACCCGCTTGCAACGAAATGACTCCATAGCACTTAAAAAACTCATTTCTAGTTAAATGTCAGAGAAGTATTTAAAAACCCGCTTGCAACGAAATGACTCCAGAGCATGTAAAAAACGCTTGCAACGAAATGACTCCAGAGTACTTAAAAACCCGCTTGCAACGAAATGCCTACAGAGCACTTAAAAAACCCGCTTCCAGTGAAATGTCTGAGAAGTATGTAAAAACCCGCTTGCAACGAAATGACTCCAGAACACGTAAAAACCCGCTTGCAACAAAATGACTCCAGAGCACTTAAAAACCCGCTTGAACGAAATGACTCCAGAGCACTTAAAAACCCGCTTACAACGAAATGACTCCAGAGTACTTAAAAACGCGCTTGCAGCGAAATGACTCCAGAGCACTTAAAAACCCGCTTGCAACGAAATGACTCCAGAACACATAAAAACCCGCATGCAACGAAATGACTCCAGAGCACTTTAAACCCGCTTGCAACGAAATGACTCCAGAGCACTTAAAAACCCGCTTGCAACGAAATTACTCCAGAGTACTTAAAAACCTGCTTGCAACGAAATGACTCCAGAGCACTTAAAAACCCGCTTGCAACGAAATTACTCCAGAACACATAAAAACCTGCATGCAACGAAATGACTCCAGAGCACTTTAAACCCGCTTGCAACGAAATGACTCCAGAGCACTTAAAAACCCGCTTGCAACGAAATGACTCCAGAGCACTTAAAAACCCGCTTACAACGAAATGCCTTCAGAGCACGTAAAAACCCGCTTGCAACGAAATGACTCCAGAGCACTTAAAACCCGCTTGCAACGAAATGTCTCCAGAGCACTTAAAAACCCGCTTACAACGAAATGACTCCAGAGCACTTAAAAAACCCGCTCTCAGTGAAATGTCTGAGAAGTATGTAAAAAACCGCTTGCAACGAAATGACTCCAGAACACGTAAAAACCTGCTTGCAACGATATGACTCCAGAGCACTTAAAAACCCGCTTACAACGAAATGCCTTCAGAGCACTTAAAAACCCGCTTGCAACGAAATGACTCCAGAGCACTTAAAAACCCGCTTGCAACGAAATGACTCCAGAGCACTTAAACACCCCCTTGCAACGAAATGACTCCAGAGCACTTAAAAACCCGCTTGCAACGAAATGACTCCAGAGTACTTAAAAACCCGCTTGCAACGAAATGCCTACAGAGCACTTAAAAAACCCGCTTCCAGTGAAATGTCTGAGAAGTATGTAAAAACCCGCTTGCAACGAAATGACTCCAGAACACGTAAAAACCCGCTTGCAACGAAAAGACTTTAGAGCACTTAAAAACCCGCTTACAACGAAATGCCTTCAGAGCACGTAAAAACCCGCTTGCAATGAAATGACTCCAGAGCACTTAAAAACCCGCTTGCAACGAAATGACTCCAGAGCACTTAAAAACTCCCTTGCAACGAAATTACTCCAGAGTACTTAAAAACCCGCTTGCAACGAAATGACTCCAGAGCACTTAAACACCCGCTTGCAACGAAATGACTACAGAGCACTTAAAAACCCGCTTGCAACGAAATGACTCCAGAGCACTTAAAAACTCACTTGCAACGAAATGACTCCAGAACACTTAAAAACCCGCTTGCAACGAAATGACTCCAGAGTACTTAAAAACCCGCTTGCAACGAAATGACTCCAGAGCACTTAAAAACCCGCTTGCAACGAAATGACTCCAGAGTACTTAAAAGCCCGCTTGCAAAGAAATGACTCCAGAGCACTTAAAAAACCCGCTCTCAGTGAAATGTCTGAGAAGTATGTAAAAACCCGCTTGCAACGAAATGACTCCAGAGCACTTAAAAACCCGCTTGGAACGAAATGACTCCAGAGCACTTAAACACCCGCTTGCAACGAAATGACTCCAGAGCACTTAAAAAACCCGCTCTCAGTGAAATGTCTGAGAAGTATGTAAAAACCCGCTTGCAAAGAAATGACTCCAGAGCACTTAAAAACCCGCTTGCAACGAAATGACTCCAGAGCACTTAAACACCCGCTTGCAACGAAATGACTCCAGAGCACTTAAAAACCCGCTTGCAACGAAATGACTCCAGAGTACTTAAAAACCCGCTTGCAACGAAATGACTCCAGAGCACTTAAAAACCCGCTTGCAACGAAATGACTCCAGAACACTTAAATACCCGCTTGCAACCAAATGACTCCAGAGCACTTAAAAACCCGCTTGCAACGAAATGACTCCAGAGCACTTAAAAACCCGCTTGCAACGAAATGACTCCAGAGCACTTAAAAACCCGCTTGCAACGAAATGACTCCAGAGCACTTAAAAACCCGCTTGCAACGAAATGACTCCAGAGCACTTAAAAAACTCATTTCTAGTTAAATGTCAGAGAAGTATTTAAAAACCCGCTTGCAACGAAATGACTCCAGAGTACTTAAAAACCCGCTTGCAACGAAATGCCTACAGAGCACTTAAAAAACCCGCTTCCAGTGAAATGTCTGAGAAGTATGTAAAAACCCGCTTGCAACGAAATGCCTCCAGAACACATAAAAACCCGCTTGCAACAAAATGACTCCAGAGCACTTAAAAACCCGCTTGCAACGAAATGACTCCAGAGCACTTAAAAACCCGCTTGCAACGAAATGACTCCAGAGCACTTAAACACCCGCTTGCAACGAAATGACTCCAGAGCACTTAAAAAATCCGCTCTCAGTGAAATGTCTGAGAAGTATGTAAAAACCCGCTTGCAACGAAATGACTCCAGAGCACTTAAAAACCCGCTTGCAACGAAATGACTCCAGAGCACTTAAACACCCGCTTGCAACGAAATGACTCCAGAGCACTTAAAAACCCGCTTGCAACGAAATGACTCCAGAATACTTAAAAACCCGCTTGCAACGAAATGACTCCAGAGCACTTAAAAACCCGCTTGCAACGAAATGACTCCAGAACACTTAAATACCCGCTTGCAACCAAATGACTCCAGAGCACTTAAAAACCCGCTTGCAACGAAATGACTCCAGAGCACTTAAAAACCCGCTTGCAACTAAATGACTCCAGAGCACTTAAAAACCCGCTTGCAACGAAATGACTCCAGAGCACTTAAAAACCCGCTTGCAACGAAATGACTCCATAGCACTTAAAAAACTCATTTCTAGTTAAATGTCAGAGAAGTATTTAAAAACCCGCTTGCAACGAAATGACTCCAGAGCATGTAAAAAACGCTTGCAACGAAATGACTCCAGAGTACTTAAAAACCCGCTTGCAACGAAATGCCTACAGAGCACTTAAAAAACCCGCTTCCAGTGAAATGTCTGAGAAGTATGTAAAAACCCGCTTGCAACGAAATGACTCCAGAACACGTAAAAACCCGCTTGCAACAAAATGACTCCAGAGCACTTAAAAACCCGCTTGAACGAAATGACTCCAGAGCACTTAAAAACCCGCTTACAACGAAATGACTCCAGAGTACTTAAAAACGCGCTTGCAGCGAAATGACTCCAGAGCACTTAAAAACCCGCTTGCAACGAAATGACTCCAGAACACATAAAAACCCGCATGCAACGAAATGACTCCAGAGCACTTTAAACCCGCTTGCAACGAAATGACTCCAGAGCACTTAAAAACCCGCTTGCAACGAAATTACTCCAGAGTACTTAAAAACCTGCTTGCAACGAAATGACTCCAGAGCACTTAAAAACCCGCTTGCAACGAAATTACTCCAGAACACATAAAAACCCGCATGCAACGAAATGACTCCAGAGCACTTTAAACCCGCTTGCAACGAAATGACTCCAGAGCACTTAAAAACCCGCTTGCAACGAAATGACTCCAGAGCACTTAAAAACCCGCTTACAACGAAATGCCTTCAGAGCACGTAAAAACCCGCTTGCAACGAAATGACTCCAGAGCACTTAAAACCCGCTTGCAACGAAATGTCTCCAGAGCACTTAAAAACCCGCTTACAACGAAATGACTCCAGAGCACTTAAAAAACCCGCTCTCAGTGAAATGTCTGAGAAGTATGTAAAAAACCGCTTGCAACGAAATGACTCCAGAACACGTAAAAACCTGCTTGCAACGATATGACTCCAGAGCACTTAAAAACCCGCTTACAACGAAATGCCTTCAGAGCACTTAAAAACCCGCTTGCAACGAAATGACTCCAGAGCACTTAAAAACCCGCTTGCAACGAAATGACTCCAGAGCACTTAAACACCCGCTTGCAACGAAATGACTCCAGAGCACTTAAAAACCCGCTTGCAACGAAATGACTCCAGAGTACTTAAAAACCCGCTTGCAACGAAATGCCTACAGAGCACTTAAAAAACCCGCTTCCAGTGAAATGTCTGAGAAGTATGTAAAAACCCGCTTGCAACGAAATGACTCCAGAACACGTAAAAACCCGCTTGCAACGAAAAGACTTTAGAGCACTTAAAAACCCGCTTACAACGAAATGCCTTCAGAGCACGTAAAAACCCGCTTGCAATGAAATGACTCCAGAGCACTTAAAAACCCGCTTGCAACGAAATGACTCCAGAGCACTTAAAAACTCCCTTGCAACGAAATTACTCCAGAGTACTTAAAAACCCGCTTGCAACGAAATGACTCCAGAGCACTTAAAAACCCGCTTACAACGAAATGCCTTCAGAGCACTTAAAAACCCGCTTGAAAGAAATGACTCCAGAGCACTTAAAAACCCGCTTGCAACGAAATGACTCCAGAGCACTTAAACACCCGCTTGCAACGAAATGACTACAGAGCACTTAAACACCCGCTTGCAACGAAATGACTACAGAGCACTTAAAAACCCGCTTGCAACGAAATGACTCCAGAGCACTTAAAAACTCACTTGCAACGAAATGACTCCAGAACACTTAAAAACCCGCTTGCAACGAAATGACTCCAGAGTACTTAAAAACCCGCTTGCAACGAAATGACTCCAGAGCACTTAAAAACCCGCTTGCAACGAAATGACTCCAGAGTACTTAAAAGCCCGCTTGCAAAGAAATGACTCCAGAGCACTTAAAAAACCCGCTCTCAGTGAAATGTCTGAGAAGTATGTAAAAACCCGCTTGCAACGAAATGACTCCAGAGCACTTAAAAACCCGCTTGCAACGAAATGACTCCAGAGCACTTAAACACCCGCTTGCAACGAAATGACTCCAGAGCACTTAAAAACCCGCTCTCAGTGAAATGTCTGAGAAGTATGTAAAAACCCGCTTGCAAAGAAATGACTCCAGAGCACTTAAAAACCCGCTTGCAACGAAATGACTCCAGAGCACTTAAACACCCGCTTGCAACGAAATGACTCCAGAGCACTTAAAAACCCGCTTGCAACGAAATGACTCCAGAGTACTTAAAAACCCGCTTGCAACGAAATGACTCCAGAGCACTTAAAAACCCGCTTGCAACGAAATGACTCCAGAACACTTAAATACCCGCTTGCAACCAAATGACTCCAGAGCACTTAAAAACCCGCTTGCAACGAAATGACTCCAGAGCACTTAAAAACCCGCTTGCAACGAAATGACTCCAGAGCACTTAAAAACCCGCTTGCAACGAAATGACTCCAGAGCACTTAAAAACCCGCTTGCAACGAAATGACTCCAGAGCACTTAAAAAACTCATTTCTTGTTAAATGTCAGAGAAGTATTTAAAAACCCGCTTGCAACGAAATGACTCCAGAGCATGTAAAAAACGCTTGCAACGAAATGACTCCAGAGTACTTAAAAACCCGCTTGCAACGAAATGCCTACAGAGCACTTAAAAAACCCGCTTCCAGTGAAATGTCTGAGAAGTATGTAAAAACCCGCTTGCAACGAAATGACTCCAGAACACGTAAAAACCCGCTTGCAACAAAATGACTCCAGAGCACTTAAAAACCCGCTTGCAACGAAATGACTCCAGAGCACTTAAAAACCCGCTTGCAACGAAATGACTCCAGAGCACTTAAACACCCGCTTGCAACGAAATGACTCCAGAGCACTTAAAAAATCTGCTCTCAGTGAAATGTCTGAGAAGTATGTAAAAACCCGCTTGCAACGAAATGACTCCAGAGCACTTAAAAACCCGCTTGCAACGAAATGACTCCAGAGCACTTAAACACCCGCTTGCAACGAAATGACTCCAGAGCACTTAAAAACCCGCTTGCAACGAAATGACTCCAGAGTACTTAAAAACCCGCTTGCAACGAAATGACTCCAGAGCACTTAAAAACCCGCTTGCAACGAAATGACTCCAGAACACTTAAATACCCGCTTGCAACCAAATGACTCCAGAGCACTTAAAAACCCGCTTGCAACGAAATGACTCCAGAGCACTTAAAAACCCGCTTGCAACTAAATGACTCCAGAGCACTTAAAAACCCGCTTGCAACGAAATGACTCCAGAGCACTTAAAAACCCGCTTGCAACAAAATGACTCCAGAGCACTTAAAAAACTCATTTCTAGTTAAATGTCAGAGAAGTATTTAAAAACCCGCTTGCAACGAAATGACTCCAGAGCATGTAAAAAACGCTTGCAACGAAATGACTCCAGAGTACTTAAAAACCCGCTTGCAACGAAATGCATACAGAGCACTTAAAAAACCCGCTTCCAGTGAAATGTCTGAGAAGTATGTAAAAACCCGCTTGCAACGAAATGACTCCAGAACACGTAAAAACCCGCTTGCAACAAAATGACTCCAGAGCACTTAAAAACCCGCTTGCAACGAAATGACTCCAGAGCACTTAAAAACCCGCTTACAACGAAATGACTCCAGAGTACTTAAAAACGCGCTTGCAGCGAACTGACTCCAGAGCACTTAAAAACCCGCTTGCAACGAAATTACTCCAGAACACATAAAAACCCGCATGCAACGAAATGACTCCAGAGCACTTTAAACCCGCTTGCAACGAAATGACTCCAGAGCACTTAAAAACCCGCTTGCAACGAAATTACTCCAGAGTACTTAAAAACCTGCTTGCAACGAAATGACTCCAGAGCACTTAAAAACCCGCTTGCAACGAAATTACTCCAGAACACATAAAAACCCGCATGCAACGAAATGACTCCAGAGCACTTTAAACCCGCTTGCAACGAAATGACTCCAGAGCACTTAAAAACCCGCTTGCAACGAAATGACTCCAGAGCACTTAAAAACCCGCTTACAACGAAATGCCTTCAGAGCACGTAAAAACCTGCTTGCAACGAAATGACTCCAGAGCACTTAAAACCCGCTTGCAACGAAATGTCTCCAGAGCACTTAAAAACCCGCTTACAACGAAATGACTCCAGAGCACTTAAAAAACCCGCTCTCAGTGAAATGTCTGAGAAGTATGTAAAAAACCGCTTGCAACGAAATGACTCCAGAACACGTAAAAACCTGCTTGCAACGATATGACTCCAGAGCACTTAAAAACCCGCTTACAACGAAATGCCTTCAGAGCACTTAAAAACCCGCTTGCAACGAAATGACTCCAGAGCACTTAAAAACCCGCTTGCAACGAAATGACTCCAGAGCACTTAAACACCCGCTTGCAACGAAATGACTCCAGAGCACTTAAAAACCCGCTTGCAACGAATTGACTCCAGAGTACTTAAAAACCCGCTTGCAACGAAATGCCTACAGAGCACTTAAAAAACCCGCTTCCAGTGAAATGTCTGAGAAGTATGTAAAAACCCGCTTGCAACGAAATGACTCCAGAACACGTAAAAACCCGCTTGCAACGAAAAGACTTTAGAGCACTTAAAAACCCGCTTACAACGAAATGCCTTCAGAGCACGTAAAAACCCGCTTGCAATGAAATGACTCCAGAGCACTTAAAAACCCGCTTGCAACGAAATGTCTCCAGAGCACTTAAAAACCCGCTTGCAACGAAATAACTCCAGAGTACTTAAAAACCCGCTTGCAACGAAATGACTCCAGAGCACTTAAAAACCCGCTTACAACGAAATGCCTTCAGAGCACTTAAAAACCCGCTTGCAACGAAATGACTCCAGAGCACTTAAAAACCCGCTTGCAACGAAATGACTCCAGAGCACTTAAACACCCGCTTGCAACGAAATGACTACAGAGCACTTAAACACCCGCTTGCAACGAAATGACTACAGAGCACTTAAAAACCCGCTTGCAACGAAATGACTCCAGAGCACTTAAAAACACGCTTGCAACGAAATGACTCCAGAACACTTAAAAACCCGCTTGCAACGAAATGACTCCAGAGTACTTAAAAACCCGCTTGCAACGAAATGACTCCAGAGCACTTAAAAACCCGCTTGCAACGAAATGACTCCAGAGTACTTAAAAGCCCGCTTGCAAAGAAATGACTCCAGAGCACTTAAAAAACCCGCTCTCAGTGAAATGTCTGAGAAGTATGTAAAAACCCGCTTGCAACGAAATGACTCCAGAGCACTTAAATACCCGCTTGCAACGAAATGACTCCAGAGCACTTAAACACCCGCTTGCAACGAAATGACTCCAGAGCACTTAAAAAACCCGCTCTCAGTGAAATGTCTGAGAAGTATGTAAAAACCCGCTTGCAACGAAATGACTCCAGAGCACTTAAAAACCCGCTTGCAACGAAATGACTCCAGAGCACTTAAACACCCGCTTGCAACGAAATGACTCCAGAGCACTTAAAAACCCGCTTGCAACGAAATGACTCCAGAGTACTTAAAAACCCGCTTGCAACGAAATGACTCCAGAGCACTTAAAAACCCGCTTGCAACGAAATGACTCCAGAACACTTAAATACCCGCTTGCAACCAAATGACTCCAGAGCACTTAAAAACCCGCTTGCAACGAAATGACTCCAGAGCACTTAAAAACCCGCTTGCAACGAAATGACTCCAGAGCACTTAAAAACCCGCTTGCAACGAAATGACTCCAGAGCACTTAAAAACCCGCTTGCAACGAAATGACTCCAGAGCACTTAAAAAACTCATTTCTAGTTAAATGTCAGAGAAGTATTTAAAAACCCGCTTGCAACGAAATGACTCCAGAGCACTTAAAAACCCGCTTGCAACGAAATGACTCCAGAGCACTTAAACACCCGCTTGCAACGAAATGACTCCAGAGCACTTAAAAACCCGCTTGCAACGAAATGACTCCAGAGTACTTAAAAACCCGCTTGCAACGAAATGACTCCAGAGCACTTAAAAACCCGCTTGCAACGAAATGACTCCAGAACACTTAAATACCCGCTTGCAACCAAATGACTCCAGAGCACTTAAAAACCCGCTTGCAACGAAATGACTCCAGAGCACTTAAAAACCCGCTTGCAACTAAATGACTCCAGAGCACTTAAAAACCCGCTTGCAACGAAATGACTCCAGAGCACTTAAAAACCCGCTTGCAACAAAATGACTCCAGAGCACTTAAAAAACTCATTTCTAGTTAAATGTCAGAGAAGTATTTAAAAACCCGCTTGCAACGAAATGACTCCAGAGCATGTAAAAAACGCTTGCAACGAAATGACTCCAGAGTACTTAAAAACCCGCTTGCAACGAAATGCATACAGAGCACTTAAAAAACCCGCTTCCAGTGAAATGTCTGAGAAGTATGTAAAAACCCGCTTGCAACGAAATGACTCCAGAACACGTAAAAACCCGCTTGCAACAAAATGACTCCAGAGCACTTAAAAACCCGCTTGCAACGAAATGACTCCAGAGCACTTAAAAACCCGCTTACAACGAAATGACTCCAGAGTACTTAAAAACGCGCTTGCAGCGAAATGACTCCAGAGCACTTAAAAACCCGCTTGCAACGAAATTACTCCAGAACACATAAAAACCCGCATGCAACGAAATGACTCCAGAGCACTTTAAACCCGCTTGCAACGAAATGACTCCAGAGCACTTAAAAACCCGCTTGCAACGAAATTACTCCAGAGTACTTAAAAACCTGCTTGCAACGAAATGACTCCAGAGCACTTAAAAACCCGCTTGCAACGAAATTACTCCAGAACACATAAAAACCCGCATGCAACGAAATGACTCCAGAGCACTTTAAACCCGCTTGCAACGAAATGACTCCAGAGCACTTAAAAACCCGCTTGCAACGAAATGACTCCAGAGCACTTAAAAACCCGCTTACAACGAAATGCCTTCAGAGCACGTAAAAACCCGCTTGCAACGAAATGACTCCAGAGCACTTAAAACCCGCTTGCAACGAAATGTCTCCAGAGCACTTAAAAACCCGCTTACAACGAAATGACTCCAGAGCACTTAAAAAACCCGCTCTCAGTGAAATGTCTGAGAAGTATGTAAAAAACCGCTTGCAACGAAATGACTCCAGAACACGTAAAAACCTGCTTGCAACGATATGACTCCAGAGCACTTAAAAACCCGCTTACAACGAAATGCCTTCAGAGCACTTAAAAACCCGCTTGCAACGAAATGACTCCAGAGCACTTAAAAACCTGCTTGCAACGAAATGACTCCAGAGCACTTAAACACCCGCTTGCAACGAAATGACTCCAGAGCACTTAAAAACCCGCTTGCAACGAAATGACTCCAGAGTACTTAAAAACCCGCTTGCAACGAAATGCCTACAGAGCACTTAAAAAACCCGCTTCCAGTGAAATGTCTGAGAAGTATGTAAAAACCCGCTTGCAACGAAATGACTCCAGAACACGTAAAAACCCGCTTGCAACGAAAAGACTTTAGAGCACTTAAAAACCCGCTTACAACGAAATGCCTTCAGAGCACGTAAAAACCCGCTTGCAATGAAATGACTCCAGAGCACTTAAAAACCCGCTTGCAACGAAATGACTCCAGAGCACTTAAAAACCCGCTTGCAACGAAATAACTCCAGAGTACTTAAAAACCCGCTTGCAACGAAATGACTCCAGAGCACTTAAAAACCCGCTTACAACGAAATGCCTTCAGAGCACTCAAAAACCCGCTTGCAACGAAATTACTCCAGAGCACTTAAAAACCCGCTTGCAACGAAATGACTCCAGAGCACTTAAACACCCGCTTGCAACGAAATGACTACAGAGCACTTAAACACCCGCTTGCAACGAAATGACTACAGAGCACTTAAAAACCCGCTTGCAACCAAATGACTCCAGAGCACTTAAAAACACGCTTGCAACGAAATGACTCCAGAACACTTAAAAACCCGCTTGCAACGAAATGACTCCAGAGTACTTAAAAACCCGCTTGCAACGAAATGACTCCAGAGCACTTAAAAACCCGCTTGCAACGAAATGACTCCAGAGTACTTAAAAACCCGCTTGCAAAGAAATGACTCCAGAGCACTTAAAAAACCCGCTTCCAGTGAAATGTCTGAGAAGTATGTAAAAGCCCTCTTGCAACGAAATGACTCCAGAGCACTTAAAAAACTCGCTTCCAGTTAAATGTCAGAGAAGTATGTAAAAACCCGCTTACAACGAAATGACTCCAGAGCATGTAAAACCCGCTTGCAACGAAATGACTCCAGAGTACTTAAAAACCCGCTTGCAACGAAATGCCTACAGAACACTTAAAAAACCCGCTTCCAGTGAAATGTCTGAGAAGTATGTAAAAACCCGCTTGCAACGAAATGACTCCAGAACACGTAAAAACCCGCTTGCAACGAAATGACTCCAGAGCACTTAAAAAACTCATTTCTAGTTAAATGTCAGAGAAGTATTTAAAAACCCGCTTGCAACGAAATGACTCCAGAGCATGTAAAAAACGCTTGCAACGAAATGACTCCAGAGTACTTAAAAACCCGCTTGCAACGAAATGCCTACAGAGCACTTAAAAAACCCGCTTCCAGTGAAAGGTCTGAGAAGTATGTAAAAACCCGCTTGCAACGAAATGACTCCAGAACACGTAAAAACCCGCTTGCAACAAAATGACTCCAGAGCACTTAAAAACCCGCTTGCAACGAAATGACTCCAGAGCACTTAAAAACCCGCTTGCAACGAAATGACTCCAGAGCACTTAAACACCCGCTTGCAACGAAATGACTCCAGAGCACTTAAAAACCCGCTTGCAACGAAATGACTCCAGAGTACTTAAAAACCCGCTTGCAACGAAATGACTCCAGAGCACTTAAAAACCCGCTTGCAACGAAATGACTCCAGAACACTTAAATACCCGCTTGCAACCAAAGGACTCCAGAGCACTTAAAAACCCGCTTGCAACGAAATGACTCCAGAGCACTTAAAAACCCGCTTGCAACTAAATGACTCCAGAGCACTTAAAAACCCGCTTGCAACGAAATGACTCCAGAGCACTTAAAAACCCGCTTGCAACAAAATGACTCCAGAGCACTTAAAAAACTCATTTCTAGTTAAATGTCAGAGAAGTATTTAAAAACCCGCTTGCAACGAAATGACTCCAGAGCATGTAAAAAACGCTTGCAACGAAATGACTCCAGAGTACTTAAAAACCCGCTTGCAACGAAATGCATACAGAGCACTTAAAAAACCCGCTTCCAGTGAAATGTCTGAGAAGTATGTAAAAACCCGCTTGCAACGAAATGACTCCAGAACACGTAAAAACCCGCTTGCAACAAAATGACTCCAGAGCACTTAAAAACCCGCTTGCAACGAAATGACTCCAGAGCACTTAAAAACCCGCTTACAACGAAATGACTCCAGAGTACTTAAAAACGCGCTTGCAGCGAAATGACTCCAGAGCACTTAAAAACCCGCTTGCAACGAAATTACTCCAGAACACATAAAAACCCGCATGCAACGAAATGACTCCAGAGCACTTTAAACCCGCTTGCAACGAAATGACTCCAGAGCACTTAAAAACCCGCTTGCAACGAAATTACTCCAGAGTACTTAAAAACCTGCTTGCAACGAAATGACTCCAGAGCACTTAAAAACCCGCTTGCAACGAAATTACTCCAGAACACATAAAAACCCGCATGCAACGAAATGACTCCAGAGCACTTTAAACCCGCTTGCAACGAAATGACTCCAGAGCACTTAAAAACCCGCTTGCAACGAAATGACTCCAGAGCACTTAAAAACCCGCTTACAACGAAATGCCTTCAGAGCACGTAAAAACCCGCTTGCAACGAAATGACTCCAGAGCACTTAAAACCCGCTTGCAACGAAATGTCTCCAGAGCACTTAAAAACCCGCTTACAACGAAATGACTCCAGAGCACTTAAAAAACCCGCTCTCAGTGAAATGTCTGAGAAGTATGTAAAAAACCGCTTGCAACGAAATGACTCCAGAACACGTAAAAACCTGCTTGCAACGATATGACTCCAGAGCACTTAAAAACCCGCTTACAACGAAATGCCTTCAGAGCACTTAAAAACCCGCTTGCAACGAAATGACTCCAGAGCACTTAAAAACCTGCTTGCAACGAAATGACTCCAGAGCACTTAAACACCCGCTTTCAAAGAAATGACTCCAGAGCACTTAAAAACCCGCTTGCAACGAAATGACTCCAGAGTACTTAAAAACCCGCTTGCAACGAAATGCCTACAGAGCACTTAAAAAACCCGCTTCCAGTGAAATGTCTGAGAAGTATGTAAAAACCCGCTTGCAACGAAATGACTCCAGAACACGTAAAAACCCGCTTGCAACGAAAAGACTTTAGAGCACTTAAAAACCCGCTTACAACGAAATGCCTTCAGAGCACGTAAAAACCCGCTTGCAATGAAATGACTCCAGAGCACTTAAAAACCCGCTTGCAACGAAATGACTCCAGAGCACTTAAAAACCCGCTTGCAACGAAATAACTCCAGAGTACTTAAAAACCCGCTTGCAACGAAATGACTCCAGAGCACTTAAAAACCCGCTTACAACGAAATGCCTTCAGAGCACTCAAAAACCCGCTTGCAACGAAATTACTCCAGAGCACTTAAAAACCCGCTTGCAACGAAATGACTCCAGAGCACTTAAACACCCGCTTGCAACGAAATGACTACAGAGCACTTAAACACCCGCTTGCAACGAAATGACTACAGAGCACTTAAAAACCCGCTTGCAACGAAATGACTCCAGAGCACTTAAAAACACGCTTGCAACGAAATGACTCCAGAACACTTAAAAACCCGCTTGCAACGAAATGACTCCAGAGTACTTAAAAACCCGCTTGCAACGAAATGACTCCAGAGCACTTAAAAACCCGCTTGCAACGAAATGACTCCAGAGTACTTAAAAACCCGCTTGCAAAGAAATGACTCCAGAGCACTTAAAAAACCCGCTTCCAGTGAAATGTCTGAGAAGTATGTAAAAGCCCTCTTGCAACGAAATGACTCCAGAGCACTTAAAAAACTCGCTTCCAGTTAAATGTCAGAGAAGTATGTAAAAACCCGCTTACAACGAAATGACTCCAGAGCATGTAAAACCCGCTTGCAACGAAATGACTCCAGAGTACTTAAAAACCCGCTTGCAACGAAATGCCTACAGAACACTTAAAAAACCCGCTTCCAGTGAAATGTCTGAGAAGTATGTAAAAACCCGCTTGCAACGAAATGACTCCAGAACACGTAAAAACCCGCTTGCAACGAAATGACTCCAGAGCACTTAAAAACCCGCTTGCAACGAAATGACTCCAGAGCACTTAAACACCCGCTTGCAACGAAATGACTCCAGAGCACTTAAAAAACCCGCTCTCAGTGAAATGTCTGAGAAGTATGTAAAAACCCGCTTGCAACGAAATGACTCCACAGCACTTAAAAACCCGCTTGCAACGAAATGACTCCAGAGCACTTAAACACCCGCTTGCAACGAAATGACTCCAGAGCACTTAAAAACCCGCTTGCAACGAAATGACTCCAGAGTACTTAAAAACCCGCTTGCAACGAAATGACTCCAGAGCACTTAAAAACCCGCTTGCAACGAAATGACTCCAGAACACTTAAATACCCGCTTGCAACCAAATGACTCCAGAGCACTTAAAAACCCGCTTGCAACGAAATGACTCCAGAGCACTTAAAAACCCGCTTGCAACGAAATGACTCCAGAGCACTTAAAAACCCGCTTGCAAGGAAATGACTCCAGAGCACTTAAAAACCCGCTTGCAACGAAATGACTCCAGAGCACTTAAAAAACTCATTTCTAGTTAAATGTCAGAGAAGTATTTAAAAACCCGCTTGCAACGAAATGACTCCAGAGCATGTAAAAAACGCTTGCAACGAAATGACTCCAGAGTACTTAAAAACCCGCTTGCAACGAAATGCCTACAGAACACTTAAAAAACCCGCTTCCAGTGAAATGTCTGAGAAGTATGTAAAAACCCGCTTGCAACGAAATGACTCCAGAACACGTAAAAACCCGCTTGCAACAAAATGACTCCAGAGCACTTAAAAACCCGCTTGCAACGAAATGATTCCAGAGCACTTAAAAACCCGCTTGCAACGAAATGACTCCAGAGCACTTAAACACCCGCTTGCAACGAAATGACTCCAGAGCACTTAAAAAATCCGCTCTCAGTGAAATGTCTGAGAAGTATGTAAAAACCCGCTTGCAACGAAATGACTCCAGAGCACTTAAAAACCCGCTTGCAACGAAATGACTCCAGAGCACTTAAACACCCGCTTGCAACGAAATGACTCCAGAGCACTTAAAAACCCGCTTGCAACGAAATGACTCCAGAGTACTTAAAAACCCGCTTGCAACGAAATGACTCCAGAGCACTTAAAAACCCGCTTGCAACGAAATGACTCCAGAACACTTAAATACCCGCTTGCAACCAAATGACTCCAGAGCACTTAAAAACCCGCTTGCAACGAAATGACTCCAGAGCACTTAAAAACCCGCTTGCAACTAAATGACTCCAGAGCACTTAAAAACCCGCTTGCAACGAAATGACTCCAGAGCACTTAAAAACCCGCTTGCAACAAAATGACTCCAGAGCACTTAAAAAACTCATTTCTAGTTAAATGTCAGAGAAGTATTTAAAAACCCGCTTGCAACGAAATGACTCCAGAGCATGTAAAAAACGCTTGCAATGAAATGACTCCAGAGTACTTAAAAACCCGCTTGCAACGAAATGCCAACAGAGCACTTAAAAAACCCGCTTCCAGTGAAATGTCTGAGAAGTATGTAAAAACCCGCTTGCAACGAAATGACTCCAGAACACGTAAAAACCCGCTTGCAACAAAATGACTCCAGAGCACTTAAAAACCCGCTTGCAACGAAATGACTCCAGAGCACTTAAAAACCCGCTTACAACGAAATGACTCCAGAGTACTTAAAAACGCGCTTGCAGCGAAATGACTCCAGAGCACTTAAAAACCCGCTTGCAACGAAATTACTCCAGAACACATAAAAACCCGCATGCAACGAAATGACTCCAGAGCACTTTAAACCCGCTTGCAACGAAATGACTCCAGAGCACTTAAAAACCCGCTTGCAACGAAATGACTCCAGAGCACTTAAAAACCCGCTTACAACGAAATGCCTTCAGAGCACGTAAAAACCCGCTTGCAACGAAATGACTCCAGAGCACTTAAAACCCGCTAGCAACGAAATGTCTCCAGAGCACTTAAAAACCCGCTTACAACGAAATGACTCCAGAGCACTTAAAAAACCCGCTCTCAGTGAAATGTCTGAGAAGTATGTAAAAAACCGCTTGCAACGAAATGACTCCAGAACACGTAAAAACCTGCTTGCAACGATATGACTCCAGAGCACTTAAAAACCCGCTTACAACGAAATGCCTTCAGAGCACTTAAAAACCCGCTTGCAACGAAATGACTCCAGAGCACTTAAAAACCCGCTTGCAACGAAATGACTCCAGAGCACTTAAACACCCGCTTGCAACGAAATGACTCCAGAGCACTTAAAAACCCGCTTGCAACGAAATGACTCCAGAGTACTTAAAAACCCGCTTGCAACGAAATGCCTACAGAGCACTTAAAAAACCCGCTTCCAGTGAAATGTCTGAGAAGTATGTAAAAACCCGCTTGCAACGAAATGACTCCAGAACACGTAAAAACCCGCTTGCAACGAAAAGACTTTAGAGCACTTAAAAACCCGCTTACAACGAAATGCCTTCAGAGCACGTAAAAACCCGCTTGCAATGAAATGACTCCAGAGCACTTAAAAACCCGCTTGCAACGAAATGACTCCAGAGCACTTAAAAACCCGCTTGCAACGAAATTACTCCAGAGTACTTAAAAACCCGCTTGCAACGAAATGACTCCAGAGCACTTAAAAACCCGCTTACAACGAAATGCCTTCAGAGCACTTAAAAACCCGCTTGCAACGAAATGACTCCAGAGCACTTAAAAACCCGCTTGCAACGAAATGACTCCAGAGCACTTAAACACCCGCTTGCAATGAAATGACTACAGAGCACTTAAACACCCGCTTGCAACGAAATGACTACAGAGCACTTAAAAACCCGCTTGCAACGAAATGACTCCAGAGCACTTAAAAACCCGCTTGCAACGAAATGACTCCAGAACACTTAAAAACCCGCTTGCAACGAAATGACTCCAGAGTACTTAAAAACCCGCTTGCAACGAAATGACTCCAGAGCACTTAAAAACCCGCTTGCAACGAAATGACTCCAGAGTACTTAAAAACCCGCTTGCAAAGAAATGACTCCAGAGCACTTAAAAAACCCGCTTCCAGTGAAATGTCTGAGAAGTATGTAAAAGCCCTCTTGCAACGAAATGACTCCAGAGCACTTAAAAAACTCGCTTCCAGTTAAATGTCAGAGAAGTATGTAAAAACCCGCTTACAACGAAATGACTCCAGAGCATGTAAAACCCGCTTGCAACGAAATGACTCCAGAGTACTTAAAAACCCGCTTGCAACGAAATGCCTACAGAACACTTAAAAAACCCGCTTCCAGTGAAATGTCTGAGAAGTATGTAAAAACCCGCTTGCAACGAAATGACTCCAGAACACGTAAAAACCCGCTTGCAACGAAATGACTCCAGAGCACTTAAAAACCCTCTTACAACGAAATGCCTTCAGAGCACTTAAAAACCCGCTTGCAACGAAATGACTCCAGAGCACTTAAAAACCCGCTTGCAACGAAATTACTCCAGAGCACTTAAAAACCCGCTTGAAACGAAATGACTCCAGAGCACTTAAAAACCCGCTTGCAAAGAAATGACTCCAGAGCACTTAAAAACCATCTTGCAACGAAATGACTCCAGAGCACGTAAAAACCCGCTTGCAACGAAATGACTCCAGAACACTTAAAAACCCGCTTGCAACGAAATGACTCCAGAGCACTTAAAAACCCGCTTGCAACGAAATGACTCCAGAGCACTTAAAACCCGCTTGCAACGAAATGACTCCAGGCACTTAAAAACCCGCTTGCAACGAAATGACTCCAGAGTACTTAAAAACCCGCTTGCAACGAAATGACTCCAGAGCACTCAAAAAACCCGCTCTCAGTGAAATGTCTGAGAAGTATGTAAAAACCCGCTTGCAACGAAATGACTCCAGAACACGTAAAAACCTGCTTGCAACGAAATGACTCCCGAGCACTTAATAACCCGCTTACAACGAAATGCCTTCAGAGCACTTAAAAACCCGCTTGCAATGAAATGACTCCAGAGCACTTAAAAACCCGCTTGCAACGAAATGACTCCAGAGCACTTAAACACCCGCTTGAAACGAAATGAATCCAGAGCACTTAAAAACCCGCTTGCAACGAAATGACTCCAGAGTACTTAAAAACCCGCTTGCAACGCAATGACTCCAGAGCACTTAAAAACCCGCTTGCAACGAAATGACTCCAGAACACTTAAATACCCGCTTGCAACGAAATGACTCCAGAGCACTTAAAAACCCGCTTGCAACGAAATGACTCCAGAGCACTTAAAAACCCGCTTGCAACGAAATGACTCCAGAGCACTTAAAAACCCGCTTGCAACGAAATGACTTCAGAGCACTTAAAGACCCGCTTGCAACGAAATGATTCCAGAGTACTTAAAAACCCCCTTGCAACGAAATGACTCCAGAGCACTTAAAAAACAAGCTTCCAGTGAAATGTCTGAGAAGTATGTAAAAACCCGCTTGCAACGAAATGACTCCAGAGCACTTAAAAAACTCGCTTCCAGTTAAATGTCAGAGAAGTATGTAAAAACCCGCTTGCAACGAAATGACTCCAGAGCATGTAAAAAACGCTTGCAACGAAATGACTCCAGAGTACTTAAAAACCCGCTTGCAACGAAATGCCCACAGAGCACTTAAAAAACTCGCTTTCAGTGAAATGTCTGAGAAGTATGTAAAAACCCGCTTGCAACGAAATGACTCCAGAACACGTAAAAACCCGCTTGCAACGAAATGACTCCAGAGCACTTAAAAACCCGCTTACAACGAAATGCCTTCAGAGCACTTAAAAACCCGCTTGCAACGAAATGACTCCAGAGTACTTAAAAACCCGCTTGCAACGAAATGACTCCAGAACATATAAAAACCCGCTTGCAATGAAATGACTCCAGAGCACTTAAAAAACCCGCTCTCAGTGAAATATCTGAGAAGTATGTAAAAACCCGCTTGCAACGAAATGACTCCAGAACACGTAAAATCCTGCTTGCAACGAAATGACTCCAGAGCACTTAAAAACCCGCTTACAACGAAATGCCTCCAGAGCACTTAAAAACCCGCTTGCAACGAAATGACTCCAGAGCACTTAAAAACCCGCTTGCAACGAAATGACTCCAGAGCACTTAAACACCCGCTTGCAACGAAATGACTCCAGAGCACTTAAAAACCCGCTTGCAACGAAATGACTCCAGAGCACTTAAAAACCCGCTTGCAACGAAATGACTCCAGAGCACTTAAAAACCCGCTTGCAACGAAATGACTCCAGAGCACTTAAAAACCCGCTTGCAACGAAATGACTCCAGAGCACTTAAAAACCCGCTTGCAACGAAATGACTCCAGAGTACTTAAAAACCCGCTTGCAACGAAATGACTCCAGAGCACTTAAAAAACTCGTTTCCAGTTAAATGTCAGAGAAGTATGTAAAAACCCGCTTGCAACGAAATGACTCCAGAGCATGTAAAAAACGCTTGCAACGAAATGACTCCAGAGTACTTAAAAACCCGCTTGCAACGAAATGCCTACAGAGCACTTAAAAAACCCGCTTCCAGTGAAATGTCTGAGAAGTATGTAAAAACCCGCTTGCAACGAAATGACTCCAGAACACGTAAAAACCCGCTTGCAACAAAATGACTCCAGAGCACTTAAAAACCCGCTTGCAACGAAATGACTCCAGAGCACTTAAAAACCCGCTTGCAATGAAATGACTCCAGAGCACTTAAACACCCGCTTGCAACGAAATGACTCCAGAGCACTTAAAAAACCCGCTCTCAGTGAAATGTCTGAGAAGTATGTAAAAACCCGCTTGCAACGAAATGACTCCAGAGCACTTAAAAACCCGCTTGCAACGAAATGACTCCAGAGCACTTAAACACCCGATTGCAACGAAATGACTCCAGAGCACTTAAAAACCCGCTTGCAACGAAATGACTCCAGAGTACTTAAAAACCCGCTTGCAACGAAATGACTCCAGAGCACTTAAAAACCCGCTTGCAACGAAATGACTCCAAAACACTTAAATACCCGCTTGCAACCAAATGACTCCAGAGCACTTAAAAACCCGCTTGCAACGAAATGACTCCAGAGCACTTAAAAACCCGCTTGCAACGAAATTACTCCAGAGCACTTAAAAACCCGCTTGCAACGAAATGACTCCAGAGCACTTAAAAACCCGCATGCAACGAAATGACTCCAGAGCACTTTAAACCCGCTTGCAACGAAATGACTCCAGAGCACTTAAAAACCCGCTTGCAAAGAAATGACTCCAGAGCACTTAAAAACCCGCTTGCAACGAAATGACTCCAGAGCACTTAAAAACCCGCTTGCAACGAAATGACTCCAGAGCACTTAAACACCCGCTTGCAACGAAATGACTCCAGAGCACTTAAAAACCCGCTTGCAACGAAATGACTCCCGAGCACTTAATAACCCGCTTACAACGAAATGCCTTCAGAGCACTTAAAAACCCGCTTGCAATGAAATGACTCCAGAGCACTTAAAAACCCGCTTGCAACGAAATGACTCCAGAGCACTTAAACACCCGCTTGAAACGAAATGAATCCAGAGCACTTAAAAACCCGCTTGCAACGAAATGACTCCAGAGCACTCAAAAAACCCGCTCTCAGTGAAATGTCTGAGAAGTATGTAAAAACCCGCTTGCAACGCAATGACTCCAGAGCACTTAAAAACCCGCTTGCAACGAAATGACTCCAGAACACTTAAATACCCGCTTGCAACGAAATGACTCCAGAGCACTTAAAAACCCGCTTGCAACGAAATGACTCCAGAGCACTTAAAAACCCGCTTGCAACGAAATGACTCCAGAGCACTTAAAAACCCGCTTGCAACGAAATGACTTCAGAGCACTTAAAGACCCGCTTGCAACGAAATGATTCCAGAGTACTTAAAAACCCGCTTGCAACGAAATGACTCCAGAGCACTTAAAAAACAAGCTTCCAGTGAAATGTCTGAGAAGTATGTAAAAACCCGCTTGCAACGAAATGACTCCAGAGCACTTAAAAAACTCGCTTCCAGTTAAATGTCAGAGAAGTATGTAAAAACCCGCTTGCAACGAAATGACTCCAGAGCATATAAAAAACGCTTGCAACGAAATGACTCCAGAGTACTTAAAAACCCGCTTGCAACGAAATGCCCACAGAGCACTTAAAAAACTCGCTTTCAGTGAAATGTCTGAGAAGTATGTAAAAACCCGCTTGCAACGAAATGACTCCAGAACACGTAAAAACCCGCTTGCAACGAAATGACTCCAGAGCACTTAAAAACCCGCCTTCAACGAAATGCCTTCAGAGCACTTAAAAACCCGCTTGCAACGAAATGACTCCAGAGTACTTAAAAACCCGCTTGCAACGAAATGACTCCAGAGCACTTAAACACCCGCTTGCAACGAAATGACTCCAGAGCACTTAAAAACCCGCTTGCAACGAAATGACTCCAGAGCACTTAAAAACCCGCTTGCAACGAAATGACTCCAGAGCACTTAAAAACCCGCTTGCAACGAAATGACTCCAGAGCACTTAAAAACCCGCTTGCAACGAAATGACTCCAGAGCACTTAAAAACCCGCTTGCAACGAAATGACTCCAGAGTACTTAAAAACCCGCTTGCAACGAAATGACTCCAGAGCACTTAAAAAACTCGTTTCCAGTTAAATGTCAGAGAAGTATGTAAAAACCCGCTTGCAACGAAATGACTCCAGAGCATGTAAAAAACGCTTGCAACGAAATGACTCCAGAGTACTTAAAAACCCGCTTGCAACGAAATGCCTACAGAGCACTTAAAAAACCCGCTTCCAGTGAAATGTCTGAGAAGTATGTAAAAACCCGCTTGCAACGAAATGACTCCAGAACACGTAAAAACCCGCTTGCAACAAAATGACTCCAGAGCACTTAAAAACCCGCTTGCAACGAAATGACTCCAGAGCACTTAAAAACCCGCTTGCAATGAAATGACTCCAGAGCACTTAAACACCCGCTTGCAACGAAATGACTCCAGAGCACTTAAAAAACCCGCTCTCAGTGAAATGTCTGAGAAGTATGTAAAAACCCGCTTGCAACGAAATGACTCCAGAGCACTTAAAAACCCGCTTGCAACGAAATGACTCCAGAGCACTTAAACACCCGATTGCAACGAAATGACTCCAGAGCACTTAAAAACCCGCTTGCAACGAAATGACTCCAGAGTACTTAAAAACCCGCTTGCAACGAAATGACTCCAGAGCACTTAAAAACCCGCTTGCAACGAAATGACTCCAGAACACTTAAATACCCGCTTGCAACCAAATGACTCCAGAGCACTTAAAAACCCGCTTGCAACGAAATGACTCCAGAGCACTTAAAAACCCGCTTGCAACGAAATTACTCCAGAGCACTTAAAAACCCGCTTGCAACGAAATGACTCCAGAGCACTTAAAAACCCGCATGCAACGAAATGACTCCAGAGCACTTTAAACCCGCTTGCAACGAAATGACTCCAGAGCACTTAAAAACCCGCTTGCAACGAAATTACTCCAGAGTACTTAAAAACCTGCTTGCAACGAAATGACTCCAGAGCACTTAAAACTCGCTTGCAACGAAATTACTCCAGAACACATAAAAACCCGCATTCAACGAAATGACTCCAGATCACTTTAAACCCGCTTGCAACGAAATGACTCCAGAGCACTTAAAAACCCGCTTGCAACGAAATTACTCCAGAGTACTTAAAAACCCGCTTGCAACAAAATGACTCCAGAGCACTTAAAAACCCGCTTACAACGAAATGCCTTCAGAGCACTTAAAAACCAGCTTGCAACGAAATGACTCCAGAGCACTTAAAAACCCGCTTGCAACGAAATGACTCCAGAGCACTTAAAAACCCGCTCTCAGTGAAATGTCTGAGAAGTATGTAAAAACCCGCTTGCAACGAAATGACTCCAGAGCACTTAAAAACCCGCTTGCAACGAAATGACTCCAGAGCACTTAAACACCCGCTTGCAACGAAATGACTCCAGAGCACTTAAAAAACCCGTTCTCAGTGAAATGTCTGAGAAGTATGTAAAAACCCGCTTGCAACGAAATGACTCCAGAGCACTTAAAAACCCGCTTGCAACGAAATGACTCCAGAGCACTTAAACACCCGCTTGCAACGAAATGACTCCAGAGCACTTAAAAACCCGCTTGCAACGAAATGACTCCAGAGTACTTAAAAACCCGCTTGCAACGAAATGACTCCAGAGCACTTAAAAACCCGCTTGCAACGAAATGACTCCAGAACACTTAAATACCCGCTTGCAACCAAATGACTCCAGAGCACTTAAAAACCCGCTTGCAACGAAATGACTCCAGAGCACTTAAAAACCCGCTTGCAACGAAATGACTCCAGAGCACTTAAAAACCCGCTTGCAACGAAATGACTCCAGAGCACTTAAAAACCCGCTTGCAACGAAATGACTCCAGAGCACTTAAAAAACTCATTTCTAGTTAAATGTCAGAGAAGTATTTAAAAACCCGCTTGCAACGAAATGACTCCAGAGTACTTAAAAACCCGCTTGCAACGAAATGCCTACAGAGCACTTAAAAAACCCGCTTCCAGTGAAATGTCTGAGAAGTATGTAAAAACCCGCTTGCAACGAAATGACTCCAGAACACGTAAAAACCCGCTTGCAACAAAATGACTCCAGAGCACTTAAAAACCCGCTTGCAACGAAATGACTCCAGAGCACTTAAAAACCCGCTTGCAACGAAATGACTCCAGAGCACTTAAACACCCGCTTGCAACGAAATGACTCCAGAGCACTTAAAAAATCCGCTCTCAGTGAAATGTCTGAGAAGTATGTAAAAACCCGCTTGCAATGAAATGACTCCAGAGCACTTAAAAACCCGCTTGCAACGAAATGACTCCAGAGCACTTAAACACCCGCTTGCAACGAAATGACTCCAGAGCACTTAAAAACCCGCTTGCAACGAAATGACTCCAGAGTACTTAAAAACCCGCTTGCAACGAAATGACTCCAGAGCACTTAAAAACCCGCTTGCAACGAAATGACTCCAGAACACTTAAATACCCGCTTGCAACCAAATGACTCCAGAGCACTTAAAAACCCGCTTGCAACGAAATGACTCCAGAGCACTTAAAAACCCGCTTGCAACTAAATGACTCCAGAGCACTTAAAAACCCGCTTGCAACGAAATGACTCCAGAGCACTTAAAAACCCGCTTGCAACGAAATGACTCCAGAGTACTTAAAAAACTCATTTCTAGTTAAATGTCAGAGAAGTATTTAAAAACCCGCTTGCAACGAAATGACTCCAGAGCATGTAAAAAACGCTTGCAACGAAATGACTTCAGAGTACTTAAAAACCCGCTTGCAACGAAATGCCTACAGAGCACTTAAAAAACCCGCTTCCAGTGAAATGTCTGAGAAGTATGTAAAAACCCGCTTGCAACGAAATGACTCCAGAACACGTAAAAACCCGCTTGCAACAAAATGACTCCAGAGCACTTAAAAACCCGCTTGAACGAAATGACTCCAGAGCACTTAAAAAACCGCTTACAACGAAATGACTCCAGAGTACTTAAAAACGCGCTTGCAGCGAACTGACTCCAGAGCACTTAAAAACCCGCTTGCAACGAAATTACTCCAGAACACATAAAAACCCGCATGCAACGAAATGACGCCAGAGCACTTTAAACCCGCTTACAACGAAATGACTCCAGAGCACTTAAAAACCCGCTTGCAACGAAATTACTCCAGAATACTTAAAAACCTGCTTGCAACGAAATGACTCCAGAGCACTTAAAAAACCCGCTCTCAGTGAAATGTCTGAGAAGTATGTAAAAACCCGCTTGCAACGAAATGACTCCAGAGCACTTAAAAACCCGCTTGCAACGAAATGACTCCAGAGCACTTAAACACCCGCTTGCAACGAAATGACTCCAGAGCACTTAAAAACCCGCTTGCAACGAAATGACTCCAGAGTACTTAAAAACCCGCTTGCAACGAAATGACTCCAGAGCACTTAAAAACCCGCTTGCAACGAAATGACTCCAGAACACTTAAATACCCGCTTGAAACCAAATGACTCCAGAGCACTTAAAAACCCGCTTGCAACGAAATGACTCCAGAGCACTTAAAAACCCGCTTGCAACGAAATGACTCCAGAGCACTTAAAAACCCGCTTGCAACGAAATGACTCCAGAGCACTTAAAAACCCGCTTGCAACGAAATGACTCCAGAGCACTTAAAAAACTCATTTCTAGTTAAATGTCAGAGAAGTATTTAAAAACCCGCTTGCAACGAAATGACTCCAGAGCATGTAAAAAACGCTTGCAACGAAATGACTCCAGAGTACTTAAAAACCCGCTTGCAACGAAATGCCTACAGAGCACTTAAAAAACCCGCTTCCAGTGAAATGTCTGAGAAGTATGTAAAAACCCGCTTGCAACGAAATGACTCCAGAACACGTAAAAACCCGCTTGCAACAAAATGACTCCAGAGCACTTAAAAACCCGCTTGCAACGAAATGACTCCAGAGCACTTAAAAACCCGCTTGCAACGAAATGACTCCAGAGCACTTAAACACCCGCTTGAAACGAAATGACTCCAGAGCACTTAAAAAATCCCCTCTCAGTGAAATGTCTGAGAAGTATGTAAAAACCCGCTTGCAACGAAATGACTCCAGAGCACTTAAAAACCCGCTTGCAACGAAATGACTCCAGAGCACTTAAACACCCGCTTGCAACGAAATGACTCCAGAGCACTTAAAAACCCGCTTGCAACGAAATGACTCCAGAGTACTTAAAAACCCGCTGGCAACGAAATGACTCCAGAGCACTTAAAAACCCGCTTGCAACGAAATGACTCCAGAACACTTAAATACCCGCTTGCAACCAAATGACTCCAGAGCACTTAAAAACCCGCTTGCAACGAAATGACTCCAGAGCACTTAAAAACCCGCTTGCAACTAAATGACTCCAGAGCACTTAAAAACCCGCTTGCAACGAAATGACTCCAGAGCACTTAAAAACCCGCTTGCAACGAAATGACTCCAGAGCACTTAAAAAACTCATTTCTAGTTAAATTTCAGAGAAGTATTTAAAAACCCGCTTGCAACGAAATGACTCCAGAGCATGTAAAAAACGCTTGCAACGAAATGACTCCAGAGAACTTAAAAACCCGCTTGCAACGAAATGCCTAAGGAGCACTTAAAAAACCCGCTTCCAGTGAAATGTCTGAGAAGTATGTAAAAACCCGCTTGCAACGAAATGACTCCAGAACACGTAAAAACCCGCTTGCAACAAAATGACTCCAGAGCACTTAAAAACCCGCTTGAACGAAATGACTCCAGAGCACTTAAAAACCCGCTTACAACGAAATGACTCCAGAGTACTTAAAAACGCGCTTGCAGCGAAATGACTCCAGAGCACTTAAAAACCCGCTTGCAACGAAATTACTCCAGAACACATAAAAACCCGCATGCAACGAAATGACTCCAGAGCACTTTAAACCCGCTTGCAACGAAATGACTCCAGAGCACTTAAAAACCCGCTTGCAACGAAATTACTCCAGAGTACTTAAAAACCTGCTTGCAACGAAATTACTCCAGAGCACTTAAAAACCCGCTTGCAACGAAATTACTCCAGAACACATAAAAACCCGCATGCAACGAAATGACTCCAGAGCACTTTAAACCCGCTTGCAACGAAATGACTCCAGAGCACTTAAAAACCCGCTTGCAACGAAATGACTCCAGAGCACTTAAAAACCCGCTTACAACGAAATGCCTTCAGAGCACGTAAAAACCCGCTTGCAACGAAATGACTCCAGAGCACTTAAAACACGCTTGCAACGAAATGTCTCCAGAGCACTTAAAAACCCGCTTACAACGAAATGACTCCAGAGCACTTAAAAAACCCGCTTTCAGTGAAATGTCTGAGAAGTATGTAAAAAACCGCTTGCAACGAAATGACTCCAGAACACGTAAAAACCTGCTTGCAACGATATGACTCCAGAGCACTTAAAAACCCGCTTACAACGAAATGCCTTCAGAGCACTTAAAAACCCGCTTGCAACGAAATGACTCCAGAGCACTTAAAAACCCGCTTGCAACGAAATGACTCCAGAGCACTTAAACACCCGCTTGCAACGAAATGACTCCAGAGCACTTAAAAACCCGCTTGCAACGAAATGACTCCAGAGTACTTAAAAACCCGCTTGCAACGAAATGCCTACAGAGCACTTAAAAAACCCGCTTCCAGTGAAATGTCTGAGAAGTATGTAAAAACCCGCTTGCAACGAAATGACTCCAGAACACGTAAAAACCCGCTTGCAACGAAAAGACTTTAGAGCACTTAAAAACCCGCTTACCACGAAATGCCTTCAGAGCACGTAAAAACCCGCTTGCAATGAAATGACTCCAGAGCACTTAAAAACCCGCTTGCAACGAAATGACTCCAGAGCACTTAAAAACCCGCTTGCAACGAAATTACTCCAGAGTACATAAAAACCCGCTTGCAACGAAATGACTCCAGAGCACTTAAAAACCCGCTTACAACGAAATGCCTTCAGAGCACTTAAAAACCCGCTTGCAACGAAATGACTCCAGAGCACTTAAAAACCCGCTTGCAACGAAATGACTCCAGAGCACTTAAACACCCGCTTGCAACGAAATGACTACAGAGCACTTAAACACCCGCTTGCAACGAAATGACTACAGAGCACTTAAAAACCCGCTTGCAACGAAATGACTCCAGAGCACTTAAAAACTCGCTTGCAACGAAATGACTCCAGAACACTTAAAAACCCGCTTGCAACGAAATGACTCCAGAGTACTTAAAAACCCGCTTGCAACGAAATGACTCCAGAGCGCTTAAAAACCCGCTTGCAACGAAATGACTCCAGAGTACTTAAAAACCCGCTTGCAAAGAAATGACTCCAGAGCACTTAAAAAACCCGCTTCCAGTGAAATGTCTGAGAAGTATGTAAAAGCCCTCTTGCAACGAAATGACTCCAGAGCACTTAAAAAACTCGCTTCCAGTTAAATGTCAGAGAAGTATGTAAAAACCCGCTTACAACGAAATGACTCCAGAGCATGTAAAACCCGCTTGCAACGAAATGACTCCAGAGTAATTAAAAACCCGCTTGCAACGAAATGCCTACAGAACACTTAAAAAACCCGCTTCCAGTGAAATGTCTGAGAAGTATGTAAAAACCCGCTTGCAACGAAATGACTCCAGAACACGTAAAAACCCGCTTGCAACGAAATGACTCCAGAGCACTTAAAAACCCTCTTACAACGAAATGCCTTCAGAGCACTTAAAAACCCGCTTGCAACGAAATGACTCCAGAGCACTTAAAAACCCGCTTGCAACGAAATTACTCCAGAGCACTTAAAAACCCGCTTGAAACGAAATGACTCCAGAGCACTTAAAAACCCGCTTGCAAAGAAATGACTCCAGAGCACTTAAAAACCATCTTGCAACGAAATGACTCCAGAGCACGTAAAAACCCGCTTGCAACGAAATGACTCCAGAACACTTAAAAACCCGCTTGCAACGAAATGACTCCAGAGCACTTAAAAACCCGCTTGCAACGAAATGACTCCAGAGCACTTAAAAACCCGCTTGCAACGAAATGACTCCAGGCACTTAAAAACCCGCTTGCAACGAAATGACTCCAGAGTACTTAAAAACCCGCTTGCAACGAAATGACTCCAGAGCACTTAAAAAACCCGCTTCCAGTGAAATGTCTGAGAAGTATGTAAAAACCCGCTTGCAACGAAATGACTCCAGAGTACTTAAAAACCCGCTTGCAACGAAATGACTCCAGAGCACTCAAAAAACCCGCTCTCAGTGAAATGTCTGAGAAGTATGTAAAAACCCGCTTGCAACGAAATGACTCCAGAACACGTAAAAACCTGCTTGCAACGAAATGACTCCCGAGCACTTAATAACCCGCTTACAACGAAATGCCTTCAGAGCACTTAAAAACCCGCTTGCAACGAAATGACTCCAGAGCACTTAAAAACCCGCTTGCAACGAAATGACTCCAGAGCACTTAAACACCCGCTTGCAACGAAATGACTCCAGAGCACTTAAATACCCGCTTGCAACCAAATGACTCCAGAGCACTTAAAAACCCGCTTGCAACGAAATGACTCCAGAGCACTTAAAAACCCGCTTGCAACGAAATGACTCCAGAGCACTTAAAAACCCGCTTGCAACGAAATGACTCCAGAGCACTTAAAAACCCGCTTGCAACGAAATGACTCCAGAGCACTTAAAAAACTCATTTCCAGTTAAATGTCAGAGAAGTATTTAAAAACCCGCTTTCAACGAAATGACTCCAGAGCATGTAAAAAACGCTTGCAACGAAATGACTCCAGAGTACTTAAAAACCCGCTTGCAACGAAATGCCTACAGAGCACTTAAAAAACCCGCTTCCAGTGAAATGTCTGAGAAGTATGTAAAAACCCGCTTGCAACGAAATGACTCCAGAACACGTAAAAACCCGCTTGCAACAAAATGACTCCAGAGCACTTAAAAACCCGCTTGCAACGAAATGACTCCAGAGCACTTAAAAACTCGCTTGCAACGAAATGACTCCAGAGCACTTAAACACCCGCTTGCAACGAAATGACTCCAGAGCACTTAAAAAATCCGCTCTCAGTGAAATGTCTGAGAAGTATGTAAAAACCCGCTTGCAACGAAATGACTCCAGAGCACTTAAAAACCCGCTTGCAACGAAATGACTCCAGAGCACTTAAACACCCGCTTGCAACGAAATGACTCCAGAGCACTTAAAAACCCGCTTGCAACGAAATGACTCCAGAGTACTTAAAAACCCGCTGGCAACGAAATGACTCCAGAGCACTTAAAAACCCGCTTGCAACGAAATGACTCCAGAACACTTAAATACCCGCTTGCAACCAAATGACTCCAGAGCACTTAAAAACCCGCTTGCAACGAAATGACTCCAGAGCACTTAAAAACCCGCTTGCAAATAAATGACTCCAGAGCACTTAAAAACCCGCTTGCAACGAAATGACTCCAGAGCACTTAAAAACCCGCTTGCAACGAAATGACTCCAGAGCACTTAAAAAACTCATTTCTAGTTAAATGTCAGAGAAGTATTTAAAAACCCGCTTGCAACGAAATGACTCCAGAGCATGTAAAAAACGCTTGCAACGAAATGACTCCAGAGTACTTAAAAACCCGCTTGCAACGAAATGCCTAAGGAGCACTTAAAAAACCCGCTTCCAGTGAAATGTCTGAGAAGTATGTAAAAACCCGCTTGCAACGAAATGACTCCAGAACACGTAAAAACCCGCTTGCAACAAAATGACTCCAGAGCACTTAAAAACCCGCTTGAACGAAATGACTCCAGAGCACTTAAAAACCCGCTTACAACGAAATGACTCCAGAGTACTTAAAAACGCGCTTGCAGCGAAATGACTCCAGAGCACTTAAAAACCCGCTTGCAACGAAATTACTCCAGAACACATAAAAACCCGCATGCAACGAAATGACTCCAGAGCACTTTAAACCCGCTTGCAACGAAATGACTCCAGAGCACTTAAAAACCCGCTTGCAACGAAATTACTGCAGAGTACTTAAAAACCTGCTTGCAACGAAATGACTCCAGAGCACTTAAAAACCCGCTTGCAACGAAATTACTCCAGAACACATAAAAACCCGCATGCAACGAAATGACTCCAGAGCACTTTAAACCCGCTTGCAACGAAATGACTCCAGAGCACTTAAAAACCCGCTTGCAACGAAATGACTCCAGAGCACTTAAAAACCCGCTTACAACGAAATGCCTTCAGAGCACGTAAAAACCCGCTTGCAACGAAATGACTCCAGAGCACTTAAAACCCGCTTGCAACGAAATGTCTCCAGAGCACTTAAAAACCCGCTTACAACGAAATGACTCCAGAGCACTTAAAAAACCCGCTTTCAGTGAAATGTCTGAGAAGTATGTAAAAAACCGCTTGCAACGAAATGACTCCAGAACACGTAAAAACCTGCTTGCAACGATATGACTCCAGAGCACTTAAAAACCCGCTTACAACGAAATGCCTTCAGAGCACTTAAAAACCCGCTTGCAACGAAATGACTCCAGAGCACTTAAAAACCCGCTTGCAACGAAATGACTCCAGAGCACTTAAACACCCGCTTGCAACGAAATGACTCCAGAGCACTTAAAAACCCGCTTGCAACGAAATGACTCCAGAGTACTTAAAAACCCGCTTGCAACGAAATGCCTACAGAGCACTTAAAAAACCCGCTTCCAGTGAAATGTCTGAGAAGTATGTAAAAACCCGCTTGCAACGAAATGACTCCAGAACACGTAAAAACCCGCTTGCAACGAAAAGACTTTAGAGCACTTAAAAACCCGCTTACCACGAAATGCCTTCAGAGCACGTAAAAACCCGCTTGCAATGAAATGACTCCAGAGCACTTAAAAACCCGCTTGCAACGAAATGACTCCAGAGCACTTAAAAACCCGCTTGCAACGAAATTACTCCAGAGTACTTAAAAACCCGCTTGCAACGAAATGACTCCAGAGCACTTAAAAACCCGCTTACAACGAAATGCCTTCAGAGCACTTAAAAACCCGCTTGCAACGAAATGACTCCAGAGCACTTAAAAACCCGCTTGCAACGAAATGACTCCAGAGCACTTAAACACCCGCTTGCAACGAAATGACTACAGAGCACTTAAACACCCGCTTGCAACGAAATGACTACAGAGCACTTAAAAACCCGCTTGCAACGAAATGACTCCAGAGCACTTAAAAACTCGCTTGCAACGAAATGACTCCAGAGTACTTAAAAACCCGCTTGCAACGAAATGACTCCAGAGTACTTAAAAACCCGCTTGCAACGAAATGACTCCAGAGCGCTTAAAAACCCGCTTGCAACGAAATGACTCCAGAGTACTTAAAAACCCGCTTGCAAAGAAATGACTCCAGAGCACTTAAAAAACCCGCTTCCAGTGAAATGTCTGAGAAGTATGTAAAAGCCCTCTTGCAACGAAATGACTCCAGAGCACTTAAAAAACTCGCTTCCAGTTAAATGTCAGAGAAGTATGTAAAAACCCGCTTACAACGAAATGACTCCAGAGCATGTAAAACCCGCTTGCAACGAAATGACTCCAGAGTACTTAAAAACCCGCTTGCAACGAAATGCCTACAGAACACTTAAAAAACCCGCTTCCAGTGAAATGTCTGAGAAGTATGTAAAAACCCGCTTGCAACGAAATGACTCCAGAACACGTAAAAACCCGCTTGCAACGAAATGACTCCAGAGCACTTAAAAACCCTCTTACAACGAAATGCCTTCAGAGCACTTAAAAACCCGCTTGCAACGAAATGACTCCAGAGCACTTAAAAACCCGCTTGCAACGAAATTACTCCAGAGCACTTAAAAACCCGCTTGAAACGAAATGACTCCAGAGCACTTAAAAACCCGCTTGCAAAGAAATGACTCCAGAGCACTTAAAAACCATCTTGCAACGAAATGACTCCAGAGCACGTAAAAACCCGCTTGCAACGAAATGACTCCAGAACACTTAAAAACCCGCTTGCAACGAAATGACTCCAGAGCACTTAAAAACCCGCTTGCAACGAAATGACTCCAGAGCACTTAAAAACCCGCTTGCAACGAAATGACTCCAGGCACTTAAAAACCCGCTTGCAACGAAATGACTCCAGAGTACTTAAAAACCCGCTTGCAACGAAATGACTCCAGAGCACTTAAAAAACCCGCTTCCAGTGAAATGTCTGAGAAGTATGTAAAAACCCGCTTGCAACGAAATGACTCCAGAGTACTTAAAAACCCGCTTGCAACGAAATGACTCCAGAGCACTCAAAAAACCCGCTCTCAGTGAAATGTCTGAGAAGTATGTAAAAACCCGCTTGCAACGAAATGACTCCAGAACACGTAAAAACCTGCTTGCAACGAAATGACTCCCGAGCACTTAATAACCCGCTTACAACGAAATGCCTTCAGAGCACTTAAAAACCCGCTTGCAACGAAATGACTCCAGAGCACTTAAAAACCCGCTTGCAACGAAATGACTCCAGAGCACTTAAACACCCGCTTGCAACGAAATGACTCCAGAGCACTTAAATACCCGCTTGCAACCAAATGACTCCAGAGCACTTAAAAACCCGCTTGCAACGAAATGACTCCAGAGCACTTAAAAACCCGCTTGCAACGAAATGACTCCAGAGCACTTAAAAACCCGCTTGCAACGAAATGACTCCAGAGCACTTAAAAACCCGCTTGCAACGAAATGACTCCAGAGCACTTAAAAAACTCATTTCCAGTTAAATGTCAGAGAAGTATTTAAAAACCCGCTTTCAACGAAATGACTCCAGAGCATGTAAAAAACGCTTGCAACGAAATGACTCCAGAGTACTTAAAAACCCGCTTGCAACGAAATGCCTACAGAGCACTTAAAAAACCCGCTTCCAGTGAAATGTCTGAGAAGTATGTAAAAACCCGCTTGCAACGAAATGACTCCAGAACACGTAAAAACCCGCTTGCAACAAAATGACTCCAGAGCACTTAAAAACCCGCTTGCAACGAAATGACTCCAGAGCACTTAAAAACTCGCTTGCAACGAAATGACTCCAGAGCACTTAAACACCCGCTTGCAACGAAATGACTCCAGAGCACTTAAAAAATCCGCTCTCAGTGAAATGTCTGAGAAGTATGTAAAAACCCGCTTGCAACGAAATGACTCCAGAGCACTTAAAAACCCGCTTGCAACGAAATGACTCCAGAGCACTTAAACACCCGCTTGCAACGAAATGACTCCAGAGCACTTAAAAACCCGCTTGCAACGAAATGACTCCAGAGTACTTAAAAACCCGCTGGCAACGAAATGACTCCAGAGCACTTAAAAACCCGCTTGCAACGAAATGACTCCAGAACACTTAAATACCCGCTTGCAACCAAATGACTCCAGAGCACTTAAAAACCCGCTTGCAACGAAATGACTCCAGAGCACTTAAAAACCCGCTTGCAAATAAATGACTCCAGAGCACTTAAAAACCCGCTTGCAACGAAATGACTCCAGAGCACTTAAAAACCCGCTTGCAACGAAATGACTCCAGAGCACTTAAAAAACTCATTTCTAGTTAAATGTCAGAGAAGTATTTAAAAACCCGCTTGCAACGAAATGACTCCAGAGCATGTAAAAAACGCTTGCAACGAAATGACTCCAGAGTACTTAAAAACCCGCTTGCAACGAAATGCCTAAGGAGCACTTAAAAAACCCGCTTCCAGTGAAATGTCTGAGAAGTATGTAAAAACCCGCTTGCAACGAAATGACTCCAGAACACGTAAAAACCCGCTTGCAACAAAATGACTCCAGAGCACTTAAAAACCCGCTTGAACGAAATGACTCCAGAGCACTTAAAAACCCGCTTACAACGAAATGACTCCAGAGTACTTAAAAACGCGCTTGCAGCGAAATGACTCCAGAGCACTTAAAAACCCGCTTGCAACGAAATTACTCCAGAACACATAAAAACCCGCATGCAACGAAATGACTCCAGAGCACTTTAAACCCGCTTGCAACGAAATGACTCCAGAGCACTTAAAAACCCGCTTGCAACGAAATTACTGCAGAGTACTTAAAAACCTGCTTGCAACGAAATGACTCCAGAGCACTTAAAAACCCGCTTGCAACGAAATTACTCCAGAACACATAAAAACCCGCATGCAACGAAATGACTCCAGAGCACTTTAAACCCGCTTGCAACGAAATGACTCCAGAGCACTTAAAAACCCGCTTGCAACGAAATGACTCCAGAGCACTTAAAAACCCGCTTACAACGAAATGCCTTCAGAGCACGTAAAAACCCGCTTGCAACGAAATGACTCCAGAGCACTTAAAACCCGCTTGCAACGAAATGTCTCCAGAGCACTTAAAAACCCGCTTACAACGAAATGACTCCAGAGCACTTAAAAAACCCGCTTTCAGTGAAATGTCTGAGAAGTATGTAAAAAACCGCTTGCAACGAAATGACTCCAGAACACGTAAAAACCTGCTTGCAACGATATGACTCCAGAGCACTTAAAAACCCGCTTACAACGAAATGCCTTCAGAGCACTTAAAAACCCGCTTGCAACGAAATGACTCCAGAGCACTTAAAAACCCGCTTGCAACGAAATGACTCCAGAGCACTTAAACACACGCTTGCAACGAAATGACTCCAGAGCACTTAAAAACCCGCTTGCAACGAAATTACTCCAGAGTACTTAAAAACCCGCTTGCAACGAAATGACTCCAGAGCACTTAAAAACCCTCTTACAACGAAATGCCTTCAGAGCACTTAAAAACCCGCTTGCAACGAAATGACTCCAGAGCACTTAAAAACCCGCTTGCAACGAAATGACTCCAGAGCACTTAAACACCCGCTTGCAACGAAATGACTACAGAGCACTTAAACACCCGCTTGCAACGAAATGACTACAGAGCACTTAAAAACCCGCTTGCAACGAAATGACTCCAGAGCACTTAAAAACTCGCTTGCAACGAAATGACTCCAGAACACTTAAAAACCCGCTTGCAACGAAATGACTCCAGAGTACTTAAAAACCCGCTTGCAACGAAATGACTCCAGAGCGCTTAAAAACCCGCTTGCAACGAAATGACTCCAGAGTACTTAAAAACCCGCTTGCAAAGAAATGACTCCAGAGCACTTAAAAAACCCGCTTCCAGTGAAATGTCTGAGAAGTATGTAAAAGCCCTCTTGCAACGAAATGACTCCAGAGCACTTAAAAAACTCGCTTCCAGTTAAATGTCAGAGAAGTATGTAAAAACCCGCTTACAACGAAATGACTCCAGAGCATGTAACACCCGCTTGCAACGAAATGACTCCAGAGTACTTAAAAACCCGCTTGCAACGAAATGCCTACAGAACACTTAAAAAACCCGCTTCCAGTGAAATGTCTGAGAAGTATGTAAAAACCCGCTTGCAACGAAATGACTCCAGAACACGTAAAAACCCGCTTGCAACGAAATGACTCCAGAGCACTTAAAAACCCTCTTACAACGAAATGCCTTCAGAGCACTTAAAAACCCGCTTGCAACGAAATGACTCCAGAGCACTTAAAAACCCGCTTGCAACGAAATTACTCCAGAGCACTTAAAAACCCGCTTGAAACGAAATGACTCCAGAGCACTTAAAAACCCGCTTGCAAAGAAATGACTCCAGAGCACTTAAAAACCATCTTGCAACGAAATGACTCCAGAGCACGTAAAAACCCGCTTGCAACGAAATGACTCCAGAACACTTAAAAACCCGCTTGCAACGAAATGACTCCAGAGCACTTAAAAACCCGCTTGCAACGAAATGACTCCAGAGCACTTAAAAACCCGCTTGCAACGAAATGACTCCAGGCACTTAAAAACCCGCTTGCAACGAAATGACTCCAGAGTACTTAAAAACCCGCTTGCAACGAAATGACTCCAGAGCACTTAAAAAACCCGCTTCCAGTGAAATGTCTGAGAAGTATGTAAAAACCCGCTTGCAACGAAATGACTCCAGAGTACTTAAAAACCCGCTTGCAACGAAATGACTCCAGAGCACTCAAAAAACCCGCTCTCAGTGAAATGTCTGAGAAGTATGTAAAAACCCGCTTGCAACGAAATGACTCCAGAACACGTAAAAACCTGCTTGCAACGAAATGACTCCCGAGCACTTAATAACCCGCTTACAACGAAATGCCTTCAGAGCACTTAAAAACCCGCTTGCAACGAAATGACTCCAGAGCACTTAAAAACCCGCTTGCAACGAAATGACTCCAGAGCACTTAAACACCCGCTTGAAACGAAATGAATCCAGAGCACTTAAAAACCCGCTTGCAACGAAATGACTCCAGAGTACTTAAAAACCCGCTTGCAACGCAATGACTCCAGAGCACTTAAAAACCCGCTTGCAACGAAATGACTCCAGAGCACTTAAAAACCCGCTTGCAACGAAATGACTCCAGAGCACTTAAAAACCCGCTTGCAACGAAATGACTCCAGAGCACTTAAAAAACTCATTTCCAGTTAAATGTCAGAGAAGTATTTAAAAACCCGCTTTCAACGAAATGACTCCAGAGCATGTAAAAAACGCTTTCAACGAAATGACTCCAGAGTACTTAAAAACCCGCTTGCAACGAAATGCCTACAGAGCACTTAAAAAACCCGCTTCCAGTGAAATGTCTGAGAAGTATGTAAAAACCCGCTTGCAACGAAATGACTCCAGAACACGTAAAAACCCGCTTGCAACAAAATGACTCCAGAGCACTTAAAAACCCGCTTGCAACGAAATGACTCCAGAGCACTTAAAAACTCGCTTGCAACGAAATGACTCCAGAGCACTTAAACACCCGCTTGCAACGAAATGACTCCAGAGCACTTAAAAAATCCGCTCTCAGTGAAATGTCTGAGAAGTATGTAAAAACCCGCTTGCAACGAAATGACTCCAGAGCACTTAAAAACCCGCTTGCAACGAAATGACTCCAGAGCACTTAAACACCCGCTTGCAACGAAATGACTCCAGAGCACTTAAAAACCCGCTTGCAACGAAATGACTCCAGAGTACTTAAAAACCCGCTGGCAACGAAATGACTCCAGAGCACTTAAAAACCCGCTTGCAACGAAATGACTCCAGAACACTTAAATACCCGCTTGCAACCAAATGACTCCAGAGCACTTAAAAACCCGCTTGCAACGAAATGACTCCAGAGCACTTAAAAACCCGCTTGCAACTAAATGACTCCAGAGCACTTAAAAACCCGCTTGCAACGAAATGACTCCAGAGCACTTAAAAACCCGCTTGCAACGAAATGACTCCAGAGCACTTAAAAAACTCATTTCTAGTTAAATGTCAGAGAAGTATTTAAAAACCCGCTTGCAACGAAATGACTCCAGAGCATGTAAAAAACGCTTGCAACGAAATGACTCCAGAGTACTTAAAAACCCGCTTGCAACGAAATGCCTAAGGAGCACTTAAAAAACCCGCTTCCAGTGAAATGTCTGAGAAGTATGTAAAAACCCGCTTGCAACGAAATGACTCCAGAACACGTAAAAACCCGCTTGCAACAAAATGACTCCAGAGCACTTAAAAACCCGCTTGAACGAAATGACTCCAGAGCACTTAAAAACCCGCTTACAACGAAATGACTCCAGAGTACTTAAAAACGCGCTTGCAGCGAAATGACTCCAGAGCACTTAAAAACCCGCTTGCAACGAAATTACTCCAGAACACATAAAAACCCGCATGCAACGAAATGACTCCAGAGCACTTTAAACCCGCTTGCAACGAAATGACTCCAGAGCACTTAAAAACCCGCTTGCAACGAAATTACTCCAGAGTACTTAAAAACCTGCTTGCAACGAAATGACTCCAGAGCACTTAAAAACCCGCTTGCAACGAAATTACTCCAGAACACATAAAAACCCGCATGCAACGAAATGACTCCAGAGCACTTTAAACCCGCTTGCAACGAAATGACTCCAGAGCACTTAAAAACCCGCTTGCAACGAAATGACTCCAGAGCACTTAAAAACCCGCTTACAACGAAATGCCTTCAGAGCACGTAAAAACCCGCTTGCAACGAAATGACTCCAGAGCACTTAAAACCCGCTTGCAACGAAATGTCTCCAGAGCACTTAAAAACCCGCTTACAACGAAATGACTCCAGAGCACTTAAAAAACCCGCTTTCAGTGAAATGTCTGAGAAGTATGTAAAAAACCGCTTGCAACGAAATGACTCCAGAACACGTAAAAACCTGCTTGCAACGATATGACTCCAGAGCACTTAAAAACCCGCTTACAACGAAATGCCTTCAGAGCACTTAAAAACCCGCTTGCAACGAAATGACTCCAGAGCACTTAAAAACCCGCTTGCAACGAAATGACTCCAGAGCACTTAAACGCACGCTTGCAACGAAATGACTCCAGAGCACTTAAAAACCCGCTTGCAACGAAATGACTCCAGAGTACTTAAAAACCCGCTTGCAACGAAATGCCTACAGAGCACTTAAAAAACCCGCTTCCAGTGAAATGTCTGAGAAGTATGTAAAAACCCGCTTGCAACGAAATGACTCCAGAACACGTAAAAACCCGCTTGCAACGAAAAGACTTTAGAGCACTTAAAAACCCGCTTACCACGAAATGCCTTCAGAGCACGTAAAAACCCGCTTGCAATGAAATGACTCCAGAGCACTTAAAAACCCGCTTGCAACGAAATGACTCCAGAGCACTTAAAAACCCGCTTGCAACGAAATTACTCCAGAGTACTTAAAAACCCGCTTGCAACGAAATGACTCCAGAGCACTTAAAAACCCGCTTACAACGAAATGCCTTCAGAGCACTTAAAAACCCGCTTGCAACGAAATGACTCCAGAGCACTTAAAAACCCGCTTGCAACGAAATGACTCCAGAGCACTTAAACACCCGCTTGCAACGAAATGACTACAGAGCACTTAAACACCGGCTTGCAACGAAATGACTACAGAGCACTTAAAAACCCGCTTGCAACGAAATGACTCCAGAGCACTTAAAAACTCGCTTGCAACGAAATGACTCCAGAACACTTAAAAACCCGCTTGCAACGAAATGACTCCAGAGTACTTAAAAACCCGCTTGCAACGAAATGACTCCAGAGCGCTTAAAAACCCGCTTGCAACGAAATGACTCCAGAGTACTTAAAAACCCGCTTGCAAAGAAATGACTCCAGAGCACTTAAAAAACCCGCTTCCAGTGAAATGTCTGAGAAGTATGTAAAAGCCCTCTTGCAACGAAATGACTCCAGAGCACTTAAAAAACTCGCTTCCAGTTAAATGTCAGAGAAGTATGTAAAAACCCGCTTACAACGAAATGACTCCAGAGCATGTAAAACCCGCTTGCAACGAAATGACTCCAGAGTACTTAAAAACCCGCTTGCAACGAAATGCCTACAGAACACTTAAAAAACCCGCTTCCAGTGAAATGTCTGAGAAGTATGTAAAAACCCGCTTGCAACGAAATGACTCCAGAACACGTAAAAACCCGCTTGCAACGAAATGACTCCAGAGCACTTAAAAACCCTCTTACAACGAAATGCCTTCAGAGCACTTAAAAACCCGCTTGCAACGAAATGACTCCAGAGCACTTAAAAACCCGCTTGCAACGAAATTACTCCAGAGCACTTAAAAACCCGCTTGAAACGAAATGACTCCAGAGCACTTAAAAACCCGCTTGCAAAGAAATGACTCCAGAGCACTTAAAAACCATCTTGCAACGAAATGACTCCAGAGCACGTAAAAACCCGCTTGCAACGAAATGACTCCAGAACACTTAAAAACCCGCTTGCAACGAAATGACTCCAGAGCACTTAAAAACCCGCTTGCAACGAAATGACTCCAGAGCACTTAAAAACCCGCTTGCAACGAAATGACTCCAGGCACTTAAAAACCCGCTTGCAACGAAATGACTCCAGAGTACTTAAAAACCCGCTTGCAACGAAATGACTCCAGAGCACTTAAAAAACCCGCTTCCAGTGAAATGTCTGAGAAGTATGTAAAAACCCGCTTGCAACGAAATGACTCCAGAGTACTTAAAAACCCGCTTGCAACGAAATGACTCCAGAGCACTCAAAAAACCCGCTCTCAGTGAAATGTCTGAGAAGTATGTAAAAACCCGCTTGCAACGAAATGACTCCAGAACACGTAAAAACCTGCTTGCAACGAAATGACTCCCGAGCACTTAATAACCCGCTTACAACGAAATGCCTTCAGAGCACTTAAAAACCCGCTTGCAACGAAATGACTCCAGAGCACTTAAAAACCCGCTTGCAACGAAATGACTCCAGAGCACTTAAACACCCGCTTGAAACGAAATGAATCCAGAGCACTTAAAAACCCGCTTGCAACGAAATGACTCCAGAGTACTTAAAAACCCGCTTGCAACGCAATGACTCCAGAGCACTTAAAAACCCGCTTGCAACGAAATGACTCCAGAACACTTAAATACCCGCTTGCAACGAAATGACTCCAGAGCACTTAAAAACCCGCTTGCAACGAAATGACTCCAGAGCACTTAAAAACCCGCTTGCAACGAAATGACTCCAGAGCACTTAAAAACCCGCTTGCAACGAAATGACTTCAGAGCACTTAAAGACCCGCTTGCAACGAAATGATTCCAGAGTACTTAAAAACCCGCTTGCAACGAAATGACTCCAGAGCACTTAAAAAACAAGCTTCCAGTTAAATGTCTGAAAAGTATGTAAAAACCCGCTTGCAACGAAATGACTCCAGAGCACTTAAAAAACTCGCTTCCAGTTAAATGTCAGAGAAGTATGTAAAAACCCGCTTGCAACGAAATGACTCCAGAGCATGTAAAAAACGCTTGCAACGAAATGACTCCAGAGTACTTAAAAACCCGCTTGCAACGAAATGCCCACAGAGCACTTAAAAAACTCGCTTTCAGTGAAATGTCTGAGAAGTATGTAAAAACCCGCTTGCAACGAAATGACTCCAGAACACGTAAAAACCCGCTTGCAACGAAATGACTCCAGAGCACTTAAAAACCCGCTTACAACGAAATGCCTTCAGAGCACTTAAAAACCCGCTTGAAACGAAATGACTCCAGAGTACTTAAAAACCCGCTTGCAACGAAATGACTCCAGAACATATAAAAACCCGCTTGCAATGAAATGACTCCAGAGCACTTAAAAAACCCGCTCTCAGTGAAATATCTGAGAAGTATGTAAAAACCTGCTTGCAACGAAATGACTCCAGAACACGTAAAATCCTGCTTGCAACGAAATGACTCCAGAGCACTTAAAAACCCGATTACAACGAAATGCCTCCAGAGCACTTAAAAACCCGCTTGCAACGAAATGACTCCAGAGCACTTAAAAACCCGCTTGCAACGAAATGACTCCAGAGCACTTAAACACCCGCTTGCAACGAAATGACTCCAGAGCACTTAAAAACCCGCTTGCAACGAAATGACTCCAGAGCACTTAAAAACCCGCTTGCAACGAAATGACTCCAGAGCACTTAAAAACCCGCTTGCAACGAAATGACTCCAGAGCACTTAAAAACCCGCTTGCAACGAAATGACTCCAGAGCACTTAAAAACCCGCTTGCAACGAAATGACTCCAGAGTACTTAAAAACCCGCTTGCAACGAAATGACTCCAGAGCACTTAAAAAACTCGTTTCCAGTTAAATGTCAGAGAAGTATGTAAAAACCCGCTTGCAACGAAATGACTCCAGAGCATGTAAAAAACGCTTGCAACGAAATGACTCCAGAGTACTTAAAAACCCGCTTGCAACGAAATGCCTACAGAGCACTTAAAAAACCCGCTTCCAGTGAAATGTCTGAGAAGTATGTAAAAACCCGCTTGCAACGAAATGACTCCAGAACACGTAAAAACCCGCTTGCAACAAAATGACTCCAGAGCACTTAAAAACCCGCTTACAACGAAATGCCTTCAGAGCACTTAAAAACCCGCTTGCAACGAAATGACTCCAGAGTACTTAAAAACCCGCTTGCAGCGAAATGACTCCAGAGCACTTAAAACTCGCTTGCAACGAAATTACTCCAGAACACATAAAAACCCGCATGCAACGAAATGACTCCAGAGCACTTAAAAACCCGCTTGCAACGAAATGACTCCAGAGCACTTAAAAAACCCGCTCTCAGTGAAATGTCTGAGAAGTATGTAAAAACCCGCTTGCAACGAAATGACTCCAGAGCACTTAAAAACCCGCTTGCAACGAACTGACTCCAGAGCACTTAAACACCCGCTTGCAACGAAATGACTCCAGAGCACTTAAAAAACCCGCTCTCAGTGAAATGTCTGAGAAGTATGTAAAAACCCGCTTGCAACGAAATGACTCCAGAGCACTTAAAAACCCGCTTGCAACGAAATGACTCCAGAGCACTTAAACACCCGCTTGCAACGAAATGACTCCAGAGCACTTAAAAACCCGCTTGCAACGAAATGACTCCAGAGTACTTAAAAACCCGCTTGCAACAAAATGACTCCAGAGCACTTAAAAACCCGCGTGCAACGAAATGACTCCAGAACACTTAAATACCCGCTTGCAATGAAATGACTCCAGAGCACTTAAAAACCCGCTTGCAACGAAATGACTCCAGAGCACTTAAAAACCCGCTTGCAACGAAATGACTCCAGAGCACTTAAAAACCCGCTTGCAACGAAATGACTCCAGAGCACTTAAAAACCCGCTTGCAACGAAATGACTCCAGAGTACTTAAAAACCCGCTTGCAACGAAATGACTCCAGAGCACTTAAAAAACCAGCTTCCAGTGAAATGTCTGAGAAGTATGTAAATACCCGCTTGCAACGAAATGACTCCAGAGCACTTAAAAAACTCATTTCTAGTTAAATGTCAGAGAAGTATGTAAAAACCCGCTTGCAACGAAATGACTCCAGAGCATGTAAAAAACGCTTGCAACGAAATGACTCCAGAGTACTTAAAAACCCGCTTGCAACGAAATGCCTACAGAGCACTTAAAAAACCCGCTTCCAGTGAAATGTCTGAGAAGTATGTAAAAACCCGCTTGCAACGAAATGACTCCAGAACACGTAAAAATCCGCTTGCAACAAAATGACTCCAGAGCACTTAAAAACCCGCTTGCAACGAAATGACTCCAGAGCACTTAAAAACCCGCTTACAACGAAATGACTCCAGAGTACTTAAAAACGAGCTTGCAGCGAAATGACTCCAGAGCACTTAAAAACCCGCTTGCAACGAAATTACTCCAGAACACATAAAAACCCGCATGCAACGAAATGACTCCAGAGCACTTAAAAACCCGCTTGCAACGAAATTACTCCAGAGTACTTAAAAACCTGCTTGCAACGAAATGACTCCAGAGCACTTAAAAACCCGCTTACAACGAAATGCCTTCAGAGCACTTAAAAACCCGCTTGCAACGAAATGACTCCAGAGCACTTAAAAACCCGCTTGCAACGAAATGAGTCCAGAGCACTTAAAAACCCGCTTGCAACGAAATGTCTCCAGAGCACTTAAAAACCCGCTTACAACGAAATGACTCCAGAGCACTTAAAAAACCCGCTCTCAGTGAAATGTCTGAGAAGTATGTAAAAACCCGCTTGCAACGAAATGACTCCAGAGCACTTAAAAACCCGCTTGCAACGAAATGACTCCAGAGCACTTAAACACCCGCTTGCAACGAAATGACTCCAGAGTACTTTAAAACCCGCTTGCAACGAAATGACTCCAGAGCACTTAAAAACCCGCTTGCAACGAAATGACTCCAGAGCACTTAAACACCCGCTTGCAACGAAATGACTCCAGAGCACTTAAAAACCCGCTTGCAACGAAATGACTCCAGAGTACTTAAAAACCCGCTTGCAACGAAATGACTCCAGAGCACTTAAAAACCCGCTTGCAACGAAATGACTCCAGAACACTTAAATACCCGCTTGCAATGAAATGACTCCAGAGCACTTAAAAACCCGCTTGCAACGAAATGACTCCAGAGCACTTAAAAACCCGCTTGCAACGAAATGACTCCAGAGCACTTAAAAACCCGCTTGCAACGAAATGACTCCAGAGCACTTAAAAACCCGCTTGCAACGAAATGACTCCAGAGTACTTAAAAACCCGCTTGCAACGAAATGACTCCAGAGCACTTAAAAAACCAGCTTCCAGTGAAATGTCTGAGAAGTATGTAAATACCCGCTTGCAACGAAATGACTCCAGAGCACTTAAAAAACTCATTTCTAGTTAAATGTCAGAGAAGTATGTAAAAACCCGCTTGCAACGAAATGACTCCAGAGCATGTAAAAAACGCTTGCAACGAAATGACTCCAGAGTACTTAAAAACCCGCTTGCAACGAAATGCCTACAGAGCACTTAAAAAACCCGCTTCCAGTGAAATGTCTGAGAAGTATGTAAAAACCCGCTTGCAACGAAATGACTCCAGAACACGTAAAAATCCGCTTGCAACAAAATGACTCCAGAGCACTTAAAAACCCGCTTGCAACGAAATGACTCCAGAGCACTTAAAAACCCGCTTACAACGAAATGACTCCAGAGTACTTAAAAACGAGCTTGCAGCGAAATGACTCCAGAGCACTTAAAAACCCGCTTGCAACGAAATTACTCCAGAACACATAAAAACCCGCATGCAACGAAATGACTCCAGAGCACTTTAAACCCGCTTGCAACGAAATGACTCCAGAGCACTTAAAAACCCGCTTGCAACGAAATTACTCCAGAGTACTTAAAAACCTGCTTGCAACGAAATGACTCCAGAGCACTTAAAAACCCGCTTACAACGAAATGCCTTCAGAGCACTTAAAAACCCGCTTGCAACGAAATGACTCCAGAGCACTTAAAAACCCGCTTGCAACGAAATGAGTCCAGAGCACTTAAAAACCCGCTTGCAACGAAATGTCTCCAGAGCACTTAAAAACCCGCTTACAACGAAATGACTCCAGAGCACTTAAAAAACCCGCTCTCAGTGAAATGTCTGAGAAGTATGTAAAAAACCGCTTGCAACGAAATGACTCCAGAACACGTAAAAACCTGCTTGCAACGATATGACCCCAGAGCACTTAAAAACCCGCTTACAACGAAATGCCTTCAGAGCACTTAAAAACCCGCTTGCAACGAAATGACTCCAGAGCACTTAAAAACCCGCTTGCAACGAATTGACTCCAGAGCACTTAAACACCCGCTTGCAACGAAATGACTCCAGAGCACTTAAAAACCCGCTTGCAACGAAATGACTCCAGAGTACTTAAAAACCCGCTTGCAACGAAATGACTCCAGAGCACTTAAAAAACCCGCTTCCAGTGAAATGTCTGAGAAGTATGTAAAAACCCGCTTGCAACGAAATGACCCAAAAGCATGTAAAAAACGCTTGCAACGAAATGACTCCAGAGTACTTAAAAACCCGCTTGCAACGAAATGCCTACAGAGCACTTAAAAAACCCGCTTCCAGTGAAATGTCTGAGAAGTATGTAAAAACCCGCTTGCAACGAAATGACTCCAGAGTACTTAAAAACCCGCTTGCAACGAAATGACTCCAGAGCACTTAAAAAACCAGCTTCCAGTGAAATGTCTGAGAAGTATGTAAATACCCGCTTGCAACGAAATGACTCCAGAGCACTTAAAAAACTCATTTCTAGTTAAATGTCAGAGAAGTATGTAAAAACCCGCTTGCAACGAAATGACTCCAGAGCATGTAAAAAACGCTTGCAACGAAATGACTCCAGAGTACATAAAAACCCGCTTGCAACGAAATGCCTACAGAGCACTTAAAAAACCCGCTTCCAGTGAAATGTCTGAGAAGTATGTAAAAACCCGCTTGCAACGAAATGACTCCAGAACACGTAAAAATCCGCTTGCAACAAAATGACTCCAGAGCACTTAAAAACCCGCTTGCAACGAAATGACTCCAGAGCACTTAAAAACCCGCTTACAACGAAATGACTCCAGAGTACTTAAAAACGAGCTTGCAGCGAAATGACTCCAGAGCACTTAAAAACCCGCTTGCAACGAAATTACTCCAGAACACATAAAAACCCGCATGCAACGAAAAGACTCCAGAGCACTTTAAACCCGCTTGCAACGAAATGACTCCAGAGCACTTAAAAACCCGCTTGCAACGAAATTACTCCAGAGTACTTAAAAACCTGCTTGCAACGAAATGACTCCAGAGCACTTAAAAACCCGCTTACAACGAAATGCCTTCAGAGCACTTAAAAACCCGCTTGCAACGAAATGACTCCAGAGCACTTAAAAACCCGCTTGCAACGAAATGAGTCCAGAGCACTTAAAAACCCGCTTGCAACGAAATGTCTCCAGAGCACTTAAAAACCCGCTTACAACGAAATGACTCCAGAGCACTTAAAAAACCCGCTCTCAGTGAAATGTCTGAGAAGTATGTAAAAAAACCGCTTGCAACGAAATGACTCCAGAACACGTAAAAACCTGCTTGCAACGATATGACCCCAGAGCACTTAAAAACCCGCTTACAACGAAATGCCTTCAGAGCACTTAAAAACCTGCTTGCAACGAAATGACTCCAGAGCACTTAAAAACCCGCTTGCAACGAATTGACTCCAGAGCACTTAAACACCCGCTTGCAACGAAATGACTCCAGAGCACTTAAAAACCCGCTTGCAACGAAATGACTCCAGAGTACTTAAAAACCCGCTTGCAACAAAATGACTCCAGAGCACTTAAAAAACCCGCTTCCAGTGAAATGTCTGAGAAGTATGTAAAAACCCGCTTGCAACGAAATGACCCAAAAGCATGTAAAAAACGCTTGCAACGAAATGACTCCAGAGAACTTAAAAACCCGCTTGCAACGAAATGCCTACAGAGCACTTAAAAAACCCGCTTCCAGTGAAATGTCTGAGAAGTATGTAAAAACCCGCTTGCAACGAAATGACTCCAGAGTACTTAAAAACCCGCTTGCAACGAAATGCCTACAGAGCACTTAAAAAACCCGCTTCCAGTGAAATGTCTGAGAAGTATGTAAAAACCCGCTTGCAACGAAATGACTCCAGAGTACTTAAAAACCCGCTTGCAACGAAATGACTCCAGAGCACTTAAAAAACCAGCTTCCAGTGAAATGTCTGAGAAGTATGTAAATACCCGCTTGCAACGAAATGACTCCAGAGCACTTAAAAAACTCATTTCTAGTTAAATGTCAGAGAAGTATGTAAAAACCCGCTTGCAACGAAATGACTCCAGAGCATGTAAAAAACGCTTGCAACGAAATGACTCCAGAGTACATAAAAACCCGCTTGCAACGAAATGCCTACAGAGCACTTAAAAAACCCGCTTCCAGTGAAATGTCTGAGAAGTATGTAAAAACCCGCTTGCAACGAAATGACTCCAGAACACGTAAAAATCCGCTTGCAACAAAATGACTCCAGAGCACTTAAAAACCCGCTTGCAACGAAATGACTCCAGAGCACTTAAAAACCCGCTTACAACGAAATGACTCCAGAGTACTTAAAAACGAGCTTGCAGCGAAATGACTCCAGAGCACTTAAAAACCCGCTTGCAACGAAATTACTCCAGAACACATAAAAACCCGCATGCAACGAAAAGACTCCAGAGCACTTTAAACCCGCTTGCAACGAAATGACTCCAGAGCACTTAAAAACCCGCTTGCAACGAAATTACTCCAGAGTACTTAAAAACCTGCTTGCAACGAAATGACTCCAGAGCACTTAAAAACCCGCTTACAACGAAATGCCTTCAGAGCACTTAAAAACCCGCTTGCAACGAAATGACTCCAGAGCACTTAAAAACCCGCTTGCAACGAAATGAGTCCAGAGCACTTAAAAACCCGCTTGCAACGAAATGTCTCCAGAGCACTTAAAAACCCGCTTACAACGAAATGACTCCAGAGCACTTAAAAAACCCGCTCTCAGTGAAATGTCTGAGAAGTATGTAAAAAAACCGCTTGCAACGAAATGACTCCAGAACACGTAAAAACCTGCTTGCAACGATATGACCCCAGAGCACTTAAAAACCCGCTTACAACGAAATGCCTTCAGAGCACTTAAAAACCTGCTTGCAACGAAATGACTCCAGAGCACTTAAAAACCCGCTTGCAACGAATTGACTCCAGAGCACTTAAACACCCGCTTGCAACGAAATGACTCCAGAGCACTTAAAAACCCGCTTGCAACGAAATGACTCCAGAGTACTTAAAAACCCGCTTGCAACAAAATGACTCCAGAGCACTTAAAAAACCCGCTTCCAGTGAAATGTCTGAGAAGTATGTAAAAACCCGCTTGCAACGAAATGACCCAAAAGCATGTAAAAAACGCTTGCAACGAAATGACTCCAGAGAACTTAAAAACCCGCTTGCAACGAAATGCCTACAGAGCACTTAAAAAACCCGCTTCCAGTGAAATGTCTGAGAAGTATGTAAAAACCCGCTTGCAACGAAAAGACTTTAGAGCACTTAAAAACCCGCTTACAACGAAATGCCTTCAGAGCACGTAAAAACCCGCTTGCAATGAAATGACTCCAGAGCACTTAAAAACCCGCTTGCAACGAAATGACTCCAGAGCACTTAAAAACCCACTTGCAACGAAATTACTCCAGAGTACTTAAAAACCCGCTTGCAACGAAATGACTCCAGAGCACTTAAAAACCCGCTTACAACGAAATGCCTTCAGAGCACTTAAAAACCCGCTTGCAACGAAATGACTCCAGAGCACTTAAAAACCCGCTTGCAACGAAATGACTCCAGAGCACTTAAAAACCCGCTTACAACGAAATGCCTTCAGAGCACTTAAAAACCCGCTTGCAACGAAATGACTCCAGAGCACTTAAAAACCCGCTTGCAACAAAATTACTCCAGAGTACTTAAAAACCCGCTTGCAACGAAATGACTCCAGAGCACTTAAAAACCCGCTTGCAATGAAATGACTCCAGAGCACTTAAAAACCCGCTTAGAACAAAATGCCTTCAGAGCCCTTAAAAACCCGCTTGCAACCAAATGACTCCAGAACACTTAAAAACCCGCTTGCAACGAAATGCCTTCAGAGCACGTAAAAAACCGCTTGCAAAGAAATGACTCCAGAGCACTTAAGAACCCGCTTACAACGAAATGCCTTCAGAGCACGTAAAAACCCGCTTGCAACGAAATGACTCCAGAGCACTTAAAAACCCGCTTGCAACGAAATGACTCCAGAGCACTTAAGAACCCGCTTGCAACGAAATGACTCCAGAGCACTTAAGAACCCGCTTACAACGAAATGCCTTCAGAGCACGTAAAAACCCGCTTGCAACGAAATGACTCCAGAGCACTTAAAAACCCGCTTGCAACGAAATGACTCCAGAGCACTTAAGAACCCGCTTACAACGAAATGCCTTCAGAGCACGTAAAAACCCGCTTGCAACTAAATGACTCCAGAGCACTTAAAAACCCGCTTGCAACGAAATGACTCCAGAGTACTTAAAAACCCGCTTGCAACGAAATGACTCCAGAGCACTTAAAAAACCCGCTTCCAGTGAAATGTCTGAGAAGTATGTAAAAACCCGCTTACAACGAAATGACTCCAGAGCATTTAAAACCCGCTTGCAACGAAATGACTCCAGAGCACTTAAAAAACCTGCTTCCAGTGAAATGTCTGAGAAGTATGTAAAAACCCGCTTGCAACGAAATGACTCCAGAGTACTTAAAAACCCGCTTGCAACGAATTGACTCCAGAGCACTTAAAAAACCTGCTTCCAGTGAAATGTCTGAGAAGTATGTAAAAACCCGCTTACAACGAAATGACTCCAGAGCATTTAAAACCCGCTTGCAACGAAATGACTCCAGAGTACTTAAAAACCCGCTTGCAACGAAATGCCTACAGAACACTTAAAAAACCCGCTTCCAGTAAAATGTCTGAGAAGTATGTAAAAACCCGCTTGCAACGAAATGACTCCAGAACACGTAAAAACCCGCTTGCAACGAAATGACTCCAGAGCACTTAAAAACCCGCTTACAACGAAATGCCTTCAGAGCACTTAAAAACCCGCTTGCAACGAAATGACTCCAGAGTACTTAAAAACCCGCTTGCAATGAAATGACTCCAGAGCACTTAAAAAACCCGCTCTCAGTGAAATATCTGAGAAGTATGTAAAAACCCGCTTGCAACGAAATGACTCCAGAACAAGTAAAATACTGCTTGCAACGAAATGACTCCAGAGCACTTAAAAACGCGCTTACAACGAAATGCCTTCAGAGCACTTAAAAACCCGCTTGCAACGAAATGACTCCAGAGCACTTAAAAACCCGCTTGCAACGAAATGACTCCAGAGCACTTAAACACCCGCTTGCAACGAAATGACTCCAGAGCACTTAAAAACCCGCTTGCAACGAAATGACTCCAGAGCACTTAAAAACCCGCTTGCAACGAAATGACTCCAGAGCACTTAAAAACCCGCTTGGAACGAAATGACTCCAGAGCACTTAAAAACCCGCTTGCAACGAAATGACTCCAGAGCACTTAAAAACCCGCTTGCAACGAAATGACTCCAGAGCACTTAAAAACCCGCTTGCAACGAAATGACTCCAGAGCACTTAAAAACCCGCTTGCAACGAAATGACTCCAGAGCACTTAAAAAACCAGCTTCCAGTGAAATGTCTGAGAAGTATGTAAATACCCGCTTGCAACGAAATGACTCCAGAGCACTTAAAAAACTCATTTCTAGTTAAATGTCAGAGTTGTATGTAAAAACCCGCTTGCAACGAAATGACTCCAGAGCATGTAAAAAACGCTTGGAACGAAATGACTCCAGAGTACTTAAAAACCCGCTTGCAACGAAATGCCTACAGAGCACTTAAAAAACCCGCTTCCAGTGAAATGTCTGAGAAGTATGTAAAAACCCGCTTGCAACGAAATGACTCCAGAACACGTAAAAATCCGCTTGCAACAAAATGACACCAGAGCACTTAAAAACCCGCTTGCAACGGAATGACTCCAGAGCACTTAAAAACCCGCTTACAACGAAATGACTCCAGAGTACTTAAAAACGCGCTTGCAGCGAAATGACTCCAGAGCACTTAAAAACCCGCTTGCAACGAAATTACTCCAGAACACATAAAAACCCGCATGCAACAAAATGACTCCAGAGCACTTTAAACCCGCTTGCAACGAAATGACTCCAGAGCACTTAAAAACCCGCTTGCAACGAAATTACTCCAGAGTACTTAAAAACCTGCTTGCAACGAAATGACTCCAGAGCACTTAAAAACCCGCTTACAACGAAATGCCTTCAGAGCACTTAAAAACCCGCTTGCAACGAAATGACTCCAGAGCACTTAAAAACCCGCTTACAACGAAATGCCTTCAGAGCACGTAAAAACCCGCTTGCAACGAAATGACTCCAGAGCACTTAAAAACCCGCTTGCAACGAAATGTCTCCAGAGCACTTAAAAACCCGCTTACAACGAAATGACTCCAGAGCACTTAAAAAACCCGCTCTCAGTGAAATGTCTGAGAAGTATGTAAAAAACCGCTTGCAAAGAAATGACTCCAGAACACGTAAAAACCTGCTTGCAATGATATGACTCCAGAGCACTTAAAAACCCGCTTACAACGAAATGCCTTCAGAGCACTTAAAAACCCGCTTGCAACGAAATGACTCCAGAGCACTTAAAAACCCGCTTGCAACGAATTGACTCCAGAGCACTTAAACACCCGCTTGCAACGAAATGACTCCAGAGCACTTAAAAACCCGCTTGCAACGAATTGACTCCAGAGTACTTAAAAACCCGCTTGCAACGAAATGACTCCAGAGCACTTAAAAACCCGCTTGCAACGAAATGACTCCAGAACACTTAAATACCCGCTTGCAATGAAATGACTCCAGAGCACTTAAAAACCCGCTTGCAACGAAATGACTCCAGAGCACTTAAAAACCCGCTTGCAACGAAATGACTCCAGAGCACTTAAAAACCCGCTTGCAACGAAATGACTCCAGAGCACTTAAAAACCCGCTTGCAACGAAATGACTCCAGAGTACTTAAAAACCCGCTTGCAACGAAATGACTCCAGAGCACTTAAAAAACCAGCTTCCAGTGAAATGTCTGAGAAGTATGTAAATACCCGCTTGCAACGAAATGACTCCAGAGCACTTAAAAAACTCATTTCTAGTTAAATGTCAGAGAAGTATGTAAAAACCCGCTTGCAACGAAATGACTCCAGAGCATGTAAAAAACGCTTGCAACGAAATGACTCCAGAGTACTTAAAAACCCGCTTGCAACGAAATGCCTACAGAGCACTTAAAAAACCCGCTTCCAGTGAAATGTCTGAGAAGTATGTAAAAACCCGCTTGCAACGAAATGACTCCAGAACACGTAAAAATCCGCTTGCAACAAAATGACTCCAGAGCACTTAAAAACCAGCTTGCAACGAAATGACTCCAGAGCACTTAAAAACCCGCTTACAACGAAATGACTCCAGAGTACTTAAAAACGAGCTTGCAGCGAAATGACTCCAGAGCACTTAAAAACCCGCTTGCAACGAAATTACTCCAGAACACATAAAAACCCGCATGCAACGAAATGACTCCAGAGCACTTAAAACCCGCTTGCAACGAAATGACTCCAGAGCACTTAAAAACCCGCTTGCAACGAAATTACTCCAGAGTACTTAAAAACCTGCTTGCAACGAAATGACTCCAGAGCACTTAAAAACCCGCTTACAACGAAATGCCTTCAGAGCACTTAAAAACCCGCTTGCAACGAAATGACTCCAGAGCACTTAAAAACCCGCTTGCAACGAAATGAGTCCAGAGCACTTAAAAACCCGCTTGCAACGAAATGTCTCCAGAGCACTTAAAAACCCGCTTACAACGAAATGACTCCAGAGCACTTAAAAAACCCGCTCTCAGTGAAATGTCTGAGAAGTATGTAAAAAACCGCTTGCAACGAAATGACTCCAGAACACGTAAAAACCTGCTTGCAACGATATGACCCCAGAGCACTTAAAAACCCGCTTACAACGAAATGCCTTCAGAGCACTTAAAAACCCGCTTGCAACGAAATGACTCCAGAGCACTTAAAAACCCGCTTGCAACGAAATGACTCCAGAGCACTTAAACACACGCTTGCAACGAAATGACTCCAGAGCACTTAAAAACCCGCTTGCAACGAAATGACTCCAGAGTACTTAAAAACCCGCTTGCAACGAAATGACTCCAGAGTACTTAAAAACCCGCTTGCAACGAAATGCCTACAGAGCACTTAAAAAACCCGCTTCCAGTGAAATGTCTGAGAAGTATGTAAAAACCCGCTTGCAACGAAATGACTCCAGAACACGTAAAAACCCGCTTGCAACGAAAAGACTTTAGAGCACTTAAAAACCCGCTTACCACGAAATGCCTTCAGAGCACGTAAAAACCCGCTTGCAATGAAATGACTCCAGAGCACTTAAAAACCCGCTTGCAACGAAATGACTCCAGAGCACTTAAAAACCCGCTTGCAACGAAATGACTCCAGAGTACTTAAAAACCCGCTTGCAACGAAATGAGTCCAGAGCACTTAAAAACCCGCTTACAACGAAATGCCTTCAGAGCACTTAAAAACCCGCTTGCAACGAAATGACTCCAGAGCACTTAAAAACCCGCTTGCAACGAAATGACTCCAGAGCACTTAAACACCCGCTTGCAACGAAATGACTACAGAGCACTTAAACACCCGCTTGCAATGAAATGACTACAGAGCACTTAAAAACCCGCTTGCAACGAAATGACTTTAGAGCACTTAAAAACTCGCTTGCAACGAAATGACTCCAGAACACTTAAAAACCCGCTTGCAACGAAATGACTCCAGAGTACTTAAAAACCCGCTTGCAACGAAATGACTCCAGAGCACTTAAAAACCCGCTTGCAACGAAATGACTCCAGAGTACTTAAAAACCCGCTTGCAAAGAAATGACTCCAGAGCACTTAAAAAACCCGCTTCCAGTGAAATGTCTGAGAAGTATGTAAAAGCCCTCTTGCAAAGAAATGACTCCAGAGCACTTAAAAAACTCGCCTCCAGTTAAATGTCAGAGAAGTATGTAAAAACCCGCTTACAACGAAATGACTCCAGAGCATGTAAAACCCGCTTGCAATGAAATGACTCCAGAGTACTTAAAAACCCGCTTGCAACGAAATGCCTACCGAACACTTAAAAAACCCGCTTCCAGTGAAATGTCTGAGAAGTATGTAAAAACCCGCTTGCAACGAAATGACTCCAGAACACGTAAAAACCCGCTTGCAACGAAATGACTCCAGAGCACTTAAAAACCCTCTTACAACGAAATGCCTTCAGAGCACTTAAAAACCCGCTTGCAACGAAATGACTCCAGAGCACTTAAAAACCCGCTTGCAACGAAATTACTCCAGAGCACTTAAAAACCCGCTTGAAACGAAATGACTCCAGAGCACTTAAAAACCCGCTTGCAAAGAAATGACTCCAGAGCACTTAAAAACCATCTTGCAACGAAATGACTCCAGAGCACGTAAAAACCCGCTTGCAACGAAATGACTCCAGAACACTTAAAAACCCGCTTGCAACGAAATGACTCCAGAGCACTTAAAAACCCGCTTGCAACGAAATGACTCCAGAGCACTTAAAAACCCGCTTGCAACGAAATGACTCCAGGCACTTAAAAACCCGCTTGCAACGAAATGACTCCAGAGTACTTAAAAACCCGCTTGCAACGAAATGACTCCAGAGCACTTAAAAAACCCGCTTCCAGTGAAATGTCTGAGAAGTATGTAAAAACCCGCTTGCAACGAAATGACTCCAGAGTACTTAAAAACCCGCTTGCAACGAAATGACTCCAGAGCACTCAAAAAACCCGCTCTCAGTGAAATGTCTGAGAAGTATGTAAAAACCCGCTTGCAACGAAATGACTCCAGAACACGTAAAAACCTGCTTGCAACGAAATGACTCCCGAGCACTTAATAACCCGCTTACAACGAAATGCCTTCAGAGCACTTAAAAACCCGCTTGCAACGAAATGACTCCAGAGCACTTAAAAACCCGCTTGCAACGAAATGACTCCAGAGCACTTAAACACCCGCTTGAAACGAAATGAATCCAGAGCACTTAAAAACCCGCTTGCAACGAAATGACTCCAGAGTACTTAAAAACCCGCTTGCAACGCAATGACTCCAGAGCACTTAAAAACCCGCTTGCAACGAAATGACTCCAGAACACTTAAATACCCGCTTGCAACGAAATGACTCCAGAGCACTTAAAAACCCGCTTGCAACGAAATGACTCCAGAGCACTTAAAAACCCGCTTGCAACGAAATGACTCGAGAGCACTTAAAAACCCGCTTGCAACGAAATGACTTCAGAGCACTTAAAGACCCGCTTGCAACGAAATGATTCCAGAGTACTTAAAAACCCGCTTGCAACGAAATGACTCCAGAGCACTTAAAAAACGAGCTTCCAGTTAAATGTCTGAGAAGTATGTAAAAACCCTCTTGCAACGAAATGACTCCAGAGCACTTAAAAAACTCGCTTCCAGTTAAATGTCAGAGAAGTATGTAAAAACCCGCTTGCAACGAAATGACTCCAGAGCATGTAAAAAACGCTTGCAACGAAATGACTCCAGAGTACTTAAAAACCCGCTTGCAACGAAATGCCCACAGAGCACTTAAAAAACTCGCTTTCAGTGAAATGTCTGAGAAGTATGTAAAAACCCGCTTGCAACGAAATGACTCCAGAACACGTAAAAACCCGCTTGCAACGAAATGACTCCAGAGCACTTAAAAACCCGCTTACAACGAAATGCCTTCAGAGCACTTAAAAACCCGCTTGCAACGAAATGACTCCAGAGTACTTAAAAACCCGCTTGCAACGAAATGACTCCAGAACATATAAAAACCCGCTTGCAATGAAATGACTCCAGAGCACTTAAAAAACCCGCTCTCAGTGAAATATCTGAGAAGTATGTAAAAACCCGCTTGCAACGAAATGACTCCAGAACACGTAAAATCCTGCTTGCAACAAAATGACTCCAGAGCACTTAAAAACCCGATTACAACGAAATGCCTCCAGAGCACTTAAAAACCCGCTTGCAACGAAATGACTCCAGAGCACTTAAAAACCCGCTTGAAACGAAATGACTCCAGAGCACTTAAACACCCGCTTGCAACGAAATGACTCCAGAGCACTTAAAAACCCGCTTGCAACGAAATGACTCCAGAGCACTTAAAAACCCGCTTGCAACGAAATGACTCCAGAGCACTTAAAAACCCGCTTGCAACGAAATGACTCCAGAGCACTTAAAAACCCGCTTGCAACGAAATGACTCCAGAGCACTTAAAAACCCGCTTGCAACGAAATGACTCCAGAGTACTTAAAAACCCGCTTGCAACGAAATGACTCCAGAGCACTTAAAAAACTCGTTTCCAGTTAAATGTCAGAGAAGTATGTAAAAACCCGCTTGCAACGAAATGACTCCAGAGCATGTAAAAAACGCTTGCAACGAAATGACTCCAGAGTACTTAAAAACCCGCTTGCAACGAAATGCCTACAGAGCACTTCAAAAACCCGCTTCCAGTGAAATGTCTGAGAAGTATGTAAAAACCCGCTTGCAACGAAATGACTCCAGAACACGTAAAAACCCGCTTGCAACAAAATGACTCCAGAGCACTTAAAAACCCGCTTACAACGAAATGCCTTCAGAGCACTTAAAAACCCGCTTGCAACGAAATGACTCCAGAGTACTTAAAAACCCGCTTGCAGCGAAATGACTCCAGAGCACTTAAAACTCGCTTGCAACGAAATTACTCCAGAACACATAAAAACCCGCATGCAACGAAATGACTCCAGAGCACTTAAAAACCCGCTTGCAACGAAATGACTCCAGAGCACTTAAAAAACCCGCTCTCAGTGAAATGTCTGAGAAGTATGTAAAAACCCGCTTGCAACGAAATGACTCCAGAGCACTTAAAAACCCGCTTGCAACGAAATGACTCCAGAGCACTTAAAAAACCCGCTCTCAGTGAAATGTCTGAGAAGTATGTAAAAACCCGCTTGCAACGAAATGACTCCAGAGCACTTAAAAACCCGCTTGCAATGAAATTACTCCAGAGCACTTAAACACCCGCTTGCAACGAAATGACTCCAGAGCACTTAAAAACCCGCTTGCAACGAAATGACTCCAGAGTACTTAAAAACCCGCTTGCAACAAAATGACTCCAGAGCACTTAAAAACCCGCGTGCAACGAAATGACTCCAGAACACTTAAATACCCGCTTGCAATGAAATGACTCCAGAGCACTTAAAAACCCGCTTGCAACGAAATGACTCCAGAGCACTTAAAAACCCGCTTGCAACGAAATGACTCCAGAGCACTTAAAAACCCGCTTGCAACGAAATGACTCCAGAGCACTTAAAAACCCGCTTGCAACGAAATGACTCCAGAGCACTTAAAAAACCAGCTTCCAGTGAAATGTCTGAGAAGTATGTAAATACCCGCTTGCAACGAAATGACTCCAGAGCACTTAAAAAACTCATTTCTAGTTAAATGTCAGAGAAGTATGTAAAAACCCGCTTGCAACGAAATGACTCCAGAGCATGTAAAAAACGCTTGCAACGAAATGACTCCAGAGTACTTAAAAACCCGCTTGCAACGAAATGCCTACAGAGCACTTAAAAAACCCGCTTCCAGTGAAATGTCTGAGAAGTATGTAAAAACCCGCTTGCAACGAAATGACTCCAGAACACGTAAAAATCCGCTTGCAACAAAATGACTCCAGAGCACTTAAAAACCCGCTTGCAACGAAATGACTCCAGAGCACTTAAAAACCCGCTTACAACGAAATGACTCCAGAGTACTTAAAAACGAGCTTGCAGCGAAATGACTCCAGAGCACTTAAAAACCCGCTTGCAACGAAATTACTCCAGAACACATAAAAACCCGCATGCAACGAAATGACTCCAGAGCACTTTAAACCCGCTTGCAACGAAATGACTCCAGAGCACTTAAAAACCCGCTTGCAACGAAATTACTCCAGAGTACTTAAAAACCTGCTTGCAACGAAATGACTCCAGAGCACTTAAAAACCCGCTTACAATGAAATGCCTTCAGAGCACTTAAAAACCCGCTTGCAACGAAATGACTCCAGAGCACTTAAAAACCCGCTTGCAACGAAATGAGTACAGAGCACTTAAAAACCCGCTTGCAACGAAATGTCTCCAGAGCACTTAAAAACACGCTTACAACGAAATGACTCCAGAGCACTTAAAAAACCCGCTCTCAGTGAAATGTCTGAGAAGTATGTAAAAACCCGCTTGCAACGAAATGACTCCAGAGCACTTAAAAACCCGCTTGCAACGAAATGACTCCAGAGCACTTAAACACCCGCTTGCAACGAAATGACTCCAGAGCACTTAAAAAACCCGCTCTCAGTGAAATGTCTGAGAAGTATGTAAAAACCCGCTTGCAACGAAATGACTCCAGAGCACTTAAAAACCCGCTTGCAACGAAATGACTCCAGAGCACTTAAACACCCGCTTGCAACGAAATGACTCCAGAGCACTTAAAAACCCGCTTGCAACGAAATGACTCCAGAGTACTTAAAAACCCGCTTGCAACGAAATGACTCCAGAGCACTTAAAAACCCGCTTGCACCGAAATGACTCCAGAACACTTAAATACCCGCTTGCAATGAAATGACTCCAGAGCACTTAAAAACCCGCTTGCAACGAAATGACTCCAGAGCACTTAAAAACCCGCTTGCAACGAAATGACTCCAGAGCACTTAAAAACCCGCTTGCAACGAAATGACTCCAGAGCACTTAAAAACCCGCTTGCAACGAAATGACTCCAGAGTACTTAAAAACCCGCTTGCAACGAAATGACTCCAGAGCACTTAAAAAACCAGCTTCCAGTGAAATGTCTGAGAAGTATGTAAATACCCGCTTGCAACGAAATGACTCCAGAGCACTTAAAAAACTCATTTCTAGTTAAATGTCAGAGAAGTATGTAAAAACCCGCTTGCAACGAAATGACTCCAGAGCATGTAAAAAACGCTTGCAACGAAATGACTCCAGAGTACTTAAAAACCCGCTTGCAACGAAATGCCTACAGAGCACTTAAAAAACCCGCTTCCAGTGAAATGTCTGAGAAGTATGTAAAAACCCGCTTGCAACGAAATGACTCCAGAACACGTAAAAATCCGCTTGCAACAAAATAACTCCAGAGCACTTAAAAACCCGCTTGCAACGAAATGACTCCAGAGCACTTAAAAACCCGCTTACAACGAAATGACTCCAGAGTACTTAAAAACGAGCTTGCAGCGAAATGACTCCAGAGCACTTAAAAACCCGCTTGCAACGAAATTACTCCAGAACACATAAAAACCCGCATGCAACGAAAAGACTCCAGAGCACTTTAAACCCGCTTGCAACGAAATGACTCCAGAGCACTTAAAAACCCGCTTGCAACGAAATTACTCCAGAGTACTTAAAAACCTGCTTGCAACGAAATGACTCCAGAGCACTTAAAAACCCGCTTACAACGAAATGCCTTCAGAGCACTTAAAAACCCGCTTGCAACGAAATGACTCCAGAGCACTTAAAAACCCGCTTGCAACGAAATGAGTCCAGAGCACTTAAAAACCCGCTTGCAACGAAATGTCTCCAGAGCACTTAAAAACCCGCTTACAACGAAATGACTCCAGAGCACTTAAAAAACCCGCTCTCAGTGAAATGTCTGAGAAGTATGTAAAAAACCGCTTGCAACGAAATGACTCCAGAACACGTAAAAACCTGCTTGCAACGATATGACCCCAGAGCACTTAAAAACCCGCTTACAACGAAATGCCTTCAGAGCACTTAAAAACCTGCTTGCAACGAAATGACTCCAGAGCACTTAAAAACCCGCTTGCAAGGAATTGACTCCAGAGCACTTAAACACCCGCTTGCAACGAAATGACTCCAGAGCACTTAAAAACCCGCTTGCAACGAAATGACTCCAGAGTACTTAAAAACCCGCTTGCAACGAAATGACTCCAGAGCACTTAAAAAACCCGCTTCCAGTGAAATGTCTGAGAAGTATGTAAAAACCCGCTTGCAACGAAATGACCCAAAAGCATGTAAAAAACGCTTGCAACGAAATGACTCCAGAGTACTTAAAAACCCGCTTGCAACGAAATGCCTACAGAGCACTTAAAAAACCCGCTTCCAGTGAAATGTCTGAGAAGTATGTAAAAACCCGCTTGCAACGAAATGACTCCAGAACACGTAAAAACCCGCTTGCAACGAAAAGACTTTAGAGCACTTAAAAACCCGCTTACAACGAAATGCCTTCAGAGCACGTAAAAACCCGCTTGCAATGAAATGACTCCAGAGCACTTAAAAACCCGCTTGCAACGAAATGACTCCAGAGCACTTAAAAACCCGCTTGCAACGAAATTACTCCAGAGTACTTAAAAACCCGCTTGCAACGAAATGACTCCAGAGCACTTAAAAACCCGCTTACAACGAAATGCCTTCAGAGCACTTAAAAACCCGCTTGCAACGAAATGACTCCAGAGCACTTAAAAACCCGCTTGCAACGAAATGACTCCAGAGCACTTAAAAACCCGCTTACAACGAAATGCCTTCAGAGCACTTAAAAACCCGCTTGCAACGAAATGACTCCAGAGCACTTAAAAACCCGCTTGCAACAAAATTACTCCAGAGTACTTAAAAACCCGTTTGCAACGAAATGACACCAGAGCACTTAAAAACCCGCTTGCAATGAAATGACTCCAGAGCACTTAAAAACCCGCTTAGAACAAAATGCCTTCAGAGCCCTTAAAAACCCGCTTGCAACCAAATGACTCCAGAACACTTAAAAACCCGCTTGCAACGAAATGCCTTCAGAGCACGTAAAAAACCGCTTGCAACGAAATGACTCCAGAGCACTTAAGAACCCGCTTACAACGAAATGCCTTCAGAGCACGTAAAAACCCGCTTGCAACGAAATGACTCCAGAGCACTTAAAAACCCGCTTGCAACGAAATGACTCCAGAGCACTTAAGAACCCGCTTGCAACGAAATGACTCCAGAGCACTTAAGAACCCGCTTACAACGAAATGCCTTCAGAGCACGTAAAAACCCGCTTGCAACGAAATGACTCCAGAGCACTTAAAAACCCGCTTGCAACGAAATGACTCCAGAGCACTTAAGAACCCGCTTACAACGAAATGCCTTCAGAGCACGTAAAAACCCGCTTGCAACTAAATGACTCCAGAGCACTTAAAAACCCGCTTGCAACGAAATGACTCCAGAGTACTTAAAAACCCGCTTGCAACGAAATGACTCCAGAGCACTTAAAAAACCCGCTTCCAGTGAAATGTCTGAGAAGTATGTAAAAACCCGCTTGCAACGAAATGACTCCAGAGTACTTAAAAACCCGCTTGCAACGAATTGACTCCAGAGCACTTAAAAAACCCGCTTCCAGTGAAATGTCTGAGAAGTATGTAAAAACCCGCTTACAACGAAATGACTCCAGAGCATGTAAAACCCGCTTGCAACGAAATGACTCCAGAGTACTTAAAAACCCGCTTGCAACGAAATGCCTACAGAACACTTAAAAAACCCGCTTCCAGTGAAATGTCTGAGAAGTATGTAAAAACCCGCTTGCAACGAAATGACTCCAGAACAAGTAAAATACTGCTTGCAACGAAATGACTCCAGAGCACTTAAAAACCCGCTTACAACGAAATGCCTTCAGAGCACTTAAAAACCCGCTTGCAACGAAATGACTCCAGAGCACTTAAAAACCCGCTTGCAACGAAATGACTCCAGAGCACTTAAACACCCGCTTGCAACGAAATGACTCCAGAGCACTTAAAAACCCGCTTGCAACGAAATGACTCCAGAGCACTTAAAAACCCGCTTGCAACGAAATGACTCCAGAGCACTTAAAAACCCGCTTGCAACGAAATGACTCCAGAGCACTTAAAAACCCGCTTGCAACGAAATGACTCCAGAGCACTTAAAAACCCGCTTGCAACGAAATGACTCCAGAGCACTTAAAAACCCGCTTGCAACGAAATGACTCCAGAGCACTTAAAAACCCGCTTGCAACGAAAGGACTCCAGAGCACTTAAAAACCCGCTTGCAACGAAATGACTCCAGAGCACTTAAAAAACCCGCTCTCAGTGAAATGTCTGAGAAGTATGTAAAAACCCGCTTGCAACGAAATGACTCCAGAGCACTTAAAAACCCGCTTGCAACGAAATGACTCCAGAGCACTTAAACACCCGCTTGCAACGAAATGACTCCAGAGCACTTAAAAAACCCGCTCTCAGTGAAATGTCTGAGAAGTATGTAAAAACCCGCTTGCAACGAAATGACTCCAGAGCACTTAAAAACCCGCTTGCAACGAAATGACTCCAGAGCACTTAAACACCCGCTTGCAACGAAATGACTCCAGAGCACTTAAAAACCCGCTTGCAACGAAATGACTCCAGAGTACTTAAAAACCCGCTTGCAACGAAATGACTCCAGAGCACTTAAAAACCCGCTTGCACCGAAATGACTCCAGAACACTTAAATACCCGCTTGCAATGAAATGACTCCAGAGCACTTAAAAACCCGCTTGCAACGAAATGACTCCAGAGCACTTAAAAACCCGCTTGCAACGAAATGACTCCAGAGCACTTAAAAACCCGCTTGCAACGAAATGACTCCAGAGCACTTAAAAACCCGCTTGCAACGAAATGACTCCAGAGTACTTAAAAACCCGCTTGCAACGAAATGACTCCAGAGCACTTAAAAAACCAGCTTCCAGTGAAATGTCTGAGAAGTATGTAAATACCCGCTTGCAACGAAATGACTCCAGAGCACTTAAAAAACTCATTTCTAGTTAAATGTCAGAGAAGTATGTAAAAACCCGCTTGCAACGAAATGACTCCAGAGCATGTAAAAAACGCTTGCAACGAAATGACTCCAGAGTACTTAAAAACCCGCTTGCAACGAAATGCCTACAGAGCACTTAAAAAACCCGCTTCCAGTGAAATGTCTGAGAAGTATGTAAAAACCCGCTTGCAACGAAATGACTCCAGAACACGTAAAAATCCGCTTGCAACAAAATGACTCCAGAGCACTTAAAAACCCGCTTGCAACGAAATGACTCCAGAGCACTTAAAAACCCGCTTACAACGAAATGACTCCAGAGTACTTAAAAACGAGCTTGCAGCGAAATGACTCCAGAGCACTTAAAAACCCGCTTGCAACGAAATTACTCCAGAACACATAAAAACCCGCATGGAACGAAATGACTCCAGAGCACTTTAAACCCGCTTGCAACGAAATGACTCCAGAGCACTTAAAAACCCGCTTGCAACGAAATTACTCCAGAGTACTTAAAAACCTGCTTGCAACGAAATGACTCCAGAGCACTTAAAAACCCGCTTACAACGAAATGCCTTCAGAGCACTTAAAAACCCGCTTGCAACGAAATGACTCCAGAGCACTTAAAAACCCGCTTGCAACGAAATGAGTCCAGAGCACTTAAAAACCCGCTTGCAAAGAAATGTCTCCAGAGCACTTAAAAACCCGCTTACAACGAAATGACTCCAGAGCACTTAAAAAACCCGCTCTCAGTGAAATGTCTGAGAAGTATGTAAAAAACCGCTTGCAACGAAATGACTCCAGAACACGTAAAAACCTGCTTGCAACGATATGACCCCAGAGCACTTAAAAACCCGCTTACAACGAAATGCCTTCAGAGCACTTAAAAACCCGCTTGCAACGAAATGACTCCAGAGCACTTAAAAACCCGCTTGCAACGAATTGACTCCAGAGCACTTAAACACCCGCTTGCAACGAAATGACTCCAGAGCACTTAAAAACCCGCTTGCAACGAAATGACTCCAGAGTACTTAAAAACCCGCTTGCAACGAAATGACTCCAGAGCACTTAAAAAACCCGCTTCCAGTGAAATGTCTGAGAAGTATGTAAAAACCCGCTTGCAACGAAATGACCCAAAAGCATGTAAAAAACGCTTGCAACGAAATGACTCCAGAGTACTTAAAAACCCGCTTGCAACGAAATGCCTACAGAGCACTTAAAAAACCCGCTTCCAGTGAAATGTCTGAGAAGTATGTAAAAACCCGCTTGCAACGAAATGACTCCAGAGTACTTAAAAACCCGCTTGCAACGAAATGACTCCAGAGCACTTAAAAAACCAGCTTCCAGTGAAATGTCTGAGAAGTATGTAAATACCCGCTTGCAACGAAATGACTCCAGAGCACTTAAAAAACTCATTTCTAGTTAAATGTCAGAGAAGTATGTAAAAACCCGCTTGCAACGAAATGACTCCAGAGCATGTAAAAAACGCTTGCAACGAAATGACTCCAGAGTACTTAAAAACCCGCTTGCAACGAAATGCCTACAGAGCACTTAAAAAACCCGCTTCCAGTGAAATGTCTGAGAAGTATGTAAAAACCCGCTTGCAACGAAATGACTCCAGAACACGTAAAAATCCGCTTGCAACAAAATGACTCCAGAGCACTTAAAAACCCGCTTGCAACGAAATGACTCCAGAGCACTTAAAAACCCGCTTACAACGAAATGACTCCAGAGTACTTAAAAACGAGCTTGCAGCGAAATGACTCCAGAGCACTTAAAAACCCGCTTGCAACGAAATTACTCCAGAACACATAAAAACCCGCATGCAACGAAAAGACTCCAGAGCACTTTAAACCCGCTTGCAACGAAATGACTCCAGAGCACTTAAAAACCCGCTTGCAACGAAATTACTCCAGAGTACTTAAAAACCTGCTTGCAACGAAATGACTCCAGAGCACTTAAAAACCCGCTTACAACGAAATGCCTTCAGAGCACTTAAAAACCCGCTTGCAACGAAATGACTCCAGAGCACTTAAAAACCCGCTTGCAACGAAATGAGTCCAGAGCACTTAAAAACCCGCTTGCAACGAAATGTCTCCAGAGCACTTAAAAACCCGCTTACAACGAAATGACTCCAGAGCACTTAAAAAACCCGCTCTCAGTGAAATGTCTGAGAAGTATGTAAAAAACCGCTTGCAACGAAATGACTCCAGAACACGTAAAAACCTGCTTGCAACGATATGACCCCAGAGCACTTAAAAACCCGCTTACAACGAAATGCCTTCAGAGCACTTAAAAACCTGCTTGCAACGAAATGACTCCAGAGCACTTAAAAACCCGCTTGCAACGAATTGACTCCAGAGCACTTAAACACCCGCTTGCAACGAAATGACTCCAGAGCACTTAAAAACCCGCTTGCAACGAAATGACTCCAGAGTACTTAAAAACCCGCTTGCAACGAAATGACTCCAGAGCACTTAAAAAACCCGCTTCCAGTGAAATGTCTGAGAAGTATGTAAAAACCCGCTTGCAACGAAATGACCCAAAAGCATGTAAAAAACGCTTGCAACGAAATGACTCCAGAGTACTTAAAAACCCGCTTGCAACGAAATGCCTACAGAGCACTTAAAAAACCCGCTTCCAGTGAAATGTCTGAGAAGTATGTAAAAACCCGCTTGCAACGAAAAGACTTTAGAGCACTTAAAAACCCGCTTACAACGAAATGCCTTCAGAGCACGTAAAAACCCGCTTGCAATGAAATGACTCCAGAGCACTTAAAAACCCGCTTGCAACGAAATGACTCCAGAGCACTTAAAAACCCGCTTGCAACGAAATTACTCCAGAGTACTTAAAAACCCGCTTGCAACGAAATGACTCCAGAGCACTTAAAAACCCGCTTACAACGAAATGCCTTCAGAGCACTTAAAAACCCGCTTGCAACGAAATGACTCCAGAGCACTTAAAAACCCGCTTGCAACGAAATGACTCCAGAGCACTTAAAAACCCGCTTACAACGAAATGCCTTCAGAGCACTTAAAAACCCGCTTGCAACGAAATGACTCCAGAGCACTTAAAAACCCGCTTGCAACAAAATTACTCCAGAGTACTTAAAAACCCGTTTGCAACGAAATGACACCAGAGCACTTAAAAACCCGCTTGCAATGAAATGACTCCAGAGCACTTAAAAACCCGCTTAGAACAAAATGCCTTCAGAGCCCTTAAAAACCCGCTTGCAACCAAATGACTCCAGAACACTTAAAAACCCGCTTGCAACGAAATGCCTTCAGAGCACGTAAAAAACCGCTTGCAACGAAATGACTCCAGAGCACTTAAGAACCCGCTTACAGCGAAATGCCTTCAGAGCACGTAAAAACCCGCTTGCAACGAAATGACTCCAGAGCACTTAAAAACCCGCTTGCAACGAAATGACTCCAGAGCACTTAAGAACCCGCTTGCAACGAAATGACTCCAGAGCACTTAAGAACCCGCTTACAACGAAATGCATTCAGAGCACGTAAAAACCCGCTTGCAACGAAATGACTCCAGAGCACTTAAAAACCCGCTTGCAACGAAATGACTCCAGAGCACTTAAGAACCCGCTTACAACGAAATGCCTTCAGAGCACGTAAAAACCCGCTTGCAACTAAATGACTCCAGAGCACTTAAAAACCCGCTTGCAACGAAATGACTCCAGAGTACTTAAAAACCCGCTTGCAACGAAATGACTCCAGAGCACTTAAAAAACCCGCTTCCAGTGAAATGTCTGAGAAGTATGTAAAAACCCGCTTGCAACGAAATGACTCCAGAGTACTTAAAAACCCGCTTGCAACGAATTGACTCCAGAGCACTTAAAAAACCCGCTTCCAGTGAAATGTCTGAGAAGTATGTAAAAACCTGCTTACAACGAAATGACTCCAGAGCATGTAAAACCCGCTTGCAACGAAATGACTCCAGAGTACTTAAAAACCCGCTTGCAACGAAATGCCTACAGAACACTTAAAAAACCCGCTTCCAGTGAAATGTCTGAGAAGTATGTAAAAACCCGCTTGCAACGAAATGACTCCAGAACAAGTAAAATACTGCTTGCAACGAAATGACTCCAGAGCACTTAAAAACCCGCTTACAACGAAATGCCTTCAGAGCACTTAAAAACCCGCTTGCAACGAAATGACTCCAGAGTACTTAAAAACGAGCTTGCAGCGAAATGACTCCAGAGCACTTAAAAACCCGCTTGCAACGAAATTACTCCAGAACACATAAAAACCCGCATGGAACGAAATGACTCCAGAGCACTTTAAACCTGCTTGCAACGAAATGACTCCAGAGCACTTAAAAACCCGCTTGCAACGAAATTACTCCAGAGTACTTAAAAACCTGCTTGCAACGAAATGACTCCAGAGCACTTAAAAACCCGCTTACAACGAAATGCCTTCAGAGCACTTAAAAACCCGCTTGCAACGAAATGACTCCAGAGCACTTAAAAACCCGCTTGCAACGAAATGAGTCCAGAGCACTTAAAAACCCGCTTGCAAAGAAATGTCTCCAGAGCACTTAAAAACCCGCTTACAACGAAATGACTCCAGAGCACTTAAAAAACCCGCTCTCAGTGAAATGTCTGAGAAGTATGTAAAAAACCGCTTGCAACGAAATGACTCCAGAACACGTAAAAACCTGCTTGCAACGATATGACCCCAGAGCACTTAAAAACCCGCTTACAACGAAATGCCTTCAGAGCACTTAAAAACCCGCTTGCAACGAAATGACTCCAGAGCACTTAAAAACCCGCTTGCAACGAATTGACTCCAGAGCACTTAAACACCCGCTTGCAACGAAATGACTCCAGAGCACTTAAAAACCCGCTTGCAACGAAATGACTCCAGAGTACTTAAAAACCCGCTTGCAACGAAATGACTCCAGAGCACTTAAAAAACCCGCTTCCAGTGAAATGTCTGAGAAGTATGTAAAAACCCGCTTGCAACGAAATGACCCAAAAGCATGTAAAAAACGCTTGCAACGAAATGACTCCAGAGTACTTAAAAACCCGCTTGCAACGAAATGACTCCAGAGCACTTAAAAAACCAGCTTCCAGTGAAATGTCTGAGAAGTATGTAAATACCCGCTTGCAACGAAATGACTCCAGAGCACTTAAAAAACTCATTTCTAGTTAAATGTCAGAGAAGTATGTAAAAACCCGCTTGCAACGAAATGACTCCAGAGCATGTAAAAAACGCTTGCAACGAAATGACTCCAGAGTACTTAAAAACCCGCTTGCAACGAAATGCCTACAGAGCACTTAAAAAACCCGCTTCCAGTGAAATGTCTGAGAAGTATGTAAAAACCCGCTTGCAACGAAATGACTCCAGAACACGTAAAAATCCGCTTGCAACAAAATGACTCCAGAGCACTTAAAAACCCGCTTGCAACGAAATGACTCCAGAGCACTTAAAAACCCGCTTACAACGAAATGACTCCAGAGTACTTAAAAACGAGCTTGCAGCGAAATGACTCCAGAGCACTTAAAAACCCGCTTGCAACGAAATTACTCCAGAACACATAAAAACCCGCATGCAACGAAAAGACTCCAGAGCACTTTAAACCCGCTTGCAACGAAATGACTCCAGAGCACTTAAAAACCCGCTTGCAACGAAATTACTCCAGAGTACTTAAAAACCTGCTTGCAACGAAATGACTCCAGAGCACTTAAAAACCCGCTTACAACGAAATGCCTTCAGAGCACTTAAAAACCCGCTTGCAACGAAATGACTCCAGAGCACTTAAAAACCCGCTTGCAACGAAATGAGTCCAGAGCACTTAAAAACCCGCTTGCAACGAAATGTCTCCAGAGCACTTAAAAACCCGCTTACAACGAAATGACTCCAGAGCACTTAAAAAACCCGCTCTCAGTGAAATGTCTGAGAAGTATGTAAAAAACCGCTTGCAACGAAATGACTCCAGAACACGTAAAAACCTGCTTGCAACGATATGACCCCAGAGCACTTAAAAACCCGCTTACAACGAAATGCCTTCAGAGCACTTAAAAACCTGCTTGCAACGAAATGACTCCAGAGCACTTAAAAACCCGCTTGCAACGAATTGACTCCAGAGCACTTAAACACCCGCTTGCAACGAAATGACTCCAGAGCACTTAAAAACCCGCTTGCAACGAAATGACTCCAGAGTACTTAAAAACCCGCTTGCAACGAAATGACTCCAGAGCACTTAAAAAACCCGCTTCCAGTGAAATGTCTGAGAAGTATGTAAAAACCCGCTTGCAACGAAATGACCCAAAAGCATGTAAAAAACGCTTGCAACGAAATGACTCCAGAGTACTTAAAAACCCGCTTGCAACGAAATGCCTACAGAGCACTTAAAAAACCCGCTTCCAGTGAAATGTCTGAGAAGTATGTAAAAACCCGCTTGCAACGAAAAGACTTTAGAGCACTTAAAAACCCGCTTACAACGAAATGCCTTCAGAGCACGTAAAAACCCGCTTGCAATGAAATGACTCCAGAGCACTTAAAAACCCGCTTGCAACGAAATGACTCCAGAGCACTTAAAAACCCGCTTGCAACGAAATTACTCCAGAGTACTTAAAAACCCGCTTGCAACGAAATGACTCCAGAGCACTTAAAAACCCGCTTACAACGAAATGCCTTCAGAGCACTTAAAAACCCGCTTGCAACGAAATGACTCCAGAGCACTTAAAAACCCGCTTGCAACGAAATGACTCCAGAGCACTTAAAAACCCGCTTACAACGAAATGCCTTCAGAGCACTTAAAAACCCGCTTGCAACGAAATGACTCCAGAGCACTTAAAAACCCGCTTGCAACAAAATTACTCCAGAGTACTTAAAAACCCGTTTGCAACGAAATGACACCAGAGCACTTAAAAACCCGCTTGCAATGAAATGACTCCAGAGCACTTAAAAACCCGCTTAGAACAAAATGCCTTCAGAGCCCTTAAAAACCCGCTTGCAACCAAATGACTCCAGAACACTTAAAAACCCGCTTGCAACGAAATGCCTTCAGAGCACGTAAAAAACCGCTTGCAACGAAATGACTCCAGAGCACTTAAGAACCCGCTTACAGCGAAATGCCTTCAGAGCACGTAAAAACCCGCTTGCAACGAAATGACTCCAGAGCACTTAAAAACCCGCTTGCAACGAAATGACTCCAGAGCACTTAAGAACCCGCTTGCAACGAAATGACTCCAGAGCACTTAAGAACCCGCTTACAACGAAATGCATTCAGAGCACGTAAAAACCCGCTTGCAACGAAATGACTCCAGAGCACTTAAAAACCCGCTTGCAACGAAATGACTCCAGAGCACTTAAGAACCCGCTTACAACGAAATGCCTTCAGAGCACGTAAAAACCCGCTTGCAACTAAATGACTCCAGAGCACTTAAAAACCCGCTTGCAACGAAATGACTCCAGAGTACTTAAAAACCCGCTTGCAACGAAATGACTCCAGAGCACTTAAAAAACCCGCTTCCAGTGAAATGTCTGAGAAGTATGTAAAAACCCGCTTGCAACGAAATGACTCCAGAGTACTTAAAAACCCGCTTGCAACGAATTGACTCCAGAGCACTTAAAAAACCCGCTTCCAGTGAAATGTCTGAGAAGTATGTAAAAACCTGCTTACAACGAAATGACTCCAGAGCATGTAAAACCCGCTTGCAACGAAATGACTCCAGAGTACTTAAAAACCCGCTTGCAACGAAATGCCTACAGAACACTTAAAAAACCCGCTTCCAGTGAAATGTCTGAGAAGTATGTAAAAACCCGCTTGCAACGAAATGACTCCAGAACAAGTAAAATACTGCTTGCAACGAAATGACTCCAGAGCACTTAAAAACCCGCTTACAACGAAATGCCTTCAGAGCACTTAAAAACCCGCTTGCAACGAAATGACTCCAGAGTACTTAAAAACGAGCTTGCAGCGAAATGACTCCAGAGCACTTAAAAACCCGCTTGCAACGAAATTACTCCAGAACACATAAAAACCCGCATGGAACGAAATGACTCCAGAGCACTTTAAACCTGCTTGCAACGAAATGACTCCAGAGCACTTAAAAACCCGCTTGCAACGAAATTACTCCAGAGTACTTAAAAACCTGCTTGCAACGAAATGACTCCAGAGCACTTAAAAACCCGCTTACAACGAAATGCCTTCAGAGCACTTAAAAACCCGCTTGCAACGAAATGACTCCAGAGCACTTAAAAACCCGCTTGCAACGAAATGAGTCCAGAGCACTTAAAAACCCGCTTGCAAAGAAATGTCTCCAGAGCACTTAAAAACCCGCTTACAACGAAATGACTCCAGAGCACTTAAAAAACCCGCTCTCAGTGAAATGTCTGAGAAGTATGTAAAAAACCGCTTGCAACGAAATGACTCCAGAACACGTAAAAACCTGCTTGCAACGATATGACCCCAGAGCACTTAAAAACCCGCTTACAACGAAATGCCTTCAGAGCACTTAAAAACCCGCTTGCAACGAAATGACTCCAGAGCACTTAAAAACCCGCTTGCAACGAATTGACTCCAGAGCACTTAAACACCCGCTTGCAACGAAATGACTCCAGAGCACTTAAAAACCCGCTTGCAACGAAATGACTCCAGAGTACTTAAAAACCCGCTTGCAACGAAATGACTCCAGAGCACTTAAAAAACCCGCTTCCAGTGAAATGTCTGAGAAGTATGTAAAAACCCGCTTGCAACGAAATGACCCAAAAGCATGTAAAAAACGCTTGCAACGAAATGACTCCAGAGTACTTAAAAACCCGCTTGCAACGAAATGCCTACAGAGCACTTAAAAAACCCGCTTCCAGTGAAATGTCTGAGAAGTATGTAAAAACCCGCTTGCAACGAAATGACTCCAGAGTACTTAAAAACCCGCTTGCAACGAAATGACTCCAGAGCACTTAAAAAACCAGCTTCCAGTGAAATGTCTGAGAAGTATGTAAATACCCGCTTGCAACGAAATGACTCCAGAGCACTTAAAAAACTCATTTCTAGTTAAATGTCAGAGAAGTATGTAAAAACCCGCTTGCAACGAAATGACTCCAGAGCATGTAAAAAACGCTTGCAACGAAATGACTCCAGAGTACTTAAAAACCCGCTTGCAACGAAATGCCTACAGAGCACTTAAAAAACCCGCTTCCAGTGAAATGTCTGAGAAGTATGTAAAAACCCGCTTGCAACGAAATGACTCCAGAACACGTAAAAATCCGCTTGCAACAAAATGACTCCAGAGCACTTAAAAACCCGCTTGCAACGAAATGACTCCAGAGCACTTAAAAACCCGCTTACAAAGAAATGACTCCAGAGTACTTAAAAACGAGCTTGCAGCGAAATGACTCCAGAGCACTTAAAAACCCGCTTGCAACGAAATTACTCCAGAACACATAAAAACCCGCATGCAACGAAAAGACTCCAGAGCACTTTAAACCCGCTTGCAACGAAATGACTCCAGAGCACTTAAAAACCCGCTTGCAACGAAATTACTCCAGAGTACTTAAAAACCTGCTTGCAACGAAATGACTCCAGAGCACTTAAAAACCCGCTTACAACGAAATGCCTTCAGAGCACTTAAAAACCCGCTTGCAACGAAATGACTCCAGAGCACTTAAAAACCCGCTTGCAACGAAATGAGTCCAGAGCACTTAAAAACCCGCTTGCAACGAAATGTCTCCAGAGCACTTAAAAACCCGCTTACAACGAAATGACTCCAGAGCACTTAAAAAACCCGCTCTCAGTGAAATGTCTGAGAAGTATGTAAAAAACCGCTTGCAACGAAATGACTCCAGAACACGTAAAAACCTGCTTGCAACGATATGACCCCAGAGCACTTAAAAACCCGCTTACAACGAAATGCCTTCAGAGCACTTAAAAACCTGCTTGCAACGAAATGACTCCAGAGCACTTAAAAACCCGCTTGCAACGAATTGACTCCAGAGCACTTAAACACCCGCTTGCAACGAAATGACTCCAGAGCACTTAAAAACCCGCTTGCAACGAAATGACTCCAGAGTACTTAAAAACCCGCTTGCAACGAAATGACTCCAGAGCACTTAAAAAACCCGCTTCCAGTGAAATGTCTGAGAAGTATGTAAAAACCCGCTTGCAACGAAATGACCCAAAAGCATGTAAAAAACGCTTGCAACGAAATGACTCCAGAGTACTTAAAAACCCGCTTGCAACGAAATGCCTACAGAGCACTTAAAAAACCCGCTTCCAGTGAAATGTCTGAGAAGTATGTAAAAACCCGCTTGCAACGAAATGACTCCAGAGCACTTAAAAACCCGCTTGCAACGAAATGACTCCAGAGCACTTAAAAACCCGCTTACAACGAAATGCCTTCAGAGCACTTAAAAACCCGCTTGCAACGAAATGACTCCAGAGCACTTAAAAACCCGCTTGCAACAAAATTACTCCAGAGTACTTAAAAACCCGTTTGCAACGAAATGACACCAGAGCACTTAAAAACCCGCTTGCAATGAAATGACTCCAGAGCACTTAAAAACCCGCTTAGAACAAAATGCCTTCAGAGCCCTTAAAAACCCGCTTGCAACCAAATGACTCCAGAACACTTAAAAACCCGCTTGCAACGAAATGCCTTCAGAGCACGTAAAAAACCGCTTGCAACGAAATGACTCCAGAGCACTTAAGAACCCGCTTACAACGAAATGCCTTCAGAGCACGTAAAAACCCGCTTGCAACGAAATGACTCCAGAGCACTTAAAAACCCGCTTGCAACGAAATGACTCCAGAGCACTTAAGAACCCGCTTGCAACGAAATGACTCCAGAGCACTTAAGAACCCGCTTACAACGAAATGCATTCAGAGCACGTAAAAACCCGCTTGCAACGAAATGACTCCAGAGCACTTAAAAACCCGCTTGCAACGAAATGACTCCAGAGCACTTAAGAACCCGCTTACAACGAAATGCCTTCAGAGCACGTAAAAACCCGCTTGCAACTAAATGACTCCAGAGCACTTAAAAACCCGCTTGCAACGAAATGACTCCAGAGTACTTAAAAACCCGCTTGCAACGAAATGACTCCAGAGCACTTAAAAAACCCGCTTCCAGTGAAATGTCTGAGAAGTATGTAAAAACCCGCTTGCAACGAAATGACTCCAGAGTACTTAAAAACCCGCTTGCAACGAATTGACTCCAGAGCACTTAAAAAACCCGCTTCCAGTGAAATGTCTGAGAAGTATGTAAAAACCCGCTTACAACGAAATGACTCCAGAGCATGTAAAACCCGCTTGCAACGAAATGACTCCAGAGTACTTAAAAACCCGCTTGCAACGAAATGCCTACAGAACACTTAAAAAACCCGCTTCCAGTGAAATGTCTGAGAAGTATGTAAAAACCCGCTTGCAACGAAATGACTCCAGAACAAGTAAAATACTGCTTGCAACGAAATGACTCCAGAGCACTTAAAAACCCGCTTACAACGAAATGCCTTCAGAGCACTTAAAAACCCGCTTGCAACGAAATGACTCCAGAGCACTTAAAAACCCGCTTGCAACGAAATGACTCCAGAGCACTTAAACACCCGCTTGCAACGAAATGACTCCAGAGCACTTAAAAACCCGCTTGCAACAAAATGACTCCAGAGCACTTAAAAACCCGCTTGCAACGAAATGACTCCAGAGCACTTAAAAACCCGCTTGCAACGAAATGACTCCAGAGCACTTAAAAACCCGCTTGCAACGAAATGACTCCAGAGCACTTAAAAACCCGCTTGCAACGAAATGACTCCAGAGCACTTAAAAACCCGCTTGCAACGAAATGACTCCAGAGCACTTAAAAACCCGCTTGCAACGAAATGACTCCAGAGCACTTAAAAAACCAGCTTCCAGTGAAATGTCTGAGAAGTATGTAAATACCCGCTTGCAACGAAATGACTCCAGAGCACTTAAAAAACTCATTTCTAGTTAAATGTCAGAGAAGTATGTAAAAACCCGCTTGCAACGAAATGACTTCAGAGCATGTAAAAAACGCTTGGAACGAAATGACTCCAGAGTACTTAAAAACCCGCTTGCAACGAAATGCCTACAGAGCACTTAAAAAACCCGCTTCCAGTGAAATGTCTGAGAAGTATGTAAAAACCCGCTTGCAACGAAATGACTCCAGAACACGTAAAAATCCGCTTGCAACAAAATGACTCCAGAGCACTTAAAAACCCGCTTGCAACGAAATGACTCCAGAGCACTTAAAAACCCGCTTACAACGAAATGACTCCAGAGTACTTAAAAACGCGCTTGCAGCGAAATGACTCCAGAGCACTTAAAAACCCGCTTGCAACGAAATTACTCCAGAACACATAAAAACCCGCATGCAACGAAATGACTCCAGAGCACTTTAAACCCGCTTGCAACGAAATGACTCCAGAGCACTTAAAAACCCGCTTGCAACGAAATTACTCCAGAGTACTTAAAAACCTGCTTGCAACGAAATGACTCCAGAGCACTTAAAAACCCGCTTACAACGAAATGCCTTCAGAGCACTTAAAAACCCGCTTGCAACGAAATGACTCCAGAGCACTTAAAAACCCGCTTGCAACGAAATGACTCCAGAGCACTTAAAAACCCGCTTACAACGAAATGCCTTCAGAGCACGTAAAAACCCGCTTGCAACGAAATGACTCCAGAGCACTTAAAAACCCGCTTGCAACGAAATGTCTCCAGAGCACTTAAAAACCCGCTTACAACGAAATGACTCCAGAGCACTTAAAAAACCCGCTCTCAGTGAAATGTCTGAGAAGTATGTAAAAAACCGCTTGCAAAGAAATGACTCCAGAACACGTAAAAACCTGCTTGCAATGATAGGACTCCAGAGCACTTAAAAACCCGCTTACAACGAAATGCCTTCAGAGCACTTAAAAACCCGCTTGCAACGAAATGACTCCAGAGCACTTAAAAACCCGCTTGCAACGAATTGACTCCAGAGCACTTAAACACCCGCTTGCAACGAAATGACTCCAGAGCACTTAAAAACCCGCTTGCAACGAATTGACTCCAGAGTACTTAAAAACCCGCTTGCAACGAAATGACTCCAGAGCACTTAAAAACCCGCTTGCAACGAAATGACTCCAGAACACTTAAATACCCGCTTGCAATGAAATGACTCCAGAGCACTTAAAAACCCGCTTGCAACGAAATGACTCCAGAGCACTTAAAAACCCGCTTGCAACGAAATGACTCCAGAGCACTTAAAAACCCGCTTGCAACGAAATGACTCCAGAGCACTTAAAAACCCGCTTGCAACGAAATGACTCCAGAGTACTTAAAAACCCGCTTGCAACGAAATGACTCCAGAGCACTTAAAAAACCAGCTTCCAGTGAAATGTCTGAGAAGTATGTAAATACCCGCTTGCAACCAAATGACTCCAGAGCACTTAAAAAACTCATTTCTAGTTAAATGTCAGAGAAGTATGTAAAAACCCGCTTGCAACGAAATGACTCCAGAGCATGTAAAAAACGCTTGCAACGAAATGACTCCAGAGTACTTAAAAACCCGCTTGCAACGAAATGCCTACAGAGCACTTAAAAAACCCGCTTCCAGTGAAATGTCTGAGAAGTATGTAAAAACCCGCTTGCAACGAAATGACTCCAGAACACGTAAAAATCCGCTTGCAACAAAATGACTCCAGAGCACTTAAAAACCCGCTTGCAACGAAATGACTCCAGAGCACTTAAAAACCCGCTTACAACGAAATGACTCCAGAGTACTTAAAAACGAGCTTGCAGCGAAATGACTCCAGAGCACTTAAAAACCCGCTTGCAACGAAATTACTCCAGAACACATAAAAACCCGCATGCAACGAAATGACTCCAGAGCACTTTAAACCCGCTTGCAACGAAATGACTCCAGAGCACTTAAAAACCCGCTTGCAACGAAATGACTCCAGAGCACTTAAAAACCCGCTTGCAACGAAATGACTCCAGAGCACTTAAGAACCCGCTTACAACGAAATGCCTTCAGAGCACGTAAAAACCCGCTTGCAACGAAATGACTCCAGAGCACTTAAAAACCCGCTTGCAACGAAATGACTCCAGAGCACTTAAGAACCCGCTTACAACGAAATGCCTTCAGAGCACGTAAAAACCCGCTTGCAACTAAATGACTCCAGAGCACTTAAAAACCCGCTTGCAACGAAATGACTCCAGAGTACTTAAAAACCCGCTTGCAACGAAATGACTCCAGAGCACTTAAAAAACCCGCTTCCAGTGAAATGTCTGAGAAGTATGTAAAAACCCGCTTGCAACGAAATGACTCCAGAGTACTTAAAAACCCGCTTGCAACGAATTGACTCCAGAGCACTTAAAAAACCCGCTTCCAGTGAAATGTCTGAGAAGTATGTAAAAACCCGCTTACAACGAAATGACTCCAGAGCATGTAAAACCCGCTTGCAACGAAATGACTCCAGAGTACTTAAAAACCCGCTTGCAACGAAATGCCTACAGAACACTTAAAAAACCCGCTTCCAGTGAAATGTCTGAGAAGTATGTAAAAAACCGCTTGCAAAGAAATGACTCCAGAGCACTTAAAAACCCGCTTACAACGAAATGCCTTCAGAGCACTTAAAAACCCGCTTGCAACGAAATGACTCCAGAGCACTTAAAAACCCGCTTGCAACGAATTGACTCCAGAGCACTTAAACACCCGCTTGCAACGAAATGACTCCAGAGCACTTAAAAACCCGCTTGCAACGAATTGACTCCAGAGTACTTAAAAACCCGCTTGCAACGAAATGACTCCAGAGCACTTAAAAACCCGCTTGCAACGAAATGACTCCAGAACACTTAAATACCCGCTTGCAATGAAATGACTCCAGAGCACTTAAAAACCCGCTTGCAACGAAATGACTCCAGAGCACTTAAAAACCCGCTTGCAACGAAATGACTCCAGAGCACTTAAAAACCCGCTTGCAGCGAAATGACTCCAGAGCACTTAAAAAACCAGCTTCCAGTGAAATGTCTGAGAAGTATGTAAATACCCGCTTGCAACCAAATGACTCCAGAGCACTTAAAAAACTCATTTCTAGTTAAATGTCAGAGAAGTATGTAAAAACCCGCTTGCAACGAAATGACTCCAGAGCATGTAAAAAACGCTTGCAACGAAATGACTCCAGAGTACTTAAAAACCCGCTTGCAACGAAATGCCTACAGAGCACTTAAAAAACCCGCTTCCAGTGAAATGTCTGAGAAGTATGTAAAAACCCGCTTGCAACGAAATGACTCCAGAACACGTAAAAATCCGCTTGCAACAAAATGACTCCAGAGCACTTAAAAACCCGCTTGCAACGAAATGACTCCAGAGCACTTAAAAACCCGCTTACAACGAAATGACTCCAGAGTACTTAAAAACGAGCTTGCAGCGAAATGACTCCAGAGCACTTAAAAACCCGCTTGCAACGAAATTACTCCAGAACACATAAAAACCCGCATGCAACGAAATGACTCCAGAGCACTTTAAACCCGCTTGCAACGAAATGACTCCAGAGCACTTAAAAAGCCGCTTGCAACGAAATTACTCCAGAGTACTTAAAAACCTGCTTGCAACGAAATGACTCCAGAGCACTTAAAAACCCGCTTACAACGAAATGCCTTCAGAGCACTTAAAAACCCGCTTGCAACGAAATGACTCCAGAGCACTTAAAAACCCGCTTGCAACGAAATGAGTCCAGAGCACTTAAAAACCCGCTTGCAACGAAATGTCTCCAGAGCACTTAAAAACCCGCTTACAACGAAATGACTCCAGAGCACTTAAAAAACCCGCTCTCAGTGAAATGTCTGAGAAGTATGTAAAAAACCGCTTGCAACGAAATGACTCCAGAACACGTAAAAACCTGCTTGCAACGATATGACCCCAGAGCACTTAAAAACCCGCTTACAACGAAATGCCTTCAGAGCACTTAAAAACCCGCTTGCAACGAAATGACTCCAGAGCACTTAAAAACCCGCTTGCAACGAATTGACTCCAGAGCACTTAAACACCCGCTTGCAACGAAATGACTCCAGAGCACTTAAAAACCCGCTTGCAACGAAATGACTCCAGAGTACTTAAAAACCCGCTTGCAACGAAATGACTCCAGAGCACTTAAAAAACCCGCTTCCAGTGAAATGTCTGAGAAGTATGTAAAAACCCGCTTGCAACGAAATGACCCAAAAGCATGTAAAAAACGCTTGCAACGAAATGACTCCAGAGTACTTAAAAACCCGCTTGCAACGAAATGCCTACAGAGCACTTAAAAAACCCGCTTCCAGTGAAATGTCTGAGAAGTATGTAAAAACCCGCTTGCAACGAAATGACTCCAGAGTACTTAAAAACCCGCTTGCAACGAAATGACTCCAGAGCACTTAAAAAACCAGCTTCCAGTGAAATGTCTGAGAAGTATGTAAATACCCGCTTGCAACGAAATGACTCCAGAGCACTTAAAAAACTCATTTCTAGTTAAATGTCAGAGAAGTATGTAAAAACCCGATGCAAAGAAATGACTCCAGAGCATGTAAAAAACGCTTGCAACGAAATGACTCCAGAGTACTTAAAAACCCGCTTGCAACGAAATGCCTACAGAGCACTTAAAAAACCCGCTTCCAGTGAAATGTCTGAGAAGTATGTAAAAACCCGCTTGCAACGAAATGACTCCAGAACACGTAAAAATCCGCTTGCAACAAAATGACTCCAGAGCACTTAAAAACCCGCTTGCAACGAAATGACTCCAGAGCACTTAAAAACCGGCTTACAACGAAATGACTCCAGAGTACTTAAAAACGAGCTTGCAGCGAAATGACTCCAGAGCACTTAAAAACCCGCTTGCAACGAAATTACTCCAGAACACATAAAAACCCGCATGCAACGAAATGACTCCAGAGCACTTTAAACCCGCTTGCAACGAAATGACTCCAGAGCACTTAAAAACCCGCTTGCAACGAAATTACTCCAGAGTACTTAAAAACCTGCTTGCAACGAAATGACTCCAGAGCACTTAAAAACCCGCTTACAACGAAATGCCTTCAGAGCACTTAAAAACCCGCTTGCAACGAAATGACTCCAGAGCACTTAAAAACCCGCTTGCAACGAAATGAGTCCAGAGCACTTAAAAACCCGCTTGCAACGAAATGTCTCCAGAGCACTTAAAAACCCGCTTACAACGAAATGACTCCAGAGCACTTAAAAAACCCGCTCTCAGTGAAATGTCTGAGAAGTATGTAAAAAACCGCTTGCAACGAAATGACTCCAGAACACGTAAAAACCTGCTTGCAACGATATGACCCCAGAGCACTTAAAAACCCGCTTACAACGAAATGCCTTCAGAGCACTTAAAAACCTGCTTGCAACGAAATGACTCCAGAGCACTTAAAAACCCGCTTGCAACGAATTGACTCCAGAGCACTTAAACACCCGCTTGCAACGAAATGACTCCAGAGCACTTAAAAACCCGCTTGCAACGAAATGACTCCAGAGTACTTAAAAACCCGCTTGCAACGAAATGACTCCAGAGCACTTAAAAAACCCGCTTCCAGTGAAATGTCTGAGAAGTATGTAAAAACCCGCATGCAACGAAATGACCCAAAAGCATGTAAAAAACGCTTGCAACGAAATGACTCCAGAGTACTTAAAAACCCGCTTGCAACGAAATGCCTACAGAGCACTTAAAAAACCCGCTTCCAGTGAAATGTCTGAGAAGTATGTAAAAACCCGCTTGCAACGAAATGACTCCAGAACACGTAAAAACCCGCTTGCAACGAAAAGACTTTAGAGCACTTAAAAACCCGCTTACAACGAAATGCCTTCAGAGCACGTAAAAACCCGCTTGCAATGAAATGACTCCAGAGCACTTAAAAACCCGCTTGCAACGAAACGACTCCAGAGCACTTAAAAACCCGCTTGCAACGAAATTACTCCAGAGTACTTAAAAACCCGCTTGCAACGAAATGACTCCAGAGCACTTAAAAACCCGCTTACAACGAAATGCCTTCAGAGCACTTAAAAACCCGCTTGCAACGAAATGACTCCAGAGCACTTAAAAACCCGCTTGCAACGAAATGACTCCAGAGCACTTAAAAACCCGCTTACAACGAAATGCCTTCAGAGCACTTAAAAACCCGCTTGCAACGAAATGACTCCAGAGCACTTAAAAACCCGCTTAAAACAAAATTACTCCAGAGTACTTAAAAACCCGCTTGCAACGAAATGACTCCAGAGCACTTAAAAACCCGCTTGCAATGAAATGACTCCAGAGCACTTAAAAAACCCGCTTAGAACAAAATGCCTTCAGAGCCCTTAAAAACCCGCTTGCAACCAAATGACTCCAGAACACTTAAAAACCCGCTTGCAACGAAATGCCTTCAGAGCACGTAAAAAACCGCTTGCAACGAAATGACTCCAGAGCACTTAAGAACCCGCTTACAACGAAATGCCTTCAGAGCACGTAAAAACCCGCTTGCAACGAAATGACTCCAGAGCACTTAAAAACCCGCTTGCAACGAAATGACTCCAGAGCACTTAAGAACCCGCTTGCAACGAAATGACTCCAGAGCACTTAAGAACCCGCTTACAACGAAATGCCTTCAGAGCACGTAAAAACCCGCTTGCAACGAAATGACTCCAGAGCACTTAAAAACCCGCTTGCAACGAAATGACTCCAGAGCACTTAAGAACCCGCTTACAACGAAATGCCTTCAGAGCACGTAAAAACCCGCTTGCAACTAAATGACTCCAGAGCACTTAAAAACCCGCTTGCAACGATATGACTCCAGAGTACTTAAAAACCCGCTTGCAACGAAATGACTCCAGAGCACTTAAAAAACCCGCTTCCAGTGAAATGTCTGAGAAGTATGTAAAAACCCGCTTGCAACGAAATGACTCCAGAGTACTTAAAAACCCGCTTGCAACGAATTGACTCCAGAGCACTTAAAAAACCCGCTTCCAGTGAAATGTCTGAGAAGTATGTAAAAACCCGCTTACAACGAAATGACTCCAGAGCATGTAAAACCCGCTTGCAACGAAATGACTCCAGAGTACTTAAAAACCCGCTTGCAACGAAATGCCTACAGAACACTTAAAAAACCCGCTTCCAGTGAAATGTCTGAGAAGTATGTAAAAACCCGCTTGCAACGAAATGACTCCAGAACACGTAAAAACCCGCTTGCAACGAAATGACTCCGGAGCACTTAAAAACCCGCTTACAACGAAATGCCTTCAGAGCACTTAAAAACCCGCTTGCAACGAAATGACTCCAGAGTACTTAAAAACCCGCTTGCAATGAAATGACTCCAGAGCACTTAAAAAACCCGCTCTCAGTGAAATATCTGAGAAGTATGTAAAAACCCGCTTGCAACGAAATGACTCCAGAACAAGTAAAATACTGCTTGCAACGAAATGACTCCAGAGCACTTAAAAACCCGCTTACAACGAAATGCCTTCAGAGCACTTAAAAACCCGCTTGCAACGAAATGACTCCAGAGCACTTAAAAACCCGCTTGCAACGAAATGACTCCAGAGCACTTAAACACCCGCTTGCAACGAAATGACTCCAGAGCACTTAAAAACCCGCTTGCAACGAAATGACTCCAGAGCACTTAAAAACCCGCTTGCAACGAAATGACTCCAGAGCACTTAAAAACCCGCTTGCAACGAAATGACTCCAGAGCACTTAAAAACCCGCTTGCAACGAAATGACTCCAGAGCACTTAAAAACCCGCTTGCAACGAAATGACTCCAGAGCACTTAAAAACCCGCTTGCAACGAAATGACTCCAGAGCACTTAAAAAACCAGCTTCCAGTGAAATGTCTGAGAAGTATGTAAATACCCGCTTGCAACGAAATGACTCCAGAGCACTTAAAAAACTCATTTCTAGTTAAATGTCAGAGAAGTATGTAAAAACCCGCTTGCAACGAAATGACTCCAGAGCATGTAAAAAACGCTTGGAACGAAATGACTCCAGAGTACTTAAAAACCCGCTTGCAACGAAATGCCTACAGAGCACTTAAAAAACCCGCTTCCAGTGAAATGTCTGAGAAGTATGTAAAAACCCGCTTGCAACGAAATGACTCCAGAACACGTAAAAATCCGCTTGCAACAAAATGACTCCAGAGCACTTAAAAACCCGCTTGCAACGAAATGACTCCAGAGCACTTAAAAACCCGCTTACAACGAAATGACTCCAGAGTACTTAAAAACGCGCTTGCAGCGAAATGACTCCAGAGCACTTAAAAACCCGCTTGCAACGAAATTACTCCAGAACACATAAAAACCCGCATGCAACGAAATGACTCCAGAGCACTTTAAACCCGCTTGCAACGAAATGACTCCAGAGCACTTAAAAACCCGCTTGCAACGAAATTACTCCAGAGTACTTAAAAACCTGCTTGCAACGAAATGACTCCAGAGCACTTAAAAACCCGCTTGCAACGAAATGACTCCAGAGCACTTAAAAACCCGCTTGCAACGAAATGACTCCAGAGCACTTAAAAACCCGCTTACAACGAAATTCCTTCAGAGCACGTAAAAACCCGCTTGCAACGAAATGACTCCAGAGCACTTAAAAACCCGCTTGCAACGAAATGTCTCCAGAGCACTTAAAAACCCGCTTACAACGAAATGACTCCAGAGCACTTAAAAAACCCGCTCTCAGTGAAATGTCTGAGAAGTATGTAAAAAACCGCTTGCAAAGAAATGACTCCAGAACACGTAAAAACCTGCTTGCAATGATATGACTCCAGAGCACTTAAAAACCCGCTTACAACAAAATGCCTTCAGAGCACTTAAAAAACCGCTTGCAACGAAATGACTCCAGAGCACTTAAAAACCCGCTTGCAACGAATTGACTCCAGAGCACTTAAACACCCGCTTGCAACGAAATGACTCCAGAGCACTTAAAAACCCGCTTGCAACGAAATGACTCCAGAGTACTTAAAAATCCGCTTGCAACGAAATGACTCCAGAGCACTTAAAAAACCCGCTTCCAGTGAAATGTCTGAGAAGTATGTAAAAACCCGCTTGCAACGAAATGACCCAAGAGCATGTAAAAAACGCTTGCAACGAAATGACTCCAGAGTACTTAAAAACCCGCTTGCAACGAAATGCCTACAGAGCACTTAAAAAACCCGCTTCCAGTGAAATGTCTGAGAAGTATGTAAAAACCCGCTTGCAACGAAATGACTCCAGAACACGTAAAAACCCGCTTGCAACGAAAAGACTTTAGAGCACTTAAAAACCCGCTTACAACGAAATGCCTTCAGAGCAAGTAAAAACCCGCTTGCAATGAAATGACTCCAGAGCACTTAAAAACCCGCTTGCAAAGAAATGACTCCAGAGCACTTAAAAACCCGCTTGCAACGAAATTACTCCAGAGTACTTAAAAACCCGCTTGCAACGAAATGACTCCAGAGCACTTAAAAACCTGCTTACAACGAAATGCCTTCAGAGCACTTAAAAACCCGCTTGCAACGAAATGACTCCAGAGCACTTAAAAACCCGCTTGCAACGAAATGACTCCAGAGCACTTAAAAACCCGCTTACAACGAAATGCCTTCAGAGCACTTAAAAACCCGCTTGCAACGAATTGACTCCAGAGCACTTAAAAACCCGCTTGCAACAAAATTACTCCAGAGTACTTAAAAACCCGCTTGCAACGAAATGACTCCAGAGCACTTAAAAACCCGCTTGCAATGAAATGACTCCAGAGCACTTAAAAACCCGCTTAGAACAAAATGCCTTCAGAGCCCTTAAAAACCCGCTTGCAACCAAATGACTCCAGAACACTTAAAAACCCGCTTGCAACGAAATGCCTTCAGAGCACGTAAAAAACCGCTTGCAACGAAATGACTCCAGAGCACTTAAGAACCCGCTTACAACGAAATGCCTTCAGAGCACGTAAAAACCCGCTTGCAACGAAATGACTCCAGAGCACTTAAAAACCCGCTTGCAACGAAATGACTCCAGAGCACTTAAGAACCCGCTTACAACGAAATGCCTTCAGAGCACGTAAAAACCCGCTTGCAACGAAATGACTCCAGAGCACTTAAAAACCCGCTTGCAACGAAATGACTCCAGAGTACTTAAAAACCCGCTTGCAACGAAATGACTCCAGAGCACTTAAAAAACCCGCTTCCAGTGAAATGTCTGAGAAGTATGTAAAAACCCGCTTGCAATGAAATGACTCCAGAGTACTTAAAAACCCGCTTGCAACGAAATGACTCCAGAGCACTTAAAAAACCCGCTTCCAGTGAAATGTCTGAGACGTATGTAAAAACCCGCTTACAACGAAATGACTCCAGAGCATGTAAAACCCGCTTGCAACGAAATGCCTTCAGAGCACTTAAAAACCCGCTTGCAACGAAATGACTCCAGAGTACTTAAAAACCCGCTTGCAACGAAATGACTCCAGAACATATAAAAACCCGCTTGCAATGAAATGACTCCAGAGCACTTAAAAAACCCGCTCTCAGTGAAATATCTGAAAAGTATGTAAAAACCCGCTTGCAACGAAATGACTCCAGAACACGTAAAATCCTGCTTGCAACGAAATGACTCCAGAGCACTTAAAAACCCGCTTACAACGAAATGCCTTCAGAGCATTTAAAAACCCGCTTGCAACGAAATGACTCCAGAGCACTTAAAAACCCGCTTGCAACGAAATGACTCCAGAGCACTTAAAAACCCGTTTGCAACGAAATGACTCCAGAGCACTTAAAAACCCGCTTACAACGAAATGACTCCAGAGTACTTAAAAACGCGCTTGCAGCGAAATGACTCCAGAGCACTTAAAAACCCGCTTGCAACGAAATTACTCCAGAACACATAAAAACCCGCATGCAACGAAATGACTCCAGAGCACTTTAAACCCGCTTGCAACGAAATGACTCCAGAGCACTTAAAAACCCGCTTGCAACGAAATTACTCCAGAGTACTTAAAAACCTGCTTGCAACGAAATGACTCCAGAGCACTTAAAAACCCGCTTACAACGAAATGCCTTCAGAGCACTTAAAAACCCGCTTGCAACGAAATGACTCCAGAGCACTTAAAAACCCGCTTGCAACGAAATGACTCCAGAGCACTTAAAAACCCGCTTGCAACGAAATGCCTTCAGAGCACGTAAAAACCCGCTTGCAACGAAATGACTCCAGAGCACTTAAAAACCCGCTTGCAACGAAATGTCTCCAGAGCACTTAAAAACCCGCTTACAACGAAATGACTCCAGAGCACTTAAAAAACCCGCTCTCAGTGAAATGTCTGAGAAGTATGTAAAAAACCGCTTGCAACGAAATGACTCCAGAACACGTAAAAACCTGCTTGCAATGATATGACTCCAGAGCACTTAAAAACCCGCTTACAACGAAATGCCTTCAGAGCACTTAAAAACCCGCTTGCAACGAAATGACTCCAGAGCACTTAAAAACCCGCTTGCAACGAATTGACTCCAGAGCACTTAAACACCCGCTTGCAACGAAATGACTCCAGAGCACTTAAAAACCTGCTTGCAACGAAATGACTCCAGAGTACTTAAAAATCCGCTTGCAACGAAATGACTCCAGAGCACTTAAAAAACCCGCTTCCAGTGAAATGTCTGAGAAGTATGTAAAAACCCGCTTGCAACGAAATGACCCAAGAGCATGTAAAAAACGCTTGCAACGAAATGACTCCAGAGTACTTAAAAACCCGCTTGCAACGAAATGCCTACAGAGCACTTAAAAAACCCGCTTCCAGTGAAATGTCTGAGAAGTATGTAAAAACCCGCTTGCAACGAAATGACTCCAGAACACGTAAAAACCCGCTTGCAACGAAAAGACTTTAGAGCACTTAAAAACCCGCTTACAACGAAATGCCTTCAGAGCAAGTAAAAACCCGCTTGCAATGAAATGGCTCCAGAGCACTTAAAAACCCGCTTGCAACGAAATGACTCCAGAGCACTTAAAAACCCGCTTGCAACGAATTGACTCCAGAGCACTTAAACACCCGCTTGCAACGAAATGACTCCAGAGCACTTAAAAACCCGCTTGCAACGAAATGACTCCAGAGTACTTAAAAATCCGCTTGCAACGAAATGACTCCAGAGCACTTAAAAAACCCGCTTCCAGTGAAATGTCTGAGAAGTATGTAAAAACCCGCTTGCAACGAAATGACCCAAGAGCATGTAAAAAACGCTTGCAACGAAATGACTCCAGAGTACTTAAAAACCCGCTTGCAACGAAATGCCTACAGAGCACTTAAAAAACCCGCTTCCAGTGAAATGTCTGAGAAGTATGTAAAAACCCGCTTGCAACGAAATGACTCCAGAACACGTAAAAACCCGCTTGCAACGAAAAGACTTTAGAGCACTTAAAAACCCGCTTACAACGAAATGCCTTCAGAGCAAGTAAAAACCCGCTTGCAATGAAATGACTCCAGAGCACTTAAAAACCCGCTTGCAAAGAAATGACTCCAGAGCACTTAAAAACCCGCTTGCAACGAAATTACTCCAGAGTACTTAAAAACCCGCTTGCAACGAAATGACTCCAGAGCACTTAAAAACCCGCTTACAACGAAATGCCTTCAGAGCACTTAAAAACCCGCTTGCAACGAAATGACTCCAGAGCACTTAAAAACCCGCTTGCAACGAAATGACTCCAGAGCACTTAAAAACCCGCTTACAACGAAATGCCTTCAGAGCACTTAAAAACCCGCTTGCAACGAATTGACTCCAGAGCACTTAAAAACCCGCTTGCAACAAAATTACTCCAGAGTACTTAAAAACCCGCTTGCAACGAAATGACTCCAGAGCACTTAAAAACCCGCTTGCAATGAAATGACTCCAGAGCACTTAAAAACCCGCTTAGAACAAAATGCCTTCAGAGCCCTTAAAAACCCGCTTGCAACCAAATGACTCCAGAACACTTAAAAACCCGCTTGCAACGAAATGCCTTCAGAGCACGTAAAAAACCGCTTGCAACGAAATGACTCCAGAGCACTTAAGAACCCGCTTACAACGAAATGCCTTCAGAGCACGTAAAAACCCGCTTGCAACGAAATGACTCCAGAGCACTTAAAAACCCGCTTGCAACGAAATGACTCCAGAGCACTTAAGAACCCGCTTACAACGAAATGCCTTCAGAGCACGTAAAAACCCGCTTGCAACGAAATGACTCCAGAGCACTTAAAAACCCGCTTGCAACGAAATGACTCCAGAGTACTTAAAAACCCGCTTGCAACGAAATGACTCCAGAGCACTTAAAAAACCCGCTTCCAGTGAAATGTCTGAGAAGTATGTAAAAACCCGCTTGCAATGAAATGACTCCAGAGTACTTAAAAACCCGCTTGCAACGAAATGACTCCAGAGCACTTAAAAAACCCGCTTCCAGTGAAATGTCTGAGACGTATGTAAAAACCCGCTTACAACGAAATGACTCCAGAGCATGTAAAACCCGCTTGCAACGAAATGACTCCAGAGTACTTAAAAACCAGCTTGCAACGAAATGCCTACAGAACACTTAAAAAACCCGCTTCCAGTGAAATGTCTGAGAAGTATGTAAAAACCCGCTTGCAACGAAATGAATCCAGAACACGTAAAAACCCGCTTGCAACGAAATGACTCCAGAGCACTTAAAAACCCGCTTACAACGAAATGCCTTCAGAGCACTTAAAAACCCGCTTGCAACGAAATGACTCCAGAGTACTTAAAAACCCGCTTGCAACGAAATGACTCCAGAACATATAAAAACCCGCTTGCAATGAAATGACTCCAGAGCACTTAAAAAACCCGCTCTCAGTGAAATATCTGAAAAGTATGTAAAAACCCGCTTGCAACGAAATGACTCCAGAACACGTAAAATCCTGCTTGCAACGAAATGACTCCAGAGCACTTAAAAACCCGCTTACAACGAAATGCCTTCAGAGCATTTAAAAACCCGCTTGCAACGAAATGACTCCAGAGCACTTAAAAACCCGCTTGCAACGAAATGACTCCAGAGCACTTAAAAACCCGTTTGCAACGAAATGACTCCAGAGCACTTAAAAACCCGCTTACAACGAAATGACTCCAGAGTACTTAAAAACGCGCTTGCAGCGAAATGACTCCAGAGCACTTAAAAACCCGCTTGCAACGAAATTACTCCAGAACACATAAAAACCCGCATGCAACGAAATGACTCCAGAGCACTTTAAACCCGCTTGCAACGAAATGACTCCAGAGCACTTAAAAACCCGCTTGCAACGAAATTACTCCAGAGTACTTAAAAACCTGCTTGCAACGAAATGACTCCAGAGCACTTAAAAACCCGCTTACAACGAAATGCCTTCAGAGCACTTAAAAACCCGCTTGCAACGAAATGACTCCAGAGCACTTAAAAACCCGCTTGCAACGAAATGACTCCAGAGCACTTAAAAACCCGCTTGCAACGAAATGCCTTCAGAGCACGTAAAAACCCGCTTGCAACGAAATGACTCCAGAGCACTTAAAAACCCGCTTGCAACGAAATGTCTCCAGAGCACTTAAAAACCCGCTTACAACGAAATGACTCCAGAGCACTTAAAAAACCCGCTCTCAGTGAAATGTCTGAGAAGTATGTAAAAAACCGCTTGCAACGAAATGACTCCAGAACACGTAAAAACCTGCTTGCAATGATATGACTCCAGAGCACTTAAAAACCCGCTTACAACGAAATGCCTTCAGAGCACTTAAAAACCCGCTTGCAACGAAATGACTCCAGAGCACTTAAAAACCCGCTTGCAACGAATTGACTCCAGAGCACTTAAACACCCGCTTGCAACGAAATGACTCCAGAGCACTTAAAAACCTGCTTGCAACGAAATGACTCCAGAGTACTTAAAAATCCGCTTGCAACGAAATGACTCCAGAGCACTTAAAAAACCCGCTTCCAGTGAAATGTCTGAGAAGTATGTAAAAACCCGCTTGCAACGAAATGACCCAAGAGCATGTAAAAAACGCTTGCAACGAAATGACTCCAGAGTACTTAAAAACCCGCTTGCAACGAAATGCCTACAGAGCACTTAAAAAACCCGCTTCCAGTGAAATGTCTGAGAAGTATGTAAAAACCCGCTTGCAACGAAATGACTCCAGAACACGTAAAAACCCGCTTGCAACGAAAAGACTTTAGAGCACTTAAAAACCCGCTTACAACGAAATGCCTTCAGAGCAAGTAAAAACCCGCTTGCAATGAAATGGCTCCAGAGCACTTAAAAACCCGCTTGCAACGAAATGACTCCAGAGCACTTAAAAACCCGCTTGCAACGAAATGACTCCAGAGCACTTAAAAACCCGCTTGCAACGAAATGACTCCAGAGCACTTAAAAACCCGCTTACAACGAAATGCCTTCAGAGCACTTAAAAACCCGCTTGCAACGAAATGACTCCAGAGCACTTAAAAACCCGCTTGCAACAAAATTACTCCAGAGTACTTAAAAACCCGCTTGCAACGAAATGACTCCAGAGCACTTAAAAACCCGCTTGCAATGAAATGACTCCAGAGCACTTAAAAACCCGCATAGAACAAAATGCCTTCAGAGCCCTTAAAAACCCGCTTGCAACCAAATGACTCCAGAACACTTAAAAACCCGCTTGCAACGAAATGCCTTCAGAGCACGTAAAAAACCGCTTGCAACGAAATGACTCCAGAGCACTTAAGAACCCGCTTGCAACGAATTGACTCCAGAGCACTTAAAAAACCCGCTTCCAGTGAAATGTCTGAGAAGTATGTAAAAACCCGCTTACAACGAAATGACTCCAGAGCATGTAAAACCCGCTTGCAACGAAATGACTCCAGAGTACTTAAAAACCCGCTTGCAACGAAATGCCTACAGAACACTTAAAAAACCCGCTTCCAGTGAAATGTCTGAGAAGTATGTAAAAACCCGCTTGCAACGAAATGACTCCAGAACACGTAAAAACCCGCTTGCAACGAAATGACTCCAGAGCACTTAAAAACCCGCTTACAACGAAATGCCTTCAGAGCACTTAAAAACCTGCTTGCAACGAAATGACTCCAGAGTACTTAAAAACCCGCTTGCAACGAAATGACTCCAGAACATATAAAAACCCGCTTGCAATGAAATGACTCCAGAGCACTTAAAAAACCCGCTCTCAGTGAAATATCTGAGAAGTATGTAAAAACCCGCTTGCAACGAAATGACTCCAGAACACGTAAAATCCTGCTTGCAACGAAATGACTCCAGAGCACTTAAAAACCCGCTTACAACGAAATGCCTTCAGAGCACTTAAAAACCCGCTTGCAACGAAATGACTCCAGAGCACTTAAAAACCCGCTTGCAACGAAATGACTCCAGAGCACTTAAACACCCGCTTGCAACGAAATGACTCCAGAGCACTTAAAAACCCGCTTGCAACGAAATGACTCCAGAACACTTAAAAACCCGCTTGCAACGAAATGACTCCAGAGCACTTAAAAACCCGCTTGCAACGAAATGACTCCAGAGCACTTAAAAACCCGCTTGCAACGAAATGACTCCAGAGCACTTAAAAACCCGCTTGCAACGAAATGACTCCAGAGCACTTAAAAACCCGCTTGCAACGAAATGACTCCAGAGCACTTAAAAACCCGCTTGCAACGAAATGACTCCAGAGCACTTAAAAAACCAGCTTCCAGTGAAATGTCTGAGAAGTATGTAAATACCCGCTTGCAACGAAATGACTCCAGAGCACTTAAAAAACTCATTTCTAGTTAAATGTCAGAGAAGTATGTAAAAACCCGCTTGCAACGAAATGACTCCAGAGCATGTAAAAAACGCTTGCAACGAAATGACTCCAGAGTACTTAAAAACCCGCTTACAACGAAATGACTCCAGAGTACTTAAAAACGCGCTTGCAGAGAAATGACTCCAGAGCACTTAAAAACCCGCTTGCAACGAAATTACTCCAGAACACATAAAAACCCGCATGCAACGAAATGACTCCAGAGCACTTTAAACCCGCTTGCAACGAAATGACTCCAGAGCACTTAAAAACCCGCTTGCAACGAAATTACTCCAGAGTACTTAAAAACCTGCTTGCAACGAAATGACTCCAGAGCACTTAAAAACCCGCTTACAACGAAATGCCTTCAGAGCACTTAAAAACCCGCTTGCAACGAAATGACTCCAGAGCACTTAAAAACCCGCTTGCAACGAAATGACTCCAGAGCACTTAAAAACCCGCTTACAACGAAATGCCTTCAGAGCAAGTAAAAACCCGCTTGCAATGAAATGGCTCCAGAGCACTTAAAAACCCGCTTGCAACGAAATGACTCCAGAGCACTTAAAAACCCGCTTGCAACGAAATGTCTCCAGAGCACTTAAAAACCCGCTTACAACGAAATGACTCCAGAGCACTTAAAAAACCCGCTCTCAGTGAAATGTCTGAGAAGTATGTAAAAAACCGCTTGCAACGAAATGACTCCAGAACACGTAAAAACCTGCTTGCAATGATATGACTCCAGAGTACTTAAAAACCCGCTTGCAACGAAATGACTCCAGAGCACTTAAAAACCCGCTCTCAGTGAAATGTCAGAGAAGTATGTAAAAAACCGCTTGCAACGAAATGACTCCAGAGCACTTAAAAACCCGCTTGCAACGAAATTACTCCAGAGTACTTAAAAACCCGCTTGCAACGAAATGACTCCAGAGCACTTAAAAACCCGCCTTCAACGAAATGCCTTCAGAGCACTTAAAAACCCGCTTGCAACGAAATGACTCCAGAGCACTTAAAAACCCGCTTGCAACGAAATGACTCCAGAGCACTTAAAAACCCGCTTACAACGAAATGCCTTCAGAGCACTTAAAAACCCGCTTGCAACGAAATGACTCCAGAGCACTTAAAAACCCGCTTGCAACAAAATTACTCCAGAGTACTTAAAAACCCGCTTGCAACGAAATGACTCCAGAGCACTTAAAAACCCGCTTGCAATGAAATGACTCCAGAGCACTTAAAAACCCGCATAGAACAAAATGCCTTCAGAGCCCTTAAAAACCCGCTTGCAACCAAATGACTCCAGAACACTTAAAAACCCGCTTGCAACGAAATGCCTTCAGAGCACGTAAAAAACCGCTTGCAACGAAATGACTCCAGAGCACTTAAGAACCCGCTTGCAACGAATTGACTCCAGAGCACTTAAAAAACCCGCTTCCAGTGAAATGTCTGAGAAGTATGTAAAAACCCGCTTACAACGAAATGACTCCAGAGCATGTAAAACCCGCTTGCAACGAAATGACTCCAGAGTACTTAAAAACCCGCTTGCAACGAAATGCCTACAGAACACTTAAAAAACCCGCTTCCAGTGAAATGTCTGAGAAGTATGTAAAAACCCGCTTGCAACGAAATGACTCCAGAACACGTAAAAACCCGCTTGCAACGAAATGACTCCAGAGCACTTAAAAACCCGCTTACAACGAAATGCCTTCAGAGCACTTAAAAACCCGCTTGCAACGAAATGACTCCAGAGTACTTAAAAACCCGCTTGCAACGAAATGACTCCAGAACATATAAAAACCCGCTTGCAATGAAATGACTCCAGAGCACTTAAAAAACCCGCTCTCAGTGAAATATCTGAGAAGTATGTAAAAACCCGCTTGCAACGAAATGACTCCAGAACACGTAAAATCCTGCTTGCAACGAAATGACTCCAGAGCACTTAAAAACCCGCTTACAACGAAATGCCTTCAGAGCACTTAAAAACCCGCTTGCAACGAAATGACTCCAGAGCACTTAAAAACCCGCTTGCAACGAAATGACTCCAGAGCACTTAAACACCCGCTTGCAACGAAATGACTCCAGAGCACTTAAAAACCCGCTTGCAACGAAATGACTCCAGAACACTTAAAAACCCGCTTGCAACGAAATGACTCCAGAGCACTTAAAAACCCGCTTGCAACGAAATGACTCCAGAGCACTTAAAAACCCGCTTGCAACGAAATGACTCCAGAGCACTTAAAAACCCGCTTGCAACGAAATGACTCCAGAGCACTTAAAAACCCGCTTACAACGAAATGCCTTCAGAGCACTTAAAAACCCGCTTGCAACGAAATGACTCCAGAGTACTTAAAAACCCGCTTGCAACGAAATGACTCCAGAACATATAAAAACCCGCTTGCAATGAAATGACTCCAGAGGACTTAAAAAACCCGCTCTCAGTGAAATATCTGAGAAGTATGTAAAAACCCGCTTGCAACGAAATGACTCCAGAACACGTAAAATCCTGCTTGCAACGAAATGACTCCAGAGCACTTAAAAACCCGCTTACAACGAAATGCCTTCAGAGCACTTAAAAACCCGCTTGCAACGAAATGACTCCAGAGCACTTAAAAACCCGCTTGCAACGAAATGACTCCAGAGCACTTAAACACCCGCTTGCAACGAAATGACTCCAGAGCACTTAAAAACCCGCTTGCAACGAAATGACTCCAGAACACTTAAAAACCCGCTTGCAACGAAATGACTCCAGAGCACTTAAAAACCCGCTTGCAACGAAATGACTCCAGAGCACTTAAAAACCCGCTTGCAACGAAATGACTCCAGAGCACTTAAAAACCCGCTTGCAACGAAATGACTCCAGAGCACTTAAAAACCCGCTTGCAACGAAATGACTCCAGAGCACTTAAAAACCCGCTTGCAACGAAATGACTCCAGAGCACTTAAAAAACCAGCTTCCAGTGAAATGTCTGAGAAGTATGTAAATACCCGCTTGCAACGAAATGACTCCAGAGCACTTAAAAAACTCATTTCTAGTTAAATGTCAGAGAAGTATGTAAAAACCCGCTTGCAACGAAATGACTCCAGAGCATGTAAAAAACGCTTGCAACGAAATGACTCCAGAGTACTTAAAAACCCGCTTACAACGAAATGACTCCAGAGTACTTAAAAACGCGCTTGCAGCGAAATGACTCCAGAGCACTTAAAAACCCGCTTGCAACGAAATTACTCCAGAACACATAAAAACCCGCATGCAACGAAATGACTCCAGAGCACTTTAAACCCGCTTGCAACGAAATGACTCCAAAGCACTTAAAAACCCGCTTGCAACGAAATTACTCCAGAGTACTTAAAAACCTGCTTGCAACGAACTGACTCCAGAGCACTTAAAAACCCGCTTACAACGAAATGCCTTCAGAGCACTTAAAAACCCGCTTGCAACGAAATGACTCCAGAGCACTTAAAAACCCGCTTGCAACGAAATGACTCCAGAGCACTTAAAAACCCGCTTACAACGAAATGCCTTCAGAGCAAGTAAAAACCCGCTTGCAATGAAATGGCTCCAGAGCACTTAAAAACCCGCTTGCAACGAAATGACTCCAGAGCACTTAAAAACCCGCTTGCAACGAAATTACTCCAGAGTACTTAAAAACCCGCTTGCAACGAAATGACTCCAGAGCACTTAAAAACCCGCTTGCAACGAAATGACTCCAGAGCACTTAAAAACCCGCTTGCAACGAAATGACTCCAGAGCACTTAAAAACCCGCTTACAACGAAATGCCTTCAGAGCACTTAAAACCCGCTTGCAACGAAATGACTCCAGAGCACTTAAAAACCCGCTTGCAACGAAATGACTCCAGAGCACTTAAAAACCCGCTTACAACGAAATGCCTTCAGAGCACTTAAAAACCCGCTTGCAACGAAATGACTCCAGAGCACTTAAAAACCCGCTTGCAACAAAATTACTCCAGAGTACTTAAAAACCCGCTTGCAACGAAATGACTCCAGAGCACTTAAAAACCCGCTTGCAATGAAATGACTCCAGAGCACTTAAAAACCCGCATAGAACAAAATGCCTTCAGAGCCCTTAAAAACCCGCTTGCAACCAAATGACTCCAGAACACTTAAAAACCCGCTTGCAACGAAATGCCTTCAGAGCACGTAAAAAACCGCTTGCAACGAAATGACTCCAGAGCACTTAAGAACCCGCTTGCAACGAATTGACTCCAGAGCACTTAAAAAACCCGCTTCCAGTGAAATGTCTGAGAAGTATGTAAAAACCCGCTTACAACGAAATGACTCCAGAGCATGTAAAACCCGCTTGCAACGAAATGACTCCAGAGTACTTAAAAACCCGCTTGCAACGAAATGCCTACAGAACACTTAAAAACCCGCTTGCAACGAAATGACTCCAGAGCACTTAAAAACCTGCTTACAACGAAATGCCTTCAGAGCACTTAAAAACCCGCTTGCAACGAAATGACTCCAGAACATATAAAAACCCGCTTGCAACGAAATGACTCCAGAGCACTTAAAAACCCTCTTACAACGAAATGCCTTCAGAGCACTTAAAAACCCGCTTGCAACGAAATGACTCCAGAACACGTAAAAACCCGCTTGCAAAGAAATGACTCCAGAGCACTTAAAAACCCGCTTACAACGAAATGCCTTCAGAGCACTTAAAAACCCGCTTGCAACGAAATGACTCCAGAGTATTTAAAAACCCGCTTGCAACGAAATGACTCCAGAACATATAAAAACCCGCTTGCAATGAAATGACTCCAGAGCACTTAAAAAACCCGCTCTCAGTGAAATATCTGAGAAGTATGTAAAAACCCGCTTGCAACGAAATGACTCCAGAACACGTAAAATCCTGCTTGCAACGAAATGACTCCAGAGCACTTAAAAACCCGCTTACAACGAAATGCCTTCAGAGCACTTAAAAACCCGCTTGCAACGAAATGACTCCAGAGCACTTAAAAACCCGCTTGCAACGAAATGACTCCAGAGCACTTAAACACCCGCTTGTAACGAAATGACTCCAGAGCACTTAAAAACCCGCTTGCAACGAAATGACTCCAGAGCACTTAAAAACCCGCTTGCAACGAAATGACTCCAGAGCACTTAAAAACCCTCTTGCAACGAAATGACTCCAGAGCACTTAAAAACCCGCTTGCAACGAAATGACTCCAGAGCACTTAAAAACCCGCTTGCAACGAAATGACTCCAGAGCACTTAAAAACCCGCTTGCAACGAAATGACTCCAGAGCACTTAAAAACCCGCTTGCAACGAAATGACTCCAGAGCACTTAAAAAACCAGCTTCCAGTGAAATGTCTGAGAAGTATGTAAATACCCGCTTGCAAGGAAATGACTCCAGAGCACTTAAAAAACTCATTTCTAGTTAAATGTCAGAGAAGTATGTAAAAACCCGCTTGCAACGAAATGACTCCAGAGCATGTAAAAAACGCTTGCAACGAAATGACTCCAGAGTACTTAAAAACCCGCTTACAACGAAATGACTCCAGAGTACTTAAAAACACGCTTGCAGCGAAATGACTCCAGAGCACTTAAAAACCCGCTTGCAACGAAATTACTCCAGAACACATAAAAACCCGCATGCAACGAAATGACTCCAGAGCACTTTAAACCCGCTTGCAACGAAATGACTCCAGAGCACTTAAAAACCCGCTTGCAACGAAATTACTCCAGAGTACTTAAAAACCTGCTTGCAACGAAATGACTCCAGAGCACTTAAAAACCCGCTTACAACGAAATGCCTTCAGAGCACTTAAAAACCCGCTTGCAACGAAATGACTCCAGAGCAGTTAAAAACCCGCTTGCAACGAAATGACTCCAGAGCACTTAAAAACCCGCTTACAACGAAATGCCTTCAGCGCACGTAAAAACCCGCTTGCAACGAAATGACTCCAGATCACTTAAAAACCCGCTTGCAACGAAATGTCTCCAGAGCACTTAAAAACCCGCTTACAACGAAATGACTCCAGAGCACTTAAAAAACCCGCTCTCAGTGAAATGTCTGAGAAGTATGTAAAAAACCGCTTGCAACGAAATGACTCCAGAACACGTAAAAACCTGCTTGCAATGATATGACTCCAGAGCACTTAAAAACCCGCTTACAACGAAATGCCTTCAGAGCACTTAAAAACCCGCTTGCAACGAAATGACTCCAGAGCACTTAAAAACCCGCTTGCAACGAATTGACTCCAGAGCACTTAAACACCCGCTTGCAACGAAATGACTCCAGAGCACTTAAAAACCCGCTTGCAACGAAATGACTCCAGAGTACTTAAAAATCCGCTTGCAACGAAATGACTCCAGAGCACTTAAAAAACCCGCTTCCAGTGAAATGTCTGAGAAGTATGTAAAAACCCGCTTGCAACGAAATGACCCAAGAGCATGTAAAAAACGCTTGCAACGAAATGACTCCAGAGTACTTAAAAACCCGCTTGCAACGAAATGCCTACAGAGCACTTAAAAAACCCGCTTCCAGTGAAATGTCTGAGAAGTATGTAAAAACCCGCTTGCAACGAAATGACTCCAGAACACGTAAAAACCCGCTTGCAACGAAAAGACTTTAGAGCACTTAAAAACCCGCTTACAACGAAATGCCTTCAGAGCAAGTAAAAACCCGCTTGCAATGAAATGACTCCAGAGCACTTAAAAACCCGCTTGCAACGAAATGACTCCAGAGCACTTAAAAACCCGCTTGCAACGAAATTACTCCAGAGTACTTAAAAACCCGCTTGCAACGAAATGACTCCAGAGCACTTAAAAACCCGCTTACAACGAAATGCCTTCAGAGCACTTAAAAACCCGCTTGCAACGAAATGACTCCAGAGCACTTAAAAACCCGCTTACAACGAAATGCCTTCAGAGCACTTAAAAACCCGCTTGCAACGAAATGACTCCAGAGCACTTAAAAACCCGCTTGCAACAAAATTACTCCAGAGTACTTAAAAACCCGCTTGCAACGATATGACTCCAGAGCACTTAAAAACCCGCTTGCAATGAAATGACTCCAGAGCACTTAAAAACCCGCTTAGAACAAAATGCCTTCAGAGCCCTTAAAAACCCGCTTGCAACCAAATGACTCCAGAACACTTAAAAACCCGCTTCCAACGAAATGCCTTCAGAGCACCTAAAAAACCGCTTGCAACGAAGTGACTCCAGAGCACTTAAGAACCCGCTTACAACGAAATGCCTTCAGAGCACGTAAAAACCCGCTTGCAACGAAATGACTCCAGAGCACTTAAAAACCCGCTTGCAACGAAATGACTCCAGAGCACTTAAGAACCCGCTTACAACGAAATCCCTTCAGAGCACGTAAAAACCCGCTTGCAACGAAATGACTCCAGAGCACTTAAAAACCCGCTTGCAACGAAATGACTCCAGAGTACTTAAAAACCCGCTTGCAACAAAATGACTCCAGAGCACTTAAAAAACCCGCTTCCAGTGAAATGTCTGAGAAGTATGTAAAAACCCGCTTGCAATGAAATGACTCCAGAGTACTTAAAAACCCGCTTACAACGAAATGACTCCAGAGCATGTAAAACCCGCTTGCAACGAAATGACTCCAGAGTACTTAAAAACCAGCTTGCAACGAAATGCCTACAGAACACTTAAAAAACCCGCTTCCAGTGAAATGTCTGAGAAGTATGTAAAAACCCGCTTGCAACGAAATGACTCCAGAACACGTAAAAACCCGCTTGCAACGAAATGACTCCAGAGCACTTAAAAACCCGCTTACAACGAAATGCCTTCAGAGCACTTAAAAACCCGCTTGCAACGAAATGACTCCAGAGTACTTAAAAACCTGCTTGCAACGAAATGACTCCAGAACATATAAAAACCCGCTTGCAATGAAATGACTCCAGAGCACTTAAAAAACCCGCTCTCAGTGAAATATCTGAGAAGTATGTAAAAACCCGCTTGCAACGAAATGACTCCAGAACACGTAAAATCCTGCTTGCAACGAAATGACTCCAGAGCACTTAAAAACCCGCTTACAACGAAATGCCTTCAGAGCACTTAAAAACCCGCTTGCAACGAAATGACTCCAGAGCACTTAAAAACCCGCTTGCAACGAAATGACTCCAGAGCACTTAAAAACCCGCTTGCAACGAAATGACTCCAGAGCACTTAAAAACCCGCTTACAACGAAATGACTCCAGAGTACTTAAAAACGCGCTTGCAGCGAAATGACTCCAGAGCACTTAAAAACCCGCTTGCAACGAAATTACTCCAGAACACATAAAAACCCGCATGCAACGAAATGACTCCAGAGCACTTTAAACCCGCTTGCAACGAAATGACTCCTGAGCACTTAAAAACCCGCTTGCAACGAAATTACTCCAGAGTACTTAAAAACCTGCTTGCAACGAAATGACTCCAGAGCACTTAAAAACCCGCTTACAACGAAATGCCTTCAGAGCACTTAAAAACCCGCTTGCAACGAAATGACTCCAGAGCAGTTAAAAACCCGCTTGCAACGAAATGACTCCAGAGCACTTAAAAACCCGCTTACAACGAAATGCCTTCAGAGCACGTAAAAACCCGCTTGCAACGAAATGACTCCAGATCACTTAAAAACCCGCTTGCAACGAAATGTCTCCAGAGCACTTAAAAACCCGCTTACAACGAAATGACTCCAGAGCACTTAAAAAACCCGCTCTCAGTGAAATGTCTGAGAAGTATGTAAAAAACCGCTTGCAACGAAATGACTCCAGAACACGTAAAAACCTGCTTGCAATGATATGACTCCAGAGCACTTAAAAACCCGCTTACAACGAAATGCCTTCAGAGCACTTAAAAACCCGCTTGCAACGAAATGACTCCAGAGCACTTAAAAACCCGCTTGCAACGAATTGACTCCAGAGCACTTAAACACCCGCTTGCAACGAAATGACTCCAGAGCACTTAAAAACCCGCTTGCAACGAAATGACTCCAGAGTACTTAAAAATCCGCTTGCAACGAAATGACTCCAGAGCACTTAAAAAACCCGCTTCCAGTGAAATGTCTGAGAAGTATGTAAAAACCCGCTTGCAACGAAATGACCCAAGAGCATGTAAAAAACGCTTGCAACGAAATGACTCCAGAGTACTTAAAAACCCGCTTGCAACGAAATGCCTACAGAGCACTTAAAAAACCCGCTTCCAGTGAAATGTCTGAGAAGTATGTAAAAACCCGCTTGCAACGAAATGACTCCAGAACACGTAAAAACCCGCTTGCAACGAAAAGACTTTAGAGCACTTAAAAACCCGCTTACAACGAAATGCCTTCAGAGCAAGTAAAAACCCGCTTGCAATGAAATGACTCCAGAGCACTTAAAAACCCGCTTGCAACGAAATGACTCCAGAGCACTTAAAAACCCGCTTGCAACGAAATTACTCCAGAGTACTTAAAAACTTGCTTGCAACGAAATTACTCCAGAGTACTTAAAAACCCGCTTGCAACGAAATGACTCCAGAGCACTTAAAAACCCGCTTGCAATGAAATGACTCCAGAGCACTTAAAAACCCGCTTAGAACAAAATGCCTTCAGAGCCCTTAAAAACCCGCTTGCAACGAAATGACTCGAGAGCACTTAAGAACCCGCTTACAACGAAATGCCTTCAGAGCAAGTAAAAACCCGCTTGCAATGAAATGACTCCAGAGCACTTAAAAACCCGCTTGCAACGAAATGACTCCAGAGTACTTAAAAACCCGCTTGCAACGAAATGACTCCAGAGCACTTAAAAAACCCGCTTCCAGTGAAATGTCTGAGAAGTATGTAAAAACCCGCTTGCAACGAAATGACTCCAGAGTACTTAAAAAACCGCTTGCAACGAAATGACTCCAGAGCACTTAAAAAACCCGCTTCCAGTGAAATGTCTGAGAAGTATGTAAAAACCCGCTTACAACGAAATGACTCCAGAGCATGTAAAACCCGCTTGCAACGAAATGACTCCAGAATACTTAAAAACCCGCTTGCAACGAAATGCCTACAGAACACTTAAAAAACCCGCTTCCAGTGAAATGTCTGAGAAGTATGTAAAAACCCGCTTGCAACGAAATGACTCCAGAACACGTAAAAACCCGCTTGCAACGAAATGACTCCAGAGCACTTAAAAACCCGCTTACAACGAAATGCCTTCAGAGCACTTAAAAATCCGCTTGCAACGAAATGACTCCAGAGTACTTAAAAACCCGCTTGCAACGAAATGACTCCAGAACATATAAAAACCCGCTTGCAATGAAATGACTCCAGAGCACTTAAAAAACCCGCTCTCAGTGAAATATCTGAGAAGTATGTAAAAACCCGCTTGCAACGAAATGACTCCAGAACACGTAAAATCCTGCTTGCAACGAAATGACTCCAGAGCACTTAAAAACCCGCTTACAACGAAATGCCTTCAGAGCACTTAAAAACCCGCTTGCAACGAAATGACTCCAGAGCACTTAAAAACCCGCTTGCAACGAAATGACTCCAGAGCACTTAAACACCCGCTTGCAATGAAATGACTCCAGAGCACTTAAAAACCCGCTTGCAACGAAATGACTCCAGAGCACTTAAAAACCCGCTTGCAACGAAATGACTCCAGAGTACTTAAATACCCGCTTGCAACGAAATGACTCCAGAGCACTTAAAAACCCGCTTGCAACGGAATGACTCCAGAGCACTTAAAAACCCGCTTGCAACGAAATGACTCCAGAGCACTTAAGAACCCGCTTACAACGAAATGCCTTCAGAGCACGTAAAAACCCGCTTGCAACGAAATGACTCCAGAGCACTTAAAAACCCGCTTGCAATGAAATGACTCCAGAGCACTTAAAAACCCGCATAGAACAAAATGCCTTCAGAGCCCTTAAAAACCCGCTTGCAACCAAATGACTCCAGAACACTTAAAAACCCGCTTGCAACGAAATGCCTTCAGAGCACGTAAAAAACCGCTTGCAACGAAATGACTCCAGAGCACTTAAGAACCCGCTTGCAACGAATTGACTCCAGAGCACTTAAAAAACCCGCTTCCAGTGAAATGTCTGAGAAGTATGTAAAAACCCGCTTACAACAAAATGACTCCAGAGCATGTAAAACCCGCTTGCAACGAAATGACTCCAGAGTACTTAAAAACCCGCTTGCAACGAAATGCCTACAGAACACTTAAAAAACCCGCTTCCAGTGAAATGTCTGAGAAGTATGTAAAAACCCGCTTGCAACGAAATGACTCCAGAACACGTAAAAACCCGCTTGCAACGAAATGACTCCAGAGCACTTAAAAACCCGCTTACAACGAAATGCCTTCAGAGCACTTAAAAACCCGCTTGCAACGAAATGACTCCAGAGTACTTAAAAACCCGCTTGCAACGAAATGACTCCAGAACATATAAAAACCCGCTTGCAATGAAATGACTCCAGAGCACTTAAAAAACCCGCTCTCAGTGAAATATCTGAGAAGTATGTAAAAACCCGCTTGCAACGAAATGACTCCAGAACATATAAAAACCCGCTTGCAATGAAATGACTCCAGAGCACTTAAAAAACCCGCTCTCAGTGAAATATCTGAGAAGTATGTAAAAACCCGCTTGCAACGAAATGACTCCAGAGCACTTAAAAACCCGCTTGCAACGAAATGACTCCAGAGCACTTAAACACCCGCTTGCAACGAAATGACTCCAGAGCACTTAAAAACCCGCTTGCAACGAAATGACTCCAGAACACTTAAAAACCCGCTTGCAACGAAATGACTCCAGAGCACTTAAAAACCCGCTTGCAACGAAATGACTCCAGAGCACTTAAAAACCCGCTTGCAACGAAATGACTCCAGAGCACTTAAAAACCCGCTTGCAACGAAATGACTCCAGAGCACTTAAAAACCCGCTTGCAACGAAATGACTCCAGAGCACTTAAAAACCCGCTTGCAACGAAATGACTCCAGAGCACTTAAAAAACCAGCTTCCAGTGAAATGTCTGAGAAGTATGTAAATACCCGCTTGCAACGAAATGACTCCAGAGCACTTAAAAAACTCATTTCTAGTTAAATGTCAGAGAAGTATGTAAAAACCCGCTTGCAACGAAATGACTCCAGAGCATGTAAAAAACGCTTGCAACGAAATGACTCCAGAGTACTTAAAAACCCGCTTACAACGAAATGACTCCAGAGTACTTAAAAACGCGCTTGCAGCGAAATGACTCCAGAGCACTTAAAAACCCGCTTGCAACGAAATTACTCCAGAACACATAAAAACCCGCATGCAACGAAATGACTCCAGAGCACTTTAAACCCGCTTGCAACGAAATGACTCCAAAGCACTTAAAAACCCGCTTGCAACGAAATTACTCCAGAGTACTTAAAAACCTGCTTGCAACGAAATGACTCCAGAGCACTTAAAAACCCGCTTACAACGAAATGCCTTCAGAGCACTTAAAAACCCGCTTGCAACGAAATGACTCCAGAGCACTTAAAAACCCGCTTGCAACGAAATGACTCCAGAGCACTTAAAAACCCGCTTACAACGAAATGCCTTCAGAGCAAGTAAAAACCCGCTTGCAATGAAATGGCTCCAGAGCACTTAAAAACCCGCTTGCAACGAAATGACTCCAGAGCACTTAAAAACCCGCTTGCAACGAAATTACTCCAGAGTACTTAAAAACCCGCTTGCAACGAAATGACTCCAGAGCACTTAAAAACCCGCTTGCAACGAAATGACTCCAGAGCACTTAAAAACCCGCTTGCAACGAAATGACTCCAGAGCACTTAAAAACCCGCTTACAACGAAATGCCTTCAGAGCACTTAAAACCCGCTTGCAACGAAATGACTCCAGAGCACTTAAAAACCCGCTTGCAACGAAATGACTCCAGAGCACTTAAAAACCCGCTTACAACGAAATGCCTTCAGAGCACTTAAAAACCCGCTTGCAACGAAATGACTCCAGAGCACTTAAAAACCCGCTTGCAACAAAATTACTCCAGAGTACTTAAAAACCCGCTTGCAACGAAATGACTCCAGAGCACTTAAAAACCCGCTTGCAATGAAATGACTCCAGAGCACTTAAAAACCCGCATAGAACAAAATGCCTTCAGAGCCCTTAAAAACCCGCTTGCAACCAAATGACTCCAGAACACTTAAAAACCCGCTTGCAACGAAATGCCTTCAGAGCACGTAAAAAACCGCTTGCAACGAAATGACTCCAGAGCACTTAAGAACCCGCTTGCAACGAATTGACTCCAGAGCACTTAAAAAACCCGCTTCCAGTGAAATGTCTGAGAAGTATGTAAAAACCCGCTTACAACGAAATGACTCCAGAGCATGTAAAACCCGCTTGCAACGAAATGACTCCAGAGTACTTAAAAACCCGCTTGCAACGAAATGCCTACAGAACACTTAAAAACCCGCTTGCAACGAAATGACTCCAGAGCACTTAAAAACCTGCTTACAACGAAATGCCTTCAGAGCACTTAAAAACCCGCTTGCAACGAAATGACTCCAGAACATATAAAAACCCGCTTGCAACGAAATGACTCCAGAGCACTTAAAAACCCTCTTACAACGAAATGCCTTCAGAGCACTTAAAAACCCGCTTGCAACGAAATGACTCCAGGACACGTAAAAACCCGCTTGCAAAGAAATGACTCCAGAGCACTTAAAAACCCGCTTACAACGAAATGCCTTCAGAGCACTTAAAAACCCGCTTGCAACGAAATGACTCCAGAGTATTTAAAAACCCGCTTGCAACGAAATGACTCCAGAACATATAAAAACCCGCTTGCAATGAAATGACTCCAGAGCACTTAAAAAACCCGCTCTCAGTGAAATATCTGAGAAGTATGTAAAAACCCGCTTGCAACGAAATGACTCCAGAACACGTAAAATCCTGCTTGCAACGAAATGACTCCAGAGCACTTAAAAACCCGCTTACAACGAAATGCCTTCAGAGCACTTAAAAACCCGCTTGCAACGAAATGACTCCAGAGCACTTAAAAACCCGCTTGCAACGAAATGACTCCAGAGCACTTAAACACCCGCTTGTAACGAAATGACTCCAGAGCACTTAAAAACCCGCTTGCAACGAAATGACTCCAGAGCACTTAAAAACCCGCTTGCAACGAAATGACTCCAGAGCACTTAAAAACCCTCTTGCAACGAAATGACTCCAGAGCACTTAAAAACCCGCTTGCAACGAAATGACTCCAGAGCACTTAAAAACCCGCTTGCAACGAAATGACTCCAGAGCACTTAAAAACCCGCTTGCAACGAAATGACTCCAGAGCACTTAAAAACCCGCTTGCAACGAAATGACTCCAGAGCACTTAAAAAACCAGCTTCCAGTGAAATGTCTGAGAAGTATGTAAATACCCGCTTGCAAGGAAATGACTCCAGAGCACTTAAAAAACTCATTTCTAGTTAAATGTCAGAGAAGTATGTAAAAACCCGCTTGCAACGAAATGACTCCAGAGCATGTAAAAAACGCTTGCAACGAAATGACTCCAGAGTACTTAAAAACCCGCTTACAACGAAATGACTCCAGAGTACTTAAAAACACGCTTGCAGCGAAATGACTCCAGAGCACTTAAAAACCCGCTTGCAACGAAATTACTCCAGAACACATAAAAACCCGCATGCAACGAAATGACTCCAGAGCACTTTAAACCCGCTTGCAACGAAATGACTCCAGAGCACTTAAAAACCCGCTTGCAACGAAATTACTCCAGAGTACTTAAAAACCTGCTTGCAACGAAATGACTCCAGAGCACTTAAAAACCCGCTTACAACGAAATGCCTTCAGAGCACTTAAAAACCCGCTTGCAACGAAATGACTCCAGAGCACTTAAAAACCCGCTTGCAACGAAATGACTCCAGAGCACTTAAAAACCCGCTTACAACGAAATGCCTTCAGCGCACGTAAAAACCCGCTTGCAACGAAATGACTCCAGAGCACTTAAAAACCCGCTTGCAACGAAATGTCTCCAGAGCACTTAAAAACCCGCTTACAACGAAATGACTCCAGAGCACTTAAAAAACCCGCTCTCAGTGAAATGTCTGAGAAGTATGTAAAAAACCGCTTGCAACGAAATGACTCCAGAACACGTAAAAACCTGCTTGCAATGATATGACTCCAGAGCACTTAAAAACCCGCTTACAACGAAATGCCTTCAGAGCACTTAAAAACCCGCTTGCAACGAAATGACTCCAGAGCACTTAAAAACCCGCTTGCAACGAATTGACTCCAGAGCACTTAAACACCCGCTTGCAACGAAATGAATCCAGAGCACTTAAAAACCCGCTTGCAACGAAATGACTCCAGAGTACTTAAAAATCCGCTTGCAACGAAATGACTCCAGAGCACTTAAAAAACCCGCTTCCAGTGAAATGTCTGAGAAGTATGTAAAAACCCGCTTGCAACGAAATGACCCAAGAGCATGTAAAAAACGCTTGCAACGAAATGACTCCAGAGTACTTAAAAACCCGCTTGCAACGAAATGCCTACAGAGCACTTAAAAAACCCGCTTCCAGTGAAATGTCTGAGAAGTATGTAAAAACCCGCTTGCAACGAAATGACTCCAGAACACGTAAAAACCCGCTTGCAACGAAAAGACTTTAGAGCACTTAAAAACCCGCTTACAACGAAATGCCTTCAGAGCAAGTAAAAACCCGCTTGCAATGAAATGACTCCAGAGCACTTAAAAACCCGCTTGCAACGAAATGACTCCAGAGCACTTAAAAACCCGCTTGCAACAAAATTACTCCAGAGTACTTAAAAACCCGCTTGCAACGATATGACTCCAGAGCACTTAAAAACCCGCTTGCAATGAAATGACTCCAGAGCACTTAAAAACCCGCTTAGAACAAAATGCCTTCAGAGCCCTTAAAAACCCGCTTGCAACCAAATGACTCCAGAACACTTAAAAACCCGCTTCCAACGAAATGCCTTCAGAGCACCTAAAAAACCGCTTGCAACGAAGTGACTCCAGAGCACTTAAGAACCCGCTTACAACGAAATGCCTTCAGAGCACGTAAAAACCCGCTTGCAACGAAATGACTCCAGAGCACTTAAAAACCCGCTTGCAACGAAATGACTCCAGAGCACTTAAGAACCCGCTTACAACGAAATCCCTTCAGAGCACGTAAAAACCCGCTTGCAACGAAATGACTCCAGAGCACTTAAAAACCCGCTTGCAACGAAATGACTCCAGAGTACTTAAAAACCCGCTTGCAACAAAATGACTCCAGAGCACTTAAAAAACCCGCTTCCAGTGAAATGTCTGAGAAGTATGTAAAAACCCGCTTGCAATGAAATGACTCCAGAGTACTTAAAAACCCGCTTACAACGAAATGACTCCAGAGCATGTAAAACCCGCTTGCAACGAAATGACTCCAGAGTACTTAAAAACCAGCTTGCAACGAAATGCCTACAGAACACTTAAAAAACCCGCTTCCAGTGAAATGTCTGAGAAGTATGTAAAAACCCGCTTGCAACGAAATGACTCCAGAACACGTAAAAACCCGCTTGCAACGAAATGACTCCAGAGCACTTAAAAACCCGCTTACAACGAAATGCCTTCAGAGCACTTAAAAACCCGCTTGCAACGAAATGACTCCAGAGTACTTAAAAACCTGCTTGCAACGAAATGACTCCAGAACATATAAAAACCCGCTTGCAATGAAATGACTCCAGAGCACTTAAAAAACCCGCTCTCAGTGAAATATCTGAGAAGTATGTAAAAACCCGCTTGCAACGAAATGACTCCAGAACACGTAAAATCCTGCTTGCAACGAAATGACTCCAGAGCACTTAAAAACCCGCTTACAACGAAATGCCTTCAGAGCACTTAAAAACCCGCTTGCAACGAAATGACTCCAGAGCACTTAAAAACCCGCTTGCAACGAAATGACTCCAGAGCACTTAAAAACCCGCTTGCAACGAAATGACTCCAGAGCACTTAAAAACCCGCTTACAACGAAATGACTCCAGAGTACTTAAAAACGCGCTTGCAGCGAAATGACTCCAGAGCACTTAAAAACCCGCTTGCAACGAAATTACTCCAGAACACATAAAAACCCGCATGCAACGAAATGACTCCAGAGCACTTTAAACCCGCTTGCAACGAAATGACTCCTGAGCACTTAAAAACCCGCTTGCAACGAAATTACTCCAGAGTACTTAAAAACCTGCTTGCAACGAAATGACTCCAGAGCACTTAAAAACCCGCTTACAACGAAATGCCTTCAGAGCACTTAAAAACCCGCTTGCAACGAAATGACTCCAGAGCAGTTAAAAACCCGCTTGCAACGAAATGACTCCAGAGCACTTAAAAACCCGCTTACAACGAAATGCCTTCAGAGCACGTAAAAACCCGCTTGCAACGAAATGACTCCAGATCACTTAAAAACCCGCTTGCAACGAAATGTCTCCAGAGCACTTAAAAACCCGCTTACAACGAAATGACTCCAGAGCACTTAAAAAACCCGCTCTCAGTGAAATGTCTGAGAAGTATGTAAAAAACCGCTTGCAACGAAATGACTCCAGAACACGTAAAAACCTGCTTGCAATGATATGACTCCAGAGCACTTAAAAACCCGCTTACAACGAAATGCCTTCAGAGCACTTAAAAACCCGCTTGCAACGAAATGACTCCAGAGCACTTAAAAACCCGCTTGCAACGAATTGACTCCAGAGCACTTAAACACCCGCTTGCAACGAAATGACTCCAGAGCACTTAAAAACCCGCTTGCAACGAAATGACTCCAGAGTACTTAAAAATCCGCTTGCAACGAAATGACTCCAGAGCACTTAAAAAACCCGCTTCCAGTGAAATGTCTGAGAAGTATGTAAAAACCCGCTTGCAACGAAATGACCCAAGAGCATGTAAAAAACGCTTGCAACGAAATGACTCCAGAGTACTTAAAAACCCGCTTGCAACGAAATGCCTACAGAGCACTTAAAAAACCCGCTTCCAGTGAAATGTCTGAGAAGTATGTAAAAACCCGCTTGCAACGAAATGACTCCAGAACACGTAAAAACCCGCTTGCAACGAAAAGACTTTAGAGCACTTAAAAACCCGCTTACAACGAAATGCCTTCAGAGCAAGTAAAAACCCGCTTGCAATGAAATGACTCCAGAGCACTTAAAAACCCGCTTGCAACGAAATGACTCCAGAGCACTTAAAAACCCGCTTGCAACGAAATTACTCCAGAGTACTTAAAAACCTGCTTGCAACGAAATTACTCCAGAGTACTTAAAAACCCGCTTGCAACGAAATGACTCCAGAGCACTTAAAAACCCGCTTGCAATGAAATGACTCCAGAGCACTTAAAAACCCGCTTAGAACAAAATGCCTTCAGAGCCCTTAAAAACCCGCTTGCAACGAAATGACTCGAGAGCACTTAAGAACCCGCTTACAACGAAATGCCTTCAGAGCACGTAAAAACCCGCTTGCAACGAAATGACTCCAGAGCACTTAAAAACCCGCTTGCAACGAAATGACTCCAGAGCACTTAAGAACCCGCTTACAACGAAATGCCTTCAGAGCACGTAAAAACCCGCTTGCAACGAAATGACTCCAGAGCACTTAAAAACCCGCTTGCAACGAAATGACTCCAGAGTACTTAAAAACCCGCTTGCAACGAAATGACTCCAGAGCACTTAAAAAACCCGCTTCCAGTGAAATGTCTGAGAAGTATGTAAAAACCCGCTTGCAATGAAATGACTCCAGAGTACTTAAAAACCCGCTTGCAACGAAATGACTCCAGAGCACTTAAAAAACCCGCTTCCAGTGAAATGTCTGAGACGTATGTAAAAACCCGCTTACAACGAAATGACTCCAGAGCATGTAAAACCCGCTTGCAACGAAATGACTCCAGAGTACTTAAAAACCAGCTTGCAACGAAATGCCTACAGAACACTTAAAAAACCCGCTTCCAGTGAAATGTCTGAGAAGTATGTAAAAACCCGCTTGCAACGAAATGACTCCAGAACACGTAAAAACCCGCTTGCAACGAAATGACTCCAGAGCACTTAAAAACCCGCTTACAACGAAATGCCTTCAGAGCACTTAAAAACCCGCTTGCAACGAAATGACTCCAGAGTACTTAAAAACCCGCTTGCAACGAAATGACTCCAGAACATATAAAAACCCGCTTGCAATGAAATGACTCCAGAGCACTTAAAAAATCCGCTCTCAGTGAAATATCTGAGAAGTATGTAAAAACCCGCTTGCAACGAAATGACTCCAGAACACGTAAAATCCTGCTTGCAACGAAATGACTCCAGAGCACTTAAAAACCCGCTTACAACGAAATGCCTTCAGAGCACTTAAAAACCCGCTTGCAACGAAATGACTCCAGAGCACTTAAATACCCGCTTGCAACGAAATGACTCCAGAGCACTTAAAAACCCGCTTGCAACGAAATGACTCCAGAGCACTTAAAAACCCGCTTGCAACGAAATGACTCCAGAGTACTTAAAAACCCGCTTGCAACGATATGACTCCAGAGCACTTAAAAACCCGCTTGCAACGAAATGACTCCAGAGCACTTAAATGCCCGCTTGCAACGAAATGACTCCAGAGCACTTAAAAACCCGCTTACAACGAAATGCCTTCAGAGCACTTAAAAACCCGCTTGCAACCAAATGACTCCAGAGCACTTAAAAACCCGCTTGCAACGAAATGACTCCAGAGCACTTAAAAACCCGCTTGCAACGAAATGACTCCAGAGTACTTAAAAACCCGCTTGCAACGATATGACTCCAGAGCACTTAAAAACCCGCTTGCAACGAAATGACTCCAGAGCACTTAAATACCCGCTTGCAACGAAATGACTCCAGAGCACTTAAAAACCCGCTTGCAACGGAATGACTCCAGAGCACTTAAAAACCCGCTTGCAATGGAATGACTCCAGAGCAATTAAAAACCCGCTTGCAACGAAATGACTCCAGAGCACTTAAAAACCCGCTTGCAACGAAATGACTCCAGAGTACTTAAAAACCCGCTTGCAACGAAATGACTCCAGAGCACTTAAAAAACCCGCTTCCAGTGAAATGTCTGAGAAGTATGTAAATACCCGCTTGCAACGAAAGGACTCCAGAGCACTTAAAAAACTCGTTTCCAGTTAAATGTCAGAGAAGTATGTAAAAACCCGCTTGCAACGAAATGACTCCAGAGCACTTTAAACCCGCTTGCAACGAAATGACTCCAGAGCACTTAAAAACCCGCTTGCAACTAAATTACTCCAGAGTACTTAAAAACCTGCTTGCAACGAAATGACTCCAGAGCACTTAAAAACCCGCTTACAACGAAATGCCTTCAGAGCACTTAAAAACCCGCTTGCAACGAAATGACTCCAGAGCACTTAAAAACCCGCTTGCAACGAAATGACTCCAGAGCACTTAAAAACCCGCTTACAACGAAATGCCTTCAGAGCACGTAAAAACCCGCTTGCAACGAAATGACTCCAGAGCACTTAAAAACCCGCTTGCAACGAAATGTCTCCAGAGCACTTAAAAACCCGCTTACAACGAAATGACTCCAGAGCACTTAAAAAACCCGCTTCCAGTGAAATGTCTGAGAAGGATGTAAAAAACCGCTTGCAACGAAATGACTCCAGAACACGTAAAAACCTGCTTGCAACGATATGACTCCAGAGCACTTAAAAACCCGCTTACAACGAAATACCTTCAGAGCACTTAAAAACCCGCTTGCAACGAAATGACTCCAGAGCACTTAAAAACCCGCTTGCAACGAAATGACTCCAGAGCACTTAAACACCCGCTTGCAACGAAATGACTCCAGAGCACTTAAAAACCCGCTTGCAACGAAATGACTCCAGAGTACTTAAAAACCCGCTTGCAACGAAATGACTCCAGAGCACTTAAAAAACCCGCTTCCAGTGAAATGTCTGAAAGTATGTAAAAACCCGCTTGCAACGAAATGACCCAAGAGCATGTAAAAAACGCTTGCAACGAAATGACTCCAGAGTACTTAAAAACCCGCTTGCAACGAAATGCCTAAAGAGCACTTAAAAAACCCGCTTCCAGTGAAATGTCTGAGAAGTATGTAAAAAGCCGCTTGCAACGAAATGACTCCAGAACACGTAAAAACCCGCTTGCAACGAAAAGATTTTAGAGCACTTAAAAACTCGCTTACAACGAAATGCCTTCAGAGCACGTAAAAACCCGCTTGCAACGAAATGACTCCAGAGCACTTAAAAACCCGCTTGCAACGAAATGACTCCAGAGCACTTAAAAACCCGCTTGCAACGAAATTACTCCTGAGTACTTAAAAACCCGCTTGCAACGAAATGACTCCAGAGCACTTAAATACCCGCTTACAACAAAATGCCTTCAGAGCACGTAAAAACCCGCTTGCAACGAAATTACTCCAGAGGACTTAAAAACCCGCTTGCAACGAAATGACTCCAGAGCACTTAAAAACCCGCTTGCAATGAAATGACTCCAGAGCACTTAAAAACCCGCTTAGAACAAAATGCCTTCAGAGACCTTAAAAACCCGCTTGCAACCAAATGACTCCAGAACACTTAAAAACCCGCTTGCAACGAAATGCCTTCAGAGCACGTAAAAAACCGCTTGCAACGAAATGACTCCAGAGCACTTAAAAACCCGCTTGCAACGAAATGACTCCAGAGCACTTAAGAACCCGCTTGCAACGAAATGACTCCAGAGGACTTAAGAACCCGCTTACAACGAAATGCCTTCAGAGCACGTAAAAACCTGCTTGCAACGAAATGACTCCAGAGCACTTAAAAACCCGCTTGCAACGAAATGACTCCAGAGTACTTAAAAACCCGCTTGCAACGAAATGACTCCAGAGCACTTAAAAAACCCGCTCTCAGTGAAATGTCTGAGAAGTATGTAAAAAACCGCTTGCAACGAAATGACTCCAGAACACGTAAAAACCTGCTTGCAATGATATGACTCCAGAGCACTTAAAAACCCGCTTACAACGAAATGCCTTCAGAGCACTTAAAAACCTGCTTGCAACGAAATGACTCCAGAGCACTTAAAAACCCGCTTGCAACGAATTGACTCCAGAGCACTTAAACACCCGCTTGCAACGAAATGACTCCAGAGCACTTAAAAACCCGCTTACAACGAAATGACTCCAGAGTACTTAAAAATCCGCTTGCAACGAAATGACTCCAGAGCACTTAAAAAACCCGCTTCCAGTGAAATGTCTGAGAAGTATGTAAAAACCCGCTTGCAACGAAATGACCCAAGAGCATGTAAAAAACGCTTGCAACGAAATGACTTCAGAGTACTTAAAAACCCGCTTGCAACGAAATGCCTACAGAGCACTTAAAAAACCCGCTTCCAGTGAAATGTCTGAGAAGTATGTAAAAACCCGCTTGCAACGAAATGACTCCAGAACACGTAAAAACCCGCTTGCAACGAAAAGACTTTAGAGCACTTAAAAACCCGCTTACAACGAAATGCCTTCAGAGCAAGTAAAAACCCGCTTGCAATGAAATGACTCCAGAGCACTTAAAAACCCGCTTGCAACGAAATGACTCCAGAGCACTTAAAAACCCGCTTGCAACGAAATTACTCCAGAGTACTTAAAAACCTGCTTGCAACGAAATTACTCCAGAGCACTTAAAAACCCGCTTACAACGAAATGCCTTCAGAGCACTTAAAAACCCGCTTGCAACGAAATGACTCCAGAGCACTTAAAAACCCGCTTGCAACGAAATGACTCCAGAGCACTTAAAAACCCGCTTACAACGAAATGCCTTCAGAGCACTTAAAAACCCGCTTGCAACGAAATGACTCCAGAGCACTTAAAAACCCGCTTGCAACAAAATTACTCCAGAGTAATTAAAAACCCGCTTGCAACGAAATGACTCCAGAGCACTTAAAAACCCGCTTGCAATGAAATGACTCCAGAGCACTTAAAAACCCGCTAAGAACAAAATGCCTTCAGAGCCCTTAAAAACCCGCTTGCAACCAAATGACTCCAGAACACTTAAAAACCCGCTTGCAACGAAATGCCTTCAGAGCACGTAAAAAACCGCTTGCAACGAAATGACTCCAGAGCACTTAAGAACCCGCTTACAACGAAATGCCTTCAGAGCACGTAAAAACCCGCTTGCAACGAAATGACTCCAGAGCACTTAAAAACCCGCTTGCAACGAAATGACTCCAGAGTACTTAAAAACCCGCTTGCAACGAAATGACTCCAGAGCACTTAAAAAACCCGCTTCGAGTGAAATGTCTGAGAAGTATGTAAAAACCCGCTTGCAATGAAATGACTCCAGAGTACTTAAAAACCCGCTTGCAACGAAATGACTCAAGAGCACTTAAAAAACCCGCTTCCAGTGAAATGTCTGAGACGTATGTAAAAACCCGCTTACAACGAAATGACTCCAGAGCATGTAAAACCCGCTTGCAACGAAATGACTCCAGAGTACTTAAAAACCAGCTTGCAACGAAATGCCTACAGAACACTTAAAAAACCCGCTTCCAGTGAAATGTCTGAGAAGTATGTAAAAACCCGCTTGCAACGAAATGACTCCAGAACACGTAAAAACCCGCTTGCAACGAAATGACTCCAGAGCACTTAAAAACCCGCTTACAACGAAATGCCTTCAGAGCACTTAAAAACCCGCTTGCAACGAAATGACTCCAGAGTACTTAAAAACCCGCTTGCAACGAAATGACTCCAGAACATATAAAAACCCGCTTGCAATGAAATGACTCCAGAGCACTTAAAAAATCCGCTCTCAGTGAAATATCTGAGAAGTATGTAAAAACCCGCTTGCAACGAAATGACTCCAGAACACGTAAAATCCTGCTTGCAACGAAATGACTCCAGAGCACTTAAAAACCCGCTTACAACGAAATGCCTTCAGAGCACTTAAAAACCCGCTTGCAACGAAATGACTCCAGAGCACTTAAAAACCCGCTTGCAACGAAATGACTCCAGAGCACTTAAACACCCGCTTGCAACGAAATGACTCCAGAGCACTTAAAAACCCGCTTGCAACGAAATGACTCCAGAGCACTTAAAAACCCGCTTGCAACGAAATGACTCCAGAGCACTTAAAAACCCGCTTGCAACGAAATGACTCCAGAGCACTTAAAAACCCGCTTGCAACGAAATGACTCCAGAGCACTTAAAAACCCGCTTGCAACGAAATGACTCCAGAGCACTTAAAAACCCGCTTGCAACGAAATGACTCCAGAGTACTTAAAAACCCGCTTGCAACGATATGACTCCAGAGCACTTAAAAACCCGCTTGCAACGAAATGACTCCAGAGCACTTAAATACCCGCTTGCAACGAAATGACTCCAGAGCACTTAAAAACCCGCTTGCAACGGAATGACTCCAGAGCACTTAAAAACCCGCTTGCAATGGAATGACTCCAGAGCAATTAAAAACCCGCTTGCAACGAAATGACTCCAGAGCACTTAAAAACCCGCTTGCAACGAAATGACTCCAGAGTACTTAAAAACCCGCTTGCAACGAAATGACTCCAGAGCACTTAAAAAACCCGCTTCCAGTGAAATGTCTGAGAAGTATGTAAATACCCGCTTGCAACGAAAGGACTCCAGAGCACTTAAAAAACTCGTTTCCAGTTAAATGTCAGAGAAGTATGTAAAAACCCGCTTGCAACGAAATGACTCCAGAGCACTTTAAACCCGCTTGCAACGAAATGACTCCAGAGCACTTAAAAACCCGCTTGCAACTAAATTACTCCAGAGTACTTAAAAAGCTGCTTGCAACGAAATGACTCCAGAGCACTTAAAAACCCGCTTACAACGAAATGCCTTCAGAGCACTTAAAAACCCGCTTGCAACGAAATGACTCCAGAGCACTTAAAAACCCGCTTGCAACGAAATGACTCCAGAGCACTTAAAAACCCGCTTACAACGAAATGCCTTCAGAGCACGTAAAAACCCGCTTGCAACGAAATGACTCCAGAGCACTTAAAAACCCGCTTGCAACGAAATGTCTCCAGAGCACTTAAAAACCCGCTTACAACGAAATGACTCCAGAGCACTTAAAAAACCCGCTTCCAGTGAAATGTCTGAGAAGGATGTAAAAAACCGCTTGCAACGAAATGACTCCAGAACACGTAAAAACCTGCTTGCAACGATATGACTCCAGAGCACTTAAAAACCCGCTTACAACGAAATACCTTCAGAGCACTTAAAAACCCGCTTGCAACGAAATGACTCCAGAGCACTTAAAAACCCGCTTGCAACGAAATGACTCCAGAGTACTTAAAAACCCGCTTGCAACGAAATGACTCCAGAGCACTTAAAAAACCCGCTTCCAGTGAAATGTCTGAAAGTATGTAAAAACCCGCTTGCAACGAAATGACCCAAGAGCATGTAAAAAACGCTTGCAACGAAATGACTCCAGAGTACTTAAAAACCCGCTTGCAACGAAATGCCTAAAGAGCACTTAAAAAACCCGCTTCCAGTGAAATGTCTGAGAAGTATGTAAAAACCCGCTTGCAACGAAATGACTCCAGAACACGTAAAAACCCGCTTGCAACGAAAAGATTTTAGAGCACTTAAAAACTCGCTTACAACGAAATGCCTTCAGAGCACGTAAAAACCCGCTTGCAACGAAATGACTCCAGAGCACTTAAAAACCCGCTTGCAACGAAATGACTCCAGAGCACTTAAAAACCCGCTTGCAACGAAATTACTCCTGAGTACTTAAAAACCCGCTTGCAACGAAATGACTCCAGAGCACTTAAATACCCGCTTACAACAAAATGCCTTCAGAGCACGTAAAAACCCGCTTGCAACGAAATTACTCCAGAGTACTTAAAAACCCGCTTGCAACGAAATGACTCCAGAGCACTTAAAAACCCGCTTGCAATGAAATGACTCCAGAGCACTTAAAAACCCGCTTAGAACAAAATGCCTTCAGAGACCTTAAAAACCCGCTTGCAACCAAATGACTCCAGAACACTTAAAAACCCGCTTGCAACGAAATGCCTTCAGAGCACGTAAAAAACCGCTTGCAACGAAATGACTCCAGAGCACTTAAAAACCCGCTTGCAACGAAATGACTCCAGAGCACTTAAGAACCCGCTTGCAACGAAATGACTCCAGAGGACTTAAGAACCCGCTTACAACGAAATGCCTTCAGAGCACGTAAAAACCCGCTTGCAACGAAATGACTCCAGAGCACTTAAAAACCCTCTTGCAACGAAATGACTCCAGAGTACTTAAAAACCCGCTTGCAACGAAATGACTCCAGAGCACTTAAAAAACCCGCTTCCAGTGAAATGTCTGAGAAGTATGTAAAAACCCGCTTGCAACGAAATGACTCCAGAGTACTTAAAAAACCGCTTGCAACGAAATGACTCCAGAGCACTTAAAAAACCCGCTTCCAGTGAAATGTCTGAGAAGTATGTAAAAACCCGCTTACAACGAAATGACTACAGAGCATGTAAAACCCGCTTGCAACGAAATGACTCCAGAGTACTTAAAAACCCGCTTGCAACGAAATGCCTACAGAACACTTAAAAAACCCGCTTCCAGTGAAATGTCTGAGAAGTATGTAAAAACCCGCTTGCAACGAAATGACTCCAGAACACGTAAAAACCCGCTTGCAACGAAATGACTCCAGAGCACTTAAAAACCCGCTTACAACGAAATGCCTTCAGAGCACTTAAAAACCCGCTTGCAACGAAATGACTCCAGAGTACTTAAAAACCCGCTTGCAACGAAATGACTCCAGAACATATAAAAACCCGCTTGCAACGAAATGACTCCAGAGCACTTAAAAACCCGCTTACAACGAAATGCCTTCAGAGCACTTAAAAACCCGCTTGCAACGAAATGACTCCAGAGCACTTAAAAACCCGCTTACAACGAAATGCCTTCAGAGCACTTAAAAACCCGCTTGCAACGAAATGACTCCAGAGCACTTAAAAACCCGCTTGCAACAAAATTACTCCAGAGTACTTAAAAACCCGCTTGCAACGATATGACTCCAGAGCACTTAAAAACCCGCTTGCAATGAAATGACTCCAGAGCACTTAAAAACCCGCTTAGAACAAAATGCCTTCAGAGCCCTTAAAAACCCGCTTGCAACGAAATGACTCCAGAACACTTAAAAACCCGCTTCCAACGAAATGACTCCAGAGCACTTAAGAACCCGCTTACAACGAAATCCCTTCAGAGCACGTAAAAACCCGCTTGCAACGAAATGACTCCAGAGCACTTAAAAACCCGCTTGCAACGAAATGACTCCAGAGTACTTAAAAACCCGCTTGCAACGAAATGACTCCAGAGCACTTAAAAAACCCGCTTCCAGTGAAATGTCTGAGAAGTATGTAAAAACCCGCTTGCAATGAAATGACTCCAGAGTACTTAAAAACCCGCTTGCAACGAAATGACTCCAGAGCACTTAAAAAACCCGCTTCCAGTGAAATGTCTGAGACGTATGTAAAAACCCGCTTACAACGAAATGACTCCAGAGCATGTAAAACCCGCTTGCAACGAAATGACTCCAGAGTACTTAAAAACCAGCTTGCAACGAAATGCCTACAGAACACTTAAAAAACCTGCTTCCAGTGAAATGTCTGAGAAGTATGTAAAAACCCGCTTGCAACGAAATGACTCCAGAACACGTAAAAACCCGCTTGCAACGAAATGACTCCAGAGTACTTAAAAACCTGCTTGCAACGAAATGACTCCAGAACATATAAAAACCCGCTTGCAATGAAATGACTCCAGAGCACTTAAAAAACCCGCTCTCAGTGAAATATCTGAGAAGTATGTAAAAACCCGCTTGCAACGAAATGACTCCAGAACACGTAAAATACTGCTTGCAACGAAATGACTCCAGAGCACTTAAAAACCCGCTTACAACGAAATGCCTTCAGAGCACTTAAAAACCCGCTTGCAACGAAATGACTCCAGAGCACTTAAAAACCCGCTTGCAACGAAATGACTCCAGAGCACTTAAAAACCCGCTTGCAATGAAATGACTCCAGAGAACTTAAAAACCCGCTTACAACGAAATGGCTCCAGAGTACTTAAAAACGCGCTTGCAGAGAAATGACTCCAGAGCACTTAAAAACCCGCTTGCAACGAAATTACTCCAGAACACATAAAAACCCGCATGCAACGAAATGACTCCAGAGCACTTTAAACCCGCTTGCAACGAAATGACTCCTGAGCACTTAAAAACCCGCTTGCAACGAAATTACTCCAGAGTACTTAAAAACCTGCTTGCAACGAAATGACTCCAGAGCACTTAAAAACCCGCTTACAACGAAATGCCTTCAGAGCACTTAAAAACCCGCTTGCAACGAAATGACTCCAGAGCACTTAAAAACCCGCTTGCAACGAAATGACTCCAGAGCACTTAAAAACCCGCTTACAACGAAATGCCTTCAGAGCACGTAAAAACCCGCTTGCAACGAAATGACTACAGATCACTTAAAAACCCGCTTGCAACGAAATGTCTCCAGAGCACTTAAAAACCCGCTTACAACGAAATGACTCCAGAGCACTTAAAAAACCCGCTTTCAGTGAAATGTCTGAGAAGTATGTAAAAAACCGCTTGCAACGAAATGACTCCAGAACACGTAAAAACCTGCTTGCAATGATATGACTCCAGAGCACTTAAAAACCCGCTTACAACGAAATGCCTTCAGAGCACTTAAAAACCCGCTTGCAACGAAATGACTCCAGAGCACTTAAAAACCCGCTTGCAACGAATTGACTCCAGAGCACTTAAACACCCGCTTGCAACGAAATGACTCCAGAGCACTTAAAAACCCGCTTGCAACGAAATGACTCCAGAGTACTTAAAAATCCGCTTGCAACGAAATGACTCCAGAGCACTTAAAAAACCCGCTTCCAGTGAAATGTCTGAGAAGTATGTAAAATCCCGCTTGCAAAGAAATGACCCAAGAGCATGTAAAAAACGCTTGCAACGAAATGACTCCAGAGTACTTAAAAACCCGCTTGCAACGAAATGCCTACAGAGCACTTAAAAAACCCGCTTCCAGTGAAATGTCTGAGAAGTATGTAAAAACCCGCTTGCAACGAAATGACTCCAGAACACGTAAAAACCCGCTTGCAACGAAAAGACTTTAGAGCACTTAAAAACCCGCTTACAACGAAATGCCTTCAGAGCAAGTAAAAACCCGCTTGCAATGAAATGACTCCAGAGCACTTAAAAACCCGCTTGCAACGAAATGACTCCAGAGCACTTAAAAACCCGCTTGCAACGAAATTACTCCAGAGTACTTAAAAACCTGCTTGCAACGAAATTACTCCAGAGCACTTAAAAACCCGCTTACAACGAAATGCCTTCAGAGCACTTAAAAACCCGCTTGCAACGAAATGACTCCAGAGCACTTAAAAACCCGCTTGCAACGAAATGACTCCAGAGCACTTAAAAACCCGCTTACAACGAAATGCCTTCAGAGCACTTAAAAACCCGCTTGCAACGAAATGACTCCAGAGCACTTAAAAACCCGCTTGCAACAAAATTACTCCAGAGTACTTAAAAACCCGCTTGCAACGAAATGACTCCAGAGCACTTAAAAACCCGCTTGCAATGAAATGACTCCAGAGCACTTAAAAACCCGCTTAGAACAAAATGCCTTCAGAGCCCTTAAAAACCCGCTTGCAACCAAATGACTCCAGAACACTTAAAAACCCGCTTGCAACGAAATGCCTTCAGAGCACGTAAAAAACCGCTTGCAACGAAATGACTCCAGAGCACTTAAAAACCCGCTTGCAACGAAATGACTCCAGAGCACTTAAGAACCCGCTTACAACGAAATGCCTTCAGAGCACGTAAAAACCCGCTTGCAACGAAATGACTCCAGAGCACTTAAAAACCCGCTTGCAACGAAATGACTCCAGAGTACTTAAAAACCCGCTTGCAACGAAATGACTCCAGAGCACTTAAAAAACCCGCTTCCAGTGAAATGTCTGAGAAGTATGTAAAAACCCGCTTGCAATGAAATGACTCCAGAGTACTTAAAAACCCGCTTGCAACGAAATGACTCCAGAGCACTTAAAAAACCCGCTTCCAGTGAAATGTCTGAGACGTATGTAAAAACCCGCTTACAACGAAATGACTCCAGAGCATGTAAAACCCGCTTGCAACGAAATGACTCCAGAGTACTTAAAAACCAGCTTGCAACGAAATGCCTACAGAACACTTAAAAAACCCGCTTCCAGTGAAATGTCTGAGAAGTATGTAAAAACCCGCTTGCAACGAAATGACTCCAGAACACGTAAAAACCCGCTTGCAACGAAATGACTCCAGAGCACTTAAAAACCCGCTTACAATGAAATGCCTTCAGAGCACTTAAAAACCCGCTTGCAACGAAATGACTCCAGAGTACTTAAAAACCCGCTTGCAACGAAATGACTCCAGAACATATAAAAACCCGCTTGCAATGAAATGACTCCAGAGCACTTAAAAAATCCGCTCTCAGTGAAATATCTGAGAAGTATGTAAAAACCCGCTTGCAACGAAATGACTCCAGAACACGTAAAATCCTGCTTGCAACGAAATGACTCCAGAGCACTTAAAAACCCGCTTACAACGAAATGCCTTCAGAGCACTTAAAAACCCGCTTGCAACGAAATGACTCCAGAGCACTTAAAAACCCGCTTGCAACGAAATGACTCCAGAGCACTTAAACACCCGCTTGCAACGAAATGACTCCAGAGCACTTAAAAACCCGCTTGCAACGAAATGACTCCAGAGCACTTAAAAACCCGCTTGCAACGAAATGACTCCAGAGCACTTAAAAACCCGCTTGCAACGAAATGACTCCAGAGCACTTAAAAACCCGCTTGCAACGAAATGACTCCAGAGCACTTAAAAACCCGCTTGCAACGAAATGACTCCAGAGCACTTAAAAACCCGCTTGCAACGAAATGGCTCCAGAGCACTTAAAAACCCGCTTGCAACGATATGACTCCAGAGCACTTAAAAACCCGCTTGCAACGAAATGACTCCAGAGCACTTAAATACCCGCTTGCAACGAAATGACTCCAGAGCACTTAAAAACCCGCTTGCAACGGAATGACTCCAGAGCACTTAAAAACCCGCTTGCAACGGAATGACTCCAGAGCAATTAAAAACCCGCTTGCAACGAAATGACTCCAGAGCACTTAAAAACCCGCTTGCAACGAAATGACTCCAGAGTACTTAAAAACCCGCTTGCAACGAAATGACTCCAGAGCACTTAAAAAACCCGCTTCCAGTGAAATGTCTGAGAAGTATGTAAATACCCGCTTGCAACGAAAGGACTCCAGAGCACTTAAAAAACTCGTTTCCAGTTAAATGTCAGAGAAGTATGTAAAAACCCGCTTGCAACGAAATGACTCCAGAGCACTTTAAACCCGCTTGCAACGAAATGACTCCAGAGCACTTAAAAACCCGCTTGCAACATAATTACTCCAGAGTACTTAAAAACCTGCTTGCAACGAAATGACTCCAGAGCACTTAAAAACCCGCTTACAACGAAATGCCTTCAGAGCACTTAAAAACCCGCTTGCAACGAAATGACTCCAGAGCACTTAAAAACCCGCTTGCAACGAAATGACTCCAGAGCACTTAAAAACCCGCTTACAACGAAATGCCTTCAGAGCACGTAAAAACCCGCTTGCAACGAAATGACTCCAGAGCACTTAAAAACCCGCTTGCAACGAAATGTCTCCAGAGCACTTAAAAACCCGCTTACAACGAAATGACTCCAGAGCAATTAAAAAACCCGCTTCCAGTGAAATGTCTGAGAAGGATGTAAAAAACCGCTTGCAACGAAATGACTCCAGAACACGTAAAAACCTGCTTGCAACGATATGACTCCAGAGCACTTAAAAACCCGCTTACAACGAAATACCTTCAGAGCACTTAAAAACCCGCTTGCAACGAAATGACTCCAGAGCACTTAAAAACCCGCTTGCAATGAAATGACTCCAGAGCACTTAAACACCCGCTTGCAACGAAATGACTCCAGAGCACTTAAAAACCCGCTTGCAACGAAATGACTCCAGAGTACTTAAAAACCCGCTTGCAACGAAATGACTCCAGAGCACTTAAAAAACCCGCTTCCAGTGAAATGTCTGAAAGTATGTAAAAACCCGCTTGCAACGAAATGACCCAAGAGCATGTAAAAAACGCTTGCAACGAAATGACTCCAGAGTACTTAAAAACCCGCTTGCAACGAAATGCCTAAAGAGCACTTAAAAAACCCGCTTCCAGTGAAATGTCTGAGAAGTATGTAAAAACCCGCTTGCAACGAAATGACTCCAGAACACGTAAAAACCCGCTTGCAACGAAAAGATTTTAGAGCACTTAAAAACTCGCTTACAACGAAATGCCTTCAGAGCACGTAAAAACCCGCTTGCAACGAAATGACTCCAGAGCACTTAAAAACCCGCTTGCAACGAAATGACTCCAGAGCACTTAAAAACCCGCTTGCAACGAAATTACTCCTGAGTACTTAAAAACCCGCTTGCAACGAAATGACTCCAGAGCACTTATATACCCGCTTACAACAAAATGCCTTCAGAGCACGTAAAAACCCGCTTGCAACGAAATTACTCCAGAGTACTTAAAAACCCGCTTGCAACGAAATGACTCCAGAACACTTAAAAACCCGCTTGCAATGAAATGACTCCAGAGCACTTAAAAACCCGCTTAGAACAAAATGCCTTCAGAGACCTTAAAAACCCGCTTGCAACCAAATGACTCCAGAACACTTAAAAACCCGCTTGCAACGAAATGCCTTCAGAGCACGTAAAAAACCGCTTGCAACGAAATGACTCCAGAGCACTTAAAAACCCGCTTGCAACGAAATGACTCCAGAGCACTTAAGAACCCGCTTGCAACGAAATGACTCCAGAGGACTTAAGAACCCGCTTACAACGAAATGCCTTCAGAGCACGTAAAAACCCGCTTGCAACGAAATGACTCCAGAGCACTTAAAAACCCGCTTGCAACGAAATGACTCCAGAGTACTTAAAAACCCGCTTGCAACGAAATGACTCCAGAGCACTTAAAAAACCCGCTTCCAGTGAAATGTCTGAGAAGTATGTAAAAACCCGCTTGCAACGAAATGACTCCAGAGTACTTAAAAAACCGCTTGCAACGAAATGACTCCAGAGCACTTAAAAAACCCGCTTCCAGTGAAATGTCTGAGAAGTATGTAAAAACCCGCTTACAACGAAATGACTCCAGAGCATGTAAAACCCGCTTGCAACGAAATGACTCCAGAGTACTTAAAAACCCGCTTGCAACGAAATGCCTACAGAACACTTAAAAAACCCGCTTCCAGTGAAATGTCTGAGAAGTATGTAAAAACCCGCTTGCAACGAAATGACTCCAGAACACGTAAAAACCCGCTTGCAACGAAATGACTCCAGAGCACTTAAAAACCCGCTTACAACGAAATGCCTTCAGAGCACTTAAAAACCCGCTTGCAACGAAATGACTCCAGAGTACTTAAAAACCCGCTTGCAACGAAATGACTCCAGAACATATAAAAACCCGCTTGCAACGAAATGACTCCAGAGCACTTAAAAACCCGCTTGCAACGAATTGACTCCAGAGCACTTAAACACCCGCTTGCAACGAAATGACTCCAGAGCACTTAAAAACCCGCTTGCAACGAAATGACTCCAGAGTACTTAAAAATCCGCTTGCAACGAAATGACTCCAGAGCACTTAAAAAACCCGCTTCCAGTGAAATGTCTGAGAAGTATGTAAAAACCCGCTTGCAACGAAATGACCCAAGAGCATGTAAAAAACGCTTGCAACGAAATGACTCCAGAGTACTTAAAAACCCGCTTGCAACGAAATGCCTACAGAGCACTTAAAAAACCCGCTTCCAGTGAAATGTCTGAGAAGTATGTAAAAACCCGCTTGCAACGAAATGACTCCAGAACACGTAAAAACCCGCTTGCAACGAAAAGACTTTAGAGCACTTAAAAACCCGCTTACAACGAAATGCCTTCAGAGCAAGTAAAAACCCGCTTGCAATGAAATGACTCCAGAGCACTTAAAAACCCGCTTGCAACGAAATGACTCCAGAGCACTTAAAAACCCGCTTGCAACGAAATTACTCCAGAGTACTTAAAAACCTGCTTGCAACGAAATTACTCCAGAGCACTTAAAAACCCGCTTACAACGAAATGCCTTCAGAGCACTTAAAAACCCGCTTGCAACGAAATGACTCCAGAGCACTTAAAAACCCGCTTGCAACGAAATGACTCCAGAGCACTTAAAAACCCGCTTACAACGAAATGCCTTCAGAGCACTTAAAAACCCGCTTGCAACGAAATGACTCCAGAGTACTTAAAAACCCGCTTGCAACGAAATGACTCCAGAGCACTTAAAAACCCGCTTGCAATGAAATGACTCCAGAGCACTTAAAAACCCGCTTAGAACAAAATGCCTTCAGAGCCCTTAAAAACCCGCTTGCAACCAAATGACTCCAGAACACTTAAAAACCCGCTTGCAACGAAATGCCTTCAGAGCACGTAAAAAACCGCTTGCAACGAAATGACTCCAGAGCACTTAAGAACCCGCTTACAACGAAATGCCTTCAGAGCACGTAAAAACCCGCTTGCAACGAAATGACTCCAGAGCACTTAAAAACCCGCTTGCAACGAAATGACTCCAGAGCACTTAAGAACCCGCTTACAACGAAATGCCTTCAGAGCACGTAAAAACCCGCTTGCAACGAAATGACTCCAGAGCACTTAAAAACCCGCTTGCAACGAAATGACTCCAGAGTACTTAAAAACCCGCTTGCAACGAAATGACTCCAGAGCACTTAAAAAACCCGCTTCCAGTGAAATGTCTGAGACGTATGTAAAAACCCGCTTACAACGAAATGACTCCAGAGCATGTAAAACCCGCTTGCAACGAAATGACTCCAGAGTACTTAAAAACCAGCTTGCAACGAAATGCCTACAGAACACTTAAAAAACCCGCTTCCAGTGAAATGTCTGAGAAGTATGTAAAAACCCGCTTGCAACGAAATGACTCCAGAACACGTAAAAACCCGCTTGCAACGAAATGACTCCAGAGCACTTAAAAACCCGCTTACAATGAAATGCCTTCAGAGCACTTAAAAACCCGCTTGCAACGAAATGACTCCAGAGTACTTAAAAACCCGCTTGCAACGAAATGACTCCAGAACATATAAAAACCCGCTTGCAATGAAATGACTCCAGAGCACTTAAAAAATCCGCTCTCAGTGAAATATCTGAGAAGTATGTAAAAACCCGCTTGCAACGAAATGACTCCAGAACACGTAAAATCCTGCTTGCAACGAAATGACTCCAGAGCACTTAAAAACCCGCTTACAACGAAATGCCTTCAGAGCACTTAAAAACCCGCTTGCAACGAAATGACTCCAGAGCACTTAAAAACCCGCTTGCAACGAAATGACTCCAGAGCACTTAAACACCCGCTTGCAACGAAATGACTCCAGAGCACTTAAATACCCGCTTGCAACGAAATGACTCCAGAGCACTTAAAAACCCGCTTGCAACGAAATGACTCCAGAGCACTTAAAAACCCGCTTGCAACGAAATGACTCCAGAGCACTTAAAAACCCGCTTGCAACGAAATGACTCCAGAGCACTTAAAAACCCGCTTGCAACGAAATGACTCCAGAGCACTTAAAAACCCGCTTGCAACGAAATGACTCCAGAGCACTTAAAAACCCGCTTGCAACGAAATGACTCCAGAGCACTTAAAAACCCGCTTGCAACGAAATGACTCCAGAGCACTTAAATACCCGCTTGCAACGAAATGACTCCAGAGCACTTAAAAACCCGCTTGCAACGGAATGACTCCAGAGCACTTAAAAACCCGCTTGCAACGGAATGACTCCAGAGCAATTAAAAACCCGCTTGCAACGAAATGACTCCAGAGCACTTAAAAACCCGCTTGCAACGAAATGACTCCAGAGTACTTAAAAACCCGCTTGCAACGAAATGACTCCAGAGCACTTAAAAAACCCGCTTCCAGTGAAATGTCTGAGAAGTATGTAAATACCTGCTTGCAACGAAAGGACTCCAGAGCACTTAAAAAACTCGTTTCCAGTTAAATGTCAGAGAAGTATGTAAAAACCCGCTTGCAACGAAATGACTCCAGAGCACTTTAAACCCGCTTGCAACGAAATGACTCCAGAGCACTTAAAAACCCGCTTGCAACTAAATTACTCCAGAGTACTTAAAAACCTGCTTGCAACGAAATGACTCCAGAGCACTTAAAAACCCGCTTACAACTAAATGCCTTCAGAGCACTTAAAAACCCGCTTGCAACGAAATGTCTCCAGAGCACTTAAAAACCCGCTTGCAACGAAATGACTCCAGAGCACTTAAAAACCCGCTTACAACGAAATGCCTTCAGAGCACGTAAAAACCCGCTTGCAACGAAATGACTCCAGAGCACTTAAAAACCCGCTTGCAACGAAATGTCTCCAGAGCACTTAAAAACCCGCTTACAACGAAATGACTCCAGAGCACTTAAAAAACCCGCTTCCAGTGAAATGTCTGAGAAGGATGTAAAAAACCGCTTGCAACGAAATGACTCCAGAACACGTAAAAACCTGCTTGCAACGATATGACTCCAGAGCACTTAAAAACCCGCTTACAACGAAATACCTTCAGAGCACTTAAAAACCCGCTTGCAACGAAATGACTCCAGAGCACTTAAAAACCCGCTTGCAACGAAATGACTCCAGAGCACTTAAACACCCGCTTGCAACGAAATGACTCCAGAGCACTTAAAAACCCGCTTGCAACGAAATGACTCCAGAGTACTTAAAAACCCGCTTGCAACGAAATGACTCCAGAGCACTTAAAAAACCCGCTTCCAGTGAAATGTCTGAAAGTATGTAAAAACCCGCTTGCAACGAAATGACCCAAGAGCATGTAAAAAACGCTTGCAACGAAATGACTCCAGAGTACTTAAAAACCCGCTTGCAACGAAATGCCTAAAGAGCACTTAAAAAACCCGCTTCCAGTGAAATGTCTGAGAAGTATGTAAAAACCCGCTTGCAACGAAATGACTCCAGAACACGTAAAAACCCGCTTGCAACGAAAAGATTTTAGAGCACTTAAAAACTCGCTTACAACGAAATGCCTTCAGAGCACGTAAAAACCCGCTTGCAACGAAATGACTCCAGAGCACTTAAAAACCCGCTTGCAACGAAATGACTCCAGAGCACTTAAAAACCCGCTTGCAACGAAATGACTCCTGAGTACTTAAAAACCCGCTTGCAACGAAATGACTCCAGAGCACTTAAATACCCGCTTACAACAAAATGCCTTCAGAGCACGTAAAAACCCGCTTGCAACGAAATTACTCCAGAGTACTTAAAAACCCGCTTGCAACGAAATGACTCCAGAACACTTAAAAACCCGCTTGCAATGAAATGACTCCAGAGCACTTAAAAACCCGCTTAGAACAAAATGCCTTCAGAGACCTTAAAAACCCGCTTGCAACCAAATGACTCCAGAACACTTAAAAACCCGCTTGCAACGAAATGCCTTCAGAGCACGTAAAAAACCGCTTGCAACGAAATGACTCCAGAGCACTTAAGAACCCGCTTACAACGAAATGCCTTCAGAGCACGTAAAAACCCGCTTGCAACGAAATGACTCCAGAGCACTTAAAAACCCGCTTGCAACAAAATGACTCCAGAGCACTTAAGAACCCGCTTACAACGAAATGCCTTCAGAGCACGTAAAAACCCGCTTGCAACGAAATGACTCCAGAGCACTTAAAAACCCGCTTGCAACGAAATGACTCCAGAGTACTTAAAAACCCGCTTGCAACGAAATGACTCCAGAGCACTTAAAAAACCCGCTTCCAGTGAAATGTCTGAGACGTATGTAAAAACCCGCTTACAACGAAATGACTCCAGAGCATGTAAAACCCGCTTGCAACGAAATGACTCCAGAGTACTTAAAAACCAGCTTGCAACGAAATGCCTACAGAACACTTAAAAAACCCGCTTCCAGTGAAATGTCTGAGAAGTATGTAAAAACCCGCTTGCAACGAAATGACTCCAGAACACGTAAAAACCCGCTTGCAACGAAATGACTCCAGAGCACTTAAAAACCCGCTTACAATGAAATGCCTTCAGAGCACTTAAAAACCCGCTTGCAACGAAATGACTCCAGAGTACTTAAAAACCCGCTTGCAACGAAATGACTCCAGAACATATAAAAACCCGCTTGCAATGAAATGACTCCAGAGCACTTAAAAAATCCGCTCTCAGTGAAATATCTGAGAAGTATGTAAAAACCCGCTTGCAACGAAATGACTCCAGAACACGTAAAATCCTGCTTGCAACGAAATGACTCCAGAGCACTTAAAAACCCGCTTACAACGAAATGCCTTCAGAGCACTTAAAAACCCGCTTGCAACGAAATGACTCCAGAGCACTTAAAAACCCGCTTGCAACGAAATGACTCCAGAGCACTTAAACACCCGCTTGCAACGAAATGACTCCAGAGCACTTAAATACCCGCTTGCAACGAAATGACTCCAGAGCACTTAAAAACCCGCTTGCAACGAAATGACTCCAGAGCACTTAAAAACCCGCTTGCAACGAAATGACTCCAGAGCACTTAAAAACCCGCTTGCAACGAAATGACTCCAGAGCACTTAAAAACCCGCTTGCAACGAAATGACTCCAGAGCACTTAAAAACCCGCTTGCAACGAAATGACTCCAGAGCACTTAAAAACCCGCTTGCAACGAACTGACTCCAGAGCACTTAAAAACCCGCTTGCAACGAAATGACTCCAGAGCACTTAAATACCCGCTTGCAACGAAATGACTCCAGAGCACTTAAAAACCCGCTTGCAACGGAATGACTCCAGAGCACTTAAAAACCCGCTTGCAACGGAATGACTCCAGAGCAATTAAAAACCCGCTTGCAACGAAATGACTCCAGAGCACTTAAAAACCCGCTTGCAACGAAATGACTCCAGAGTACTTAAAAACCCGCTTGCAACGAAATGACTCCAGAGCACTTAAAAAACCCGCTTCCAGTGAAATGTCTGAGAAGTATGTAAATACCTGCTTGCAACGAAAGGACTCCAGAGCACTTAAAAAACTCGTTTCCAGTTAAATGTCAGAGAAGTATGTAAAAACCCGCTTGCAACGAAATGACTCCAGAGCACTTTAAACCCGCTTGCAACGAAATGACTCCAGAGCACTTAAAAACCCGCTTGCAACTAAATTACTCCAGAGTACTTAAAAACCTGCTTGCAACGAAATGACTCCAGAGCACTTAAAAACCCGCTTACAACTAAATGCCTTCAGAGCACTTAAAAACCCGCTTGCAACGAAATGACTCCAGAGCACTTAAAAACCCGCTTGCAACGAAATGACTCCAGAGCACTTAAAAACCCGCTTACAAAGAAATGCCTTCAGAGCACGTAAAAACCCGCTTGCAACGAAATGACTCCAGAGCACTTAAAAACCCGCTTGCAACGAAATGTCTCCAGAGCACTTAAAAACCCGCTTACAACGAAATGACTCCAGAGCACTTAAAAAACCCGCTTCCAGTGAAATGTCTGAGAAGGATGTAAAAAACCGCTTGCAACGAAATGACTCCAGAACACGTAAAAACCTGCTTGCAACGATATGACTCCAGAGCACTTAAAAACCCGCTTACAACGAAATACCTTCAGAGCACTTAAAAACCCGCTTGCAACGAAATGACTCCAGAGCACTTAAAAACCCGCTTGCAACGAAATGACTCCAGAGCACTTAAACACCCGCTTGCAACGAAATGACTCCAGAGCACTTAAAAACCCGCTTGCAACGAAATGACTCCAGAGTACTTAAAAACCCGCTTGCAACGAAATGACTCCAGAGCACTTAAAAAACCCGCTTCCAGTGAAATGTCTGAAAGTATGTAAAAACCCGCTTGCAACGAAATGACCCAAGAGCATGTAAAAAACGCTTGCAACGAAATGACTCCAGAGTACTTAAAAACCCGCTTGCAACGAAATGCCTAAAGAGCACTTAAAAAACCCGCTTCCAGTGAAATGTCTGAGAAGTATGTAAAAACCCGCTTGCAACGAAATGACTCCAGAACACGTAAAAACCCGCTTGCAACGAAAAGATTTTAGAGCACTTAAAAACTCGCTTACAACGAAATGCCTTCAGAGCACGTAAAAACCCGCTTGCAACGAAATGACTCCAGAGCACTTAAAAACCCGCTTGCAACGAAATGACTCCAGAGCACTTAAAAACCCGCTTGCAACGAAATGACTCCTGAGTACTTAAAAACCCGCTTGCAACGAAATGACTCCAGAGCACTTAAATACCCGCTTACAACAAAATGCCTTCAGAGCACGTAAAAACCCGCTTGCAACGAAATTACTCCAGAGTACTTAAAAACCCGCTTGCAACGAAATGACTCCAGAACACTTAAAAACCCGCTTGCAATGAAATGACTCCAGAGCACTTAAAAACCCGCTTAGAACAAAATGCCTTCAGAGACCTTAAAAACCCGCTTGCAACCAAATGACTCCAGAACACTTAAAAACCCGCTTGCAACGAAATGCCTTCAGAGCACGTAAAAAACCGCTTGCAACGAAATGACTCCAGAGCACTTAAAAACCCGCTTGCAACGAAATGACTCCAGAGCACTTAAGAACCCGCTTGCAACGAAATGACTCCAGAGGACTTAAGAACCCGCTTACAACGAAATGCCTTCAGAGCACGTAAAAACCCGCTTGCAACGAAATGACTCCAGAGCACTTAAAAACCCGCTTGCAACGAAATGACTCCAGAGTACTTAAAAACCCGCTTGCAACGAAATGACTCCAGAGCACTTAAAAAACCCGCTTCCAGTGAAATGTCTGAGAAGTATGTAAAAACCCGCTTGCAACGAAATGACTCCAGAGTACTTAAAAAACCGCTTGCAACGAAATGACTCCAGAGCACTTAAAAAACCCGCTTCCAGTGAAATATCTGAGAAGTATGTAAAAACCCGCTTACAACGAAATGACTCCAGAGCATGTAAAACCCGCTTGCAACGAAATGACTCCAGAGTACTTAAAAACCCGCTTGCAACGAAATGCCTACAGAACACTTAAAAAACCCGCTTCCAGTGAAATGTCTGAGAAGTATGTAAAAACCCGCTTGCAACGAAATGACTCCAGAACACGTAAAAACCCGCTTGCAACGAAATGACTCCAGAGCACTTAAAAACCCGCTTACAACGAAATGCCTTCAGAGCACTTAAAAACCCGCTTGCAACGAAATGACTCCAGAGTACTTAAAAACCCGCTTGCAACGAAATGACTCCAGAACATATAAAAACCCGCTTGCAATGAAATGACTCCAGAGCACTTAAAAAACCCGCTCTCAGTGAAATATCTGAGAAGTATGTAAAAACCCGCTTGCAACGAAATGACTCCAGAACACGTAAAATCCTGCTTGCAACGAAATGACTCCAGAGCACTTAAAAACCCGCTTACAACGAAATGCCTTCAGAGCACTTAAAAACCCGCTTGCAACGAAATGACTCCAGAGCACTTAAAAACCCGCTTGCAACGAAATGACTCCAGAGTACTTAAACACCCGCTTGCAATGAAATGACTCCAGAGCACTTAAAAACCCGCTTGCAACGAAATGACTCCAGAGCACTTAAAAACCCGCTTGCAACGAAATGACTCCAGAGCACTTAAAAACCCGCTTGCAACGAAATGACTCCAGAGCACTTAAAAACCCGCTTGCAACGAAATGACTCCAGAGCACTTAAAAACCCGCTTGCAACGAAATGACTCCAGAGCACTTAAAAACCCGCTTGCGACGAAATGACTCCAGAGTACTTAAAAACCCGCTCGCAACGAAATGACTCCAGAGCACTTAAAAAACCCGCTTACAGTGAAATGTCTGAGAAGTATGTAAATACCCGCTTGCAACGAAAGGACTCCAGAGCACTTAAAAAACTCGTTTCCAGTTAAATGTCAGAGAAGTATGTAAAAACCCGCTTGCAACGAAATGACTCCAGAGCACTTTAAACCCGCTTGCAACGAAATGACTCCAGAGCACTTAAAAACCCGCTTGCAACGAAATTACTCCAGAGTACTTAAAAACCTGCTTGCAACGAAATCACTCCAGAGCACTTAAAAACCCGCTTACAACGAAATGCCTTCAGAGCACTTAAAAACCCGCTTGCAACGAAATGACTCCAGAGCACTTAAAAACCCGCTTGCAACGAAAGGACTCCAGAGCACTTAAAACCCCACTTTCAACGAAATGCCTTCAGAGCACGTAAAAACCCGCTTGCAACGAAATGACTCCAGAGCACTTAAAAACCCGCTTGCAACGAAATGTCTCCAGAGCACTTAAAAACCCGCTTACAACGAAATGACTCCAGAGCACTTAAAAAACCCGCTCTCAGTGAAATGTCTGAGAAGTATGTAAAAAACCGCTTGCAACGAAATGACGCCAGAACACGTAAAAACCTGCTTGCAACGATATGACTCCAGAGCACTTAAAAACCCGCTTACAACGAAATGCCTTCAGAGCACTTAAAAACCCGCTTGCAACGAAATGACTCCAGAGCACTTAAAAACCCGCTTGCAACGAAATGACTCCAGAGCACTTAAACACCCGCTTGCAACGAAATGACTCCAGAGCACTTAAAAACCCGCTTGCAACGAAATGACTCCAGAGTACTTAAAAACCCGCTTGCAACGAAATGACTCCAGAGCACTTAAAAAACCCGCTTCCAGTGAAATGTCTGAGAAGTATGTAAAAACCCGCTTGCAACGAAATGACCCAAGAGCATGTAAAAAACGCTTGCAACGAAATGACTCCAGAGTACTTAAAAACCCGCTTGCAACGAAATGCCTACAGAGCACTTAAAAAACCCGCTTCCAGTGAAATGTCTGAGAAGTATGTAAAAACCCGCTTGCAACGAAATGACTCCAGAACATGTAAAAACCCGCTTGCAACGAAAAGACTTTAGAGCACTTAAAAACCCGCTTACAGCGAAATGCCTTCAGAGCACGTAAAAACCCGCTTGCAACGAAATGACTCCAGAGCACTTAAAAACCCGCTTGCAACGAAATGACTCCAGAGCACTTAAAAACCCGCTTGCAACGAAATTACTCCAGAGTACTTAAAAACCCGCTTGCAACGAAATGACTCCAGAGCACTTAAAAACCCGCTTACAACGAAATGCCTTCAGAGCACTTAAAAACCCGCTTGCAACGAAATGACTCCAGAGCACTTAAAAAACCCGCTTACAGTGAAATGTCTGAGAAGTATGTAAAAACCCGCTTACAACGAAATGACTCCAGAGCACTTAAAAACCCGCTTGCAACGAAATGACTCCAGAGCACTTAAACACCCGCTTGCAACGAAATGACTCCAGAGCACTTAAAAAACCCGCTCTCAGTGAAATTTCTGAGAAGTATGTAAAAACCCGCTTGCAACGAAATGACTCCAGAGCACTTAAAAACCCGCTTGCAACGAAATGACTCCAGAGCACTTAAAAACCAGCTTGCAACGAAATGACTCCAGAGCACTTAAAAACCCGCTCTCAGTGAAATGTCTGAGAAGTATGTAAAAACCCGCTTGCAACGAAATGACTCCAGAGCACTTAAAAACCCGCTTGCAACGAAATGACTCCAGAGCACTTAAACACCCGCTTGCAACGAAATGACTCCAGAGCACTTAAAAAACCCGCTCTCAGTGAAATGTCTGAGAAGTATGTAAAAACCCGCTTGCAACGAAATGACTCCAGAGCACTTAAAAATCCGCTTGCAACGAAATGACTCCAGAGCACTTAAAAACCCGCTTTCAATGAAATGACTCCAGAGCACTTAAAAACCCGCTTACAACGAAATGACTCCAGAGTACTTAAAAACGCGCTTGCAGCGAAATGACTCCAGAGCACTTAAAAAACCTGCTCTCAGTGAAATGTCTGAGAAGTATTTAAAAACCCGCTTTCAACGAAATGACTCCAGAGCACTTAAAAACCCGCTTGCAACGAAATGACTCCAGAGCACTTAAACACCCGCTTGCAACGAAATGACTCCAGAGCACTTAAAAACCCGCTTGCAACGAAATGACTCCAGAGTACTTAAAAACCTCCTTGTAACGAAATGACTCCAGAGCACTTAAAAACCCGCTTGCAACGAAATGACTCCAGAGCACTTAAAAACCCGCTTGCAACGAAATTACTCCAGAGTACTTAAAAACCCGCTTGCAACGAAATGACTCCAGAGCACTTAAAAACCCGCTTACAACGAAATGCCTTCAGAGCACTTAAAAACCCGCTTGCAACGAAATGACTCCAGAGCACTTAAAAACCCGCTCGCAACGAAATGACTCCAGAGCACTTAAAAACCCGCTTACAACGAAATGCCTTCAGAGCACGTAAAAACCCGCTTGCAACGAAATTACTCCAGAGTACTTAAAAACCCGCTTGCAACGAAATGACTCCAGAGCACTTAAAAACCCGCTTGCAATGAAATGACTCCAGAGCACTTAAAAACCCGCTTAGAACAAAATGCCTTCAGAGCCCTTAAAAACCCGCTTGCAACCAAATGACTCCAGAACACTTAAAAACCCGCTTGCAACGAAATGCCTTCAGAGCACGTAAAAAACCGCTTGCAACGAAATGACTCCAGAGCACTTAAAAACCCGCTTGCAACGAAATGACTCCAGAGCACTTAAGTACCCGCTTGCAACGAAATGACACCAGAGGACTTAAGAACCCGCTTACAACGAAATGCCTTCAGAGCACGTAAAAACCCGCTTGCAACGAAATGACTCCAGAGCACTTAAAAACCCGCTTGCAACGAAATGACTCCAGAGTACTTAAAAACCCGCTTGCAACGAAATGACTCCAGAGCACTTAAAAAACCCGCTTCCAGTGAAATGTCTGAGAAGTATGTAAAAACCCGCTTGCAACGAAATGACTCCAGAGTACTTAAAAAACCGCTTGCAACGAAATGACTCCAGAGCACTTAAAAAACCCGCTTCCAGTGAAATGTCTGAGAAGTATGTAAAAACCCGCTTACAACGAAATGACTCCAGAGCATGTAAAACCCGCTTGCAACGAAATGACTCCAGAATACTTAAAAACCCGCTTGCAACGAAATGCCTACAGAACACTTAAAAAACCCGCTTCCAGTGAAATGTCTGAGAAGTATGTAAAAACCCGCTTGCAACGAAATGACTCCAGAACACGTAAAAACCCGCTTGCAACGAAATGACTCCAGAGCACTTAAAAACCCGCTTACAACGAAATGCCTTCAGAGCACTTAAAAATCCGCTTGCAACGAAATGACTCCAGAGTACTTAAAAACCCGCTTGCAACGAAATGACTCCAGAACATATAAAAACCCGCTTGCAATGAAATGACTCCAGAGCACTTAAAAAACCCGCTCTCAGTGAAATATCTGAGAAGTATGTAAAAACCCGCTTGCAACGAAATGACTCCAGAACACGTAAAATCCTGCTTGCAACGAAATGACTCCAGAGCACTTAAAAACCCGCTTACAACGAAATGCCTTCAGAGCACTTAAAAACCCGCTTGCAACGAAATGACTCCAGAGCACTTAAAAACCCGCTTGCAACGAAATGACTCCAGAGCACTTAAACACCCGCTTGCAATGAAATGACTCCAGAGCACTTAAAAACCCGCTTGCAACGAAATGACTCCAGAGCACTTAAAAACCCGCTTGCAACGAAATGACTCCAGAGTACTTAAATACCCGCTTGCAACGAAATGACTCCAGAGCACTTAAAAACCCGCTTGCAACGGAATGACTCCAGAGCACTTAAAAACCCGCTTGCAACGAAATGACTCCAGAGCACTTAAAAACCAGCTTGCAACGAAATGACTCCAGAGCACTTAAAAACCCGCTTGCAACGAAATGACTCCAGAGTACTTAAAAACCCGCTTGCAACGAAATGACTCCAGAGCACTTAAAAAACCCGCTTACAGTGAAATGTCTGAGAAGTATGTAAATACCCGCTTGCAACGAAAGGACTCCAGAGCACTTAAAAAACTCGTTTCCAGTTAAATGTCAGAGAAGTATGTAAAAACCCGCTTGCAACGAAATGACTCCAGAGCACTTTAAACCCGCTTGCAACGAAATGACTCCAGAGCACTTAAAAACCCGCTTGCAACGAAATTACTCCAGAGTACTTAAAAACCTGCTTGCAACGAAATGACTCCAGAGCACTTAAAAACCCGCTTACAACGAAATGCCTTCAGAGCACTTAAAAACCCGCTTGCAACGAAATGACTCCAGAGCACTTAAAAACCCGCTTGCAACGAAAGGACTCCAGAGCACTTAAAACCCCGCTTACAACGAAATTCCTTCAGAGCACGTAAAAACCCGCTTGCAACGAAATGACTCCAGAGCACTTAAAAACCCGCTTGCAACGAAATGTCTCCAGAGCACTTAAAAACCCGCTTACAACGAAATGACTCCAGAGCACTTAAAAAACCCGCTCTCAGTGAAATGTCTGAGAAGTATGTAAAAAACCGCTTGCAACGAAATGACGCCAGAACACGTAAAAACCTGCTTGCAACGATATGACTCCAGAGCACTTAAAAACCCGCTTACAACGAAATGCCTTCAGAGCACTTCAAAACCCGCTTGCAACGAAATGACTCCAGAGCACTTAAAAACCCGCTTGCAACGAAATGACTCCAGAGCACGTAAACACCCGCTTGCAACGAAATGACTCCAGAGCACTTAAAAACCCGCTTGCAATGAAATGACTCCAGAGTACTTAAAAACCCGCTTGCAACGAAATGACTCCAGAGCACTTAAAAAACCCGCTTCCAGTGAAATGTCTGAGAAGTATGTAAAAACCCGCTTGCAACGAAATGACCCAAGAGCATGTAAAATACGCTTGCAACGAAATGACTCCAGAGTACTTAAAAACCCGCTTGCAACGAAATGCCTACAGAGCACTTAAAAAACCCGCTTCCAGTGAAATGTCTGAGAAGTATGTAAAAACCCGCTTGCAACGAAATGACTCCAGAACACGTAAAAAACCGCTTGCAACGAAAAGACTTTAGAGCACTTAAAAACCCGCTTACAGTGAAATGTCTGAGAAGTATGTAAAAACCCGCTTACAACGAAATGACTCCAGAGCACTTAAAAACCCGCTTGCAACGAAATGACTCCAGAGCACTTAAAAACCCGCTCTCAGTGAAATTTCTGAGAAGTATGTAAAAACCCGCTTGCAACGAAATGACTCCAGAGCACTTAAAAACCCGCTTGCAACGAAATGACTCCAGAGCACTTAAAAACCAGCTTGCAACGAAATGACTCCAGAGCACTTAAAAACCCGCTCTCAGTGAAATGTCTGAGAAGTATGTAAAAACCCGCTTGCAACGAAATGACTCCAGAGCACTTAAAAACCCGCTTGCAACGAAATGACTCCAGAGCACTTAAACACCCGCTTGCAACGAAATGACTCCAGAGCACTTAAAAAACCCGCTCTCAGTGAAATGTCTGAGAAGTATGTAAAAACCCGCTTGCAACGAAATGACTCCAGAGCACTTAAAAACCCGCTTGCAACGAAATGACTCCAGAGCACTTAAAAACCCGCTTTCAACGAAATGACTCCAGAGCACTTAAAAACCCGCTTACAACGAAATGACTCAAGAGTACTTAAACACGCGCTTGCAGCGAAATGACTCCAGAGCACTTAAAAAACCTGCTCTCAGTGAAATGTCTGAGAAGTATTTAAAAACCCGCTTTCAACGAAATGACTCCAGAGCACTTAAAAACCCGCTTGCAACGAAATGACTCCAGAGCACTTAAACACCAGCTTGCAACGAAATGACTCCAGAGCACTTATAAACCCGCTTGCAACGAAATGACTCCAGAGTACTTAAAAACCTGCTTGTAACGAAATGACTCCAGAGCACTTAAAAACCCGCTTACAACGAAATGCCTTCAGAGCACTTAAAAACCCGCTTGCAACGAAATGACTCCAGAGCACTTAAAAACCCGCTTGCAACGAAATGACTCCAGAGCACTTAAAAACCCGCTTACAACGAAATGCCTTCAGAGCACGTAAAAACCCGCTTGCAACGAAATGACTCCAGAGCACTTAAAAACCCGCTTGCAACGAAATGACTCCAGAGCACTTAAAAACCCGCTTACAACGAAATGACTCCAGAGCACTTAAAAAACCCGCTCTCAGTGAAATGTCTGAGAAGTATGTAAAAAACCGCTTGCAACGAAATGACTCCAGAACACGTAAAAACCTGCTTGCAACGATATGACTCCAGAGCACTTAAAAACCCGCTTACAACGAAATGCCTTCAGAGCACTTAAAAACCCGCTTGCAACGAAATGACTCCAGAGCACTTAAAAACCCGCTTGCAACGAAATGACTCCAGAGCACTTAAACACCAGCTTGCAACGAAATGACTCCAGAGCACTTATAAACCCGCTTGCAACGAAATGACTCCAGAGTACTTAAAAACCTGCTTGTAACGAAATGACTCCAGAGCACTTAAAAACCCGCTTACAACGAAATGCCTTCAGAGCACTTAAAAACCCGCTTGCAACGAAATGACTCCAGAGCACTTAAAAACCCGCTTGCAACGAAATGACTCCAGAGCACTTAAAAACCCGCTTACAACGAAATGCCTTCAGAGCACGTAAAAACCCGCTTGCAACGAAATGACTCCAGAGCACTTAAAAACCCGCTTGCAACGAAATGACTCCAGAGCACTTAAAAACCCGCTTACAACGAAATGACTCCAGAGCACTTAAAAAACCCGCTCTCAGTGAAATGTCTGAGAAGTATGTAAAAAACCGCTTGCAACGAAATGACTCCAGAACACGTAAAAACCTGCTTGCAACGATATGACTCCAGAGCACTTAAAAACCCGCTTGCAACGAAATGACTCCAGAGCACTTAAAAACGCGCTTGCAGCGAAATGACTCCAGAGCACTTAAACACCCGCTTGCAACGAAATGACTCCAGAGCACTTAAAAACCCGCTTGCAACGAAATGACTCCAGAGCACTTAAAAACGCGCTTGCAGCGAAATGACTCCAGAGCACTTAAACACCCGCTTGCAACGAAATGACTCCAGAGCACTTAAAAACCCGCTCATTGAAATGTCTGAGGAGTATGTAAAAACCCTCTTGCAACGAAATGACTCCAGAGCACTTAAAAACCCGCGTGCAACGAAATGACTCCAGAGCACTTAAACACCCGCTTGCAACAAAATGACTCCAGAACACTTAAAAAACTCGCTCTCAGTGAAATGTTTGAGAAGTATGTAAAAACCCGCTTGCAACGAAATGACTCCAGAGCACTTAAAAACCCGCTTGCAACGAAATGACTCCAGAGCATGTAAAAAACGCTTGCAACGAAATGACTCCAGAGTACTTAAAAACCCGCTTGCAACGAAATGCCTACAGAGCACTTAAAAAACCCGCTTCCAGTGAAATGTCTGAGAAGTATGTAAAAACCCGCTTGCAACGAAATGACTCCAGAACACGTAAAAACCCGCTTGCAACAAAATGACTCCAGAGCACTTAAAAACCCGCTTGCAACGAAATGACTCCAGAGCACTTAAAAACCCGCTTACAACGAAATGACTCCAGAGTACTTAAAAACGCGCTTGCAGCGAAATGACTCCAGAGCACTTAAAAACCCGCTTGCAACGAAATGACTCCAGAGCACTTAAAAACCCGCTTGCAACGGAATGACTCCAGAGCACTTAAAAACCCGCTTGCAACGAAATGACTCCAGAGCACTTAAAAACCCGCTTGCAACGAAATGACTCCAGAGCACTTAAAAACCCGCTTGCAACGAAATGACTCCAGAGTACTTAAAAACCCGCTTGCAACGAAATGACTCCAGAGCACTTAAAAAACCCGCTTACAGTGAAATGTCTGAGAAGTATGTAAATACCCGCTTGCAACGAAAGGACTCCAGAGCACTTAAAAAACTCGTTTCCAGTTAAATGTCAGAGAAGTATGTAAAAACCCGCTTGCAACGAAATGACTCCAGAGCACTTTAAACCCGCTTGCAACGAAATGACTCCAGAGCACTTAAAAACCCGCTTGCAACGAAATTACTCCAGAGTACTTAAAAACCTGCTTGCAACGAAATGACTCCAGAGCACTTAAAAACCCGCTTACAACGAAATGCCTTCAGAGCACTTAAAAACCCGCTTGCAACGAAATGACTCCAGAGCACTTAAAAACCCGCTTGCAACGAAAGGACTCCAGAGCACTTAAAACCCCGCTTACAATGAAATTCCTTCAGAGCACGTAAAAACCCGCTTGCAACGAAATGACTCCAGAGCACTTAAAAACCCGCTTGCAACGAAATGTCTCCAGAGCACTTAAAAACCCGCTTACAACGAAATGACTCCAGAGCACTTAAAAAACCCGCTCTCAGTGAAATGTCTGAGAAGTATGTAAAAAACCGCTTGCAACGAAATGACGCCAGAACACGTAAAAACCTGCTTGCAACGATATGACTCCAGAGCACTTAAAAACCCGCTTACAACGAAATGCCTTCAGAGCACTTCAAAACCCGCTTGCAACGAAATGACTCCAGAGCACTTAAAAACCCGCTTGCAACGAAATGACTCCAGAGCACTTAAACACCCGCTTGCAACGAAATGACTCCAGAGCACTTAAAAACCCGCTTGCAACGAAATGACTCCAGAGCACTTAAGAACCCGCTTACAACGAAATGCCTTCAGAGCACGTAAAAACCCGCTTGCAACGAAATGACTCCAGAGCACTTAAAAACCCGCTTGCAACGAAAGGACTCCAGAGCACTTAAAACCCCGCTTACAACGAAATTCCTTCAGAGCACGTAAAAACCCGCTTGCAACGAAATGACTCCAGAGCACTTAAAAACCCGCTTGCAACGAAATGTCTCCAGAGCACTTAAAATCCCGCTTACAACGAAATGACTCCAGAGCACTTAAAAAACCCGCTCTCAGTGAAATGTCTGAGAAGTATGTAAAAACCCGCTTGCAACGAAATGACTCCAGAGCACTTAAAAACCCGCTTGCAACGAAATGACTCCAGAGCACTTAAATACCCGCTTGCAACGAAATGACTCCAGAGTACTTAAAAACCCGCTTGCAACAAAATGACTCCAGAGCACTTAAAAACCTGCTTGCAACGAAATGACTCCAGAGCACTTAAAAAACACGCTTCCAGTGAAATGTCTGAGAAGTATGTAAAAACCCGCTTGCAACGAAATGACTCCAGAGCACTTAAAAACCCGCTTGCAACGAAATGACTCCAGAGCACTTAAATACCCGCTTGCAACGAAATGACTCCAGAGTACTTAAAAACCCGCTTGCAACGAAATGACTCCAGAGCACTTAAAAAACCCGCTTCCAGTGAAATGTCTGAGAAGTATGTAAAAACCCGCTTGCAACGAAATGACTCGAGAGCATGTAAAAAACGATGCAACGAAATGACTCCAGAGTACTTAAAAACCCGCTTGCAACGAAATGCCTACAGAGCACTTAAAAAACCCGCTTCCAGTGAAATGTCTGAGAAGTATGTAAAAACCCGCTTGCAACGAAATGACTCGAGAGCATGTAAAAAACGCTTGCAACGAAATGACTCCAGAGCACTTAAAAACCCGCTTGCAACGAAATGACTCCAGAGCACGTAAAAACCCACTTGCAACGAAATGACTCCAGAGCACTTAAAAACCCGCTTACAACGAAATGCCTTCAGAGCACTTAAAAACCCCCTTGCAACGAAATGACTCCAGAGCACTTAAAAACCCGCTTGCAACGAAATGACTCCAGAGCACTTAAACACCCGCTTGGAACGAAATGACTCCAGAGCACTTAAAAACCAGCTTGCAACGAAATGACTCCAGAGTACTTAAAAACCCGCTTGCAACGCAATGACTCCAGAGCACTTAAAAAACCCGCTTCCAGTGAAATGTCTGAGAAGTATGTAAAAACCCGCTTGCAACGAAATGACTCCAGAGCACTTAAAAAACTCGTTTCCAGTTAAATGTCAGAGAAGTATGTAAAAACCCGCTTGCAACGAAATGACTCGAGAGCATGTAAAAAACGATGCAACGAAATGACTCCAGAGTACTTAAAAACCCGCTTGCAACGAAATGCCTACAGAGCACTTAAAAAACCCGCTTCCAGTGAAATGTCTGAGAAGTATGTAAAATCCCGCTTGCAACGAAATGACTCCAGAATACGTAAAAACCCGCTTGCAACGAAAAGACTCCAGAGCACTTAAAAACCCGCTTACAATGAAATGCCTTCAGAGCACTTAAAAACCCGCTTGCAACGAAATGACTCCAGAGTACTTAAAAACCCGCTTGCAACGAAATGACTCCAGAGCACTTAAAAACCGCTTGCAACGAAATGAATCCAGAACACATAAAAACCCGCATGCAACGAAATGACTCCAGAGCACTTAAAAACCCGCTTGCAACGAAATGACTCCTGAGCACTTAAACACCCGCTTGCAACGAAATTACTCCAGATCACTTAAAAACCCGCTTGAAACGAAATGACTCCAGAGCACTTAAACACCGGCTTGCAACGAAATGACTCCAGAGCACTTAAAAACCCGCTTGCAACGAAATGACTCCAGAGCACTTAAAAAACAAGCTTCCAGTGAAATGTCTGAGAAGTATGTAAAAACCCGCTTGCAACGAAATGACTCCAGAGCATGTAAAAAACGCTTGCAACGAAATGACTCCAGAGGACTTAAAAACCCGCTTGCAACGAAATGCCTACAGAGCACTTAAAAAACCCGCTTCCAGTGAAATGTCTGAGAAGTATGTAAAAACCCGCTTGCAACGAAATGACTCCAGAACACGTAAAAACCCGCTTGCAACAAAATGACTCCAGAGCACTTAAAAACCCGCTTGCAACGAAATGACTGCAGAGCACTTAAACACCCGCTTGCAACGAAATGACTCCAGAGCACTTAAAAACCCGCTTGCAACGAAATGACTCCAGAGCACTTAAAAACCCGCTTGCAACGAAATGACTCCAGAGCACTTAAAAACCCGCTTGCAACGAAATGACTCCAGAGCACTTAAAAACCCGCTTGCAACGAAATGACTCCAGAGCACTTAAAAACCCGCTTGCAACGAAATGACTCCAGAGTACTTAAAAACCCGCTTGCAACGAAATGACTCCAGAGCACTTAAAAACCCGCTTGCAACGAAATGACTCCAGAACACTTAAAAACCCGCTTGCAACGAAATGACTCCAGAGCACTAAAAAACCCGCTTGCAACGAAATGACTCCAGAGCACTTAAAAATCCGCTGGCAACGAAATTACTCCAGAGCACTTAAAAACCCGCTTGCAACGAAATGACTCCAGAGCACTTAAAAACCCGCTTGCAACGAAATGACTCCAGAGCACTTAAAAAACCTGCTCTCATTGAAATGTCTGAGAAGTATGTAAAAACCCGCTTGCAACGAAATGACTCCAGAGCACTTAAAAACCCGCTTGCAACGAAATGACTCCAGAGCACTTAAATACCCGCTTGCAACGAAATGACTCCAGAGTACTTAAAAACCCGCTTGCAACAAAATGACTCAAGAACACTTAAAAACCTGCTTGCAACGAAATGACTCCAGAGCACTTAAAAAACCCGCTTCCAGTGAAATGTCTGAGAAGTATGTAAAAACCCGCTTGCAACGAAATGACTCCAGAGCACTTAAAAACCCGCTTGCAACGAAATGACTCCAGAGCACTTAAATACCCGCTTGCAACGAAATGACTCCAGAGTACTTAAAAACCCGCTTGCAACGAAATGACTCCAGAGCACTTAAAAAACCCGCTTCCAGTGAAATGTCTGAGAAGTATGTAAAAACCCGCTTGCAACGAAATGACTCGAGAGCATATAAAAAACGATGCAACGAAATGACTCCAGAGTACTTAAAAACCCGCTTGCAACGAAATGCCTACAGAGCACTTAAAAAACCCGCTTCCAGTGAAATGTCTGAGAAGTATGTAAAAACCCGCTTGCAACGAAATGACTCGAGAGCATGTAAAAAACGCTTGCAACGAAATGACTCCAGAGTACTTAAAAACCCGCTTGCAACGAAATGACTCCAGAGCACGTAAAAACCCACTTGCAACGAAATGACTCCAGAGCACTTAAAAACCCGCTTACAACGAAATGCCTTCAGAGCACTTAAAAACCCCCTTGCAACGAAATGACTCCAGAGCACTTAAAAACCCGCTTGCAACGAAATGACTCCAGAGCACTTAAACACCCGCTTGGAACGAAATGACTCCAGAGCACTTAAAAACCAGCTTGCAACGAAATGACTCCAGAGTACTTAAAAACCCGCTTGCAACGAAATGACTCCAGAGCACTTAAAAAACCCGCTTCCAGTGAAATGTCTGAGAAGTATGTAAAAACCCGCTTGCAACGAAATGACTCCAGAGCACTTAAAAAACTCGTTTCCAGTTAAATGTCAGAGAAGTATGTAAAAACCCGCTTGCAACGAAATGACTCGAGAGCATGTAAAAAACGATGCAACGAAATGACTCCAGAGTACTTAAAAACCCGCTTGCAACGAAATGCCCACAGAGCACTTAAAAAACCCGCTTCCAGTGAAATGTCTGAGAAGTATGTAAAAACCCGCTTGCAACGAAATGACTCCAGAATACGTAAAAACCCGCTTGCAACGAAAAGACTCCAGAGCACTTAAAAACCCGCTTACAACGAAATGCCTTCAGAGCACTTAAAAACCCGCTTGCAACGAAATGACTCCAGAGTACTTAAAAACCCGCTTGCAACGAAATGACTCCAGAGCACTTAAAAACCCGCTTGCAAAGAAATGAATCCAGAACACATAAAAACCCGCATGCAACGAAATGACTCCAGAGCACTTAAAAACCCGCTTGCAACGAAATGACTCCTGAGCACTTAAACACCCGCTTGCAACGAAATTACTCCAGAGCACTTAAAAACCCGCTTGAAACGAAATGACTCCAGAGCACTTAAACACCGGCTTGCAACGAAATGACTCCAGAGCACTTAAAAACCCGCTTGCAACGAAATGACTCCAGAGCACTTAAAAAACAAGCTTCCAGTGAAATGTCTGAGAAGTATGTAAAAACCCGCTTGCAACGAAATGACTCCAGAGCATGTAAAAAACGCTTGCAACGAAATGACTCCAGAGGACTTAAAAACCCGCTTGCAACGAAATGCCTACAGAGCACTTAAAAAACCCGCTTCCAGTGAAATGTATGAGAAGTATGTAAAAACCCGCTTGCAACGAAATGACTCCAGAACACGTAAAAACCCGCTTGCAACGAAATGACTCCAGAGCACTTAAAAACACGCTTACAACGAAATGCCTTCAGAGCACTTAAAAACCCGCGTGCAACGAAATGACTCCAGAGTACTTAAAAACCCGCTTGCAACGAAATGACTCCAGAGCACTTAAAAACCCGCTTGCAACGAAATGAATCCAGAACACATAAAAACCCGCATGCAACGAAATGACTCCAGAGCACTTAAAAATCCGCTTCCAGTGAAATGTCAGAGAAGTATGTAAAAACCCGCTTGCAACGAAATGACTCCAGAATACGTAAAAACCCGCTTGCAACGAAAAGACTCCAGAGCACTTAAAAACCCGCTTACAATGAAATGCCTTCAGAGCACTTAAAAACCCGCTTGCAACGAAATGACTCCAGAGTACTTAAAAACCCGCTTGCAACGAAATGACTCCAGAGCACTTAAAAACCGCTTGCAACGAAATGAATCCAGAACACATAAAAACCCGCATGCAACGAAATGACTCCAGAGCACTTAAAAACCCGCTTGCAACGAAATGACTCCTGAGCACTTAAACACCCGCTTGCAACGAAATTACTCCAGATCACTTAAAAACCCGCTTGAAACGAAATGACTCCAGAGCACTTAAACACCGGCTTGCAACGAAATGACTCCAGAGCACTTAAAAACCCGCTTGCAACGAAATGACTCCAGAGCACTTAAAAAACAAGCTTCCAGTGAAATGTCTGAGAAGTATGTAAAAACCCGCTTGCAACGAAATGACTCCAGAGCATGTAAAAAACGCTTGCAACGAAATGACTCCAGAGGACTTAAAAACCCGCTTGCAACGAAATGCCTACAGAGCACTTAAAAAACCCGCTTCCAGTGAAATGTCTGAGAAGTATGTAAAAACCCGCTTGCAACGAAATGACTCCAGAACACGTAAAAACCCGCTTGCAACAAAATGACTCCAGAGCACTTAAAAACCCGCTTGCAACGAAATGACTCCAGAGCACTTAAACACCCGCTTGGAACGAAATGACTCCAGAGCACTTAAAAACCCGCTTGCAACGAAATGACTCCAGAGCACTTAAAAACCCGCTTGCAACGAAATGACTCCAGAGCACTTAAAAACCCGCTTGCAACGAAATGACTCCAGAGCACTTAAAAACCCGCTTGCAACGAAATGACTCCAGAGCACTTAAAAACCCGCTTGCAACGAAATGACTCCAGAGTACTTAAAAACCCGCTTGCAACAAAATGACTCCAGAGCACTTAAAAACCCGCTTGCAACGAAATGACTCCAGAACACTTAAAAACCCGCTTGCAACGAAATGACTCCAGAGCACTAAAAAACCCGCTTGCAACGAAATGACTCCAGAGCACTTAAAAATCCGCTGGCAACGAAATTACTCCAGAGCACTTAAAAACCCGCTTGCAACGAAATGACTCCAGAGCACTTAAAAACCCGCTTGCAACGAAATGACTCCAGAGCACTTAAATACCCGCTTGCAACGAAATGACTCCAGAGTACTTAAAAACCCGCTTGCAACAAAATGACTCCAGAACACTTAAAAACCTGCTTGCAACGAAATGACTCCAGAGCACTTAAAAAACCCGCTTCCAGTGAAATGTCTGAGAAGTATGTAAAAACCCGCTTGCAACGAAATGACTCCAGAGCACTTAAAAACCCGCTTGCAACGAAATGACTCCAGAGCACTTAAATACCCGCTTGCAACGAAATGACTCCAGAGTACTTAAAAACCCGCTTGCAACGAAATGACTCCAGAGCACTTAAAAAACCCGCTTCCAGTGAAATGTCTGAGAAGTATGTAAAAACCCGCTTGCAACGAAATGACTCGAGAGCATATAAAAAACGATGCAACGAAATGACTCCAGAGTACTTAAAAACCCGCTTGCAACGAAATGCCTACAGAGCACTTAAAAAACCCGCTTCCAGTGAAATGTCTGAGAAGTATGTAAAAACCCGCTTTCAACGAAATGACTCGAGAGCATGTAAAAAACGCTTGCAACGAAATGACTCCAGAGCACTTAAAAACCCGCTTGCAACGAAATGACTCCAGAGCACGTAAAAACCCACTTGCAACGAAATGACTCCAGAGCACTTAAAAACCCGCTTACAACGAAATGCCTTCAGAGCACTTAAAAACCCCCTTGCAACGAAATGACTCCAGAGCACTTAAAAACCCGCTTGCAACGAAATGACTCCAGAGCACTTAAACACTCGCTTGGAACGAAATGACTCCAGAGCACTTAAAAACCAGCTTGCAACGAAATGACTCCAGAGTACTTAAAAACCCGCTTGCAACGAAATGACTCCAGAGCACTTAAAAAACCCGCTTCCAGTGAAATGTCTGAGAAGTATGTAAAAAACCCGCTTGCAACGAAATGACTCCAGAGCACTTAAAAAACTCGTTTCCAGTTAAATGTCAGAGAAGTATGTAAAAACCCGCTTGCAACGAAATGACTCGAGAGCATGTAAAAAACGATGCAACGAAATGACTCCAGAGTACTTAAAAACCCACTTGCAACGAAATGCCTACAGAGCACTTAAAAAACCCGCTTCCAGTGAAATGTCTGAGAAGTATGTAAAAACCCGCTTGCAACGAAATGACTCCAGAATACGTAAAAACCCGCTTGCAACGAAAAGACTCCAGAGCACTTAAAAACCCGCTTACAACAAAATGCCTTCAGAGCACTTAAAAACCCGCTTGCAACGAAATGACTCCAGAGTACTTAAAAACCCGCTTGCAACGAAATGACTCCAGAGCACTTAAAAACCCGCTTGCAACGAAATGAATCCAGAACACATAAAAACCCGCATGCAACGAAATGACTCCAGAGCACTTAAAAACCCGCTTGCAACGAAATGACTCCTGAGCACTTAAACACCCGCTTGCAACGAAATTACTCCAGAGCACTTAAAAACCCGCTTGAAACGAAATGACTCCAGAGCACTTAAACACCGGCTTGCAACGAAATGACTCCAGAGCACTTAAAAACCCGCTTGCAACGAAATGACTCCAGAGCACTTAAAAAACAAGCTTCCAGTGAAATGTCTGAGAAGTATGTAAAAACCCGCTTGCAACGAAATGACTCCAGAGCATGTAAAAAACGCTTGCAACGAAATGACTCCAGAGGACTTAAAAACCCGCTTGCAACGAAATGCCTACAGAGCACTTAAAAAACCCGCTTCCAGTGAAATGTATGAGAAGTATGTAAAAACCCGCTTGCAACGAAATGACTCCAGAACACGTAAAAACCCGCTTGCAACGAAATGACTCCAGAGCACTTAAAAACACGCTTACAACGAAATGCCTTCAGAGCACTTAAAAACCCGCGTGCAACGAAATGACTCCAGAGTACTTAAAAACCCGCTTGCAACGAAATGACTCCAGAGCACTTAAAAACCCGCTTGCAACGAAATGAATCCAGAACACATAAAAACCCGCATGCAACGAAATGACTCCAGAGCTCTTAAAAATCCGCTTCCAGTGAAATGTCAGAGAAGTATGTAAAAACCCGCTTGCAACGAAATGACTCCAGAGCATGTAAAAACCCGCTTACAACGAAATGCCTTCAGAGCACTTAAAAACCCGCTTGCAACGAAATGACTCCAGCGCACTTAAAAACCCGCTTGCAACGAAATGAATCCAGAACACATAAAAACCCGCTTGCAACAAAATGACTCCAGAGCACTTAAAAACCCGCTTGCAACGAAATGACTCCAGAGCACTTAAAAACCCGCTTGCAACGAAATGAGTCCAGAACACTTAAAAACCCGCTTGCAACGAAATGACTCCAGAGCACTTAAAAACCCGCTTGCAACGAAATGACTCCAGAGCACTTAAAAACCCGCTTGCAACGAAATGATTCCAGAGCACTTAAAAACCCGCTTGCAACGAAATGACTCCAGAGCACTTAAAAACCTGCTTGCAACGAAATGACTCCAGAGCACTTAAAAAACCTGCTCTCAGTGAAATGTCTGAGAAGTATGTAAAAACCCGCTTGCAACGAAATGACTCCAGAGCACTTAAAAACCCGCTTGCAACGAAATGACTCCAGAGCACTTAAACACCCGCTTGAAACGAAATGACTCCAGAGCACTTAAAAACCCGCTTGCAACGAAATGACTCCAGAGTACTTAAAAACCCGCTTGCAACGAAATGACTCCAGAGCACTTAAAAACCAGCTTGCAACGAAATGAATCCAGAACACTTAAATACCCGCTTGCAACGAAATGACTCCAGAGCACTTAAAAACCCGCTTGCAACGAAGTGACTCCAGAAGACTTAAAAACCCGCTTGCAACGAAATGACTCCAGAGCACTTAAAAACCCGCTTGCAACGAAATGACTCCAGAGCACTTAAAAACCCGCTTGCAACGAAATGACTCCAGAGCACGTAAAAACCAGCTTGCAACGAAATGACTCCAGAGCACTTAAAAACCCGCTTGCAACGAAATGACTCCAGAGTACTTAAAAACCCGCTTGCAACGAAATGACTCCAGAGCACTTAAAAACCCGCTTGCAACGAAATGACTCCAGAGTACTTAAAAACCCGCTTGCAACGAAATGACAACCAGAGCACTTAAAAAACCCGCTTCCAGTGAAATGTCTGAGAAGTATGTAAAAACCCGCTTGCAACGAAATGACTCCAGAGCACGTAAAAACCAGCTTGCAACGAAATGAATCCAGAGCACTTAAAAACCCGCTTGCAACGAAATGACTCCAGAGTACTTAAAAACCCGCTTGCAACAAAATGACTCCAGAGCACTTAAAAACCTGCTTTCAACGAAATGACTCCAGAACACTTAAATACCCGCTTGCAACGAAATGACTCCAGAGCACTTAAACACCCGCTTGCAACGAAATGACTCCAGAGCACTTAAAAACCCGCTTGCAACGAAATGACTCCAGAGCACTTAAAAACCCGCTTGCAACGAAATGACTCCAGAGCACTTAAAAACCCGCTTGCAACGAAATGACTGCAGAGTACTTAAAATCCCGCTTGCAACGAAATGACTCCAGAGCACTTAAAAAACTCGTTTCCACTTAAATGTCAGAGAAGTATGTAAAAACCCGCTTGCAACGAAATGACTCGAGAGCATGTAAAAAACGCTTGCAACGAAATGACTCCAGAGCACTTAAAAACCCGCTTGCAACGAAATGACTCCAGAGCACTTAAAAAACCCGCTTCCAGTGAAATGTCTGAGAAGTATGTAAAAACCCGCTTGCAACGAAATGACTCCAGAGCACTTAAAAACCAGCTTGCGACGAAATGACTCCAGAGCACTTAAAAACCAGCTTGCAACGAAATGACTCCAGAGCACGTAAAAACCCACTTGCAACGAAATGACTCCAGAGCACTTAAAAACCAGCTTGCAACGAAATGAATCCAGAACACATAAAAACCCGCATGCAACGAAATGACTCCAGAGCACTTAAAAAACCCGCTTCCAGTGAAATGTCTGAGAAGTATGTAAAAACCCGCTTGCAACGAAATGACTCCAGAGCACTTAAAAACCCGCGTGCAACGAAATGACTCCAGAGTACTTAAAAACCCGCTTGCAACGAAATGACTCCAGAGCACTTAAAAACCCGCTTGCAACGAAATGAATCCAGAACACATAAAAACCCGCGTGCAACGAAATGACTCCAGAGCACTTAAAAATCCGCTTCCAGTGAAATGTCAGAGAAGTATGTAAAAACCCGCTTGCAACGAAATGACTCCAGAGCACTTAAAAACCCGCTTACAACGAAATGCCTTCAGAGCACTTAAAAACCCGCTTGCAACGAAATGACTCCAGAGCACTTAAAAACCCGCTTGCAACGAAATGACTCCAGAGCACTAAAAAACCCGCTTGCAACGAAATGACTCCAGAGCACTTAAAAACCCGCTTGCAACGAAATGACTCCAGAGCACTTAAAAACCCGCTTGCAACGAAATGACTCCAGAGCACTTAAAAAACCTGCTCTCATTGAAATGTCTGAGAAGTATGTAAAAACCCGCTTGCAACGAAATGACTCCAGAGCACTTAAAAACCCGCTTGCAACGAAATGACTCCAGAGCACTTAAATACCCGCTTGCAACGAAATGACTCCAGAGTACTTAAAAACCCGCTTGCAACAAAATGACTCAAGAACACTTAAAAACCTGCTTGCAACGAAATGACTCCAGAGCACTTAAAAAACCCGCTTCCAGTGAAATGTCTGAGAAGTATGTAAAAACCCGCTTGCAACGAAATGACTCCAGAGCACTTAAAAACCCGCTTGCAACGAAATGACTCCAGAGCACTTAAATACCCGCTTGCAACGAAATGACTCCAGAGTACTTAAAAACCCGCTTGCAACGAAATGACTCCAGAGCACTTAAAAAACCCGCTTCCAGTGAAATGTCTGAGAAGTATGTAAAAACCCGCTTGCAACGAAATGACTCGAGAGCATATAAAAAACGATGCAACGAAATGACTCCAGAGTACTTAAAAACCCGCTTGCAACGAAATGCCTACAGAGCACTTAAAAAACCCGCTTCCAGTGAAATGTCTGAGAAGTATGTAAAAACCCGCTTGCAACGAAATGACTCGAGAGCATGTAAAAAACGCTTGCAACGAAATGACTCCAGAGTACTTAAAAACCCGCTTGCAACGAAATGACTCCAGAGCACGTAAAAACCCACTTGCAACGAAATGACTCCAGAGCACTTAAAAACCCGCTTACAACGAAATGCCTTCAGAGCACTTAAAAACCCCCTTGCAACGAAATGACTCCAGAGCACTTAAAAACCCGCTTGCAACGAAATGACTCCAGAGCACTTAAACACCCGCTTGGAACGAAATGACTCCAGAGCACTTAAAAACCAGCTTGCAACGAAATGACTCCAGAGTACTTAAAAACCCGCTTGCAACGAAATGACTCCAGAGCACTTAAAAAACCCGCTTCCAGTGAAATGTCTGAGAAGTATGTAAAAACCCGCTTGCAACGAAATGACTCCAGAGCACTTAAAAAACTCGTTTCCAGTTAAATGTCAGAGAAGTATGTAAAAACCCGCTTGCAACGAAATGACTCGAGAGCATGTAAAAAACGATGCAACGAAATGACTCCAGAGTACTTAAAAACCCGCTTGCAACGAAATGCCTACAGAGCACTTAAAAAACCCGCTTCCAGTGAAATGTCTGAGAAGTATGTAAAAACCCGCTTGCAACGAAATGACTCCAGAATACGTAAAAACCCGCTTGCAACGAAAAGACTCCAGAGCACTTAAAAACCCGCTTACAACGAAATGCCTTCAGAGCACTTAAAAACCCGCTTGCAACGAAATGACTCCAGAGTACTTAAAAACCCGCTTGCAACGAAATGACTCCAGAGCACTTAAAAACCCGCTTGCAAAGAAATGAATCCAGAACACATAAAAACCCGCATGCAACGAAATGACTCCAGAGCACTTAAAAACCCGCTTGCAACGAAATGACTCCTGAGCACTTAAACACCCGCTTGCAACGAAATTACTCCAGAGCACTTAAAAACCCGCTTGAAACGAAATGACTCCAGAGCACTTAAACACCGGCTTGCAACGAAATGACTCCAGAGCACTTAAAAACCCGCTTGCAACGAAATGACTCCAGAGCACTTAAAAAACAAGCTTCCAGTGAAATGTCTGAGAAGTATGTAAAAACCCGCTTGCAACGAAATGACTCCAGAGCATGTAAAAAACGCTTGCAACGAAATGACTCCAGAGGACTTAAAAACCCGCTTGCAACGAAATGCCTACAGAGCACTTAAAAAACCCGCTTCCAGTGAAATGTATGAGAAGTATGTAAAAACCCGCTTGCAACGAAATGACTCCAGAACACGTAAAAACCCGCTTGCAACGAAATGACTCCAGAGCACTTAAAAACACGCTTACAACGAAATGCCTTCAGAGCACTTAAAAACCCGCGTGCAACGAAATGACTCCAGAGTACTTAAAAACCCGCTTGCAACGAAATGACTCCTGAGCACTTAAACACCCGCTTGCAACGAAATTACTCCAGATCACTTAAAAACCCGCTTGAAACGAAATGACTCCAGAGCACTTAAACACCGGCTTGCAACGAAATGACTCCAGAGCACTAAAAACCCGCTTGCAACGAAATGACTCCAGAGCACTTAAAAAACAAGCTTCCAGTGAAATGTCTGAGAAGTATGTAAAAACCCGCTTGCAACGAAATGACTCCAGAGCATGTAAAAAACGCTTGCAACGAAATGACTCCAGAGGACTTAAAAACCCGCTTGCAACGAAATGCCTACAGAGCACTTAAAAAACCCGCTTCCAGTGAAATGTCTGAGAAGTATGTAAAAACCCGCTTGCAACGAAATGACTCCAGAACACGTAAAAACCCGCTTGCAACAAAATGACTCCAGAGCACTTAAAAACCCGCTTGCAACGAAATGACTCCAGAGCACTTAAACACCCGCTTGGAACGAAATGACTCCAGAGCACTTAAAAACCCGCTTGCAACGAAATGACTCCAGAGCACTTAAAAACCCGCTTGCAACGAAATGACTCCAGAGCACTTAAAAACCCGCTTGCAACGAAATGACTCCAGAGCACTTAAAAACCCGCTTGCAACGAAATGACTCCAGAGCACTTAAAAACCCGCTTGCAACGAAATGACTCCAGAGTACTTAAAAACCCGCTTGCAACGAAATGACTCCAGAGCACTTAAAAACCCGCTTGCAACGAAATGACTCCAGAACACTTAAAAACCCGCTTGCAACGAAATGACTCCAGAGCACTAAAAAACCCGCTTGCAACGAAATGACTCCAGAGCACTTAAAAATCCGCTGGCAACGAAATTACTCCAGAGCACTTAAAAACCCGCTTGCAACGAAATGACTCCAGAGCACTTAAAAACCCGCTTGCAACGAAATGACTCCAGAGCACTTAAAAAACCTGCTCTCATTGAAATGTCTGAGAAGTATGTAAAAACCCGCTTGCAACGAAATGACTCCAGAGCACTTAAAAACCCGCTTGCAACGAAATGACTCCAGAGCACTTAAATACCCGCTTGCAACGAAATGACTCCAGAGTACTTAAAAACCCGCTTGCAACAAAATGACTCCAGAACACTTAAAAACCTGCTTGCAACGAAATGACTCCAGAGCACTTAAAAAACCCGCTTCCAGTGAAATGTCTGAGAAGTATGTAAAAACCCGCTTGCAACGAAATGACTCCAGAGCACTTAAAAACCCGCTTGCAACGAAATGACTCCAGAGCACTTAAATACCCGCTTGCAACGAAATGACTCCAGAGTACTTAAAAACCCGCTTGCAACGAAATGACTCCAGAGCACTTAAAAAACCCGCTTCCAGTGAAATGTCTGAGAAGTATGTAAAAACCCGCTTGCAACGAAATGACTCGAGAGCATATAAAAAACGATGCAACGAAATGACTCCAGAGTACTTAAAAACCCGCTTGCAACGAAATGCCTACAGAGCACTTAAAAAACCCGCTTCCAGTGAAATGTCTGAGAAGTATGTAAAAACCCGCTTTCAACGAAATGACTCGAGAGCATGTAAAAAACGCTTGCAACGAAATGACTCCAGAGCACTTAAAAACCCGCTTGCAACGAAATGACTCCAGAGCACGTAAAAACCCACTTGCAACGAAATGACTCCAGAGCACTTAAAAACCCGCTTACAACGAAATGCCTTCAGAGCACTTAAAAACCCCCTTGCAACGAAATGACTCCAGAGCACTTAAAAACCCGCTTGCAACGAAATGACTCCAGAGCACTTAAACACCCGCTTGGAACGAAATGACTCCAGAGCACTTAAAAACCCGCTTGCAACGAAATGACTCCAGAGTACTTAAAAACCCGCTTGCAACGAAATGACTCCAGAGCACTTAAAAAACCCGCTTCCAGTGAAATGTCTGAGAAGTATGTAAAAACCCGCTTGCAACGAAATGACTCCAGAGCACTTAAAAAACTCGTTTCCAGTTAAATGTCAGAGAAGTATGTAAAAACCCGCTTGCAACGAAATGACTCGAGAGCATATAAAAAACGATGCAACGAAATGACTCCAGAGTACTTAAAAACCCACTTGCAACGAAATGCCTACAGAGCACTTAAAAAACCCGCTTCCAGTGAAATGTCTGAGAAGTATGTAAAAACCCGCTTGCAACGAAATGACTCCAGAATACGTAAAAACCCGCTTGCAACGAAAAGACTCCAGAGCACTTAAAAACCCGCTTACAACAAAATGCCTTCAGAGCACTTAAAAACCCGCTTGCAACGAAATGACTCCAGAGTACTTAAAAACCCGCTTGCAACGAAATGACTCCAGAGCACTTAAAAACCCGCTTGCAACGAAATGAATCCAGAACACATAAAAACCCGCATGCAACGAAATGACTCCAGAGCACTTAAAAACCCGCTTGCAACGAAATGACTCCTGAGCACTTAAACACCCGCTTGCAACGAAATTACTCCAGAGCACTTAAAAACCCGCTTGAAACGAAATGACTCCAGAGCACTTAAACACCGGCTTGCAACGAAATGACTCCAGAGCACTTAAAAACCCGCTTGCAACGAAATGACTCCAGAGCACTTAAAAAACAAGCTTCCAGTGAAATGTCTGAGAAGTATGTAAAAACCCGCTTGCAACGAAATGACTCCAGAGCATGTAAAAAACGCTTGCAACGAAATGACTCCAGAGGACTTAAAAACCCGCTTGCAACGAAATGCCTACAGAGCACTTAAAAAACCCGCTTCCAGTGAAATGTATGAGAAGTATGTAAAAACCCGCTTGCAACGAAATGACTCCAGAACACGTAAAAACCCGCTTGCAACGAAATGACTCCAGAGCACTTAAAAACACGCTTACAACGAAATGCCTTCAGAGCACTTAAAAACCCGCGTGCAACGAAATGACTCCAGAGTACTTAAAAACCCGCTTGCAACGAAATGACTCCAGAGCACTTAAAAACCCGCTTGCAACGAAATGAATCCAGAACACATAAAAACCCGCATGCAACGAAATGACTCCAGAGCTCTTAAAAATCCGCTTCCAGTGAAATGTCAGAGAAGTATGTAAAAACCCGCTTGCAACGAAATGACTCCAGAGCATGTAAAAACCCGCTTACAACGAAATGCCTTCAGAGCACTTAAAAACCCGCTTGCAACGAAATGACTCCAGCGCACTTAAAAACCCGCTTGCAACGAAATGAATCCAGAACACTTAAAAACCCGCTTGCAACGAAATGACTCCAGAGCACTTAAAAACCCGCTTAGAACGAAATGCCTTCAGAGCACTTAAAAACCCGCTTGCAACGAAATGACTCCAGAGCACTTAAAAACCCGCTTGCAAAGAAATGACTCCAGAGCACTTAAAAACCCGCTTGCAACGAAATGACTCCAGAGCACTTAAAAAACCCGCTTCCAGTTAAATGTCAGAGAAATATGTAAAAACCCACTTGCAACGAAATGACTCCCGAGCACGTAAAAACCCGCTTGCAACGAAAAGTCTCTAGAGCACTTAAAAAACCTGCTTCCAGTTAAATGTCAGAGAAGTATGTAAAAACCCGCTTGCAATGAAATGACTCCAGAGTACTTAAAAACCCGCTTGATACGAAATGCCTCCAGAGCACTTAAAAAACCCGCTTTCAGTGAAATGTCTGAGAAGTGTGTAAAAACCCGCTTGCAACGAAATGACTCCAGAGCACTTCAAAACCCGCTTGCACCGAAATGACTCCAGAGCACTTAAAAACCCGCTTGCAACGAAATGACTCCAGAGCACTTAAAAACCCGATTGCAACGAAAAGACTCCAGAGCACTTAAAAACCCGCTTGCAACGAAATGGCTCCAGAGCACTTAAAAACCCGCTTGCAACGAAATGACTCCAGAGCACTTAAAAACCCGCTTGCAACGAAATGACTCCAGAGCACTGAAAAACCCGCTTGCAACGAAATGACTCCAGAACAGGTAAAAACCCGCTTGCAACGAAATGACTCCAAAGAACTTCCAAACCCGCTTACAACGAAATGCCTTCAGAGCACTTAAAAACCCGCTTGCAACGAAATGACTCCAGAGCACTTAAAAACCCGCTTGCAACGAAATGACTCCAGAGCACTTAAAAACCCGCTGGCAACGAAATGACTCCAGAGCACTTAAAAACCCGCTTACAACGAAATGCTTTCAGAGCACTTAAAAACCCTCTTGCAACGAAATGACTCCAGAGCACTTAAAAAACCTGCTTCCAGTGAAGTGTCTTAGAAGTATGTAAAAACCCGCTTGCAACGAAATGACTCCAGAACACGTAAAAACCCGCTTGCAACGAAATGACTCCAGAGAACTTCAAAACCCGCTTACAACGAAATGCCTTCAGAGCACTTAAAAACCCGCTTGCAACGAAATGCCTTCAGAGCACTTAAAAACCCGCTTGCAACGAAATGACTCCAGAGTACTTACAAACCCGCTTGCAACGAAATGCCTACAGAGCACTTAAAAAACCCGCTTCCAGTGAAATGTCTGAGAAGTATGTAAAAACCCGCTTGCAAAGAAATGACTCCAGAGCACTTAAAAACCCGCTTGCAACGAAATGACTCCAGAACACTTAAAAAATCCGCTTGCAACGAAATGACTCCAGAGCACTTAAAAACCCGCTTGCAACGAAATGACTCCAGAGCACTTAAAAACCCGCTTGCAACGAAATGACTCCAGAGCACTTAAAAAACCGCTTGCAACGAAATGAATCCAGAGCACTTAAAAACCCGCTTGCAACGAAATGACTCCAGAGCACTTAAAAACCCGCTTGCAACGAAATGACTCCAGAGCACTTAAAAACCCGCTTACAAAGAAATGCTTTCAGAGCACTTAAAAACCCTCTTGCAACGAAATGACTCCAGAGCACTTAAAAAACCTGCTTCCAGTGAAATGTCTGAGAAGTATGTAAAAACCCGCTTGCAACGAAATGACTCCAGAACACGTAAAAACCCCCTTGCAACGAAATGACTCCAGAGAACTTCAAAACCCGCTTACAACGAAATGCCTTCAGAGCACTTAAAAACCCGCTTGCAACGAAATGACTCCAGAGCACTTAAAAACCCGCTTGCAACCAAATGACTCCAGAGCACTTAAAAACCCGCTTGCAACGAAATGACTCCAGAGCACTTAAACACCCGCTTGCAACGAAAGGAATCCAGAGCAGTTAAAAACCTGCTTGGAACGAAATGACTCCAGAGTACTTAAAAACCAGTTTGCAACGAAATGACTCCAGAGCACTTAAAAAACCCGCTTCCAGTGAAATGTCTGAGAAGCATGTAAAAACCCGCTTGTAATGAAATGACTCCAGAGCACATAAAAACCCGCTTGCAATGAAATGAATCCAGAGCACTTAAAATACTCGCTTCCAGTTAAATGTCAGAGAAATATGTAAAAACCCGCTTGCAACGAAATGACTCCAGAACACGTAAAAACCCGCTTGCAACGAAATGACTCCAGAGCACTTAAAAACCTGCTTGCAAAGAAATGACTCCAGAGTACTTAAAAACCCGCTTGCAACAAAGTGCCTACAGAGCACTTAAAAAACCCGCTTCCAGTGTAATGTCTGAGAAGTATGTAAAAACCCGCTTGCAACGAAATGACTCCAGAACACATAAAAACCCGCTTGCAACGAAAAGACTCCAGAGCACTAAAAAACCCGCTTGCAACGAAATGACTCCAGAGCACTTAAAAACCCGCTTGCAACGAAATGACTCCAGAGCACTTAAAAAACCTGCTTCCAGTTAAATGTCAGAGAAGTATGTAAAAACCCGCTTGCAACGAAATGACTCCAGAGCACGTAAAAACCCGCTTGCAACGAAATGACTCCAGAGTACTTAAAAACCCGCTTGATACGAAATGCCTCCAGAGCACTTAAAAAACCCGCTTTCAGTGAAATGTCTGAGAAGTATGTAAAAACCCGCTTGCAACGAAATGACTCCAGAACACGTAAAAACCCGCTTGCAACGAAATGACTCCAGAGCACTTCAAAACCCGCTTACAACGAAATGCCTTCAGAGCACTTAAAAACCCGCTTGCAACGAAATGACTCCAGAGCACTTAAAAACCCGTTTGCTACGAAATGACTCCAGAGCACTTAAAAACCCGCTTGCAACGAAATGACTCCAGAACACTTAAAAACCCGCTTGCAACGAAATGACTCCAGAGCACTTAAAAACCCGCTTAGAACGAAATGCCTTCAGAGCACTTAAAAACCCACTTGCAACGAAATGACTCCAGAGCACTTAAAAACCCGCTTGCAAAGAAATGACTCCAGAGCACTTAAAAACCCGCTTGCAACGAAATGACTCCAGAGCACTTAAAAACCCGCTTGCAACGAAATGACTCCAGAGCACTTAAAAACCCGCTTGCAACGAAATGACTCCAGAGCACTTAAAAACCCGCTTGCAAAGAAATGACTCCAGAGCACTTAAAAAACCTGCTCTCAGTGAAATGTCTGAGAAGTATGTAAAAACCCGCTTGCAACGAAATGACTCCAGAGCACTTAAAAACCCGCTTGCAACGAAATGACTCCAGAGCACTTAAAAACCCGCTTGCAACGAAATGACTCCAGAGCACTTAAAAACCCGCTTGCAACGAAATGACTCCAGAGCACTTAAAAACCCGCTTGCAACGAAATGACTCCAGAGCACTTAAAAACCCGCTTGCAACGAAATGACTCCAGAGCACTTAAAAACCCGCTTGCAACGAAATGACTCCAGAACACTTAAAAACCCGCTTGCAACGAAATGACTCCAGAGCACTAAAAAACCCGCTTGCAACGAAATGACTCCAGAGCACTTAAAAACCCGCTGGCAACGAAATGACTCCAGAGCACTTAAAAACCCGCTTGCAACGAAATGACTCCAGAGCACTTAAAAACCCGCTTGCAACGAAATGAATCCAGAACATTTAAAAACCCGCTTGCAACGAAATGACTCCAGAGCACTTAAAAACCCGCTTAGAACGAAATGCCTTCAGAGCACTTAAAAACCCGCTTGCAACGAAATGACTCCAGAGCACTTAAAAACCCGCTTGCAAAGAAATGACTCCAGAGCACTTAAAAACCCGCTTGCAACGAAATGACTCCAGAGCACTTAAAAAACCCGCTTCCAGTTAAATGTCAGAGAAATATGTAAAAACCCACTTGCAACGAAATGACTCCCGAGCACGTAAAAACCCGCTTGCAACGAAAAGACTCTAGAGCACTTAAAAAACCTGCTTCCAGTTAAATGTCAGAGAAGTATGTAAAAACCCGCTTGCAATGAAATGACTCCAGAGTACTTAAAAACCCGCTTGATACGAAATGCCTCCAGAGCACTTAAAAAACCCGCTTTCAGTGAAATGTCTGAGAAGTGTGTAAAAACCCGCTTGCAACGAAATGACTCCAGAGCACTTCAAAACCCGCTTGCACCGAAATGACTCCAGAGCACTTAAAAACCCGCTTGCAACGAAATGACTCCAGAGCACTTAAAAACCCGATTGCAACGAAAAGACTCCAGAGCACTTAAAAACCCGCTTGCAACGAAATGGCTCCAGAGCACTTAAAAAACCGCTTGCAACGAAATGACTCCAGAGCACTTAAAAACCCGCTTGCAACGAAATGACTCCAGAGCACTGAAAAACCCGCTTGCAACGAAATGACTCCAGAACAGGTAAAAACCCGCTTGCAACGAAATGACTCCAAAGAACTTCCAAACCCGCTTACAACGAAATGCCTTCAGAGCACTTAAAAACCTGCTTGCAACGAAATGACTCCAGAGCACTTAAAAACCCGCTTGCAACGAAATGACTCCAGAGCACTTAAACACCCGCTTGCAACGAAATGACTCCAGAGCACTTAAAAACCCGCTTGCAACGAAATGACTCCAGAGCACTTAAACACCCGCTTGCAAGGAAATGACTCCAGAGCACTTAAACACCCGCTTGAAACGAATTGACTCCAGAGCACTTAAAAACCCGCTTGGAACGAAATGACTCCAGAGTACTTAAAAACCCGCTTGCAACGAAATGACTCCAGAGTACTTAAAAAACCCGCTTCCAGTGAAATGTCTGAGAAGCATGTAAAAACCCGCTTGCAATGAAAAGACTCCAGAGCACATAAAAACCCGCTTGCAACGAAATGAATCCAGAGCACTTAAAATACTCGCTTCCAGTTAAATGTCAGAGAAATATGTAAAAACCCGCTTGCAACGAAATGACTCCAGAGCACGTAAAAACCCACTTGCAACGAAATGACTCCAGAGTACTTACAAACCCGCTTGCAACGAAATGCCTACAGAGCACTTTCAAAACCCGCTTCCAGTGAAATGTCTGAGAAGTATGTAAAAACCCGCTTGCAACGAAATGACTCCAGAACACTTAAAAACCCGCTTGCAACGAAATGACTCCAGAACACTTAAAAACCCGCTTGCAACGAAATGACTCCAGAGCACTTAAAAACCCGCTTGCAACGAAATGACTCCAGAGCACTTAAAAACCCGCTTGCAACGAAATGACTCCAGAGCACTTAAAAACCCGCTTGCAACGAAATGACTCCAGAGCACTTAAAAACCCACTTGCAACGAAATGACTCCAGAGCAATTAAAAACCCGCTTGCAACGAAATGACTCCAGAGCACTTAAAAACCCGCTTACAACGAAATGCTTTCAGAGCACTTAAAAACCCTCTTGCAACGAAATGACTCCAGAGCACTTAAAAAACCTGCTTCCAGTGAAATGTCTGAGAAGTATGTAAAAACCCGCTTGCAACGAAATGACTCGAGAACACGTAAAAACCCGCTTGCAACGAAATGACTCCAGAGCACTTCAAAACCCGCTTACAACGAAATGCCTTCAGAGCACTTAAAAACCCGCTTGCAACGAAATGACTCCAGAGCACTTAAAAACCCGTTTGCCACGAAATGACTCCAGAGCACTTAAAAACCCGCTTGCAACGAAATGACTCCAGAACACTTAAAAACCCGCTTGCAACGAAATGACTCCAGAGCACTTAAAAACCCGCTTAGAACGAAATGCCTGCAGAGCACTTAAAAACCCACTTGCAACGAAATGACTCCAGAGCACTTAAAAACCCGCTTGCAAAGAAATGACTCCAGAGCACTTAAAAACCCGCTTGCAACGAAATGACTCCAGAGCACTTAAAAACCCGCTTGCAACGAAATGACTCCAGAGCACTTAAAAACCCGCTTGCAACGAAATGACTCCAGAGCACTTAAAAACCCGCTTGCAAAGAAATGACTCCAGAGCACTTAAAAAACCTGCTCTCAGTGAAATGTCTGAGAAGTATGTAAAAACCCGCTTGCAACGAAATGACTCCAGAGCACTTAAAAACCCGCTTGCAACGAAGTGACTCCAGAGCACTTAAACACCCGCTTGCAACGAAATGACTCCAGAGCACTTAAAAACCCGCTTGCAACGAAATGACTCCAGAGCACTTAAAAACCCGCTTGCAACGAAATGACTCCAGAGCACTTAAAAACCCGCTTGCAACGAAATGACTCCAGAGCACTTAAAAACCCGCTTGCAACGAAATGACTCCAGAGCACTTAAAAACCCGCTTGCAACGAAATGACTCCAGAGTACTTAAAAACCCGCTTGCAACGAAATGACTCCAGAGCACTTAAAAACCCGCTTGCAACGAAATGACTCCAGAACACTTAAAAACCCGCTTGCAACGAAATGACTCCAGAGCACTAAAAAACCCGCTTGCAACGAAATGACTCCAGAGCACTTAAAAACCCGCTTGCAAAGAAATGACTCCAGAGCACTTAAAAAACCTGCTCTCAGTGAAATGTCTGAGAAGTATGTAAAAACCCGCTTGCAACGAAATGACTCCAGAGCACTTAAAAACCCGCTTGCAACGAAGTGACTCCAGAGCACTTAAACACCCGCTTGCAACGAAATGACTCCAGAGCACTTAAAAACCCGCTTGCAACGAAATGACTCCAGAGCACTTAAAAACCCGCTTGCAACGAAATGACTCCAGAGCACTTAAAAACCCGCTTGCAACGAAATGACTCCAGAGCACTTAAAAACCCGCTTGCAACGAAATGACTCCAGAGCACTTAAAAACCCGCTTGCAACGAAATGACTCCAGAGTACTTAAAAACCCGCTTGCAACGAAATGACTCCAGAGCACTTAAAAACCCGCTTGCAACGAAATGACTCCAGAACACTTAAAAACCCGCTTGCAACGAAATGACTCCAGAGCACTAAAAAACCCGCTTGCAACGAAATGACTCCAGAGCACTTAAAAACCCGCTGGCAACGAAATTACTCCAGAGCACTTAAAAACCCGCTTGCAACGAAATGACTCCAGAGCACTTAAAAACCCGCTTGCAACGAAATGAATCCAGAACACTTAAAAACCCGCTTGCAACGAAATGACTCCAGAGCACTTAAAAACCCGCTTGCAAAGAAATGACTCCAGAGCACTTAAAAACCCGCTTGCAACGAAATGACTCCAGAGCACTTAAAAAACCCGCTTCCAGTTAAATGTCAGAGAAGTATGTAAAAACCCACTTGCAACGAAATGACTCCCGAGCACGTAAAAACCCGCTTGCAACGAAAAGACTCTAGAGCACTTAAAAAACCTGCTTCCAGTTAAATGTCAGAGAAGTATGTAAAAACCCGCTTGCAATGAAATGACTCCAGAGTACTTAAAAACCCGCTTGATACGAAATGCCTCCAGAGCACTTAAAAAACCCGCTTTCAGTGAAATGTCTGAGAAGTGTGTAAAAACCCGCTTGCAACGAAATGACTCCAGAGCACTTAAAAACCCGCTTGCACCGAAATGACTCCAGAGCACTTAAAAACCCGCTTGCAACGAAATGACTCCAGAGCACTTAAAAACCCGATTGCAACGAAAAGACTCCAGAGCACTTAAAAACCCGCTTGCAACGAAATGGCTCCAGAGCACTTAAAAACCCGCTTGCAACGAAATGACTCCAGAGCACTTAAAAACCCGCTTGCAACGAAATGACTCCAGAGCACTGAAAAACCCGCTTGCAACGAAATGACTCCAGAACAGGTAAAAACCCGCTTGCAACGAAATGACTCCAAAGAACTTCCAAACCCGCTTACAACGAAATGCCTTCAGAGCACTTAAAAACCTGCTTGCAACGAAATGACTCCAGAGCACTTAAAAACCCGCTTGCAACGAAATGACTCCAGAGCACTTAAACACCCGCTTGCAACGAAATGACTCCAGAGCACTTAAAAACCCGCTTGCAACGAAATGACTCCAGAGCACTTAAACACCCGCTTGCAAGGAAATGACTCCAGAGCACTTAAACACCCGCTTGAAACGAATTGACTCCAGAGCACTTAAAAACCCGCTTGGAACGAAATGACTCCAGAGTACTTAAAAACCCGCTTGCAACGAAATGACTCCAGAGTACTTAAAAAACCCACTTCCAGTGAAATGTCTGAGAAGCATGTAAAAACCCGCTTGCAATGAAATGACTCCAGAGCACATAAAAACCCGCTTGCAACGAAATGAATACAGAGCACTTAAAATACTCGCTTCCAGTTAAATGTCAGAGAAATATGTAAAAACCCGCTTGCAACGAAATGACTCCAGAGCACGTAAAAACCCACTTGCAACGAAATGACTCCAGAGTACTTACAAACCCGCTTGCAACGAAATGCCTACAGAGCACTTAAAAACCCGCTTACAACGAAATGCCTTCAGAGCACTTAAAAACCCGCTTGCAACGAAATGACTCCAGAGCACTTAAAAACCCGCTTGGAACGAAATGACTCCAGAGCACTTAAAAAACCCGCTTCCAGTGAAATGTCTGAGAAGTATGTAAAAACCCGCTTGCAACGAAATGACTCCAGAACACTTAAAAACCCGCTTGCAACGAAATGACTCCAGAACACTTAAAAACCCGCTTGCAACGAAATGACTCCAGAGCACTTAAAAACCCGCTTGCAACGAAATGACTCCAGAGCACTTAAAAACCCGCTTGCAACGAAATGACTCCAGAGCACTTAAAAACCCGCTTGCAACGAAATGACTCCAGAGCACTTAAAAACCCACTTGCAACGAAATGACTCCAGAGCAATTAAAAACCCGCTTGCAACGAAATGACTCCAGAGCACTTAAAAACCCGCTTACAACGAAATGCTTTCAGAGCACTTAAAAACCCTCTTGCAACGAAATGACTCCAGAGCACTTAAAAAACCTGCTTCCAGTGAAATGTCTGAGAAGTATGTAAAAACCCGCTTGCAACGAAATGACTCCAGAACACGTAAAAACCCGCTTGCAACGAAATGACTCCAGAGAACTTCAAAACCCGCTTACAACGAAATGCCTTCAGAGCACTTACAAACCCGCTTGCAACGAAATGCCTTCAGAGCACTTAAAAACCCGCTTGCAACGAAATGACTCCAGAGTACTTACAAACCCGCTTGCAACGAAATGCCTACAGAGCACTTAAAAAACCCGCTTCCAGTGAAATGTCTGAGAAGTATGTAAAAACCCGCTTGCAAAGAAATGACTCCAGAGCACTTAAAAACCCGCTTGCAACGAAATGACTCCAGAACACTTAAAAAATCCGCTTGCAACGAAATGACTCCAGAGTACTTAAAAACCCGCTTGCAACGAAATGACTCCAGAGCACTTAAAAACCCGCTTGCAACGAAATGACTCCAGAGCACTTAAAAAACCGCTTGCAACGAAATGAATCCAGAGCACTTAAAAACCTGCTTGCAACGAAATGACTCCAGAGCACTTAAAAACCCGCTTGCAACGAAATGACTCCAGAGCACTTAAAAACCCGCTTACAACGAAATGCTTTCAGAGCACTTAAAAACCCTCTTGCAACGAAATGACTCCAGAGCACTTAAAAAACCTGCTTCCAGTGAAATGTCTGAGAAGTATGTAAAAACCCGCTTGCAACGAAATGACTCCAGAACACGTTAAAACCCGCTTGCAACGAAATGACTCCAGAGAACTTCAAAACCCGCTTACAACGAAATGCCTTCAGAGCACTTAAAAACCCGCTTGCAACGAAATGACTCCAGAGCACTTAAAAACCCGCTTGCAACCAAATGACTCCAGAGCACTTAAAAACCCGCTTGCAACGAAATGACTCCAGAGCACTTAAACACCCGCTTGCAACGAAAGGACTCCAGAGCAGTTAAAAACCTGCTTGGAACGAAATGACTCCAGAGTACTTAAAAACCAGTTTGCAACGAAATGACTCCAGAGCACTTAAAAAACCCGCTTCCAGTGAAATGTCTGAGAAGCATGTAAAAACCCGCTTGTAATGAAATGACTCCAGAGCACATAAAAACCCGCTTGCAATGAAATGAATCCAGAGCACTTAAAATACTCGCTTCCAGTTAAATGTCAGAGAAATATGTAAAAACCCGCTTGCAACGAAATGACTCCAGAACACGTAAAAACCCGCTTGCAACGAAATGACTCCAGAGCACTTAAAAACCTGCTTGCAAAGAAATGACTCCAGAGTACTTAAAAACCCGCTTGCAACAAAGTGCCTACAGAGCACTTAAAAAACCCGCTTCCAGTGAAATGTCTGAGAAGTATGTAAAAACCCGCTTGCAACGAAATGACTCCAGAACACATAAAAACCCGCTTGCAACGAAAAGACTCCAGAGCACTAAAAAACCCGCTTGCAACGAAATGACTCCAGAGCACTTAAAAACCCGCTTGCAACGAAATGACTCCAGAGCACTTAAAAAACCTGCTTCCAGTTAAATGTCAGAGAAGTATGTAAAAACCCGCTTGCAACGAAATGACTCCAGAGCACGTAAAAACCCGCTTGCAACGAAATGACTCCAGAGTACTTAAAAACCCGCTTGATACGAAATGCCTCCAGAGCACTTAAAAAACCCGCTTTCAGTGAAATGTCTGAGAAGTATGTAAAAACCCGCTTGCAACGAAATGACTCCAGAACACGTAAAAACCCGCTTGCAACGAAATGACTCCAGAGCACTTCAAAACCCGCTTACAACGAAATGCCTTCAGAGCACTTAAAAACCCGCTTGCAACGAAATGACTCCAGAGCACTTAAAAACCCGTTTGCCACGAAATGACTCCAGAGCACTTAAAAACCCGCTTGCAACGAAATGACTCCAGAACACTTAAAAACCCGCTTGCAACGAAATGACTCCAGAGCACTTAAAAACCCGCTTAGAACGAAATGCCTTCAGAGCACTTAAAAACCCACTTGCAACGAAATGACTCCAGAGCACTTAAAAACCCGCTTGCAAAGAAATGACTCCAGAGCACTTAAAAACCCGCTTGCAACGAAATGACTCCAGAGCACTTAAAAACCCGCTTGCAACGAAATGACTCCAGAGCACTTAAAAACCCGCTTGCAACGAAATGACTCCAGAGCACTTAAAAACCCGCTTGCAAAGAAATGACTCCAGAGCACTTAAAAAACCTGCTCTCAGTGAAATGTCTGAGAAGTATGTAAAAACCCGCTTGAAACGAAATGACTCCAGAGCACTTAAAAACCCGCTTGCAACGAAATGACTCCAGAGCACTTAAACACCCGCTTGCAACGAAATGACTCCAGAGCACTTAAAAACCCGCTTGCAACGAAATGACTCCAGAGCACTTAAAAACCCGCTTGCAACGAAATGACTCCAGAGCACTTAAAAACCCGCTGGCAACGAAATTACTCCAGAGCACTTAAAAACCCGCTTGCAACGAAATGACTCCAGAGCACTTAAAAACCCGCTTGCAACGAAATGACTCCAGAGCACTTAAAAAACCTGCTCTCATTGAAATGTCTGAGAAGTATGTAAAAACCCGCTTGCAACGAAATGACTCCAGAGCACTTAAAAACCCGCTTGCAACGAAATGACTCCAGAGCACTTAAATACCCGCTTGCAACGAAATGACTCCAGAGTACTTAAAAACCCGCTTGCAACAAAATGACTCCAGAGCACTTAAAAACCTGCTTGCAACGAAATGACTCCAGAGCACTTAAAAAACCCGCTTCCAGTGAAATGTCTGAGAAGTATGTAAAAACCCGCTTGCAACGAAATGACTCCAGAGCACTTAAAAACCCGCTTGCAACGAAATGACTCCAGAGCACTTAAATACCCGCTTGCAACGAAATGACTCCAGAGTACTTAAAAACCCGCTTGCAACGAAATGACTCCAGAGCACTTAAAAAACCCGCTTCCAGTGAAATGTCTGAGAAGTATGTAAAAACCCGCTTGCAACGAAATGACTCGAGAGCATGTAAAAAACGATGCAACGAAATGACTCCAGAGTACTTAAAAACCCGCTTGCAACGAAATGCCTACAGAGCACTTAAAAAACCCGCTTCCAGTGAAATGTCTGAGAAGTATGTAAAAACCCGCTTGCAACGAAATGACTCGAGAGCATGTAAAAAACGCTTGCAACAAAATGACTCCAGAGCACTTAAAAACCCGCTTGCAACGAAATGACTCCAGAGCACGTAAAAACCCTCTTGCAACGAAATGACTCCAGAGCACTTAAAAACCCGCTTACAACGAAATGCCTTCAGAGCACTTAAAAACCCCCTTGCAACGAAATGACTCCAGAGCACTTAAAAACCCGCTTGCAACGAAATGACTCCAGAGCACTTAAACACCCGCTTGGAACGAAATGACTCCAGAGCACTTAAAAACCAGCTTGCAACGAAATGACTCCAGAGTACTTAAAAACCCGCTTGCAACGAAATGACTCCAGAGCACTTAAAAAACCCGCTTCCAGTGAAATGTCTGAGAAGTATGTAAAAACCCGCTTGCAACGAAATGACTCCAGAGCACTTAAAAAACTCGTTTCCAGTTAAATGTCAGAGAAGTATGTAAAAACCCGCTTGCAACGAAATGACTCGAGAGCATGTAAAAAACAATGCAACGAAATGACTCCAGAGTACTTAAAAACCCGCTTGCAACGAAATGCCTACAGAGCACTTAAAAAACCCGCTTCCAGTGAAATGTCTGAGAAGTATGTAAAAACCCGCTTGCAACGAAATGACTCCAGAATACGTAAAAAACCGCTTGCAACGAAAAGACTCCAGAGCACTTAAAAACCCGCTTACAACGAAATGCCTTCAGAGCACTTAAAAACCCGCTTGCAATGAAATGACTCCAGAGTACTTAAAAACCCGCTTGCAACGAAATGACTCCAGAGCACTTAAAAACCCGCTTGCAACGAAATGAATCCAGAACACATAAAAACCCGCATGCAACGAAATGACTCCAGAGCACTTAAAAATCCGCTTGCAACGAAATGACTCCTGAGCACTTAAACACCCGCTTGCAACGAAATTACTCCAGAGCACTTAAAAACCCGCTTGAAACGAAATGACTCCAGAGCACTTAAACACCGGCTTGCAACGAAATGACTCCAGAGCACTTAAAAACCCGCTTGCAACGAAATGACTCCAGAGCACTTAAAAAACAAGCTTCCAGTGAAATGTCTGAGAAGTATGTAAAAACCCGCTTGCAACGAAATGACTCCAGAGCATGTAAAAAACGCTTGCAACGAAATGACCTCAGAGGACTTAAAAACCCGCTTGCAACGAAATGCCTACAGAGCACTTAAAAAACCCGCTTCCAGTGAAATGTCTGAGAAGTATGTAAAAACCCGCTTGCAACGAAATGACTCCAGAACACGTAAAAACCCGCTTGCAACGAAATGACTCCAGAGCACTTAAAAACACGCTTACAACGAAATGCCTTCAGAGCACTTAAAAACCCGCGTGCAACGAAATGACTCCAGAGTACTTAAAAACCCGCTTGCAACGAAATGACTCCAGAGCACTTAAAAACCCGCTTGCAACGAAATGAATCCAGAACACATAAAAACCCGCATGCAACGAAATGACTCCAGAGCACTTAAAAATCCGCTTCCAGTGAAATGTCAGAGAAGTATGTAAAAACCCGCTTGCAACGAAATGACTCCAGAGCATGTAAAAACCCGCTTGCAACGAAATGACTCCAGAGCACTTAAAAACCCGCTTACAACGAAATGCCTTCAGAGCACTTAAAAACCCGCTTGCAACGAAATGACTCCAGAGCACTTAAAAACCCGCTTGCAACGAAATGAATCCAGAACACATAAAAACCCGCTTGCAACAAAATGACTCCAGAGCACTTAAAAACCCGCTTGCAACGAAATGACTCCAGAGCACTTAAAAACCCGCTTGCAACGAAATGACTCCAGAACACTTAAAAACCCGCTTGCAACGAAATGACTCCAGAGCACTTAAAAACCCGCTTGCAACGAAATGACTCCAGAGCACTTAAAAACCCGCTTGCAACGAAATGATTCCAGAGCACTTAAAAACCGGCTTGCAACGAAATGACTCCAGAGCACTTAAAAACCTGCTTGCAACGAAATGACTCCAGAGCACTTAAAAAACCTGCTCTCAGTGAAATGTCTGAGAAGTATGTAAAAACCCGCTTGCAACGAAATGACTCCAGAGCACTTAAAATCCCGCTTGCAACGAAATGACTCCAGAGCACTTAAACACCCGCTTGAAACGAAATGACTCCAGAGAACTTAAAAACCCGCTTGCAAAGAAATGACTCCAGAGTACTTAAAAACCCGCTTGCAACGAAATGACTCCAGAGCACTTAAAAACCAGCTTGCAACGAAATGAATCCAGAACACTTAAATACCCGCTTGCAACGAAATGACTCCAGAGCACTTAAAAACCCGCTTGCAACGAAGTGACTCCAGAAGACTTAAAAACCCGCTTGCAACGAAATGACTCCAGAGCACTTAAAAACCCGCTTGCAACGAAATGACTCCAGAGCACTTAAAAACCCGCTTGCAACGAAATGACTCCAGAGCACGTAAAAACCAGCTTGCAACGAAATGACTCCAGAGCACTTAAAAACCCGCTTGCAACGAAATGACTCCAGAGTACTTAAAAACCCGCTTGCAACGAAATGACTCCAGAGCACTTAAAAACCCGCTTGCAACGAAATGACTCCAGAGTACTTAAAAACCCGCTTGCAACGAAATGACAACCAGAGCACTTAAAAAACCCGCTTCCAGTGAAATGTCTGAGCAGTATGTAAAAACCCGCTTGCAACGAAATGACTCCAGAGCACGTAAAAACCAGCTTGCAACGAAATGACTCCAGAGCACTTAAAAACCCGCTTGCAACGAAATGACTCCAGAGTACTTAAAAACCCGCTTGCAACAAAATGACTCCAGAGCACTTAAAAACCTGCTTTCAACGAAATGACTCCAGAACACTTAAATACCCGCTTGCAACGAAATGACTCCAGAGCACTTAAACACCCGCTTGCAACGAAATGACTCCAGAGCACTTAAAAACCCGCTTGCAACGAAATGACTCCAGAGCACTTAAAAACCCGCTTGCAACGAAATTACTCCAGAGCACTTAAAAACCCGCTTGCAACGAAATGACTGCAGAGTACTTAAAAAACCGCTTGCAACGAAATGACTCCAGAGCACTTAAAAAACCCGCTTCCAGTGAAATGTCTGAGAAGTATGTAAAAACCCGCTTGCAACGAAATGACTCCAGAGCACTTAAAAAATTCGTTTCCACTTAAATGTCAGAGAAGTATGTAAAAACCCGCTTGCAACGAAATGACTCGAGAGCATGTAAAAAACGCTGCAACGAAATGACTCCAGAGCACTTAAAAACCCGCTTACAACGAAATGACTCCAGAGCACGTAAAAAACCACTTGCAAAGAAATGACTCCAGAGCACTTAAAAACCCGCTTACAACTAAATGCCTTCAGAGCACTTAAAAACCCCCTTGCAACGAAATGACTCCAGAGCACTTAAAAATCCGCTTGCAACGAAATGACTCCAGAGCACTTAAAAACCAGCTTGCAACGAAATGAATCCAGAACACTTAAATACCCGCTTGCAACGAAATGACTCCAGAGCACTTAAAAACCCGCTTGCAACGAAGTGACTCCAGAAGACTTAAAAACCCGCTTGCAACGAAATGACTCCAGAGCACTTAAAAACCCGCTTGCAACGAAATGACTCCAGAGCACTGAAAAACCCGCTTGCAACGAAAAGACTCCAGAACAGGTAAAAACCCGCTTGCAACGAAATGACTCCAAAGAACTTCCAAACCCGCTTACAACGAAATGCCTTCAGAGCACTTAAAAACCTGCTTGCAACGAAATGACTCCAGAGCACTTAAAAACCCGCTTGCAACGAAATGACTCCAGAGCACTTAAACACCCGCTTGCAACGAAATGACTCCAGAGCACTTAAAAACCCGCTTGCAACGAAATGACTCCAGAGCACTTAAACACCCGCTTGCAAGGAAATGACTCCAGAGCACTTAAACACCCGCTTGAAACGAATTGACTCCAGAGCACTTAAAAACCCGCTTGGAACGAAATGACTCCAGAGTACTTAAAAACCCGCTTGCAACGAAATGACTCCAGAGTACTTAAAAAACCCGCTTCCAGTGAAATGTCTGAGAAGCATGTAAAAACCCGCTTGCAATGAAATGACTCCAGAGCACATAAAAACCCGCTTGCAACGAAATGAATCCAGAGCACTTAAAATACTCGCTTCCAGTTAAATGTCAGAGAAATATGTAAAAACCCGCTTGCAACGAAATGACTCCAGAGCACGTAAAAACACACTTGCAACGAAATGACTCCAGAGTACTTACAAACCCGCTTGCAACGAAATGCCTACAGAGCACTTAAAAAACCCGCTTCCAGTGAAATGTCTGAGAAGTATGTAAAAACCCGCTTGCAACGAAATGACTCCAGAACACTTAAAAACCCGCTTGCAACGAAATGACTCCAGAACACTTAAAAACCCGCTTGCAACGAAATGACTCCAGAGCACTTAAAAACCCGCTTGCAACGAAATGACTCCAGAGCACTTAAAAACCCGCTTGCAACGAAATGACTCCAGAGCACTTAAAAACCCGCTTGCAACGAAATGACTCCAGAGCACTTAAAAACCCACTTGCAACGAAATGACTCCAGAGCAATTAAAAACCCGCTTGCAACGAAATGACTCCAGAGCACTTAAAAACCCGCTTACAACGAAATGCTTTCAGAGCACTTAAAAACCCTCTTGCAACGAAATGACTCCAGAGCACTTAAAAAACCTGCTTCCAGTGAAATGTCTGAGAAGTATGTAAAAACCCGCTTGCAACGAAATGACTCCAGAACACGTAAAAACCCGCTTGCAACGAAATGACTCCAGAGAACTTCAAAACCCGCTTACAACGAAATGCCTTCAGAGCACTTAAAAACCCGCTTGCAACGAAATGCCTTCAGAGCACTTAAAAACCCGCTTGCAACGAAATGACTCCAGAGTACTTACAAACCCGCTTGCAACGAAATGCCTACAGAGCACTTAAAAAACCCGCTTCCAGTGAAATGTCTGAGAAGTATGTAAAAACCCGCTTGCAAAGAAATGACTCCAGAGCACTTAAAAACCCGCTTGCAACGAAATGACTCCAGAACACTTAAAAAATCCGCTTGCAACGAAATGACTCCAGAGCACTTAAAAACCCGCTTGCAACGAAATGACTCCAGAGCACTTAAAAACCCGCTTGCAAAGAAATGACTCCAGAGCACTTAAAAAACCGCTTGCAACGAAATGAATCCAGAGCACTTAAAAACCCGCTTACAACGAAATGCTTTCAGAGCACTTAAAAACCCTCTTGCAACGAAATGACTCCAGAGCACTTAAAAAACCTGCTTCCAGTGAAATGTCTGAGAAGTATGTAAAAACCCGCTTGCAACGAAATGACTCCAGAACACGTAAAAACCCGCTTGCAACGAAATGACTCCAGAGAACTTCAAAACCCGCTTACAACGAAATGCCTTCAGAGCACTTAAAAACCCGCTTGCAACGAAATGACTCCAGAGCACTTAAAAACCCGCTTGCAACCAAATGACTCCAGAGCACTTAAAAACCCGCTTGCAACGAAATGACTCCAGAGCACTTAAACACCCGCTTGCAACGAAAGGACTCCAGAGCAGTTAAAAACCTGCTTGGAACGAAATGACTCCAGAGTACTTAAAAACCAGTTTGCAACGAAATGACTCCAGAGCACTTAAAAAACCCGCTTCCAGTGAAATGTCTGAGAAGCATGTAAAAACCCGCTTGTAATGAAATGACTCCAGAGCACATAAAAACCCGCTTGCAATGAAATGAATCCAGAGCACTTAAAATACTCGCTTCCAGTTAAATGTCAGAGAAATATGTAAAAACCCGCTTGCAACGAAATGACTCCAGAACACGTAAAAACCCGCTTGCAACGAAATGACTCCAGAGCACTTAAAAACCTGCTTGCAAAGAAATGACTTCAGAGTCCTTAAAAACCCGCTTGCAACAAAGTGCCTACAGAGCACTTAAAAAACCCGCTTCCAGTGAAATGTCTGAGAAGTATGTAAAAACCCGCTTGCAACGAAATGACTCCAGAACACATAAAAACCCGCTTGCAACGAAAAGACTCCAGAGCACTAAAAAACCCGCTTGCAACGACATGACTCCAGAGCACTTAAAAACCCGCTTGCAACGAAATGACTCCAGAGCACTTAAAAAACCTGCTTCCAGTTAAATGTCAAAGAAGTATGTAAAAACCCGCTTGCAACGAAATGACTCCAGAGCACGTAAAAACCCGCTTGCAACGAAATGACTCCAGAGTACTTAAAAACCCGCTTGATACGAAATGCCTCCAGAGCACTTAAAAAACCCGCTTTCAGTGAAATGTCTGAGAAGTATGTAAAAACCCGCTTGCAACGAAATGACTCCAGAACACGTAAAAACCCGCTTGCAACGAAATGACTCCAGAGCACTTCAAAACCCGCTTACAACGAAATGACTTCAGAGCACTTAAAAACCCGCTTGCAACGAAATGACTCCAGAGCACTTAAAAACCCGTTTGCCACGAAATGACTCCAGAGCACTTAAAAACCCGCTTGCAACGAAATGACTCCAGAACACTTAAAAACCCGCTTGCAACGAAATGACTCCAGAGCACTTAAAAACCCGCTTAGAACGAAATGCCTTCAGAGCACTTAAAAACCCACTTGCAACGAAATGACTCCAGAGCACTTAAAAACCCGCTTGCAAAGAAATGACTCCAGAGCACTTAAAAACCCGCTTGCAACGAAATGACTCCAGAGCACTTAAAAACCCGCTTGCAACGAAATGACTCCAGAGCACTTAAAAACCCGCTTGCAACGAAATGACTCCAGAGCACTTAAAAACCCGCTTGCAAAGAAATGACTCCAGAGCACTTAAAAAACCTGCTCTCAGTGAAATGTCTGAGAAGTATGTAAAAACCCGCTTGCAACGAAATGACTCCAGAGCACTTAAAAACCCGCTTGCAACGAAATGACTCCAGAGCACTTAAACACCCGCTTGCAACGAAATGACTCCAGAGCACTTAAAAACCCGCTTGCAACGAAATGACTCCAGAGCACTTAAAAACTCGCTTGCAACGAAATGACTCCAGAGCACTTAAAAACCCGCTTGCAACGAAATGACTCCAGAGCACTTAAAAACCCGCTTGCAACGAAATGACTCCAGAGCACTTAAAAACCCGCTTGCAACGAAATGACTCCAGAGTACTTAAAAACCCGCTTGCAACGAAATGACTCCAGAGCACTTAAAAACCCGCTTGCAACGAAATGACTCCAGAACACTTAAAAACCCGCTTGCAACGAAATGACTCCAGAGCACTAAAAAACCCGCTTGCAACGAAATGACTCCAGAGCACTTAAAAACCCGCTGGCAACGAAATTACTCCAGAGCACTTAAAAACCCACTTGCAACGAAATGACTCCAGAGCACTTAAAAACCCGCTTGCAACGAAATGACTCCAGAGCACTTAAAAAACCTGCTCTCATTGAAATGTCTGAGAAGTATGTAAAAACCCGCTTGCAACGAAATGACTCCAGAGCACTTAAAAACCCGCTTGCAACGAAATGACTCCAGAGCACTTAAATACCCGCTTGCAACGAAATGACTCCAGAGTACTTAAAAACCCGCTTGCAACAAAATGACTCCAGAGCACTTAAAAACCTGCTTGCAACGAAATGACTCCAGAGCACTTAAAAAACCCGCTTCCAGTGAAATGTCTGAGAAGTATGTAAAAACCCGCTTGCAACGAAATGACTCCAGAGCACTTAAAAACCCGCTTGCAACGAAATGACTCCAGAGCACTTAAATACCCGCTTGCAACGAAATGACTCCAGAGTACTTAAAAACCCGCTTGCAACGAAATGACTCCAGAGCACTTAAAAAACCCGCTTCCAGTGAAATGTCTGAGAAGTATGTAAAAACCCGCTTGCAACGAAATGACTCGAGAGCATGTAAAAAACGATGCAACGAAATGACTCCAGAGTACTTAAAAACCCGCTTGCAACGAAATGCCTACAGAGCACTTAAAAAACCCGCTTCCAGTGAAATGTTTGAGAAGTATGTAAAAACCCGCTTGCAACGAAATGACTCGAGAGCATGTAAAAAACGCTTGCAACGAAATGACTCCAGAGCACTTAAAAACCCGCTTGCAACGAAATGACTCCAGAGCACGTAAAAACCCACTTGCAACGAAATGACTCCAGAGCACTTAAAAACCCACTTACAACGAAATGCCTTCAGAGCACTTAAAAACCCCCTTGCAACGAAATGACTCCAGAGCACTTAAAAACCCGCTTGCAACGAAATGACTCCAGAGCACTTAAACACCCGCTTGGAACGAAATGACTCCAGAGCACTTAAAAACCAGCTTGCAACGAAATGACTCCAGAGTACTTAAAAACCCGCTTGCAACGAAATGACTCCAGAGCACTTAAAAAACCCGCTTCCAGTGAAATGTCTGAGAAGTATGTAAAAACCCGCTTGCAACGAAATGACTCCAGAGCACTTAAAAAACTCGTTTCCAGTTAAATGTCAGAGAAGTATGTAAAAACCCGCTTGCAACGAAATGACTCGAGAGCATGTAAAAAACGATGCAACGAAATGACTCCAGAGTACTTAAAAACCCGCTTGCAACGAAATGCCTACAGAGCACTTAAAAAACCCGCTTCCAGTGAAATGTCTGAGAAGTATGTAAAAACCCGCTTGCAACGAAATGACTCCAGAATACGTAAAAACCCGCTTGCAACGAAAAGACTCCAGAGCACTTAAAAACCCGCTTACAACGAAATGCCTTCAGAGCACTTAAAAACCCGCTTGCAACGAAATGACTCCAGAGTACTTAAAAACCCGCTTGCAACGAAATGACTCCAGAGCACTTAAAAACCGCTTGCAACGAAATGAATCCAGAACACATAAAAACCCGCATGCAACGAAATGACTCCAGAGCACTTAAAAACCCGCTTGCAACGAAATGACTCCTGAGCACTTAAACACCCGCTTGCAACGAAATTACTCCAGATCACTTAAAAACCCGCTTGAAACGAAATGACTCCAGAGCACTTAAACACCGGCTTGCAACGAAATGACTCCAGAGCACTTAAAAACCCGCTTGCAACGAAATGACTCCAGAGCACTTAAAAAACAAGCTTCCAGTGAAATGTCTGAGAAGTATGTAAAAACCCGCTTGCAACGAAATGACTCCAGAGCATGTAAAAAACGCTTGCAACGAAATGACTCCAGAGGACTTAAAAACCCGCTTGCAACGAAATGCCTACAGAGCACTTAAAAAACCCGCTTCCAGTGAAATGTCTGAGAAGTATGTAAAAACCCGCTTGCAACGAAATGACTCCAGAACACGTAAAAACCCGCTTGCAACAAAATGACTCCAAAGCACTTAAAAACCCGCTTGCAACGAAATGACTCCAGAGCACTTAAACACCCGCTTGCAACGAAATGACTCCAGAGCACTTAAAAACCCGCTTGCAACGAAATGGCTCCAGAGCACTTAAAAACCCGCTTGCAACGAAATGACTCCAGAGCTCTTAAAAACCCGCTTGCAACGAAATGACTCCAGAGCACTTAAAAACCCGCTTGCAACGAAATGACTCCAGAGCACTTAAAAACCAGCTTGCAACGAAATGAATCCAGAACACTTAAATACCCGCTTGCAACGAAATGACTCCAGAGCACTTAAAAACCCGCTTGCAACGAAGTGACTCCAGAAGACTTAAAAACCCGCTTGCAACGAAATGACTCCAGAGCACTTAAAAACCCGCTTGCAACGAAATGACTCCAGAGCACTGAAAAACCCGCTTGCAACGAAATGACTCCAGAACAGGTAAAAACCCGCTTGCAACGAAATGACTCCAAAGAACTTCCAAACCCGCTTACAACGAAATGCCTTCAGAGCACTTAAAAACCTGCTTGCAACGAAATGACTCCAGAGCACTTAAAAACCCGCTTGCAACGAAATGACTCCAGAGCACTTAAACACCCGCTTGCAACGAAATGACTCCAGAGCACTTAAAAACCCGCTTGCAACGAAATGACTCCAGAGCACTTAAACACCCGCTTGCAAGGAAATGACTCCAGAGCACTTAAACACCCGCTTGAAACGAATTGACTCCAGAGCACTTAAAAACCCGCTTGGAACGAAATGACTCCAGAGTACTTAAAAACCCGCTTGCAACGAAATGACTCCAGAGTACTTAAAAAACCCGCTTCCAGTGAAATGTCTGAGAAGCATGTAAAAACCCGCTTGCAATGAAATGACTCCAGAGCACATAAAAACCCGCTTGCAACGAAATGAATCCAGAGCACTTAAAATACTCGCTTCCAGTTAAATGTCAGAGAAATATGTAAAAACCCGCTTGCAACGAAATGACTCCAGAGCACGTAAAAACACACTTGCAACGAAATGACTCCAGAGTACTTACAAACCCGCTTGCAACGAAATGCCTACAGAGCACTTAAAAAACCCGCTTCCAGTGAAATGTCTGAGAAGTATGTAAAAACCCGCTTGCAACGAAATGACTCCAGAACACTTAAAAACCCGCTTGCAACGAAATGACTCCAGAACACTTAAAAACCCGCTTGCAACGAAATGACTCCAGAGCACTTAAAAACCCGCTTGCAACGAAATGACTCCAGAGCACTTAAAAACCCGCTTGCAACGAAATGACTCCAGAGCACTTAAAAACCCGCTTGCAACGAAATGACTCCAGAGCACTTAAAAACCCACTTGCAACGAAATGACTCCAGAGCAATTAAAAACCCGCTTGCAACGAAATGACTCCAGAGCACTTAAAAACCCGCTTACAACGAAATGCTTTCAGAGCACTGAAAAACCCTCTTGCAACGAAATGACTCCAGAGCACTTAAAAAACCTGCTTCCAGTGAAATGTCTGAGAAGTATGTAAAAACCCGCTTGCAACGAAATGACTCCAGAACACGTAAAAACCCGCTTGCAACGAAATGACTCCAGAGAACTTCAAAACCCGCTTACAACGAAATGCCTTCAGAGCACTTAAAAACCCGCTTGCAACGAAATGCCTTCAGAGCACTTAAAAACCCGCTTGCAACGAAATGACTCCAGAGTACTTACAAACCCGCTTGCAACGAAATGCCTACAGAGCACTTAAAAAACCCGCTTCCAGTGAAATGTCTGAGAAGTATGTAAAAACCCGCTTGCAAAGAAATGACTCCAGAGCACTTAAAAACCCGCTTGCAACGAAATGACTCCAGAACACTTAAAAAATCCGCTTGCAACGAAATGACTCCAGAGCACTTAAAAACCCGCTTGCAACGAAATGACTCCAGAGCACTTAAAAACCCGCTTGCAACGAAATGACTCCAGAGCACTTAAAAAACCGCTTGCAACGAAATGAATCCAGAGCACTTAAAAACCCGCTTGCAACGAAATGACTCCAGAGCACTTAAAAACGCGCTTGCAACGAAATGACTCCAGAGCACTTAAAAACCCGCTTACAACGAAATGCTTTCAGAGCACTTAAAAACCCTCTTGCAACGAAATGACTCCAGAGCACTTAAAAAACCTGCTTCCAGTGAAATGTCTGAGAAGTATGTAAAAACCCGCTTGCAACGAAATGACTCCAGAACACGTAAAAACCCGCTTGCAACGAAATGACTCCAGAGAACTTCAAAACCCGCTTACAACGAAATGCCTTCAGAGCACTTAAAAACCCGCTTGCAACGAAATGACTCCAGAGCACTTAAAAACCCGCTTGCAACCAAATGACTCCAGAGCACTTAAAAACCCGCTTGCAACGAAATGACTCCAGAGCACTTAAACACCCGCTTGCAACGAAAGGACTCCAGAGCAGTTAAAAACCTGCTTGGAACGAAATGACTCCAGAGTACTTAAAAACCAGTTTGCAACGAAATGACTCCAGAGCACTTAAAAAACCCGCTTCCAGTGAAATGTCTGAGAAGCATGTAAAAACCCGCTTGTAATGAAATGACTCCAGAGCACATAAAAACCCGCTTGCAATGAAATGAATCCAGAGCACTTAAAATACTCGCTTCCAGTTAAATGTCAGAGAAATATGTAAAAACCCGCTTGCAACGAAATGACTCCAGAACACGTAAAAACCCGCTTGCAACGAAATGACTCCAGAGCACTTAAAAACCTGCTTGCAAAGAAATGACTTCAGAGTACTTAAAAACCCGCTTGCAACAAAGTGCCTACAGAGCACTTAAAAAACCCGCTTCCAGTGAAATGTCTGAGAAGTATGTAAAAACCCGCTTGCAACGAAATGACTCCAGAACACATAAAAACCCGCTTGCAACGAAAAGACTCCAGAGCACTAAAAAACCCGTTTGCAACAAAATGACTCCAGAGCACTTAAAAACCCGCTTGCAACGAAATGACTCCAGAGCACTTAAAAAACCTGCTTCCAGTTAAATGTCAGAGAAGTATGTAAAAACCCGCTTGCAACGAAATGACTCCAGAGCACGTAAAAACCCGCTTGCAACGAAATGACTCCAGAGTACTTAAAAACCCGCTTGATACGAAATGCCTCCAGAGCACTTAAAAAACCCGCTTTCAGTGAAATGTCTGAGAAGTATGTAAAAACCCGCTTGCAACGAAATGACTCCAGAACACGTAAAAACCCGCTTGCAACGAAATGACTCCAGAGCACTTAAACACCCGCTTGCAACGAAATGACTCCAGAGCACTTAAAAACCCGCTTGCAACGAAATGACTCCAGAGCACTTAAAAACCCGCTTGCAACGAAATGACTCCATTGCACTTAAAAACCCGCTTGCAACGAAATGAATCCAGAACACTTAAATACCCGCTTGCAACGAAATGACTCCAGAGCACTTAAAAACCCGCTTGCAACGAAGTGACTCCAGAAGACTTAAAAACCCGCTTGCAACGAAATGACTCCAGAGCACTTAAAAACCCGCTTGCAACGAAATGACTCCAGAGCACTGAAAAACCCGCTTGCAACGAAATGACTCCAGAACAGGTAAAAACCCGCTTGCAACGAAATGACTCCAAAGAACTTCCAAACCCGCTTACAACGAAATGCCTTCAGAGCACTTAAAAACCTGCTTGCAACGAAATGACTCCAGAGCACTTAAAAACCCGCTTGCAACGAAATGACTCCAGAGCACTTAAACACCCGCTTGCAACGAAATGACTCCAGAGCACTTAAAAACCCGCTTGCAACGAAATGACTCCAGAGCACTTAAACACCCGCTTGCAAGGAAATGACTCCAGAGCACTTAAACACCCGCTTGAAACGAATTGACTCCAGAGCACTTAAAAACCCGCTTGGAACGAAATGACTCCAGAGTACTTAAAAACCCGCTTGCAACGAAATGACTCCAGAGTACTTAAAAAACCCGCTTCCAGTGAAATGTCTGAGAAGCATGTAAAAACCCGCTTGCAATGAAATGACTCCAGAGCACATAAAAACCCGCTTGCAACGAAATGAATCCAGAGCACTTAAAATACTCGCTTCCAGTTAAATGTCAGAGAAATATGTAAAAACCCGCTTGCAACGAAATGACTCCAGAGGACGTAAAAACACACTTGCAACGAAATGACTCCAGAGTACTTACAAACCCGCTTGCAACGAAATGCCTACAGAGCACTTAAAAAACCCGCTTCCAGTGAAATGTCTGAGAAGTATGTAAAAACCCGTTTGCAACGAAATGACTCCAGAACACTTAAAAACCCGCTTGCAACGAAATGACTCCAGAACACTTAAAAACCCGCTTGCAACGAAATGACTCCAGAGCACTTAAAAACCCGCTTGCAACGAAATGACTCCAGAGCACTTAAAAACCCGCTTGCAACGAAATGACTCCAGAGCACTTAAAAACCCGCTTGCAACGAAATGACTCCAGAGCACTTAAAAACCCACTTGCAACGAAATGACTCCAGAGCAATTAAAAACCCGCTTGCAACGAAATGACTCCAGAGCACTTAAAAACCCGCTTACAACGAAATGCTTTCAGAGCACTGAAAAACCCTCTTGCAACGAAATGACTCCAGAGCACTTAAAAAACCTGCTTCCAGTGAAATGTCTGAGAAGTATGTAAAAACCCGCTTGCAACGAAATAACTCCAGAACACGTAAAAACCCGCTTGCAACGAAATGACTCCAGAGAACTTCAAAACCCGCTTACAACGAAATGCCTTCAGAGCACTTAAAAACCCGCTTGCAACGAAATGCCTTCAGAGCACTTAAAAACCCGCTTGCAACGAAATGACTCCAGAGTACTTACAAACCCGCTTGCAACGAAATGCCTACAGAGCACTTAAAAAACCCGCTTCCAGTGAAATGTCTGAGAAGTATGTAAAAACCCGCTTGCAAAGAAATGACTCCAGAGCACTTAAAAACCCGCTTGCAACGAAATGACTCCAGAACACTTAAAAAATCCGCTTGCAACGAAATGACTCCAGAGCACTTAAAAACCCGCTTGCAACGAAATGACTCCAGAGCACTTAAAAACCCGCTTGCAACGAAATGACTCCAGAGCACTTAAAAAACCGCTTGCAACGAAATGAATCCAGAGCACTTAAAAACCCGCTTGCAACGAAATGACTCCAGAGCACTTAAAAACGCGCTTGCAACGAAATGACTCCAGAGCACTTAAAAACCCGCTTACAACGAAATGCTTTCAGAGCACTTAAAAACCCTCTTGCAACGAAATGACTCCAGAGCACTTAAAAAACCTGCTTCCAGTGAAATGTCTGAGAAGTATGTAAAAACCCGCTTGCAACGAAATGACTCCAGAACACGTAAAAACCCGCTTGCAACGAAATGACTCCAGAGAACTTCAAAACCCGCTTACAACGAAATGCCTTCAGAGCACTTAAAAACCCGCTTGCAACGAAATGACTCCAGAGCACTTAAAAACCCGCTTGCAACCAAATGACTCCAGAGCACTTAAAAACCCGCTTGCAACGAAATGACTCCAGAGCACTTAAACACCCGCTTGCAACGAAAGGACTCCAGAGCAGTTAAAAACCTGCTTGGAACGAAATGACTCCAGAGTACTTAAAAACCAGTTTGCAACGAAATGACTCCAGAGCACTTAAAAAACCCGCTTCCAGTGAAATGTCTGAGAAGCATGTAAAAACCCGCTTGTAATGAAATGACTCCAGAGCACATAAAAACCCGCTTGCAATGAAATGAATCCAGAGCACTTAAAATACTCGCTTCCAGTTAAATGTCAGAGAAATATGTAAAAACCCGCTTGCAACGAAATGACTCCAGAACACGTAAAAACCCGCTTGCAACGAAATGACTCCAGAGCACTTAAAAACCTGCTTGCAAAGAAATGACTTCAGAGTACTTAAAAACCCGCTTGCAACAAAGTGCCTACAGAGCACTTAAAAAACCCGCTTCCAGTGAAATGTCTGAGAAGTATGTAAAAACCCGCTTGCAATGAAATGACTCCAGAACACATAAAAACCCGCTTGCAACGAAAAGACTCCAGAGCACTAAAAAACCCGTTTGCAACGAAATGACTCCAGAGCACTTAAAAACCCGCTTGCAACGAAATGACTCCAGAGCACTTAAAAAACCTGCTTCCAGTTAAATGTCAGAGAAGTATGTAAAAACCCGCTTGCAACGAAATGACTCCAGAGCACGTAAAAACCCGCTTGCAACGAAATGACTCCAGAGTACTTAAAAACCCGCTTGATACGAAATGCCTCCAGAGCACTTAAAAAACCCGCTTTCAGTGAAATGTCTGAGAAGTATGTAAAAACCCGCTTGCAACGAAATGACTCCAGAACACGTAAAAACCCGCTTGCAACGAAATGACTCCAGAGCACTTCAAAACCCGCTTACAACGAAATGCCTTCAGAGCACTTAAAAACCCGCTTGCAACGAAATGACTCCAGAGCACTTAAAAACCCGTTTGCCACGAAATGACTCCAGAGCACTTAAAAACCCGCTTGCAACGAAATGACTCCAGAACACTTAAAAACCCGCTTGCAACGAAATGACTCCAGAGCACTTAAAAACCCGCTTAGAAAGAAATGCCTTCAGAGCACTTAAAAACCCACTTGCAACGAAATGACTCCAGAGCACTTAAAAACCCGCTTGCAAAGAAATGACTCCAGAGCACTTAAAAACCCGCTTGCAACGAAATGACTCCAGAGCACTTAAAAACCAGCTTGCAACGAAATGACTCCAGAGCACTTAAAAACCCGCTTGCAACGAAATGACTCCAGAGCACTTAAAAACCCGCTTGCAAAGAAATGACTCCAGAGCACTTAAAAAACCTGCTCTCAGTGAAATGTCTGAGAAGTATGTAAAAACCCGCTTGCAACGAAATGACTCCAGAGCACTTAAAAACCCGCTTGCAACGAAATGACTCCAGAGCACTTAAACACCCGCTTGCAACGAAATGACTCCAGAGCACTTAAAAACCCGCTTGCAACGAAATGACTCCAGAGCACTTAAAAACTCGCTTGCAACGAAATGACTCCAGAGCACTTAAAAACCCGCTTGCAACGAAATGACTCCAGAGCACTTAAAAACCCGCTTGCAACGAAATGACTCCAGAGCACTTAAAAACCCGCTTGCAACGAAATGACTCCAGAGTACTTAAAAACCCGCTTGCAACGAAATGACTCCAGAGCACTTAAAAACCCGCTTGCAACGAAATGACTCCAGAACACTTAAAAACCCGCTTGCAACGAAATGACTCCAGAGCACTAAAAAACCCGCTTGCAACGAAATGACTCCAGAGCACTTAAAAACCCGCTGGCAACGAAATTACTCCAGAGCACTTAAAAACCCGCTTGCAACGAAATGACTCCAGAGCACTTAAAAACCCGCTTGCAACGAAATGACTCCAGAGCACTTAAAAAACCTGCTCTCATTGAAATGTCTGAGAAGTATGTAAAAACCCGCTTGCAACGAAATGACTCCAGAGCACTTAAAAACCCGCTTGCAACGAAATGACTCCAGAGCACTTAAATACCCGCTTGCAACGAAATGACTCCAGAGTACTTAAAAACCCGCTTGCAACAAAATGACTCCAGAGCACTTAAAAACCTGCTTGCAACGAAATGACTCCAGAGCACTTAAAAAACCCGCTTCCAGTGAAATGTCTGAGAAGTATGTAAAAACCCGCTTGCAACGAAATGACTCCAGAGCACTTAAAAACCCGCTTGCAACGAAATGACTCCAGAGCACTTAAATACCCGCTTGCAACGAAATGACTCCAGAGTACTTAAAAACCCGCTTGCAACGAAATGACTCCAGAGCACTTAAAAAACCCGCTTCCAGTGAAATGTCTGAGAAGTATGTAAAAACCCGCTTGCAACGAAATGACTCGAGAGCATGTAAAAAACGATGCAACGAAATGACTCCAGAGTACTTAAAAACCCGCTTGCAACGAAATGCCTACAGAGCTCTTAAAAAACCCGCTTCCAGTGAAATGTCTGAGAAGTATGTAAAAACCCGCTTGCAACGAAATGACTCGAGAGCATGTAAAAAACGCTTGCAACGAAATGACTCCAGAGCACTTAAAAACCCGCTTGCAACGAAATGACTCCAGAGCACGTAAAAACCCACTTGCAACGAAATGACTCCAGAGCACTTAAAAACCCGCTTACAACGAAATGCCTTCAGAGCACTTAAAAACCCCCTTGCAACGAAATGACTCCAGAGCACTTAAAAACCCGCTTGCAACGAAATGACTCCAGAGCACTTAAACACCCGCTTGGAACGAAATGACTCCAGAGCACTTAAAAACCAGCTTGCAACGAAATGACTCCAGAGTACTTAAAAACCCGCTTGCAACGAAATGACTCCAGAGCACTTAAAAAACCCGCTTCCAGTGAAATGTCTGAGAAGTATGTAAAAACCCGCTTGCAACGAAATGACTCCAGAATACGTAAAAACCCGCTTGCAACGAAAAGACTCCAGAGCACTTAAAAACCCGCTTACAATGAAATGCCTTCAGAGCACTTAAAAACCCGCTTGCAACGAAATGACTCCAGAGTACTTAAAAACCCGCTTGCAACGAAATGACTCCAGAGCACTTAAAAACCGCTTGCAACGAAATGAATCCAGAACACATAAAAACCCGCATGCAACGAAATGACTCCAGAGCACTTAAAAACCCGCTTGCAACGAAATGACTCCTGAGCACTTAAACACCCGCTTGCAACGAAATTACTCCAGATCACTTAAAAACCCGCTTGAAACGAAATGACTCCAGAGCACTTAAACACCGGCTTGCAACGAAATGACTCCAGAGCACTTAAAAACCCGCTTGCAACGAAATGACTCCAGAGCACTTAAAAAACAAGCTTCCAGTGAAATGTCTGAGAAGTATGTAAAAACCCGCTTGCAACGAAATGACTCCAGAGCATGTAAAAAACGCTTGCAACGAAATGACTCCAGAGGACTTAAAAACCCGCTTGCAACGAAATGCCTACAGAGCACTTAAAAAACCCGCTTCCAGTGAAATGTCTGAGAAGTATGTAAAAACCCGCTTGCAACGAAATGACTCCAGAACACGTAAAAACCCGCTTGCAACAAAATGACTCCAGAGCACTTAAAAACCCGCTTGCAACGAAATGACTCCAGAGCACTTAAACACCCGCTTGCAACGAAATGACTCCAGAGCACTTAAAAACCCGCTTGCAACGAAATGACTCCAGAGCACTTAAAAACCCGCTTGCAACGAAATGACTCCAGAGCACTTAAAAACCTGCTTGCAACGAAATGACTCCAGAGCACTTAAAAACCCGCTTGCAACGAAATGACTCCAGAGCACTTAAAAACCCGCTTGCAACGAAATGACTCCAGAGTACTTAAAAACCCGCTTGCAACGAAATGACTCCAGAGCACTTAAAAACCCGCTTGCAACGAAATGACTCCAGAACACTTAAAAACCCGCTTGCAACGAAATGACTCCAGAGCACTAAAAAACCCGCTTGCAACGAAATGACTCCAGAGCACTTAAAAATCCGCTGGCAACGAAATTACTCCAGAGCACTTAAAAACCCGCTTGCAACGAAATGACTCCAGAGCACTTAAAAACCCGCTTGCAACGAAATGACTCCAGAGCACTTAAAAAACCTGCTCTCATTGAAATGTCTGAGAAGTATGTAAAAACCCGCTTGCAACGAAATGACTCCAGAGCACTTAAAAACCCGCTTGCAACGAAATGACTCCAGAGCACTTAAATACCCGCTTGCAACGAAATGACTCCAGAGTACTTAAAAACCCGCTTGCAACAAAATGACTCAAGAACACTTAAAAACCTGCTTGCAACAAAATGACTCCAGAGCACTTAAAAAACCCGCTTCCAGTGAAATGTCTGAGAAGTATGTAAAAACCCGCTTGCAACGAAATGACTCCAGAGCACTTAAAAACCCGCTTGCAACGAAATGACTCCAGAGCACTTAAATACCCGCTTGCAACGAAATGACTCCAGAGTACTTAAAAACCCGCTTGCAACGAAATGACTCCAGAGCACTTAAAAAACCCGCTTCCAGTGAAATGTCTGAGAAGTATGTAAAAACCCGCTTGCAACGAAATGACTCGAGAGCATATAAAAAACGATGCAACGAAATGACTCCAGAGTACTTAAAAACCCGCTTGCAACGAAATGCCTACAGAGCACTTAAAAAACCCGCTTCCAGTGAAATGTCTGAGAAGTATGTAAAAACCCGCTTGCAACGAAATGACTCGAGAGCATGTAAAAAACGCTTGCAACGAAATGACTCCAGAGTACTTAAAAACCCGCTTGCAACGAAATGACTCCAGAGCACGTAAAAACCCACTTGCAACGAAATGACTCCAGAGCACTTAAAAACCCGCTTACAACGAAATGCCTTCAGAGCACTTAAAAACCCCCTTGCAACGAAATGACTCCAGAGCACTTAAAAACCCGCTTGCAACGAAATGACTCCAGAGCACTTAAACACCCGCTTGGAACGAAATGACTCCAGAGCACTTAAAAACCAGCTTGCAAAGAAATGACTCCAGAGTACTTAAAAACCCGCTTGCAACGAAATGACTCCAGAGCACTTAAAAAACCCGCTTCCAGTGAAATGTCTGAGAAGTATGTAAAAACCCGCTTGCAACGAAATGACTCCAGAGCACTTAAAAAACTCGTTTCCAGTTAAATGTCAGAGAAGTATGTAAAAACCCGCTTGCAACGAAATGACTCGAGAGCATGTAAAAAACGATGCAACGAAATGACTCCAGAGTACTTAAAAACCCGCTTGCAACGAAATGCCCACAGAGCACTTAAAAAACCCGCTTCCAGTGAAATGTCTGAGAAGTATGTAAAAACCCGCTTGCAACGAAATGACTCCAGAATATGTAAAAACCCGCTTGCAACGAAAAGACTCCAGAGCACTTAAAAACCCGCTTACAACGAAATGCCTTCAGAGCACTTAAAAACCCGCTTGCAACGAAATGACTCCAGAGTACTTAAAAACCCGCTTGCAACGAAATGACTCCAGAGCACTTAAAAACCCGCTTGCAAAGAAATGAATCCAGAACACATAAAAACCCGCATGCAACGAAATGACTCCAGAGCACTTAAAAACCCGCTTGCAACGAAATGACTCCTGAGCACTTAAACACCCGCTTGCAACGAAATTACTCCAGAGCACTTAAAAACCCGCTTGAAACGAAATGACTCCAGAGCACTTAAACACCGGCTTGCAACGAAATGACTCCAGAGCACTTAAAAACCCGCTTGCAACGAAATGACTCCAGAGCACTTAAAAAACAAGCTTCCAGTGAAATGTCTGAGAAGTATGTAAAAACCCGCTTGCAACGAAATGACTCCAGAGCATGTAAAAAACGCTTGCAACAAAATGACTCCAGAGGACTTAAAAACCCGCTTGCAACGAAATGCCTACAGAGCACTTAAAAAACCCGCTTCCAGTGAAATGTATGAGAAGTATGTAAAAACCCGCTTGCAACGAAATGACTCCAGAACACGTAAAAACCCGCTTGCAACGAAATGACTCCAGAGCACTTAAAAACACGCTTACAACGAAATGCCTTCAGAGCACTTAAAAACCCGCGTGCAACGAAATGACTCCAGAGTACTTAAAAACCCGCTTGCAACGAAATGACTCCAGAGCACTTAAAAACCCGCTTGCAACGAAATGAATCCAGAACACATAAAAACCCGCATGCAACGAAATGACTCCAGAGCACTTAAAAATCCGCTTCCAGTGAAATGTCAGAGAAGTATGTAAAAACCCGCTTGCAACGAAATGACTCCAGAATACGTAAAAACCCGCTTGCAACGAAAAGACTCCAGAGCACTTAAAAACCCGCTTACAATGAAATGCCTTCAGAGCACTTAAAAACCCGCTTGCAACGAAATGACTCCAGAGTACTTAAAAACCCGCTTGCAACGAAATGACTCCAGAGCACTTAAAAACCGCTTGCAACGAAATGAATCCAGAACACATAAAAACCCGCATGCAACGAAATGACTCCAGAGCACTTAAAAACCGGCTTGCAACGAAATGACTCCTGAGCACTTAAACACCCGCTTGCAACGAAATTACTCCAGATCACTTAAAAACCCGCTTGAAACGAAATGACTCCAGAGCACTTAAACACCGGCTTGCAACGAAATGACTCCAGAGCACTTAAAAACCCGCTTGCAACGAAATGACTCCAGAGCACTTAAAAAACAAGCTTCCAGTGAAATGTCTGAGAAGTATGTAAAAACCCGCTTGCAACGAAATGACTCCAGAGCATGTAAAAAACGCTTGCAACGAAATGACTCCAGAGGACTTAAAAACCCGCTTGCAACGAAATGCCTACAGAGCACTTAAAAAACCCGCTTCCAGTGAAATGTCTGAGAAGTATGTAAAAACCCGCTTGCAACGAAATGACTCCAGAACACGTAAAAACCCGCTTGCAACAAAATGACTCCAGAGCACTTAAAAACCCGCTTGCAACGAAATGACTCCAGAGCACTTAAACACCCGCTTGGAACGAAATGACTCCAGAGCACTTAAAAACCCGCTTGCAACGAAATGACTCCAGAGCACTTAAAAACCCGCTTGCAACGAAATGACTCCAGAGCACTTAAAAACCCGCTTGCAACGAAATGACTCCAGAGCACTTAAAAACCCGCTTGCAACGAAATGACTCCAGAGCACTTAAAAACCCGCTTGCAACGAAATGACTCCAGAGTACTTAAAAACCCGCTTGCAACGAAATGACTCCAGAGCACTTAAAAACCCGCTTGCAACGAAATGACTCCAGAACACTTAAAAACCCGCTTGCAACGAAATGACTCCAGAGCACTAAAAAACCCGCTTGCAACGAAATGACTCCAGAGCACTTAAAAATCCGCTGGCAACGAAATTACTCCAGAGCACTTAAAAACCCGCTTGCAACGAAATGACTCCAGAGCACTTAAAAACCCGCTTGCAACGAAATGACTCCAGAGCACTTAAAAAACCTGCTCTCATTGAAATGTCTGAGAAGTATGTAAAAACCCGCTTGCAACGAAATGACTCCAGAGCACTTAAAAACCCGCTTGCAACGAAATGACTCCAGAGCACTTAAATACCCGCTTGCAACGAAATGACTCCAGAGTACTTAAAAACCCGCTTGCAACAAAATGACTCCAGAACACTTAAAAACCTGCTTGCAACGAAATGACTCCAGAGCACTTAAAAAACCCGCTTCCAGTGAAATGTCTGAGAAGTATGTAAAAACCCGCTTGCAACGAAATGACTCCAGAGCACTTAAAAACCCGCTTGCAACGAAATGACTCCAGAGCACTTAAATACCCGCTTGCAACGAAATGACTCCAGAGTACTTAAAAACCCGCTTGCAACGAAATGACTCCAGAGCACTTAAAAAACCCGCTTCCAGTGAAATGTCTGAGAAGTATGTAAAAACCCGCTTGCAACGAAATGACTCGAGAGCATATAAAAAACGATGCAACGAAATGACTCCAGAGTACTTAAAAACCCGCTTGCAACGAAATGCCTACAGAGCACTTAAAAAACCCGCTTCCAGTGAAATGTCTGAGAAGTATGTAAAAACCCGCTTTCAACGAAATGACTCGAGAGCATGTAAAAAACGCTTGCAACGAAATGACTCCAGAGCACTTAAAAACCCGCTTGCAACGAAATGACTCCAGAGCACGTAAAAACCCACTTGCAACGAAATGACTCCAGAGCACTTAAAAACCCGCTTACAACGAAATGCCTTCAGAGCACTTAAAAACCCCCTTGCAACGAAATGACTCCAGAGCACTTAAAAACCCGCTTGCAACGAAATGACTCCAGAGCACTTAAACACTCGCTTGGAACGAAATGACTCCAGAGCACTTATAAACCAGCTTGCAACGAAATGACTCCAGAGTACTTAAAAACCCGCTTGCAACGAAATGACTCCAGAGCACTTAAAAAACCCGCTTCCAGTGAAATGTCTGAGAAGTATGTAAAAACCCGCTTGCAACGAAATGACTCCAGAGCACTTAAAAAACTCGTTTCCAGTTAAATGTCAGAGAAGTATGTAAAAACCCGCTTGCAACGAAATGACTCGAGAGCATGTAAAAAACGATGCAACGAAATGACTCCAGAGTACTTAAAAACCCACTTGCAACGAAATGCCTACAGAGCACTTAAAAAACCCGCTTCCAGTGAAATGTCTGAGAAGTATGTAAAAACCCGCTTGCAACGAAATGACTCCAGAATACGTAAAAACCCGCTTGCAACGAAAAGACTCCAGAGCACTTAAAAACCCGCTTACAACAAAATGCCTTCAGAGCACTTAAAAACCCGCTTGCAACGAAATGACTCCAGAGTACTTAAAAACCCGCTTGCAACGAAATGACTCCAGAGCACTTAAAAACCCGCTTGCAACGAAATGAATCCAGAACACATAAAAACCCGCATGCAACGAAATGACTCCAGAGCACTTAAAAACCCGCTTGCAACGAAATGACTCCTGAGCACTTAAACACCCGCTTGCAACGAAATTACTCCAGAGCACTTAAAAACCCGCTTGAAACGAAATGACTCCAGAGCACTTAAACACCGGCTTGCAACGAAATGACTCCAGAGCACTTAAAAACCCGCTTGCAACGAAATGACTCCAGAGCACTTAAAAAACAAGCTTCCAGTGAAATGTCTGAGAAGTATGTAAAAACCCGCTTGCAACGAAATGACTCCAGAGCATGTAAAAAACGCTTGCAACGAAATGACTCCAGAGGACTTAAAAACCCGCTTGCAACGAAATGCCTACAGAGCACTTAAAAAACCCGCTTCCAGTGAAATGTATGAGAAGTATGTAAAAACCCGCTTGCAACGAAATGACTCCAGAACACGTAAAAACCCGCTTGCAACGAAATGACTCCAGAGCACTTAAAAACACGCTTACAACGAAATGCCTTCAGAGCACTTAAAAACCCGCGTGCAACGAAATGACTCCAGAGTACTTAAAAACCCGCTTGCAACGAAATGACTCCAGAGCACTTAAAAACCCGCTTGCAACGAAATGAATCCAGAACACATAAAAACCCGCATGCAACGAAATGACTCCAGAGCACTTAAAAATCCGCTTCCAGTGAAATGTCAGAGAAGTATGTAAAAACCCGCTTGCAACGAAATGACTCCAGAATACGTAAAAACCCGCTTGCAACGAAAAGACTCCAGAGCACTTAAAAACCCGCTTACAATGAAATGCCTTCAGAGCACTTAAAAACCCGCTTGCAACGAAATGACTCCAGAGTACTTAAAAACCCGCTTGCAACGAAATGACTCCAGAGCACTTAAAAACCGCTTGCAACGAAATGAATCCAGAACACATAAAAACCCGCATGCAACGAAATGACTCCAGAGCACTTAAAAACCCGCTTGCAACGAAATGACTCCTGAGCACTTAAACACCCGCTTGCAACGAAATTACTCCAGATCACTTAAAAACCCGCTTGAAACGAAATGACTCCAGAGCACTTAAACACCGGCTTGCAACGAAATGACTCCAGAGCACTTAAAAACCCGCTTGCAACGAAATGACTCCAGAGCACTTAAAAAACAAGCTTCCAGTGAAATGTCTGAGAAGTATGTAAAAACCCGCTTGCAACGAAATGACTCCAGAGCATGTAAAAAACGCTTGCAACGAAATGACTCCAGAGGACTTAAAAACCCGCTTGCAACGAAATGCCTACAGAGCACTTAAAAAACCCGCTTCCAGTGAAATGTCTGAGAAGTATGTAAAAACCCGCTTGCAACGAAATGACTCCAGAACACGTAAAAACCCGCTTGCAACAAAATGACTCCAGAGCACTTAAAAACCCGCTTGCAACGAAATGACTCCAGAGCACTTAAACACCCGCTTGGAACGAAATGACTCCAGAGCACTTAAAAACCCGCTTGCAACGAAATGACTCCAGAGCACTTAAAAACCCGCTTGCAACGAAATGACTCCAGAGCACTTAAAAACCCGCTTGCAACGAAATGACTCCAGAGCACTTAAAAACCCGCTTGCAACGAAATGACTCCAGAGCACTTAAAAACCCGCTTGCAACGAAATGACTCCAGAGTACTTAAAAACCCGCTTGCAACGAAATGACTCCAGAGCACTTAAAAACCCGCTTGCAACGAAATGACTCCAGAACACTTAAAAACCCGCTTGCAACGAAATGACTCCAGAGCACTAAAAAACCCGCTTGCAACGAAATGACTCCAGAGCACTTAAAAATCCGCTGGCAACGAAATTACTCCAGAGCACTTAAAAACCCGCTTGCAACGAAATGACTCCAGAGCACTTAAAAACCCGCTTGCAACGAAATGACTCCAGAGCACTTAAAAAACCTGCTCTCATTGAAATGTCTGAGAAGTATGTAAAAACCCGCTTGCAACGAAATGACTCCAGAGCACTTAAAAACCCGCTTGCAACGAAATGACTCCAGAGCACTTAAATACCCGCTTGCAACGAAATGACTCCAGAGTACTTAAAAACCCGCTTGCAACAAAATGACTCCAGAACACTTAAAAACCTGCTTGCAACGAAATGACTCCAGAGCACTTAAAAAACCCGCTTCCAGTGAAATGTCTGAGAAGTATGTAAAAACCCGCTTGCAACGAAATGACTCCAGAGCACTTAAAAACCCGCTTGCAACGAAATGACTCCAGAGCACTTAAATACCCGCTTGCAACGAAATGACTCCAGAGTACTTAAAAACCCGCTTGCAACGAAATGACTCCAGAGCACTTAAAAAACCCGCTTCCAGTGAAATGTCTGAGAAGTATGTAAAAACCCGCTTGCAACGAAATGACTCGAGAGCATATAAAAAACGATGCAACGAAATGACTCCAGAGTACTTAAAAACCCGCTTGCAACGAAATGCCTACAGAGCACTTAAAAAACCCGCTTCCAGTGAAATGTCTGAGAAGTATGTAAAAACCCGCTTTCAACGAAATGACTCGAGAGCATGTAAAAAACGCTTGCAACGAAATGACTCCAGAGCACTTAAAAACCCGCTTGCAACGAAATGACTCCAGAGCACGTAAAAACCCACTTGCAACGAAATGACTCCAGAGCACTTAAAAACCCGCTTACAACGAAATGCCTTCAGAGCACTTAAAAACCCCCTTGCAACGAAATGACTCCAGAGCACTTAAAAACCCGCTTGCAACGAAATGACTCCAGAGCACTTAAACACTCGCTTGGAACGAAATGACTCCAGAGCACTTAAAAACCAGCTTGCAACGAAATGACTCCAGAGTACTTAAAAACCCGCTTGCAACGAAATGACTCCAGAGCACTTAAAAAACCCGCTTCCAGTGAAATGTCTGAGAAGTATGTAAAAACCCGCTTGCAACGAAATGACTCCAGAGCACTTAAAAAACTCGTTTCCAGTTAAATGTCAGAGAAGTATGTAAAAACCCGCTTGCAACGAAATGACTCGAGAGCATGTAAAAAACGATGCAACGAAATGACTCCAGAGTACTTAAAAACCCACTTGCAACGAAATGCCTACAGAGCACTTAAAAAACCCGCTTCCAGTGAAATGTCTGAGAAGTATGTAAAAACCCGCTTGCAACGAAATGACTCCAGAATACGTAAAAACCCGCTTGCAACGAAAAGACTCCAGAGCACTTAAAAACCCGCTTACAACAAAATGCCTTCAGAGCACTTAAAAACCCGCTTGCAACGAAATGACTCCAGAGTACTTAAAAACCCGCTTGCAACGAAATGACTCCAGAGCACTTAAAAACCCGCTTGCAACGAAATGAATCCAGAACACATAAAAACCCGCATGCAACGAAATGACTCCAGAGCACTTAAAAACCCGCTTGCAACGAAATGACTCCTGAGCACTTAAACACCCGCTTGCAACGAAATTACTCCAGAGCACTTAAAAACCCGCTTGAAACTAAATGACTCCAGAGCACTTAAACACCGGCTTGCAACGAAATGACTCCAGAGCACTTAAAAACCCGCTTGCAACGAAATGACTCCAGAGCACTTAAAAAACAAGCTTCCAGTGAAATGTCTGAGAAGTATGTAAAAACCCGCTTGCAACGAAATGACTCCAGAGCATGTAAAAAACGCTTGCAACGAAATGACTCCAGAGGACTTAAAAACCCGCTTGCAACGAAATGCCTACAGAGCACTTAAAAAACCCGCTTCCAGTGAAATGTATGAGAAGTATGTAAAAACCCGCTTGCAACGAAATGACTCCAGAACACGTAAAAACCCGCTTGCAACGAAATGACTCCAGAGCACTTAAAAACACGCTTACAACGAAATGCCTTCAGAGCACTTAAAAACCCGCGTGCAACGAAATGACTCCAGAGTACTTAAAAACCCGCTTGCAACGAAATGACTCCAGAGCACTTAAAAACCCGCTTGCAACGAAATGAGTCCAGAACACTTAAAAACCCGCTTGCAACGAAATGACTCCAGAGCACTTAAAAACCCGCTTGCAACGAAATGACTCCAGAGCACTTAAAAACCCGCTTGCAACGAAATGATTCCAGAGCACTTAAAAACCCGCTTGCAACGAAATGACTCCAGAGCACTTAAAAACCTGCTTGCAACGAAATGACTCCAGAGCACTTAAAAAACCTGCTCTCAGTGAAATGTCTGAGAAGTATGTAAAAACCCGCTTGCAACGAAATGACTCCAGAGCACTTAAAAACCCGCTTGCAACGAAATGACTCCAGAGCACTTAAACACCCGCTTGAAACGAAATGACTCCAGAGCACTTAAAAACCCGCTTGCAACGAAATGACTCCAGAGTACTTAAAAACCCGCTTGCAACGAAATGACTCCAGAGCACTTAAAAACCAGGTTGCAACGAAATGAATCCAGAACACTTAAATACCCGCTTGCAACGAAATGACTCCAGAGCCCTTAAAAACCCGCTTGCAACGAAGTGACTCCAGAAGACTTAAAAACCCGCTTGCAACGAAATGACTCCAGAGCACTTAAAAACCCGCTTGCAACGAAATGACTCCAGAGCACTTAAAAACCCGCTTGCAACGAAATGACTCCAGAGCACGTAAAAACCAGCTTGCAACGAAATGACTCCAGAGCACTTAAAAACCCGCTTGCAACGAAATGACTCCAGAGTACTTAAAAACCCGCTTGCAACGAAATGACTCCAGAGCACTTAAAAACCCGCTTGCAACGAAATGACTCCAGAGTACTTAAAAACCCGCTTGCAACGAAATGACAACCAGAGCACTTAAAAAACCCGCTTCCAGTGAAATGTCTGAGAAGTATGTAAAAACCCGCTTGCAACGAAATGACTCCAGAGCACGTAAAAACCAGCTTGCAACGAAATGAATCCAGAGCACTTAAAAACCCGCTTGCAACGAAATGACTCCAGAGTACTTAAAAACCCGCTTGCAACAAAATGACTCCAGAGCACTTAAAAACCTGCTTTCAACGAAATGACTCCAGAACACTTAAATACCCGCTTGCAACGAAATGACTCCAGAGCACTTAAACACCCGCTTGCAACGAAATGACTCCAGAGCACTTAAAAACCCGCTTGCAACGAAATGACTCCAGAGCACTTAAAAACCCGCTTGCAACGAAATGACTCCAGAGCACTTAAAAACCCGCTTGCAACGAAATGACTGCAGAGTACTTAAAATCCCGCTTGCAACGAAATGACTCCAGAGCACTTAAAAAACTCGTTTCCACTTAAATGTCAGAGAAGTATGTAAAAACCCGCTTGCAACGAAATGACTCGAGAGCATGTAAAAAACGCTTGCAACGAAATGACTCCAGAGCACTTAAAAACCCGCTTGCAACGAAATGACTCCAGAGCACTTAAAAAACCCGCTTCCAGTGAAATGTATGAGAAGTATGTAAAAACCCGCTTGCAACGAAATGACTCCAGAACACGTAAAAACCCGCTTGCAACGAAATGACTCCAGAGCACTTAAAAACACGCTTACAACGAAATGCCTTCAGAGCACTTAAAAACCCGCGTGCAACGAAATGACTCCAGAGTACTTAAAAACCCGCTTGCAACGAAATGACTCCAGAGCACTTAAAAACCCGCTTGCAACGAAATGAGTCCAGAACACTTAAAAACCCGCTTGCAACGAAATGACTCCAGAGCACTTAAAAACCCGCTTGCAACGAAATGACTCCAGAGCACTTAAAAACCCGCTTGCAACGAAATGATTCCAGAGCACTTAAAAACCCGCTTGCAACGAAATGACTCCAGAGCACTTAAAAACCTGCTTGCAACGAAATGACTCCAGAGCACTTAAAAAACCTGCTCTCAGTGAAATGTCTGAGAAGTATGTAAAAACCCGCTTGCAACGAAATGACTCCAGAGCACTTAAAAACCCGCTTGCAACGAAATGACTCCAGAGCACTTAAACACCCGCTTGAAACGAAATGACTCCAGAGCACTTAAAAACCCGCTTGCAACGAAATGACTCCAGAGTACTTAAAAACCCGCTTGCAACGAAATGACTCCAGAGCACTTAAAAACCAGGTTGCAACGAAATGAATCCAGAACACTTAAATACCCGCTTGCAACGAAATGACTCCAGAGCCCTTAAAAACCCGCTTGCAACGAAGTGACTCCAGAAGACTTAAAAACCCGCTTGCAACGAAATGACTCCAGAGCACTTAAAAACCCGCTTGCAACGAAATGACTCCAGAGTACTTAAAAACCCGCTTGCAACGAAATGACTCCAGAACACATAAAAACCAGGTTGCAACGAAATGAATCCAGAACACTTAAATACCCGCTTGCAACGAAATGACTCCAGAGCCCTTAAAAACCCGCTTGCAACGAAGTGACTCCAGAAGACTTAAAAACCCGCTTGCAACGAAATGACTCCAGAGCACTTAAAAACCCGCTTGCAACGAAATGACTCCAGAGTACTTAAAAACCCGCTTGCAACGAAATGACTCCAGAGCACTTAAAAACCCGCTTGCAACGAAATGACTCCAGAGTACTTAAAAACCCGCTTGCAACGAAATGACAACCAGAGCACTTAAAAAACCCGCTTCCAGTGAAATGTCTGAGAAGTATGTAAAAACCCGCTTGCAACGAAATGACTCCAGAGCACGTAAAAACCAGCTTGCAACGAAATGAATCCAGAGCACTTAAAAACCCGCTTGCAACGAAATGACTCCAGAGTACTTAAAAACCCGCTTGCAACAAAATGACTCCAGAGCACTTAAAAACCTGCTTTCAACGAAATGACTCCAGAACACTTAAATACCCGCTTGCAACGAAATGACTCCAGAGCACTTAAACACCCGCTTGCAACGAAATGACTCCAGAGCACTTAAAAACCCGCTTGCAACGAAATGACTCCAGAGCACTTAAAAACCCGCTTGCAACGAAATGACTCCAGAGCACTTAAAAACCCGCTTGCAACGAAATGACTGCAGAGTACTTAAAATCCCGCTTGCAACGAAATGACTCCAGAGCACTTAAAAAACTCGTTTCCACTTAAATGTCAGAGAAGTATGTAAAAACCCGCTTGCAACGAAATGACTCGAGAGCATGTAAAAAACGCTTGCAACGAAATGACTCCAGAGCACTTAAAAACCCGCTTGCAACGAAATGACTCCAGAGCACTTAAAAAACCCGCTTCCAGTGAAATGTCTGAGAAGTATGTAAAAACCCGCTTGCAACGAAATGACTCCAGAGCACTTAAAAACCAGCTTGCGACGAAATGACTCCAGAGCACTTAAAAACCAGCTTGCAACGAAATGACTCCAGAGCACGTAAAAACCCACTTGCAACGAAATGACTCCAGAGCACTTAAAAACCCGCTTGCAACGAAATGAATCCAGAACACATAAAAACCCGCATGCAACGAAATGACTCCAGAGCACTTAAAAAACCCGCTTCCAGTGAAATGTCTGAGAAGTATGTAAAAACCCGCTTGCAACGAAATGACTCCAGAGCACTTAAAAACCCGCGTGCAACGAAATGACTCCAGAGTACTTAAAAACCCGCTTGCAACGAAATGACTCCAGAGCACTTAAAAACCCGCTTGCAACGAAATGAATCCAGAACACATAAAAACCCGCGTGCAACGAAATGACTCCAGAGCACTTAAAAATCCGCTTCCAGTGAAATGTCAGAGAAGTATGTAAAAACCCGCTTGCAACGAAATGACTCCAGAGCACTTAAAAACCCGCTTACAACGAAATGCCTTCAGAGCACTTAAAAACCCGCTTGCAACGAAATGACTCCAGAGCACTTAAAAACCCGCTTGCAACGAAATGACTCCAGAGCACTAAAAAACCCGCTTGCAACGAAATGACTCCAGAGCACTTAAAAACCCGCTTGCAACGAAATGACTCCAGAGCACTTAAAAACCCGCTTGCAACGAAATGACTCCAGAGCACTTAAAAAACCTGCTCTCATTGAAATGTCTGAGAAGTATGTAAAAACCCGCTTGCAACGAAATGACTCCAGAGCACTTAAAAACCCGCTTGCAACGAAATGACTCCAGAGCACTTAAATACCCGCTTGCAACGAAATGACTCCAGAGTACTTAAAAACCCGCTTGCAACAAAATGACTCAAGAACACTTAAAAACCTGCTTGCAACGAAATGACTCCAGAGCACTTAAAAAACCCGCTTCCAGTGAAATGTCTGAGAAGTATGTAAAAACCCGCTTGCAACGAAATGACTCCAGAGCACTTAAAAACCCGCTTGCAACGAAATGACTCCAGAGCACTTAAATACCCGCTTGCAACGAAATGACTCCAGAGTACTTAAAAACCCGCTTGCAACGAAATGACTCCAGAGCACTTAAAAAACCCGCTTCCAGTGAAATGTCTGAGAAGTATGTAAAAACCCGCTTGCAACGAAATGACCCAAGAGCATGTAAAATACGCTTGCAACGAAATGACTCCAGAGTACTTAAAAACCCGCTTGCAACGAAATGACTCCAGAGCATGTAAAAACCCGCTTACAACGAAATGCCTTCAGAGCACTTAAAAACCCGCTTGCAACGAAATGACTCCAGCGCACTTAAAAACCCGCTTGCAACGAAATGAATCCAGAACACATAAAAACCCGCTTGCAACAAAATGACTCCAGAGCACTTAAAAACCCGCTTGCAACGAAATGACTCCAGAGCACTTAAAAACCCGCTTGCAACGAAATGAGTCCAGAACACTTAAAAACCCGCTTGCAACGAAATGACTCCAGAGCACTTAAAAACCCGCTTGCAACGAAATGACTCCAGAGCACTTAAAAACCCGCTTGCAACGAAATGATTCCAGAGCACTTAAAAACCCGCTTGCAACGAAATGACTCCAGAGCACTTAAAAACCTGCTTGCAACGAAATGACTCCAGAGCACTTAAAAAACCTGCTCTCAGTGAAATGTCTGAGAAGTATGTAAAAACCCGCTTGCAACGAAATGACTCCAGAGCACTTAAAAACCCGCTTGCAACGAAATGACTCCAGAGCACTTAAACACCCGCTTGAAACGAAATGACTCCAGAGCACTTAAAAACCCGCTTGCAACGAAATGACTCCAGAGTACTTAAAAACCCGCTTGCAACGAAATGACTCCAGAGCACTTAAAAACCAGGTTGCAACGAAATGAATCCAGAACACTTAAATACCCGCTTGCAACGAAATGACTCCAGAGCCCTTAAAAACCCGCTTGCAACGAAGTGACTCCAGAAGACTTAAAAACCCGCTTGCAACGAAATGACTCCAGAGCACTTAAAAACCCGCTTGCAACGAAATGACTCCAGAGCACTTAAAAACCCGCTTGCAACGAAATGACTCCAGAGCACGTAATAACCAGCTTGCAACGAAATGACTCCAGAGCACTTAAAAACCCGCTTGCAACGAAATGACTCCAGAGTACTTAAAAACCCGCTTGCAACGAAATGACTCCAGAGCACTTAAAAACCCGCTTGCAACGAAATGACTCCAGAGTACTTAAAAACCCGCTTGCAACGAAATGACAACCAGAGCACTTAAAAAACCCGCTTCCAGTGAAATGTCTGAGAAGTATGTAAAAACCCGCTTGCAACGAAATGACTCCAGAGCACGTAAAAACCAGCTTGCAACGAAATGAATCCAGAGCACTTAAAAACCCGCTTGCAACGAAATGACTCCAGAGTACTTAAAAACCCGCTTGCAACAAAATGACTCCAGAGCACTTAAAAACCTGCTTTCAACGAAATGACTCCAGAACACTTAAATACCCGCTTGCAACGAAATGACTCCAGAGCACTTAAACACCCGCTTGCAACGAAATGACTCCAGAGCACTTAAAAACCCGCTTGCAACGAAATGACTCCAGAGCACTTAAAAACCCGCTTGCAACGAAATGACTCCAGAGCACTTAAAAACCCGCTTGCAACGAAATGACTGCAGAGTACTTAAAATCCCGCTTGCAACGAAATGACTCCAGAGCACTTAAAAAACTCGTTTCCACTTAAATGTCAGAGAAGTATGTAAAAACCCGCTTGCAACGAAATGACTCGAGAGCATGTAAAAAACGCTTGCAACGAAATGACTCCAGAGCACTTAAAAACCCGCTTGCAACGAAATGACTCCAGAGCACTTAAAAAACCCGCTTCCAGTGAAATGTCTGAGAAGTATGTAAAAACCCGCTTGCAACGAAATGACTCCAGAGCACTTAAAAACCAGCTTGCGACGAAATGACTCCAGAGCACTTAAAAACCAGCTTGCAACGAAATGACTCCAGAGCACGTAAAAACCCACTTGCAACGAAATGACTCCAGAGCACTTAAAAACCCGCTTGCAACGAAATGAATCCAGAACACATAAAAACCCGCATGCAACGAAATGACTCCAGAGCACTTAAAAAACCCGCTTCCAGTGAAATGTCTGAGAAGTATGTAAAAACCCGCTTGCAACGAAATGACTCCAGAGCACTTAAAAACCCGCGTGCAACGAAATGACTCCAGAGTACTTAAAAACCCGCTTGCAACGAAATGACTCCAGAGCACTTAAAAACCCGCTTGCAACGAAATGAATCCAGAACACATAAAAACCCGCGTGCAACGAAATGACTCCAGAGCACTTAAAAATCCGCTTCCAGTGAAATGTCAGAGAAGTATGTAAAAACCCGCTTGCAACGAAATGACTCCAGAGCACTTAAAAACCCGCTTACAACGAAATGCCTTCAGAGCACTTAAAAACCCGCTTGCAACGAAATGACTCCAGAGCACTTAAAAACCCGCTTGCAACGAAATGACTCCAGAGCACTAAAAAACCCGCTTGCAACGAAATGACTCCAGAGCACTTAAAAACCCGCTTGCAACGAAATGACTCCAGAGCACTTAAAAACCCGCTTGCAACGAAATGACTCCAGAGCACTTAAAAAACCTGCTCTCATTGAAATGTCTGAGAAGTATGTAAAAACCCGCTTGCAACGAAATGACTCCAGAGCACTTAAAAACCCGCTTGCAACGAAATGACTCCAGAGCACTTAAATACCCGCTTGCAACGAAATGACTCCAGAGTACTTAAAAACCCGCTTGCAACAAAATGACTCAAGAACACTTAAAAACCTGCTTGCAACGAAATGACTCCAGAGCACTTAAAAAACCCGCTTCCAGTGAAATGTCTGAGAAGTATGTAAAAACCCGCTTGCAACGAAATGACTCCAGAGCACTTAAAAACCCGCTTGCAACGAAATGACTCCAGAGCACTTAAATACCCGCTTGCAACGAAATGACTCCAGAGTACTTAAAAACCCGCTTGCAACGAAATGACTCCAGAGCACTTAAAAAACCCGCTTCCAGTGAAATGTCTGAGAAGTATGTAAAAACCCGCTTGCAACGAAATGACTCGAGAGCATATAAAAAACGATGCAACGAAATGACTCCAGAGTACTTAAAAACCCGCTTGCAACGAAATGCCTACAGAGCACTTAAAAAACCCGCTTCCAGTGAAATGTCTGAGAAGTATGTAAAAACCCGCTTGCAACGAAATGACTCGAGAGCATGTAAAAAACGCTTGCAACGAAATGACTCCAGAGTACTTAAAAACCCGCTTGCAACGAAATGACTCCAGAGCACGTAAAAACCCACTTGCAACGAAATGACTCCAGAGCACTTAAAAACCCGCTTACAACGAAATGCCTTCAGAGCACTTAAAAACCCCCTTGCAACGAAATGACTCCAGAGCACTTAAAAACCCGCTTGCAACGAAATGACTCCAGAGCACTTAAACACCCGCTTGGAACGAAATGACTCCAGAGCACTTAAAAACCAGCTTGCAACGAAATGACTCCAGAGTACTTAAAAACCCGCTTGCAACGAAATGACTCCAGAGCACTTAAAAAACCCGCTTCCAGTGAAATGTCTGAGAAGTATGTAAAAACCCGCTTGCAACGAAATGACTCCAGAGCACTTAAAAAACTCGTTTCCAGTTAAATGTCAGAGAAGTATGTAAAAACCCGCTTGCAACGAAATGACTCGAGAGCATGTAAAAAACGATGCAACGAAATGACTCCAGAGTACTTAAAAACCCGCTTGCAACGAAATGCCTACAGAGCACTTAAAAAACCCGCTTCCAGTGAAATGTCTGAGAAGTATGTAAAAACCCGCTTGCAACGAAATGACTCCAGAGCACTTAAAAACCCGCTTGCAAAGAAATGAATCCAGAACACATAAAAACCCGCATGCAACGAAATGACTCCAGAGCACTTAAAAACCCGCTTGCAACGAAATGACTCCTGAGCACTTAAACACCCGCTTGCAACGAAATTACTCCAGAGCACTTAAAAACCCGCTTGAAACGAAATGACTCCAGAGCACTTAAACACCGGCTTGCAACGAAATGACTCCAGAGCACTTAAAAACCCGCTTGCAACGAAATGACTCCAGAGCACTTAAAAAACAAGCTTCCAGTGAAATGTCTGAGAAGTATGTAAAAACCCGCTTGCAACGAAATGACTCCAGAGCATGTAAAAAACGCTTGCAACGAAATGACTCCAGAGGACTTAAAAACCCGCTTGCAACGAAATGCCTACAGAGCACTTAAAAAACCCGCTTCCAGTGAAATGTATGAGAAGTATGTAAAAACCCGCTTGCAACGAAATGACTCCAGAACACGTAAAAACCCGCTTGCAACGAAATGACTCCAGAGCACTTAAAAACACGCTTACAACGAAATGCCTTCAGAGCACTTAAAAACCCGCGTGCAACGAAATGACTCCAGAGTACTTAAAAACCCGCTTGCAACGAAATGACTCCAGAGCACTTAAAAACCCGCTTGCAACGAAATGAATCCAGAACACATAAAAACCCGCATGCAACGAAATGACTCCAGAGCACTTAAAAATCCGCTTCCAGTGAAATGTCAGAGAAGTATGTAAAAACCCGCTTGCAACGAAATGACTCCAGAATACGTAAAAACCCGCTTGCAACGAAAAGACTCCAGAGCACTTAAAAACCCGCTTACAATGAAATGCCTTCAGAGCACTTAAAAACCCGCTTGCAACGAAATGACTCCAGAGTACTTAAAAACCCGCTTGCAACGAAATGACTCCAGAGCACTTAAAAACCGCTTGCAACGAAATGAATCCAGAACACATAAAAACCCGCATGCAACGAAATGACTCCAGAGCACTTAAAAACCCGCTTGCAACGAAATGACTCCTGAGCACTTAAACACCCGCTTGCAACGAAATTACTCCAGATCACTTAAAAACCCGCTTGAAACGAAATGACTCCAGAGCACTTAAACACCGGCTTGCAACGAAATGACTCCAGAGCACTTAAAAACCCGCTTGCAACGAAATGACTCCAGAGCACTTAAAAAACAAGCTTCCAGTGAAATGTCTGAGAAGTATGTAAAAACCCGCTTGCAACGAAATGACTCCAGAGCATGTAAAAAACGCTTGCAACGAAATGACTCCAGAGGACTTAAAAACCCGCTTGCAACGAAATGCCTACAGAGCACTTAAAAAACCCGCTTCCAGTGAAATGTCTGAGAAGTATGTAAAAACCCGCTTGCAACGAAATGACTCCAGAACACGTAAAAACCCGCTTGCAACAAAATGACTCCAGAGCACTTAAAAACCCGCTTGCAACGAAATGACTCCAGAGCACTTAAACACCCGCTTGGAACGAAATGACTCCAGAGCACTTAAAAACCCGCTTGCAACGAAATGACTCCAGAGCACTTAAAAACCCGCTTGCAACGAAATGACTCCAGAGCACTTAAAAACCCGCTTGCAACGAAATGACTCCAGAGCACTTAAAAACCCGCTTGCAACGAAATGACTCCAGAGCACTTAAAAACCCGCTTGCAACGAAATGACTCCAGAGTACTTAAAAACCCGCTTGCAACGAAATGACTCCAGAGCACTTAAAAACCCGCTTGCAACGAAATGACTCCAGAACACTTAAAAACCCGCTTGCAACGAAATGACTCCAGAGCACTAAAAAACCCGCTTGCAACGAAATGAATCCAGAACACATAAAAACCCGCGTGCAACGAAATGACTCCAGAGCACTTAAAAATCCGCTTCCAGTGAAATGTCAGAGAAGTATGTAAAAACCCGCTTGCAACGAAATGACTCCAGAGCACTTAAAAACCCGCTTACAACGAAATGCCTTCAGAGCACTTAAAAACCCGCTTGCAACGAAATGACTCCAGAGCACTTAAAAACCCGCTTGCAACGAAATGACTCCAGAGCACTAAAAAACCCGCTTGCAACGAAATGACTCCAGAGCACTTAAAAACCCGCTTGCAACGAAATGACTCCAGAGCACTTAAAAACCCGCTTGCAACGAAATGACTCCAGAGCACTTAAAAAACCTGCTCTCATTGAAATGTCTGAGAAGTATGTAAAAACCCGCTTGCAACGAAATGACTCCAGAGCACTTAAAAACCCGCTTGCAACGAAATGACTCCAGAGCACTTAAATACCCGCTTGCAACGAAATGACTCCAGAGTACTTAAAAACCCGCTTGCAACAAAATGACTCAAGAACACTTAAAAACCTGCTTGCAACGAAATGACTCCAGAGCACTTAAAAAACCCGCTTCCAGTGAAATGTCTGAGAAGTATGTAAAAACCCGCTTGCAACGAAATGACTCCAGAGCACTTAAAAACCCGCTTGCAACGAAATGACTCCAGAGCACTTAAATACCCGCTTGCAACGAAATGACTCCAGAGTACTTAAAAACCCGCTTGCAACGAAATGACTCCAGAGCACTTAAAAAACCCGCTTCCAGTGAAATGTCTGAGAAGTATGTAAAAACCCGCTTGCAACGAAATGACCCAAGAGCATGTAAAATACGCTTGCAACGAAATGACTCCAGAGTACTTAAAAACCCGCTTGCAACGAAATGACTCCAGAGCATGTAAAAACCCGCTTACAACGAAATGCCTTCAGAGCACTTAAAAACCCGCTTGCAACGAAATGACTCCAGCGCACTTAAAAACCCGCTTGCAACGAAATGAATCCAGAACACATAAAAACCCGCTTGCAACAAAATGACTCCAGAGCACTTAAAAACCCGCTTGCAACGAAATGACTCCAGAGCACTTAAAAACCCGCTTGCAACGAAATGAGTCCAGAACACTTAAAAACCCGCTTGCAACGAAATGACTCCAGAGCACTTAAAAACCCGCTTGCAACGAAATGACTCCAGAGCACTTAAAAACCCGCTTGCAACGAAATGATTCCAGAGCACTTAAAAACCCGCTTGCAACGAAATGACTCCAGAGCACTTAAAAACCTGCTTGCAACGAAATGACTCCAGAGCACTTAAAAAACCTGCTCTCAGTGAAATGTCTGAGAAGTATGTAAAAACCCGCTTGCAACGAAATGACTCCAGAGCACTTAAAAACCCGCTTGCAACGAAATGACTCCAGAGCACTTAAACACCCGCTTGAAACGAAATGACTCCAGAGCACTTAAAAACCCGCTTGCAACGAAATGACTCCAGAGTACTTAAAAACCCGCTTGCAACGAAATGACTCCAGAGCACTTAAAAACCAGGTTGCAACGAAATGAATCCAGAACACTTAAATACCCGCTTGCAACGAAATGACTCCAGAGCCCTTAAAAACCCGCTTGCAACGAAGTGACTCCAGAAGACTTAAAAACCCGCTTGCAACGAAATGACTCCAGAGCACTTAAAAACCCGCTTGCAACGAAATGACTCCAGAGCACTTAAAAACCCGCTTGCAACGAAATGACTCCAGAGCACGTAATAACCAGCTTGCAACGAAATGACTCCAGAGCACTTAAAAACCCGCTTGCAACGAAATGACTCCAGAGTACTTAAAAACCCGCTTGCAACGAAATGACTCCAGAGCACTTAAAAACCCGCTTGCAACGAAATGACTCCAGAGTACTTAAAAACCCGCTTGCAACGAAATGACAACCAGAGCACTTAAAAAACCCGCTTCCAGTGAAATGTCTGAGAAGTATGTAAAAACCCGCTTGCAACGAAATGACTCCAGAGCACGTAAAAACCAGCTTGCAACGAAATGAATCCAGAGCACTTAAAAACCCGCTTGCAACGAAATGACTCCAGAGTACTTAAAAACCCGCTTGCAACAAAATGACTCCAGAGCACTTAAAAACCTGCTTTCAACGAAATGACTCCAGAACACTTAAATACCCGCTTGCAACGAAATGACTCCAGAGCACTTAAACACCCGCTTGCAACGAAATGACTCCAGAGCACTTAAAAACCCGCTTGCAACGAAATGACTCCAGAGCACTTAAAAACCCGCTTGCAACGAAATGACTCCAGAGCACTTAAAAACCCGCTTGCAACGAAATGACTGCAGAGTACTTAAAATCCCGCTTGCAACGAAATGACTCCAGAGCACTTAAAAAACTCGTTTCCACTTAAATGTCAGAGAAGTATGTAAAAACCCGCTTGCAACGAAATGACTCGAGAGCATGTAAAAAACGCTTGCAACGAAATGACTCCAGAGCACTTAAAAACCCGCTTGCAACGAAATGACTCCAGAGCACTTAAAAAACCCGCTTCCAGTGAAATGTCTGAGAAGTATGTAAAAACCCGCTTGCAACGAAATGACTCCAGAGCACTTAAAAACCAGCTTGCGACGAAATGACTCCAGAGCACTTAAAAACCAGCTTGCAACGAAATGACTCCAGAGCACGTAAAAACCCACTTGCAACGAAATGACTCCAGAGCACTTAAAAACCCGCTTGCAACGAAATGAATCCAGAACACATAAAAACCCGCATGCAACGAAATGACTCCAGAGCACTTAAAAAACCCGCTTCCAGTGAAATGTCTGAGAAGTATGTAAAAACCCGCTTGCAACGAAATGACTCCAGAGCACTTAAAAACCCGCGTGCAACGAAATGACTCCAGAGTACTTAAAAACCCGCTTGCAACGAAATGACTCCAGAGCACTTAAAAACCCGCTTGCAACGAAATGAATCCAGAACACATAAAAACCCGCGTGCAACGAAATGACTCCAGAGCACTTAAAAATCCGCTTCCAGTGAAATGTCAGAGAAGTATGTAAAAACCCGCTTGCAACGAAATGACTCCAGAGCACTTAAAAACCCGCTTACAACGAAATGCCTTCAGAGCACTTAAAAACCCGCTTGCAACGAAATGACTCCAGAGCACTTAAAAACCCGCTTGCAACGAAATGACTCCAGAGCACTAAAAAACCCGCTTGCAACGAAATGACTCCAGAGCACTTAAAAACCCGCTTGCAACGAAATGACTCCAGAGCACTTAAAAACCCGCTTGCAACGAAATGACTCCAGAGCACTTAAAAAACCTGCTCTCATTGAAATGTCTGAGAAGTATGTAAAAACCCGCTTGCAACGAAATGACTCCAGAGCACTTAAAAACCCGCTTGCAACGAAATGACTCCAGAGCACTTAAATACCCGCTTGCAACGAAATGACTCCAGAGTACTTAAAAACCCGCTTGCAACAAAATGACTCAAGAACACTTAAAAACCTGCTTGCAACGAAATGACTCCAGAGCACTTAAAAAACCCGCTTCCAGTGAAATGTCTGAGAAGTATGTAAAAACCCGCTTGCAACGAAATGACTCCAGAGCACTTAAAAACCCGCTTGCAACGAAATGACTCCAGAGCACTTAAATACCCGCTTGCAACGAAATGACTCCAGAGTACTTAAAAACCCGCTTGCAACGAAATGACTCCAGAGCACTTAAAAAACCCGCTTCCAGTGAAATGTCTGAGAAGTATGTAAAAACCCGCTTGCAACGAAATGACTCGAGAGCATATAAAAAACGATGCAACGAAATGACTCCAGAGTACTTAAAAACCCGCTTGCAACGAAATGCCTACAGAGCACTTAAAAAACCCGCTTCCAGTGAAATGTCTGAGAAGTATGTAAAAACCCGCTTGCAACGAAATGACTCGAGAGCATGTAAAAAACGCTTGCAACGAAATGACTCCAGAGTACTTAAAAACCCGCTTGCAACGAAATGACTCCAGAGCACGTAAAAACCCACTTGCAACGAAATGACTCCAGAGCACTTAAAAACCCGCTTACAACGAAATGCCTTCAGAGCACTTAAAAACCCCCTTGCAACGAAATGACTCCAGAGCACTTAAAAACCCGCTTGCAACGAAATGACTCCAGAGCACTTAAACACCCGCTTGGAACGAAATGACTCCAGAGCACTTAAAAACCAGCTTGCAACGAAATGACTCCAGAGTACTTAAAAACCCGCTTGCAACGAAATGACTCCAGAGCACTTAAAAAACCCGCTTCCAGTGAAATGTCTGAGAAGTATGTAAAAACCCGCTTGCAACGAAATGACTCCAGAGCACTTAAAAAACTCGTTTCCAGTTAAATGTCAGAGAAGTATGTAAAAACCCGCTTGCAACGAAATGACTCGAGAGCATGTAAAAAACGATGCAACGAAATGACTCCAGAGTACTTAAAAACCCGCTTGCAACGAAATGCCTACAGAGCACTTAAAAAACCCGCTTCCAGTGAAATGTCTGAGAAGTATGTAAAAACCCGCTTGCAACGAAATGACTCCAGAGCACTTAAAAACCCGCTTGCAAAGAAATGAATCCAGAACACATAAAAACCCGCATGCAACGAAATGACTCCAGAGCACTTAAAAACCCGCTTGCAACGAAATGACTCCTGAGCACTTAAACACCCGCTTGCAACGAAATTACTCCAGAGCACTTAAAAACCCGCTTGAAACGAAATGACTCCAGAGCACTTAAACACCGGCTTGCAACGAAATGACTCCAGAGCACTTAAAAACCCGCTTGCAACGAAATGACTCCAGAGCACTTAAAAAACAAGCTTCCAGTGAAATGTCTGAGAAGTATGTAAAAACCCGCTTGCAACGAAATGACTCCAGAGCATGTAAAAAACGCTTGCAACGAAATGACTCCAGAGGACTTAAAAACCCGCTTGCAACGAAATGCCTACAGAGCACTTAAAAAACCCGCTTCCAGTGAAATGTATGAGAAGTATGTAAAAACCCGCTTGCAACGAAATGACTCCAGAACACGTAAAAACCCGCTTGCAACGAAATGACTCCAGAGCACTTAAAAACACGCTTACAACGAAATGCCTTCAGAGCACTTAAAAACCCGCGTGCAACGAAATGACTCCAGAGTACTTAAAAACCCGCTTGCAACGAAATGACTCCAGAGCACTTAAAAACCCGCTTGCAACGAAATGAATCCAGAACACATAAAAACCCGCATGCAACGAAATGACTCCAGAGCACTTAAAAATCCGCTTCCAGTGAAATGTCAGAGAAGTATGTAAAAACCCGCTTGCAACGAAATGACTCCAGAATACGTAAAAACCCGCTTGCAACGAAAAGACTCCAGAGCACTTAAAAACCCGCTTACAATGAAATGCCTTCAGAGCACTTAAAAACCCGCTTGCAACGAAATGACTCCAGAGTACTTAAAAACCCGCTTGCAACGAAATGACTCCAGAGCACTTAAAAACCGCTTGCAACGAAATGAATCCAGAACACATAAAAACCCGCATGCAACGAAATGACTCCAGAGCACTTAAAAACCCGCTTGCAACGAAATGACTCCTGAGCACTTAAACACCCGCTTGCAACGAAATTACTCCAGATCACTTAAAAACCCGCTTGAAACGAAATGACTCCAGAGCACTTAAACACCGGCTTGCAACGAAATGACTCCAGAGCACTTAAAAACCCGCTTGCAACGAAATGACTCCAGAGCACTTAAAAAACAAGCTTCCAGTGAAATGTCTGAGAAGTATGTAAAAACCCGCTTGCAACGAAATGACTCCAGAGCATGTAAAAAACGCTTGCAACGAAATGACTCCAGAGGACTTAAAAACCCGCTTGCAACGAAATGCCTACAGAGCACTTAAAAAACCCGCTTCCAGTGAAATGTCTGAGAAGTATGTAAAAACCCGCTTGCAACGAAATGACTCCAGAACACGTAAAAACCCGCTTGCAACAAAATGACTCCAGAGCACTTAAAAACCCGCTTGCAACGAAATGACTCCAGAGCACTTAAACACCCGCTTGGAACGAAATGACTCCAGAGCACTTAAAAACCCGCTTGCAACGAAATGACTCCAGAGCACTTAAAAACCCGCTTGCAACGAAATGACTCCAGAGCACTTAAAAACCCGCTTGCAACGAAATGACTCCAGAGCACTTAAAAACCCGCTTGCAACGAAATGACTCCAGAGCACTTAAAAACCCGCTTGCAACGAAATGACTCCAGAGTACTTAAAAACCCGCTTGCAACGAAATGACTCCAGAGCACTTAAAAACCCGCTTGCAACGAAATGACTCCAGAACACTTAAAAACCCGCTTGCAACGAAATGACTCCAGAGCACTAAAAAACCCGCTTGCAACGAAATGACTCCAGAGCACTTAAAAATCCGCTGGCAACGAAATTACTCCAGAGCACTTAAAAACCCGCTTGCAACAAAATGACTCCAGAGCACTTAAAAACCCGCTTGCAACGAAATGACTCCAGAGCACTTAAAAAACCTGCTCTCATTGAAATGTCTGAGAAGTATGTAAAAACCCGCTTGCAACGAAATGACTCCAGAGCACTTAAAAACCCGCTTGCAACGAAATGACTCCAGAGCACTTAAATACCCGCTTGCAACGAAATGACTCCAGAGTACTTAAAAACCCGCTTGCAACAAAATGACTCCAGAACACTTAAAAACCTGCTTGCAACGAAATGACTCCAGAGCACTTAAAAAACCCGCTTCCAGTGAAATGTCTGAGAAGTATGTAAAAACCCGCTTGCAACGAAATGACTCCAGAGCACTTAAAAACCCACTTGCAACGAAATGACTCCAGAGCACTTAAATACCCGCTTGCAACGAAATGACTCCAGAGTACTTAAAAACCCGCTTGCAACGAAATGACTCCAGAGCACTTAAAAAACCCGCTTCCAGTGAAATGTCTGAGAAGTATGTAAAAACCCGCTTGCAACGAAATGACTCGAGAGCATATAAAAAACGATGCAACGAAATGACTCCAGAGTACTTAAAAACCCGCTTGCAACGAAATGCCTACAGAGCACTTAAAAAACCCGCTTCCAGTGAAATGTCTGAGAAGTATGTAAAAACCCGCTTTCAACGAAATGACTCGAGAGCATGTAAAAAACGCTTGCAACGAAATGACTCCAGAGCACTTAAAAACCCGCTTGCAACGAAATGACTCCAGAGCACGTAAAAACCCACTTGCAACGAAATGACTCCAGAGCACTTAAAAACCCGCTTACAACGAAATGCCTTCAGAGCACTTAAAAACCCCCTTGCAACGAAATGACTCCAGAGCACTTAAAAACCCGCTTGCAACGAAATGACTCCAGAGCACTTAAACACTCGCTTGGAACGAAATGACTCCAGAGCACTTAAAAACCAGCTTGCAACGAAATGACTCCAGAGTACTTAAAAACCCGCTTGCAACGAAATGACTCCAGAGCACTTAAAAAACCCGCTTCCAGTGAAATGTCTGAGAAGTATGTAAAAACCCGCTTGCAACGAAATGACTCCAGAGCACTTAAAAAACTCGTTTCCAGTTAAATGTCAGAGAAGTATGTAAAAACCCGCTTGCAACGAAATGACTCGAGAGCATGTAAAAAACGATGCAACGAAATGACTCCAGAGTACTTAAAAACCCACTTGCAACGAAATGCCTACAGAGCACTTAAAAAACCCGCTTCCAGTGAAATGTCTGAGAAGTATGTAAAAACCCGCTTGCAACGAAATGACTCCAGAATACGTAAAAACCCGCTTGCAACGAAAAGACTCCAGAGCACTTAAAAACCCGCTTACAACAAAATGCCTTCAGAGCACTTAAAAACCCGCTTGCAACGAAATGACTCCAGAGTACTTAAAAACCCGCTTGCAACGAAATGACTCCAGAGCACTTAAAAACCCGCTTGCAACGAAATGAATCCAGAACACATAAAAACCCGCATGCAACGAAATGACTCCAGAGCACTTAAAAACCCGCTTGCAACGAAATGACTCCTGAGCACTTAAACACCCGCTTGCAACGAAATTACTCCAGAGCACTTAAAAACCCGCTTGAAACTAAATGACTCCAGAGCACTTAAACACCGGCTTGCAACGAAATGACTCCAGAGCACTTAAAAACCCGCTTGCAACGAAATGACTCCAGAGCACTTAAAAAACAAGCTTCCAGTGAAATGTCTGAGAAGTATGTAAAAACCCGCTTGCAACGAAATGACTCCAGAGCATGTAAAAAACGCTTGCAACGAAATGACTCCAGAGGACTTAAAAACCCGCTTGCAACGAAATGCCTACAGAGCACTTAAAAAACCCGCTTCCAGTGAAATGTATGAGAAGTATGTAAAAACCCGCTTGCAACGAAATGACTCCAGAACACGTAAAAACCCGCTTGCAACGAAATGACTCCAGAGCACTTAAAAACACGCTTACAACGAAATGCCTTCAGAGCACTTAAAAACCCGCGTGCAACGAAATGACTCCAGAGTACTTAAAAACCCGCTTGCAACGAAATGACTCCAGAGCACTTAAAAACCCGCTTGCAACGAAATGAATCCAGAACACATAAAAACCCGCATGCAACGAAATGACTCCAGAGCTCTTAAAAATCCGCTTCCAGTGAAATGTCAGAGAAGTATGTAAAAACCCGCTTGCAACGAAATGACTCCAGAGCATGTAAAAACCCGCTTACAACGAAATGCCTTCAGAGCACTTAAAAACCCGCTTGCAACGAAATGACTCCAGCGCACTTAAAAACCCGCTTGCAACGAAATGAATCCAGAACACATAAAAACCCGCTTGCAACAAAATGACTCCAGAGCACTTAAAAACCCGCTTGCAACGAAATGACTCCAGAGCACTTAAAAACCCGCTTGCAACGAAATGAGTCCAGAACACTTAAAAACCCGCTTGCAACGAAATGACTCCAGAGCACTTAAAAACCCGCTTGCAACGAAATGACTCCAGAGCACTTAAAAACCCGCTTGCAACGAAATGATTCCAGAGCACTTAAAAACCCGCTTGCAACGAAATGACTCCAGAGCACTTAAAAACCTGCTTGCAACGAAATGACTCCAGAGCACTTAAAAAACCTGCTCTCAGTGAAATGTCTGAGAAGTATGTAAAAACCCGCTTGCAACGAAATGACTCCAGAGCACTTAAAAACCCGCTTGCAACGAAATGACTCCAGAGCACTTAAACACCCGCTTGAAACGAAATGACTCCAGAGCACTTAAAAACCCGCTTGCAACGAAATGACTCCAGAGTACTTAAAAACCCGCTTGCAACGAAATGACTCCAGAGCACTTAAAAACCAGCTTGCAACGAAATGAATCCAGAACACTTAAATACCCGCTTGCAACGAAATGACTCCAGAGCACTTAAAAACCCGCTTGCAACGAAGTGACTCCAGAAGACTTAAAAACCCGCTTGCAACGAAATGACTCCAGAGCACTTAAAAACCCGCTTGCAACGAAATGACTCCAGAGCACTTAAAAACCCGCTTGCAACGAAATGACTCCAGAGCACGTAAAAACCAGCTTGCAACGAAATGACTCCAGAGCACTTAAAAACCCGCTTGCAACGAAATGACTCCAGAGTACTTAAAAACCCGCTTGCAACGAAATGACTCCAGAGCACTTAAAAACCCGCTTGCAACGAAATGACTCCAGAGTACTTAAAAACCCGCTTGCAACGAAATGACAACCAGAGGACTTAAAAAACCCGCTTCCAGTGAAATGTCTGAGAAGTATGTAAAAACCCGCTTGCAACGAAATGACTCCAGAGCACGTAAAAACCAGCTTGCAACGAAATGAATCCAGAGCACTTAAAAACCCGCTTGCAACGAAATGACTCCAGAGTACTTAAAAACCCGCTTGCAACAAAATGACTCCAGAGCACTTAAAAACCTGCTTTCAACGAAATGACTCCAGAACACTTAAATACCCGCTTGCAACGAAATGACTCCAGAGCACTTAAACACCCGCTTGCAACGAAATGACTCCAGAGCACTTAAAAACCCGCTTGCAACGAAATGACTCCAGAGCACTTAAAAACCCGCTTGCAACGAAATGACTCCAGAGCACTTAAAAACCCGCTTGCAACGAAATGACTGCAGAGTACTTAAAATCCCGCTTGCAACGAAATGACTCCAGAGCACTTAAAAAACTCGTTTCCACTTAAATGTCAGAGAAGTATGTAAAAACTCGCTTGCAACGAAATGACTCGAGAGCATGTAAAAAACGCTTGCAACGAAATGACTCCAGAGCACTTAAAAACCCGCTTGCAACGAAATGACTCCAGAGCACTTAAAAAACCCGCTTCCAGTGAAATGTCTGAGAAGTATGTAAAAACCCGCTTGCAACGAAATGACTCCAGAGCACTTAAAAACCAGCTTGCGACGAAATGACTCCAGAGCACTTAAAAACCAGCTTGCAACGAAATGACTCCAGAGCACGTAAAAACCCACTTGCAACGAAATGACTCCAGAGCACTTAAAAACCCGCTTGCAACGAAATGAATCCAGAACACATAAAAACCCGCATGCAACGAAATGACTCCAGAGCACTTAAAAAACCCGCTTCCAGTGAAATGTCTGAGAAGTATGTAAAAACCCGCTTGCAACGAAATGACTCCAGAGCACTTAAAAACCCGCGTGCAACGAAATGACTCCAGAGTACTTAAAAACCCGCTTGCAACGAAATGACTCCAGAGCACTTAAAAACCCGCTTGCAACGAAATGAATCCAGAACACATAAAAACCCGCGTGCAACGAAATGACTCCAGAGCACTTAAAAATCCGCTTCCAGTGAAATGTCAGAGAAGTATGTAAAAACCCGCTTGCAACGAAATGACTCCAGAGCACTTAAAAACCCGCTTACAACGAAATGCCTTCAGAGCACTTAAAAACCCGCTTGCAACGAAATGACTCCAGAGCACTTAAAAACCCGCTTGCAACGAAATGACTCCAGAGCACTTAAAAAACAAGCTTCCAGTGAAATGTCTGAGAAGTATGTAAAAACCCGCTTGCAACGAAATGACTCCAGAGCATGTAAAAAACGCTTGCAACGAAATGACTCCAGAGGACTTAAAAACCCGCTTGCAACGAAATGCCTACAGAGCACTTAAAAAACCCGCTTCCAGTGAAATGTATGAGAAGTATGTAAAAACCCGCTTGCAACGAAATGACTCCAGAACACGTAAAAACCCGCTTGCAACGAAATGACTCCAGAGCACTTAAAAACACGCTTACAACGAAATGCCTTCAGAGCACTTAAAAACCCGCGTGCAACGAAATGACTCCAGAGTACTTAAAAACCCGCTTGCAACGAAATGACTCCAGAGCACTTAAAAACCCGCTTGCAACGAAATGAATCCAGAACACATAAAAACCCGCATGCAACGAAATGACTCCAGAGCTCTTAAAAATCCGCTTCCAGTGAAATGTCAGAGAAGTATGTAAAAACCCGCTTGCAACGAAATGACTCCAGAGCATGTAAAAACCCGCTTACAACGAAATGCCTTCAGAGCACTTAAAAACCCGCTTGCAACGAAATGACTCCAGCGCACTTAAAAACCCGCTTGCAACGAAATGAATCCAGAACACATAAAAACCCGCTTGCAACAAAATGACTCCAGAGCACTTAAAAACCCGCTTGCAACGAAATGACTCCAGAGCACTTAAAAACCCGCTTGCAACGAAATGAGTCCAGAACACTTAAAAACCCGCTTGCAACGAAATGACTCCAGAGCACTTAAAAACCCGCTTGCAACGAAATGACTCCAGAGCACTTAAAAACCCGCTTGCAACGAAATGATTCCAGAGCACTTAAAAACCCGCTTGCAACGAAATGACTCCAGAGCACTTAAAAACCTGCTTGCAACGAAATGACTCCAGAGCACTTAAAAAACCTGCTCTCAGTGAAATGTCTGAGAAGTATGTAAAAACCCGCTTGCAACGAAATGACTCCAGAGCACTTAAAAACCCGCTTGCAACGAAATGACTCCAGAGCACTTAAACACCCGCTTGAAACGAAATGACTCCAGAGCACTTAAAAACCCGCTTGCAACGAAATGACTCCAGAGTACTTAAAAACCCGCTTGCAACGAAATGACTCCAGAGCACTTAAAAACCAGCTTGCAACGAAATGAATCCAGAACACTTAAATACCCGCTTGCAACGAAATGACTCCAGAGCACTTAAAAACCCGCTTGCAACGAAGTGACTCCAGAAGACTTAAAAACCCGCTTGCAACGAAATGACTCCAGAGCACTTAAAAACCCGCTTGCAACGAAATGACTCCAGAGCACTTAAAAACCCGCTTGCAACGAAATGACTCCAGAGCACGTAAAAACCAGCTTGCAACGAAATGACTCCAGAGCACTTAAAAACCCGCTTGCAACGAAATGACTCCAGAGTACTTAAAAACCCGCTTGCAACGAAATGACTCCAGAGCACTTAAAAACCCGCTTGCAACGAAATGACTCCAGAGTACTTAAAAACCCGCTTGCAACGAAATGACAACCAGAGGACTTAAAAAACCCGCTTCCAGTGAAATGTCTGAGAAGTATGTAAAAACCCGCTTGCAACGAAATGACTCCAGAGCACGTAAAAACCAGCTTGCAACGAAATGAATCCAGAGCACTTAAAAACCCGCTTGCAACGAAATGACTCCAGAGTACTTAAAAACCCGCTTGCAACAAAATGACTCCAGAGCACTTAAAAACCTGCTTTCAACGAAATGACTCCAGAACACTTAAATACCCGCTTGCAACGAAATGACTCCAGAGCACTTAAACACCCGCTTGCAACGAAATGACTCCAGAGCACTTAAAAACCCGCTTGCAACGAAATGACTCCAGAGCACTTAAAAACCCGCTTGCAACGAAATGACTCCAGAGCACTTAAAAACCCGCTTGCAACGAAATGACTGCAGAGTACTTAAAATCCCGCTTGCAACGAAATGACTCCAGAGCACTTAAAAAACTCGTTTCCACTTAAATGTCAGAGAAGTATGTAAAAACTCGCTTGCAACGAAATGACTCGAGAGCATGTAAAAAACGCTTGCAACGAAATGACTCCAGAGCACTTAAAAACCCGCTTGCAACGAAATGACTCCAGAGCACTTAAAAAACCCGCTTCCAGTGAAATGTCTGAGAAGTATGTAAAAACCCGCTTGCAACGAAATGACTCCAGAGCACTTAAAAACCAGCTTGCGACGAAATGACTCCAGAGCACTTAAAAACCAGCTTGCAACGAAATGACTCCAGAGCACGTAAAAACCCACTTGCAACGAAATGACTCCAGAGCACTTAAAAACCCGCTTGCAACGAAATGAATCCAGAACACATAAAAACCCGCATGCAACGAAATGACTCCAGAGCACTTAAAAAACCCGCTTCCAGTGAAATGTCTGAGAAGTATGTAAAAACCCGCTTGCAACGAAATGACTCCAGAGCACTTAAAAACCCGCGTGCAACGAAATGACTCCAGAGTACTTAAAAACCCGCTTGCAACGAAATGACTCCAGAGCACTTAAAAACCCGCTTGCAACGAAATGAATCCAGAACACATAAAAACCCGCGTGCAACGAAATGACTCCAGAGCACTTAAAAATCCGCTTCCAGTGAAATGTCAGAGAAGTATGTAAAAACCCGCTTGCAACGAAATGACTCCAGAGCACTTAAAAACCCGCTTACAACGAAATGCCTTCAGAGCACTTAAAAACCCGCTTGCAACGAAATGACTCCAGAGCACTTAAAAACCCGCTTGCAACGAAATGACTCCAGAGCACTAAAAAACCCGCTTGCAACGAAATGACTCCAGAGCACTTAAAAACCCGCTTGCAACGAAATGACTCCAGAGCACTTAAAAACCCGCTTGCAACGAAATGACTCCAGAGCACTTAAAAAACCTGCTCTCATTGAAATGTCTGAGAAGTATGTAAAAACCCGCTTGCAACGAAATGACTCCACAGCACTTAAAAACCCGCTTGCAACGAAATGACTCCAGAGCACTTAAATACCCGCTTGCAACGAAATGACTCCAGAGTACTTAAAAACCCGCTTGCAACAAAATGACTCAAGAACACTTAAAAACCTGCTTGCAACGAAATGACTCCAGAGCACTTAAAAAACCCGCTTCCAGTGAAATGTCTGAGAAGTATGTAAAAACCCGCTTGCAACGAAATGACTCCAGAGCACTTAAAAACCCGCTTGCAACGAAATGACTCCAGAGCACTTAAATACCCGCTTGCAACGAAATGACTCCAGAGTACTTAAAAACCCGCTTGCAACGAAATGACTCCAGAGCACTTAAAAAACCCGCTTCCAGTGAAATGTCTGAGAAGTATGTAAAAACCCGCTTGCAACGAAATGACTCGAGAGCATATAAAAAACGATGCAACGAAATGACTCCAGAGTACTTAAAAACCCGCTTGCAACGAAATGCCTACAGAGCACTTAAAAAACCCGCTTCCAGTGAAATGTCTGAGAAGTATGTAAAAACCCGCTTGCAACGAAATGACTCGAGAGCATGTAAAAAACGCTTGCAACGAAATGACTCCAGAGTACTTAAAAACCCGCTTGCAAGGAAATGACTCCAGAGCACGTAAAAACCCACTTGCAACGAAATGACTCCAGAGCACTTAAAAACCCGCTTACAACGAAATGCCTTCAGAGCACTTAAAAACCCCCTTGCAACGAAATGACTCCAGAGCACTTAAAAACCCGCTTGCAACGAAATGACTCCAGAGCACTTAAACACCCGCTTGGAACGAAATGACTCCAGAGCACTTAAAAACCAGCTTGCAACGAAATGACTCCAGAGTACTTAAAAACCCGCTTGCAACGAAATGACTCCAGAGCACTTAAAAAACCCGCTTCCAGTGAAATGTCTGAGAAGTATGTAAAAACCCGCTTGCAACGAAATGACTCCAGAGCACTTAAAAAACTCGTTTCCAGTTAAATGTCAGAGAAGTATGTAAAAACCCGCTTGCAACGAAATGACTCGAGAGCATGTAAAAAACGATGCAACGAAATGACTCCAGAGTACTTAAAAACCCGCTTGCAACGAAATGCCTACAGAGCACTTAAAAAACCCGCTTCCAGTGAAATGTCTGAGAAGTATGTAAAAACCCGCTTGCAACGAAATGACTCCAGAATACGTAAAAACCCGCTTGCAACGAAAAGACTCCAGAGCACTTAAAAACCCGCTTACAACGAAATGCCTTCAGAGCACTTAAAAACCCGCTTGCAACGAAATGACTCCAGAGTACTTAAAAACCCGCTTGCAACGAAATGACTCCAGAGCACTTAAAAACCCGCTTGCAAAGAAATGAATCCAGAACACATAAAAACCCGCATGCAACGAAATGACTCCAGAGCACTTAAAAACCCGCTTGCAACGAAATGACTCCTGAGCACTTAAACACCCGCTTGCAACGAAATTACTCCAGAGCACTTAAAAACCCGCTTGAAACGAAATGACTCCAGAGCACTTAAACACCGGCTTGCAACGAAATGACTCCAGAGCACTTAAAAACCCGCTTGCAACGAAATGACTCCAGAGCACTTAAAAAACAAGCTTCCAGTGAAATGTCTGAGAAGTATGTAAAAACCCGCTTGCAACGAAATGACTCCAGAGCATGTAAAAAACGCTTGCAACGAAATGACTCCAGAGGACTTAAAAACCCGCTTGCAACGAAATGCCTACAGAGCACTTAAAAAACCCGCTTCCAGTGAAATGTATGAGAAGTATGTAAAAACCCGCTTGCAACGAAATGACTCCAGAACACGTAAAAACCCGCTTGCAACGAAATGACTCCAGAGCACTTAAAAACACGCTTACAACGAAATGCCTTCAGAGCACTTAAAAACCCGCGTGCAACGAAATGACTCCAGAGTACTTAAAAACCCGCTTGCAACGAAATGACTCCAGAGCACTTAAAAACCCGCTTGCAACGAAATGAATCCAGAACACATAAAAACCCGCATGCAACGAAATGACTCCAGAGCACTTAAAAATCCGCTTCCAGTGAAATGTCAGAGAAGTATGTAAAAACCCGCTTGCAACGAACTGACTCCAGAATACGTAAAAACCCGCTTGCAACGAAAAGACTCCAGAGCACTTAAAAACCCGCTTACAATGAAATGCCTTCAGAGCACTTAAAAACCCGCTTGCAACGAAATGACTCCAGAGTACTTAAAAACCCGCTTGCAACGAAATGACTCCAGAGCACTTAAAAACCGCTTGCAACGAAATGAATCCAGAACACATAAAAACCCGCATGCAACGAAATGACTCCAGAGCACTTAAAAACCCGCTTGCAACGAAATGACTCCTGAGCACTTAAACACCCGCTTGCAACGAAATTACTCCAGATCACTTAAAAACCCGCTTGAAACGAAATGACTCCAGAGCACTTAAACACCGGCTTGCAACGAAATGACTCCAGAGCACTTAAAAACCCGCTTGCAACGAAATGACTCCAGAGCACTTAAAAAACAAGCTTCCAGTGAAATGTCTGAGAAGTATGTAAAAACCCGCTTGCAACGAAATGACTCCAGAGCATGTAAAAAACGCTTGCAACGAAATGACTCCAGAGGACTTAAAAACCCGCTTGCAACGAAATGCCTACAGAGCACTTAAAAAACCCGCTTCCAGTGAAATGTCTGAGAAGTATGTAAAAACCCGCTTGCAACGAAATGACTCCAGAACACGTAAAAACCCGCTTGCAACAAAATGACTCCAGAGCACTTAAAAACCCGCTTGCAACGAAATGACTCCAGAGCACTTAAACACCCGCTTGGAACGAAATGACTCCAGAGCACTTAAAAACCCGCTTGCAACGAAATGACTCCAGAGCACTTAAAAACCCGCTTGCAACGAAATGACTCCAGAGCACTTAAAAACCCGCTTGCAACGAAATGACTCCAGAACACTTAAAAACCCGCTTGCAACGAAATGACTCCAGAGCACTAAAAAACCCGCTTGCAACGAAATGACTCCAGAGCACTTAAAAATCCGCTGGCAACGAAATTACTCCAGAGCACTTAAAAACCCGCTTGCAACGAAATGACTCCAGAGCACTTAAAAACCCGCTTGCAACGAAATGACTCCAGAGCACTTAAAAAACCTGCTCTCATTGAAATGTCTGAGAAGTATGTAAAAACCCGCTTGCAACGAAATGACTCCAGAGCACTTAAAAACCCGCTTGCAACGAAATGACTCCAGAGCACTTAAATACCCGCTTGCAACGAAATGACTCCAGAGTACTTAAAAACCCGCTTGCAACAAAATGACTCCAGAACACTTAAAAACCTGCTTGCAACGAAATGACTCCAGAGCACTTAAAAAACCCGCTTCCAGTGAAATGTCTGAGAAGTATGTAAAAACCCGCTTGCAACGAAATGACTCCAGAGCACTTAAAAACCCGCTTGCAACGAAATGACTCCAGAGCACTTAAATACCCGCTTGCAACGAAATGACTCCAGAGTACTTAAAAACCCGCTTGCAACGAAATGACTCCAGAGCACTTAAAAAACCCGCTTCCAGTGAAATGTCTGAGAAGTATGTAAAAACCCGCTTGCAACGAAATGACTCGAGAGCATATAAAAAACGATGCAACGAAATGACTCCAGAGTACTTAAAAACCCGCTTGCAACGAAATGCCTACAGAGCACTTAAAAAACCCGCTTCCAGTGAAATGTCTGAGAAGTATGTAAAAACCCGCTTTCAACGAAATGACTCGAGAGCATGTAAAAAACGCTTGCAACGAAATGACTCCAGAGCACTTAAAAACCCGCTTGCAACGAAATGACTCCAGAGCACGTAAAAACCCACTTGCAACGAAATGACTCCAGAGCACTTAAAAACCCGCTTACAACGAAATGCCTTCAGAGCACTTAAAAACCCCCTTGCAACGAAATGACTCCAGAGCACTTAAAAACCCGCTTGCAACGAAATGACTCCAGAGCACTTAAACACCCGCTTGGAACGAAATGACTCCAGAGCACTTAAAAACCAGCTTGCAACGAAATGACTCCAGAGTACTTAAAAACCCGCTTGCAACGAAATGACTCCAGAGCACTTAAAAAACCCGCTTCCAGTGAAATGTCTGAGAAGTATGTAAAAACCCGCTTGCAACGAAATGACTCCAGAGCACTTAAAAAACTCGTTTCCAGTTAAATGTCAGAGAAGTATGTAAAAACCCGCTTGCAACGAAATGACTCGAGAGCATGTAAAAAACGATGCAACGAAATGACTCCAGAGTACTTAAAAACCCACTTGCAACGAAATGCCTACAGAGCACTTAAAAAACCCGCTTCCAGTGAAATGTCTGAGAAGTATGTAAAAACCCGCTTGCAACGAAATGACTCCAGAATACGTAAAAACCCGCTTGCAACGAAAAGACTCCAGAGCACTTAAAAACCCGCTTACAACAAAATGCCTTCAGAGCACTTAAAAACCCGCTTGCAACGAAATGACTCCAGAGTACTTAAAAACCCGCTTGCAACGAAATGACTCCAGAGCACTTAAAAACCCGCTTGCAACGAAATGAATCCAGAACACATAAAAACCCGCATGCAACGAAATGACTCCAGAGCACTTAAAAACCCGCTTGCAACGAAATGACTCCTGAGCACTTAAACACCCGCTTGCAACGAAATTACTCCAGAGCACTTAAAAACCCGCTTGAAACGAAATGACTCCAGAGCACTTAAACACCGGCTTGCAACGAAATGACTCCAGAGCACTTAAAAACCCGCTTGCAACGAAATGACTCCAGAGCACTTAAAAAACAAGCTTCCAGTGAAATGTCTGAGAAGTATGTAAAAACCCGCTTGCAACGAAATGACTCCAGAGCATGTAAAAAACGCTTGCAACGAAATGACTCCAGAGGACTTAAAAACCCGCTTGCAACGAAATGCCTACAGAGCACTTAAAAAACCCGCTTCCAGTGAAATGTATGAGAAGTATGTAAAAACCCGCTTGCAACGAAATGACTCCAGAACACGTAAAAACCCGCTTGCAACGAAATGACTCCAGAGCACTTAAAAACACGCTTACAACGAAATGCCTTCAGAGCACTTAAAAACCCGCGTGCAACGAAATGACTCCAGAGTACTTAAAAACCCGCTTGCAACGAAATGACTCCAGAGCACTTAAAAACCCGCTTGCAACGAAATGAATCCAGAACACATAAAAACCCGCATGCAACGAAATGACTCCAGAGCTCTTAAAAATCCGCTTCCAGTGAAATGTCAGAGAAGTATGTAAAAACCCGCTTGCAACGAAATGACTCCAGAGCATGTAAAAACCCGCTTACAACGAAATGCCTTCAGAGCACTTAAAAACCCGCTTGCAACGAAATGACTCCAGCGCACTTAAAAACCCGCTTGCAACGAAATGAATCCAGAACACATAAAAACCCGCTTGCAACAAAATGACTCCAGAGCACTTAAAAACCCGCTTGCAACGAAATGACTCCAGAGCACTTAAAAACCCGCTTGCAACGAAATGAGTCCAGAACACTTAAAAACCCGCTTGCAACGAAATGACTCCAGAGCACTTAAAAACCCGCTTGCAACGAAATGACTCCAGAGCACTTAAAAACCCGCTTGCAACGAAATGATTCCAGAGCACTTAAAAACCCGCTTGCAACGAAATGACTCCAGAGCACTTAAAAACCTGCTTGCAACGAAATGACTCCAGAGCACTTAAAAAACCTGCTCTCAGTGAAATGTCTGAGAAGTATGTAAAAACCCGCTTGCAACGAAATGACTCCAGAGCACTTAAAAACCCGCTTGCAACGAAATGACTCCAGAGCACTTAAACACCCGCTTGAAACGAAATGACTCCAGAGCACTTAAAAACCCGCTTGCAACGAAATGACTCCAGAGTACTTAAAAACCCGCTTGCAACGAAATGACTCCAGAGCACTTAAAAACCAGCTTGCAACGAAATGAATCCAGAACACTTAAATACCCGCTTGCAACGAAATGACTCCAGAGCACTTAAAAACCCGCTTGCAACGAAGTGACTCCAGAAGACTTAAAAACCCGCTTGCAACGAAATGACTCCAGAGCACTTAAAAACCCGCTTGCAACGAAATGACTCCAGAGCACTTAAAAACCCGCTTGCAACGAAATGACTCCAGAGCACGTAAAAACCAGCTTGCAACGAAATGACTCCAGAGCACTTAAAAACCCGCTTGCAACGAAATGACTCCAGAGTACTTAAAAACCCGCTTGCAACGAAATGACTCCAGAGCACTTAAAAACCCGCTTGCAACGAAATGACTCCAGAGTACTTAAAAACCCGCTTGCAACGAAATGACAACCAGAGCACTTAAAAAACCCGCTTCCAGTGAAATGTCTGAGAAGTATGTAAAAACCCGCTTGCAACGAAATGACTCCAGAGCACGTAAAAACCAGCTTGCAACGAAATGAATCCAGAGCACTTAAAAACCCGCTTGCAACGAAATGACTCCATAGTACTTAAAAACCCGCTTGCAACAAAATGACTCCAGAGCACTTAAAAACCTGCTTTCAACGAAATGACTCCAGAACACTTAAATACCCGCTTGCAACGAAATGACTCCAGAGCACTTAAACACCCGCTTGCAACGAAATGACTCCAGAGCACTTAAAAACCCGCTTGCAACGAAATGACTCCAGAGCACTTAAAAACCCGCTTGCAACGAAATGACTCCAGAGCACTTAAAAACCCGCTTGCAACGAAATGACTGCAGAGTACTTAAAATCCCGCTTGCAACGAAATGACTCCAGAGCACTTAAAAAACTCGTTTCCACTTAAATGTCAGAGAAGTATGTAAAAACCCGCTTGCAACGAAATGACTCGAGAGCATGTAAAAAACGCTTGCAACGAAATGACTCCAGAGCACTTAAAAACCCGCTTGCAACGAAATGACTCCAGAGCACTTAAAAAACCCGCTTCCAGTGAAATGTCTGAGAAGTATGTAAAAACCCGCTTGCAACGAAATGACTCCAGAGCACTTAAAAACCAGCTTGCGACGAAATGACTCCAGAGCACTTAAAAACCAGCTTGCAACGAAATGACTCCAGAGCACGTAAAAACCCACTTGCAACGAAATGACTCCAGAGCACTTAAAAACCCGCTTGCAACGAAATGAATCCAGAACACATAAAAACCCGCATGCAACGAAATGACTCCAGAGCACTTAAAAAACCAGCTTCCAGTGAAATGTCTGAGAAGTATGTAAAAACCCGCTTGCAACGAAATGACTCCAGAGCACTTAAAAACCCGCGTGCAACGAAATGACTCCAGAGTACTTAAAAACCCGCTTGCAACGAAATGACTCCAGAGCACTTAAAAACCCGCTTGCAACGAAATGAATCCAGAAAACATAAAAACCCGCGTGCAACGAAGTGACTCCAGAGCACTTAAAAATCCGCTTCCAGTGAAATGTCAGAGAAGTATGTAAAAACCCGCTTGCAACGAAATGACTCCAGAGCACTTAAAAACCCGCTTACAACGAAATGCCTTCAGAGCACTTAAAAACCCGCTTGCAACGAAATGACTCCAGAGCACTTAAAAACCCGCTTGCAACGAAATGACTCCAGAGCACTAAAAAACCCGCTTGCAACGAAATGACTCCAGAGCACTTAAAAACCCGCTTGCAACGAAATGACTCCAGAGCACTTAAAAACCCGCTTGCAACGAAATGATTCCAGAGCACTTAAAAACCCGCTTGCAACGAAATGACTCCAGAGCACTTAAAAACCTGCTTGCAACGAAATGACTCCAGAGCACTTAAAAAACCTGCTCTCAGTGAAATGTCTGAGAAGTATGTAAAAACCCGCTTGCAACGAAATGACTCCAGAGCACTTAAAAACCCGCTTGCAACGAAATGACTCCAGAGCACTTAAACACCCGCTTGAAACGAAATGACTCCAGAGCACTTAAAAACCCGCTTGCAACGAAATGACTCCAGAGTACTTAAAAACCCGCTTGCAACGAAATGACTCCAGAGCACTTAAAAACCAGCTTGCAACGAAATGAATCCAGAACACTTAAATACCCGCTTGCAACGAAATGACTCCAGAGCACTTAAAAACCCGCTTGCAACGAAGTGACTCCAGAAGACTTAAAAACCCGCTTGCAACGAAATGACTCCAGAGCACTTAAAAACCCGCTTGCAACGAAATGACTCCAGAGCACTTAAAAACCCGCTTGCAACGAAATGACTCCAGAGCACGTAAAAACCAGCTTGCAACGAAATGACTCCAGAGCACTTAAAAACCCGCTTGCAACGAAATGACTCCAGAGTACTTAAAAACCCGCTTGCAACGAAATGACTCCAGAGCACTTAAAAACCCGCTTGCAACGAAATGACTCCAGAGTACTTAAAAACCCGCTTGCAACGAAATGACAACCAGAGCACTTAAAAAACCCGCTTCCAGTGAAATGTCTGAGAAGTATGTAAAAACCCGCTTGCAACGAAATGACTCCAGAGCACGTAAAAACCAGCTTGCAACGAAATGAATCCAGAGCACTTAAAAACCCGCTTGCAACGAAATGACTCCAGAGTACTTAAAAACCCGCTTGCAACAAAATGACTCCAGAGCACTTAAAAACCTGCTTTCAACGAAATGACTCCAGAACACTTAAATACCCGCTTGCAACGAAATGACTCCAGAGCACTTAAACACCTGCTTGCAACGAAATGACTCCAGAGCACTTAAAAACCCGCTTGCAACGAAATGACTCCAGAGCACTTAAAAACCCGCTTGCAACGAAATGACTCCAGAGCACTTAAAAACCCGCTTGCAACGAAATGACTGCAGAGTACTTAAAAACCCGCTTGCAACGAAATGACTCCAGAGCACTTAAAAAACTCGTTTCCACTTAAATGTCAGAGAAGTATGTAAAAACCCGCTTGCAACGAAATGACTCGAGAGCATGTAAAAAACGCTTGCAACGAAATGACTCCAGAGCACTTAAAAACCCGCTTGCAACGAAATGACTCCAGAGCACTTAAAAAACCCGCTTCCAGTGAAATGTCTGAGAAGTATGTAAAAACCCGCTTGCAACGAAATGACTCCAGAGCACTTAAAAACCAGCTTGCGACGAAATGACTCCAGAGCACTTATAAACCAGCTTGCAACGAAATGACTCCAGAGCACGTAAAAACCCACTTGCAACGAAATGACTCCAGAGCACTTAAAAACCCGCTTACAACGAAATGCCTTCAGAGCACTTAAAAACCCGCTTGGAACGAAATGACTCCAGAGCACTTAAAAACCCGCTTGCAACGAAATGACTCCAGAGCACTTAAAAAACCCGCTTGCAACGAAATTACTCCAGAGCACTTAAAAACCCGCTTGCAACGAAATGACTCCAGAGCACTTAAAAACCCGCTTGCACTGAAATGACTCCAGAGCACTAAAAAAACCCGCTTGCAACGAAATGACTCCAGAGCACTTAAAAACCCGCTTGCAACGAAATGACTCCAGAGTACTTAAAAACCCGCTTGCAACGAAATGACTCCAGAGCACTTAAAAAACCCGCTTCCAGTGAAATGTCTGAGAAGTATGTAAAAACCCGCTTGCAACGAAATGACTCCAGAGCACTTATAAACCTCGCTTCCAGTTAAATGTCAGAGAAGTATGTAAAAACCCGCTTGCAACGAAATGACTCCAGAGCATGTAAAACCCGCTTGCAACGAAATGACTCCAGAGTACTTAAAAACCCGCTTGCAACGAAATGCCTACAGAGCACTTAAAAAACCCGCTTCCAGTGAAATGTCTGAAAAGTATGTAAAAACCCGCTTGCAACGAAATGAATCCAGAACACGTAAAAACCCGCTTGCAACGAAATGACTCCAGAGCACTTAAAAACCCGCTTACAACGAAATGCCTTCAGAGCACTTAAAAACCCGCTTGCAACGAAATGACTCCAGAGCACTTAAAAACCCGCTTGCAACGAAATGAATCCAGAACACATAAAAACCCGCTTGCAACGAAATGACTCCAGAGTACTTAAAAACCCGCTTACAACGAAATGCCTTCAGAGTACTTAAAAACGCACTTGCAACGAAATGACTCCACAGCACTTAAAAACCCGCTTGCAACGAAATGACTCCAGAGCACTTAAAAATCCGCTTGCAACGAAATGACTCCAGAGCACTTAAAAACCCGCTTGCAACGAAATGACTCCAGAGCACTTAAAAACCCGCTTGGAACGAAATGACTCCAGAGCACTTAAAAACACGCTTGCAACGAAATGACTCCAGAGCACTTAAAAAACCTGCTCTCAGTGAAATGTCTGAGAAGTATGTAAAAACCCGCTTGCAACGAAATGACTCCAGAGCACTTAAAAACCCGCTTTCAACGAAATGAATCCAGAACACATAAAAACCCGCTTGCAACGAAATGACTCCAGAGCACTTAAAAACCCGCTTACAACGAAATGCCTTCACAGCACTTAAAAACGCGCTTGCAACGAAATGACTCCAGAGCACTTAAAAACCCGCTTGCAACGAAATGACTCCAGAGCAGTTAAAAACCCGCTTGCAACGAAATGACTCCAGAGCACTTAAAAACCCGCTTGCAACGAAATGACTCCCGAGGACTTAAAAACCCGCTTGCAATGAAATGACTCGAGAGCACTTAAAAACCCGCTTGCAACGAAATGACTCCAGAGCACTTAAAAACCCGCTTGCAAAGAAATGACTCCAGAGCACTTAAAAACCCGCTTGCAACGAAATGACAACCAGAGCACTTAAAAAACCCGCTTCCAGTGAAATGTCTGAGAAGTATGTAAAAACCCGCTTGCAACGAAATGACTCCAGAGCACGTAAAAACCAGCTTGCAACGAAATGAATCCAGAGCACTTAAAAACCCGCTTGCAACGAAATGACTCCAGAGTACTTAAAAACCCGCTTGCAACAAAATGACTCCAGAGCACTTAAAAACCTGCTTTCAACGAAATGACTCCAGAACACTTAAATACCCGCTTGCAACGAAATGACTCCAGAGCACTTAAACACCCGCTTGCAACGAAATGACTCCAGAGCACTTAAAAACCCGCTTGCAACGAAATGACTCCAGAGCACTTAAAAACCCGCTTGCAACGAAATGACTCCAGAGCACTTAAAAACCCGCTTGCAACGAAATGACTGCAGAGTACTTAAAAACCCGCTTGCAACGAAATGACTCCAGAGCACTTAAAAAACTCGTTTCCACTTAAATGTCAGAGAAGTATGTAAAAACCCGCTTGCAACGAAATGACTCGAGAGCATGTAAAAAACGCTTGCAACGAAATGACTCCAGAGCACTTAAAAACCCGCTTGCAACGAAATGACTCCAGAGCACTTAAAAAACCCGCTTCCAGTGAAATGTCTGAGAAGTATGTAAAAACCCGCTTGCAACGAAATGACTCCAGAGCACTTAAAAACCAGCTTGCGACGAAATGACTCCAGAGCACTTAAAAACCAGCTTGCAACGAAATGACTCCAGAGCACGTAAAAACCCACTTGCAACGAAATGACTCCAGAGCACTTAAAAACCCGCTTGCAACGAAATGAATCCAGAACACATAAAAACCCGCATGCAACGAAATGACTCCAGAGCACTTAAAAAACCCGCTTCCAGTGAAATGTCTGAGAAGTATGTAAAAACCCGCTTGCAACGAAATGACTCCAGAGCACTTAAAAACCCGCGTGCAACGAAATGACTCCAGAGTACTTAAAAACCCGCTTGCAACGAAATGACTCCAGAGCACTTAAAAACCCGCTTGCAACGAAATGAATCCAGAACACATAAAAACCCGCATGCAACGAAATGACTCCAGAGCACTTAAAAATCCGCTTCCAGTGAAATGTCAGAGAAGTATGTAAAAACCCGCTTGCAACGAAATGACTCCAGAGCACTTAAAAACCCGCTTACAACGAAATGCCTTCAGAGCACTTAAAAACCCGCTTGCAACGAAATGACTCCAGAGCACTTAAAAACCCGCTTGCAACGAAATGACTCCAGAGCACTAAAAAACCCGCTTGCAACGAAATGACTCCAGAGCACTTAAAAACCCGCTTGCAACGAAATGACTCCAGAGCACTTAAAAACCCGCTTGCAACGAAATGATTCCAGAGCACTTAAAAACCCGCTTGCAACGAAATGACTCCAGAGCACTTAAAAACCTGCTTGCAACGAAATGACTCCAGAGCACTTAAAAAACCTGCTCTCAGTGAAATGTCTGAGAAGTATGTAAAAACCCGCTTGCAACGAAATGACTCCAGAGCACTTAAAAACCCGCTTGCAACGAAATGACTCCAGAGCACTTAAACACCCGCTTGAAACGAAATGACTCCAGAGCACTTAAAAACCCGCTTCCAACGAAATGACTCCAGAGTACTTAAAAACCCGCTTGCAACGAAATGACTCCAGAGCACTTAAAAACCAGCTTGCAACGAAATGAATCCAGAACACTTAAATACCCGCTTGCAACGAAATGACTCCAGAGCACTTAAAAACCCGCTTGCAACGAAGTGACTCCAGAAGACTTAAAAACCCGCTTGCAACGAAATGACTCCAGAGCACTTAAAAACCCGCTTGCAACGAAATGACTCCAGAGCACTTAAAAACCCGCTTGCAACGAAATGACTCCAGAGCACGTAAAAACCAGCTTGCAACGAAATGACTCCAGAGCACTTAAAAACCCGCTTGCAACGAAATGACTCCAGAGTACTTAAAAACCCGCTTGCAAAAAATGACTCCAGAGCACTTAAAAACCCGCTTGCAACGAAATGACTCCAGAGTACTTAAAAACCCGCTTGCAACGAAATGACAACCAGAGCACTTAAAAAACCCGCTTCCAGTGAAATGTCTGAGAAGTATGTAAAAACCCGCTTGCAACGAAATGACTCCAGAGCACGTAAAAACCAGCTTGCAACGAAATGAATCCAGAGCACTTAAAAACCCGCTTGCAACGAAATGACTCCAGAGTACTTAAAAACCCGCTTGCAACAAAATGACTCCAGAGCACTTAAAAACCTGCTTTCAACGAAATGACTCCAGAACACTTAAATACCCGCTTGCAACGAAATGACTCCAGAGCACTTAAACACCCGCTTGCAACGAAATGACTCCAGAGCACTTAAAAACCCGCTTGCAACGAAATGACTCCAGAGCACTTAAAAACCCGCTTGCAACGAAATGACTCCAGAGCACTTAAAAACCCGCTTGCAACGAAATGACTGCAGAGTACTTAAAAACCCGCTTGCAACGAAATGACTCCAGAGCACTTAAAAAACTCGTTTCCACTTAAATGTCAGAGAAGTATGTAAAAACCCGCTTGCAACGAAATGACTCGAGAGCATGTAAAAAACGCTTGCAACGAAATGACTCCAGAGCACTTAAAAACCCGCTTGCAACGAAATGACTCCAGAGCACTTAAAAAACCCGCTTCCAGTGAAATGTCTGAGAAGTATGTAAAAACCCGCTTGCAACGAAATGACTCCAGAGCACTTAAAAACCAGCTTGCGACGAAATGACTCCAGAGCACTTAAAAACCAGCTTGCAACGAAATGACTCCAGAGCACGTAAAAACCCACTTGCAACGAAATGACTCCAGAGCACTTAAAAACCCGCTTACAACGAAATGCCTTCAGAGCACTTAAAAACCCGCTTGGAACGAAATGACTCCAGAGCACTTAAAAACCCGCTTGCAACGAAATGACTCCAGAGCACTTAAAAAACCCGCTTGCAACGAAATTACTCCAGAGCACTTAAAAACCCGCTTGCAACGAAATGACTCCAGAGCACTTAAAAACCCGCTTGCACTGAAATGACTCCAGAGCACTAAAAAAACCCGCTTGCAACGAAATGACTCCAGAGCACTTAAAAACCCGCTTGCAACGAAATGACTCCAGAGTACTTAAAAACCCGCTTGCAACGAAATGACTCCAGAGCACTTAAAAAACCCGCTTCCAGTGAAATGTCTGAGAAGTATGTAAAAACCCGCTTGCAACGAAATGACTCCAGAGCACTTATAAACCTCGCTTCCAGTTAAATGTCAGAGAAGTATGTAAAAACCCGCTTGCAACGAAATGACTCCAGAGCATGTAAAACCCGCTTGCAACGAAATGACTCCAGAGTACTTAAAAACCCGCTTGCAACGAAATGCCTACAGAGCACTTAAAAAACCCGCTTCCAGTGAAATGTCTGAAAAGTATGTAAAAACCCGCTTGCAACGAAATGAATCCAGAACACGTAAAAACCCGCTTGCAACGAAATGACTCCAGAGCACTTAAAAACCCGCTTACAACGAAATGCCTTCAGAGCACTTAAAAACCCGCTTGCAACGAAATGACTCCAGAGCACTTAAAAACCCGCTTGCAACGAAATGAATCCAGAACACATAAAAACCCGCTTGCAACGAAATGACTCCAGAGTACTTAAAAACCCGCTTACAACGAAATGCCTTCAGAGCACTTAAAAACGCACTTGCAACGAAATGACTCCACAGCACTTAAAAACCCGCTTGCAACGAAATGACTCCAGAGCACTTAAAAATCCGCTTGCAACGAAATGACTCCAGAGCACTTAAAAACCCGCTTGCAACGAAATGACTCCAGAGCACTTAAAAACCCGCTTGGAACGAAATGACTCCAGAGCACTTAAAAACCCGCTTGCAACGAAATGACTCCAGAGCACTTAAAAAACCTGCTCTCAGTGAAATGTCTGAGAAGTATGTAAAAACCCGCTTGCAACGAAATGACTCCAGAGCACTTAAAAACCCGCTTTCAACGAAATGAATCCAGAACACATAAAAACCCGCTTGCAACGAAATGACTCCAGAGCACATAAAAACCCGCTTACAACGAAATGCCTTCACAGCACTTAAAAACGCGCTTGCAACGAAATGACTCCAGAGCACTTAAAAACCCGCTTGCAACGAAATGACTCCAGAGCAGTTAAAAACCCGCTTGCAACGAAATGACTCCAGAGCACTTAAAAACCCGCTTGCAACGAAATGACTCCCGAGGACTTAAAAACCCGCTTGCAATGAAATGACTCGAGAGCACTTAAAAACCCGCTTGCAACGAAATGACTCCAGAGCACTTAAAAACCCGCTTGCAAAGAAATGACTCCAGAGCACTTAAAAACCCGCTTGCAACGAAATGACTCCAGAGCACTTAAAAACCCGCTTGCAACGAAATGACTCGAGAGCACTTAAAAACCCGCTTGCAACGAAATGACTCCAGAGCACTTAAAAACCCGCTTGCAACGAAATGACTCCAGAGACTTAAAAAACCTGCTCTCAGTGAAATGTCTGAGAAGTATGTAAAAACCCGCTTGCAACGAAATGACTCCAGAGCACTTAAAAACCCGTTTGCAACAAAATGACTCCAGAGCACTTAAAAACCCGCTTGCAACGAAATGACTCCAGAGCACTTAAAAACCCGCTTCCAGTGAAATGTCTGAGAAGTATGTAAAAACCCGCTTGCAACGAAATGACTCCAGAGCACTTAAAAAACTCGTTTCCAGTTAAATGTCAGAGAAGTATGTAAAAACCCGCTTGCAACGAAATGACTCGATAGCATGTAAAAAACGCTTGCAACGATATGACTCCAAGTACTTAAAAACCCGCTTGCAACGAAATGCCTACAGAGCACTTAAAAAACCCGCTTCCAGTGAAATGTCTGAGAAATATGTAAAAACCCGCTTGCAACGAAATGACTCCAGAACACGTAAAAACCCGCTTGCAACGAAATGACTCCAGAGCACTTAAAAACCCGCTTGCAACGAAATGACTCCAGAGTACTTAAAAACCCGCTTGCAACGAAATGAATCCAGAGCACTTAAAAACCCGCTTGCAACGAAATGAATCCAGAACACATAAAAACCCGCATGCAACGAAATGACTCCAGAGCACTTAAAAACCCGCTTGCAACGAAATGACTCCTGAGCACTTAAACACCCGCTTGCAACGAAATGACTCCAGAGCACTTAAAAACCCGCTTGCAACGAAATTACTCCAGAGCACTTAAAAACCCGCTTGCAACGAAATGACTCCAGAGCACTTAAAAACCCGCTTTCAATGAAATGATTCCAGAGTACGTAAAAACCCGCTTGCAACGAAATGACTCCAGAGCACTTAAAAAACCCGCTTCCAGTGAAATGTCTGAGAAGTATGTAAAAACCCGCTTGCAACGAAATGACTCCAGAATACGTAAAAACCCGCTTGCAACGAAATGACTCCAGAGCACTTAAAAACCCGCTTACAACGAAATGCCTTCAGAGCACTTAAAAACCCGCTTGCAACGAAATGACTCCAGAGTACTTAAAAACCCGCTTGCAACGAAATGACTCCAGAGCACTTAAAAACCCGCTTGCAACGAAATGAATCCAGAACACATAAAAACCAGCATGCAACGAAATGACTCCAGAGCACTTAAAAACCCGCTTGCAATGAAATGATTCCTGAGCACTTAAACACCCGCTTGCAACGAAATTACTCCAGAGCACTTAAAAACCCACTTGAAACGAAATGACTCCAGAGCACTTAAACACCGGCTTGCAACGAAATGACTCCAGAGCACTTAAAAACCCGCTTGCAACGAAATGACTCCAGAGCACTTAAAAAACAAGCTTCCAGTGAAATGTCTGAGAAGTATGTAAAAACCCGCTTGCAACGAAATGACTCCAGAGCATGTAAAAAACGCTTGCAACAAAATGACTCCAGAGTACTTAAAAACCCGCTTGCAAAGAAATGCCTACAGAGCACTTAAAAAACCAGCTTCCAGCGAAATGTCTGAGAAGTATGTAAAAACCCGCTTGCAACGAAATGAATCCAGAACACGTAAAAACCCGCTTGCAACGAATTGACTCCAGAGCACTTAAAAACCCGCTTGCAACGAAATGCCTTCAGAGCACTTAAAAACCCGCTTGCAACGAAATGACTCCAGAGCACTTAAAAACCCGCTTGCAACGAAATGAATCCAGAACACATAAAAACCCGCTTGCAAGGAAATGACTCCAGAGCACTTAAAAACCCGCTTACAACGAAATGCCTTCAGAGCACTTAAAAACGCGCTTGCAACGAAATGACTCCAGAGCACTTAAAAACCCGCTTGCAACGAAATGACTCCAGAACACTTAAAAACCCGCTTGCAACGAAATGACTCCAGAGCACTTAAAAACCCGCTTGCAACGAAATGACTCCAGAGCACTTAAAAACCCGCTTGCAACGAAATGACTCCAGAGCACTTAAAAACTCGCTTGCAACGAAATGACTCCAGAGCACTTAAAAACCCGCTTGCAACGAAATGACTCCAGAGCACTTAAAAAACCTCCTCTCAGTGAAATGTCTGAGAAGTATGTAAAAACCCGCTTGCAACGAAATGACTCCAGAGCACTTAAAAACCCGCTTGCAACGAAATGACTCCAGAGCACTTAAAAACCCGCTTGCAACGAAATGACTCCAGAGCACTTAAAAACCCGCTTGCAACGAAATGACTCCAGAGTACTTAAAAACCCGCTTGCAACGAAATGACTCCAGAGCACGTAAAAACCTGCTTGCAACGAAATGAATCCAGAACAATTAAATACCCGCTTGCAACGAAATGACTCCAGAGCACTTAAAAACCCGCTTGCAACGAAGTGACTCCAGAGCACTTAAAAACCCGCTTGCAACGAAATGACTCCAGAGCACTTAAAAACCCGCTTGCAACGAAATGACTCCAGAGCACTTAAAAACCCGCTTGCAACGAAATGACTCCAGAGCACTTAAAAAACAAGCTTCCAGTGAAATGTCTGAGAAGTATGTAAAAATCCGCTTGCAACGAAATGACTCCAGAGCATGTAAAAAACGCTTGCAACGAAATGACTCCAGAGTACTTAAAAACCCGCTTGCAACGAAATGCCTACAGAGCACTTAAAAGACCCGCTTCCAGTGAAATGTCTGAGAAGTATGTAAAAACCCGCTTGCAACGAAATGACTCCGGAACACGTAAAAACCCGCTTGCAACGAAATGACTCCAGAGCACTTAAAAACACGCTTACAACGAAATGCCTTCAGAGCACTTAAAAACCCGCATGCAACGAAATGACTCCAGAGTACTTAAAAACCCGCTTGCAACGAAATGACTACAGAGCACTTAAAAACCCGCTTGCAACGAAATGAATCCAGAACACATAAAAACCCGCATGCAACGAAATGACTCCAGAGCACTTAAAAAACCCGCTTGCAACGAAATGACTCCAGAGCACTTAAAAACCCGCTTGCAACAAAATGACTCCAGAGCACTTAAAAACCCGCTTGCAACGAAATGACTCCAGAGCACTAAAAAAACCTGCTTGCAACGAAATGACTCCAGAGCACTTAAAAACCCGCTTGCAACGAAATGACTCCAGAGCACTTAAAAACCCGCTTGCAACGAAATGACTCCAGAGTACTTAAAAACCCGCTTGCAACGAAATGACTCCAGAGCACTTAAAAAAACCGCTTCCAGTGAAATGTCTGAGAAGTATGTAAAAACCCGCTTGCCACGAAATGACTCCAGAGCACTTAAAAACCTCGCTTCCAGTTAAATGTCAGAGAAGTATGTATAAACCCGCTTGCAACGAAATGACTCCAGAGCATGTAAAACCCGCTTGCAACGAAATGACTCCAGAGTACTTAAAAACCCGCTTGCAACGAAATGACTCCAGAGCACTTAAAAAACCCGCTTCCAGTGAAATGTCTGAGAAGTATGTAAAAACCCGCTTGCAACGAAATGACTCCAGAGCACTTAAAAACCAGCTTGCAACGAAATGACTCCAGAGCACTTAAAAACCAGCTTGCAACGAAATGACTCCAGAGCACGTAAAACCCACTTGCAACGAAATGACTCCAGAGCACTTAAAAACCCGCTTACAACGAAATGCCTTCAGAGCACTTAAAAACCCGCTTGGAACGAAATGACTCCAGAGCACTTAAAAACCCGCTTGCAACGAAATGACTCCAGAGCACTTAAAAAACCCGCTTGCAACGAAATGACTCCAGAGCACTTAAAAACCCGCTTGCAACGAAATGACTCCAGAGCACTTAAAAACCCGCTTGCAACGAAATGACACCAGAGCACTAAAAAAACCCGCTTGCAACGAAATGACTCCAGAGCACTTAAAAACCCGCTTGCAACGAAATGACTCCAGAGCACTTAAAAACCCGCTTGCAACGAAATGACTCCAGAGTACTTAAAAACCCGATTGCAACGAAATGACTCCAGAGCACTTAAAAAACCCGCTTCCAGTGAAATGTCTGAGAAGTATGTAAAAACCCGCTTGCAACGAAATGACTCCAGAGCATGTAAAACCCGCTTGCAACGAAATGACTCCAGAACACGTAAAAACCCGCTTGCAACGAAATGACTCCAGAGCACTTAAAAACCCGCTTACAACGAAATGCCTTCAGAGCACTTAAAAACCCGCTTGCAACGAAATGACTCCAGAGCACTTAAAAACCCGCTTGCAACGAAATGAATCCAGAACACATAAAAACCCGCTTGCAACGAAATGACTCCAGAGTACTTAAAAACCCGCTTACAACGAAATGCCTTCAGAGCACTTAAAAACGCGCTTGCAACGAAATGACTCCAGAGCACTTAAAAACCCGCTTGCAACGAAATGACTCCAGAGCACTTAAAAACCCGCTTGCAACGAAATGACTCCAGAGCACTTAAAAACCCGCTTGCAACGAAATGAATCCAGAGCACTTAAAAACCCGCTTGCAACGAAATGACTCCAGAGCACTTAAAAACCCGCTTCCAGTGAAATGTCTCAGAAGTATGTAAAAACCCGCTTGCAACGAAATGACTCCAGAACACGTAAAAACCCGCTTGCAACGAAATGACTCCAGAGCACTTAAAAACACGCTTACAACGAAATGCCTTCAGAGCACTTAAAAACCCGCGTGCAACGAAATGACTCCAGAGTACTTAAAAACCCGCTTGCAACGCAATGACTCCAGAGCACTTAAAAACCCGCTTGCAACGAAATGAATCCAGAACACATAAAAACCCGCATGCAACGAAATGACTCCAGAGCACTTAAAAAACCTGCTTCCAGTGAAATGTCTGAGAAGTATGTAAAAACCCGCTTGCAACGAAATGACTCCAGAGCATGTAAAAACCCGCTTGCAACTAAATGACTCCAGAGCACTTAAAAACCCGCTTACAACGAAATGCCTTCAGAGCACTTAAAAACCCGCTTGCAACGAAATGACTCCAGAGCACTTAAAAACCCGCTTGCAACGAAATGAATTCAGAACACATAAAAACCCGCTTGCAAGGAAATGACTCCAGAGCACTTAAAAACCCGCTTACAACAAAATGCCTCCAGAGCACTTAAAAACGCGCTTGCAACGAAATGACTCCAGAGCACTTAAAAACCCGCTTGCAACGAAATGACTCCAGAGCACTTAAAAACCCGCTTGCAACGAAACGACTCCAGAACACTTAAAAACCCGCTTGCAACGAAATGACTCCAGAGCACTTAAAAACCCGCTTGCAACGAAATGACTCCAGAGCACTTAAAAACCCGCTTGCAACGAAATGACTCCAGAGCACTTAAAAACCCGCTTGCAACGAAATGACTCCAGAGCACTTAAAAACCCGCTTGCAACGAAATGACTCCAGAGCACTTAAAAACCCGCTTGCAACGAAATGACTCCAGAGCACTTAAAAACCCGCTTGCAACGAAATGACTCCAGAGCACTTAAAAAACCTCCTCTCAGTGAAATGTCTGAGAAGTATGTAAAAACCCGCTTGCAACGAAATGACTCCAGAGCACTTAAAAACCCGCTTGCAATGAAATGAATCCAGAACACATAAAAACCCGCTTGCAAGGAAATGACTCCAGAGCACTTAAAAACCCGCTTACAACAAAATGCCTTCAGAGCACTTAAAAACGTGCTTGCAACGAAATGACTCCAGAGCACTTAAAAACCCGCTTGCAACGAAATGACTCCAGAGCACTTAAAAACCCGCTTGCAACGAAATGAATCCAGAACACATAAAAACCCGCATGCAACGAAATGACTCCAGAGCACTTAAAAAACCTCCTCTCAGTGAAATGTCTGAGAAGTATGTAAAAACCCGCTTGCAACGAAATGACTCGAGAGCATGTAAAAAACGCTTGCAACGAAATGACTCCAGAGTACTTAAAAACCCGCTTGCAACGAAATGACTCCAGAGCACGTAAAAACCCACTTGCAACGAAATGACTCCAGAGCACTTAAAAACCCGCTTACAACGAAATGCCTTCAGAGCACTTAAAAACCCCCTTGCAACGAAATGACTCCAGAGCACTTAAAAACCCGCTTGCAACGAAATGACTCCAGAGCACTTAAACACCCGCTTGGAACGAAATGACTCCAGAGCACTTAAAAACCAGCTTGCAACGAAATGACTCCAGAGTACTTAAAAACCCGCTTGCAACGAAATGACTCCAGAGCACTTAAAAAACCCGCTTCCAGTGAAATGTCTGAGAAGTATGTAAAAACCCGCTTGCAACGAAATGACTCCAGAGCACTTAAAAAACTCGTTTCCAGTTAAATGTCAGAGAAGTATGTAAAAACCCGCTTGCAACGAAATGACTCGAGAGCATGTAAAAAACGATGCAACGAAATGACTCCAGAGTACTTAAAAACCCGCTTGCAACGAAATGCCTACAGAGCACTTAAAAAACCCGCTTCCAGTGAAATGTCTGAGAAGTATGTAAAAACCCGCTTGCAACGAAATGACTCCAGAATACGTAAAAACCCGCTTGCAACGAAAAGACTCCAGAGCACTTAAAAACCCGCTTACAACGAAATGCCTTCAGAGCACTTAAAAACCCGCTTGCAACGAAATGACTCCAGAGTACTTAAAAACCCGCTTGCAACGAAATGACTCCAGAGCACTTAAAAACCCGCTTGCAAAGAAATGAATCCAGAACACATAAAAACCCGCATGCAACGAAATGACTCCAGAGCACTTAAAAACCCGCTTGCAACGAAATGACTCCTGAGCACTTAAACACCCGCTTGCAACGAAATTACTCCAGAGCACTTAAAAACCCGCTTGAAACGAAATGACTCCAGAGCACTTAAACACCGGCTTGCAACGAAATGACTCCAGAGCACTTAAAAACCTGCTTGCAACGAAATGACTCCAGAGCACTTAAAAAACAAGCTTCCAGTGAAATGTCTGAGAAGTATGTAAAAACCCGCTTGCAACGAAATGACTCCAGAGCATGTAAAAAACGCTTGCAACGAAATGACTCCAGAGGACTTAAAAACCCGCTTGCAACGAAATGCCTACAGAGCACTTAAAAAACCCGCTTCCAGTGAAATGTATGAGAAGTATGTAAAAACCCGCTTGCAACGAAATGACTCCAGAACACGTAAAAACCCGCTTGCAACGAAATGACTCCAGAGCACTTAAAAACACGCTTACAACGAAATGCCTTCAGAGCACTTAAAAACCCGCGTGCAACGAAATGACTCCAGAGTACTTAAAAACCCGCTTGCAACGAAATGACTCCAGAGCACTTAAAAACCCGCTTGCAACGAAATGAATCCAGAACACATAAAAACCCGCATGCAACGAAATGACTCCAGAGCACTTAAAAATCCGCTTCCAGTGAAATGTCAGAGAAGTATGTAAAAACCCGCTTGCAACGAAATGACTCCAGAATACGTAAAAACCCGCTTGCAACGAAAAGACTCCAGAGCACTTAAAAACCCGCTTACAATGAAATGCCTTCAGAGCACTTAAAAACCCGCTTGCAACGAAATGACTCCAGAGTACTTAAAAACCCGCTTGCAACGAAATGACTCCAGAGCACTTAAAAACCGCTTGCAACGAAATGAATCCAGAACACATAAAAACCCGCATGCAACGAAATGACTCCAGAGCACTTAAAAACCCGCTTGCAACGAAATGACTCCTGAGCACTTAAACACCCGCTTGCAACGAAATTACTCCAGATCACTTAAAAACCCGCTTGAAACGAAATGACTCCAGAGCACTTAAACACCGGCTTGCAACGAAATGACTCCAGAGCACTTAAAAACCCGCTTGCAACCAAATGACTCCAGAGCACTTAAAAAACAAGCTTCCAGTGAAATGTCTGAGAAGTATGTAAAAACCCGCTTGCAACGAAATGACTCCAGAGCATGTAAAAAACGCTTGCAACGAAATGACTCCAGAGGACTTAAAAACCCGCTTGCAACGAAATGCCTACAGAGCACTTAAAAAACCCGCTTCCAGTGAAATGTCTGAGAAGTATGTAAAAACCCGCTTGCAACGAAATGACTCCAGAACACGTAAAAACCCGCTTGCAACAAAATGACTCCAGAGCACTTAAAAACCCGCTTGCAACGAAATGACTCCAGAGTACTTAAACACCCGCTTGGAACGAAATGACTCCAGAGCACTTAAAAACCCGCTTGCAACGAAATGACTCCAGAGCACTTAAAAACCCGCTTGCAACGAAATGACTCCAGAGCACTTAAAAACCCGCTTGCAACGAAATGACTCCAGAGCACTTAAAAACCCGCTTGCAACGAAATGACTCCAGAGCACTTAAAAACCCGCTTGCAACGAAATGACTCCAGAGTACTTAAAAACCCGCTTGCAACGAAATGACTCCAGAGCACTTAAAAACCCGCTTGCAACGAAATGACTCCAGAACACTTAAAAACCCGCTTGCAACGAAATGACTCCAGAGCACTAAAAAACCCGCTTGCAACGAAATGACTCCAGAGCACTTAAAAATCCGCTGGCAACGAAATTACTCCAGAGCACTTAAAAACCCGCTTGCAACGAAATGACTCCAGAGCACTTAAAAACCCGCTTGCAACGAAATGACTCCAGAGCACTTAAAAAACCTGCTCTCATTGAAATGTCTGAGAAGTATGTAAAAACCCGCTTGCAACGAAATGACTCCAGAGCACTTAAAAACCCGCTTGCAACGAAATGACTCCAGAGCACTTAAATACCCGCTTGCAACGAAATGACTCCAGAGTACTTAAAAACCCGCTTGCAACAAAATGACTCCAGAACACTTAAAAACCTGCTTGCAACGAAATGACTCCAGAGCACTTAAAAAACCCGCTTCCAGTGAAATGTCTGAGAAGTATGTAAAAACCCGCTTGCAACGAAATGACTCCAGAGCACTTAAAAACCCGCTTGCAACGAAATGACTCCAGAGCACTTAAATACCCGCTTGCAACGAAATGACTCCAGAGTACTTAAAAACCCGCTTGCAACGAAATGACTCCAGAGCACTTAAAAAACCCGCTTCCAGTGAAATGTCTGAGAAGTATGTAAAAACCCGCTTGCAACGAAATGACTCGAGAGCATATAAAAAACGATGCAACGAAATGACTCCAGAGTACTTAAAAACCCGCTTGCAACGAAATGCCTACAGAGCACTTAAAAAACCCGCTTCCAGTGAAATGTCTGAGAAGTATGTAAAAACCCGCTTTCAACGAAATGACTCGAGAGCATGTAAAAAACGCTTGCAACGAAATGACTCCAGAGCACTTAAAAACCCGCTTGCAACGAAATGACTCCAGAGCACGTAAAAACCCACTTGCAACGAAATGACTCCAGAGCACTTAAAAACCCGCTTACAACGAAATGCCTTCAGAGCACTTAAAAACCCCCTTGCAACGAAATGACTCCAGAGCACTTAAAAACCCGCTTGCAACGAAATGACTCCAGAGCACTTAAACACCCGCTTGGAACGAAATGACTCCAGAGCACTTAAAAACCAGCTTGCAACGAAATGACTCCAGAGTACTTAAAAACCCGCTTGCAACGAAATGACTCCAGAGCACTTAAAAAACCCGCTTCCAGTGAAATGTCTGAGAAGTATGTAAAAACCCGCTTGCAACGAAATGACTCCAGAGCACTTAAAAAACTCGTTTCCAGTTAAATGTCAGAGAAGTATGTAAAAACCCGCTTGCAACGAAATGACTCGAGAGCATGTAAAAAACGATGCAACGAAATGACTCCAGAGTACTTAAAAACCCACTTGCAACGAAATGCCTACAGAGCACTTAAAAAACCCGCTTCCAGTGAAATGTCTGAGAAGTATGTAAAAACCCGCTTGCAACGAAATGACTCCAGAATACGTAAAAACCCGCTTGCAACGAAAAGACTCCAGAGCACTTAAAAACCCGCTTACAACAAAATGCCTTCAGAGCACTTAAAAACCCGCTTGCAACGAAATGACTCCAGAGTACTTAAAAACCCGCTTGCAACGAAATGACTCCAGAGCACTTAAAAACCCGCTTGCAACGAAATGAATCCAGAACACATAAAAACCCGCATGCAACGAAATGACTCCAGAGCACTTAAAAACCCGCTTGCAACGAAATGACTCCTGAGCACTTAAACACCCGCTTGCAACGAAATTACTCCAGAGCACTTAAAAACCCGCTTGAAACGAAATGACTCCAGAGCACTTAAACACCGGCTTGCAACGAAATGACTCCAGAGCACTTAAAAACCCGCTTGCAACGAAATGACTCCAGAGCACTTAAAAAACAAGCTTCCAGTGAAATGTCTGAGAAGTATGTAAAAACCCGCTTGCAACGAAATGACTCCAGAGCATGTAAAAAACGCTTGCAACGAAATGACTCCAGAGGACTTAAAAACCCGCTTGCAACGAAATGCCTACAGAGCACTTAAAAAACCCGCTTCCAGTGAAATGTATGAGAAGTATGTAAAAACCCGCTTGCAACGAAATGACTCCAGAACACGTAAAAACCCGCTTGCAACGAAATGACTCCAGAGCACTTAAAAACACGCTTACAACGAAATGCCTTCAGAGCACTTAAAAACCCGCGTGCAACGAAATGACTCCAGAGTACTTAAAAACCCGCTTGCAACGAAATGACTCCAGAGCACTTAAAAACCCGCTTGCAACGAAATGAATCCAGAACACATAAAAACCCGCATGCAACGAAATGACTCCAGAGCTCTTAAAAATCCGCTTCCAGTGAAATGTCAGAGAAGTATGTAAAAACCCGCTTGCAACGAAATGACTCCAGAGCATGTAAAAACCCGCTTACAACGAAATGCCTTCAGAGCACTTAAAAACCCGCTTGCAACGAAATGACTCCAGCGCACTTAAAAACCCGCTTGCAACGAAATGAATCCAGAACACATAAAAACCCGCTTGCAACAAAATGACTCCAGAGCACTTAAAAACCCGCTTGCAACGAAATGACTCCAGAGCACTTAAAAACCCGCTTGCAACGAAATGAGTCCAGAACACTTAAAAACCCGCTTGCAACGAAATGACTCCAGAGCACTTAAAAACCCGCTTGCAACGAAATGACTCCAGAGCACTTAAAAACCCGCTTGCAACGAAATGATTCCAGAGCACTTAAAAACCCGCTTGCAACGAAATGACTCCAGAGCACTTAAAAACCTGCTTGCAACGAAATGACTCCAGAGCACTTAAAAAACCTGCTCTCAGTGAAATGTCTGAGAAGTATGTAAAAACCCGCTTGCAACGAAATGACTCCAGAGCACTTAAAAACCCGCTTGCAACGAAATGACTCCAGAGCACTTAAACACCCGCTTGAAACGAAATGACTCCAGAGCACTTAAAAACCCGCTTGCAACGAAATGACTCCAGAGTACTTAAAAACCCGCTTGCAACGAAATGACTCCAGAGCACTTAAAAACCAGCTTGCAACGAAATGAATCCAGAACACTTAAATACCCGCTTGCAACGAAATGACTCCAGAGCACTTAAAAACCCGCTTGCAACGAAGTGACTCCAGAACTTAAAAACCCGCTTGCAACGAAATGACTCCAGAGCACTTAAAAACCCGCTTGCAACGAAATGACTCCAGAGCACTTAAAAACCCGCTTGCAACGAAATGACTCCAGAGCACGTAAAAACCAGCTTGCAACGAAATGACTCCAGAGCACTTAAAAACCCGCTTGCAACGAAATGACTCCAGAGTACTTAAAAACCCGCTTGCAACGAAATGACTCCAGAGCACTTAAAAACCCGCTTGCAACGAAATGACTCCAGAGTACTTAAAAACCCGCTTGCAACGAAATGACAACCAGAGCACTTAAAAAACCCGCTTCCAGTGAAATGTCTGAGAAGTATGTAAAAACCCGCTTGCAACGAAATGACTCCAGAGCACGTAAAAACCAGCTTGCAACGAAATGAATCCAGAGCACTTAAAAACCCGCTTGCAACGAAATGACTCCAGAGTACTTAAAAACCCGCTTGCAACAAAATGACTCCAGAGCACTTAAAAACCTGCTTTCAACGAAATGACTCCAGAACACTTAAATACCCGCTTGCAACGAAATGACTCCAGAGCACTTAAACACCCGCTTGCAACGAAATGACTCCAGAGCACTTAAAAACCGCTTGCAACGAAATGACTCCAGAGCACTTAAAAACCCGCTTGCAACGAAATGACTCCAGAGCACTTAAAAACCCGCTTGCAACGAAATGACTGCAGAGTACTTAAAATCCCGCTTGCAACGAAATGACTCCAGAGCACTTAAAAAACTCGTTTCCACTTAAATGTCAGAGAAGTATGTAAAAACCCGCTTGCAACGAAATGACTCGAGAGCATGTAAAAAACGCTTGCAACGAAATGACTCCAGAGCACTTAAAAACCCGCTTGCAACGAAATGACTCCAGAGCACTTAAAAAACCCGCTTCCAGTGAAATGTCTGAGAAGTATGTAAAAACCCGCTTGCAACGAAATGACTCCAGAGCACTTAAAAACCAGCTTGCGACGAAATGACTCCAGAGCACTTAAAAACCAGCTTGCAACGAAATGACTCCAGAGCACGTAAAAACCCACTTGCAACGAAATGACTCCAGAGCACTTAAAAACCCGCTTGCAACGAAATGAATCCAGAACACATAAAAACCCGCATGCAACGAAATGACTCCAGAGCACTTAAAAAACCCGCTTCCAGTGAAATGTCTGAGAAGTATGTAAAAACCCGCTTGCAACGAAATGACTCCAGAGCACTTAAAAACCCGCGTGCAACGAAATGACTCCAGAGTACTTAAAAACCCGCTTGCAACGAAATGACTCCAGAGCACTTAAAAACCCGCTTGCAACGAAATGAATCCAGAACACATAAAAACCCGCGTGCAACGAAATGACTCCAGAGCACTTAAAAATCCGCTTCCAGTGAAATGTCAGAGAAGTATGTAAAAACCCGCTTGCAACGAAATGACTCCAGAGCACTTAAAAACCCGCTTACAACGAAATGCCTTCAGAGCACTTAAAAACCCGCTTGCAACAAAATGACTCCAGAGCACTTAAAAACCCGCTTGCAACGAAATGACTCCAGAGCACTAAAAAACCCGCTTGCAACGAAATGACTCCAGAGCACTTAAAAACCCGCTTGCAACGAAATGACTCCAGAGCACTTAAAAACCCGCTTGCAACGAAATGACTCCAGAGCACTTAAAAAACCTGCTCTCATTGAAATGTCTGAGAAGTATGTAAAAACCCGCTTGCAACGAAATGACTCCAGAGCACTTAAAAACCCGCTTGCAACGAAATGACTCCAGAGCACTTAAATACCCGCTTGCAACGAAATGACTCCAGAGTACTTAAAAACCCGCTTGCAACAAAATGACTCAAGAACACTTAAAAACCTGCTTGCAACGAAATGACTCCAGAGCACTTAAAAAACCCGCTTCCAGTGAAATGTCTGAGAAGTATGTAAAAACCCGCTTGCAACGAAATGACTCCAGAGCACTTAAAAACCCGCTTGCAACGAAATGACTCCAGAGCACTTAAATACCCGCTTGCAACGAAATGACTCCAGAGTACTTAAAAACCCGCTTGCAACGAAATGACTCCAGAGCACTTAAAAAACCCGCTTCCAGTGAAATGTCTGAGAAGTATGTAAAAACCCGCTTGCAACGAAATGACTCGAGAGCATATAAAAAACGATGCAACGAAATGACTCCAGAGTACTTAAAAACCCGCTTGCAACGAAATGCCTACAGAGCACTTAAAAAACCCGCTTCCAGTGAAATGTCTGAGAAGTATGTAAAAACCCGCTTGCAACGAAATGACTCGAGAGCATGTAAAAAACGCTTGCAACGAAATGACTCCAGAGTACTTAAAAACCCGCTTGCAACGAAATGACTCCAGAGCACGTAAAAACCCACTTGCAACGAAATGACTCCAGAGCACTTAAAAACCCGCTTACAACGAAATGCCTTCAGAGCACTTAAAAACCCCCTTGCAACGAAATGACTCCAGAGCACTTAAAAACCCGCTTGCAACGAAATGACTCCAGAGCACTTAAACACCCGCTTGGAACGAAATGACTCCAGAGCACTTAAAAACCAGCTTGCAACGAAATGACTCCAGAGTACTTAAAAACCCGCTTGCAACGAAATGACTCCAGAGCACTTAAAAAACCCGCTTCCAGTGAAATGTCTGAGAAGTATGTAAAAACCCGCTTGCAACGAAATGACTCCAGAGCACTTAAAAAACTCGTTTCCAGTTAAATGTCAGAGAAGTATGTAAAAACCCGCTTGCAACGAAATGACTCGAGAGCATGTAAAAAACGATGCAACGAAATGACTCCAGAGTACTTAAAAACCCGCTTGCAACGAAATGCCTACAGAGCACTTAAAAAACCCGCTTCCAGTGAAATGTCTGAGAAGTATGTAAAAACCCGCTTGCAACGAAATGACTCCAGAATACGTAAAAACCCGCTTGCAACGAAAAGACTCCAGAGCACTTAAAAACCCGCTTACAACGAAATGCCTTCAGAGCACTTAAAAACCCGCTTGCAACGAAATGACTCCAGAGTACTTAAAAACCCGCTTGCAACGAAATGACTCCAGAGCACTTAAAAACCCGCTTGCAAAGAAATGAATCCAGAACACATAAAAACCCGCATGCAACGAAATGACTCCAGGGCACTTAAAAACCCGCTTGCAACGAAATGACTCCTGAGCACTTAAACACCCGCTTGCAACGAAATTACTCCAGAGCACTTAAAAACCCGCTTGAAACGAAATGACTCCAGAGCACTTAAACACCGGCTTGCAACGAAATGACTCCAGAGCACTTAAAAACCCGCTTGCAACGAAATGACTCCAGAGCACTTAAAAAACAAGCTTCCAGTGAAATGTCTGAGAAGTATGTAAAAACCCGCTTGCAACGAAATGACTCCAGAGCATGTAAAAAACGCTTGCAACGAAATGACTCCAGAGGACTTAAAAACCCGCTTGCAACGAAATGCCTACAGAGCACTTAAAAAACCCGCTTCCAGTGAAATGTATGAGAAGTATGTAAAAACCCGCTTGCAACGAAATGACTCCAGAACACGTAAAAACCCGCTTGCAACGAAATGACTCCAGAGCACTTAAAAACACGCTTACAACGAAATGCCTTCAGAGCACTTAAAAACCCGCGTGCAACGAAATGACTCCAGAGTACTTAAAAACCCGCTTGCAACGAAATGACTCCAGAGCACTTAAAAACCCGCTTGCAACGAAATGAATCCAGAACACATAAAAACCCGCATGCAACGAAATGACTCCAGAGCACTTAAAAATCCGCTTCCAGTGAAATGTCAGAGAAGTATGTAAAAACCCGCTTGCAACGAAATGACTCCAGAATACGTAAAAACCCGCTTGCAACGAAAAGACTCCAGAGCACTTAAAAACCCGCTTACAATGAAATGCCTTCAGAGCACTTAAAAACCCGCTTGCAACGAAATGACTCCAGAGTACTTAAAAACCCGCTTGCAACGAAATGACTCCAGAGCACTTAAAAACCGCTTGCAACGAAATGAATCCAGAACACATAAAAACCCGCATGCAACGAAATGACTCCAGAGCACTTAAAAACCCGCTTGCAACGAAATGACTCCTGAGCACTTAAACACCCGCTTGCAACGAAATTACTCCAGATCACTTAAAAACCCGCTTGAAACGAAATGACTCCAGAGCACTTAAACACCGGCTTGCAACGAAATGACTCCAGAGCACTTAAAAACCCGCTTGCAACGAAATGACTCCAGAGCACTTAAAAAACAAGCTTCCAGTGAAATGTCTGAGAAGTATGTAAAAACCCGCTTGCAACGAAATGACTCCAGAGCATGTAAAAAACGCTTGCAACGAAATGACTCCAGAGGACTTAAAAACCCGCTTGCAACGAAATGCCTACAGAGCACTTAAAAAACCCGCTTCCAGTGAAATGTCTGAGAAGTATGTAAAAACCCGCTTGCAACGAAATGACTCCAGAACACGTAAAAACCCGCTTGCAACAAAATGACTCCAGAGCACTTAAAAACCCGATTGCAACGAAATGACTCCAGAGCACTTAAACACCCGCTTGGAACGAAATGACTCCAGAGCACTTAAAAACCCGCTTGCAACGAAATGACTCCAGAGCACTTAAAAACCCGCTTGCAACGAAATGACTCCAGAGCACTTAAAAACCCGCTTGCAACGAAATGACTCCAGAGCACTTAAAAACCCGCTTGCAACGAAATGACTCCAGAGCACTTAAAAACCCGCTTGCAACGAAATGACTCCAGAGTACTTAAAAACCCGCTTGCAACGAAATGACTCCAGAGCACTTAAAAACCCGCTTGCAACGAAATGACTCCAGAACACTTAAAAACCCGCTTGCAACGAAATGACTCCAGAGCACTAAAAAACCCGCTTGCAACGAAATGACTCCAGAGCACTTAAAAATCCGCTGGCAACGAAATTACTCCAGAGCACTTAAAAACCCGCTTGCAACGAAATGACTCCAGAGCACTTAAAAACCCGCTTGCAACGAAATGACTCCAGAGCACTTAAAAAACCTGCTCTCATTGAAATGTCTGAGAAGTATGTAAAAACCCGCTTGCAACGAAATGACTCCAGAGCACTTAAAAACCCGCTTGCAACGAAATGACTCCAGAGCACTTAAATACCCGCTTGCAACGAAATGACTCCAGAGTACTTAAAAACCCGCTTGCAACAAAATGACTCCAGAACACTTAAAAACCTGCTTGCAACGAAATGACTCCAGAGCACTTAAAAAACCCGCTTCCAGTGAAATGTCTGAGAAGTATGTAAAAACCCGCTTGCAACGAAATGACTCCAGAGCACTTAAAAACCCGCTTGCAACGAAATGACTCCAGAGCACTTAAATACCCGCTTGCAACGAAATGACTCCAGAGTACTTAAAAACCCGCTTGCAACGAAATGACTCCAGAGCACTTAAAAAACCCGCTTCCAGTGAAATGTCTGAGAAGTATGTAAAAACCCGCTTGCAACGAAATGACTCGAGAGCATATAAAAAACGATGCAACGAAATGACTCCAGAGTACTTAAAAACCCGCTTGCAACGAAATGCCTACAGAGCACTTAAAAAACCCGCTTCCAGTGAAATGTCTGAGAAGTATGTAAAAACCCGCTTTCAACGAAATGACTCGAGAGCATGTAAAAAACGCTTGCAACGAAATGACTCCAGAGCACTTAAAAACCCGCTTGCAACGAAATGACTCCAGAGCACGTAAAAACCCACTTGCAACGAAATGACTCCAGAGCACTTAAAAACCCGCTTACAACGAAATGCCTTCAGAGCACTTAAAAACCCCCTTGCAACGAAATGACTCCAGAGCACTTAAAAACCCGCTTGCAACGAAATGACTCCAGAGCACTTAAACACCCGCTTGGAACGAAATGACTCCAGAGCACTTAAAAACCAGCTTGCAACGAAATGACTCCAGAGTACTTAAAAACCCGCTTGCAACGAAATGACTCCAGAGCACTTAAAAAACCCGCTTCCAGTGAAATGTCTGAGAAGTATGTAAAAACCCGCTTGCAACGAAATGACTCCAGAGCACTTAAAAAACTCGTTTCCAGTTAAATGTCAGAGAAGTATGTAAAAACCCGCTTGCAACGAAATGACTCGAGAGCATGTAAAAAACGATGCAACGAAATGACTCCAGAGTACTTAAAAACCCACTTGCAACGAAATGCCTACAGAGCACTTAAAAAACCCGCTTCCAGTGAAATGTCTGAGAAGTATGTAAAAACCCGCTTGCAACGAAATGACTCCAGAATACGTAAAAACCCGCTTGCAACGAAAAGACTCCAGAGCACTTAAAAACCCGCTTACAACAAAATGCCTTCAGAGCACTTAAAAACCCGCTTGCAACGAAATGACTCCAGAGTACTTAAAAACCCGCTTGCAACCAAATGACTCCAGAGCACTTAAAAACCCGCTTGCAACGAAATGAATCCAGAACACATAAAAACCCGCATGCAACGAAATGACTCCAGAGCACTTAAAAACCCGCTTGCAACGAAATGACTCCTGAGCACTTAAACACCCGCTTGCAACGAAATTACTCCAGAGCACTTAAAAACCCGCTTGAAACGAAATGACTCCAGAGCACTTAAACACCGGCTTGCAACGAAATGACTCCAGAGCACTTAAAAACCCGCTTGCAACGAAATGACTCCAGAGCACTTAAAAAACAAGCTTCCAGTGAAATGTCTGAGAAGTATGTAAAAACCCGCTTGCAACGAAATGACTCCAGAGCATGTAAAAAACGCTTGCAACGAAATGACTCCAGAGGACTTAAAAACCCGCTTGCAACGAAATGCCTACAGAGCACTTAAAAAACCCGCTTCCAGTGAAATGTATGAGAAGTATGTAAAAACCCGCTTGCAACGAAATGACTCCAGAACACGTAAAAACCCGCTTGCAACGAAATGACTCCAGAGCACTTAAAAACACGCTTACAACGAAATGCCTTCAGAGCACTTAAAAACCCGCGTGCAACGAAATGACTCCAGAGTACTTAAAAACCCGCTTGCAACGAAATGACTCCAGAGCACTTAAAAACCCGCTTGCAACGAAATGAGTCCAGAACACTTAAAAACCCGCTTGCAACGAAATGACTCCAGAGCACTTAAAAACCCGCTTGCAACGAAATGACTCCAGAGCACTTAAAAACCCGCTTGCAACGAAATGATTCCAGAGCACTTAAAAACCCGCTTGCAACGAAATGACTCCAGAGCACTTAAAAACCTGCTTGCAACGAAATGACTCCAGAGCACTTAAAAAACCTGCTCTCAGTGAAATGTCTGAGAAGTATGTAAAAACCCGCTTGCAACGAAATGACTCCAGAGCACTTAAAAACCCGCTTGCAACGAAATGACTCCAGAGCACTTAAACACCCGCTTGAAACGAAATGACTCCAGAGCACTTAAAAACCCGCTTGCAACGAAATGACTCCAGAGTACTTAAAAACCCGCTTGCAACGAAATGACTCCAGAGCACTTAAAAACCAGCTTGCAACGAAATGAATCCAGAACACTTAAATACCCGCTTGCAACGAAATGACTCCAGAGCACTTAAAAACCCGCTTGCAACGAAGTGACTCCAGAAGACTTAAAAACCCGCTTGCAACGAAATGACTCCAGAGCACTTAAAAACCCGCTTGCAACGAAATGACTCCAGAGCACTTAAAAACCCGCTTGCAACGAAATGACTCCAGAGCACGTAAAAACCAGCTTGCAACGAAATGACTCCAGAGCACTTAAAAACCCGCTTGCAACGAAATGACTCCAGAGTACTTAAAAACCCGCTTGCAACGAAATGACTCCAGAGCACTTAAAAACCCGCTTGCAACGAAATGACTCCAGAGTACTTAAAAACCCGCTTGCAACGAAATGACAACCAGAGCACTTAAAAAACCCGCTTCCAGTGAAATGTCTGAGAAGTATGTAAAAACCCGCTTGCAACGAAATGACTCCAGAGCACGTAAAAACCAGCTTGCAACGAAATGAATCCAGAGCACTTAAAAACCCGCTTGCAACGAAATGACTCCAGAGTACTTAAAAACCCGCTTGCAACAAAATGACTCCAGAGCACTTAAAAACCTGCTTTCAACGAAATGACTCCAGAACACTTAAATACCCGCTTGCAACGAAATGACTCCAGAGCACTTAAACACCCGCTTGCAACGAAATGACTCCAGAGCACTTAAAAACCCGCTTGCAACGAAATGACTCCAGAGCACTTAAAAACCCGCTTGCAACGAAATGACTCCAGAGCACTTAAAAACCCGCTTGCAACGAAATGACTGCAGAGTACTTAAAATCCCGCTTGCAACGAAATGACTCCAGAGCACTTAAAAAACTCGTTTCCACTTAAATGTCAGAGAAGTATGTAAAAACCCGCTTGCAACGAAATGACTCGAGAGCATGTAAAAAACGCTTGCAACGAAATGACTCCAGAGCACTTAAAAACCCGCTTGCAACGAAATGACTCCAGAGCACTTAAAAAACCCGCTTCCAGTGAAATGTCTGAGAAGTATGTAAAAACCCGCTTGCAACGAAATGACTCCAGAGCACTTAAAAACCAGCTTGCGACGAAATGACTCCAGAGCACTTAAAAACCAGCTTGCAACGAAATGACTCCAGAGCACGTAAAAACCCACTTGCAACGAAATGACTCCAGAGCACTTAAAAACCCGCTTGCAACGAAATGAATCCAGAACACATAAAAACCCGCATGCAACGAAATGACTCCAGAGCACTTAAAAAACCCGCTTCCAGTGAAATGTCTGAGAAGTATGTAAAAACCCGCTTGCAACGAAATGACTCCAGAGCACTTAAAAACCCGCGTGCAACGAAATGACTCCAGAGTACTTAAAAACCCGCTTGCAACGAAATGACTCCAGAGCACTTAAAAACCCGCTTGCAACGAAATGAATCCAGAACACATAAAAACCCGCGTGCAACGAAGTGACTCCAGAGCACTTAAAAATCCGCTTCCAGTGAAATGTCAGAGAAGTATGTAAAAACCCGCTTGCAACGAAATGACTCCAGAGCACTTAAAAACCCGCTTACAACGAAATGCCTTCAGAGCACTTAAAAACCCGCTTGCAACGAAATGACTCCAGAGCACTTAAAAACCCGCTTGCAACGAAATGACTCCAGAGCACTAAAAAACCCGCTTGCAACGAAATGACTCCAGAGCACTTAAAAACCCGCTTGCAACGAAATGACTCCAGAGCACTTAAAAACCCGCTTGCAACGAAATGATTCCAGAGCACTTAAAAACCCGCTTGCAACGAAATGACTCCAGAGCACTTAAAAACCTGCTTGCAACGAAATGACTCCAGAGCACTTAAAAAACCTGCTCTCAGTGAAATGTCTGAGAAGTATGTAAAAACCCGCTTGCAACGAAATGACTCCAGAGCACTTAAAAACCCGCTTGCAACGAAATGACTCCAGAGCACTTAAACACCCGCTTGAAACGAAATGACTCCAGAGCACTTAAAAACCCGCTTGCAACGAAATGACTCCAGAGTACTTAAAAACCCGCTTGCAACGAAATGACTCCAGAGCACTTAAAAACCAGCTTGCAACGAAATGAATCCAGAACACTTAAATACCCGCTTGCAACGAAATGACTCCAGAGCACTTAAAAACCCGCTTGCAACGAAGTGACTCCAGAAGACTTAAAAACCCGCTTGCAACGAAATGACTCCAGAGCACTTAAAAACCCGCTTGCAACGAAATGACTCCAGAGCACTTAAAAACCCGCTTGCAACGAAATGACTCCAGAGCACGTAAAAACCAGCTTGCAACGAAATGACTCCAGAGCACTTAAAAACCCGCTTGCAACGAAATGACTCCAGAGTACTTAAAAACCCGCTTGCAACGAAATGACTCCAGAGCACTTAAAAACCCGCTTGCAACGAAATGACTCCAGAGTACTTAAAAACCCGCTTGCAACGAAATGACAACCAGAGCACTTAAAAAACCCGCTTCCAGTGAAATGTCTGAGAAGTATGTAAAAACCCGCTTGCAACGAAATGACTCCAGAGCACGTAAAAACCAGCTTGCAACGAAATGAATCCAGAGCACTTAAAAACCCGCTTGCAACGAAATGACTCCAGAGTACTTAAAAACCCGCTTGCAACAAAATGACTCCAGAGCACTTAAAAACCTGCTTTCAACGAAATGACTCCAGAACACTTAAATACCCGCTTGCAACGAAATGACTCCAGAGCACTTAAACACCCGCTTGCAACGAAATGACTCCAGAGCACTTAAAAACCCGCTTGCAACGAAATGACTCCAGAGCACTTAAAAACCCGCTTGCAACGAAATGACTCCAGAGCACTTAAAAACCCGCTTGCAACGAAATGACTGCAGAGTACTTAAAAACCCGCTTGCAACGAAATGACTCCAGAGCACTTAAAAAACTCGTTTCCACTTAAATGTCAGAGAAGTATGTAAAAACCCGCTTGCAACGAAATGACTCGAGAGCATGTAAAAAACGCTTGCAACGAAATGACTCCAGAGCACTTAAAAACCCGCTTGCAACGAAATGACTCCAGAGCACTTAAAAAACCCGCTTCCAGTGAAATGTCTGAGAAGTATGTAAAAACCCGCTTGCAACGAAATGTCTCCAGAGCACTTAAAAACCAGCTTGCGACGAAATGACTCCAGAGCACTTAAAAACCAGCTTGCAACGAAATGACTCCAGAGCACGTAAAAACCCACTTGCAACGAAATGACTCCAGAGCACTTAAAAACCCGCTTACAACGAAATGCCTTCAGAGCACTTAAAAACCCGCTTGGAACGAAATGACTCCAGAGCACTTAAAAACCCGCTTGCAACGAAATGACTCCAGAGCACTTAAAAAACCCGCTTGCAACGAAATTACTCCAGAGCACTTAAAAACCCGCTTGCAACGAAATGACTCCAGAGCACTTAAAAACCCGCTTGCACTGAAATGACTCCAGAGCACTAAAAAAACCCGCTTGCAACGAAATGACTCCAGAGCACTTAAAAACCCGCTTGCAACGAAATGACTCCAGAGTACTTAAAAACCCGCTTGCAACGAAATGACTCCAGAGCACTTAAAAAACACGCTTCCAGTGAAATGTCTGAGAAGTATGTAAAAACCCGCTTGCAACGAAATGACTCCAGAGCACTTATAAACCTCGCTTCCAGTTAAATGTCAGAGAAGTATGTAAAAACCCGCTTGCAACGAAATGACTCCAGAGCATGTAAAACCCGCTTGCAACGAAATGACTCCAGAGTACTTAAAAACCCGCTTGCAACGAAATGCCTACAGAGCACTTAAAAAACCCGCTTCCAGTGAAATGTCTGAAAAGTATGTAAAAACCCGCTTGCAACGAAATGAATCCAGAACACGTAAAAACCCGCTTGCAACGAAATGACTCCAGAGCACTTAAAAACCCGCTTACAACGAAATGCCTTCAGAGCACTTAAAAACCCGCTTGCAACGAAATGACTCCAGAGCACTTAAAAACCCGCTTGCAACGAAATGAATCCAGAACACATAAAAACCCGCTTGCAACGAAATGACTCCAGAGTACTTAAAAACCCGCTTACAACGAAATGCCTTCAGAGCACTTAAAAACGCACTTGCAACGAAATGACTCCACAGCACTTAAAAACCCGCTTGCAACGAAATGACTCCAGAGCACTTAAAAATCCGCTTGCAACGAAATGACTCCAGAGCACTTAAAAACCCGCTTGCAACGAAATGACTCCAGAGCACTTAAAAACCCGCTTGGAACGAAATGACTCCAGAGCACTTAAAAACCCGCTTGCAACGAAATGACTCCAGAGCACTTAAAAAACCTGCTCTCAGTGAAATGTCTGAGAAGTATGTAAAAACCCGCTTGCAACGAAATGACTCCAGAGCACTTAAAAACCCGCTTTCAACGAAATGAATCCAGAACACATAAAAACCCGCTTGCAACGAAATGACTCCAGAGCACTTAAAAACCCGCTTACAACGAAATGCCTTCACAGCACTTAAAAACGCGCTTGCAACGAAATGACTCCAGAGCACTTAAAAACCCGCTTGCAACGAAATGACTCCAGAGCAGTTAAAAACCCGCTTGCAACGAAATGACTCCAGAGCACTTAAAAACCCGCTTGCAACGAAATGACTCCCGAGGACTTAAAAACCCGCTTGCAATGAAATGACTCGAGAGCACTTAAAAACCCGCTTGCAACGAAATGACTCCAGAGCACTTAAAAACCCGCTTGCAAAGAAATGACTCCAGAGCACTTAAAAACCCGCTTGCAACGAAATGACAACCAGAGCACTTAAAAAACCCGCTTCCAGTGAAATGTCTGAGAAGTATGTAAAAACCCGCTTGCAACGAAATGACTCCAGAGCACGTAAAAACCAGCTTGCAACGAAATGAATCCAGAGCACTTAAAAACCCGCTTGCAACGAAATGACTCCAGAGTACTTAAAAACCCGCTTGCAACAAAATGACTCCAGAGCACTTAAAAACCTGCTTTCAACGAAATGACTCCAGAACACTTAAATACCCGCTTGCAACGAAATGACTCCAGAGCACTTAAACACCCGCTTGCAACGAAATGACTCCAGAGCACTTAAAAACCCGCTTGCAACGAAATGACTCCAGAGCACTTAAAAACCCGCTTGCAACGAAATGACTCCAGAGCACTTAAAAACCCGCTTGCAACGAAATGACTGCAGAGTACTTAAAAACCCGCTTGCAACGAAATGACTCCAGAGCACTTAAAAAACTCGTTTCCACTTAAATGTCAGAGAAGTATGTAAAAACCCGCTTGCAACGAAATGACTCGAGAGCATGTAAAAAACGCTTGCAACGAAATGACTCCAGAGCACTTAAAAACCCGCTTGCAACGAAATGACTCCAGAGCACTTAAAAAACCCGCTTCCAGTGAAATGTCTGAGAAGTATGTAAAAACCCGCTTGCAACGAAATGACTCCAGAGCACTTAAAAACCAGCTTGCGACGAAATGACTCCAGAGCACTTAAAAACCAGCTTGCAACGAAATGACTCCAGAGCACGTAAAAACCCACTTGCAACGAAATGACTCCAGAGCACTTAAAAACCCGCTTACAACGAAATGCCTTCAGAGCACTTAAAAACCCGCTTGGAACGAAATGACTCCAGAGCACTTAAAAACCCGCTTGCAACGAAATGACTCCAGAGCACTTAAAAAACCCGCTTGCAACGAAATTACTCCAGAGCACTTAAAAACCCGCTTGCAACGAAATGACTCCAGAGCACTTAAAAACCCGCTTGCACTGAAATGACTCCAGAGCACTAAAAAAACCCGCTTGCAACGAAATGACTCCAGAGCACTTAAAAACCCGCTTGCAACGAAATGACTCCAGAGTACTTAAAAACCCGCTTGCAACGAAATGACTCCAGAGCACTTAAAAAACCCGCTTCCAGTGAAATGTCTGAGAAGTATGTAAAAACCCGCTTGCAACGAAATGACTCCAGAGCACTTATAAACCTCGCTTCCAGTTAAATGTCAGAGAAGTATGTAAAAACCCGCTTGCAACGAAATGACTCCAGAGCATGTAAAACCCGCTTGCAACGAAATGACTCCAGAGTACTTAAAAACCCGCTTGCAACGAAATGCCTACAGAGCACTTAAAAAACCCGCTTCCAGTGAAATGTCTGAAAAGTGTGTAAAAACCCGCTTGCAACGAAATGAATCCAGAACACGTAAAAACCCGCTTGCAACGAAATGACTCCAGAGCACTTAAAAACCCGCTTACAACGAAATGCCTTCAGAGCACTTAAAAACCCGCTTGCAACGAAATGACTCCAGAGCACTTAAAAACCCGCTTGCAACGAAATGAATCCAGAACACATAAAAACCCGCTTGCAACGAAATGACTCCAGAGTACTTAAAAACCCGCTTACAACGAAATGCCTTCAGAGCACTTAAAAACGCACTTGCAACGAAATGACTCCACAGCACTTAAAAACCCGCTTGCAACGAAATGACTCCAGAGCACTTAAAAATCCGCTTGCAACGAAATGACTCCAGAGCACTTAAAAACCCGCTTGCAACGAAATGACTCCAGAGCACTTAAAAACCCGCTTGGAACGAAATGACTCCAGAGCACTTAAAAACCCGCTTGCAACGAAATGACTCCAGAGCACTTAAAAAACCTGCTCTCAGTGAAATGTCTGAGAAGTATGTAAAAACCCGCTTGCAACGAAATGACTCCAGAGCACTTAAAAACCCGCTTTCAACGAAATGAATCCAGAACACATAAAAACCCGCTTGCAACGAAATGACTCCAGAGCACTTAAAAACCCGCTTACAACGAAATGCCTTCACAGCACTTAAAAACGCGCTTGCAACGAAATGACTCCAGAGCACTTAAAAACCCGCTTGCAACGAAATGACTCCAGAGCAGTTAAAAACCCGCTTGCAACGAAATGACTCCAGAGCACTTAAAAACCCGCTTGCAACGAAATGACTCCCGAGGACTTAAAAACCCGCTTGCAATGAAATGACTCGAGAGCACTTAAAAACCCGCTTGCAACGAAATGACTCCAGAGCACTTAAAAACCCGCTTGCAAAGAAATGACTCCAGAGCACTTAAAAACCCGCTTGCAACGAAATGACAACCAGAGCACTTAAAAAACCCGCTTCCAGTGAAATGTCTGAGAAGTATGTAAAAACCCGCTTGCAACGAAATGACTCCAGAGCACGTAAAAACCAGCTTGCAACGAAATGAATCCAGAGCACTTAAAAACCCGCTTGCAACGAAATGACTCCAGAGTACTTAAAAACCCGCTTGCAACGAAATGACTCCAGAGTACTTAAAAACCCGCTTGCAACGAAATGACTCCAGAGCACTTAAAAACCCGCTTGCAACGAAATGAATCCAGAACACATAAAAACCCGCATGCAACGAAATGACTCCAGAGCACTTAAAAACCCGCTTGCAACGAAATGACTCCTGAGCACTTAAACACCCGCTTGCAACGAAATTACTCCAGAGCACTTAAAAACCCGCTTGAAACGAAATGACTCCAGAGCACTTAAACACCGGCTTGCAACGAAATGACTCCAGAGCACTTAAAAACCCGCTTGCAACGAAATGACTCCAGAGCACTTAAAAAACAAGCTTCCAGTGAAATGTCTGAGAAGTATGTAAAAACCCGCTTGCAACGAAATGACTCCAGAGCATGTAAAAAACGCTTGCAACGAAATGACTCCAGAGGACTTAAAAACCCGCTTGCAACGAAATGCCTACAGAGCACTTAAAAAACCCGCTTCCAGTGAAATGTATGAGAAGTATGTAAAAACCCGCTTGCAACGAAATGACTCCAGAACACGTAAAAACCCGCTTGCAACGAAATGACTCCAGAGCACTTAAAAACACGCTTACAACGAAATGCCTTCAGAGCACTTAAAAACCCGCGTGCAACGAAATGACTCCAGAGTACTTAAAAACCCGCTTGCAACGAAATGACTCCAGAGCACTTAAAAACCCGCTTGCAACGAAATGAATCCAGAACACATAAAAACCCGCATGCAACGAAATGACTCCAGAGCTCTTAAAAATCCGCTTCCAGTGAAATGTCAGAGAAGTATGTAAAAACCCGCTTGCAACGAAATGACTCCAGAGCATGTAAAAACCCGCTTGCAACGAAATGACTCCAGCGCACTTAAAAACCCGCTTGCAACGAAATGAATCCAGAACACATAAAAACCCGCTTGCAACAAAATGACTCCAGAGCACTTAAAAACCCGCTTGCAACGAAATGACTCCAGAGCACTTAAAAACCCGCTTGCAACGAAATGAGTCCAGAACACTTAAAAACCCGCTTGCAACGAAATGACTCCAGAGCACTTAAAAACCCGCTTGCAACGAAATGACTCCAGAGCACTTAAAAACCCGCTTGCAACGAAATGATTCCAGAGCACTTAAAAACCCGCTTGCAACGAAATGACTCCAGAGCACTTAAAAACCTGCTTGCAACGAAATGACTCCAGAGCACTTAAAAAACCTGCTCTCAGTGAAATGTCTGAGAAGTATGTAAAAACCCGCTTGCAACGAAATGACTCCAGAGCACTTAAAAACCCGCTTGCAACGAAATGACTCCAGAGCACTTAAACACCCGCTTGAAACGAAATGACTCCAGAGCACTTAAAAACCCGCTTGCAACGAAATGACTCCAGAGTACTTAAAAACCCGCTTGCAACGAAATGACTCCAGAGCACTTAAAAACCAGCTTGCAACGAAATGAATCCAGAACACTTAAATACCCGCTTGCAACGAAATGACTCCAGAGCACTTAAAAACCCGCTTGCAACGAAGTGACTCCAGAAGACTTAAAAACCCGCTTGCAACGAAATGACTCCAGAGCACTTAAAAACCCGCTTGCAACGAAATGACTCCAGAGCACTTAAAAACCCGCTTGCAACGAAATGACTCCAGAGCACGTAAAAACCAGCTTGCAACGAAATGACTCCAGAGCACTTAAAAACCCGCTTGCAACGAAATGACTCCAGAGTACTTAAAAACCCGCTTGCAACGAAATGACTCCAGAGCACTTAAAAACCCGCTTGCAACGAAATGACTCCAGAGTACTTAAAAACCCGCTTGCAACGAAATGACAACCAGAGCACTTAAAAAACCCGCTTCCAGTGAAATGTCTGAGAAGTATGTAAAAACCCGCTTGCAACGAAATGACTCCAGAGCACGTAAAAACCAGCTTGCAACGAAATGAATCCAGAGCACTTAAAAACCCGCTTGCAACGAAATGACTCCAGAGTACTTAAAAACCCGCTTGCAACAAAATGACTCCAGAGCACTTAAAAACCTGCTTTCAACGAAATGACTCCAGAACACTTAAATACCCGCTTGCAACGAAATGACTCCAGAGCACTTAAACACCCGCTTGCAACGAAATGACTCCAGAGCACTTAAAAACCCGCTTGCAACGAAATGACTCCAGAGCACTTAAAAACCCGCTTGCAACGAAATGACTCCAGAGCACTTAAAAACCCGCTTGCAACGAAATGACTGCAGAGTACTTAAAATCCCGCTTGCAACGAAATGACTCCAGAGCACTTAAAAAACTCGTTTCCACTTAAATGTCAGAGAAGTATGTAAAAACCCGCTTGCAACGAAATGACTCGAGAGCATGTAAAAAACGCTTGCAACGAAATGACTCCAGAGCACTTAAAAACCCGCTTGCAACGAAATGACTCCAGAGCACTTAAAAAACCCGCTTCCAGTGAAATGTCTGAGAAGTATGTAAAAACCCGCTTGCAACGAAATGACTCCAGAGCACTTAAAAACCAGCTTGCGACGAAATGACTCCAGAGCACTTAAAAACCAGCTTGCAACGAAATGACTCCAGAGCACGTAAAAACCCACTTGCAACGAAATGACTCCAGAGCACTTAAAAACCCGCTTGCAACGAAATGAATCCAGAACACATAAAAACCCGCATGCAACGAAATGACTCCAGAGCACTTAAAAAACCCGCTTCCAGTGAAATGTCTGAGAAGTATGTAAAAACCCGCTTGCAACGAAATGACTCCAGAGCACTTAAAAACCCGCGTGCAACGAAATGACTCCAGAGTACTTAAAAACCCGCGTGCAACGAAATGACTCCAGAGCACTTAAAAACCCGCTTGCAACGAAATGAATCCAGAACACATAAAAACCCGCGTGCAACGAAGTGACTCCAGAGCACTTAAAAATCCGCTTCCAGTGAAATGTCAGAGAAGTATGTAAAAACCCGCTTGCAACGAAATGACTCCAGAGCACTTAAAAACCCGCTTACAACGAAATGCCTTCAGAGCACTTAAAAACCCGCTTGCAACGAAATGACTCCAGAGCACTTAAAAACCCGCTTGCAACGAAATGACTCCAGAGCACTAAAAAACCCGCTTGCAACGAAATGACTCCAGAGCACTTAAAAACCCGCTTGCAACGAAATGACTCCAGAGCACTTAAAAACCCGCTTGCAACGAAATGATTCCAGAGCACTTAAAAACCCGCTTGCAACGAAATGACTCCAGAGCACTTAAAAACCTGCTTGCAACGAAATGACTCCAGAGCACTTAAAAAACCTGCTCTCAGTGAAATGTCTGAGAAGTATGTAAAAACCCGCTTGCAACGAAATGACTCCAGAGCACTTAAAAACCCGCTTGCAACGAAATGACTCCAGAGCACTTAAACACCCGCTTGAAACGAAATGACTCCAGAGCACTTAAAAACCCGCTTGCAACGAAATGACTCCAGAGTACTTAAAAACCCGCTTGCAACGAAATGACTCCAGAGCACTTAAAAACCAGCTTGCAACGAAATGAATCCAGAACACTTAAATACCCGCTTGCAACGAAATGACTCCAGAGCACTTAAAAACCCGCTTGCAACGAAGTGACTCCAGAAGACTTAAAAACCCGCTTGCAACGAAATGACTCCAGAGCACTTAAAAACCCGCTTGCAACGAAATGACTCCAGAGCACTTAAAAACCCGCTTGCAACGAAATGACTCCAGAGCACGTAAAAACCAGCTTGCAACGAAATGACTCCAGAGCACTTAAAAACCCGCTTGCAACGAAATGACTCCAGAGTACTTAAAAACCCGCTTGCAACGAAATGACTCCAGAGCACTTAAAAACCCGCTTGCAACGAAATGACTCCAGAGTACTTAAAAACCCGCTTGCAACGAAATGACAACCAGAGCACTTAAAAAACCCGCTTCCAGTGAAATGTCTGAGAAGTATGTAAAAACCCGCTTGCAACGAAATGACTCCAGAGCACGTAAAAACCAGCTTGCAACGAAATGAATCCAGAGCACTTAAAAACCCGCTTGCAACGAAATGACTCCAGAGTACTTAAAAACCCGCTTGCAACAAAATGACTCCAGAGCACTTAAAAACCCGCTTTCAACGAAATGACTCCAGAACACTTAAATACCCGCTTGCAACGAAATGACTCCAGAGCACTTAAACACCCGCTTGCAACGAAATGACTCCAGAGCACTTAAAAACCCGCTTGCAACGAAATGACTCCAGAGCACTTAAAAACCCGCTTGCAACGAAATGACTCCAGAGCACTTAAAAACCCGCTTGCAACGAAATGACTGCAGAGTACTTAAAAACCCGCTTGCAACGAAATGACTCCAGAGCACTTAAAAAACTCGTTTCCACTTAAATGTCAGAGAAGTATGTAAAAACCCGCTTGCAACGAAATGACTCGAGAGCATGTAAAAAACGCTTGCAACGAAATGACTCCAGAGCACTTAAAAACCCGCTTGCAACGAAATGACTCCAGAGCACTTAAAAAACCCGCTTCCAGTGAAATGTCTGAGAAGTATGTAAAAACCCGCTTGCAACGAAATGTCTCCAGAGCACTTAAAAACCAGCTTGCGACGAAATGACTCCAGAGCACTTAAAAACCAGCTTGCAACGAAATGACTCCAGAGCACGTAAAAACCCACTTGCAACGAAATGACTCCAGAGCACTTAAAAACCCGCTTACAACGAAATGCCTTCAGAGCACTTAAAAACCCGCTTGGAACGAAATGACTCCAGAGCACTTAAAAACCCGCTTGCAACGAAATGACTCCAGAGCACTTAAAAAACCCGCTTGCAACGAAATTACTCCAGAGCACTTAAAAACCCGCTTGCAACGAAATGACTCCAGAGCACTTAAAAACCCGCTTGCACTGAAATGACTCCAGAGCACTAAAAAAACCCGCTTGCAACGAAATGACTCCAGAGCACTTAAAAACCCGCTTGCAACGAAATGACTCCAGAGTACTTAAAAACCCGCTTGCAACGAAATGACTCCAGAGCACTTAAAAAACACGCTTCCAGTGAAATGTCTGAGAAGTATGTAAAAACCCGCTTGCAACGAAATGACTCCAGAGCACTTATAAACCTCGCTTCCAGTTAAATGTCAGAGAAGTATGTAAAAACCCGCTTGCAACGAAATGACTCCAGAGCATGTAAAACCCGCTTGCAACGAAATGACTCCAGAGTACTTAAAAACCCGCTTGCAACGAAATGCCTACAGAGCACTTAAAAAACCCGCTTCCAGTGAAATGTCTGAAAAGTATGTAAAAACCCGCTTGCAACGAAATGAATCCAGAACACGTAAAAACCCGCTTGCAACGAAATGACTCCAGAGCACTTAAAAACCCGCTTACAACGAAATGCCTTCAGAGCACTTAAAAACCCGCTTGCAACGAAATGACTCCAGAGCACTTAAAAACCCGCTTGCAACGAAATGAATCCAGAACACATAAAAACCCGCTTGCAACGAAATGACTCCAGAGTACTTAAAAACCCGCTTACAACGAAATGCCTTCAGAGCACTTAAAAACGCACTTGCAACGAAATGACTCCACAGCACTTAAAAACCCGCTTGCAACGAAATGACTCCAGAGCACTTAAAAATCCGCTTGCAACGAAATGACTCCAGAGCACTTAAAAACCCGCTTGCAACGAAATGACTCCAGAGCACTTAAAAACCCGCTTGGAACGAAATGACTCCAGAGCACTTAAAAACCCGCTTGCAACGAAATGACTCCAGAGCACTTAAAAAACCTGCTCTCAGTGAAATGTCTGAGAAGTATGTAAAAACCCGCTTGCAACGAAATGACTCCAGAGCACTTAAACACCCGCTTGCAACGAAATGACTCCAGAGCACTTAAAAACCCGCTTGCAACGAAATGACTCCAGAGCACTTAAAAACCCGCTTGCAACGAAATGACTCCAGAGCACTTAAAAACCCGCTTGCAACGAAATGACTGCAGAGTACTTAAAAACCCGCTTGCAACGAAATGACTCCAGAGCACTTAAAAAACTCGTTTCCACTTAAATGTCAGAGAAGTATGTAAAAACCCGCTTGCAACGAAATGACTCGAGAGCATGTAAAAAACGCTTGCAACGAAATGACTCCAGAGCACTTAAAAACCCGCTTGCAACGAAATGACTCCAGAGCACTTAAAAAACCCGCTTCCAGTGAAATGTCTGAGAAGTATGTAAAAACCCGCTTGCAACGAAATGTCTCCAGAGCACTTAAAAACCAGCTTGCGACGAAATGACTCCAGAGCACTTAAAAACCAGCTTGCAACGAAATGACTCCAGAGCACGTAAAAACCCACTTGCAACGAAATGACTCCAGAGCACTTAAAAACCCGCTTACAACGAAATGCCTTCAGAGCACTTAAAAACCCGCTTGGAACGAAATGACTCCAGAGCACTTAAAAACCCGCTTGCAACGAAATGACTCCAGAGCACTTAAAAAACCCGCTTGCAACGAAATTACTCCAGAGCACTTAAAAACCCGCTTGCAACGAAATGACTCCAGAGCACTTAAAAACCCGCTTGCACTGAAATGACTCCAGAGCACTAAAAAAACCCGCTTGCAACGAAATGACTCCAGAGCACTTAAAAACCCGCTTGCAACGAAATGACTCCAGAGTACTTAAAAACCCGCTTGCAACGAAATGACTCCAGAGCACTTAAAAAACACGCTTCCAGTGAAATGTCTGAGAAGTATGTAAAAACCCGCTTGCAACGAAATGACTCCAGAGCACTTATAAACCTCGCTTCCAGTTAAATGTCAGAGAAGTATGTAAAAACCCGCTTGCAACGAAATGACTCCAGAGCATGTAAAACCCGCTTGCAACGAAATGACTCCAGAGTACTTAAAAACCCGCTTGCAACGAAATGCCTACAGAGCACTTAAAAAACCCGCTTCCAGTGAAATGTCTGAAAAGTATGTAAAAACCCGCTTGCAACGAAATGAATCCAGAACACGTAAAAACCCGCTTGCAACGAAATGACTCCAGAGCACTTAAAAACCCGCTTACAACGAAATGCCTTCAGAGCACTTAAAAACCCGCTTGCAACGAAATGACTCCAGAGCACTTAAAAACCCGCTTGCAACGAAATGAATCCAGAACACATAAAAACCCGCTTGCAACGAAATGACTCCAGAGTACTTAAAAACCCGCTTACAACGAAATGCCTTCAGAGCACTTAAAAACGCACTTGCAACGAAATGACTCCACAGCACTTAAAAACCCGCTTGCAACGAAATGACTCCAGAGCACTTAAAAATCCGCTTGCAACGAAATGACTCCAGAGCACTTAAAAACCCGCTTGCAACGAAATGACTCCAGAGCACTTAAAAACCCGCTTGGAACGAAATGACTCCAGAGCACTTAAAAACCCGCTTGCAACGAAATGACTCCAGAGCACTTAAAAAACCTGCTCTCAGTGAAATGTCTGAGAAGTATGTAAAAACCCGCTTGCAACGAAATGACTCCAGAGCACTTAAAAACCCGCTTTCAACGAAATGAATCCAGAACACATAAAAACCCGCTTGCAACGAAATGACTCCAGAGCACTTAAAAACCCGCTTACAACGAAATGCCTTCACAGCACTTAAAAACGCGCTTGCAACGAAATGACTCCAGAGCACTTAAAAACCCGCTTGCAACGAAATGACTCCAGAGCAGTTAAAAACCCGCTTGCAACGAAATGACTCCAGAGCACTTAAAAACCCGCTTGCAACGAAATGACTCCCGAGGACTTAAAAACCCGCTTGCAATGAAATGACTCGAGAGCACTTAAAAACCCGCTTGCAACGAAATGACTCCAGAGCACTTAAAAACCCGCTTGCAAAGAAATGACTCCAGAGCACTTAAAAACCCGCTTGCAACGAAATGACAACCAGAGCACTTAAAAAACCCGCTTCCAGTGAAATGTCTGAGAAGTATGTAAAAACCCGCTTGCAACGAAATGACTCCAGAGCACGTAAAAACCAGCTTGCAACGAAATGAATCCAGAGCACTTAAAAACCCGCTTGCAACGAAATGACTCCAGAGTACTTAAAAACCCGCTTGCAACAAAATGACTCCAGAGCACTTAAAAACCTGCTTTCAACGAAATGACTCCAGAACACTTAAATACCCGCTTGCAACGAAATGACTCCAGAGCACTTAAACACCCGCTTGCAACGAAATGACTCCAGAGCACTTAAAAACCCGCTTGCAACGAAATGACTCCAGAGCACTTAAAAACCCGCTTGCAACGAAATGACTCCAGAGCACTTAAAAACCCGCTTGCAACGAAATGACTGCAGAGTACTTAAAAACCCGCTTGCAACGAAATGACTCCAGAGCACTTAAAAAACTCGTTTCCACTTAAATGTCAGAGAAGTATGTAAAAACCCGCTTGCAACGAAATGACTCGAGAGCATGTAAAAAACGCTTGCAACGAAATGACTCCAGAGCACTTAAAAACCCGCTTGCAACGAAATGACTCCAGAGCACTTAAAAAACCCGCTTCCAGTGAAATGTCTGAGAAGTATGTAAAAACCCGCTTGCAACGAAATGACTCCAGAGCACTTAAAAACCAGCTTGCGACGAAATGACTCCAGAGCACTTAAAAACCAGCTTGCAACGAAATGACTCCAGAGCACGTAAAAACCCACTTGCAACGAAATGACTCCAGAGCACTTAAAAACCCGCTTACAACGAAATGCCTTCAGAGCACTTAAAAACCCGCTTGGAACGAAATGACTCCAGAGCACTTAAAAACCCGCTTGCAACGAAATGACTCCAGAGCACTCAAAAAACCCGCTTGCAACGAAATTACTCCAGAGCACTTAAAAACCCGCTTGCAACGAAATGACTCCAGAGCACTTAAAAACCCGCTTGCACTGAAATGACTCCAGAGCACTAAAAAAACCCGCTTGCAACGAAATGACTCCAGAGCACTTAAAAACCCGCTTGCAACGAAATGACTCCAGAGTACTTAAAAACCCGCTTGCAACGAAATGACTCCAGAGCACTTAAAAAACCCGCTTCCAGTGAAATGTCTGAGAAGTATGTAAAAACCCGCTTGCAACGAAATGACTCCAGAGCACTTATAAACCTCGCTTCCAGTTAAATGTCAGAGAAGTATGTAAAAACCCGCTTGCAACGAAATGACTCCAGAGCATGTAAAACCCGCTTGCAACGAAATGACTCCAGAGTACTTAAAAACCCGCTTGCAACGAAATGCCTACAGAGCACTTAAAAAACCCGCTTCCAGTGAAATGTCTGAAAAGTATGTAAAAACCCGCTTGCAACGAAATGAATCCAGAACACGTAAAAACCCGCTTGCAACGAAATGACTCCAGAGCACTTAAAAACCCGCTTACAACGAAATGCCTTCAGAGCACTTAAAAACCCGCTTGCAACGAAATGACTCCAGAGCACTTAAAAACCCGCTTGCAACGAAATGAATCCAGAACACATAAAAACCCGCTTGCAACGAAATGACTCCAGAGTACTTAAAAACCCGCTTACAACGAAATGCCTTCAGAGCACTTAAAAACCCGCTTGCAACGAAATGACTCCAGAGCACTTAAAAACCCGCTTGCAACGAAATGAATCCAGAACACATAAAAACCCGCTTGCAACGAAATGACTCCAGAGTACTTAAAAACCCGCTTACAACGAAATGCCTTCAGAGCACTTAAAAACGCACTTGCAACGAAATGACTCCACAGCACTTAAAAACCCGCTTGCAACGAAATGACTCCAGAGCACTTAAAAATCCGCTTGCAACGAAATGACTCCAGAGCACTTAAAAACCCGCTTGCAACGAAATGACTCCAGAGCACTTAAAAACCCGCTTGGAACGAAATGACTCCAGAGCACTTAAAAACCCGCTTGCAACGAAATGACTCCAGAGCACTTAAAAAACCTGCTCTCAGTGAAATGTCTGAGAAGTATGTAAAAACCCGCTTGCAACGAAATGACTCCAGAGCACTTAAAAACCCGCTTTCAACGAAATGAATCCAGAACACATAAAAACCCGCTTGCAACGAAATGACTCCAGAGCACTTAAAAACCCGCTTACAACGAAATGCCTTCACAGCACTTAAAAACGCGCTTGCAACGAAATGACTCCAGAGCACTTAAAAACCCGCTTGCAACGAAATGACTCCAGAGCAGTTAAAAACCCGCTTGCAACGAAATGACTCCAGAGCACTTAAAAACCCGCTTGCAACGAAATGACTCCCGAGGACTTAAAAACCCGCTTGCAATGAAATGACTCGAGAGCACTTAAAAACCCGCTTGCAACGAAATGACTCCAGAGCACTTAAAAACCCGCTTGCAAAGAAATGACTCCAGAGCACTTAAAAACCCGCTTGCAACGAAATGACAACCAGAGCACTTAAAAAACCCGCTTCCAGTGAAATGTCTGAGAAGTATGTAAAAACCCGCTTGCAACGAAATGACTCCAGAGCACGTAAAAACCAGCTTGCAACGAAATGAATCCAGAGCACTTAAAAACCCGCTTGCAACGAAATGACTCCAGAGTACTTAAAAACCCGCTTGCAACAAAATGACTCCAGAGCACTTAAAAACCTGCTTTCAACGAAATGACTCCAGAACACTTAAATACCCGCTTGCAACGAAATGACTCCAGAGCACTTAAACACCCGCTTGCAACGAAATGACTCCAGAGCACTTAAAAACCCGCTTGCAACGAAATGACTCCAGAGCACTTAAAAACCCGCTTGCAACGAAATGACTCCAGAGCACTTAAAAACCCGCTTGCAACGAAATGACTGCAGAGTACTTAAAAACCCGCTTGCAACGAAATGACTCCAGAGCACTTAAAAAACTCGTTTCCACTTAAATGTCAGAGAAGTATGTAAAAACCCGCTTGCAACGAAATGACTCGAGAGCATGTAAAAAACGCTTGCAACGAAATGACTCCAGAGCACTTAAAAACCCGCTTGCAACGAAATGACTCCAGAGCACTTAAAAAACCCGCTTCCAGTGAAATGTCTGAGAAGTATGTAAAAACCCGCTTGCAACGAAATGACTCCAGAGCACTTAAAAACCAGCTTGCGACGAAATGACTCCAGAGCACTTAAAAACCAGCTTGCAACGAAATGACTCCAGAGCACGTAAAAACCCACTTGCAACGAAATGACTCCAGAGCACTTAAAAACCCGCTTACAACGAAATGCCTTCAGAGCACTTAAAAACCCGCTTGGAACGAAATGACTCCAGAGCACTTAAAAACCCGCTTGCAACGAAATGACTCCAGAGCACTCAAAAAACCCGCTTGCAACGAAATTACTCCAGAGCACTTAAAAACCCGCTTGCAACGAAATGACTCCAGAGCACTTAAAAACCCGCTTGCACTGAAATGACTCCAGAGCACTAAAAAAACCCGCTTGCAACGAAATGACTCCAGAGCACTTAAAAACCCGCTTGCAACGAAATGACTCCAGAGTACTTAAAAACCCGCTTGCAACGAAATGACTCCAGAGCACTTAAAAAACCCGCTTCCAGTGAAATGTCTGAGAAGTATGTAAAAACCCGCTTGCAACGAAATGACTCCAGAGCACTTATAAACCTCGCTTCCAGTTAAATGTCAGAGAAGTATGTAAAAACCCGCTTGCAACGAAATGACTCCAGAGCATGTAAAACCCGCTTGCAACGAAATGACTCCAGAGTACTTAAAAACCCGCTTGCAACGAAATGCCTACAGAGCACTTAAAAAACCCGCTTCCAGTGAAATGTCTGAAAAGTATGTAAAAACCCGCTTGCAACGAAATGAATCCAGAACACGTAAAAACCCGCTTGCAACGAAATGACTCCAGAGCACTTAAAAACCCGCTTACAACGAAATGCCTTCAGAGCACTTAAAAACCCGCTTGCAACGAAATGACTCCAGAGCACTTAAAAACCCGCTTGCAACGAAATGAATCCAGAACACATAAAAACCCGCTTGCAACGAAATGACTCCAGAGTACTTAAAAACCCGCTTACAACGAAATGCCTTCAGAGCACTTAAAAACGCACTTGCAACGAAATGACTCCACAGCACTTAAAAACCCGCTTGCAACGAAATGACTCCAGAGCACTTAAAAATCCGCTTGCAACGAAATGACTCCAGAGCACTTAAAAACCCGCTTGCAACGAAATGACTCCAGAGCACTTAAAAACCCGCTTGGAACGAAATGACTCCAGAGCACTTAAAAACCCGCTTGCAACGAAATGACTCCAGAGCACTTAAAAAACCTGCTCTCAGTGAAATGTCTGAGAAGTATGTAAAAACCCGCTTGCAACGAAATGACTCCAGAGCACTTAAAAACCCGCTTTCAACGAAATGAATCCAGAACACATAAAAACCCGCTTGCAACGAAATGACTCCAGAGCACATAAAAACCCGCTTACAACGAAATGCCTTCACAGCACTTAAAAACGCGCTTGCAACGAAATGACTCCAGAGCACTTAAAAACCCGCTTGCAACGAAATGACTCCAGAGCAGTTAAAAACCCGCTTGCAACGAAATGACTCCAGAGCACTTAAAAACCCGCTTGCAACGAAATGACTCCCGAGGACTTAAAAACCCGCTTGCAATGAAATGACTCGAGAGCACTTAAAAACCCGCTTGCAACGAAATGACTCCAGAGCACTTAAAAACCCGCTTGCAAAGAAATGACTCCAGAGCACTTAAAAACCCGCTTGCAACGAAATGACTCCAGAGCACTTAAAAACCCGCTTGCAACGAAATGACTCGAGAGCACTTAAAAACCCGCTTGCAACGAAATGACTCCAGAGCACTTAAAAACCCGCTTGCAACGAAATGACTCCAGAGACTTAAAAAACCTGCTCTCAGTGAAATGTCTGAGAAGTATGTAAAAACCCGCTTGCAACGAAATGACTCCAGAGCACTTAAAAACCCGTTTGCAACAAAATGACTCCAGAGCACTTAAAAACCCGCTTGCAACGAAATGACTCCAGAGCACTTAAAAACCCGCTTCCAGTGAAATGTCTGAGAAGTATGTAAAAACCCGCTTGCAACGAAATGACTCCAGAGCACTTAAAAAACTCGTTTCCAGTTAAATGTCAGAGAAGTATGTAAAAACCCGCTTGCAACGAAATGACTCGATAGCATGTAAAAAACGCTTGCAACAAAATGACTCCAAGTACTTAAAAACCCGCTTGCAACGAAATGCCTACAGAGCACTTAAAAAACCCGCTTCCAGTGAAATGTCTGAGAAATATGTAAAAACCCGCTTGCAACGAAATGACTCCAGAACACGTAAAAACCCGCTTGCAACGAAATGACTCCAGAGCACTTAAAAACCCGCTTGCAACGAAATGACTCCAGAGTACTTAAAAACCCGCTTGCAACGAAATGAATCCAGAGCACTTAAAAACCCGCTTGCAACGAAATGAATCCAGAACACATAAAAACCCGCATGCAACGAAATGACTCCAGAGCACTTAAAAACCCGCTTGCAACGAAATGACTCCTGAGCACTTAAACACCCGCTTGCAACGAAATGACTCCAGAGCACTTAAAAACCCGCTTGCAACGAAATTACTCCAGAGCACTTAAAAACCCGCTTGCAACGAAATGACTCCAGAGCACTTAAAAACCCGCTTTCAATGAAATGATTCCAGAGTACGTAAAAACCCGCTTGCAACGAAATGACTCCAGAGCACTTAAAAAACCCGCTTCCAGTGAAATGTCTGAGAAGTATGTAAAAACCCGCTTGCAACGAAATGACTCCAGAATACGTAAAAACCCGCTTGCAACGAAATGACTCCAGAGCACTTAAAAACCCGCTTACAACGAAATGCCTTCAGAGCACTTAAAAACCCGCTTGCAACGAAATGACTCCAGAGTACTTAAAAACCCGCTTGCAACGAAATGACTCCAGAGCACTTAAAAACCCGCTTGCAACGAAATGAATCCAGAACACATAAAAACCAGCATGCAACGAAATGACTCCAGAGCACTTAAAAACCCGCTTGCAATGAAATGATTCCTGAGCACTTAAACACCCGCTTGCAACGAAATTACTCCAGAGCACTTAAAAACCCACTTGAAACGAAATGACTCCAGAGCACTTAAACACCGGCTTGCAACGAAATGACTCCAGAGCACTTAAAAACCCGCTTGCAACGAAATGACTCCAGAGCACTTAAAAAACAAGCTTCCAGTGAAATGTCTGAGAAGTATGTAAAAACCCGCTTGCAACGAAATGACTCCAGAGCATGTAAAAAACGCTTGCAACAAAATGACTCCAGAGTACTTAAAAACCCGCTTGCAAAGAAATGCCTACAGAGCACTTAAAAAACCAGCTTCCAGCGAAATGTCTGAGAAGTATGTAAAAACCCGCTTGCAACGAAATGAATCCAGAACACGTAAAAACCCGCTTGCAACGAAATGACTCCAGAGCACTTAAAAACCCGCTTGCAACGAAATGCCTTCAGAGCACTTAAAAACCCGCTTGCAACGAAATGACTCCAGAGCACTTAAAAACCCGCTTGCAACGAAATGAATCCAGAACACATAAAAACCCGCTTGCAAGGAAATGACTCCAGAGCACTTAAAAACCCGCTTACAACGAAATGCCTTCAGAGCACTTAAAAACGCGCTTGCAACGAAATGACTCCAGAGCACTTAAAAACCCGCTTGCAACGAAATGACTCCAGAACACTTAAAAACCCGCTTGCAACGAAATGACTCCAGAGCACTTAAAAACCCGCTTGCAACGAAATGACTCCAGAGCACTTAAAAACCCGCTTGCAACGAAATGACTCCAGAGCACTTAAAAACTCGCTTGCAACGAAATGACTCCAGAGCACTTAAAAACCCGCTTGCAACGAAATGACTCCAGAGCACTTAAAAAACCTCCTCTCAGTGAAATGTCTGAGAAGTATGTAAAAACCCGCTTGCAACGAAATGACTCCAGAGCACTTAAAAACCCGCTTGCAACGAAATGACTCCAGAGCACTTAAAAACCCGCTTGCAACGAAATGACTCCAGAGCACTTAAAAACCCGCTTGCAACGAAATGACTCCAGAGTACTTAAAAACCCGCTTGCAACGAAATGACTCCAGAGCACTTAAAAACCTGCTTGCAACGAAATGAATCCAGAACAATTAAATACCCGCTTGCAACGAAATGACTCCAGAGCACTTAAAAACCCGCTTGCAACGAAATGACTCCAGAGCACTTAAAAACCCGCTTGCAACGAAATGACTCCCGAGGACTTAAAAACCCGCTTGCAATGAAATGACTCGAGAGCACTTAAAAACCCGCTTGCAACGAAATGACTCCAGAGCACTTAAAAACCCGCTTGCAAAGAAATGACTCCAGAGCACTTAAAAACCCGCTTGCAACGAAATGACTCCAGAGCACTTAAAAACCCGCTTGCAACGAAATGACTCGAGAGCACTTAAAAACCCGCTTGCAACGAAATGACTCCAGAGCACTTAAAAACCCGCTTGCAACGAAATGACTCCAGAGACTTAAAAAACCTGCTCTCAGTGAAATGTCTGAGAAGTATGTAAAAACCCGCTTGCAACGAAATGACTCCAGAGCACTTGAAAACCCGTTTGCAACAAAATGACTCCAGAGCACTTAAAAACCCGCTTGCAACGAAATGACTCCAGAGCACTTAAAAACCCGCTTCCAGTGAAATGTCTGAGAAGTATGTAAAAACCCGCTTGCAACGAAATGACTCCAGAGCACTTAAAAAACTCGTTTCCAGTTAAATGTCAGAGAAGTATGTAAAAACCCGCTTGCAACGAAATGACTCGATAGCATGTAAAAAACGCTTGCAACAAAATGACTCCAAGTACTTAAAAACCCGCTTGCAACGAAATGCCTACAGAGCACTTAAAAAACCCGCTTCCAGTGAAATGTCTGAGAAATATGTAAAAACCCGCTTGCAACGAAATGACTCCAGAACACGTAAAAACCCGCTTGCAACGAAATGACTCCAGAGCACTTAAAAACCCGCTTGCAACGAAATGACTCCAGAGTACTTAAAAACCCGCTTGCAACGAAATGAATCCAGAGCACTTAAAAACCCGCTTGCAACGAAATGAATCCAGAACACATAAAAACCCGCATGCAACGAAATGACTCCAGAGCACTTAAAAACCCGCTTGCAACGAAATGACTCCTGAGCACTTAAACACCCGCTTGCAACGAAATGACTCCAGAGCACTTAAAAACCCGCTTGCAACGAAATTACTCCAGAGCACTTAAAAACCCGCTTGCAACGAAATGACTCCAGAGCACTTAAAAACCCGCTTTCAATGAAATGATTCCAGAGTACGTAAAAACCCGCTTGCAACGAAATGACTCCAGAGCACTTAAAAAACCCGCTTCCAGTGAAATGTCTGAGAAGTATGTAAAAACCCGCTTGCAACGAAATGACTCCAGAATACGTAAAAACCCGCTTGCAACGAAATGACTCCAGAGCACTTAAAAACCCGCTTACAACGAAATGTCTTCAGAGCACTTAAAAACCCGCTTGCAACGAAATGACTCCAGAGTACTTAAAAACCCGCTTGCAACGAAATGACTCCAGAGCACTTAAAAACCCGCTTGCAACGAAATGAATCCAGAACACATAAAAACCAGCATGCAACGAAATGACTCCAGAGCACTTAAAAACCCGCTTGCAATGAAATGATTCCTGAGCACTTAAACACCCGCTTGCAACGAAATTAATCCAGAGGACTTAAAAACCCACTTGAAACGAAATGACTCCAGAGCACTTAAACACCGGCTTGCAACGAAATGACTCCAGAGCACTTAAAAACCCGCTTGCAACGAAATGACTCCAGAGCACTTAAAAAACAAGCTTCCAGTGAAATGTCTGAGAAGTATGTAAAAACCCGCTTGCAACGAAATGACTCCAGAGCATGTAAAAAACGCTTGCAACAAAATGACTCCAGAGTACTTAAAAACCCGCTTGCAAAGAAATGCCTACAGAGCACTTAAAAAACCAGCTTCCAGCGAAATGTCTGAGAAGTATGTAAAAACCCGCTTGCAACGAAATGAATCCAGAACACGTAAAAACCCGCTTGCAACGAAATGACTCCAGAGCACTTAAAAACCCGCTTGCAACGAAATGCCTTCAGAGCACTTAAAAACCCGCTTGCAACGAAATGACTCCAGAGCACTTAAAAACCCGCTTGCAACGAAATGAATCCAGAACACATAAAAACCCGCTTGCAAGGAAATGACTCCAGAGCACTTAAAAACCCGCTTACAACGAAATGCCTTCAGAGCACTTAAAAACGCGCTTGCAACGAAATGACTCCAGAGCACTTAAAAACCCGCTTGCAACGAAATGACTCCAGAACACTTAAAAACCCGCTTGCAACGAAATGACTCCAGAGCACTTAAAAACCCGCTTGCAACGAAATGACTCCAGAGCACTTAAAAACCCGCTTGCAACGAAATGACTCCAGAGCACTTAAAAACTCGCTTGCAACGAAATGACTCCAGAGCACTTAAAAACCCGCTTGCAACGAAATGACTCCAGAGCACTTAAAAAACCTCCTCTCAGTGAAATGTCTGAGAAGTATGTAAAAACCCGCTTGCAACGAAATGACTCCAGAGCACTTAAAAACCCGCTTGCAACGAAATGACTCCAGAGCACTTAAAAACCCGCTTGCAACGAAATGACTCCAGAGCACTTAAAAACCCGCTTGCAACGAAATGACTCCAGAGTACTTAAAAACCCGCTTGCAACGAAATGACTCCAGAGCACTTAAAAACCTGCTTGCAACGAAATGAATCCAGAACAATTAAATACCCGCTTGCAACGAAATGACTCCAGAGCACTTAAAAACCCGCTTGCAACGAAGTGACTCCAGAGCACTTAAAAACCCGCTTGCAACGAAATGACTCCAGAGCACTTAAAAACCCGCTTGCAACGAAATGACTCCAGAGCACTTAAAAACCCGCTTGCAACGAAATGACTCCAGAGCAATTAAAAAACAAGCTTCCAGTGAAATATCTGAGAAGTATGTAAAAACCCGCTTGCAACGAAATGACTCCAGAGCATGTAAAAAACGCTTGCAACGAAATGACTCCAGAGTACTTAAAAACCCGCTTGCAACGAAATGCCTACAGAGCACTTAAAAGACCCGCTTCCAGTGAAATGTCTGAGAAGTATGTAAAAACCCGCTTGCAACGAAATGACTCCAGAACACGTAAAAACCCGCTTGCAACGAAATGACTCCAGAGCACTTAAAAACACGCTTACAACGAAATGCCTTCAGAGCACTTAAAAACCCGCATGCAACGAAATGACTCCAGAGTACTTAAAAACCCGCTTGCAACGAAATGACTACAGAGCACTTAAAACCCCGCTTGCAACGAAATGAATCCAGAACACATAAAAACCCGCATGCAACGAAATGACTCCAGAGCACTTAAAAAACCCGCTTGCAACGAAATGACTCCAGAGCACTTAAAAACCCGCTTGCAACAAAATGACTCCAGAGCACTTAAAAACCCGCTTGCAACGAAATGACTCCAGAGCACTAAAAAAACCTGCTTGCAACGAAATGACTCCAGAGCACTTAAAAACCCGCTTGCAACGAAATGACTCCAGAGCACTTAAAAACCCGCTTGCAACGAAATGACTCCAGAGTACTTAAAAACCCGCTTGCAACGAAATAACTCCAGAGCACTTAAAAAAACCGCTTCCAGTGAAATGTCTGAGAATTATGTAAAAACCCGCTTGCCACGAAATGACTCCAGAGCACTTAAAAACCTCGCTTCCAGTTAAATGTCAGAGAAGTATGTATAAACCCGCTTGCAACGAAATGACTCCAGAGCATGTAAAACCCGCTTGCAACGAAATGACTCCAGAGTACTTAAAAACCCGCTTGCAACGAAATGACTCCAGAGCACTTAAAAAACCCGCTTCCAGTGAAATGTCTGAGAAGTATGTAAAAACCCGCTTGCAACGAAATGACTCCAGAGCACTTAAAAACCAGCTTGCAACGAAATGACTCCAGAGCACTTAAAAACCAGCTTGCAACGAAATGACTCCAGAGCACGTAAAACCCACTTGCAACGAAATGACTCCAGAGCACTTAAAAACCCGCTTACAACGAAATGCCTTCAGAGCACTTAAAAACCCGCTTGGAACGAAATGACTCCAGAGCACTTAAAAACCCGCTTGCAACGAAATGACTCCAGAGCACTTAAAAAACCCGCTTGCAACGAAATGACTCCAGAGCACTTAAAAACCCGCTTGCAACAAAATGACTCCAGAGCACTTAAAAACCCGCTTGCAACGAAATGACACCAGAGCACTAAAAAAACCCGCTTGCAACGAAATGACTCCAGAGCACTTAAAAACCCGCTTGCAACGAAATAACTCCAGAGCACTTAAAAACCCGCTTGCAACGAAATGACTCCAGAGTACTTAAAAACCCGCTTGCAACGAAATGACTCCAGAGCACTTAAAAACCCGCTTGGAACGAAATGACTCCAGAGCACTTAAAAACCCGCTTGCAACGAAATGACTCCAGAGCACTTAAAAAACCTGCTCTCAGTGAAATGTCTGAGAAGTATGTAAAAACCCGCTTGCAACGAAATGACTCCAGAGCACTTAAAAACCCGCTTTCAACGAAATGAATCCAGAACACATAAAAACCCGCTTGCAACGAAATGACTCCAGAGCACTTAAAAACCCGCTTACAACGAAATGCCTTCACAGCACTTAAAAACGCGCTTGCAACGAAATGACTCCAGAGCACTTAAAAACCCGCTTGCAACGAAATGACTCCAGAGCAGTTAAAAACCCGCTTGCAACGAAATGACTCCAGAGCACTTAAAAACCCGCTTGCAACGAAATGACTCCCGAGGACTTAAAAACCCGCTTGCAATGAAATGACTCGAGAGCACTTAAAAACCCGCTTGCAACGAAATGACTCCAGAGCACTTAAAAACCCGCTTGCAAAGAAATGACTCCAGAGCACTTAAAAACCCGCTTGCAACGAAATGACTCCAGAGCACTTAAAAACCCGCTTGCAACGAAATGACTCGAGAGCACTTAAAAACCCGCTTGCAACGAAATGACTCCAGAGCACTTAAAAACCCGCTTGCAACGAAATGACTCCAGAGACTTAAAAAACCTGCTCTCATTGAAATGTCTGAGAAGTATGTAAAAACCCGCTTGCAACGAAATGACTCCAGAGCACTTAAAAACCCGTTTGCAACAAAATGACTCCAGAGCACTTAAAAACCCGCTTGCAACGAAATGACTCCAGAGCACTTAAAAACCCGCTTCCAGTGAAATGTCTGAGAAGTATGTAAAAACCCGCTTGCAACGAAATGACTCCAGAGCACTTAAAAAACTCGTTTCCAGTTAAATGTCAGAGAAGTATGTAAAAACCCGCTTGCAACGAAATGACTCGATAGCATGTAAAAAACGCTTGCAACGAAATGACTCCAAGTACTTAAAAACCCGCTTGCAACGAAATGCCTACAGAGCACTTAAAAAACCCGCTTCCAGTGAAATGTCTGAGAAGTATGTAAAAACCCGCTTGCAACGAAATGACTCCAGAACACGTAAAAACCCGCTTGCAACGAAATGACTCCAGAGCACTTAAAAACCCGCTTGCAACGAAATGACTCCAGAGTACTTAAAAACCCGCTTGCAACGAAATGAATCCAGAGCACTTAAAAACCCGCTTGCAACGAAATGAATCCAGAACACATAAAAACCCGCATGCAACGAAATGACTCCAGAGCACTTAAAAACCCGCTTGCAACGAAATGACTCCTGAGCACTTAAACACCCGCTTGCAACGAAATGACTCCAGAGCACTTAAAAACCCACTTGCAACAAAATTACTCCAGAGCACTTAAAAACCCGCTTGCAACGAAATGACTCCAGAGCACTTAAAAACCCGCTTTCAATGAAATGATTCCAGAGTACGTAAAAACCCGCTTGCAACGAAATGACTCCAGAGCACTTAAAAAACCCGCTTCCAGTGAAATGTCTGAGAAGTATGTAAAAACCCGCTTGCAACGAAATGACTCCAGAATACGTAAAAACCCGCTTGCAACGAAATGACTCCAGAGTACTTAAAAACCCGCTTACAACGAAATGCCTTCAGAGCACTTAAAAACCCGCTTGCAACGAAATGACTCCAGAGTACTTAAAAACCCGCTTGCAACGAAATGACTCCAGAGCACTTAAAAACCCGCTTGCAACGAAATGAATCCAGAACACATAAAAACCAGCATGCAACGAAATGACTCCAGAGCACTTAAAAACCCGCTTTCAATGAAATGATTCCTGAGCACTTAAACACCCGCTTGCAACGAAATTACTCCAGAGCACTTAAAAACCCACTTGAAACGAAATGACTCCAGAGCACTTAAACACCGGCTTGCAACGAAATGACTCCAGAGCACTTAAAAACCCGCTTGCAACGAAATGACTCCAGAGCACTTAAAAAACAAGCTTCCAGTGAAATGTCTGAGAAGTATGTAAAAACCCGCTTGCAACGAAATGACTCCAGAGCATGTAAAAAACGCTTGCAACGAAATGACTCCAGAGTACTTAAAAACCCGCTTGCAAAGAAATGCCTACAGAGCACTTAAAAAACCCGCTTCCAGCGAAATGTCTGAGAAGTATGTAAAAACCCGCTTGCAACGAAATGAATCCAGAACACGTAAAAACCCGCTTGCAACGAAATGACTCCAGAGCACTTAAAAACCCGCTTACAACGAAATGCCTTCAGAGCACTTAAAAACCCGCTTGCAACGAAATGACTCCAGAGCACTTAAAAACCCGCTTGCAACGAAATGAATCCAGAACACATAAAAACCCGCTTGCAAGGAAATGACTCCAGAGCACTTAAAAACCCGCTTACAACGAAATGCCTTCAGAGCACTTAAAAACGCGCTTGCAACGAAATGACTCCAGAGCACTTAAAAACCCGCTTGCAACGAAATGACTCCAGAACACTTAAAAACCCGCTTGCAACGAAATGACTCCAGAGCACTTAAAAACCCGCTTGCAACGAAATGACTCCAGAGCACTTAAAAACCCGCTTGCAACGAAATGACTCCAGAGCACTTAAAAACTCGCTTGCAACGAAATGACTCCAGAGCACTTAAAAACCCGCTTGCAACGAAATGACTCCAGAGCACTTAAAAAACCTCCTCTCAGTGAAATGTCTGAGAAGTATGTAAAAACCCGCTTGCAACGAAATGACTCCAGAGCACTTAAAAACCCGCTTGCAACGAAATGACTCCAGAGCACTTAAAAACCCGCTTGCAACGAAATGACTCCAGAGCACTTAAAAACCCGCTTGCAACGAAATGACTCCAGAGTACTTAAAAACCCGCTTGCAACGAAATGACTCCAGAGCACTTAAAAACATGCTTGCAACGAAATGAATCCAGAACAATTAAATACCCGCTTGCAACGAAATGACTCCAGAGCACTTAAAAACCCGCTTGCAACGAAGTGACTCCAGAGCACTTAAAAACCCGCTTGCAACGAAATGACTCCAGAGCACTTAAAAACCCGCTTGCAACGAAATGACTCCAGAGCACTTAAAAACCCGCTTGCAACGAAATGACTCCAGAGCACTTAAAAAACAAGCTTCCAGTGAAATGTCTGAGAAGTATGTAAAAATCCGCTTGCAACGAAATGACTCCAGAGCATGTAAAAAACGCTTGCAACGAAATGACTCCAGAGTACTTAAAAACCCGCTTGCAACGAAATGCCTACAGAGCACTTAAAAGACCCGCTTCCAGTGAAATGTCTGAGAAGTATGTAAAAACCCGCTTGCAACGAAATGACTCCAGAACACGTAAAAACTCGCTTGCAACGAAATGACTCCAGAGCACTTAAAAACACGCTTACAACGAAATGCCTTCAGAGCACTTAAAAACCCGCATGCAACGAAATGACTCCAGAGTACTTAAAAACCCGCTTGCAACGAAATGACTACAGAGCACTTAAAAACCCGCTTGCAACGAAATGAATCCAGAACACATAAAAACCCGCATGCAACGAAATGACTCCAGAGCACTTAAAAAACCCGCTTGCAACGAAATGACTCCAGAGCACTTAAAAACCCGCTTGCAACAAAATGACTCCAGAGCACTTAAAAACCCGCTTGCAACGAAATGACTCCAGAGCACTAAAAAAACCTGCTTGCAACGAAATGACTCCAGAGCACTTAAAAACCCGCTTGCAACGAAATGACTCCAGAGCACTTAAAAACCCGCTTGCAACGAAATGACTCCAGAGTACTTAAAAACCCGCTTGCAACGAAATGACTCCAGAGCACTTAAAAAAACCGCTTCCAGTGAAATGTCTGAGAAGTATGTAAAAACCCGCTTGCAACGAAATGACTCCAGAGCACTTAAAAACCTCGCTTCCAGTTAAATGTCAGAGAAGTATGTATAAACCCGCTTGCAACGAAATGACTCCAGAGCATGTAAAACCCGCTTGCAACGAAATGACTCCAGAGTACTTAAAAACCCGCTTGCAACGAAATGACTCCAGAGCACTTAAAAAACCCGCTTCCAGTGAAATGTCTGAGAAGTATGTAAAAACCCGCTTGCAACGAAATGACTCCAGAGCACTTAAAAACCAGCTTGCAACGAAATGACTCCAGAGCACTTAAAAACCAGCTTGCAACGAAATGACTCCAGAGCACGTAAAACCCACTTGCAACGAAATGACTCCAGAGCACTTAAAAACCCGCTTACAACGAAATGCCTTCAGAGCACTTAAAAACCCGCTTGGAACGAAATGACTCCAGAGCACTTAAAAACCCGCTTGCAACGAAATGACTCCAGAGCACTTAAAAAACCCGCTTGCAACGAAATGACTCCAGAGCACTTAAAAACCCGCTTGCAACGAAATGACTCCAGAGCACTTAAAAACCCGCTTGCAACGAAATGACACCAGAGCACTAAAAAAACCCGCTTGCAACGAAATGACTCCAGAGCACTTAAAAACCCGCTTGCAACGAAATGACTCCAGAGCACTTAAAAACCCGCTTGCAACGAAATGACTCCAGAGTACTTAAAAACCCGATTGCAACGAAATGACTCCAGAGCACTTAAAAAACCCGCTTCCAGTGAAATGTCTGAGAAGTATGTAAAAACCCGCTTGCAACGAAATGACTCCAGAGCATGTAAAACCCGCTTGCAACGAAATGACTCCAGAACACGTAAAAACCCGCTTGCAACGAAATGACTCCAGAGCACTTAAAAACCCGCTTACAACGAAATGCCTTCAGAGCACTTAAAAACCCGCTTGCAACGAAATGACTCCAGAGCACTTAAAAACCCGCTTGCAAAGAAATGAATCCAGAACACATAAAAACCCGCTTGCAACGAAATGACTCCAGAGTACTTAAAAACCCGCTTACAACGAAATGCCTTCAGAGCACTTAAAAACGCGCTTGCAACGAAATGACTCCAGAGCACTTAAAAACCCGCTTGCAACGAAATGACTCCAGAGCACTTAAAAACCCGCTTGCAACGAAATGACTCCAGAGCACTTAAAAACCCGCTTGCAACGAAATGAATCCAGAGCACTTAAAAACCCGCTTGCAACGAAATGACTCCAGAGCACTTAAAAACCCGCTTCCAGTGAAATGTCTCAGAAGTATGTAAAAACCCGCTTGCAACGAAATGACTCCAGAACACGTAAAAACCCGCTTGCAACGAAATGACTCCAGAGCACTTAAAAACACGCTTACAACGAAATGCCTACAGAGCACTTAAAAACCCGCGTGCAACGAAATGACTCCAGAGTACTTAAAAACCCGCTTGCAACGCAATGACTCCAGAGCACTTAAAAACCCGCTTGCAACGAAATGAATCCAGAACACATAAAAACCCGCATGCAACGAAATGACTCCAGAGCACTTAAAAAACCTGCTTCCAGTGAAATGTCTGAGAAGTATGTAAAAACCCGCTTGCAACGAAATGACTCCAGAGCATGTAAAAACCCGCTTGCAACTAAATGACTCCAGAGCACTTAAAAACCCGCTTACAACGAAATGCCTTCAGAGCACTTAAAAACCCGCTTGCAACGAAATGACTCCAGAGCACTTAAAAACCCGCTTGCAACGAAATGAATTCAGAACACATAAAAACCCGCTTGCAAGGAAATGACTCCAGAGCACTTAAAAACCCGCTTACAACAAAATGCCTCCAGAGCACTTAAAAACGCGCTTGCAACGAAATGACTCCAGAGCACTTAAAAACCCGCTTGCAACGAAATGACTCGAGAGCACTTAAAAACCCGCTTGCAACGAAACGACTCCAGAACACTTAAAAACCCGCTTGCAACGAAATGACTCCAGAGCACTTAAAAACCCGCTTGCAACGAAATGACTCCAGAGCACTTAAAAACCCGCTTGCAACGAAATGACTCCAGAGCACTTAAAAACCCGCTTGCAACGAAATGACTCCAGAGCACTTAAAAACCCGCTTGCAACGAAATGACTCCAGAGCACTTAAAAACCCGCTTGCAACGAAATGACTCCAGAGCACTTAAAAACCCGCTTGCAACGAAATGACTCCAGAGCACTTAAAAAACCTCCTCTCAGTGAAATGTCTGAGAAGTATGTAAAAACCCGCTTGCAACGAAATGACTCCAGAGCACTTAAAAACCCGCTTGCAATGAAATGAATCCAGAACACATAAAAACCCGCTTGCAAGGAAATGACTCCAGAGCACTTAAAAACCCGCTTACAACAAAATGCCTTCAGAGCACTTAAAAACGTGCTTGCAACGAAATGACTCCAGAGCACTTAAAAACCCGCTTGCAACGAAATGACTCCAGAGCACTTAAAAACCCGCTTGCAACGAAATGAATCCAGAACACATAAAAACCCGCATGCAACGAAATGACTCCAGAGCACTTAAAAAACCTCCTCTCAGTGAAATGTCTGAGAAGTATGTAAAAACCCGCTTGCAACGAAATGACTCCAGAGCACTTAAAAACCCGCTTGCAACGAAATGACTCCAGAGCACTTAAAAACCCGCTTGCAACGAAATGACTCCAGAGTACTTAAAAACCCCCTTGCAACGAAATGACTCCAGAGCACTTAAAAAAACCGCTTCCAGTGAAATGTCTGAGAAGTATGTAAAAACCCGCTTGCAACGAAATGACTCCAGAGCATGTAAAACCCGCTTGCAACGAAATGACTCCAGAACACGTAAAAACCCGCTTGCAACGAAATGACTCCAGAGCACTTAAAAACCCGCTTACAACGAAATGCCTTCAGAGCACTTAAAAACCCGCTTGCAACGAAATGACTCCAGAGCACTTAAAAACCCGCTTGCAACGAAATGAATCCAGTACACATAAAAACCCGCTTGCAACGAAATGACTCCAGAGTACTTAAAAACCCGCTTACAACGAAATGCCTTCAGAGCACATAAAAACGCGCTTGCAACGAAATGACTCCAGAGCACTTAAAAACCCGCTTGCAACGAAATGACTCCAGAGCACTTAAAAACCCGCTTGCAACGAAATGACTCCAGAGCACTTAAAAACCCGCTTGCAACGAAATGAATCCAGAGCACTTAAAAACCTGCTTGCAACGAAATGACTCCAGAGCACTTAAAAACCCGCTTCCAGTGAAATGTCTCAGAAGTATGTAAAAACCCGCTTGCAACGAAATGACTCCAGAACACGTAAAAACCCGCTTGCAACGAAATGACTCCAGAGCACTTAAAAACACGCTTACAACGAAATGCCTTCAGAGCACTTAAAAACCCGCGTGCAACGAAATGACTCCAGAGTACTTAAAAACCCGCTTGCAACGAAATGACTCCAGAGCACTTAAAAACCCGCTTGCAACGAAATGAATCCAGAACACATAAAAACCCACATGCAACGAAATGACTCCAGAGCACTTAAAAAACCTGCTTCCAGTGAAATGTCTGAGAAGTATGTAAAAACCCGCTTGCAACGAAATGACTCCAGAGCATGTAAAAACCCGCTTGCAACTAAATGACTCCAGAGCACTTAAAAACCCGCTTACAACGAAATGCCTTCAGAGCACTTAAAAACCCGCTTGCAACGAAATGACTCCAGAGCACTTAAAAACCCGCTTGCAACGAAATGAATTCAGAACACATAAAAACCCGCTTGCAAGGAAATGACTCCAGAGCACTTAAAAACCCGCTTACAACAAAATGCCTTCAGAGCACTTAAAAACGCGCTTGCAACGAAATGACTCCAGAGCACTTAAAAACCCGCTTGCAACGAAATGCCTCCAGAGCACTTAAAAACCCGCTTGCAACGAAACGACTCCAGAACACTTAAAAACCCGCTTGCAACGAAATGACTCCAGAGCACTTAAAAACCCGCTTGCAACGAAATGACTCCAGAGCACTTAAAAACCCGCTTGCAACGAAATGACTCCAGAGCACTTAAAAACCCGCTTGCAACGAAATGACTCCAGAGCACTTAAAAACCCGCTTGCAACGAAATGACTCCAGAGCACTTAAAAACCCGCTTGCAACGAAATGACTCCAGAGCACTTAAAAACCCGCTTGCAACGAAATGACTCCAGAGCACTTAAAAAACCTCCTCTCAGTGAAATGTCTGAGAAGTATGTAAAAACCCGCTTGCAACGAAATGACTCCAGAGCACTTAAAAACCCGCTTGCAACGAAATGAATCCAGAACACATAAAAACCCGCTTGCAAGGAAATGACTCCAGAGCACTTAAAAACCCGCTTACAACAAAATGCCTTCAGAGCACTTAAAAACGTGCTTGCAACGAAATGACTCCAGAGCACTTAAAAACCCGCTTGCAACGAAATGACTCCAGAGCACTTAAAAACCCGCTTGCAACGAAATGAATCCAGAACACATAAAAACCCGCATGCAACGAAATGACTCCAGAGCACTTAAAAAACCTCCTCTCAGTGAAATGTCTGAGAAGTATGTAAAAACCCGCTTGCAACGAAATGACTCCAGAGCACTTAAAAACCCGCTTGCAACGAAATGACTCCAGAGCACTTAAAAACCCGCTTGCAACGAAATGACTCCAGAGTACTTAAAAACCCCCTTGCAACGAAATGACTCCAGAGCACTTAAAAAAACCGCTTCCAGTGAAATGTCTGAGAAGTATGTAAAAACCCGCTTGCAACGAAATGACTCCAGAGCACTTAAAAACCTCGCTTCCAGTTAAATGTCAGAGAAGTATGTATAAACCCGCTTGCAACGAAATGACTCCAGAGCATGTAAAACCCGCTTGCAACGAAATGACTCCAGAGTACTTAAAAACCCGCTTGCAACGAAATGACTCCAGAGCACTTAAAAAACCCGCTTCCAGTGAAATGTCTGAGAAGTATGTAAAAACCCGCTTGCAACGAAATGACTCCAGAGCACTTAAAAACCAGCTTGCAACGAAATGACTCCAGAGCACTTAAAAACCAGCTTGCAACGAAATGACTCCAGAGCACGTAAAACCCACTTGCAACGAAATGACTCCAGAGCACTTAAAAACCCGCTTACAACGAAATGCCTTCAGAGCACTTAAAAACCCGCTTGGAACGAAATGACTCCAGAGCACTTAAAAACCCGCTTGCAACGAAATGACTCCAGAGCACTTAAAAACCCGCTTGCAACGAAATGACACCAGAGCACTAAAAAAACCCGCTTGCAACGAAATGACTCCAGAGCACTTAAAAACCCGCTTGCAACGAAATGACTCCAGAGCACTTAAAAACCCGCTTGCAACGAAATGACTCCAGAGTACTTAAAAACCCGATTGCAACGAAATGACTCCAGAGCACTTAAAAAACCCGCTTCCAGTGAAATGTCTGAGAAGTATGTAAAAACCCGCTTGCAACGAAATGACTCCAGAGCATGTAAAACCCGCTTGCAACGAAATGACTCCAGAACAAGTAAAAACCCGCTTGCAACGAAATGACTCCAGAGCACTTAAAAACCCGCTTACAACGAAATGCCTTCAGAGCACTTAAAAACCCGCTTGCAACGAAATGACTCCAGAGCACTTAAAAACCCGCTTGCAACGAAATGAATCCAGAACACATAAAAACCCGCTTGCAACGAAATGACTCCAGAGTACTTAAAAACCCGCTTGCAACGAAACGACTCCAGAACACTTAAAAACCCGCTTGCAACGAAATGACTCCAGAGCACTTAAAAACCCGCTTGCAACGAAACGACTCCAGAACACTTAAAAACCCGCTTGCAACGAAATGACTCCAGAGCACTTAAAAACGCGCTTGCAAAGAAATGACTCCAGAGCACTTAAAAACCCGCTTGTAACGAAATGACTCCAGAGCACTTAAAAACCCGCTTGCAACGAAACGACTCCAGAACACTTAAAAACCCGCTTGCAACGAAATGACTCCAGAGCACTTAAAAAACCGCTTGCAACGAAATGACTCCAGAGCACTTAAAAACCCGCTTGCAACGAAATGACTCCATAGCACTTAAAAACCCGCTTGCAACGAAATGACTCCAGAGCACTTAAAAACCCGCTTGCAACGAAATGACTCCAGAGCATTTAAAAAACCTCCTCTCAGTGAAATGTCTGAGAAGTATGTAAAAACCCGCTTGCAACGAAATGACTCCAGAGCACTTAAAAACCCGCTTGCAACGAAATGACTCCAGAGCACTTAAACACCCGCTTGCAACGAAATGACTCCAGAGCACTTAAAAAACCGCTTGCAATGAAATGACTCCAGAGTACTTAAAAACCCGCTTGCAACGAAATGACTCCAGAGCACTTAAAAACCTGCTTGCAACGAAATGAATCCAGAACACTTAAATACCCGCTTGCAACGAAATGACTCCAGAGCACTTAAAAACCCGCTTGCAACGAAGTGACTCCAGAGCACTTAAAACCCCGCTTGCAACGAAATGACTCCAGAGCACTTAAAAACCCGCTTGCAACGAAATGACTCCAGAGCACTTAAAAACCCGCTTGCAACGAAATGACTCCAGAGTACTTAAAAACCCGCTTGCAATGAAATGACTCCAGAGCACTTAAAAAACCCGCTTCCAGTGAAATGTCTGAGAAGTATGTAAAAACCCACTTGCAACGAAATGACTCCAGAGCACTTAAAAACCAGCTTGCAACGAAATGACTCCAGAGCACGTAAAAACCCACTTGCAACGAAATGACTCCAGAGCACTTAAAAACCCGCTTACAACGAAATGCCTTCAGAGCACTTAAAAACCCGCTTGGAACGAAATGACTCCAGAGCACTTAAAAACCCGCTTGCAACGAAATGACTCCAGAGCACTTAAAAAACCCGCTTGCAACGAAATGACTCCATAGCACTTAAAAACCCGCTTGCAACGAAATGACTCCAGAGCACGTAAAAACCCGCTTGCAACGAAATGACTCCAGAGCACTTAAAAACCCGCTTGCAACGAAATGACTCCAGAGCACTTAAAAACCCGCTTACAACAAAATGCCTTCAGAGCACTTAAAAACGTGCTTGCAACGAAATGACTCCAGAGCACTTAAAAACCCGCTTGCAACGAAATGACTCCAGAGCACTTAAAAACCCGCTTGCAACGAAATGAATCCAGAACACATAAAAACCCGCATGCAACGAAATGACTCCAGAGCACTTAAAAAACCTCCTCTCAGTGAAATGTCTGAGAAGTATGTAAAAACCCGCTTGCAACGAAATGACTCCAGAGCACTTAAAAACCCGCTTGCAACGAAATGACTCCAGAGCACTTAAAAACCCGCTTGCAACGAAATGACTCCAGAGTACTTAAAAACCCCCTTGCAACGAAATGACTCCAGAGCACTTAAAAAAACCGCTTCCAGTGAAATGTCTGAGAAGTATGTAAAAACCCGCTTGCAACGAAATGACTCCAGAGCACTTAAAAACCTCGCTTCCAGTTAAATGTCAGAGAAGTATGTATAAACCCGCTTGCAACGAAATGACTCCAGAGCATGTAAAACCCGCTTGCAACGAAATGACTCCAGAGTACTTAAAAACCCGCTTGCAACGAAATGACTCCAGAGCACTTAAAAAACCCGCTTCCAGTGAAATGTCTGAGAAGTATGTAAAAACCCGCTTGCAACGAAATGACTCCAGAGCACTTAAAAACCAGCTTGCAACGAAATGACTCCAGAGCACTTAAAAACCAGCTTGCAACGAAATGACTCCAGAGCACGTAAAACCCACTTGCAACGAAATGACTCCAGAGCACTTAAAAACCCGCTTACAACGAAATGCCTTCAGAGCACTTAAAAACCCGCTTGGAACGAAATGACTCCAGAGCACTTAAAAACCCGCTTGCAACGAAATGACTCCAGAGCACTTAAAAAACCCGCTTGCAACGAAATGACTCCAGAGCACTTAAAAACCCGCTTGCAACGAAATGACTCCAGAGCACTTAAAAACCCGCTTGCAACGAAATGACACCAGAGCACTAAAAAAACCCGCTTGCAACGAAATGACTCCAGAGCACTTAAAAACCCGCTTGCAACGAAATGACTCCAGAGCACTTAAAAACCCGCTTGCAACGAAATGACTCCAGAGTACTTAAAAACCCGATTGCAACGAAATGACTCCAGAGCACTTAAAAAACCCGCTTCCAGTGAAATGTCTGAGAAGTATGTAAAAACCCGCTTGCAACGAAATGACTCCAGAGCATGTAAAACCCGCTTGCAACGAAATGACTCCAGAACAAGTAAAAACCCGCTTGCAACGAAATGACTCCAGAGCACTTAAAAACCCGCTTACAACGAAATGCCTTCAGAGCACTTAAAAACCCGCTTGCAACGAAATGACTCCAGAGCACTTAAAAACCCGCTTGCAACGAAATGAATCCAGAACACATAAAAACCCGCTTGCAACGAAATGACTCCAGAGTACTTAAAAACCCGCTTGCAACGAAACGACTCCAGAACACTTAAAAACCCGCTTGCAACGAAATGACTCCAGAGCACTTAAAAACCCGCTTGCAACGAAACGACTCCAGAACACTTAAAAACCCGCTTGCAACGAAATGACTCCAGAGCACTTAAAAACGCGCTTGCAAAGAAATGACTCCAGAGCACTTAAAAACCCGCTTGTAACGAAATGACTCCAGAGCACTTAAAAACCCGCTTGCAACGAAACGACTCCAGAACACTTAAAAACCCGCTTGCAACGAAATGACTCCAGAGCACTTAAAAAACCGCTTGCAACGAAATGACTCCAGAGCACTTAAAAACCCGCTTGCAACGAAATGACTCCATAGCACTTAAAAACCCGCTTGCAACGAAATGACTCCAGAGCACTTAAAAACCCGCTTGCAACGAAATGACTCCAGAGCATTTAAAAAACCTCCTCTCAGTGAAATGTCTGAGAAGTATGTAAAAACCCGCTTGCAACGAAATGACTCCAGAGCACTTAAAAACCCGCTTGCAACGAAATGACTCCAGAGCACTTAAACACCCGCTTGCAACGAAATGACTCCAGAGCACTTAAAAAACCGCTTGCAATGAAATGACTCCAGAGTACTTAAAAACCCGCTTGCAACGAAATGACTCCAGAGCACTTAAAAACCTGCTTGCAACGAAATGAATCCAGAACACTTAAATACCCGCTTGCAACGAAATGACTCCAGAGCACTTAAAAACCCGCTTGCAACGAAGTGACTCCAGAGCACTTAAAAACCCGCTTGCAACGAAATGACTCCAGAGCACTTAAAAACCCGCTTGCAACGAAATGACTCCAGAGCACTTAAAAACCCGCTTGCAACGAAATGACTGAAGAGTACTTAAAAACCCGCTTGCAATGAAATGACTCCAGAGCACTTAAAAAACCCGCTTCCAGTGAAATGTCTGAGAAGTATGTAAAAACCCACTTGCAAAAAAATGACTCCAGAGCACTTAAAAACCAGCTTGCAACGAAATGACTCCAGAGCACATAAAAACCCACTTGCAACGAAATGACTCCAGAGCACTTAAAAACCCGCTTACAACGAAATGCCTTCAGAGCACTTAAAAACCCGCTTGGAACGAAATGACTCCAGAGCACTTAAAAACCCGCTTGCAACGAAATGACTCCAGAGCACTTAAAAAAACCCGCTTGCAACGAAATGACTCCAGAGCACTTAAAAACCCGCTTGCAACGAAATGACTCCAGAGCACTTAAAAACCCGCTTGCAACGAAATGACTCCAGAGCACTAAAAAAACCTGCTTGCAACGAAATGACTCCAGAGCACTTAAAAACCCGCTTGCAACGAAATGACTCCAGAGCACTTAAAAAACCTCCTCTCAGTGAAATGTCTGAGAAGTATGTAAAAACCCGCTTGCAACGAAATGACTCCAGAGCACTTAAAAACCCGCTTGCAACGAAATGACTCCAGAGTACTTAAAACCCGCTTGCAATGAAATGAATCCAGAGCACTTAAAAAACCCGCTTCCAGTGAAATGTCTGAGAAGTATGTAAAAACCCACTTGCAACGAAATGACTCCAGAGCACTTAAAAACCAGCTTGCAACGAAATGACTCCAGAGCACTTAAAAACCAGCTTGCAACGAAATGACTCCAGAGCACGTAAAAACCCACTTGCAACGAAATGACTCCAGAGCACTTAAAAACCCGCTTACAACGAAATGCCTTCAGAGCACTTAAAAACCCGCTTGCAACGAAATGACTCCAGAGCACTTAAAAACCCGCTTGCAACGAAATGACTCCAGAGCACATAAAAAACCCGCTTGCAACGAAATGACTCCAGAGCACTTAAAAACCCGCTTGCAACAAAATGACTCCAGAGCACTTAAAAACCCGCTTGCAACGAAATGACTCCAGAGCACTAAAAAAACCTGCTTGCAACGAAATGACTCCAGAGCACTTAAAAACCCGCTTGCAACGAAATGACTCCAGAGCACTTAAAAACCCGCTTGCAACGAAATGACTCCAGAGTACTTAAAAACCCGCTTGCAACGAAATGACTCCAGAGCACTTAAAAAAACCGCTTCCAGTGAAATGTCTGAGAAGTATGTAAAAACCCGCTTGCAACGAAATGACTCCAGAGCACTTAAAAACCTCGCTTCCAGTTAAATGTCAGAGAAGTATGTATAAACCCGCTTGCAACGAAATGACTCCAGAGCATGTAAAACCCGCTTGCAACGAAATGACTCCAGAGTACTTAAAAACCCGCTTGCAACGAAATGACTCCAGAGCACTTAAAAAACCCGCTTCCAGTGAAATGTCTGAGAAGTATGTAAAAACCCGCTTGCAACGAAATGACTCCAGAGCACTTAAAAACCAGCTTGCAACGAAATGACTCCAGAGCACTTAAAAACCAGCTTGCAACGAAATGACTCCAGAGCACGTAAAACCCACTTGCAACGAAATGACTCCAGAGCACTTAAAAACCCGCTTACAACGAAATGCCTTCAGAGCACTTAAAAACCCGCTTGGAACGAAATGACTCCAGAGCACTTAAAAACCCGCTTGCAACGAAATGACTCCAGAGCACTTAAAAAACCCGCTTGCAACGAAATGACTCCAGAGCACTTAAAAACCCGCTTGCAACGAAATGACTCCAGAGCACTTAAAAACCTGCTTGCAACGAAATGACACCAGAGCACTAAAAAAACCCGCTTGCAACGAAATGACTCCAGAGCACTTAAAAACCCGCTTCCAGTGAAATGTCTGAGAAGTATGTAAAAACCCGCTTGCAACGAAATGACTCCAGAGCACTTAAAAAACTCGTTTCCAGTTAAATGTCAGAGAAGTATGTAAAAACCCGCTTGCAACGAAATGACTCGAGAGCATGTAAAAAACGCTTGCAACGAAATGACTCCAAGTACTTAAAAACCCGCTTGCAACGAAATGCCTACAGAGCACTTAAAAAACCCGCTTCCAGTGAAATGTCTGAGAAGTATGTAAAAACCCGCTTGCAACGAAATGACTCCAGAGCACTTAAAAACCTCGCTTCCAGTTAAATGTCAGAGAAGTATGTATAAACCCGCTTGCAACGAAATGACTCCAGAGCATGTAAAACCCGCTTGCAACGAAATGACTCCAGAGTACTTAAAAACCCGCTTGCAACGAAATGACTCCAGAGCACTTAAAAAACCCGCTTCCAGTGAAATGTCTGAGAAGTATGTAAAAACCCGCTTGCAACGAAATGACTCCAGAGCACTTAAAAACCAGCTTGCAACGAAATGACTCCAGAGCACTTAAAAACCAGCTTGCAACGAAATGACTCCAGAGCACGTAAAACCCACTTGCAACGAAATGACTCCAGAGCACTTAAAAACCCGCTTACAACGAAATGCCTTCAGAGCACTTAAAAACCCGCTTGGAACGAAATGACTCCAGAGCACTTAAAAACCCGCTTGCAACGAAATGACTCCAGAGCACTTAAAAAACCCGCTTGCAACGAAATGACTCCAGAGCACTTAAAAACCCGCTTGCAACGAAATGACTCCAGAGCACTTAAAAACCCGCTTGCAACGAAATGACACCAGAGCACTAAAAAAACCCGCTTGCAACGAAATGACTCCAGAGCACTTAAAAACCCGCTTCCAGTGAAATGTCTGAGAAGTATGTAAAAACCCGCTTGCAACGAAATGACTCCAGAGCACTTAAAAAACTCGTTTCCAGTTAAATGTCAGAGAAGTATGTAAAAACCCGCTTGCAACGAAATGACTCGAGAGCATGTAAAAAACGCTTGCAACGAAATGACTCCAAGTACTTAAAAACCCGCTTGCAACGAAATGCCTACAGAGCACTTAAAAAACCCGCTTCCAGTGAAATGTCTGAGAAGTATGTAAAAACCCGCTTGCAAAGAAATGACTCCAGAACACGTAAAAACCCGCTTGCAACGAAATGACTCCAGAGCACTTAAAAACCCGCTTACAACGAAATGCCTTCAGAGCACTTAAAAACCCGCTTGCAACGAAATGACTCCAGAGCACTTAAAAACCCGCTTGCAACGAAATGAATCCAGAACACATAAAAACCCGCATGCAACGAAATGACTCCAGAGCACTTAAAAACCCGCTTGCAATGAAATGATTCCTGAGCACTTAAACACCCGCTTGCAACGAAATTACTCCAGAGCACTTAAAAACCCGCTTGCAACGAAATGACTCCAGAGTACTTAAAAACCCGCTTGCAACGAAATGACTCCAGAGCACTTAAAAACCCGCTTGCAACGAAATGAATCTAGAACACATAAAAACCAGCATGCAACGAAATGACTCCAGAGCACTTAAAAACCCGCTTGCAATGAAATGATTCCTGAGCACTTAAACACCCGCTTGCAACGAAATTACTCCAGAGCACTTAAAAACCCGCTTGAAACGAAATGACTCCAGAGCACTTAAACACCGGCTTGCAACGAAATGACTCCAGAGCACTTAAAAACCCGCTTGCAACGAAATGACTCCAGAGCACTTAAAAAACAAGCTTCCAGTGAAATGTCTGAGAAGTATGTAAAAACCCGCTTGCAACGAAATGACTCCAGAGCATGTAAAAAACGCTTGCAACGAAATGACTCCAGAGTACTTAAAAACCCGCTTGCAACGAAATGCCTACAGAGCACTTAAAAAAACCGAATCCAGCGAAATGTCTGAGAAGTATGTAAAAACCCGCTTGCAACGAAATGAATCCAGAACACGTAAAAACCCGCTTGCAACGAAATGACTCCAGAGCACTTAAAAACCCGCGTGCAACGAAATGACTCCAGAGTACTAAAAAACCCGCTTGCAACGAAATGACTCCAGAGCACTTAAAAACCCGCTTGCAACGAAATGAATCCAGAACACATAAAAACCCGCATGCAACGAAATGACTCCAGAGCACTTAAAAAACCCGCTTCCAGTGAAATGTCTGAGAAGTATGTAAAAACCCGCTTGCAACGAATTGACTCCAGAGCATGTAAAAACCCGCTTGCAACGAAATGACTCCAGAGCACTTAAAAACCCGCTTACAACGAAATGCCTTCAGAGCACTTAAAAACCCGCTTGCAACGAAATGACTCCAGAGCACTTAAAAACCCGCTTGCAACGAAATGAATCCAGAACACATAAAAACCCGCTTGCAAGGAAATGACTCCAGAGCACTTAAAAACCCACTTACAACGAAATGCCTTCAGAGCACTTAAAAACGTGCTTGCAACGAAATGACTCCAGAGCACTTAAAAACCCGCTTGCAACGAAATGACTCCAGAGCACTTAAAAACCCGCTTGCAACGAAATGACTCCAGAACACTTAAAAACCCGCTTGCAACGAAATGACTCCAGAGCACTTAAAAACCCGCTTGCAACGAAATGACTCCAGAGCACTTAAAAACCCCCTTGCAACGAAATGACTCCAGATCACTTAAAAACCCGCTTGCAACGAAATGACTCCAGAGCACTTAAAAAACCTCCTCTCAGTGAAATGTCTGAGAAGTATGTAAAAACCCGCTTGCAACGAAATGACTCCAGAGCACTTAAAAACCCGCTTGCAACGAAATGACTCCAGAGCACTTAAAAACCCGCTTGCAACGAAATGACTCCAGAGCACTTAAAAACCCGCTTGCAACGAAATGACTCCAGAGTACTTAAAAACCCGCTTGCAACGAAATGACTCCAGAGCACTTAAAAACCTGCTTGCAACGAAATGAATCCAGAACAATTAAATACCCGCTTGCAACGAAATGACTCCAGAGCACTTAAAAACCCGCTTGCAACGAAGTGACTCCAGAGCACTTAAAAACCCGCTTGCAACGAAATGACTCCAGAGCACTTAAAAACCCGCTTGCAACGAAATGACTCCAGAGCACTTAAAAACCCGCTTGCAACGAAATGACTCCAGAGCACTTAAAAAACAAGCTTCCAGTGAAATGTCTGAGAAGTATGTAAAAACCCGCTTGCAACGAAATGACTCCAGAGCATGTAAAAAACGCTTGCAACGAAATGACTCCAGAGTACTTAAAAACCCGCTTGCAACGAAATGCCTACAGAGCACTTAAAAGACCCGCTTCCAGTGAAATGTCTGAGAAGTATGTAAAAACCCGCTTGCAACGAAATGACTCCAGAACACGTAAAAACCCGCTTGCAACGAAATGACTCCAGAGTACTTAAAAACACGCTTACAACGAAATGCCTTCAGAGCACTTAAAAACCCGCATGCAACGAAATGACTCCAGAGTACTTAAAAACCCGCTTGCAACGAAATGACTACAGAGCACTTAAAAACCCGCTTGCAACGAAATGAATCCAGAACACATAAAAACCCGCATGCAACGAAATGACTCCAGAGCACTTAAAAAACCCGCTTCCAGTGAAATGTCTGAGAAGTATGTAAAAACCCGCTTGCAACGAAATGACTCCAGAGCATGTAAAAACCCGCTTGCAACTAAATGACTCCAGAGCACTTAAAAACCCGCTTACAACGAAATGCCTTCAGAGCACTTAAAAACCCGCTTGCAACGAAATGACTCCAGAGCACTTAAAAACCCGCTTGCAACGAAATGAATCCAGAACACATTAAAACCCGCTTGCAAGGAAATGACTCCAGAGCACTTAAAAACCCGCTTACAACAAAATGCCTTCAGAGCACTTAAAAACGTGCTTGCAACGAAATGACTCCAGAGCACTTAAAAACCCGCTTGCAACGAAATGACTCCAGAGCATTTAAAAACCCGCTTGCAACGAAATGACTCCAGAACACTTAAAAACCCGCTTGCAACGAAATGACTCCAGAGCACTTAAAAACCCGCTTGCAACGAAATGACTCCAGAGCACTTAAAAACCCGCTTGCAACAAAATGACTCCAGAGCACTTAAAAACCCGCTTGCAACGAAATGACTCCAGAGCACTTAAAAACACGCTTGCAACGAAATGACTCCAGAGCACTTAAAAAACCTCCTCTCAGTGAAATGTCTGAGAAATATGTAAAAACCCGCTTGCAACGAAATGACTCCAGAGCACTTAAAAACCCGCTTGCAACGAAATGACTCCAGAGTACTTAAAAACCCGCTTGCAATGAAATGACTCCAGAGCACTTAAAAAACCCGCTTCCAGTGAAATGTCTGAGAAGTATGTAAAAACCCACTTGCAACGAAATGACTCCAGAGCACTTAAAAACCAGCTTGCAACGAAATGACTCCAGAGCACTTAAAAACCAGCTTGCAACGAAATGACTCCAGAGCACGTAAAAACCCACTTGCAACGAAATGACTCCAGAGCACTTAAAAACCCGCTTACAACGAAATGCCTTCAGAGCACTTAAAAACCCGCTTGGAACGAAATGACTCCAGAGCACCATACAATGGAAAAAAGATAGCATCTTCAAGAAATGGTGCTGGTCCAACTGGATGTCTACATGTAGAAAAATGCAAATAGATCCATACTTATCACCCTGCACAAAACTGAAGTCCAAGTGGATCAAAGACCCAACATAAAACCAGACACATTAAATCAGTTAGAAAAAAAAAGTGGGGAATACCCTAGAACTCATTGGTACAGGAGAAAACTTCCTGAAGAGAACACCAACAGCACAGGCTCTAAGAGCAACAATCAATAAATGAGACCTCATGAAACTGAAAAGCTTCTGCAAAGCAAAGGACACCGTCATCAAAACAAAGCGACTGCCTACAGATTGGGAAAGAATCTTCACCAACCCTTTATCTGATAGAGGACTCATATCCAGTATATATAAAGAACTAAAGAAGCTAAAAAACAGCAAACCAAGTAATCCACTTAAAAAATGAGGAGCAGAGCTAAACAGAGAATTCTCTGGAGAGGAATATCGAATGGCAAAGAAGCACTTAAAGAAATGCTCAACCTCATTAGCCATTAGGGAAATGCAAATCAAAACAACCCTGAGATTTCACCTTACACCCATGAGAATGGCTAAGATCAAAAACTCAAGTGACAACACATGCTTGAGAGGTTGTGGAGAAAGGGGAATGTAAACTTGTACAACCACTCTGGAAATCAATTTGGCACTTTCTCAGACAACTAGGAATAGCGCTTCCCCAAGATCCAGCCATACCACTCCTGGGCATATATCCAAAAGAGGCTCAAGTACACAAAAAGGACATTTGCTCAACCATGTTTGTAGCAGCTTTATTTGTAATATCCAGTAGCTGAAAACAGCCCAGAAACCCCTCAACTGAAGAATGGATGCAGAAACTGTGGTATATCTATACAATGGAGTATTACTCAGCAATGAAAAATAAGAAAATCATGAAATTTGCAGGTAAATGGTGGGACCTGGAAAGGATCATCCTGAGTGAATTGTCCCAGAAGCAAAAAGACACACAGGGTATATACTCACTCATATAGACATACAACATAGGACAAACCCACTAAAATCTGTGCATCTAAAGAAACTAAGCAAGAGAGAGGACCCTAACTAAAACGCTCAATCCCCATCCTGAAAGGCAAAGAGGATGGACATCAGAAGAAGAAGAAAACAGGAAACAACCTAGGAACCTTCTACAGAGGGCTTCTGAAAGCCAGAAGAAGAAAACAGGAAACAAACTAGGAACCTACCAGAGGGCCTCTGAAAGCCTCTGCCCTGCAGACTATCAAAGCAGATGCTGAGCCTGATGGTCAACTGTTGGGCAGAGTGAATGGAATTTTATGTAAGAAGTGGGAAATAGTAAGAGCTAGAGAGGACAGGGTCTCCACAAGGAGAGCAACAGAACAAGAAAATTTGAACACAGGGAACTTCACAGAGACTCATACTCCAACCAAGGACTATTCATGGAGATAACCTAGAACCCCTGCACAGATGTAGCCTCTGGCAGTTCCGTGTCCAAGTGGGTTACATAGTAATGGGAAGAGGCCTCTGACATAATCTGATTGGCCTGCTCTTTGATCACCTCCCCCTGAGGGGGGAGCAGCCTTACCAGGCCACAGTAGAGGCCACTTCTGATGAGAACTGATAGACTAAGTTCAGAAAGGAGAGGAGAACCTCCCCTATCAGTGGACTTGGGGAGTGGCAGGCATGGAGAAAGGGGAAGGAGGGTGGGATTGGGAGGGGAGGAGGGAGGGGCTTATGGGGGGATACAAAATGAATAAAGTGTAATTAATAAAATTAAAAAAAGGAAAAAAAATAAAGCAACTGAGGAAGACACTGACCCCAGCTACACAAGCATGCATGTACGCATTTGCATATATACACATGCAAAAAAAATTAAATAAAGCAGATAACATGAAATATAACTGATAAGGAAAACAGTATTACAGCAACAACAAAAAAAATAAACAATTATCACATTATCCACAGATTCTAATTCTGGGTCTACAGCCAAAAAAACTGAAAGCAAGGACTCACAGAGATAATAATGCATCCATCTTCATGGCTGCATTATACACAAGAGCTAAAAAGAAAAAAGCAATCCATGCGTGCATGGAAAGATAAATGAGCAAACAAAAATCACTACAAGTTAGTAAAAAAAATATCACTACAAGTTAGGTAAACAAGCAAAAATGGAATATTACTCAATATTTAAAAGCGAAGAAGTTTTGTGTTATGCTACAGCCTGTATAAACCTTAAAGATATAAGATTAGTGAAATCAGCTAATTCAAAATGATAAATACCAGATAATTCCACTTAAAAGAGTCATCTACGGTTTTCAAATTCACAGAGACAGAAAGTAAAATAACACCTGCCAGGGGCTGGCTGCGGAGAGGAGGATGGGTGGCTTACTGTTTTGAGTATAGATCTTCTCACGTTTGACAAGATGAAAAGGTTCTGGAGATGGTTGCAAGAACTAACACTGTCAACGTGCACACTTTAAAGTGGTTAAACTGGGCTTGAAGCAGTGGAAAACCTTTAATCCAAGCATTCAGAAGGCAGGGCAAGCAGATATCTTGAGTTCAAAGCCAGCCTGGTTTGCATAGGAAGCTCCAGGGCAGCTAGAACAACATTGCAAAACCCAGTCTCAAAAGGAGATAGACAACCAGACAGACAGATGGAATAATGAATCAATCTGATGTTTAACTTTCCATAATTTTAAGGAAACTAAGATGAAATACAGACATTTCTCAATCAAAGTAAGCCTTCTATTTTTAATCTAAGCATAACTGATTTTACCCATGATCTCTCCTTATCAACTCCCAAATCCCTAAGGCTTTACCATATATAGTCCTAGCCTTATCAAAGAAATTATCAAAGTATTAATTAATATTAATGAGTTAAACATGTGAGCTGAAATTCTTAGAGAATCCAAGAATGAAAAGAAGAATCAATAAACCAACAGTTTAAAAACAAACAAATAAACAAACAAACAAAAAACAGCAGCATTTCATGTTAATAATTCTGGAACTAAGTTAGGAATAATCATACAAGCAGTCAATACAAAGTTAGCTGAAAGTTCATGCCAATTCATGTCAAATATTCTTGCCAAATAAACTGAAGCAGTTTTTGAGGACAAATGGCATTCAATGCTTTTAGGAATTGGGAATCAGTAATGAGAGACTAGGGGTCAAATCCAGTATGCTTGGCTACAAAGTAGAACACTATGATAATACTATTAAGTAACAGCTGTCAAGAAAAGCAAGTATATTTGATATATACTCTTGGATATTTGACATGTGTTATTTGAGAATCTTGTAACAGGTGGAGCAGGCAGGCTGGAGCTTTAGCTCAGAAGTACAGCCAGTACACAGCACGCTGAGGGCCAATCCCAGCAACAAAAGGGAGAAACAGAAGGAGAAATATGTCATGAGGTATGGCTTCGTGGTACTATACCACACTATCACCACTAAAAAAATCATCTGGATGTAAAATGAATAAGTAAATAAATTTAATAAAAAAAAATTAAAGTATTTTACGTGATAGGGTTGTACTTGAAACCTGTTTGCCTGGGGATTCCAATGCTCTAAATCCCCATTTGCAGAATGAGCTGCTCATGAGCAAAAGGGGCACTAGGGGGCAGCAGAGCACAGAGGATGCTTGGAGCTGCTCAAAACATTTCAGTCATTTTCAAGCAAATGAAACACAAATTGGTGCATTAAAACTGTTTCTAAGATACATGTTTAATAATTTTTAAGTTTTGTTTTTTAAGTAAATCTGAATTTAATCTGTGGTACATTTTATGTAAGTAATTTTGAAATTTGAGAACATACTCGTATAGTCTATGCAGAATTCAATTTATAGCATTTACTGTATTTGTTTTATTATTCTTTCTAAATATATTTATGAACCTGCATTTTTATTTTTCTAAATCATTTGTAAGCTTTCACTTTCAAACTTCAAGGATCCTTTGAAAAAGCAGTGTGGAGCCAGAGAGATAGCTCATTAGGTAAAATGACAGGAGTTCAGTACCTTATACTCCTATTTCCCTAACCTAACCCCACCCCTTTCTTCCCCCATAACACTCTCTGTGCTCTGCCAAAAGATTAGCCTTGAGTCTCAGCATCTGCTTTGATCTTTTGTTGGGGTTGGGTTTCTCTGCAATTCTATATTCCTCTCTTGAGAATTCTCTGCTTAGCTCTGTTCCCCATTTTTAATTGGATTATTTGATTTGTTGATGTCTAATTTCTTGGATAAGATAAAAAAAAAACTCAAGTGACAACACATGCTAGAGAGGATGTGGAGAAAAGAGAACGCTCCTCCATTTCTGGTGGGAGTACAAACTTGTACAACCACTTTGGAAATCAATCTGGAGCTTTCTATGGAAATTGGGAATAACACCACCTCAAGATCCATCTATACCACTCCTAGGAATATATCCAAATGATGCCCCACCATTTAATAAGGACATTTGCTCAACCATGTTCATAGCAGCTTTATTTGTAATAGCCAGAATCTGGAAACAACCTAGATGTCCCTCAATGGAAGAATGGATACGGAAATTGTGGTACATCTACACAATGAAATACTACTCAGCTATTAAAAACAAGGAAATCATGAAATTTGCAGGGAAATGGATGGAACTAGAAGAGATCATCCTGAGTGAGATAACCCAGAAACAGAAAGACAGACATAGTATATACTCACTTATAGGCAGATATTAGCTGTAGCCATCTACAGACTTAAAGAAACTAAACAGTAAGGAGGACCCTAGGGAGGATGCTTAAATCTCATTCAGAACAGCAAACAGGATAGAAACCAGAAGTGGTGGAAGAGAGAAAACAGGATAGGAACTTATTATAAAGGGTCCTCTGAAATGATTCACCCAACAGGGGATGGAAGCAGATGCTGCGAGCATGGCCAGTCTTTGGGAAGAGCATAGGAAGTCTTATGGAGGAAGAAGGGGGTAGGAATAGAGGGACATGGAGGGGAAAGGAGACCAACAAAACTAGAAGATCTGAGCCCAGGGGGTCCTGCAGAGACTGATGCACCAACGGAGGACCATGGATGGAGAGGACTTAGACTCCCTGTTCAGATGTGGCCGACTGGCAGCTCAGTCTCCATGTGGATCTCTGAGTGAGAGGATCAGGGGCTGCCTCTATCATGAACTCAGTTGATTGCTCTTTGATAACTTACTCCGGATGATGCAGCCTTGCCAGGCCACCAAGGAAGAGGATCCAGGCAGTCCTGATGAGACTTTAACAAGCTTTGGACATATGGCAATAGTGGAGAACCCCCCCCTTTCAGTGGACTAGGGGATAGAGAGAAGAGGGAGGGTAGGTAAGACTGGCGGGAGTTGAGGGAGGGGTCTTCGATTGAGATATATGATGAATGAATTATGAAGAAAAAAATAAAATTGAAATTGAAAAAAAAGAGAAATGTATACTGATACAACTATAGTCTAAATGCAGTCTACATTTCAATGTTGTTGACTGCCCAATCATGTTTAGAGCATTTCATTTCTTATTGGAAAGCATCTGGTCCAAGACCATAGTGTTTGCTGTCAGGTCTCTCCAACATCTTCCATATAAACCAGCACTTCTCTAATATGTTTGACAAAGAACCACCCTTATTTACTTATGGGTAGAGAAAGAGTTATGAGTGTGCTGTGTTCTTTCCTTAAATCCTCTGGATGGCGGAGATGGAACTCCAATGGACAGGCTTGGTGTCAAGGACCCTTACTTAATGAGTCATCTCAACCAGCCCAACAGGAACATTTTACATGATTACAATTTACTGACAAACTTATAGAGCCTTTGAACATTATTACACTATATATTATATTATTATAATATGTGCTGTATTTTAAATTAAAACAGAAATAATATGAGCTTGAACAAACATTCATTCAAAAATACCCATAAAAGCTATAGAATCCAGACAAGAGCTTACAGCACTTAAGAGCTTAAGGAATAAAAGAAAAAGACACATTGAAAAATAAAAAGAACACCACTATCATGAATCCCTTCCCCAGATATGTACTGTTCGGCTAGACAGATTCTCTTCTTGTAGAAAGAAGACAGTAAAATGAGAACCTGCCTTCACTGGAAACCTCAGCACCCAGACCAGTGCCTTTCCCTACAGGCCAGGCTCTATGTTCCAAAGCCAATGGCAGTACCATGGACCCAGGCCCCAGACATGTTCTAGCACCAGGCCAGAACACAGGATCAAATGTCTAAGTCCACCCCAGCAGCCTCTGGTGCCAAGAGAGCTCTCCCAGAAGCATGAACCAGCCCTGCTACCCCTGGATCAACATACCAGGCTGTTCCCACAAACTCAGGTATCAGGCACTGTAAGACCTGGGATCTCACAGCTCAGGAGTTCAAGATCGCACCCTTCCCAGAAACTCCCCCAGACCAAGACTCATTGCAAAAGCAAGAGGTTTATTAACCATTGCACAATGGGGTCACCCCTGGTGGTCAGCAAAGAGTGGCACTGGGGGACAAAGGCCTTTAGGTTTTTAAAAGAAAAATTGTGGGAAATTTGAAGTTGCAGTTTTGGCAACTTAGGATTGGATGAGGAAGCTATAAAGTAATATAATTGGTTAGTCTTAGGTGCTCAAGCTTGGCCAGTCCTGCCAAGTGTGGATGCAGCTGCAATTTAAGGTGGGGGTGGTTAGCTCATCCTTGAAGATTAGGGGCTACAGACTTTTGGCTGGAGGTCAAAAGCTACTCAGAAGAAGTCTAGGTTCATTGCTAAGAAACGCTATCTCAAAGACAAGGGTCTGGTCCTTCTTTTGCTGAGTGAAGATCATTGCTTGCTTGCCTTTTTTTTATATCTGTCCTCACAGATAGGGTCACATTCCTTCATTCTCTGGAAAGGTACTAAGAGGCTTTAGCTTAACCTGGACCTAAATCTCAAAACTATAGGCTTTAGAAGACATATAGGTTACAAAGTTAGCCTAACGCTTTCATTTCTCCCTTCTCCTTGTAACTGCTTCAATCATGAAGCAGCTTCAGAGTGAGAATTTTATCTTAAGAAATTTTTTTCTTTTGACTCAACATTTCAGCCTGTAGAATGGGACAATGGGCTGATGATCCGTCTTCTGGAATTTCTTCATGCTGATATTGAATCGTTGATATCTCAGTTTGAAAGAGGCTGAAATGCTGGTCAAAAGTTGGGGAGAGTACATGGGTAAAGATTACTAGGAGCCAGTCAAAGGCTGGTCAATGAGGCAGTCCTTAACAGTCTCTGGTTAGTTGATCCAATTGAAGAGACAGGGAGCAGTCATGTCAGCTTCCAACAAGTCCAGATTTCAGCTTGCAGCCCAGAGTCAACCAGGTGAAAATCTGCTGAGACAAATTCAGACTAGAGACAGAAGTTAAGATTTGTCTGTTAAATGGAAAAAGGAATCCCAACAGCAGAGAAAAAATCTTCTGGGATCCATTTGAGCTATGCCAGATCTAGGTCTCATGACCTTTTGATTTTTATAAACTCATATGAATTTTTGGTACACAAAAGGAAATATATATATATATTAAAAACTCAGAAAAGTAACATATCAGCAAATCTAATACAACAACATTTTGAGAGTAACAGGTAAAAACTATATCCAACAGAATGGGTACCAGTCAGCTGTTTGTTTTATATCTTTTATAAACAACTTAAGTGTGTCCATGTGGCAGCCTTTTTGGAGTTAACGGCATCTGAGCAGCGGAACTCCGCCTCTTGGCTATTTTCCAAAGTCCAGTCTCTCACAGACTGACCTTGGTGGTCTTACAGCAGACTGCTCTGACCCTGAGAAACTCCGTGCAAAAACAGTAACCAGACAGTAGGCTCTGTGCAACCTTGAGTAAACCCTCGTATATTTTGGCTGAGTAAAATTGCCTGCGTGAGAAACTGCTTGTACTTTTTTCTTTTTTTTACTTAAGTGTTAAACTGATGTCCATTAAATTGACACTTTGATCAGTATGTAGACCAACATTTTTTTAGATTTTTATAACCTGAACTCCTATATCCTCAGACCCTATATAAACTATATTTTTTTAATTTAACTATTATTATAAGACATTGGCAACTGATGTAAAGCCTGTGAGCAGGGCAAACCTGTTTTTTTTCTTTTTACACAAAAGATATAGTACCTAGTAGTTTTAACTAACTAATGAACTGTCCAATGAGCTGATAGTGAACCTAACTGTCTGGTCTTTAGCTGCCAAGTTACTGTTAACTAAGCCTAGCCTTTCAGCCTAGCCGTCAATGTGATCAGAGACCTGAGAAGGATAAATTATGAGCTAAGTAAATGTACCAATCAAAATGACAGAGATGACTAGTTAGTCCATCACCTGGGCAGTGTACCTGGCCCCTGTGGTCTCCTGGCTTTCTGAGCAGAGGCAGTCCAGCCATCAGGCATAGAGGATGAGAAACTGCTGCTGTGGAAAGAGGAACAGGAGAGATTGACCTCACCTTGCCTCTCCCATGTGAGACAATGGCTCTTCAGGTGTCCCCGACTTTGTCAGCTGTTTAGGCTGGGCCCTACCAGTGGGCCAGCTGGGGCAGTATTGCCCAGTGGTTAGCATACCACAATCCAGAGTTGCAGTCATCTGTCGTTGTCCAAATCTTCTCGGAGACCTTGGGGAGTTACTGCCAGGATTTTGGGACTTTTGCCACAATAAACTTACATATGTTAAAATGCCATATTCATCAGATCTCTGATAAGCTTGAGGGCCAGCATATCTGAGTTACTCTTTGTTTTTATCATCTGTTTTAAACCGTGTCCTATAAAACAGAATGTTACTTAATCTAGTTCTAGCATATTTCTGAGATGCATGTTTTAGAACTATATATTTTAAGACAAATAGGCAAACTTTATGGTTATCCATCTTAGGCTTAACCTTAAAAAAACCTATACAAAGACACTAGGTAAAGCTCAACACCTTAACCAAATGCAGTCATTAGCATAGCTTTAAGTCTGCTCTTTCTGAAATAAAATCAAAGCAAACATTTTAATCAGATACAGTTTATAGAGGGGCTAGTAAATCTTGCTCATCCTACCACTTTGTATTAAAATTGAACAGTAAAAAGCTTTGCACTTAACACTAATTAGAGGACTGAACATAACTGAGAGACCTAAACAAAATGGTGGTAAACTCATGGCTCCACCCTCTTTATCTCCGGACCAGCATGGCAGCTGGCCCCGTATAATTGAACTCAGCTGAAAGCCCTAAAGAAATATGGCAGCAAAACTACAGCTTCACATGCTCTCTATCCCTGAACCATCATGGCGGCTAGTCATGTGTTAGCACAGGCTGTGACTGACAATACCAAACATAGCCATTAGGTGCTATTGATGACACAGCAAACACTGTGGAGTATCCATAATCCCCCACAACCAAAAGTTTTAACATAGTGATCAAATAAGTTTTAGAACCAACTGCATAACAGAACAGTACAGAACATTTTTAAACTGTATGAATTATTTTAGCCATACCAAACCTATCAGCCAGAATTTTTTTCTTTAAAAGAGCATAAAAAAACATTTTGTAATGAAGAATCACCAGCCTTTTAAATGAATTATAACATATTTAAATACAGTTTTTTTTTTCTTAAATCATATTAACTCTCTGGCTTTTTATAATACATCCACTAACCTTCTGCAACATCCTACATACCTTTAGGTTCCTAGCTTTTTTTTTTTTTTTTTTTTTTGGCTTAACCAGACATTTTTGCTTTAGACAAGCCATTTTTTTAATATCTCTTGCTCTCTCTCTCTTTCTTTTCAGATAACAGAAAAACTCTCATTAAATTTTTTTTAATTTTCCCAAGGGTTGGGAAACTGTTTTAAGTTCGTTGTTAGACTTCCCAAGAGTTATTGCTTAAAAAATCTGATAAACTGTAAATGTTTTATCCTCTTAAACATCTAAACAATTTTTAAAACTCGTCCCTGCAATATCAAAGCAAAGTATCTTCTTTAGGAGTGAATTCACAAAGCATAACCATAATTTTAAAAGTTGAAACCAGATTTTAAGACCAAAATTTATCAGTGAAAGCAACCCAACCTTCAGAACCAATATCAACTTAGAATAAGACTTTCTTCTTATTCTAAAAGGAAATAAAATCATTTTGACTCAGAGATTTTGCAACCTTTGTTCTTTTCCTGAGCCACACCATGTGGCAATTTACATTGTTGTTATTTAAACATATGCATTCATAGACCCTACAAACACATAGGCACATATACGTGTTTTAAACAAGAATTTGAATTTAACCTTAAAACATACCCAATTATTTTTTAACATATCAACCATTTAAGACAAGTTGAAAACAATCATATAATGGCCATATATTTAAACAGACAAACAAAACTTTTTTTTTTATTTAGACTCAGCTATAATTCTAAACATTACAGCAAGTGCAGTTTTCTTCCTAAATTACTGTTTGATCTGTAAGTTGCAAGCCCCTTAGGTAGGAGGAGGGAAGAGAGGAGCAAGAGGGCATGGTGAGCTCCTGCTGATCAGTTCCCTGCTGAGCTGGCATGAAGGCAAGGGGGAGGAGTTTTTCCTCACTCTCGGCAGCCAGAGCAGCTCCTGTCATGGAGCAGCTACAGAGCCAATGCCCGCCTAGCCATGTATAAGGACTTTCACCTAGCAAGCCCATGAGCCTTGCCTGTTCCCTTGGCTCCCTTGGGAGGGAGAGCACACTGCTTGGTGTCCTGCCATGCAGCCATGTGCACTCCCGGGCCGAGAACTAGTTCTAATTTTAACTATCCTCTGTCCGAATTTTCATCAGTCCAACTCTACAAAGAAACAGACACAGAAAAATACATACATACATGAGAAACACAGGATTTAAATTGCTGGGGGAGCAGAATCTCTGAGTCAACAATACCTACACACAAATCCAGCATTACAGAAGACACTAGAAGGAAAAATACAATCCAAGAAAAGTAACTACTTTCAAGAAATCACAGGAAATAAATAACTTCACTACAGCAAAACAAAAAGTAGCCAAACAGACAAACACAATACCATGGCCAACATCAATATCAAAGGATCTAACAACCACTGGTCATTAATCTCCCTCAACATCAATGGATTCAATTCTCCAATAAAAAGGCACAGACTAACAGAATGGATGCGTAAACAAGACCCAACAATCTGCATACAAAAAACATACCTAAATCACAGAGATAGACATTACCTGAGGGTAAAGGGCTGGAAGACAGTTTTCCAACCAAATGGACCCAAGAATCAAGCAGGAGTAGCCATTCTAATATCTAATAAAGGAGATTTTCAACCAAAATTAATCAAAAGAGATAGAGAAGGACACTTCATACTCATCAAGGGAAAAATCCACCAGGAAGATATCACAATCCTGAACATCTATGCCCTAAATACAAGGGAACCCATATTTGTAAAAGAAACTTTAATAAAACTTAAACCACACATAGACCCCCACACATTAATAGTGGGAGACTTCAACACCCCACTCTCAACAAAGGACAGGTAAACAAAACAGAAATTAAACAAAGAATCTATAACTCTGACAGAGGTCATGAATCAAATGGACCTCAAAAGAATTTACCTTCTTCTCAGCACCTCATGGAACCTTCTCCAAAATAGACCATATAGTTGGTCACAAAGCAAGCCTCAACAGATACAAGAAGACTGAAATAATCCCTTGTATCCTATCTGATCACCATGGACTAAAGCTGGATCTCAATGACAAAAATAGCAAAAGGCCCACACACACATGGAAACTGAACAACTTGCTTCTAAATGACAGCTGGGTCAGAGAAAAAATAAAGAAAGAAATGAAAGACTTCCTAGAATTCAATGAAAATGAAGGCACAACATACCCAAACTTATGGGACACGATGAAAGCAGTGTTAAGAGGAAAGTTCATAGCACTAAGTGCCTTCAAAAAGAAATTCAAAAAATCTCATGCAAACAAATTAATGGCTCACTTAAAAGCCCTAGAAAAAAAAGAAGCAGACACACCAAAGAGGAGTAGATGGCTGGAAATAATCAACCTCAGGGCTGAAATCAATCAATTAGAAACAAATAAAACAATTTAAAGAATCAATGAAACCAAAAGCCGGTTCTTTGAGAAAATCAACAAGATCGAAAACCCCTTAGCCAAACTAACTAAAAGGCAGAGAGAAACTATCCAAATCAACAAAATCAGAAACAAAAAAGGGGACATAACCACAGACACTGAAGAAATCCAAACAATAATTAGGTCTTACTTCCAAAGTCTTTATGCAAGAAAATTTGAAAATCTAAATGACACGAACAATTTTCTTCACTGATTCTACATGCCAAAGCTGAATCAAGACCAGGTAAACCGATTAAATAGACCTATATCCCCTAAGGAAATATAAGCTATCATCCAAAGTCTACCTTTAAAAAAAAAAAAACCCAGGGCCAGATGGTTTCAGCACAGAATTCTACCAGACCTTCAAAGAAGAGCTAACACCAATACTCTTCAAACTATTCCACAAAATAAAAACAGAAGGAACATACCAAACTCATTCTATGAAACCACAGTCACCTTGGTACCTAAACCTCACAAAGACCCAACAAAGAAAGAGAATTTCAGGCCAATCTCCCTCATGAACATTGATGCAAAAATACTCAACAAAATACTTGCAAACCAAATACAAGAACCCATCAAAGATATCATCTACTACTACGACCAAGTAGGCTTCATCCCAGGCATGCAGGGGTGGTTCAATATACGGAAATCCATCAATGTGATCCACCACATAAACAAACTGAAGGAGAAAAACCACATGATCATCTCCTTAGAAGCTGAAAAGGCATTTGACAAAATCCAATATCCATCCATTCATGGTTAAAGTATTGGAGACATCAGGGATGCAAGGCACACCCCTGAGCATAGTAAAGGTGATATACAGCAGGCCTATACCCAACATCAAACTCAATGGAGAGAAACTTAAATCATTCCCACTGAAATTAGGGACAAGGCAAGGCTGTCCACTCTCTCCATATCTCTTCAACATTGTTCTTGAAGGCCTAGCTAGAGCAATAAGACAATTGAAGGAGATCAAGGGGATACACATTGGAAAGGAAGAAGTCAAAGTATCACTGTTTGCAGATGATATGATAAGTGACCCCAAAAATTCTACCAGGGAACTCCTACAGCTGATAAACACCTTCAGCAAAGTGGCTGGATACAATATTAACTCAAAAAAATCAGTAGGCTTCCTGTATACAAAAGACAAAAGGGCTGAGAAAGAAATTAGGGAAACAACACCCTTCACAATAGCCACAAAGGACAGAAAGTACCTTGGTGTGATCCTAACCAAGGAAGTCAAAGACTTGTATGAAAAAAATTTCCAGTCTCTGAAGAAAGAATTAGAAGAAGATATAAGAAGATGGAAAGATCTCCCATGCTCATGGCTTGGCAGGATTAACATAGTAAAAATGGCCATCTTACCAAAAGCAGATTCAATGCAATTCCCATCCAATTACCAACACAATTCTTTACAGACCTTGAAAGAAAAATTCTCACCTTCATATGGAACAACAAGAAACCCAGAATTGCTAAAACAATTCTCTACAGTAAAAGATCACCAGGAGGTATCTCCATCCCTGATCTCAAGCTGTACTATAGAACAACAATACTAGAAACTGCATGGTACTGGCATAGAAACAGACTTGTGGATCAATGGAATTGAATAGAAGACCCTGACATAAATCTAATGGGCACTAATGGGCACCTGATTTTCAAAAAAGATGTCAAATTCATTCAATGGAAAAAAGACAGCATCTTCAACAAATGGTGCTGGTCTAACTGGAAGTCTACATGTAGAAAAAAATGCAAATAGATCCATACTTATCATCCTGCACAAAACTAAAGTCCAAGTGATTCAAAGACCACATCATAAAACCAGTCACACTAAACTGCTTTGAAGAAAAAGTGGGGAATACCCTTGAACTCATTGTCACAGAAGACAACATCCTGAACAGAACAGCAACAGTGCAGGCTCTAAGAACATCAATCAATAAATGGGACCTCATGAAACTGAAAAGCTTCTATACAGCAAAGGACACTGTTCTCAGAGCAAAATGACAGCCTACAGATTGAGAAGAGATCTTCACCAACCTTACATCTGACAGAGGTCTAATATCTAGTATATATAAAGAATTAAAGAAGTTAAACAGCAAAAAATATCAAGTAATCCAATTAAAAAGTGGGGAACAGAGCTAAAGAGAGAATTCTCTGTAGAGGAATATCGAATGGCAGAGAAACACTTAAAGAAATGCTTAACCTCATCAGCCATCAGGGAAATGCAAATCAAAACGACCCTGAGATTTCACCTTACACCCATCAGAATGGCTAAGATTAAAAACTCAAGAGACAACACATGCTGGAGAGGTTGTGGAGAAAGGGGAACCCTCCTCCACTGCTGGTGGGAATGTAAACTTGTACAGCTACTCTGGAAATCTATCTGGCGCTTTCTCAGACAACTAAGAATAGCGCTTCCTCAAGATCCAGCCATACCACTCCTAGGCATATATCCAAAAGAGGCTCAAGTACACAATAAGGACATTTGCTCAACCATGTTTGTAGCAGCTTTATTTGTAATAGCCAGAAGCTGGAAACAGCCCAGATGTCCCTCAACTGAAGAATGGATGCACAAAATGTGGTATATCTACACAATAGAATATTACTCAGCAATAAAAAACAAGGAAATCATGAAATTTGCAGGTAAATGGTGGGATCTGGAAAAGATCATCTTGAGTGAGCTATCCCAGAAGCAGAAAGATGTACACAGTATATACTCACTCATATAGACATACAATACAGGTTAAACCTACTAAAATCTGTACACCTAAAGAAACTAATCAAGAGGGAGGACTCTTGATAAAGTGCTCAATTCATATCCAGACAGGCAAAAAGGCTGGATATCAGAAGAAGGAGAAAAGGGGGAACAAGTCAGGAGCCTGACACAGAGGACCTCTGAAAAGCTCTGCTCTGCAGACTATCAGTGCAGATACTGAGACTTATGGGCAACCTTTGGGCAGAGTGCAGGGAATCCTAGGAAAGAAGTGGGAAACAGTAAGATCTGGAGAGGACAGGAACTCCATAAGGAGAGCAACAGAACCAAAAAAATCTGAGAACAGGGGTCTTTCCTGAGACTGCTATTCCAACCAAGGACCATGCATGGAGATAACCTAAGACCCCTGCACAGATGTAACCCATGGCAGTTCAGTATCCAAGTGGGTTCCATTGTGATAGGAACAGGGACTGTCTCTGACATGAAATGATTGGCCTGCTCTTTAATTACCTCTCCCTGAGGGGAAGCAGCATTACCAGGCCACAGAAGAAGACAATGCAGCCACTCCTAATGAGACCTAACTGACTAGGATCAGAAGGAAGGAAAAGAAGTCCTCCCCTATCAGTGGACTTGGTGAGGGGCATGCTTGCAGAGGGTGGAGGAAGGGAGGGATTGGGACAGGAGGAGGGAGAGAACCTCGGGGGGGGGATACAAAGTGAATAAAGTGTAATTAATAAAGAAAAAAAACACCAAGAGGGGGCTGGAGAGATGGCTCAGAAGTTAAGAACACTGGCTGTTTTTCCAAAGGTTCTGAGCTCAGTTCCCACATGGTGGCCCATAACCATCTATAATGAGATCTCCTTCCTTTTTCTGGCATGCAGGTAAACATGCAGGCAGAATACTGTATAAACTCTAACTAAACAAATTAAAAAAACAACAACAACAAACAAACCGAAGAGCTACAAAAGAATACTTAAAGCAAAATGGCCACCCTATAACTCACATATACACAACACATACTTAATAATGATACAAGTTGGATTAGAACCTGTGAGAGGAAATTAACTTAAAATAATATAAAATAAGGACTTTTAAAATAAGGCAATGACTCACTTATTAAAAGATCTTTCAACTAGTTTCTGGAAAAACTAAAATAAAGCAACCTCACAGAGCTCTGTGTTCTGCCTCATAGATTCCTAAGCTTGATACCTAAGATCTTACCATGTGGTTTGGCTTATTCTGAACTTTGGAGTTTACTACATACATCAGACTACCTTAAAACTAGCAATAACCTTCTGGATTGCTGAATTAAGTCATGTATCACCATATCTGACCAATTCTTTTCTTAAGTAATTTTGAATGAAAGGTAAAAGTAGTCCACTAAAAAATTGGTACAGCGAGCCCTGCACCTGGCCTGGGCAACACAATGAAGGTGGCCCTGATGATGAAAGCACAGGTGAGCCAGACCCAAGGATATGAGAGCAGGAAAGCTTGACCTCTGCAGCACTTGAGACTGGGCCCTAGGCCTTGACTGGGCAGCATAATGGAGTTAGTTCTGGGGCTAGATCATGGAAATGCAGACTTGAGCTCCAGTGATCCAACCCCAGGGGGTATGAAAGCAGGAGAGCTGGCCCTGTCCCCTGTAGGTGACCGTATTGGGTGAGCTAGCTAGGGCAGTGCTAGAGAGCTCATCCTGATGGTGTGGATATGGGAGAGCTGACAGGATGACCAACTCATTTACCACCCAAGCACAGATCTGGGACTTTGAATAGGCCCTCCCCAAAATCTACTTCATCTATGAACTGTTGGAACATGCAGAAAAGCTGGCCCTGCTGATCCAAAGCAGTGGGATCTCCATGACACATGGCACCAAAAGGTAGGCCCAGGGGAGTCCCCAGTAAGGAACCCATGTTGATGGTATAGCAGAGGCAAGAGGCCTCCAGTTAGTGCAATGAACATTTGCAAGTGGGGTTATGTAGACAAAAGAATATACCATAGGACACACTGTGACAAACTGCAGCTTCCACAACAAGAGGTTTTCTATGATTTCTTTTTTTTTTTAATTTATTTTATCTTTGTTTTATTTTCTTTTGGGGGGTTGGTTGCAGGGACAGAGGGTAGATAGGAAGGTAGGAAGGGATGGGGAGATGAATGAGATGAAGATGAATAGTGTGAAACTCACAAAGAATCAATAAAAAATTTCGTGCAGGTCTCCAAGATTTGAGTCTAATATCCTCCCTTGCCTACTTACTGTCAGGCAATGAAAACTGTTTGCTCTACCCTGATAGTTTAGCTGCATCTCTGATGGTTTGGAAAAGGCAGTGAGAGTTGGATGTGTACTCTCAAAGGACTGCTTTTGACTGGAAACTCCACCTTTCTTCCAAAGTGTCCAAGAGTCAAACACAAGGTCTAACAAAACAGCCGTGGGTCAAAGGATTATCATATCTTCTTCAACCCACTGGCCTCCTTTTACTAATAAGGAAAAGGATTCCCAGAAGGACCCGGTTGTTTGTGCTGCTTCACCCATCTGCTCAGCGCCACGTTTTATTCACAAATTTGAGATTTTTAACTCAGTTGTTCTTTCCCTACTGCATACAGCCTTCTCCTTCTACCCACCTTTAATGTGTGCTTCCCTCTGGTCTGTCATCTCTGAGGCAGCTCGTATTAAGCCACATATGTAGATACATATAAACAGATGGGGGTTGCCTACATAAGGGCTTGCCGTGTATGAGTGAATAGACTACTTTCATCAGCTATTACAAGAGAAAATAATGCTTACCTGTAAGGCTCTCATTAGAATCACATCCTTCATTATATCATGTTATAGATGGGGATACCCAGCAGAGAAGACTGGTGGCCACCCTGCTGTATAACTGAGGGAACCTGGATTAGGGCCACAAAGCACAGCACTTGTGTCCTTGTGCTTGATGACTATACTCAAAAATTTCCCACAATTTCACTCATATACAGTTTTAAATTTAAGAAAACAGGGCCACCCAGTTCACTGCCCAGCTCCCTGGCTGCTTCAGGGAAACATCTCCCTAAAAGCCTGTGCTTGAGCATTTTCTCATGGCCCTAGGAGCTCAGTGGACCTCAGTGCAGGAAGAGCCACATCACTGAGACACATGGAGAAGAAAGGGTAGGCTTCAGCAAGCAGAAGGGACTCCCAGAATGTCCAGCTTGTATTGTGAATGGAAATCTAGACTCTGCCTGTGCCCCTCTCAGTGACTTGAGCTGTCTGCAGCAGCAAACTTTGGCATGCTCTGGAAACAGCTCTTGGTTTTGGAGCAGAATGATTCCAGGTTGCTATTCCTGACAGACAGGGCTCCTAATTTCTTTATAATTTTTAAAATAAAAGGGAAGAAGAGTCTTGGACACTTCTAAATGCCTTTCTAATTTTTAAAATGAAAGGGGAGAGGAGCCTCACATATTTAGTATTTGGAAGAATTTGAATATGCCTCCTCTTCTTTATCTAAAATGCTGGGAAGATTCATGATGCAGACATGTCTTTAGTGCTAAGTTAACTTTGTTACTATTGTGGTTATTGCTAGGAATTTTGATCACCAGCTAAGGCTCACTCTAAATCTTCCCTGATAAATCCCACCTCACATCATCACAGTGTGTCCAACAGTGAATTTATAGTGAGTCCCAGTACTCTCTGGCTTATCTTAAGTGTTGAACATTGGCCAGCCTATCCTTGCATACACAGATATAGGCAGAGAATACTTCTTCAGAATAAGGCAAGATAAAAGTCATTGCTTCTTTGTCTAATGGTGTATTCCTGAGAAGAATACATAGGCCATGTCTTCACAGCACATTTGTCTACAGTCTTTCAGCCAGGGTCTCAGTCATACTGAGTAGACAGAGTCCACCTTGGACCCATGAAACAGATCCACAGACATGCTTTTGCAAGCACTGTGAGCCAATGTTTTCTACTCTCCCTATGATATTTTTCTGTGACTAAGAGAAAATAAAATTCCCCCTCTCAAACTTCAAGTTGTTGATATAGCAAGATATTTCTCTCAAGATTTTTCACCTAAAAATGTAATATGACAATGCTTGTATTGATATAAAAGTTATAGTGGGTGGTTTCTCAAAAGTTTGAAGACCACGCTTGGGGGGAGGGAGGTGTTATGCCCTTGTGCCTTTGGCTGCAATGCTCTGGTATGCACCCAATTTGGGTACTGCAAATTAAATCAGAAGAATGACTGTTCCCAGAGTTTCATCTCTAGGCTCTACTGTGGACTTTCCATTATCTGCTTTCTCCTGTGCTAGACACAAGATGCAGCTTTGAGACTACTGTGAATTAATGTATAGAAAACACCTATCAGAGATTCTGATAAATTACAGTTACTCAGGAAATGCTATTTGTCTCTAATGTAGTAAATACACAAAGAACGAAAATGAACAGGAACATTTCTGATGTCTGGCTGGAAGCAGGAAGACCATGTCAGCATGGTCCGAGGAACCTGAGAATGGCTGTCTCCCAAATCTCCCTTAGTCAGATTTGTTATCCATCATGCCACTGGCCCCAGCTGTGGTTATATTCTCATACCCAGTGAGGGGACCTGCTGAAGCTTGCATTCAGGGTTGCCTTTGGCAGGTCCTGAACGTGAACCCCAGGTTCTTCCTTTGCTGCTCATTCCAGCAACCATTCAAACTGCTGCATAGAGAAAAGGGTCATGAACACCGATTTTGTACCAGTTGGCTTGCAAAATGTAATGTCCTAGCAAAGCTTCCTGGGGGACACAGTCTCTGTCTCCTTCCACAGAATTAAGTGTCACCTTGAATTTGCAGTTCATCATCTTCATGGATGTGTGCACTTTTAGATCCCTGGAAACAATGCTTTCGTATTAAACTCCTTAGTTAATAACAAATATTGTGTGTGTTTCTGTGTAGGTATGTGTTTTGTGTGTGTTTTCTGTCTTTGTGGGGGTGGCAAGCCGATACCCATGTGAATGTATGTAGGTATGCATACATGTATGTGCACATGTGTGGAGGCCAGATATCAGCCTTGTAGAACCTCTCACTGCTATCTGGAACTGTACCTAATGAGTCCCAGGGACCAGTCTCTCCACCTTCCCAACATTTGGGTTACAAGCATGCGCTGCCATGCCCCACTCTTTTTTTGTATCCTGGGAATCAAATTCAGGTTCCTTTTACTTGTTGTAGCCAGCATTTAATCAACTGAGCCATCTCCACAGCCCCAAGTTAAACATTATAAAGTATGAGCAGAGTGCACATATTTTTGAGACTTTTCCCGCATAGATCCAGGTGTCCTGTTTGCTTAGAGTTAATCTCGATGCTTCTGATTCACCACATCCTGGTGTAAGGTGGACCACCAAAGACCCGTCTGCCATCTTCTTTGCCCACAGTCTTTTCCTTTCTTTTCCTGTTGTAAGCAGTGCTGCAGTGGACATCCTTGTGCCTTCCTCCTTGTGAGGGTTGTGCTGGGCAGAAGCAGAAATAGTTATGCTCTGTGATGGCACAGGGGGTAAGTGCTCAGTCAGGGTGTGTGAATAGCATTACTAGTTGATCTCAAAGGCAGTGTGTGGGTTTAACTCCCACTGTGACTTGCATTCTCAGTGCCCCACATCCCTTCAACACCTTGGTACTGTCCTCTAACTCTGTCTTTGCAAATCCTTCCTGCTCACATATGCCTTCTGTGTTGGATTATCCAGTATAGATCTAGCATACTTCTACCTACTCCCTCAGGTCCAGCATTGTCACAGAATGTGGTCAGGAAGGTACTAGGTCTGGCAAGGAACCATAGCCTTCACTGTTGAGTAGAAAATTCTAGAAGCAATTTGTAGGTTTTAAACTTGTACATTTCTCAGTACTGTGATGAAGTGTGAAATCAGCCTCCATCTTGCCAAGGGTCACTGTTTAACCATGTTTTCCCACTGTATGTGCATCACCCACCTAGCTAGTACCTGTCTCAGCCATGAGACGGCTGTAGTGAGAGAGCACCTTGCTTTTATTAAAATAGTTCTTGTTTTATTTACTATGGCCCCAATAGACAGGAGCAGTGGTGCTGGCTATCTGAATATTCCAAAGAGAAGATCTAAGACAAGAACCAGTGAACTGTGAAGACAAGAAAAAAATATGATGCTGGTCCTCTTGCCACACCTTGGACTGTGAAAGCTATGATCTTACAGTGCACTAGCATGGAAAGGATGGTGAATTTAAGGCAGCCAATAGAACTGAAAAGGTGTTCCAAACTATGCCAGAAAGCTCCAAAACTAGAGAGCTTCTGGGGCCAGTGCCATCACACCTCACTAAGAGTAAGGGATGGAGTCAGAGAGTCATGCACTGCATGAGCTGAGCATGCATGCATAGGAAGTGGCAGTGTCCAGAGGGCTAGGAGCTTTCTGAGATGTCAGGCATCTCCTGGGGGTTAGGATGCATCTCAACAGAAGTAAGGGGTCCACGATATTTTGGAGTTTCATAACATATTAAAATGTATACACACATATTTCATAAATAAATACTTTCATAAGTATGTATGTCATAATAGTAACAAAAAGTTAGTTAGAGTAAATGACAATGATCAAAAGTAATTTGTTATATGGGTAAATGCATAAAATTAATAAAATAAAAATGCATATTGAACTCCAATGGTAAGTTGCTAAAACAGAAAAACAAAAGGGAGATTGTGAAGGAAGAAACACCAGCAACAGATTTTGAAAGGTGAATGGTGTTTGGTGACATAGCAGGAGGGACTAGAGTAAACCAAAGGATGTAAAAGAAGAGAAGCAACAGAACTGGCCATTACAGATAAATAACAAGACAATGGACTTCATCCCAACTGTGTCAGTAGTTACATTCATCACAAATCGAACTGCATATTCTAATCACAAGATCGAGAATGCCACACCAGAGAAAGAAGGAATAGCCTCCATTCAAAAGGTAAATGCATCTCTGTCTTTGTTCCATTGCTGTGATAAAACACTATGACCAAAAGCACCTTGGGGAGGAAATGGTTTATTTCATCTTACTACTCTCAGGTATTTGTATCACTGTGAGAAGTCACAGCAGGAACACAAAGAAGAAAGCTGGAGGCAGAAACTGAAGCAGAGACTATGGAAGAAAGCTTCTGATGGCTCACTTCATGGCTTGCTTTCAGGACTATGTGACCAGGGGTGGCACCACTCCCAGTGGGCTGGGCCTTCCAACATCAATCATTAATGAAGAAAATGCACTACAAACTTGCCTCCAGGCAGTCTTGAAGAAGGCATTTTTCTCAACTGAGGCATTGAGGCTACTCTTTCCAAATAACTCTAGATAGAATCAGGATGTGGGACAGTCTTGGAAGGCTGGGACCACAGGCTGTCCTACAAGGCTGCAACATTTCAAGATGGCAAACCCAGGTCACAGAGCCCTGGGTTATGGTGTTTGCTGATGTCTTCCAGGCTAAAGTGAATCACAGAGCCAAGTGCAAAGCAGTGTGGAAAGGGACACAAAAGCAGGGGTACTGGGAGGTTGTTGGCATTGGTAGAGCAGCCTTCTACATGCATGACATGAATAAAAGCAATAAGCTAAGGGAAATAATAGAAAATATGTGTTGTACAAGTATTAATTAATCATAAGAATTGAGATGGATATATTAATATTACACAAAATAGAATCCTAAACTTTGGCAAAGTCCAAAGAACATTATGCCAAAGCAAGTTACCATTGAAGAAAAAAAACAAACAAACTAACAAACAAACAAGAAACATCAAAAGGAAGTTAACCAGTGTTGCCTAATAGATGAAAATGCAATGAAAACTGAGTAGATGGTGTTGCCAGCTGAACCACAGTGAAAAACTCAAGTATCAGCAGTTCTTGGACAGTGAGTGGGAGGAGAGAGGAAACCGCAAAGGCATTCCATAGGAAGAGAAGTGCAAAGGACTTAACAGCAGTAACTAGCTTTTCTACTTAATGAAGCTGAAAAGGAAGCACTGGCCAAACTCAACGTAAGTAGGAAAAACAAAACAAAACAAAAAAACAAGTAAAAATTCTGAGTTGACGATCTCTGTGTGGTTTAAGTTTTATCAATGTCTCTTTTACAAATGTGGGTGCCCTTGTATTTGGGGCATAGATGTTCAGGATTGTGATGTCTTCTTCTTCTTGGAATTTACTAAGAGGAAAGTTCATAGCACTAAGTGCCTTCAAGAGGAAATTCAAGACAGCTCATTCAAGCCATTTAATGGCTCACTTAAAAACCCTAGAAAAAGAAGAAGCAGACACACCAAAAAGGAGTAGACAGCTGGAAATAATCAAACTCAGGGCTGAAATCAATCAATTAGAAACAAATAAAACAATTCAAAGAATTGATGAAACCAAAAGCTGGTTCTTTGAGAAATTCAACAAGATCAACAAACCCTTAGCCAAGCTAACTAAAAGGCAGAGAGACACCATCCAAATCAACAAAATCAGAAATGAAAAGGCGGATATAACTACAGACACTGAGGAAGTCCAATCATTAAGGCTTACTTCCAAAGTCTATATGCTACAAAATTTGAAAATCTAAATGAAATGGACAATTTTCTTGATTGATTCCACTTACCAAAGCTGAATCAGGACCAGGTAAATCAATTAAATAGTCCTATATCTCCCAAGGAAATAGAAGCGGTCATCAAAAGTCTACCATCCAAAAAAAGTCCAGGACCAGATGGTTTCAGTGCTGAACTCTACCAGACCTTCAAAGAAGAGCTAACTCCAATTCTCTTCAAACTATTCCACAAAATAGAAACAGAAGGAACATTACCAAACTCATTCTATGAAACCACAGTCACTTTGGTACCTAAACCACACAAAAACCCAACAAAGAAAGAGAATTTCAGGCCAATTTTCTCCCTCATGAACATTGATGCAAAAATACTCAACAAAATACTTGCAAACCAAATACAAGAACACATCAAAGATATTATCCACTATGACCAAGTAGGCTTCGTCCCAGGCATGCAGGGGTGGTTCAATATATGGAAATCCATCAATGTGATCCACCATATTAACAAACTGAAAGAAAAAAAAAACCACATGATAATCTCCCTAGATGCTGAAAAAGCATTTGACAAAATCCATTCATGTTTAAAGTCTTGGAGAGATCAGGGATACAAGGCACATATCTAAACATAGTAAAGGCGATATACAGCAAGCCTATAGCCAACATCAAACTGATTGGAGAGAAACTTAAAGCAATCCCACTGAAATCAGGGACAAGGCAAGGCTGCCCACTCTCTCCATATCTCTTCAACATAGTCCTGGAAGTCCTTGCTAGAGCAATAAGACAGTTGAAGGAGATCAAGGGGATAAAAATTGGAAAGGAAGAAGTCAAATTATCACTAATTGCAAATGACATGATAGTATACGTGAGTGACCCCAAAAACTCTACCAGGGAACTCCTACAGCTGATAAACACTTTCAGCAAAGTGGCTGGATAAAAAATTAACTCAAAAAAATCAGTAGCACTCCTGTATACAAAAGACAAAAGGGCTGAGAAAGAAATTAGGGAAACAACACCCTTCCCAATAGCCACAAATGACATAAGGTACCTCGGAGTAACCCTAACCAAGGAAGTCAAAGAATTGTATGAAAAAAATTTCAAGTCTCTGAAGAAAGAATTAGAAGAAGATATGAGAAGATGGAAAGATCTCCCATGCTCATGGCTTGGCAGGATTAACATAGTAAAAATGGCCATCTTACCAAAAGCAATCTACAGATTCATTGCAATTCCCATCAGATTACCAACACAATTCTTTACAGACCTGGAAAGAAAAATTCTTAACTTCATATGGAATAACAAGAAAACCAGATTTTCTAAAACAATAAAAGATCTTCTTGAGGTATCTCCATCCCTGATCTTAAGCTGTACTATAGAGGAACAGTTATAAAAACTGCATGGTACTAGCATAGAAACAGAATGGTGGATGAATGGAACCAAATAGAGGACCCAGAAAAAAAAAACCCACACACTTATGGACACCTGATCTTAAACAAAGATGCTAAAACCATACAATGGAGAAAAGATAGCATCTTCAAGAAATGGTGCTGGTCTAACTGGATGTCTACATGTAGAAAAATGAAAATAGATCCATACTTATCACCCTGTACAAAACTAAAGTCTAAGTGGATCAAATACATCAACATAATGCAGTCTTTGTGAGGGTTAGGTACCAAGGTGATTGTGGCTTCATAGAATGAGTTTGGTAGTGTTCCTTTTGTTTCTATTTTGTGGAATACTTTGAAGAGTATTGGTGTTAGCTCCTCTTGAGCTATCCCAGAAGCAGAAAGATGCACACGGTATATACTCACTCATATAGACATATAATATAGGATAAACCTACTAAAATCTGTACACCTAAAGAAACTAATCAAGAGGGAGGACTCTTGATAAAGTGCTCAATTCCTATCCAGAAAAGCAAAGAGGCTGGACATCAGAAGAAGGAGAAAAGAGGGAACAAGTCAGGAGCCTGACACAGAGGACCTCTGAAAGCTCTGCCCTAAAGACTATCAATGTAGATGCTGAGACTTATGGGCAACCTTTGGGCAGAGTACAGGGAATCTTATGAAAGAAGTGGGAAACAGTAAGATCTGGAGAAGACAGGAACACCACAAGGAGAGCAATAGAACCAAAAAAATCTGAGAACAGGGGTCTTTCCTGAGGCTGATATTCCAACCCAAGGACTATGCATGGAGACAACCTAAGACCTCTGTACAGATGTAGCCCATGGCAATTCAATTCATTATCCAAGTGGGTTCCATTGTGATAGGAACAGGGACTGTCTCTGACATGAACTGATTGGCTTGCTCCTTAATTATCTCCCCCTGAGGGGAAGCAGCATTACTAGGCCACAGAAGAAAACAATGCAGCCACTCCTGATGAGACCTAATTGATTAGGATCACAAGGAAGGAAAAGAAGACCTCCCCTATCAGTGGACTTGGGGAGGGGCATGCATGCAGAGGGTGGAGGAAGGAAGGGATTGGGACAGGAGGAGGGATAAAACCACAGGGTGGACACAAAGTGAATAAAGTGTAATTAATAAATAAAAAAAGACCTCAACATAAAACTGGACACATTAAATCGGTTAGAAAAAAAAAAGTGGGAAATACCCTTGAACTCATTGGCACAGGAGACAACTTCCTGAACAGAACACCAACAGCACAGGCTCTAAGGGCAACAATCAATAAATGGGACCTAATGAAACTGAAAAGCTTCTGTAAAGCAAAGGACACCGTTTGTCAAAACAAAACGAATGCCTACAGATTGGGAAAGAATCTTCACCAACCCTCTATCTGATGGAGGACTAATATCCAGTATATATAAAGAACTAAAGAAGCTGAAAAACAGCAAACCAAGTACTCCAATTAAAAAAATGGGGAACAGAGCTAAACAGAGAATTCTCTGGAGAGGAATATCGAATGGCAGAGAAACACTTAAAGAAATGCTCAACCTCATCAGCCATCAGGGAAATGCAAATCAAAACGACCCTGAGATTTTACCTTACACCCATCAGAATGGCTAAGATCAAAAACTCAAGAGACAACACATGCTGGAGAGATTGTGGAGAAAGGGGAACCCTCCTCCACTGCTGGTGGGAATGTAAACTTGTACAACCACTCCAGAAATCGATCTGGCTTTTCTCAGACAACTAAGAATAGCGCTTCCTCAAGATCCAGCCATACCACTCCTAGGCATATATCCAAAAGAGGCTCAAGTACACAATAAGGACATTTGCTCAACCATGTTTGTAGCAGCTTTATTTGTAATAGCCAGAAGCTGGAAACAGCCCAGATGTCCCTCAACTGAAGAATGGATGCAGAAATTGTGGTACATCTACACAATGGAGTACTACTCAGCAATGAAAAATAAGGAAATCATGAAATTTGCAGGTAAATGGTGGGACCTGGAAAGGATCATCCTGAGTGAGCTGTCCCAGAAGCAGAAAGACACACACGGTATATACTCACTCATATGAACATATAACATAGGATAAACCTATGAAAAATTGTACATCTAAAGAAACTATGCTAGAGAGAGGACCCTGACTAAAACGCTCAATCCCCATCCTGAAAGACAAAGAGGATGGACATCAGAAGAAGAAGAAAACAGGAAATAACCTAGGAACCTGCCACAGAGGGCCTCCAAAAACCTCTGAACTGCAGACTATCAAAGCAGACGCTGAGACTTATGGCCAAAGGTTGGGCAGAATGCATAGAATCTTATGTAAGAAGTGGGAAATAGTAAGAGCTGGAGAGGATGGGAACTGCACAAGGAGAGCAACAGAACCAGAAAATTTGAACACAGGGAACTTCACAGAGACTCATACTCCAACTAAGGACTATTCATGGAGATAACCTAGAACCCCTGCACTTATGTAGCCCATGGCAGTTTAGTGTCCAAGTGGGTTACATAGTAATGTGAAGAGGGACTGCCTCTGATATAATCTGATAGGCCTGCTCTTTGATCACCTCCCTCTGAGGGGGGATCAGCCTTACCAGGCCACAGAAGATGACAATGCAGCCACTCCTGATGTGATCTGATAGCCTAAGATCAGAAGGAAGGAGAAGAGAACCTCCCCTATCAGTGGACTTGGGGAGAGGCATGTGTGAAGAAGGGGGAGGGAGGGTAGGATTGGAAGGGGATGAGGGAGGTGCTTATGGGGGGATACAAAGTGAATAAAGTGTAATTAATAATAAAAAAAATAAGTAAAATTAAACTAAAAAAAATTCTGAGTTGAAAATTTTAGAAGTATGAACTGACACATTTTTTGAAAGATTGCTTTTCAAGTGTGAAGAGAAAACATAACTCACAGGTATTATCAAGAATGAAAAAAAAAAGATCTTGCTGTAGAGATCATACAAGACAAAGGAATATTGTCCTTTGTAGAAAGAAACTCAGTAATAGGCGGAAAAGCTTTTCTCAAGCAAGCACCTCATCACTCATCCCTTCTGCCAACCCGAGAGAAGCCTGAGGAAGCCATGATTTTGTGGGTTATATGCAAACTGTTACCGTTCATTTTAGAACTTGATGGTACAAGAGTCAACAGCAGACCTGTGTGCTTCTGTTTGTCATGCTGCAGCCACTGGTCACCTGGAAATGCTTGGAGCTTGGCTGGGTAATGAACAGTCGTGTATATTCGAAAAGCTACAGGTCATTTAAGAAAAGTCCAATTCTACAAAGACCCCTTCACGGGGGCTGCGACATTGACTGTGCAGACCTCATGCTGGGTTATCTGTGTGCAGATGGGGTCATTTTTTCACAACAACAACAACAACAACAAGAATGGATGTTGTGTAATGCCAAGGAGGATTTCCTAGTGGAGACATTGGAAGCGCATACTGACATGTTCATGTGTGCAGTTCCTTCGCAGCTTTCATCAGCAGACATCATCAAAATGCAACAACATGCTTACCTCCCACCCCCAGAAAGTCATCCTCAGGCCCACAGTGCACTGTGACCATCCCCTCACCCTAACAAATCACTGCTCTGCTGCTGCATGTACTTTCTAGAGAATAAAGTAGCTGCATATGAATGAATGGTACACGGAAGCTGGACTCATTCAGACGGTTGCAGCCCATGCTCACCCCTTAAGAGTTATATGTTGCAAAAGGAACACAAGATGTGTGGCCCGAAATTCCCCAGCTTCTAAGTAGGAACACTGGCAGACAGAGAAACCAGCAAGGAAAACAGGGCATTTTAGTAACAGCCTCTTGTGTAGGATTCCCAGCCACTCATTTCCCAGGAAGTTGTGCTGCACTTATACCTGAATTTCTGGAGAGGTGGTAACCCTATGAAAGGTCAGGCTCCCTACTCCCTGAGTTTCTAAGATGGCAGAAGGAGGCACCTCTTAGTACGAGGTGTCCCAGTGTCAGAGCAGAACCACGAATTCCCAGGCCGCCGCCTCTCTTCAGATGTCTGGATGTTTTGGGCACTAAGAAGGGGCAGGGAGTGGTGAGACAAGTAACAAGGCATGGGACCAGTTAAGAAGTTGCTGTAGCTGGGGACTTTCTCAAGGGAAAGAGAGAGACACTGAGAGCATTCTCTCAAGAAAACCTTGGTAAAGGAAAAGAAACAGGCCTAGAAGAAAAATACCCTCATTCCCATACTTTACTAGGCAGAAGAAAAACCTGCCAAGGACTCTTTTCCACAACCCCAACATGCTATTTTTTTTCAAACTTTCTTTTTTAAAGCTCAGTGTTAACATAATATTCTGGCTTTAGTGCTACCAAGAATGTTCCACACTTCACTAGTTCATGACCAATAAAAAGATCACGTTTACTTTTCTACTAGTATTCACTAAATTTAAAATGATGAGTTTCATCATGTTTTCTTACTTGCATGTCACATACCTTAGTCACATGTCCCCTCTGTTGTGCTTTCTGATCATCCTATTCCCCCTCTACTCCGTTCCTCAGCTCTAACAGCCCCCTCATATTATTCAAGTTTTTCTCCTCTGGCTTCCACATAGGAGTGAACACGTGGATTTTTATCTTTTTGAATCTAGCTTATGTCACTTACCTCTATAGTCTTCATTTCTATCATTTTCTTCGTCATGATATCTGTTGTGTGTGTGTCTGCACATATATACCACATCTTTGTACATACATCTCTTGGTGGATATCTGTGCTGGTTCTCTCTCCTAGATGTCATGAATTTTGCAGCCACAAACATGGCTGTGCATATAGCCCTGAGGCCCACTGACTGACTGGACTCCTTCAGGTGTTAGCGATGGTGGAATAGCTTTGTCATTGCAGGTTTTGTTTTCAGTTGTTTGAGGAACTTTGTACTGATTTCCACAGTGGCTTTGTCAGTCCCACTGCAGTGGAGAAGAGCTCTTCAGTGGCATCCATCATTTTCTTGGTGACAGCCATTCATTCTATCTATGGTGAGAAGAGATCGCAATGTAATTAATTTCATTTGCAATTTCCCGGTGGCTGAGAGTATAGGGCATTTTTTCACATATGTCTTGGCTTTCTGTTTTTCTTCATTTGTGAAATTCATTTGCCTATTTGTTGATTATATTGTTACTTTGGTGGGTTTGGTTGTTTGTTTTTTAGTTCTTCCCAGATTCTAGGCATTGATCTCCTGTTTGATGACTGGCCAAGATAGTCTATTCTTAGGCTATCTCTTTGCTCAGCTGTTTCCTTTGCTGTGAATATTTTTAGTTTGATATAATCCCATTAGCCAGTTCTTATTATTTCCTGAGATGCTGGAGCCCATTTCAAAAGAACCCTATCTTTCTATGTGTTGAAGTGTTTTGCTTCTTCCTCTAGTAATTTCAGAGTTTCAGGTATTACAACTAAGTCCATTTTGGGTTGATTTATGTATTAGGCAAGAGGTAGAGATCAAATGTCATCCTGCTACATGTGAATACCAATTTTCCAGCATCTTTTGTAAAGACACTGGCTTCTATTTCCAGTGTATTTTTTAAGTATTTATTTTATTTTTAATTCTTTGTATGCAGGAGTTGGGGGAGTATGTGCACATGAATGCAGGTATCCTCAGAAGCCTGAAGGGGGAATTGGATTCACATGTGCTGAAGTTATAGGTGATCCTGAGCTACCTGATGTCAGGTTTGAGAACCAAACTTTAACTTTTTAACCAATGAGCCATTTCTCCAGCCCTCTAATGTATGCTGTTTGGTTTTGTTTTTAATACAGTCATGAATCAGGTGGCTCTACTGTGAGGGTTTATTTCTGAATCTTCTATTGTTTCCTATTGGCATACCTGTCTGTATTTGTCACTATGGTTCTGTAGTATAGTTTGAAGTTAAGAATTGTAGTCACCAGCATTGCTCTGCACCCCCACCCCCAGTATTGCTTTAAACTCCCAGGACATGTTTTTGTTTGTGTGTCTTAAGATTGTATATTTAATTTTAACAACCAATCTAATTTTCAGAAAAGAGTCTTCTTCCCCCGTGGCATCTCCTCCTTCCTGCTATTTTGAAGGATCCTGTGCCTACCATCTCTGTATGCTCAGGAACAGACTCTGATTTCCCATTCCTGCCTTTGCTTTTGAGAACTCAGGAAGTGCCAAGCCACAGGACAGAGCTCTGCTAGGTGGCTTCTGGTGCCTGCCCCCATCTCTGCACCTTTGGTGGCCTTGTTAGGGAACACCATTCTTATCTTTGTCTCCTTTACTAAAGCATGAGTTAATTTTTTTCTTTCTTCTCAAAAAAAAAAGAAAGAAAGAAAGAAAAAAGCAAACAACCAGTTGAAATTGTGCCTTTGGATGAAATATTGAAATATTGGAGGTGATGGAAGAATTATAGCACAAAGAATGACTTCCCTTCACCACACACCTTCCCTCCAGATACTCCAGGACACTAGGGCCAGTGACCAGGCCCACTTCACCCTGGCCTTCCCATGTGGCCAAGGAAGTCTCTCTTCTCAAGATGACTGGCAGTAGTGATGCCTGCTCCTCTACCCACCACTTCACAAGAATCTATTGAATGTCTGTTAAAAAACCAGTCACAAGTCCTAGCAGACATAGCAGGGACCGGAACAGAGTTGGGCCCAGGAAAAGGCCAGGCTTTCTGATGCAGAAGGTCTGTCAAAAACAGGAGTCCTAAAAGTGAAACTGAGGTTGGAGCAATGGAGGCAGCTAGTGAGAAGTGAGCTTGGACAGGGAGGCAGTGACTTGTCATGGGAGGGTCTTGGGCAGAGGCAAGAATGACACGATTTGATCTTCATCTTCAAAAGACTCTGGCATCCTCACCCAGAGTGTGTGGTAGAGGAGGCAGAGGACAGGTATTGTCCCAGTGGCCTTTGTGAGGTCGGATAGTGGCACAGCCCCTAGTGCTGTCTGGTTGGGATGTGGATCCATTTCTAGATAGTTCTGAAGGTGAACAAACACAGTTTGCTGATGAGTCAGGCAGGGAGAGGAGTGGGCTACCAGTTTTTGTGGCTGAGTTCTGATGAGACAACCAGAGAATAGTCTGTGCATTTCCCAAAGTTTGAGTGACATGGTGTGGAGTAGTCCACGTGAGAGCAGCAACCACAGGCACCTGTGCCAGGCATTTTCTTTCACTGTGCCATTAAAATGTTCCAACAGCCTGGTAATCCACCCCCTTCAGCTCCTTTCAGGCCTCCTCTCACATAAGTTTTCATTGGAACTTCTACCCACACAATTGCCGAGGTGAACGGGTTTTCATGCACTGGATCATCCATTCAGAAGAAAAACTTTATCAGCGCAGATCACAGCAGGGCCTTAGGGTGGAATCTCACCCTTGCCACCAGCTAATCTTGAGGTCTTGGACAGGTTCCTTCTGCTTTTTGTGATCAGTGTCCTTAGCTGTGGCACTGAAGAGCTGTCATAAGCTGGGAGTTCTTGGGAGCATTGTACTGCTCGTACTCAGCAGAGCCTGGCTGTGAGAGTTCCTAGCCAGTGTGCACAATGGCAATTGAGTCAGCACCTTTAACTTCTTTCTGGTCTCTGAGAGCAGAGACTTGCCCTCTTTGAGCCCAAGTTTTATCTCTCTGATACAGGGAGAATAGCATCCACGCAGAGAGGTGAAGGCAGCATCTTCAAGCAGGACTTTCTGTATCATGTTCTTCAGGAATGGTAGAGTCTCTTCTGACCTGAAGGCTCTTTCTTCCTCGTTTAAGTTGTGCATTTCCATCTCCACCTTGAAACCAAAGCAGGAAGAAGGGCATCCTGACCCTTCCCAAAGGCTTGTGGTTTCCGTGTGAGGTTGGGGCGCTCAGTAAGCACTGCTGCAGAGGTAGAAACATGAGTGTGGGCATCTGCATCCTACCCTCCAGAGAGAGAAGTCTGCAAGACTCCATGTGGCCCCAGATGCCACTCCATCCCTCTCCCATCTTCTGTCCCATTTCCTCTTCCTGCCTCAACCTAGACCAAACACCAGAAGAGCACATGGTGACAGCCACTAATTGCCCCTGCCTGTTTGTATGGGAGGTGGGGATTCCATATTTTGTTTTGTTTTGTTTTGTTTGTTTTCTTGATTTTTTTTTTTTTGCTTTCAAAGCTGACTGTGCAGTTCCCTTTGGCATCATTTGTGCAGGTGCCTCCCAGCCACATCTTTGAGCTGCCTTTCCCTGGCTTCTGATTTCTTGGTGCTCATCACTCTCTGGCTCGTATAAGCATCTTCACCAGTGTGGTTGTATGTCCCATTAGGAGCAGGGACATTTCAAGGCTCACTTCCAGTATGGAAAGAAAGCTTTGTCCACGTTACCAAAGGAGAAAATCTGAAAAGCAAATGAAGGTTTCCTGCAAAATGTTCCTTACATTGTCAAAATCCAACTCATTCTACTGTAGCTGTGGCTGAAGCTGGTGGGTGATGTACAACAAAGGCTTTTCCCTCTACTGCATTTGGGAAGTATCAGAGCAATACAGCCTATTCGTGGAAATCAAACAGGTGTGTGTGGCTGTCAACAGCAAGGTGAAAATACTCTTGTCAGACTAACAAGATACTTTTGGGTTTCAGGGAACAGATCCATCAAGGCTTAGAAGAACTCCAGAAAGTTCTGCCAGGAGGAAACACTTACATGCATGAAGGATTTAAAAAGGTAATTTCAAGAAGGCTTGAAACTCTCAAGTATAAAGCATCATGTTGGAATATCAGAGTGGGGACGGCTTATGAGACACAGCAAGTGGAGTGAGGAGACTAATTATGCCCAGTAATGTGAGAGCAAAAATTTCTGCACACCATAATCTCAAAACAGCTACATTCAAAAGAACTAAGGGAATGTTTTCTCCTCCTTAGCCAGTGCTTAGACGTCACTCATGAACTCTGCCACATATGAGTCCCCTTAGTTCCCAAGGTGACCTTCGTGGCTGGCAGCCTCAATGGCTGAGATGGAATTTCAGAATCTTTGGCTTTAAAGGAAATCTTTCCAAGACTCAGAGAAGAGCTCCATCCTTGTCAGCAGTTAGCTGACTTCAATGTGAGAGTCTCTTTACCTGGACATCAGCACTGGCATTTTTAGAGAGACCTGGAGCAGTCACTTTAAGAATCAAGACAGCATATGAACACCAGCTCCGGGCTGGCATTCATGAGCCTGGACTGGCAAGCAGCGTTGTGTAGCTGATGGTCTAATGGTATCTTCATGTGTTTTCAGGCCAGTGAGCAGATTTACCATGAAAGCAGTCAAGGTAAGATTGTAGAATAAAGCAACATTGTGCAGTGTCTCATTTGTATCTCTCAGCATTTGCTTCTGGAAGAGAATTCTTTTACATTTCTAAGTACATGTGTGTCATGGTCCATAAAACCTCTACATTCATTTATCACAAAGAAGAAATATGAAGGAATGCCTAGAAAGATGTTGTATATCAAGCCAAATTCTCCATGCCTTGCTAGGAAACATTTTATAAAAACAATTAAGATTCCATATGGCCACAGTCTGTAATTCCCATGAATGGCTTTGCATGGCAAATTCATTAAATTAATAAATGTTTGGCTGGGTTAGTAAGCTCTTGGGTTTCTATGTCAGATGTAATTATCTTGTCTCTCTGTGGGGCTCCTGTTGTTGGATCTGATATTTAGATCAAGTTTGGCTTAAACTTCCTTTCACTTAAATATGAACACTTAAAGTATGCTTAATAATGTCCTTAGAAAGAGAGACACAATGATCATCATTATTCTGGTTATTATTTGTCTCCCTCATGGAGAGCATTCTCATCAATGAGATTCCATACAACTGTGGAGACTTTCCCCTAATAACCACTTCATGTTTGATTGTAACAACTGCAACAAGTAGGCTAGGCTCCAAACTCGCTCAGCAAAATCACTTTTGAGTACAGGAAGTCGAAATAATATTGGAAGAATTCCAGTAGATTTTTTTCCAACAACTGAAACACTTCTGGTCAACTTGCAAATTCTGATAAATGTTATGTTTTTAGCAAGCTGTCTTCCAAGTGTGGCATGTGTGGTCAGCTATGGCATTCAAGAATAACCAATCCAGACCAAGTGTGGAATTTGCCACAGGCCCGTTGGTCACTGGAGCTGATTGCAGTGCCTGACCTGCTCAGCAGCTGTGTCATCAGGTCAGCCTACACGTTTGAGATGTGGCTGAGAAACCCAGAAGTCTGACGCCACAAAGGCATTCTCCACGCTGGAGATGCTTCCACACACGAAAACAAGATTGGAGATTCTCCCCATCTTCATTTTCAGGGACTGAAGTTTATGAAGAGTTAAAAATCTCAGGAGGCAGTGGGGCAGCCTAAGAGGGTCTTTGCTGTTTTGAGCAGGATATAAGACAGCGAGTGTCATCATCGCACTGACAGATGGGGAGCTACATGAAGACCTTTTCTACTTGGAGACAGAAGTTGAGTAACTGCTGCCTTATCTCAGTGTGGAAACAGAACCCAGCATGCAGCCCAGGGCCGGGAGAACATGGTGTGTGCCTGGCATGTGTGAGGAGACCAGGGCCTTTCTCTGGCATGACCCCGCTCTTTATTCAGGTAAAACAATAGTGGTTCTTGGTAAAACATGAAAGTGTTTCATATGTAAAAATAATCACAATAATTCATTTTTTATTTTTTATATTAATCACAGATTATTTACTTTGTATCCCAGCCATAGCCCCCTCCCTCATTCTTTCCCAACCCTACCCTCCCTCACTCATCTCCTCCCTGCCCCTTTCCAAGTCCCCTGATAGGTGAGGACCTCCTCCCCTTCTATCTGACCCTGGCTTATCAGGTCTCTTCAGGACTGGCTGCAATGCCCTCTTCTGTAGACTAGCAAGGCTGCTCCTCCCTCGAGGGGTGGGGGTTGAAGAGCCAGCCATTGAGTTCATGTCAGAAATAGTCCCTGTTCCCCTTACTAGAGAACCCACTTGGATACTGAGCTACCATGGGCTATATCCAGGCAGGGGTTCTAGGTTATATCTGTACATGGTCCTTAGTTGGAGAAACAGTCTCATGGAAGACCCCTGTGCCCTGATATATTTGGTCCCTGTGGAGCTCCCGTCCCCTCCCGGACAATAATTCATTTTACAGTCAATGCTCACACCTCACACATGGCAAACTGTTTCCTACTTTAAAAACAATCTACTAAGTCTTTGTTGAGGCACTTTATTACTTTAGCAGCTTTGAAATGTCATATCCATTTTAAGAAAAAAGTGTTGGCAGCATTTTTCCCCTCATATTTTTCTACTAAAGCAATAGAGGAAAAAGAGCTTCTTGAGGTGCATAAGAACTAGTCTGCCAGGGTAACGTTCAGATCCTCAGTCCAGGAAAGCAAGCTGACCAGAGCTCATGCAACACTCTTTGTAGCTCTCTGTATTTCTCCTTCCCTTCCCTTTACTAAGATTTTTTTCCTTCTTTAAAAGCTTTAAAATCTTTTAAAACAAGTTTACAAAAACATTTATGTTCTGTGTATGAGTATTTTGTCTGCATATACGTATGTGTGTTATGTTGCTTGAAGAAATCCAAAGAGGGTGCCAGGTGCTCTGGAACTGGAGTTCTGGGTGATTGTGAGCCACCATGTGAGTGAGGGTACCCTCAGAGTCCAAAGACATTGAATGCCCTTGGCACTTGAGTCACAGCTGGTTGTGGGTCATCTGATGTGGGTGCTGGGAATCAGCCAGTGTCCCCCCAAAAGAGCACTGCACACTCCAAACTGCTGAGCCATCTCTCCAGCCCTCCTTTCCTTTTCTTTATGCTCTCAAACATCACTGCCCAGGAGGAGGGATTACCAAGGCCTCACCCCCTAGCTCAGAAGCTATTGGTAGTTGATGATGGCTAGAGAGAGAGAGAGAGAGAGAGAGAGAGAGAGAGAGAGAGGTGTAGTCACTTGTAGATGACCTATATCCCAATGCATGAGCCCACAGATGTATTGAAGTCTCATTACAGACACAGGCTCTCTCAGACCCAGGCAGACATTTACACAGAAGGAAAATGATACAGGATGGGGGTGGGACATATACTGGAAGTTATTAATGGCAGCATTACAATTCCCTAGGACTTTTGACCACATGTCCAACTGCCACACAGTAGGTGCTCAGGGAATACTGCATCATTGGTGGCAGTCTTGAAATCAAGGAAAAGACACCTGTCTCTATGACTCCCTTTAACATCCTCTGTCTCCTCAACACAGGCTAACAGATCTTGAGACCTTGGTGTGATAGTTTACTGCGTTGGCTTGAAGGATTTCAATGAAACTCAGATATGAGCCCGGCTCTCCTCCTGTTTGGAAACATGCTGACGTCAGGAGCAATGGGCAGGGAGTGCATTCAGCATGGCTGAGGCGTCTGCAGAATACCTATCCCTTAAGTAGGAAGTTTCTCTAGGACAAGAACAAACTTCTGGCTGTGTGAATAATTCAACATCTTCTGCTGAGGTTTGGTGGTCATAGCACAGAGCACCAGAGCACATTTCTCTTGTTTAACTTTCCTGGTAACATTAAGTCACCAAGGTGTCAACACAGGTTTCAATTAAGTTAGAATGCTTTGTAAAGATTTTAGTTTGGCAAGTACAATTTTCTTTTTCAAGTGAATCCTTGTTCCTCGTTAAGAATATGAGTGTTTTTATTTTTTTATTTTTATTTTTATTAATTATAGTTTATTTACTTTGTAGCCCCATGTAGCTCCCTCACTCCTCCTCACCCACTCCCACCATCCCTCCCCCTTCTCCACCCATGTCCCTCCCCAAGTCCACTGATAGGGAAGGTACTCCTCTCCTTCCTTCTGATCCTAGTCTATGAGGTCTCATCAGGAGTGGCTGCATTGTCTTCTTCTGTGGCCTGGTAAGGCTGCTCCCCACTCAGAGGAAGGTGATCAAAGAGCAGGTCAATCAGTTCATGTCAGAGACAGACCCTGTTCCCATTACTATGGAACCCACTTGGACACTGAGCTGCCATGGGCTACATCTCTGCAGGGTTTCTAGGTTATCTCCATGAATGGTCCTTGGTTAGAGTATGCAAATATGTAAGGCTAGTTGGAGAAGTGTGCCCAGAAGTAAAAACCAGCTACTATCGTAAATAAGAGCTCTCCCATGTGGCTCACTGCTGTTTTTTTTTTTTTTTTTTTTTTTTTTTTTTTTTTTCTACTGGCACAGTATTGTAAGTTATTAAGTGAATAACATAAGATTACAAATCAGTGAGAAGAGTCCTGCCCACTTTTAGGGGAAAATGCACACATAGTTGCGCTGAAAAAGTATGACAGTCTATACATGTCCAACTGACAATAAGGATCACCTACAAATACACAAGCAGAGGTTTGTTATGAACAGGCCTTGGTTTTCCTTCCTTTTAGCTCTTACAATTTTCCTAAATTTTTTTTTGTTTAAGAATCAGTGTGTTAATTTTTGCAATCATTAAAAACAATGAAAAACAATGTTAAAACTATGAGTGTTGGGGGTCCCTGGTCAGTTGCTCCTTGTCCTAGGTCTCCTGCTTCGTGAAGTGGAAGACACAATGGACATCTTCTGGGATCTTTCATCAGCTTGGTGCAAAAAGAAGGCCTGGATTTAGTTCTGAAGTTGCTCTGAGAGAAGTCCAGTGTGTCTGAATTGGATAAACGTACCAGCAGATGAGAAACAATCCAGTGGTTCCCAAAACTACTGCTTCTCCACAAGTCTTGTGTTCATCCAGCTGTCCAGTCTTACCTCTGCTCCCAAGAAGAAAAAGATTCAAACAAATGCAGAGTTGGCTTTGCCCCTCACCTGCTCCAGGGGTTCCCTGTTTAACTCAATGCCTCTGAGGGCCCCTCAGAGAGGCCCTGAGCCTGATGAAGGCTCCAGGCTCCTCAGCGTTCAGAACATTGGTTTGATGTCCCTGCCCCACGCCCCACATAGTAACTTTCCGTAGTCTTCCACATCTTCCATGCCTGACACGTCTCTGCACCTGTTTGTGTGTCTGTCTGTTCTCAGTTGGCTTTGATCAAAGACAGTAAGGACCACATGTTTCCTGTGAATGATGGCCCAGCATCCCCCACTCCTGCCTCCTCCGCCATGCACACTTGGTTGTTCTTCTGCATGAGAGAACACACCTTCACATATCTTTGAGTCTACCGTGCCCTAGGTCTGCCTTCAGCCTTTTAATTGTGCTTCTTTTCTTTCTCCTGTGCCAACTCTATCCTACAAGTCAAAGAGGACTCTGCCCTGGCAGCAAGCCAAAACCCCAATCAGCCTGTGTTCTCAGAGTCTGGGCCTGACTGGCTCCCAGCCCACCCAGCCAAATAAGGCAGCCCATCAGCCAAGGCAACACCTGTTTTTTTTTTTTAAAGCATCTAACAAGTTACAAAGTAAATCATTACAAAACAGAAAGTCAGGCAGGAGCTACACTTGCAATACAAGTCAGCTCTGAGATCTTTCCCAAGACTCCCCACTGCAATCAGCCAATGTGGATCCTGAAACCCACACACCAGGAGTGCTTTAGAACATGGATACCTGTAAGTAGATGTTTTCAGAATTATGAAAAACAGTCTTACTTCAGGCTGGGAATTCTTATCTTAAATGCGTATGGACTTTCTTTACTGAAAAATGGAAAGAATTAGGAAAATAGAGGGTTATCCCACTCAGTTGTTAGTCCACAGGGGAGGAACTTCCGTTAAAGAATGTTTGGATGGGTTGGCAGGATGGCTCAGTAGGTAGAGGTGGTTGCTGCCAAACATGACTCCCTGAGTTCAATCCCCAGAGAACCCTCATGGTGGAAACAGAACTAGTTCTTCTAACCGTCCTCTCAACTCTGCATACCTGTGTAAACTTTTCTGGGGTCACCGTGGCCTACTTGGTAATATAAGAACCAGAACTCAAGCACCTTGTGAAACAGCAACCTCATACTACAAAATACTAACAGAAGGACTCTGTACTGCCTATGGACCCTGTAAAAGCTGTGGAGGGGGGTAGGGGTCAGGGGAGGGTGCTTTGTAAGAAGGTGGGCTGACCAGATGGCTGAAAGACCCTGAGGGAGGTGGGTGATCCAGGGGAGAGGAAGCCTGATTCCAGCCTTCACCCCTGAGGTTGGAGAAGAGCAGAGTTTATCTTGGGGGTGGTAATGGCAGTGCTGACTGTGGGTGGCTTCGGGGGTGGTAGAGAATAAGCCAGCACATTGGCCTCGAACAAATTTGCAAAACCATTGAAGAGTTTTAACTGAACTCGCAGGCAGTGAGTGGGTGGTGTCACTGAAACACTTGTTTTAGCTTTAAGTTAACATGTAAAATAATTGCACATTTTGGGGGTTGAATGTAATAAGGCTTTATTTTCTGAGTTCTAACTAAGCCCAATCCTGCTTAGCTTCCAAGATCATAGGGGATCAAATATACTCAGCTTGGTATAGCTGTAGGCATGTGATGTTTCAGTACAGACACACAAGGTCAGGCATGTGATGTCCCAGTACATATACATAACAGTAGACAATGTGATATCTCAGTACATACAATTGCAGACAGTTTCATGCCTCAGTACAAACACAACAGTGTAATTAATATCTCCAGAGAAACACACAATACTAGACAGTGTGATATCACAATACTTTTACACACCATGCACTGATCAGACCAGGGCATGAGGACCCTCAGTGCTCTATCACTTTTCTGTGTTTGGAGAATTTTAGCTCTTCTCTATGCGTGTACGTAGGAGTGTAGAAGCACCAGAGAGAGCAGCTCCATCAGAGACCCACACCAGGGCAGCTTCTGAATGGAGCCATGTTCTTTGCCCTGTTGAAGCTCTTGTGAGCCAGATGGCCAGGGTCTTTCTTACAGTCAATTCCTACACAAATAATCAGCATTTCTATCTGTGAGAATCTGGGTTGTCTTGAATGTGCCAACATTAATGACCCACCCAAATTCAATGTGAGCCAGGCTGTTGTAAAACTACTCCTATTCCCAAAGTGAAATAACTTAAGGATGGGTTACAAGTTCTAGCAGGACAGTGTCCCCCAAAAGGAAAAAATAAACATAATTGCAGACTTTAGTCTCCAGACTTGAGCTGGTTATAGATGGTTGTTACTTGCTATATGGGTGCTGGAACCAAACCCACAGCCTCTGCAAGAAGAGCAAGTACTTTTAACTGTTAAGGCATTTCTTAACCCTCTCCTCCCTTCTTAAGAATAAATATTCTCTACAGTAAAAGATCTTCAGGAGGTATCTCCATCCCTGATCTTAAGCTGTACTATAGAGCAACAGTAATAAAAACTGCATGGTACTGGCATAGAAACAGAATGGTGGATCAATGGAACCGAACAGAGGACCCAGAAATAAACCCACACACTTATGGACACCTGATCTTTGACAAAGATGCCAAATCCATTCAATGGAAAAAAGACAGCATCTTCAACAAATGGTGCTGGTCTAACTGGATGTCTACATGTAGAAAAATGCAAATAGATCTATACTTATCACCCTGCACAAAACTAAAGTCCAAGTGGATCAAAGACCTCAACATAAAAACAGACACATTAAATTGGCTAGAAAAAAAAAGTGGGGAATACCCTAGAACTCATTGGTACAGGAGAAAACTTCCTGAACAGAACACCAACAGCACAGGCTCTAAGAGCAACAATCAATAAATGGGACCTCATGAAACTGAAAAGCTTCTGTAAATCAAAGGACACCATTCATCAAAACAAAATGAATGCCTACAGATTGGGAAAGAACCTTCACCAACCCTCTATCTGATGGAGGACTAATATCCATTATATATAAAGAACTAAAGAAGCTGAAAAACAGCAAACCAAGTACTCCAATTAAAAAATGGGGAACAGAGCTAAACAGAGAATTCCCTGTAGAGGAATATTGAATGGCAGAGAAACACTTAAAGAAATGCTCAACCTCATCAGCCATCAGGGAAATGCAAATCAAAACGACCCTGAGATTTTACCTTACACCCATCAGAATGGCTAAGATAAAAAACTCAAGAGACAACACATGCTGGAGAGGTTGTGGAGAAAGGGAAACCCTCCTCCACTGCTGGTGGGAATGTAAACTTGTACAACCGCTCTGGAAATCAATCTGGCACTTTCTCAGACAACTAAGAGTAGTGATTCCTCAAGATCCAGCCATACCACTCCTAGGCATATATCCAAAAGAGGCTCAAGTACACAATAAGGACATTTGCTCAACCATGTTTGTAGCAGCTGTTTCCAGAAGCTGGAAACAGCCCAGATGCCCCTCAGTGGAGGAATGGATGCACAAAATGTGGTATTACACAATGTAATATTACTCAGCATTAAAAAACAAGGAAATCATGAAATTTGCAGGTAAATGGTGGGATCTGGAAAAGATCATCTTGAGTGAGCAATCCCAGCTGCAGAGGGATGCACATGGTATATACTCACTCATATAGACATACAATACAGGATAAACCTACTAAAATCTGTACACCTAAAGAAACTAATCAAGAGGGAGGACTCTTGATAAAGTGCTCAATTCCTATCCAGAAAAGCAAAGAGGCTGGACATCAGAAGAAGGAGAAAAGAGGGAACAAGTCAGGAGCCTGACACAGAGGACCTCTGAAAGCTCTGCTCTGCAGACTATCAATGCAGATACTGAGACTTATGGGCAACCTTTGAGCAGAGTGCAGGGAATCCTAGGAAAGAAGTGGGAAACAGTAAGATCTGGAGAGGACAGGAACTCCATAAGGAGAGCAACAGAACCAAAAAATCTGAGAACAGAGGTCTTTCCTGAGACTGCTATTCCAACCAAGGACCATGCATGGAGATAACCTAAGACCCCTGCACAGATGTAACCCATGGCAGTTCAGTGGGTTCCATTGTGATAGGAACAGGGACTGTCTCTGACATGAAATGATTGGCCTGCTCTTTAATTACCTCTCCCTGAGGGGGAAGAAGCATTACCAGGCCACAAAAGAGGACAAGGCAGCCACTCCTGATGAGACCTAATTGACTAGGATCAGAAGGAAGGAAAAGAAGACCTCCCCTATCAGTGGACTTGGGGAGGGGCATGCATGCAGAGGGTGGAGGAAGGGAGGGATTGGGATGGGAGGTGGGAGGGAACCACGCGGGGGGGGGGATACAAAATGAGTAAAGTGTAATTAATAAAGAAAAATAAAATAAAATAATCAGAAAAAAAGAATAAATATTCGTGCATAGCTGGGCATGGTAGCACATGCCTGTAATCCCAGTTCTTGAGAAGTAGGAACAGGTTAGAGGCTAGCCTGTGCTATATGGAAGCTTGCTGCAACAAAGGAAACAAATATTCAAATATATCATTATATATACATAAAATGTTATACAGGTAAAATAGTTCCAGAAAAATACTCCCAAAACTGTGAACAGAAGTAGCAGTCAGGAGGACTAGAAAGACAGAGCCTAGGACAAGAGCAAAGCAATTTTATTTCTCTTGCACATACTTGGCTTCCTCCAGAACATAATGGTGATTAACTACAAATACATCTTAACAGTGAACAGACAGCAGTGAGCAGAAAGCGTTCCAAGTTCTGGTTTTCAGAAAAACACAAGTTGATAAACCTGTCAGATTCTACAAATGCCCTGCTGTCGTCCCTTTAGTCCATTACTCATTATAAACCACTTCACACAGGTGTGGAGATTAAGGAGGACGTGGAGCCTTTCATATTTCTAAAGACCTTTTAAATCCCCTTTGGGTCCCCATTTTAGCATTTTACTCAGCAAAAAGCCTTTTCTGCAGGAAGCAAATTGGTCTGAAAGCCAGTTGTGAACAGTGGTAAAACCCACTTTTGTTAGCTCAACAGGGTTGTGTTTGAGTGGGGTTTTTTGTTTGTTGTTGGATTTGTTTTGCCTTTGTCTGTGTTTGTTTGAGGTAGCAAGGAGGCCTTTGAAGGCCTCCTTATTACCTGGGCTGTGTGACTCCAAGCAGCTGACACAGAAAGATCTGGAAGGGCTACCCTCAGTAGGTTCATGTGAACAATAGCCTGAAAGCAGCATTTCCCAGCATTCATGTCAATCCTCAGGCTCTTAAATTCTTTTCCACCCCTTCTCCCATCATATTCCCTGAGACTTGGGAAGGGAGGAGTGCCATTGATGCCGCATTTAAGGCTGAGTACTAGTCACTTAGATTAAGGTAAAAGCAAGAAGATCAAGAATGTAAGGTCATCCTCCACTACTGATGGAGTTATAGGCCAGCCTGGGCTACAAGAGATCCTATCTGTAGATAGGAAATGGAGGGGTGACAGATAGATAAATTGATTTATAGGTAGGAAGCTAGATAGGTAGATAGAAAAATAAATAGATAGATCATCGATAGATCATGTAACTCTATATATTCATACATACATACATACAATTTAACTGTTTGAAATGTGGAATGTAAGGTCAGCCTTATCTGCATATGGAGTATGAGGCCAGCCTATCTCAAAAACAGAAATGTACTTTGTATGTACTAGCTATTGCCTTCTATTTGCCAGATGTACATAAGCTAGTAGAAAAGCCCTGGGCTGAGGGTCAGAGTTTCTGTGAGTAATTTTCAATATTAGCAGGGGGCAGATGCCTATGTCAGAAGACTCAAATGTCAGACCTTTAGTTTGTGCTTTACTTTCTATAAACGTGAGAGTATTGCTTCGTGATATAGTACTTATATGGCATAGGTGAGACTCTGCATAGCAAAAACCTAGCTTCCATCCCCAGCACTCCTAACCAAGATTTTGTTTTGAAACATGATTTTACTATGTAGCTCTCCATGTCACAGAACTCCCTATGTAGACCATGCTGGCCTTGAACTCACACAGATTTACCTGCCTCTGCTTCATGAGTGCTGGGATTTAAAAGATGTGTACCACCACCATCCGGCTTAAACAAATTAATTTTTAAGAGGATATTTCTCAGAAGGAAGGCTCCTGCTTAGCAAGCATGAGGCCTACATGATCCTATGGGGGGGCATTCTCATTCAAACCACCACACTTGGGGTGCTACCACATGCTTTCATCCCAGGATTTAGAAGGTAGAGGAGAGGATTAGTAGGGCAAAGCCAGTCTCCACTACATATGAAGTTAAAAGCCAGCCTGAGCTTCATGATGCAAATAAATAAATAGGTAGGTGACACATAAGTCATAGATACATGTGATATTTTGAAATATTTTTAGATAGGATCTCACTCTATAGCCCAGGCTGGCATCCAATTCATAGTGAATTGCGGGCCTCTGCCTCCCAAGTCTTGCACTGATAAGTGTGTCCTCTGCATTGGCCTTTTTAAATAGACTAGCATTTGTTTATTCTTTGACAAATTCATACATATAAGCTATGTGTCTTGATCACGTTCACTCCCAATGACCTCATTGACTCCCAGGCTTCCCCAACATGTCCACTTCAACCTTTCACATCCTCTCCTTTTTCCTTTCTTCATAACCCACAGTGTTCAGTTCATGCTGCTCATTGGAATGTTGACCTATATATACTGTTGGCTTGCTCTTGTGTAGGTCACGATAGCTTCAGTGAGCTCAGTTCAGTAGTGCTGTCACATCCAGAAGACATTTCCCAGCACTTCTTCCCACCCTCCAGCTCTTACATTTATTACTGTGGTAAAAGAAAACAAGGGGGGACTCCAAGATGGCGGTGAGCAGAGCGCACCGTTTTGGAGAGGCAGAAGACATGAATCCCCGTAATTGGTGAGTGGAGAGTCAATCAAAGCTAGAATTTGGACTTTTGGGCTTTCTAAAGGAGAGGGGCCACCACAGAAGTGTGGAGTGCTTGTAGATTTAGATGGGGCACGGACTTCTCCAGGAAGGAAATAGGGCGCTTCCCTTGTCCGGGCCTCCCTCGGGGAAACCTGCACACAGCACCAGGCAGCGGGGCACAAAGCTCATATCCAGGAGATCAAGGCAGCAGAGACAGTGCTCTGGGCCCCTTACAGCAGTGGTCTGCTGTAACCACCCGTTGAACACCCATCCCCTTTTTGGACACACGTCCCACTCAGGGCCCTCCGGTCCCGAGGAGCGTCCCCTCCCCAATCCGGCTGATGCGATCCCATGCCTAGACCACAGCAGGAAGTGTAGCAGAGCTCACATCCCAAGTGGCCAGAGTGCAATAACCCCAGAAACCTCCTCACAGGAGAAGCGCAGGTCCAATCACAGAGCTCCAACCACTGAGCGCTAACCACAGAGACTCAGATCCACAATACAATTCTTCCTGGATACCAAAGCGGCAAAGCTCAGTGTCTGGGACCCAAGACGGGCAGAGGCAGGGAGGCAGGGCTCCAGACCCCGCTGCCGCAGCGGAGAGCAGTAACGACCTGCTGAACGCTACCACTCAGAGGAGAACACACCCCACCTAGGGCGCTCTCGCCGAGCTCTTGACCCACGGAACACACTCCCCACTACCACCACCACCCAGCTCTGCAGGAGTGCACGCACCACCGAAACTCCATCCCTCCAGAGCGCATGCCCAATACAGTGCTAGCCACAGAGACTCAGACCCACAGTACAACCCTTCCCAGATCCCAAGTCTGCAAGTGGCAGCACGGACTACACAGGGCTGCCCAGCCAGTGATTATATGGGCCATCCAACCCCTCAGTGGCAGAAAACCAGCTGAATAGACACCAATGACCAGCAGACCTGTAAAATCAATACACGCACACATTCTTCAACAGCGCTTGCGATCCCTTAGTGCCTGCAACAACTTCAGTGCCTGCAAAGCACCCCTCTCACACACTGAAGGCCTCTTCATTCACCAACACACTCTCCCTTAGGACACACCCATAAGCACACGCTCAAACACAGGCTACCCCACATTTGCCCTTCTGCGCCTGCAAACTTTCCTTCTACAGGTATAGCTGAATAACCAATGCAAACACTGAAACCACTAGACCTCACTAGACCTTCATTTTACTGAAGAATTCTCCAGAAACCAGAGAAAAACCAGTCTGACCTGCAGAATCCAGGAACAGACAGTGAACACGACAGATAACCAAATGGCCAGAGGTCGGCAAATGAACACAACCAACGCAAATCAAGATATCATGGCTTCACCGGCAACCTCCAAAATTATTGGACACTCCAACTCAGCAGAAACAGAAAAAGAAAATGATTTTAAAGCTATGATTATCCAGTTATAATAGTCATAGAAATTCAAACAGTTAAAGAGATACAAAAAAATCCCTTAAAGATTTAGCCTCCCAAATAGAAACACGAAGTGAACGAAGAAGTTCTTTTTTTTTCTTTTTTTCTTTTTTTTTAATTTTTTTTATCAGTTACATTTTATTAACTCTGGTGCTGATAACGAAGAAGTTCTTAAAAAAACACATGCAAATATAGCCAAACAATTGGAGGCAGAAGCAGAGGCACTAAGAGAGGAAACAAACAAAAAAATAGAGACCATCTTGGAGACACAGGAATCCACACTCAAACAGATGAAGGAAATGTTGCAAGACATGAAAACAGAATTAGAATCAATAAAGAAAACACAAACTGAGTAAACCCTGGAACTGAAGAACTTAGAGAAAAGAGAAGGAATCACAAAGGTAAGCATCACTAATAGAATACAAGAGATGGAAGAGAGAATCTCGGGTGCTGAAGAAACACTCACAGAAATTGATACTTCTCTCAAAGCAAAAATAAAATCAGAAAAATACCAAAAACAAACCATGCAAGAAAGGATGCCATGAAAAGTCAAAATATAAGAATAATAGGAATTGAAGAAGAAGAGTCCAGGTTACAAGGTCCAGAAAATATTTTCAAGAAAATCATAGAAGAAAATTTTCCCAACCTAAAGAAAGAGATGTCTACAAACATACAAGAGGCCTACAGAACACCAAATAGACTAGATCAGAGAAGAAACTCCTCACGCCACATCATAGTCAAAATACTTAATCTACAGAACAAAGAAAAGATACTAAAAGCAGCAAGGGAAAAAGGCCAAGTAACATATAAAGGCAAACCTATCAGAATCACACCGGACTTCTCATCAGAAACTATGAAAGCCAGAGGGCCTGGGGAGATATCATAAAGGCCCTAAGGGACCACATATGCCAACCTAGACTACTTTACCCAGCAAACCTTTCAATCAAGATAGATGGATAAAATAAAATATTACACGATAAAACTAAATTTAAGCAATATTTGAACAGCAACCCAGCCCTACAGAAGATACTAGAAGGAAAATTCCAATCCAATGAAAACAATTACACCCAAGAAAACATAGGTTAAAGATAATTTCCAACAAAAAGCAAAAGCAAACAAACAATGATTCACAGTAACATTGTCAACTCCACAATAATAGGAAATAACATTCAATGGTCATTATTATCTATCAACATCAGTGGACTCAACTCTCCAATAAAAAGACACAGACTAACAGAATGGGTGTGGAAACAGGAACCAACATTCTGCTGCATGCAAGAAACACACCTACTCAACAAAGATAAACACTACCTCAGAGTAAAAGGCTGGAAAACAGTTTTTCAAGCAAATGGACCCAAAAAACAAGCAGGAGTGGCTATCCTAATATCTAATAAAATAGATTTTCAACCAAAACTAATCAAAAAAGACATAGAGGGGCACTATATTTTCATCAAAGGAAAAATTCACCAAGAAGACATCACAATTCTAAACATCTATGCCCCAAATATAAGAGCACCCACATTCATAAATGAAACATCATTAAAGCTTAAACCACACATTGATTGCAATACCCTAATAGTGGGTGACTTCAACACCCCACTCTCACCAAGGGACAGGTCAACTAGACAGATACCAAATAGGGAAATAAAAGCACTTACAGAGTCCCTAAATCAAATGGACCTAATAGACGTCTACAGATCTTTCCACCCAAACTCAAAAGAGTATACCTTCTTTTCAGCATTGCATGGAACCTTCTCCAAAATAGACCATATAGTTGGTCACAAAGCAAGCCTCAACAGATACAAAGATTGAGATAATCCCTTGTATTATATCAGACTACCATGAACGAAACCTGGACATCAACAAAACGGAAATAACAAAAAACCTACACACACATGGAAACTGAACAACTTGCTACTCAATGACAGCTGCGTTAAGGAAGAAATAAAGAAAGAAATTAAAGACTTCCTAGAATTCAATGAAAATGAAGGCACACATACTCAGATTTATGGGACACAATGAAAGCAGTGCTCAGAAAAAAAATATAGCAATAAGTGCCTTCAAGAAGAAATTTGAAATGTCACATACAAGTAACATAATGGCCCAACTGAAAACCCTAGAAAAAAAAAGAAGCAGATACACCCAAGAGGAGCAAAAGGCTGGAAATAAACAAACTCAGGGCTGAAATCAATCAAATAGAAACAAATAAAACTATTCAAAGAATCAATGAAACAAAATTCTGGTTCTTTGAGAAAATCAACAAGATAGACAAACCCTTAGCCAAGCTAACTAAAAAGCAGAGAATCTATCCAAATCAGCAAAATCAGAAACGAAAAGGGTGACATAACTACAGACACTGAGGAAATCCAAACAATCACTAGGTCATATTACAAAAGCCTATACGCCACAAAATTTGAAAATCTAAATGAAATGGACAATTTTCTTGATAGATTCCATCTACCAACATTAAGTCAAGATCAGCTAGAAAGACTGAATAGCACTATATCCCCCAAGGAAATTGAAGCAGTCATTAACAGTCTCCCCTCCAAAAAAAGCCCTGGGCCAGATGGTTTCAGCGCAGAATTCTACCAGACCTTCAAAGAAGTGCTAATACCAATTCTCCTCAAACTATTCCACAAAATAGAAACAGAAGAAACATTACCAAACTCATTCTATGAAGTGGCAGTCACCTTGATACCCAAACCGCACAAAGACCCAACAAAAAAAGAGAACTTCAGACCTATCTTTCTTATGAATATTGATGCAAAAATACTCAATAAAATACTTGCAAACCGAATACAAGAATACATCAAAGATATCATCCACCATGACCAAGTAGGCTTCATCCCAGGCATGCAAGGGTGGTTCAACATATGGAAATCCATCAATGTAATCCACCACATAAACAAACTGAAGGAGAAAAACCACATGATCATCTCCTTGGACTCCAAAAAAGCATTTGGCAAAGTCCAACACCCAGTCATGTTTAAAGTATTGGAGAGATCAGGGATACAAGGCACATACTTAAACATAGTAAAGGCAATATAGAACAAGCCTACAGCCAATATCAAACTCAATGGAGAGAAACTTAAAGCAATCCCACTGAAATCAGGGACAAGACAAGGCTGCCCATCTTTCCATATCTCTTCAACATAGTACTTGAACAGTTGCCTGTTCACCTATGCTCTGTGCTGGAGTTATGCTGCATACAAAGTTTTCAATACATTCTAGCCTGAGCAATAATACAACTAAAGGAGATCAAGGAGATACAAATTGGAAAGGAAGAGGTCAAAGTGTCACTATTTGCAGATGATATAATAGTTTACATGAGTGACCCCAAAAATTTAACCAGAGAACTCCTTCAGCTGATAAACACCTTCAGCAAAGTGGCTGGATACAAAATCAACTCAAAAAAATCAGAAGCCCTCCTGTATACCAAAGACAAAAGGGCCGAGAAAGAAATTAGGGAAACAAAACCCTTCACAATAGCCACTAATAACATAAAGTACCTTGGGGTGACACTAACCAAGCAAGTGAAAGACCTGTTTGAGAAAAACTTCAAGTCTCTGAAGAAAGAAATTGAAGATCTCAGAAGATGGAAAGAGCTCCCGTGCTCATAGATGGGTAGGATTAACATTGTGAAAATAGCCATCCTACCAAAAGCAATCTACAGATTCCCATCAAAATACCAACTCAATTCTTTTCAGACCTTGAAAAAAAAGGTTCTTAGCTTCATATGGAGAAACAAAAAACCTAGAATCTCCAAAACAACCCTGTACAACAACAGATCATCTGGAGGTATCTCCATTCCCGATCTCAAGCTGTACTACAGAGCAATAGTAATAAAAACTGCATGGTATTGGCATAGAAACAGAAAGGAGGATCAATGGAACCGAATAGAAGAGACCCAGATATAAACCCATGTATCTATGAATACTCAATTTTTGACAAAGCAGCCAAAACCATTCAATGAAAAAAAGATAGCATCTTCAACAGATGGTGCTGGTCTAATTGGATGTCTACATGCAGAAAAATGAAAATAGATCCACATTTATCACCCTGCACAAAACTAAAGTCTAAGTGGATCAAAGACCTCAACATAAAACCAGATACGCTAAATCTGTTAGAAGAAAAAGTGGGGAACAGCCTAGAACTCATTGGCACAGGAGACTTCCTGTGACTTTGGAAGTCAATCTGGCACTTTCTCAGACAATTAGGAATAGCGCTTCCTCAAGACCCACCTATACCACTGGTAGGCATATACCCAGAACTCCAACAGCACAGGCTTTAAGAGCAACAGTCAATAAATGGGACCTCATGAAACTGAAAAACTTCTGTAAAGCAAAGGACACTGTCATCAAAACAAAATGACTGCCTACAGATTGGGAAAGAATCTTCACCAACCCTTTATCTGACAGAGGGCTAATATCCAGTATATATAAAGAACTAAAGAATCTGAAAAGCAGCAAACCAAGTAATCCAATTAAAAAAATGGGGAACGGAGCTAAACAGAGAATTCTCTGTAAAGGAATATAGAATGGCAGAGAAACACTTAAAGAAATGCTCAAAGTCATTAGCCATTAGAGAAATGCAAATTAAAATGACCCTGAGATTTCACCTTACACCCATCAGAATGGCCAAGATGAAAAACTCAAATGACAACACATATTGGAGAGGTTGTGGAGAAATGAAAACCTTCCTCCATTGCTGGTGGGAATGTAAACTGGTACAACCACTTTGGAAGTCAATCTGGCACTTTCTCAGACAATTGGGAATAGCGCTTCCTCAAGACCCAGCTATACCACTGGTAGGCATATACCCAAAATTTGCTCAAGTACACAGTAAGGACATTTGCTCAACCATGTTTGTAGCAGCTTTATTTGTAATAGCGAGAACCTGGAAACAACCCAGATGTCCATCAACGGAGGAATGGATACAGAAATTGTGGTATTTTTACACATGAAATACTACTCAGCAATCAAAAAGGAGGAAATCATGAAATTTGCAGGCAAATGGTAGGATCTAGAAAAGATCATTCTGAGTGAAGTATCCCAGAAGGAGAAAGACAAACATAGTATATACTCGCTTATATAGACCTAAAAGATAGGATAAACATAATGAAATCTATACACCTAAAGAAGATAATCAAGAAAGCGGACACGGGGTATGATGATTTATTCTCATTTAGAAAGACAAATGGGATATGCATTGAACGTATGATAGGAGTCTACCGCAGAAAGCATCTGAAAGACTCTACCTAGCAGTGCTCCAACGTAGATACTAAGACTCATAACCAAACCTTCGGCAGAGTGCAGGGAATCATATGAAAGAAGGGGAGTTTGATGTGGAAAGGATAAGAGCTCCACAAGGACCAGACATATCTGGGCACAGGGTCTTTTCTGAGATGGACACTCAACCAAAGACCATGAGAGGATAAAACCTAGAACCTCCGCTCGGATGTGTCCCGTGATAGTTCAGTAATCATTTGGTTTCCCATAGTAAGGGGAACAAAGACTATTTCTAACAGGAACTTAATGACTGGCTCTTTGACCTCCCCACCTCCCAAGGGAGGAGCAGTACTGTTAGGCCACAGAGGAGGACTTTGCAGCCAGTCCTGAAAATACCTGACAAAAGGGAGTCATATGAAAGGGGAGGAGGTCCTCCCCTATCAGTGGACTTGGAAAGGGGCAGGGAGGAGATGAGGGAGGGAAGGTGGGATTGGGGAGGGAATGAGGGATACAGCTGGGATACAGAATTAACAAAATGTAACTAATGAGAAAAATAAAATTAAAAAAAAATGAAAAAAAATAAAAAAAAAGAAAACAAAACTTGGAGAGGATTTGTATTTTATTCTGAAGTTTCCACTGATCCAACAGGCAATGCTATCAGACACACTGGAAACTAAAAACACTCAACTTGCCTTTTTTGCTTAATTCACAAGATATTCCATCTGAAATCTGTCTTAATGCTTCTCTATTAAACCTGAAAAGAATCTTTATTATTTAAAAACAGTTAGTGACCAGTTGCTGGGAGGCCCAAAACTTGTGTTGAAACATCCAGTGCTAAGGAACTGGAGAGCTGGCCCAGCACTTAAGTGCACTTACAACTTTTGCAGAGGACCCAGGTGCAATTCTCAGGATCCATATGGCATCTCAAAAGCATCTGTAACTCCAGTTTCAGGGAATCTAGCACTCTCTTCTGGCCTTCACAGGCACCGTGCATGCCCATGGTACATATACATACAGACAGACCCCTCCATGATATGGCTAAGGGAAAAGTGTTTATTGTGCATAGGAGAAGAGAACATCCAGAGGCATCTGGAAGAGTCCAGAACACAGAGAGAAAGTAGTAGATTGAACATGGCCAGCAGACTGGACCTGTCAGGGATAGAAGCAGGAGCAGAGAGTTAAAAAATAGAGGGGAGAGGGGAGAGACAGAAAGGAAGACAGAGGCAGACAGGAAGACAGACAGACAGACAGACAGACAGAGACACAAGGAAAGAAAGTAGCCAAAATAGCAGGTTTATAAGGAGGATGAGTAGTGGAGGGGAGGGAAGCCTGTGAGCTGGAAGGAGTTTAGATTAGGGGAGGAGGTGAAAAAGGCTAGGGGGGATACGTGGACTTTGAAATGTGTAACAGGTACTTGTGATCCTGAAGGACCCTGAAGATGGACATGCACTTTGCTGTGCTAAAAGGCACTCCAGAGAGCCATTTGTCCCTTGTGGAATTTAGGGAAAGAGTTTCTTTTGGACCTGACAACTCACACACATACAATACAAGTAAGATAATGAACTCCTAGTGCTAGTCCCTATCACTCATGCACAAGCATATAAAGGGTTTAGCAGTGTCAGAAATTGCCAGAGCTAAGTTGCACTGTTCTAGGATGTCCATGGCCTGTGTCAGTTTCTGGGATTTTCTCTAATGCTTCAATCCTCTGGTTCCTTCAAGGCCTTATCCAGGAATATATATTTAGCTACCACGTTGAGCTGGGGAATCCAGCTTCTAGAAGATCTGCCATGGCCAAGAACTCCCTCAGTTGTTTCATGGCTGGGGATCCCAATGATAAGGAGCCACTCCTGAAGTGACTAGAAAGGCTCCTTTTGCTTGGAGTTAGCATTAGTCACAGGAATTGTACCTTAAGAAGGAGATATGGGCTTTAGAGAAGGAAACATTATATTCAAGTGAGGATAGCTTTTGAAGAGTTATATTGTACAGGTTTATTATTATTTTTTTATTTTTTATTAATTACAGTTTATTCACTTTGAATCCCCCAATAAGCCCCTCCCTCCTTCTCTCCCAGCCCCACCCTCCTTCCCCCTTCTTCTCGCTTGCCCCTCCCAAGTCCATTGATAGGGGAGGTCCTCCTCTCCTTCCTTCTGATCTTAGTCTATCAGATCCCATCAGGAGTGGCTGCATTGTCATCTTCTGTGGCCTGATAAGGCTGCTCTACCCTCAGGGGGAGGTGATCAAAGAACAGGCCTATCAGATTATGTCAGAGGCAGTCCCTTTCCCATTACTATGGAACCCACTTGGATACTACGTTGTCATGGACTACATCTGTGCAGGAGTTCTAGGTTATCTCCATGCATTTTCCTTGGTTGGAATATGAGTCCCTGGGAAGACCCCTGTGTTCAATTTTTCTGGTTCTGTTGCTCCCCTTGTGGGGTTCCTGTCCTCTCCAGATCTTACTATTTCCCACTTCTTACTTAAGATTCCATGCACTTTGCCCATCAGGTGGCCTTAAGTCTCAGTTTGTTTTGTTTTTTTTTTTTTAAGATCTTGAAAAACTGAATTCAATTCCTCTCTTATCCATGTAAGAAAACACAACCTAGAAACATATTAGATGGAGAAAGCAGCCCTCATGCCACCCAGAATCTGCTGGTGTCTTAATCTTGACTTGGCAACCTCCAGCAGCACAATTAATCAACTTCTATTTCTTTTATATCTTATCAAAACAGGTGTTTCTAAAGGTCAGGAAGAAAACAGAATACCTGGATATGGCTCCATCACCCACAGCTGAGAAGGATCATATTTTGTATGGACAATTCAGGTGGCATTTGGCTTTGTTTTGCTTTTTTTTTCCCCCAGACAGGGTTTCTCTCCGTGGCCCTGAAGGTCCTGATTGTCACTCTGTAGAGCAGGCTGGCCTCAAACTCACAGACCCACCAGCCTCTGCCTCCCACATGCTGGAAATAAAAGCATGCCACCACCGTCCAACAATTTTTCGTGCTTATTTTCAATATATTCACTCACTGTCTTCTGGGATAGTGAGAATGACATTACACATGAGAGTGCAGGTGCCCATTGAGGACTCATATATTTGAGTTTGAGTATTTGGCTCCCAGATACTCTTAGGAAGGATTAGGAAGTGTGAACTTGTTGAACGGGTATGTCAGTGGGGTTTCAAAAGTGCAAGTAAGGCCCTATATCTCTCAGACTGCAAATGGAGGTGTAAAGTCTTTGCTACTACTCCAGTGCGATGCCTGCCATGCCTGCCTACAATGAATCCTGCAATGCTTCCTACTGTGATGGTACTGGCCTAGCCCTTCAAACTGTGATCAAATGCTGATTTACATTCCTTTCTTTTATAAACAGCTGTGGTCATAGTGTATCTTCACAGCAATAGAAAAATAACTAAGACAGAAGGTGTCTCAGCAGCCCCAGTCTGGTGCTGGAGTCCCAGAGAGCTCCTAGTGAGCTGCCAGTTTTCAGTGCACATTGGAATCCAGAAGTAGCTTCTGACACCAGCTAACAGAGGGCATAGAACATTTGAACTTGCCAGTGAGAGTTACAACAAGTAGACAGAAAAGCACACCTTCCTTTTTCTGTGTCTTGATATCAACCACCTTTGGAAGGTGAAGCCTCAAAATATCCAGACTTAGGGTGAGTCTCCAATAATTCAACCAAGGAGTATCCTTCTCATGTACACCAACAGCCTGGGTTTCAATTAAAGCATATATTTAAAAATTATTTCTTTATTCACTTTACAACCTGATTGCAGCCCTCTTTCCTACTCTTTTCATATTCCCTCCCTCACACACACTCACACCATTCCCCACTCCCATTCTCCTCAAAGAAAGGGAGGTCTCTCATGGGTACCAGCCCACCCTGGCACATCAAGTTGCCAAAGGACTGTGGGCATCCTCTCCCACTGACACCAGACAAGGCAGACCAGCTATGGGAAAGGGATCCAAAGGCAGGCAACAGAGTCAGAGATAGCCCTTGCTCCAATTGTTAAGGCACCAACATGAAGAACAATCTGCACCTCTGCTACATATGTGTAGAGGGCCAAGGTCCAGCACAAGCATGCCCCTTTGGTTGGTGATTCAGTCTCTGTGAGCCCCCATGGGCCCAGGTTAGTTGACTCTGTAGGGCTTCTTCTGGTATCCTTGACCCCTCCAGCTTCCCCACTCCTTCCTCTCACTCTTTCCCAAGATTCCCCAAGCTCCATCTAGTGTTTGGCTGTGGGTCTCTGCATTTGTTTCCATTCACTGCTGGATGAAGCCTCTCAGAAGACAGTTATGCTAGGTCTCCATCTGCAAGCAGAGCAGAGCAGTATTAATAGTGTAAGGGGTTGCCTCTCTCCCATAGGGTCAGTCTCAAGTTGGGTCAGTCATTGGTTGCCTATTCCCTCCATCTTTGCTCCATGTTTATTCCTGCACTTCCTGTAGGCAGGGCACATTTTAGGTTGAAGGTTTTGTGGGTGGGTGACTTCCCTCCACTGGCTCCCTTTACTGGAAGTCCTGCCTGGCTACAGGAGGTGGGCACATGAGGCTCCATATCCCCTGCTGCTAAGAGTCTCAGCTAGGGTCACCCCCATAGACTCCTGAGAGCCACCCTATCAGTTAATTCCTAGTGTACTCATTTAGACAACAATGATTAATCACCACAGCATCCTAACATCAGCCCAAGGCCGCTATCCATTTCTCATTCACCTGAGACTAATGAGAAAGGAATTGATGTCCTTTAGTGTATATATGCTCAGCTTTGTATGCAGAAAGCCAGCCACTAGACTGTTAGGTAGCAAGTGAAAAGGGAAGCATGCTACCTGTCCCCTAATGGATGAATATCAGTGTCTACCACACACTGAAGGACAACACCCTGGAGGCTGTTGCTTTAGATGGCAAATGTACCACAAAGAGTCATGTGTTTGAACACTAGGCCCCAGCAGGTGGCACTGTGTGGGGAAGTGGGGTCTTACAGGAGGAAGAGGGTCACAGGCAGCAAGGGAAAACTGGGCAGAACTATCTGGTTCAGGTCCCTACTGCTTTGGCTACCTGCCTTTCCTGCTACCACGCCTTCCCTGTCCTTGAGGGCAGAAACTGAGGGAATCAGTATGGTTGGTGCCCAGGCATGGCTAGGTCGTTCCTTGCTCTGACACCACAAAGAGTCATTGTGAGGAATTAGTTAACTAGACTTGTTATCCAGTGGTTAAGTGAGTGATGTGTAGACACGTGCTGCCTTCAGCTGGCATGCACATTCTCTTAAGAGTGAACATCCTTCTTGACCTCTTGTAAACTTCCACCCAGTTTCTCTGGTGTATGTGCTGTAGCTTGGATGGGTGCTGTGAGGTCCCTTTAATGTGTAAAAGTGATGACTTTTGGTGGGAGGTGACAGCAGCCTAGCTTCAGGAGCATGGAAATGGCTGATCAGCCCTCCATCCTCAAGCATTGTTGTCACACGCACTTATGGCTATGCCCCATGTGTAACAGCAACCATTAACTTATGAAGCATTGGGAACCTTGGTCATACAGAAAACAAAAGCAGTCCTTTCTCATCTTCTCTTTGCTATTGCTTTTGTATTTGGTGAGGCAGGGTCTCCTGTAGCACAGGCTGGCCTCAGCATCCCTGTGTGGCCAAAGATGACTTGAACTGATCCTCCTGCCTCCACTTTTCTAGCTTTTCTAACTGCCACATGTTCATCTTTCTGAGACTTTCCTGACTTTCACTACGACCTCCTCTAAGGTCCATCAGCTGACCCTTGAAGGACTCTCAGTCAGGAAACAGTTAGTTGTATCATGTCTAGATATAGTGTGTGTGTGTTTGTATCCTCCTTAAGGTTTGGGTGTCAAAAGTTCCACAAAGAATCAAGTGTTTGAACATTGATCCAACCAGGTGGCACCATGTGGGGGAAACTGTGGACCTTGGACAGTGGGCCTATCAGGAAGAGGTGGATCCCTGGGAATCATTGGGGACAGAAATTTGAGTGTAACCAGCTTCCTCAGGTCCCTACTGCCCCACTGCCCAAGACCAGCTTTCCTGTCCCTGAGGATAGAATGTGAGGGAACCCAGGATGATGTGCCTAGTGATCATTGGTCCATTCCTTGCTCTGACATCACAAGGAGCCATTGTGATATCTATCCACTTAAGGGTCTGGCTGAGCCTGGCCTCCTGTCTTACAGAGCAGAAGCTCTTGTTAGTTGGAGAGCAATTGGACTTCTGTGCTCATGACAGATTATACTTGGATTTTTAGAAGCTGTTTTGACCACCATATAGTAAATTCCTTCTGTTCTCTAACCTACAATATTTTACTATGTTTATTTAATAAACAAAGACTGTCCTTCTATTCTGTCCCTCACACACTCATACCATTCTCACTCCTCCTGTCTTACAGAGCAGAAGCTCTTGTTGTTGGAGAGCGAATGGACTTCTGCACTCGTGACAGATTATACTTGGACTTTTAGAAGCTTTTGGACCATCATATAGTAAGTGCCTTCTGTTGTATAACTTAGAACATTTTATTATGTTTATTTAATAAACAGAAACTTTTCTCCAATTCCTGAGATGGACCCTCTGGGTTTTAAAAGAAAGATTTATTTGGGGTGGGGTAGTCTGCAGAGATGGACCATCAGTTCAAGAGCATGTACTCTTGGAAATAGGTTTGATGTCCAGCATTCCCGTGCCAGATCAAAACTACCTGTAGGATCTGATGCCCTCATATTAATAAAGTTATATAGAAAGACATTATCACTATTTAAGTGATATGTAGTAGCAGTGAGTGCATTTGTGTGTGGGTGTGTGCACACGTGAATGATGCTCTCAGAGGCTAGTGGTGTAGGATCTCCTAGAGCTGGGGTTGGAGCAATTGTGAGCCACCTGACCTGGGTCTGAGAACCGAATATAGGTAGGTCCTCTGCAGAGCTAGTTGTACCTGGACTCACAGGCTGGCTCCCCAGCCTGGACACACTAGTTTTCTGGGGTGTCTGTTGTCCTATAAACTACTTTTGCATCTAATTTTATCAGTGCCTGCTCTCTCACAGTACACGTGAGCTCAGGGTTAGAGGATGACAGTCTTTTCTTATCAGTGGCTCCTTGTTTCCAGAATCCTTTGGTTTGTTCTTCCAGTTTGCAGTTGATTCCTGTCAAACTGATCTGTCATATTTTGCTGTACACTGCTTTGGAACATACTTCATTCTTGTCTTTCTGAGCATTTAAGTACCAATTTAGGTGGTCTGAAATGTATCTGATTCCTTCCTTCCTTCCTTCCTTTTTTCCTTTTTTCCTTCCTTCCTTCCTTTCCTAGTCTTTTGGATGTAGGAATTCATAGCTCTAAATACTCTCCTAGGGCTTGATTTTAACTCTGTCAACTTTCTCATTGAAAGTTTGGTTCTAGCCATATGAAGGAGGAGGGCCTGACTCTGAAGCAGGGTATGGAGGCCTGCTACTCTGTGGAGGACCCCTTCACCACTGACTATAAGATGATGGTGACTCTGGGACATGGACACTTTTCACAAGTCAAACTGGCCTTCCATGTGCCCAGTATGACTTGTGTGGCTGTAAAAATTCTTAGAAATGAGAAGTACAACTCAATTATTAACAGTGAAATCAGCATTATGAAATCTCTGAACCATCCTAATATCACCAAGCTGTTTCACGTGGTCGAGACGAAAGAGACCACCAACCTGGTGACGGAGGACTTCTTAGAGGGAGAGCTGCTGTGGTGCATCCTGGAACGGGGGTCATTACAGGAGAGTGAGGCTCAAAGAATATTTACCCAGATCATACATGCAGTGAGTTATTGCCATGATAATCAAGTTGTCCACAGAGACATCAAAGCCACAAATATCCTCGTGGACTGCAGGGGGAACACCAAGCTGATCGATTTTAGCCTCGCTGTCAAAGTTACTCCTGGGCGGGAACTGTGGGGTTTCTGTGGCACTCTGCCCTATTGTGCCCCAGAACTCTTTGCACTGGAGGAATAGGATGCTTATCCCATTGATATGTGGTGTTTAGGGGTTCTCTTCCTCATGGTTGCCAGGAACTTCCCTTTCCAAGCTAACTCTTTTGCAGGCACAAAGAATGTGGTCACCTGGGGAAACTTTACCATTCCTCACCATGTTTCCATCAATATTTTCAGTGTTGAACTGGGCTCCCGCCACCAACCAGTGCCAGCGCCAGCACCAGCACACAGAGGAACTGTGGGCTCAGCTCTCTTGCACAGACAGAGCTGCTCGCCCTAGTGCAACACAGTCTGGGAGTTCCTGTCGGGAGAGGCCCCCACAGGGAAGGAAGGAAACAGTACTGACTTGGGATACCCAGGCTTTACCTGGGAAAAGTCTCTCACAGACGGGCTGGTACTAGCCCCATCAGCGAACTGGCCCTAGGCCGGAAACACAAAGAATAGTTGGGCACCCAGCTCCCACAGACTAGCAGGCAGGCACACGTGCCGCCAGCCCAGAGACTCGCTTTGTACCAACTATTCCTCACAGACAGAACTGTGTGCTCCAGGACAGCAGAGACTTGGTGTCACTGTCTGGAGAAATCCTCACAGGGAACTAAGCAAAGGGGACAGACTTAGGCCACCCAGTATATCCCTGGAAAAGGTCTCGCAGACTGGCCCAACCCAGGTACCTGCTGTGCACCAGACAGCTGTTACCAGGAGAGCAGTACTCACCAGCCACAGATTACTGCTTGGGTACTGGGGCACAGAGCCCCAAACTCAGACCTACAAAAGCCCGGGATCCCCGAGATCAAACCCCAGATATTGCTCCATGGGGCAACCACTTATCCCTAATGAAACTGACCAAACCACAGGACACACAGGTTACAACAGCAGATCACTAAATTCACAGCAAGAAACAGGTCAGCTGTCTTCAGGACTTCTCCTGGTGAGAGGAGAGCCTTCTTGACTAATAAGGACCACAGTTACCATTCAGGTCTCTCTATGCCTTAGGTGAGCAGTGGCAACTCCTGAAAAACAGCAGCCACCCAGTGATTATACCCAAAAAGCTGAGAAGGCTTTCTTCAGAAAAAAACATCTTCCTGCCAAAGGGATTCTCTCCACCACAGGATTCCAGGAAAAACCACAAACCAACTTCAAAAACCCAAGATAACCCAATGGGTAGAGGCCAGCATAAAAGTTCAACCAACAAAAGCCAGAGCAATATGACATCTCCAGAACCCAGTTATCCAGGGACAGGTAGCCTTAGACACCCCAGCATAATTGAAATTCAAGAAAGGACCTAGCATCTATGATCACAAAGAAGATAACAGAGGAAACAAATAAAATGCATAAAGAAATAGAGGAAGATTAAAACAGTTTATGGCCATCCAGAAAGAAATAGAGGAAGTTGCAGCCAAACAGTTAGTAGCCTAGAGAGAGGAAATGCTTAAATCACTAAATGAAATAAAAGAAACAGAGGATTGTTCAAAAAAACAGCTGAAGGAATTGATGGAAAAACAGGAAAATACAGTCAGACAGGTGAAGGAAATCAACAAAATGGCTCAAGACCTGAAGATAGAATTGGAAAACTTAAAGAAAACACAAATGGAGGAAATTGTGGAAAGAAAGAGCTTAGGGAAGAAAACAAGAACCACAGAGGTTAGCATAACCAATAGACTACAAGAGATGGAAGAAAGAATCTGAGGTGTGGAAGATACAATGGAAGAAATAGATGTATCTGTCAAAGAAAATGTTAAATCTAAAAAATTCCTGAGACAGACTGTCCAAGAAATACAAGACAACATAAAAAGACAAAACCTAAGAATAATAGGTGTAGAGGAAAAAGAAGATTCCCTGCTCCAAGGACCAGAAAATATCTTCAACAAAATCATTGAAGAAAATTTCCCCAACTTAAAGGAGAGACCAATAAGAATTCAAGAAGCCTACAGAACACCCAACAAATTAGACCAGAAAAGAAAATCCTCCCACCACATAATAATCAAAACAGTAAGTATACAGAACAAAGAAAAGATACTAAAAGCTGCAAGGGAAAAAGGCCAAGTAACATATAATGGCAAACCCATTATTAGAATCACACCTGACTTCTCAACAGAGACTATGAAACCAAGAAGAGCCTGGACAGATATCATGCAGACCCTAAGAGAACACAGACGTCACCCCAGGCTACTATACCCAGCAAATTCTCAGTCCTGATAAACAGAGAAAACAAGATATTCAATGACAAAAAGAAATTTCAACAATACCTACACACAAATCCAACATTACAGAAGACACTAGAAGGGAAAATACAACCCAAGAAAACTAGCTCCTTTCAAGAAAACACAGGAAATAATTAACCTCACTACAGTAAAAGAAAAAGCAACCAAACACACAACCTTATGACTACAGCCAACATCAAAATCAAAGGATCTAACAGCCACTAGACGTTAATCTCTCTCAACATCAATGGACTTAATTCTCCAATAAAAAGACACAGACTAACAGAATGGATGCAAAAACAAAACCCAACAATCTGTTGCATACAAGAAACTCACCTAAATCACAAAGATAGACATTACCTGAGGGTAAAGGGTTCCAAGCAAATGGACCCAAGAAGCAAGCAGGAGTAGCCATTCTAATATCTGATAAAATGGACTTTCAACCAAAATTAATCAAAAGAGATGGGGAAGGACATTTCATACTAATCAAGGGAAAACTCCACCAAGAAGACATCACAATCCTGAACATCTATGCCCAAATACAAGGGCATCCACATTTGTACAAGAGACATTGATAAAATTTAAACCACACATAGATCCCCACACATTAATAGTAGGAGACTTCAACACCCTACTCTCAACAAAGGACAGGTCAACAAAACAAATTAAACAAAGAAACAATGTCTCTAACAGAGGTCATGAATCAAATGGACCTGACAGACATTTACCGAAGGTTACACCCAAACACAAAATAATTTACCTTCTTCTCAGCACCTCATGGAACCTTCTCCAAAATAGACCATATAGTTGGTCACAAAGCAAGCCTCAACAGATACAAGAAGATTGAAATAATCCCCTGTATCCTGTCTGATCACCATGGAATAAAGCTGGACCTCAACAACAACAGAAATAGCAAAAAGCCTACACACACATTTGGAAACTGAACAGCATGCTACTAAATGACAGCTGCACTAGGGAAGAAATAAAGAAAGAAATTAAAGTCTTCCTAGAACTCAATGAAGATGAAGACACAACATACCCAAACTTGTGGGACACAATGAAAGCAGTGCTATCAGGAAAGTTCATAGCACTAAGTGCCTTCATGAAGAAATTCAAGACAGCGCATTCAAGCAACTTAATGGCTCACCTAAAAACCCTAGAAAAAGAAGAAGCAGACACACCAAAAAGGAGTAGACAGCTGGAAATAATCAAACTCAGGGCTGAAATCAATCAATTAGAAACAAATAAAACAATTCAAAGAATCAATGAAACCAAAAGCTGGCTCTTTGAGAAAATCAACAAGATAGACAAACCCTTAGCCAAACTAAAAGGCAGAGAGAAACTATCCAAATCAACAAAATCAGAAACGAAAAGGGGGACATAACCACAGACACTGAAGAAATCCAAACAATAATTAGGTCTTACTTCCAAAGTCTATATGCCACAAAATTTAAAAATCTAAATGAAATGGACAATTTTCTTGACCAAGTCTACATGCCAAAGCTGAATCAAGACCAGGTAAGCCAATTAAACAGTCCTATATCCCCTAAAGAAATACAAGCTGTCATCAAAAAAAGCCCAGTGCCAGATGGCTTCAGTGCAGAATTCTACCAAACCTTCAAAGAAGAGCTAACACCAATACTATTCAAACTATTCCACAAAATAGAAACAGAAGGAACATTACCAAACTCATTCTATGAAACCACAGTCACCTTGGTTCCTAAACCTCACAAAGACTCAACAAAGAAAGAGAATTTCAGGCCAATCTCCCTCATGAACATTGATGCAAAAATACTCAACAAAATACTTGCAAACCGAATAATCAACAAAATACTTGCAAACCGAACACATCAATGATATCATCCACTATGACCAAGTAGGCTTCATCCCAGGCACGCAGAGGTGGTTCAGTGTACGGAAATCCATCAATGTGATCCACCACATGAACAAACTGAAGAAGAAAAACCACATAATCATCTCCTTAGATGCTGAAAAGGCATTTGAAAAAATCTGACATCCATTCATGGTTAAAGACTTGGAGAGATCAGGGATACAAGGCACATATCTGAACATAGTAAAGGCAATATACAGCAAGCCTATAGCCAATATCAAACTCAATGGAGAGAAACTTAAAGCAATCCCACTGAAATCAGGGACAAGGCAAGGCTTCCCACTCTCTCCATATCTCTTCAAAATTGTTCTTGAAGTTCTTGCTAGAGCAGTAAGACAAAGGAGATCAAGGGGATACAAATTGGAAAGGAAGAAGTCAAAGTATCACTATTTGCAGATGATATGATAGTATAGCTGAGTGACCCCAAAAATTAAACCAGGGAACCCCTACAGCTGATTAACACCTTTAACAAAGTGGCTCAGAAAATTAATTCAAAATAATAAAAAAACCAACTAAAAAAATTAACTCAAAAAAATCAGTAGCCCTCCTGTATACAAAAGACAAAAGGGCCGAGAAAGAAATTAGGGAAACAATAGCCACAATAGCCACAAAGGGCATAAAGTACCTTGGTGTGAACCCAAACAAGCAAGTCTAAGACTTGTATGAAAAAATTTTTTTTCCAGTCTCTGAAGAAAGAATTAGAAGATATGAGAAGATGGAAAGATCTCCCATGTTCATGGCTTGACAAGATTAATACAGTGAAAATAGCCATCTTATCAAAAGCAATCTACAGATTCAATGCAATTCCCATCAAATTACCAACACAATTCTTTATAGAACTTCAAAGAAAAATTCTCACCTTCATATGGAACAACAAGAAACCCATTATTGCTAAAACAATTCTCTACAATAAAAGATCTTCAGGAGGTATCTCCATCCCTGATCTCAAGCTGTACTATAGAGGAATAATACTATAAACTGCATGGTACTGGCATAGAAACAGACTGGTGGATCAATGGAATCTAATAGAAGACTGTGACATAAATCCACACTTATGGGTACCTGATTTTTGACAAAGATGCCAAAACCATTCAATGGAAAAAAGACACCATCTTCAACAAATGGTGCTGGTCTAACTGAATGTCTACATGTAGAAAAATGCAAATAGATCCATACTTTTCACCCTGCACAAAACTAAAGTCCAAGTGGATCAAAGACCTCAACATAAAACCAGACACACTAAACCTCTTAGAAGAAAAAGTGTCTCCTGTGCCAATGAGTTCAAGGCTCTTCCCCAGCCATCTCCTTTTACAAATGTCTGGCTGCAAAATGCAGTCTTTGTTCTCATGGCATGATGCCTGATGACCCTGGGCACTCAGTGGAAGTCCAAGCCACGGAGTCTCTACCTCTGGGACTCCAGCTGGTCCTTTGTGCGGACTTCTCCCCCCCCCCAAAGGTGTGCTGAGCATGGGTCCTGCTCCTTACCCTATAAACAGGTGCCAAATTCACTGCCACTCTTCCACCTAAGTGTTATCAACCAAAAATTATTTCAGATACTGGCAAATGCCCCCAGAGCCCTTTGCCTTCAGAACTGAGCTGTAGGTAACTTTGGGCTGTTGGCTTGACTGATGGGCTGCCAGGGATTTCAGCGTGATTGGCCTCCTTACTAAAATGGACTTAAGGTCACCTCAATACTTTCCAGATCCCCACAGCGTTGCCACGTCGCAGTCACTCAAGAATGCTTCATGCACTCTGTTGAGAAGCAGCTACAACAATAAAAAGTCCCTCAAGATCCAGGCTACTTTAGATCCATGCCAGTGCCAGGAGAGGCACTTGCGGTTACAGTGGTGGGGAGACGAATTTCACAGACTGGAAAGAATTTGGGAGTTGGAACAAGAGTCCTGAAAAATAAGCTGGCTTCTGGACAACAAATGTGTTTTGCAGTTGCTGCTGGGGTTTGGTTTTTCCATAGAAAAACTGTTGAACTCCAGATTCTTTTGGATAAAAAGTGAGCTCTCTTTCTTGCAGATTTAAAAGAAGGTGGATACTAGAATTCAGGCCTGGGCTAAGAAATGGGAACTTGTTTGTTACTTTAGCAGGTGGGAGCTGGCTCTCCTGGGTCAGGGTGTCTCTGGGACTGTGTCTGGAACCAAAGGGGCTCCCCACTGTGCCCTTTGGAGGGGACTTTGGGGCTAGTGCTGCCCCTCAGTTAGCAGGATACTTAGAGTGCATAAGCCCTAGGTTTGTTCCTCTGCACCATAACCTACTGTGGAGGTGGTGCATGCTTAAGAGCACTGACATTGGGAGGTGGAGGCAAAAGAAGCAGGAGTTCAAGGTAACCCTGGGCTCCATAGTGAGTATGAAGCTAATCTGGATTACCAATTAAGACTGCCTCAGAAGACAAGCAAACAAACAATAACAACAAAAGCCACAGCCCAACCAGTTCTAAGAGGCCCATGGGGAAACTTGAATAAGCAAAGTCACCATGTCCCCAGAGGATGGCCTTGGTGCTATGAACATATCCAGGTGTCCCACATCTATATCAAGTCTATAATTTGAACTGAACTTTTGGTCTAATTTATAAATGAAATTTCTTCAGGTGATGGAAATGATTCAAAAGAATCATCAGGATTATTTTGAGAGGAGAACGACTAGGTCAAAAGGTATAAATTTTTCTTTTGGAAAAGAATAGTGAAGACATTATTTCTCTGCAAATGCTGAAATGTACTAGAAGGCAAACTATTGAAAACAGTTTGATAAGTTCAAAGAGTATGTGGACAAAGTAGAAAAATACATAAGTACCTATGAGCACTTAAATAAGTGGGTAATGAGGTCATTATTTTTTTTAATGTTTTTTGGCAAATGGTGAGGGATATCTGTGTAGTCTCGGGATTGTGTCTTACAGAGAATGACAGGAACACAAAAGCCAGGAAGAAGAATAGAGGGAGGTTTGGCTAGCCGAGCACTGTGCTCTTCAGAGGGTAAAAACAAAAGGAAATACAGTAAACTGCAAAAGGTTCTGCAATCTAATTTACTCTCTGAAGACTGATCTTGGTATGGAAAAGCTAGTCAGAAAATAGCCTAACTTCTTAATTTCCAAAGAAAGATATATGTGAAAGTTAATGCATGAACAAAAGCATTCCGAATTGCTAATAATTAAAGAAATGAAATGGCTCAAACAGGATAGTGTGCATTAGGCTGGCAGAGTTTTTTAAGGCATTACAGAGTCTAGCACTGGCCACCTTTGTCCTGTCTTGCTAGGGACAGTGTGGACTGGTGGTCTTGTGGACTTGAACTGCATGGTAGAATTTTTTAGAAAGATAAAAGTGCTGAGTTCCTGCTGCCCAGAACAGTAGCTACTTGCCATATGTGTTCCCCATAAAAATGAGGACATGAACTTTTAATTTTGTTTAAATTCAATAGTCACACATGTCCACCATATGAGTAGTGTAGACAAGAAGATGCATCAGCAGAAAGTGTCATGTGCTTTTAGCACAGCTAAGGGTCTTATTTTCCATCCAATGAGTCTTTATATTAAAAAAAAAGCATTCAAAAGGAGCCCCTTACTGTGTGCCTGTGGTAGTGCTGATTGTAGTAAAACGCTGAGAATTACCTAAATGTCCAACAATGGAATATAAGTAAGACATGAAGTATGCAGAGTACTGGACACCCATTGCACATTGGGCATGTTTGCAAGATATTTTAGAAGAAATATATAATACTTATACTATTATGTTTCCAAACATTGTGTGCATTTTACCTTTTTAATAAGCAAGGGCAGGCTTAATGCCAACACTTGGGAGACCAAGGCCAACCTGAGAGGAGTAACTAGATCCAGTCTCAGAACAGAGCAAAACAAAACTAATAGCCCTGTGTGTGTGTGTGTGTGTGTGTGTGTGTGTGTGTGTGTGTGTTTACACTTACTGTTACTGTTAGGATAGCATTCTCCAGAAGCTGAGTTTTAACTTCCGATTTTCCAAATTTCTCTATCATAAACATACCAGTTTTATATTCAACAAAATGTGACTTTGAAGCTGTGTCTGCCCCTATCATGGTCCGGGAGGACTCCGCACTGGGCCACCTCCAAATGCAGGCCCCATTCAAGGCCCCCCCCCATCTCTCCTTTCTGGATAGGTGAGGGCACAGGCAAGCAAGAGTGGTGAGGAGGGATGAAAGCAGAATTACCTGTAGCTCTTGTTCTGCCATCTCTGTGCTCTCACACACCTTCACCTGCACAGACTTGAAAGTCCAGTTTCACCAGAGGCTGAGGCTCCAGGAAAAGGCAAACGAGTTCATTGGATCAAATGTGTCACAAGAGTCAGACAATAATAAAAGACTAGTGGACTTAGTGCCCGTGCCCAGTGACCCTCCCTTCAACACCCGAAAAGCCTGTTTGACTGAGGATGAAGCCTGGAAGTCCTACCTGGAGAACCCTTTGACTGTGGCCACCTAAGCCATGATGCGCATCAATGGGGATGAGGACAGTGCTGCTGCCTTAGGCTTTCTCTATGACTACTACAAGTTCCTCAAGACAAGTAAATTCTGTCTGTGAGCAAAGCAAGTGACAGCCAAGAAGACCCGGATAAAAGAAACTGTCTCGGCACCAGTGAAGTCCAGAGCCACTTGAGTGGAGGAGAGAACCGAGTGCAGGTCCTGAAGACCACCCCAGTGAACCTCTGCCTGAGCCAAGAGCACATGGGGAGTTCCAAGCTTGAGCAGTATAGTGTGTCTAGCACAGAGAGTCTGGCTGTCATCCCCATGTCAGGCATCACTGTGGTGAAAGCTGAGGATTTCACACCAGTGTTCACGGCACCCCTGTGCACTACTTCCGCGCATATTTGAAAAGACTCAGTATGACCTTCCCTCAATAGCCAGCCACAGCTCCTATCTCAAGAACGACTAGCACAGTACGCCTGCAGAACTTACAGTGAGAGCTTCAAGGATGGGGCCTCAGAGAAGTTTCGGAGTACTTCTGCTGGTGCTGAAGATGACCAGGCGGGGAGTGGTACATTTCAGTACACCCTGGAAGCCACCAAATCTCTCCATCAGAAGCAGGGGGAGGGCCCCATGACCTACCTCAAAAAAGGACAATTCTATGCCATAACACTCAGTGAGACTGGAGACAACAAATGCTTCCAACACCCCATCAGCAAAGTCGGGAGTGTGGTAATGGTGGTCTTCAGTGAAAACAGAAACCGAAATGAACAGCTGAAATACTGGAAGTACTGGCATTCTTGGCAGCACACTGCCAAGCACAGAGGGTCCTTGACATCACTGACTACAAGAAGAGCTTTAGCACCACTGGAAACATTGAAGAGAATGCGTACAATGCTGTTTCCCTCAACTGGGATGTGAACAAAGAGGCAAAGATTTTTCACCACCATGAATTGCTTGAGTACAGATTTCTCCTCCCAGAAGGGTGTGAAAGGATTTCCTTTGATGATTCAGATTGACACATACAGTTACAATAACTGCAGCAATAAACCCGTCGATAGAGCATACTACCAGATCAAGGTCTTCTTAGACAAGGGAGCAGAAAGAAAAATCCAAGATGAAGAGAGAAAGCAGAATAGGAAGAAAGAGAAGGGCCAGGCCTCCAAACCCAGTGCAACAACTCCTTTGATGGGAAGCTGGCCACCATACCTTTACAGAAGAAAAGTGACATCACGTATACTTCAAAACCATGCCTGACCTGCACTCCAAGTCTGTGCTCTTCAAACCAGATGTCCACTTTCAAGACCTGCAGAGGACTGGACAGGTATATTACAACACAGATGATGAACTCGAGAAGGCAGCGTCCTCAATAAATGGATGTTCAGGCTCATGGAAGAGAAGTTTAGTCCAACACCATCTAAGCAGATTAAAGAAGAAAATGTGAAGCTAGTGCTTTTGTAGGTGCAGAAGGAGAGTGATGAGGTGTCCGACGCCCTGATGCTGAGTTTGCCCACAGTGAAGGGCCTGATGGAATCGCTGTCTGAGAAGTATGGGCTGCCAGTGGAGAAAATCACAAAGCTTCATAAGAAGAGCAAGGGTGGCCTGGTGAACATGGATGACAACATCATTGAACACTATTCAAATGAGGACACCTTCATTCCTCAACATGGAGAGCATGGTGATCTCTTCAAGATCACGCTTATGGAGATCTGAGCTCTGGGCCCAAGTCCCCTTGACAGGAGCTTCCTGGGAGAGGTGGGCTCACTGCCCTACAACTTGGAGACCCATCTCACCCATCTCAAGTGCTGGGAAGGGGGCGAGGCCCAAGGCCCACCAACTGACCAACAGTCAGCTCTTCCACTTGCTCAGAACTGAAGCCTGTGCCTCTCGGCTAATTTCTTTGAGCCTTTCAGGCCCTTATTTATTGTTCATTTCCCCCCCAAGAGCCTGGAGTCCAGGCTCTCCAGGACTCTACAAGTTACTGAGAGCTCCACATGAGACTTCCAGAGTTCCCCCTTCAAGGGAAACACAGCTAGTCCACTCATCTCGAAGAGCCTGGGGAACTGCGATATCTTTTTTCTTACCTCTCCACATTTCTTGAGTGGATGGACAAGATGAGCTGCTTCTTGGTGCAGTCATCATTGGTGGAGTAAAGAGGACACCCATTTTCTGGCCCCGAACCTACAGATGGCTCTGAGGAAGGTCATTTTGTTTAAATGCTTCCAGGGTATCTCAGCAAATAGCCACTGGGCCATGTCGGTAATAAGGAGCACAAAGTGTGCTTGACAGTCATGTACATAACTTGTATCTAATATCACAGTGATATATTTTACCTGTGGTGTTTGGGCAGGATTACTGCTGTTGCCCTGGAGGGGACATACCTGGAGACTCAGAGCATTCTGCTCTATCTGATAGGAGGATAGGAAAGAGGCCTTTAAGGTGTCATGTGACTGGTGCATGCCAAGATGGACTCTCCACTGAGCCATGCCAAGGACTTGTTTCCCCAAATGGAGCCCTCTCCCCTCAAACATGACTCTCCCTTGAGGCAATCACATTTTTGTCTCCTGGTGATTTGTTGTCTAAGGGTGTCTGAGCTGTTTAGGAAAGGCTGTACTGTCAGTGCCTTCTTTAGCATTGGTATGGGACACTTTGAGGCTTATGTAAAGTTTCCAAAAAGGTTTGCACTGGGGCTCTATTTTTGGGGCCCTATCCCTGGGGCCTGTTGCAGAACTGCTTGGTATACCTGGGGATGCTGGACCCTGTGGTGCCTCATAGTTTACAAACATGTCCTTCATCTCAAGTGGTCCTTTGCAAACCCAGCTGCAACTTTGTGAAGTGAGCCAGCAACTCAGCTGGGCTGTGACCAGTAGACATTGCTTCCTTTGGCTTCTGAAGATGGGAAGAGATTGTCCACCCTGGCTGTGGAAAGCATGGGAATGCTGATGCTTCTGAGACTGGCTTTGAGAGGCACACTGGAGAGCTAAGGCTGTTTCCTCCTCTCCTGGACCTTGGGAGGGCAAGAGAAAATGGCTTCTCTGAACAGCATGTCCTATGGTGGGCCTCAGATCTCTTTGAGAGGACAGGTTGGTAGCTTGGAGATTTATTTGTGACATCATGGGCTGAGCACTAGTTCGGATAGTCAGGCACATCCCACCCCAAAGCCTGGATAATGGGGCAGCTTCCATGAAAAGGTCCAAATTTTTCTGTGAAGCACTTTGATGTCTTACCTGGAGGCTCTGTTCTCCAGGCCTTCTTGTCCCACCTTCCCCTGAGGGCCAGAGTAGCTGAGGCTGACTCTAGCCCAGCTTCCCAAAGCTACAGAGGATTGAATGGGCTAGAGAGTAGGTGCTATGACCAAGAGGATCCCAAAGAATAGCAGGGGCACCTTTCTGAGACCCACTGGGCTCCAAATCCCTCTGTGTTGGCAAATGTTTGCATCCTGGGCTTGGCTCTGCTTAGTCCTCTGCTCCACCCCAGACACCACCCACTGAACCAGCAGCTTGGGGACCCTCTAGGGTACTGGCGGGGCTCTGATCTAAGGCAGACAAACTCAGTGTTGGAAATACATGCTCTATGTGCTTCCCATGTTACAGCACTTGGGTTAGCTCCAAACATGAATGGCAGACCTTAGGGTGGCTCAGGATTCCAGGGAGACAGATCTGTAGTGATCTGACAGGCTCCCAGCTCTTCTCTCCAGTTTCTGGAAAACTGCCCATCTCCCCCGAGGCAGAGGACCAGCTGGAGATGGCTTTGCCTTTGTCCTGAGTCACTACAGTCCTTGTGGTAGCCAGAACAAGGAACATGAAGCCAGGACCACAAAGAGGGGTACAGCGGCAGGTCCAGGAGTGTCTGTTGGTGGACTTCCCTGCATCTGTCCCTCGCTGCATTAGCAGAGCTTTGCTGAGCATCATTTCCTGAACAAAAAGAGCAAGATAGAAAAGCTTGTCTCTCCTTTGTCCCCGAATTAAGCTCACCCAAATAAGGGATTTTTTTTTTTTTTTTTGTAATCCATAAAGGTTGGGGAACACATGAAGCAGGTGTTTTCATTCTACATCCCTCATTGCTGAAATTTCCTCGGTGTCTAGAAATTGGAACCAACAACAACAACAAAAATACACAATGGGCTGCCATCTTGAAATCAGTTCCTAAAAGACTAAGGCATGTCCCAGTGCAGAAACCCGGGAAGCATGAAATGAGTTAAAACATTTATTTTCTGTGCAACAGGAAAAGTGGGTTTGTGCCAAATTCTAAGAATGGCCCTTTCTGAAAGACAAACAAGGGGAGACTTGTTTTTTTATGCTTCCACATAAAAAAGAGTATATGTAACTTAATAGTTTTGTAAATGGGAGAGGGGAATCTATAAACCAAAAATATGTTATTTTATTTTTTGTACATTATTAAGAAGAAAAAAATAAATATTCACAGTATGAAAAAAATATGACTTTGAATTCTTAAGGAATGTTCAGAGAGGGGCTGTGGTCTGTGACCTGCGTTCTCAGTCTCTCACTATGAACAAAGAAGCTACGCCTTCCTTTCTCATTTAATTCCAGGGCTCTGACTTCCTATCATTGTCTCTCTGTGGTATCGCTGTGCCTAATGAAAAGTGTGCTAGAGTTTCCATGTTGTGTGCACACCTCCAGCTTACCAACTACCACAGGCAAATTGTTGTGACTTCTGAGTCTAGAGCTGGAGGATAGGCCACCAGACAGGCATGGCAAACAGGCCACAGGGTAATCCCTACAGAGTCCTCTGTCCTGGAAAGGAACTGCCCAGACACTGCTGTGCGTCACTGACCACAGCAAAGGGGGAAGAGAAAGAATGGTGACTAGGTTTGTGCTTGGGCCTCTGAACTCTTGGCTCCTGGTGTGCTTTCTACAGGCAGAACAGTGAATCACAGGGAACTGAGTCTGTGGCAGCTTTCCACACTCCTGTAGTGCCCTTCCCTCCTGCAGTCAGTTCACTTTTCTGTGGCATTAAAGCTCTGCTCATTTTGGCTCTTAGCAGGATGCATCTCTGGCCTGTAGGGAGCCCAGATTATATAGTTAATGGAATGTCATGTTTTCTAAACCAGGAGCAAAGACTGTATAATGATAACCCTGAACACCATGGTAACACAATAGGGGCTCTGGCAACTGGGCCACACAGTGCTTTACACTGACAGAATTTCATGTTTATATAAACATGCTTTTCTGGTTAGAGTTGGGAAGAGTAGTTTTCTGGGAATTCAATCAGGGATTTGAAAAGTCAGACTTGGAAGGACCCTATCCAGAAAAGAACAACAGAGAGTCTCTCTCAGGTCTCCCAGGGGTCTTCAGCTCCCACCATAGACATGGATGTACTTTTCCTTCCTGGCAGGGTCCTTTGTCCTGAACTGTGCATTTACATGCCATATACTAATCTTCTTTATGTAGAGAAGAGGGCAGGTTTTCCATCTCTAGTCTCAGGGAAGCGCTGGCCATGACATGCAGGCCATAAAGACTTCAAAAGAATACTAGAAGATAGTAGGGGTAAAGATGTACTTTTTGCTCAGCCCCAAACAAAGGAAGCCCAGCTTGTCAGTTCCTCAGACTTCCTCTGGGCATTCCAAGGTGGTGCTGATCTACAGGGCTGTAAGGAGTGTGGTACCCCAGGGCCAAGGACACATGTGGAATGGATACAGACAGATGTTTGTCATCCTAGACTGGGACCTCACTAGGTAGGATGTTATTTCTCTGGGAAAAGACCTAGGTTCCCAATGACTAACTACCAAAGGAATATTTGAGAGTCCAAACTTAGGTGAGCCACCCAGACCCCCATTATCTCTCACAAGGACCCAAGGTGCCTTGTCTGGGAGGCAGGCAGGATGATTCTTATTTTGTAGACGGGAAAATTTTTGTTCAGTACCCCCTCCCAGTTAGAACTGCCCCAAATCAGGACTAGCTCTGTCTGCCCCCACTTCAAAGCCTGGCCTTTCCTGCTCATCTCTTTCCTGTGCCATCAGGCTGTAATGAGAAGCATATGGCAGTGCAGCTGGTGAGATCCAATGGGTTCCAGGAACTGAAAAACACTGCACCAGAGTTTCAGTAAATCATGGAACCCAAGCAGTCAAGACTGCTCAATTACGGAGTAGCTACTGGACTACTGTTCATCAGCTACTGCTGGTAGGAGATTCTGCATGCTCCTGCCTTCACCCTTCCCACTTCCCAGAGACCTGGGACTGTTGACTCACACTCTGGGTGTGATCAGTGCCTCTGTTGTGTTCTGCACTTAAAGGGCCAACGAATTAGTGGTTTGTTGAGATTGAATTTGATGGAAAGAGGAAATTCAATTTGCACATGTGTCAAGGCACACAGATGTAGCTTGTTTCCTGAAATGCCTTGGAAGGCCATTTAGAGGAATGAAAATGCAAAGCTAGCACCAAGCGAGGAAAGCAGATTGCATTAGAGGACACTTTGACCAGGCCCAATAGTAACCTTGAAAGACACTAGGACAAATTTCTCTGGGGAGAGTATTTTATTTTGTTCAAACATTTCAGCAGCTTGGTTCCACGTTTGTAGAGGGCCTATGAGATCAGGCAATACATAGGTGGTAGGACTGCCTGTGAATAGGAAGGCTTAGTGTGTAGACAGAATGTAAGGGTGATAAAAGCGGTTGTTCTGTGTTTCTGGGTGAGTAAATTACCTCTGCTTTTTTTTTTTTTTTTTTTTTTTTTTACTGTTTTCCTCTCACGCTAGTTAAGTAGGTCAGATGTATGTGTTTAAGTTCACAATGGTTTGCTTCGCGTTTCTGTTCTTTCATTGGAAATGGGTTGATGTCCTCTACTGTACAAGATATCACTTTTCTGTTTTCCTCTCAAGCTAGTTAAGCAGGCAAGATGTATATGTTTTAGTTCACAACGCTGTGCTTTCTGTTTCTGTTCTTTTGTTGGAAATGGGTTTATGTGCCCTACTGCATGATTTATCTCTTTTCTGTTTTCCTCTCAACCTAGTTAAGCCAGCGAGGCGTATGTGTTTTAGTTCACAACGCTCTACATTGCCTTTGTTTTCTTATGTTGGAAACAGGTTTATGTGCTCTTCTCTACTGCGTGAGAGATCACTTCTGTTTTCCTCTCAATGTAGTTAATCAGGTGAGACATATGTGTTTTAGTTCACAACACTATGCTTTGCGTTTCTTTTCTTTTGTTGGAAACAGGTTTATGTGCTCTTCCCTACTGCACTGAATATCACTTTTCTGTTTTCCTCTCAACCTTGTTATGCAGGTGAGACATACGTGTTTTAGTTCACAACACTGTGCTTTGCTTTTCTGATCTTTCATTGGAAACGGTTTTAGGTGCTCCACTGCTTGAGATATCACTTTTCTGTTTTCCTGTCAACCTAGTCCAGTAACATTGTTAGGTGTTTTCATGTACTTACTTCATAACGCTGTGTTTTCCTTTTCTGTTCTAACCTCGGAAACACAATCATGTGCTCTTCTCTACTACGCTAGATATATCACTTTTCTGTTTTCTTCTCAACTTACTTCAGTAACATTGTTTCCTGTTTTCTTGTATATACTACACAACACTGTGCTTTCACTTTCTTTTCTTGGAAACATGTTCATGTGCTCCTCGCTACTATGCTAGATATATCACTTTTCTTTTTTATTCTCAACTTAGTTCAATAACACTGTTACCTGTTTCAATGTGCCTACTTCACAATGCTGTGCTTCCAGATTTTGTTCTAACATCTAAAACATGTTCATGTGCTCTTCTCACTATGCTAGCTATATTGATTTTCTGTTTTCTTTTCAACCTAGTTCAGTTACAATGTTATGTGTTTTTATGTACTTACTTGACAACCCTGTGCTTTGACTTCCTGTTCTTACCTTGGAAACCCATTCATGTGCTCTTCTCTACTACACTAAATATATCATTTTTCTGTTTTCTTTTCAACTTAGTTCAATAACATTGTTATTTGTTTTCATGTACTTACTTCACAACGTTGTTCTTTGACTTACAGTTTTTTTTAATTTTTTTAAAATTTTTCATCAATTACACTTTATTCATTATGCATCCCCCCATAAGCCCCTCCCTCCTCCCCTCCCGATCCCACCTTCCCTCCTCCCTCTGCATGCATGCCACTCCCCAAGTCCACTGATAGGGGAGGTTCTCCTCTCCTTTCTGATCTTAGTCTGTCAGTTCACATCAAAAGCAGTTGCATTGTCCTCTACTATGGCCTGGTAAGACTGCTCCCCCCCAGGGGGAGGTGATCAAAGAGCAGGCCAATCAGATTATGTCAGAGGCAGTCCCTATTCACATTACTATGTAGGCCAATTGGACTCTGAACTGCCCTGGGCTACATCTGTGCAGGGGTTCTGGGTTATCTCTATGAATAGTCCTTGGTTGGAGTATGAGTCTCTGGGAAGTTCCCTGTGTTCAAATTTTCTTGTTCTGTTGCTCTCCTTGTGGAGACCCTGTCCTCTCCAGCTCTTACAATTTCCCAGTTCTTACATAAAATTCCATTCACTCTGCCCAACAATTGGCCATCAGGCTCAGCATCTGCTTTGATAGTCTGCAGGGCAGAGGCTTTCAGAGGCCCTCTGTGGTAGGTTCCGAGGTTGTTTCCTGTTTTCTTCTTCTTCTGATGTCCATCCTCTTTGCCTTTCCGGATGGGTATTGGACATTTTAGTTAGGGTCCTCTCTCTTGCTTAGTTTCTTTAGATGCACAGATTTTAGTGGGTTTGTCCTATGTTGTATGTCTATAGCAGTGAGTATATACCATGTGTGTCTTTTTGCTTCTGGGACAACTCACTCAGGATGATCCTTTCCAGATCCCACCATTTACCTGCGAATTTCATGATTTCCTTATTTTTCATTGCTGAGTAATATTCCATTGTGTAGATGTACCACAATTTCTGCATCCATTCTTCAGTTGAGGGGCATCCGGGCTGTTTCCAGCTACTGGCTATTACAAATAAAGCTGCTACAAACATGGTTGAGCAAATGTCCTTTTTGTGTACTTGAGCCTCTTTTGGATATATGCCCAGGAGTGGTATGGGTGGATCTTGAGGAAGCGCTATTCTTAGTTGTCTGAGAAAGCGCCAGATAGATTTCCAGAGTAGCTGTACAAGTTTACATTCCCACCAGCAGTGGAGAAGGGTTCCCCTTTCTCCACAACCTCTCCAGCATGTGTTGTCACTTGAGTTTTTTATCTTGGCCATTCTCATGGGTGTAAGGTGAAATCTCAGGGTTGTTTTGATTTGCATTTCCCTAATGGCTAGTGAGGTTGAGCATTTCTTTAAGTGCTTCTCTGCCATTCGGTATTCCTCTACAGAGAATTCTCTGTTTAGCTCTGTTCCCCATTTTTTAAGTGGATTACTTGGTTTGCTGCTTTTCAGCTTCTTCAGTTCTTTATATATACTGGATATGAGTCCTCTGTCAGATAAAGGGTTGGTGAAGATTCTTTCCCAATCTGTAGGCAGTCGCTTTGTTTTGATGACAGTGTCCTTTGCTTTGCAGAAGCTTTTCAGTTTCATGAGGTCCCATTTATTGATTGTTGCTCTTAGAGCCTGTGCTGTTGGTGTTCTGTTCAGGAAGTTTTCTCCTGTACCAATGAGTTCTAGGGTATTCCCCACTTTTTTTTCAAGCCGATTTAATGTCTCTGGTTTTATGTTGAGGTCTTTGATCCACTTGGACTTCAGTTTTGTGCAGGGTGATAAGTATGAATCTATTTTCATTTTTTTACATGTAGACATCCAGTTGGACCAGCACCATTTCTTGAAGATGCTATCTTTTTTCCATTGTATGGCTTTGGCATCTTTGTCAAAGATCAGGTGTCCATAAGTGTGTGGGTTTATTTCTGGGTCCTCTGTTCGGTTCCATTGATCCACCATTCTGTTTCTGTGCCAGTACCATGCAGTTTTTAAAACTGTTGCTCTATAGTACAATTTAAGATCAGGGATGGAGATACCTCCAGAAGGTCTTTTATTCTAGAGGATTGTTTTAGCTATTCTGGGTTTCTTGTTATTCCATATGAAGTTGAGAATTTTTGTTTCCAGGTCTGTAAAGAATTGTGTTGGTAATTTGATGGGCATTGCATTGAATCTGTAGATTGCTTTTGGTAAGATGGCCATTTTTACTATGTTAATCTGGCCAAGCCATGAGCATGGGAGATATTTCAATCTTCTCATATCTTCTTCTAATTCTTTCTTCAGAGATTTGAAATTTTTTTCATACAAGTCTTTGACTTCCTTGGTTAGGGTTACTCCAAGGTACCTTATGTCATTTGTGGCTATTGTGAAGGGTGTTGTTTCCCTAATTTCTTTCTCAGCCCTTCTGTCTTTTGTATACAGGGGAGCTACTGATTTTTTTGAGATAATTTTGTATCCGGCCACTTTGCTGAAGGTGTTTATCAGCTGTAGGAGTTCCCTGGTAGAGTTTTTGGGGTCACTCACGTATACTATCATATCATCTGCAAATAGTGATAATTTGACTTCTTCCTTTCCAATTTGTATCCCCTTGATCTCCCTCAACTGTCTTATTGCTCTAGCAAGGACTTCCAGAACTATGTTGAAGAGATATGGAGAGAGTGGGCAGCCTTGTCTTGTCCCTGATTTTAGTGGGATTGCTTTAAGTTTTTCTCCATTCAGTTTGATGTTGGCTATAGGCTTGCTGTATATTGCCTTTACTATGTTTAGATATGTGCCTTGTATCCCTGATCTCTCCAATACTTTAAACATGAATGGATGTTGGATTTTGTCAAATGCTTTTTCAGCATCTAGGGAGAATATCATGTGGTTTTTTTCTTTCAGTTTGTTAATATGGTGGATCACATTGATGGATTTCTGTATATTGAACCACCCCTGCATACCTGGGATGAAGCCTACTTGGTCATAGTGGATAATATCTATAATGTGTTCTTGGATTCGGTTTGCAAGTATTTTATTAAGTATTTTTGCATCAATGTTCATAAGGGAGATTGGCCTGAAATTCTCTTTCTTTGTTGAGTCTTTGTGAGGTTTAGGTACCAAGGTGACTGTGGCTTCATAGAATGAGTTTGGTAATGTTCCTTCTGTTTCTATTTTGTGGAATAGTTTGAAGAGAATTGGTGTTAGCTCTTCTTTGAAGGTCTGGTAGAATTCTGCGCTGAAGCCATCTGGTCCTGGGCTTTTTTTGGATGGGAGACTTTTGATGACCGCTTCTATTTCTTTGGGGGATATAGGACTATTTAGTTGATTTACCTGGTCCTGATTCAGCTTTGGTAAGTCAAATCGACCAAGAAAATTGTCCATTTCATTTAGATTTGCAAATTTTGTGGCATATAGACTTTTGAAGTAAGTCCTGATGATTGTTTGGATTTCCTCAGTGTCTGTAGTTATATTCCCCTTTTCATTTCTGATTTTATTGATTTGGGTGTTGTATCTCTGCCTTTTAGTTAGCTTGGCTAAGGGTTTGTCGATCTTGTTGATTTTCTCAAAGAACCAGCTCTTGGTTTCATTGATTCTTTGAATTGTTTTATTTGTTTCTAATTGATTTATTTCAGCCCTGAGTTTGATTATTTCCAGCTGTCTACTCCTTCTTGGTGTGTCTGCTTCTTCTTTTTCTAGGGTTTTTAAATGAGCCATTAGTTGCTTGAATGAGCTGTCTCGAATTTCTTCTTGAAGGCACTTAGTGCTATGACCTTTCCTCTTAGTACTGCTTTCATTGTGTCCCACAAGTTTGGGTATGTTGTGTCTTCATTTTCATTGAGTTCTAGGAAGACTTTAATTTCTTTCTTTATTTCTTCCCTGACCCAGCTGTCATTTAGTAACAAGTTGTTCAGTTTCCATGTGTGTGTAGGCTTTTTGCTATTTCTGTTATTGTTGAGGTCCAGCTTTATGCCATGGTGATCAGACAAGATACAAGGGATTATTTCAATCTTCTTGTATCTGTTGAGGCTTGCTTTGTGACTAACTATGTGGTCTATTTTGGAGAAGGTTCCATGAGGTGCTGAGAAGAAGGTAAATTCTTTTGTGTTTGGGTGTAAAGTTCTGTAAGTGTCTGTTAGGTCCATTTGATTCATGACCTCTGTCAGAGACATTGTTTCGTTGTTTAATTTCTGTTTTGTTGACCTGTCCTTTGTTGAGAGTGGGATGTTGAAGTCTCCCACTATTAATGTGTGTGGATCTATATGCCCTTTAAATTTTATCAATGTTTCTTTAACAAATGTGGGTGCTCTTGTATTTGGGGCATAGATGTTCAGGATTGTGATGTCTTCCTGGTGGAATTTTCCTTTGATGAGTATGAAGTGTCCTTCCCCATCTCTTTTTATTAATTTTGGTTGAAAGTCTATTTTATCAGATATTAGAATGGCTACTCCTGCTTCCTTCTTGGGTCTGTTTGCTTGGAAAGTCGTCTTCCAACCCTTTACCCTCAGGTAATGTCTATCTTTGTGTCTTAGGTGTGTTTCTTGTATGCAACTGATTGCTGGGTTTAGTTTACATATCCATTCTGTTAGTCTGTGTCGTTTTATTGGAGAGTTGAGTCCATTGATGTTGAGAGAGATTAATGACCAGTGGCTGCTAGATCCCTTGATTTTGATGTTGGCTGTGGTCATCAGGGTGTGTGCTTGGTTGCTTTTTGTTTTACTGAAGTGAGGTTATTTATTTCCTGTGTTTTCTTGAATGTAGCTAGTTTTCCTGGGTTGTATTTTCCCTTCTAGTGTCTTCTGTAATGCTGGATTTGTTTGTAGGTATTGTTGAAATTTTTTTTTGTCATTGAATATCTTGTTTTCTCCATCTATGAGGACTGAGAGTTTTGCAGGGTATAGTAGCCTGGGCTGACATCTGTGTTCTCTTAGGGTCTGCATGATATCCGTCCAGGCCCTTCTGGCTTTCATAGTCTCTGTTGAAAAGTCAGGTGTGATTCTAATGGGTTTGCCATTATATGTAACTTGGCCTTTTTCTCTTGCAGCTTTTAGGATTTTTTCTTTGTTCTGTATACTTACTGTTTTGATTATTATGTGGCGGAAGGATTTTCTTTTCTGGTCAAATTTATTGGGTGTTCTGTAGACCTCATGTATTCTAATTGGCCTCTCCTTTAGCTTGGGGAAATTTTCTTCAATGATTTTGTTGAAAATATTTTCTGGGCCTTGGAGAAGGGAGTCTTCTTTTTCCTCTATACCTATTATTCTTAGGTTTTGTCTTTTCATATGGTCTTGCATTTCTTGGACTGTCTGTGTCAGGAATTTTTCGGATTTAACATTTTCTTTGACAGATACATCGATTTCTTCCATTGTATCTTCTACACCTGAGATTCTTTCTTCCATCTCTTGTAGTCTGTTGGTTATGCTTACCTCTGTAGTTCCTGTTTTCTTCCCTAGATTCTTCCTTTCCATTATTTCTTCCATTTGTGTTTTCTTTAATTTTTCTAATTCTATCTTCAGGTCTTGAGTTGTTTTGTTTACTTCCTTCACCTGTCTGATTGTACTTTCCTGTTTTTCTTTTAGTTCCTTCAACTCTGTTTCTATCATTTCATTCAGTGTTTTAAACATTTCCTTTCTAAAGGCCATAAACTGTTTGGCTGCAGCTTCCTCTATTTCTTTACAGATGGCAATATTCTGTTTGAATTTATCTTCCTCTATGTCTTTACGAATCTTATTTGTTTCCTCTGTTATCATCTTCATGAGCATACTTGTTAGGTCATCTTCTTGGATTTCAGTTATGGTGGGGTGTCCAGGGCTACTTGCCCCTGGGTAACTGGGTTCTGGAGATGCCATATTGCTCTGTCTTTTGTTGCTTGAGCTTTTACGCTGGCCTCTACCCATTGTGTTATCTTAGGTGTTTGGGGTTATTTTCTGGTGGTTCCTGGGGATCCTGTGGTGGAGAGAGTCCCCTTTGCAGAAAGCTGGTTTTTCCTGAAGGATGTCTTCTCAGCTTTTTGGGTATAGTCCCTGGATGGCTGGTGTTTTTTCAGGAGTTGCTCGCCTCAGGGATATAGACCTGAGTGGTAACTGTGGTCTTTGTTAGTCGAGAGGGTTCTCCTTTCACCCAGGGAAGTCCTGAGGGCAGCTGCCCTGTTTCTGGGTTTCTTGTTGCAAATTTAATGATCAGCTGCTGTGACCCAGTTGGACATCAGGCGCGCCTCAACTGTTTGTGCCTGTGTCTGGAGCACAGCTGAGTGCTGGCGCCTCGGCCCCACTAGACTGCTAGACTTTTTCTAGGGAAGGATTGGGTGATTTAGGTCAGTACAGTTTCCTTCCTTCCCTGTGGATTCTCTGGAGACACGGACTCCCAGTGTCTTTTTTTGCCCTGGTGCACACTGCTCAGTGTCCGCCAGCTGGCTGGCCGCAGAAACTGCCTGTGCCTGGAGCACAGCTGTGTGATGGCGGCTCAGTCTCTGTCAGCTGTCTGGTGCACAGAAACTGCCTGTGTCTGCCTTTGCAGCTTTTGGGAGCCTGAGTGCCTCCCTAAGCTGGGTAATTTTCCAGGGACCTTTTCAGGTTGGGGGTGAGCTGAGTTCTCTGAGATCAGACCTGCCGTTTCTATCTCTGGCGGCAAATCAGGCGTGCAGGCAGGCAGGGCTCTGTGCAGGAACCTGGGTCCCCGGCTCTGGCTCCGGGCTGGCTCCTGGGGTGCCCGTGGAACCCGCCCGAGTCTTTTCCAGGGGATGTCTGGGTGACCTAAGGCCGGTCCCAATCGTTTCCTGTACCCTGGGGTTATCTCTCGACTGAAAATTCCTGTCTCTGATAGTGTGGTGCGCACGGTTCAGTCTGGGACCGTGACCAGAGACACTGGCTTGTGGCTCTGGGCTGGGGCTGGGGCCGGCTGCCGGCAGCCAAGCGTCTGGCAGAACCGGGATCTCTTCCGTGGTTTAGCCGGGTGAGTTAAAAGCTGATTGAATCCTCCACCGTGGGGTATCCTCTCACCTGGGAAACACAATGACTGTGTTTTATGGCCGAGAGTTCTGATTGCTGGTCACTGTGCTGATCCTGCTGTGCTGCTGCTCAGAATGAGAGTCCTCCCGGCACCGCCATCTTGCCCCTCTCTCGTGAGTTTCTTCTTAACTATGAAATTTTACAGCTTTGTGTTGATAATTTACCAAAGGCACACTAGTTAATACTAGCCTTTAGTTCACAGAGCCTTGAGAGCAAATCCCAGTGCCATGTAAACGGAGCCTTGCGATAGGAATCTATCTTCTCAACCCCAGCACACAAGAATTCCAGGTGAGAGGATCAGCTTTTCAGGTTCACCAGAAGGTACATGGGAGATTTGAAGCCAGTCTAGGAAATGTGCAACCATGTTTCAAAAACAAATGAATAAATGTCAGATATTTTATTTTCTTCTCTCTATATATTTCTGCCTGAATTCTACATAGAAAACCCTCCAAAAACAATAACCTTTAGGAGCCTTAAGCTAAGTAGGAAAAAAACCTGAACACAGGAATGCATAAGAAAAAACTTCCCTGTCGAGCTGGTGAAATGTAAAATTAAAAAAAAAATCTGTAATAATTTCTTTTTATGTTTTTCACTTTAATTTGACAATTTACAATGTCTTTTTTACTTAAAACTTTGTCATCCTTTCTGTGACTAAGATTTATTGTTGACTCAAAACATTATTTGGAATTTAACTGTTCCTTTTGAATTTTCTTACTTGAAAGTTTATTGGACATTTTCTTATTACAGTAAATAAAAGAAAGCCAGAATGGAAATTCAAAAAAAAAAAAAAAAAAAGAAAAAGAAAAAGAAAGCATGCTCAGTAAACCACAAGGAGAAAGCCAGTAAGCAGTATACTCTCCTAGGCTCTGCATTGGCTCCTACCTCCCAGTCCTGCCATGTTTAGATTTTTGTCCTGACTTTGTTTCATGATGAGCAGCAATATGGAAGTGAAAGCCAAATAAACCCTTTATTCTTCAACTTGCTCTTTGGTCACACTGTTGTGTTTTGTCTCAGTGATAGGAACCCTAACTAATACTATATATAATTGTATAATATATATATAATTAATAAGATAATAACTCAATAATGAGGCAACAATAATCCTTCTAGACATATCAGAATCACTAATAGGAAGCTAAATGTTATGAATGGGAAACTTCTTTGATTGTTGTTGGCCAATGAGTTCTGACAGAACCATGAACTTATAAGTTATTCCCAGTTCAATTGGTTACTCTCAAGAACTAGAAATTAAGATCCTATTTTTGAAGATGCCTTGGGTACCAGAGGTATGATATACCAACCCAATACTAGCTTGAGACCTTCATCCCTCTGGCTAGCTTTCACAGTGCTGTAATGTGTTATGCACACTGCTGAAGGAGAAAAGTAGTCATCATCTTTCCAGAATCTTATGGCCTCCAGTAAAGCTTATGCTGGAAAGACAACCCACTGGTACAATAGTGGCAGAAGGGACATTTTAATTACCAACCACAGGATGAAACCCACACATGACCCCACTGTGGCGTCAGAACTCATGTATTCATGCTTTGGTCTTTGGTTTTGTTTTCTTACTATGGCTCTGTACTATATCTTGAGATTTGAAATGGTAATCAGGCTTGCATTGTTCTTTGTAATCAGGATTTCTCTGGTATCCAAGGTCTTTTGCCTTTCCATATAAAGTGTAGGATAGTTTTTTGTTTGTTTATTTCTATGAAGAATAATATTGGGATTTTAATTGTAATGAACTGAATCTCTAAATAAGTTTTGGTAAAAAAAAATATTCTTGCCAGGCATGGTGGCGCACGCCTTTAATCCCAGTGCTTGGAGGCAGAGGCAGGAGGATATCTGTGAGTTTGAGGTCTACAAAGCAAGTTCAAGACAACTAAGGCTACACAGAGAAACTTCGTCCCCCCCAAAAAAAACCCAAACAAAACAAAACAAAAAACCCAACAACAAAAAAAAGGATTTTTATTCTATTCTCTTCTATTCTCTTCTATTCTATTCTATCTATTCTCTTCTCTTCTCTTCTATTCTATTCTATCTATTCTATTCTATTCTCTTCTATTCTCTTCTATCTATTCTATTCTATTCTCTTCTATTCTCTTCTCTTCTCTTCTATTCTATTCTATTCTATTCTATTCTATTCTATTCTATTCTCTTCTATTCTCTTCTATTCTATTCTCTTCTCTTCTCTTCTATTCTATTCTATTCTATTCTATTCTATTCTATTCTATTCTATTCTCTTCTATTCTATTCTATTCTCTTCTATTCTATTCTATTCTCTTCTATTCTCTTCTATTCTATTCTATTCTATTATTCTATTCTATTCTCTTCTCTTCTATTCTCTTCTATTCTATTCTATCTATTCTCTTCTCTTCTCTTCTATTCTATTCTATCTATTCTATTCTATTCTATTCTATTCTATTCTATTCTATTCTATTCTATCTATTCTATTCTATTCTCTTCTATTCTATTCTATTCTCTTCTATTCTATTCTATTCTCTTCTATTCTATTCTATTCTCTTCTATTCTATTCTATTCTATTCTATTCTATTCTATTCTCTTCTATTCTATTCTATTCTCTTCTATTCTATTCTATTCTATTCTATTATTCTATTCTCTTCTATTCTCTTCTATTCTATTCTATTCTCTTCTCTTCTATTCTATTCTATTCTATTCTCTTCTATTCTCTTCTATTCTCTTCTCTTCTATTCTATTCTCTTCTCTTCTATTCTATTCTCTTCTCTTCTATTCTATTCTATTCTCTTCTATTCTATTCTCTTCTCTTCTCTTCTCTTCTATTCTCTTCTCTTCTATTCTATTCTATTCTATTATTCTATTCTATTCTATTCTATTATTCTCTTCTCTTCTCTTCTCTTCTCTTCTCTTCTCTTCTCTTCTCTTCTCTTCTCTTCTCTTCTCTTCTCTTCTCTTCTCTTCTATTCCGTTCCGTTCCGTTCCGTTCCGTTCTATTCACAGGGCTAATTCTACCAAAAGACCACAGGATGTCTTTCCATTTTTTAGTATTTTTGTCTGTCTGTTCAGAAATGTAATCTCATTGTGGAAGTCTTTTACTTTCTGGGTCAAGTTTAGCCCTAAGTATTTTGTTTTCCTTGCAGGTATTGAGAATGGGAATGTGTCCATGATCCCATTATCTGCATGGTTGTTGATGTATGGGAATGCTTTTGATTTGTGAAAGTTGATTGTATTCTATCACATTGGTGAATTTAATTATCATTTCTTAAATTGTTCTTGTAGACTTTTGGGGATTTCTCATGTATTGTACTATGTCATTGGCAAGTGGGGATAGTTTGAATCTTTTCCAATTCATGCCTTAAATTTACATCTTTTATAGCTCCAGCATATAATAGTTTGCTGTTGTAATGAAACACCACTGCCAACTGCAACTTGGGAGGGAAAGGAGTTATTTTGCTTATAATTCTGCATCATTGTTCATCATAAATGAAGTCTGGATAGAAACACAAGTACTGGACAAACTTGGAGATAGGGGTCCTTGTGGTGGTGGATTTTTTTTCATGAGTGTGTAGTCTTCTTCCCTATCTCTTCTGATTAATTTAAGTTTGAAGTCTATTCTGTCAGATATTAAAATGGTTACACCAGCTTTTACCTTTAGTCTGTTTGCTTGGAATCTTTTCCGACACTTTACTCTGATCTGATGTCTATTTGTGAGGTTAATTTTTTTTTTTGCATACATAAGAAGGATGGATCCTTCTATCATATGCATTCTGTTAGCTTGTGTCTTTTTATTTGGAAAGTGAGCAAACTGAGGTTAAGAGATACCAATGAATGGAAGCCCTGAATCCATTCATTGTGAGGAAGATAGTCATGAGGAAAAACTTGGCTGTAGGAGCAGCAATTCCTTCCAACTGTTTCCTTGAAGTTTGGGTAGGATCTAGGGAGATGGCATCTGTTTCTCAGGACAGTGTCCTTCCAGCCAGAGATGAATCATGCTTGGCTTACATTTTTTTCTCAGGAAGAAAGCCTTTGTTAAGCTGTTTCTCATTATACCCATTCATTTCCTTGACATTTAACTTCTCCTGTTCTAGAGTTTAAATGATGAAGAATATGTAGCCTGAATTTAAGCATGCAAAGTTATGCCTTATCTAACCATTGGGTTTTCATACTTCCTATGAATGCCTTTGTCAAACTGTGTTAAAATTTGTTTTTTTAGGAGATCATCTTCTTCATGTGTCATGACTCTATGTAAGTACACAATCTCACAGCCTCCCATAATCTAATGTGTGATATCTGAGAAAAATTCAAGGGTTTCATTTAAGAAATTTTAAGACTCTTCATGGTTCAATAAGTAAATTACTACTCAGATGTTGTTGCTAGCCTTGTTTGATCTTTATTTAGATTTGAATGTGGTTAGCTTCATCCTGGTTTAGATGTTACCTGCCCTTTCTCCTTTGTACTAAGAAGTGTTTATTCCTTTTTGTCAATTGAGATGGGGTCTTTTCTACTGCAACAACCCATCTGCCCAGTGTAATTTACATACCTGGTTTAGGTGCTCAGGTAATATGGCATTTTGATCTGGGTTATTGGCATACCTCTCCAAGACATTTTGAATTCTTTATTTATTCCAGTGGAAAGGAGATGTCATGCCACTCTTTCTTCTAGGTAGTTTTCTGTCAGGAAACAACCCTTAAGGGTAGGGATGTAGATGAATCTCTTACTTGTTTGCCCTTTGAATAAAAGATACAGGACTCTCCTGAAGAAGGAAAATTTTGAAATTTCTGGAAGTCAGAATTGATATCAGAGTATCTTTCAATGAGTGGTGACATCTTGTAAGAAAAATATTCCCTGGCTCAGGATGATCATTTCTAGGTCCCACCATTTGCCTGCAAATTTAATGATTTCCTAGTTTTTAATTGCTGAGTAGTATTCCATTGTGTAAAAGTACCACAATTTCTGTATCCATCCTCAACTGAGGGAACATCTGGGTTGTTTCCAGGTTCTGGCTATTAGGAATAAATCTGCTACAAACATGGTTGAGCAAATGTCCTTGTTGTGTACTTGCACATCTTTTGGGTAGATTCCTAGGAGTGGTATAGCTGGATCTTGAGGAATCACTATTCCTAATTGTCTGAGAAAGTGCCAGATTGATTTACAAAGTGGTTCCAAAAGCAGAAAGACACAAATGGTGTATACTCACTTATATAGACCTATATGAAAAGATAAATATACTGAAATCGATACACCTAAAGAAGATAAACAAGAAAGAAGAGCCCGGGTAAAATGATCAATCCTCACTTAGAAAGACAAATGGGATGGACATTGGATGTAGGAGAAAACAAGGAACAGGACAGGATCCTACCACAGAGGGCCTCTGAAAGACTCTACCTAGCAGATATTAAGACTCATAACCAAACCTTAGGCAGAGTGCAGGAAATCATATGAAAGAAGGGGAAGTTAGTAAGAGCTGGAAAGGACAGGAGCTCCACAAGTATCAGGGTACAGGGGTCTTTTATGAGACTGATACTCCAACCAAGGATCATGTATGGATATAACCTAGAACCCGTGCTCGGATATAGCCCATGGTAGCTCAGTATTCAAGTGGATTCTCTAGTAAGGGGAATAGGGACTGTTTCTGACATGAACTCAATGGCTGGCTCTTTGACCCCTCTTCCCCAAGGGAGGAGCAGCCTTGCTAGGCCACAGAAGAGGACATTGCAGCCAGTCTTAAAGAGACCTGATAAGGTAGGTTCAGATGGAATGGGAGGAGGTCCTCCCCAATCAGTGGACTTGAAAAGGGGCAGGGAGGAGATGAGGGAGGGATGGTGGGATTGGGAGGGAATGAGGGTGGGGGCTACACCTGGGATACAAAGTAAATAACCTGTGATTAATATAAAAAATAAAAATTATTATAAAAAAAGAAAAATATCCCCTCTTCTATTTCTTAGCTTTCCTTTTTAGAACCTTACCCATGTGCGAATACTCTGCAACTAAAACTTGAGAATCCATCCTTCAGGTTTTAGTTACTTCTGGGTTGGTTCATAGGGCAAAGAAGACTCGAACTTATTTTTAGCATGTCTGAGGGCTTTCTTTTGTTCTACAGAGTACACCTAAGTGTATGATGGCTACGTTTAAGACAGCCATCTGCTGGACATTTTTACCCAGATGATATTCAGGCCAGATACAGGTTTAAAAACAGATCAAGACACATTTTCTAAGCACCTCAATGTCTATATATAGACGCCTCAAGTGTATATGTCACCACTGTCTTGCTGTTCCCAGGCATGTGTCTAGAAAGTGTGCTCTGACCAATATAGTTGGGAGGCATATGAGTGATATCCAGCTTAACGTCCTTGGGATGAACTTCCAAGATAAATGTGGTTTGAGGCATTTGCTTTTCTGAAGACCATTGTCCTGGATCTTGCTGTTTTTATTGGTATCCTAGATATGTATGATGCTTCTATTCCTGAAAGCATATCATTTCATTACTGACTTTTACGTAGAAGGTTGGGTCAAGGTAATGCTAACTTGGTGTATGATAGAGAAAGAGTTTCTCTATAGAGAGGCTTAGGAGTTTGTTTATTTCTCTAACGAAAACTATGGTAACTTTCATCACATACAGAGGGGAACTGGATACCAGTGTATATCAAATAATTGGTTGATCAAGTTATTACATAGTAACAAAGTACCAGAATCTTGGATAGATACAATCTATGGGACTTCTTGGCTGACTGATTGTCATTTGCTGTGGGACTGTGGTATGGTTTCTTGTGCCTGAACTAAGAGAAGCACCAGGGTCCATCATATGGAGCTTTAGTCTCTAGCATCACTGTTTGTTTGTTTGTTTGTTTGTTTGTTTGTTTGTTTTTTCTACATCTGTATTCAGAAAAGCCATGGATGCTTACTGCAGATGATATCTAGGATTAATGAGCAGGGAAGGCTTTGTGGAGTTCAGACATAGAAAATTTGGGGGGGGTTCTAAAGAAAAGCAACGCACTTTATCTTGTCTTAAATAGCAAAAAGACACTGAAAAAAGAAATCGAAGAAGATATAAGAAGTCGGAAAGATCAGTAGGATTAATATAGCAAGAGTGGGCCATCCTACCCTATGAAACTTCAGTTTTAGGAATAGGCTACATATAACAGAGTTTTGGGGTAAAGAGTCTCTCAGTTGTCACTTCCAGGGATCACAGGATGATGACAAGGTTATTGGTTCCTCTTCACAGACTGATGGTTAGACCCTATTGCTGCAGAAAACACTTAAACAACTTACTGTGCATGGAGATGTTGAGCTAGCCTACCTAGAGCCTTCACCCCTACTGACTAGTGCTCATGGTACCAAACACCAGTATTCCACATGTTATCAAAGGAAAAGTGTAAAGCCTAATTGAACTAAAAAACCCTAGATCTACAATCTTGATCTTCCTGCAAGATGTATCACAATAGTGGCACAAAAATTGTGAGAGTAACCAACACACATTTGATTTGATTTAAGGCCTACTTTACGAGATGGAACCCATGGCCAAGAGTTCCAGAGTAGCTAAGAATCTGGGGTTTGATAGTCCAGGAACCAAACAGAAAACTAAATACCACTGAGTAGTTTAAGTATTCACTAAAGGAACATAGTATTAACATGGTTCCTTATGAAATTTTGTTATACCCCTAAATCAGCATCTTGTCCAGCTATCATGAGAGAAGCTTCCTGCTGGAGTAGATGGAATAAATACAGCAACACACAGCTGAACAAAGTGCAAGGAGAGACCATAACATTCAATCCCAATTGTCTTCAGGGTTCATGGAACTCGGTGGACAAGGAGGCAGAAAGATTTGTAAGAGTCACAGGAGATGGAGGACACTAAGGAAAAAGCACCTTCTGAACACAGCAGCATTGATGCACACATGAATTCAGAGAGACTGTGGCTGCTTGCTCAGGGTATGTACTGCTCGGGTGCAGGTGAAGTCCCACTGCTCAGAGGAGAAGTGGACAGAGCCTCATCCATAACCCTGACATTATCTCCAATTGATAACTGCTCCCAAATGAAATATTAGTTTTCTCCAATGGATTCTCAGTAGGTACACAAAGCACACATAATTAAAATTACCATGTTGAGCTGTAGACAGCCAATAAAAAATGAAACCAAAGGCATTTTGGAGGTCCTTTGTTTCATAAAGCTTTGTCAGGGATTTTTTTTTAAATTTTATTAAATACACTTTATTCATTTTGTATCCCCCCATAAGCCCCTTCCTCCTACCCTCCCAATCCCACCCTCCCTCCCCTTTCTGCATGCATGCCCCTCCCCAAGTCCACTGATAGGGGAGGTTCTCTTCTCCTTCCTTCTGATCTTAGTCTATCAGTTCTCATTAAAGTGGCTGCATTGTCCTCTACTGTGGCCTGGTAAGGCTGCTCCCCCCTCAGGGGGAGGTAATCAAAGAGCAGGCCAATCAGATTATGTCAGAGGCAGTCCCTCTTCCCATTACTATGTATTCCACTTGGACACTGAACTGCCATGGGCTACATCTGTGCAGGGATTCTAGGTTATCTCCATGAATAGTCCTTGGTTGGAGTATGAGTCTCTGGGAAGTTCCCTGTGTTCAAATTTTCTTGTTCTGTTGCTCTCCTTGTGGAGACCCTGTCCTCTCCAGCTCTTACAATTTCCCAGTTCTTACATAAAATTCCATTCACTCTGCCCAACAATTGGCCATCAGGCTCAGCATCTGCTTTGATAGTCTGCAGGGCAGAGGCTTTCAGGGGCCCTCTGTGGTAGGTTCCTAGGTTGTTTCCTGTTCTCTTCTTCTTCTGATGTTCATCCTCTTTGCCTTTAAGGATGGGTATTGAAAGTTTTAGTTAGGGTCCTCTCTCTTGCTTAGTTTCTTTAGATGCACAGATTTTAGTGGGTTTGTCCTATGTTGTATTCTATATGAGTGAATATATACCATGTGTGTCTTTTTGCTTCTGGGACAACTCACTCGGGATGATCCTTTCCAGGTCCCACCATTTACCTGCAAATTTCATGATTTCCTTATTTTTCATTGCTGAGTAATACTCCATTGTATAGATGTACCACAATTTCTGCATCCATTCTTAGTTGAGGAGCACCTGGGCTGTTTCCAGCTTCTGGCTATTACAAATAAAGCTGCTACAAACATGGTTGAGCAAATGTCCTTTTTGTGTACTTGAGCGTCATTTGGATATATGCCTAGGAGTGGTATGGCTGGATTTTGAGAAGGTGCTATTCCTAGTTGTCTGAGAAAGCGCCAGATTGATTTCCAGAGTAGCTGTACAAGTTTAGATTCCCACCAGCAGTGGAGAAGGGTTCCCCTTTCTCCACAACCTCTCAAGCATGTGTTGTCACTTGAGCTTTTGATCTTGGCCATTCTCATGGGTGTAAGGTGAAATCTCAGGGTTGTTTTGATTTGCATTTCCCTAATGGCTAATGAGGTTGAGCATTTCTTTAAGTGCTTCTCTGCCATTTGATATTCCTCTATTGAGAAATCTCTGTTTAGCTCTGTTCCCTATTTTTTAAGTGGATTACTTGGTTTGCTGCTTTTCATCTTCTTTAGTTCTTTATATATACTGGATATGAGTCCTCTGTCAGATAAAGGGTTGGTGAAGATTCTTTCCCAATCTGTAGGCAGTCGCTTTGTTTTGATGACAGTGTCCTTTGCTTTACAGAAGCTTTCCAGTTTCATGAGGTCCCATTTATTGATTGTTGCTCTTAGAGCCTGTGCTGTTGTGTTCTGTTCAGGAAGTTGTCTCCTGTACCAATGAGTTCTAGGGTATTCCCCACTTTTTTTCTAGCCAATTTAATGTGTCTGGTTTTATGTTGAGGTCTTTGATCCACTTGGACTTCAGTTTTGTGCAGGGTGATAAGTATGGATCTATTTTCATTTTTCTACATGTAGACATCCAGTTGGACCAGCACCATTTCTTGAAGATGCTATCTTTTTTCCATTGTATGGCTTTGGCATCTTTGTCAAAGATCAGGTGTCCATAAGTGTGTGGGTTTATTTCTGGGTCCTCTGTTCGGTTTCATTGATCCACCATTCTGTTTCTATGCCAGTACCATGCAGTTTTTAAAACTGTTGCTCTATAGTACAACTTAAGATCAGGGATGGAGATACATCCAGAAGATCTTTTATTGTAGAGGATTGTTTTAGCTATTCTGGGCTTCTTGTTATTCCATATGAAGTTGAGAATTTTTGTTTCCAGGTCTGTAAAGAATTGTGTTGGTAATTTGATGGGGATTGCATTGAATCTGTAGATTGCTTTTGGTAAGATGGCAATTTTTGCTATGTTAATCCTGTAAGCATGGGAGATCTTTCCATCTTCTCATATCTTCTTCTAGTTCTTTCTTCAGAGATTTGAAATTTTTTCATAAAAGTCTTTGACTTCCTTGGTTAAGGTTACTCCGAGGTACCTTATGTCATATGTGGCTATTGTGAAGGGTGTTGTTTCCCTAATTTCTTTCTCAGCCCTTTTGTCTTTTGTGTACAGGAGTGCTACTGATTTTTTTGAGTTAATTTTTTATCCGGCCACTTTGCTGAAGGTGTTTATCAGCTGTAGGAGTCCCCTGGTAGAGTTTTTGGGGTCACTCACCTATACTATCATATCATCTGCAAATAGTGATAATTTGACTTCTTCCTTTCCAATTTGTATCCCCTTGATCTCCTTCAACTATCTTATTGCTCTAGCAAGGACTTCCAGAACTATGTTGAAGAGATATGGAGAGAGTGGGCAGCCTTGTCTTGTCCCTGATTTCAGTGGGATTGCTTTAAGTTTCTCTTCATTCAGTTTGATGTTGGCTATAGGCTTGCTGTATATTGCCTTTACTATCTTTAGATATGTGCCTTGTATCCCTGATCTCTCCAATACTTTAAACATGAATGGATGTTGGATTTTGTCAAAGGCTTTTTCAGCATCTAGGGAGATTACCATGTGTTTTTTTTTTCTTTCAATTTGTTAATATGGTGGATCACATTGATGGATTTCCATATATTGAACCACCCCTGCATACCTGGGATGAAGCCTACTTGGTCATGGTGGATGATATGTTTGATGTGTTCTTGTATTCGGTTTGCAAGTATTTTGTTGAGTGTTTTTGCATCAATGTTCATAAGGGAGATTGGCCTGAAGTTCTCTATTTTTGTTGGGTCTTTGTGAGGTTTAGGTACCAAGGTGACTGTGGCTTCATAGAATGAGTTTGGTAATGTTGCTTCTTTTTCGATTTTGTGGAATAGTTTGAAGAGAATTGGAGTTAGCCCTTTTTTTAATGTCTGGTAGAATTCTGTGCTGAAACCATCAGGTCCTGGGCTTTTTTTGGATGGGAGACTTTCGATGACTGCTTCTATTTCCTTGGGGGATATAGGACTATTTAATTGATTTACCTGGTCCTGATTTAGCTTTGGTAAGTGGAATCAATCAAGAAAATTGTCCATTTCATTTAAATTCTCAAATTTTGTTCCGTATAGACTTTTGAAGTAAGTCCTAATGATTGCTTGGATTTTCTCAGTGTCTGTAGTTATGTCCCCCCTTTCATCTCTGATTTTGTTGATTTGGATGGTGTCTCGCTGCCTTTTAGTTAGCTTGGCTAAGGGTTTGTCTATCTTGTTGATTTTCTCAAAGAATCAGCTCTTGGTTTCATTGATTCTTTGAATTGTTTTATTTGTTTCTAATTGATTGATTTCAGCCCTGAGTTTGATTATTTCCAGCCATCTGCTCCTTCTTGGTGTGTCTGCTTCTTCTTTTTCTAGGGTTTTTAAGTGAGCCATTAAGTTGCTTGAATGCGCTGTATCAAATTTCTTTTTGAACGCACTTAGTGCTATGAACTTTCCTCTTAGCACTGCTTTCATTGTGTCCCACAAGTTTGGGTATGTTGTGTCTTCATTTTCATTGAGTTCTAGAAAGATTTTAATTTCTTTCTTTATTTCTTCCCTGACCCAGCTGTCTTTTAGTAGCAAGTTGTTCAGTTTCCATGTATGTGTAGGCTTTTTGCTATTTCTGTTGTTACTGAGGTCCAGCTTTATTCCATGGTGATCAGAAAGGATACAAGCGATTATTTCAAACTTCCTGTATTTGTTGAGGCTTGCTTTGTGACCAACTATGTGGTTTATTTTGGAGAAGGTTCCATGAGGTGCTGAGAAGAAGGTAAATTCTTTTGTGTTTGGGTGTAAGGTTCTGTAAATGTCTGTTAGGTCCATTTGATTCATGACCTCTGTTAGAGATATTGTTTCTTTGTTTAATTTCTGTTTTGTTGACCTGTCCTTTGTTGAGAGTGGGGTGTTGAAGTCTCCCACTAGTAGTGTGTGTGTATCTATATGTGGTTTAAGTTTTCTCAATGTTTCTTTCACAAATGTGGGTGCCCTTGTATTTGGGGCATAGATGTTCAGGATTGTGATGTCTTCTTGGTGGAATTTTTCCTTGATGAGTATGAAGTGTCCTTCCCCATCTCTTTTGATTAATTTTGGTTGAAAGACTATTTTATCAGATATTAGAATGGCTACTACTGCTTGCTTCTTGCGTCCATTTGCTTGAAAATCCATCTTCCATCCCTTTACCCTCAGGTAATGTCTATCTTTGTGACTTAGGTCTGTTTCTTGTATACAACAGATTGCTGGGTTTTGTTTACCCATCCATTCTGTTAGTCTGTGTCTTTTTATTGGAGAATTAAGTCCATTGATATTGAGAGAGAGTAATGACCAGTGGCTGTTAGATCCTTTGAATTTGATGTTGGCTGTGGTCATCAGGGTGTGTGCTTGGTTGATTTTTGTTTTACTGAAGTAGGGTTATTTATTTCCTGTGTTTTCTTGAATGTAGCTAGCTTTCTTGGGTTGTATTTTCCCTTTCAGTGTCTTCTGTAATGCTGGATTTGTTTGTAGGTATTGTTGAAATTTGTTTTTGTCATTGAATATCTTGTTTTCTCCGTCTATGAGGACTGAGAGTTTTGCAGGTTATAGTAGCCTGAGCTGACATTTGTGTTCTCTTAGGGTCTGCATGATATCAGTCCAGGCCCTTCTGGCTTTCATAGTCTCTGTTGAAAAGTCAGGTATGATTCTAATGGGTTTGCCACTATATGTTACTTGGCCTTTTTCTCTTCCAGCTTTTAGTATTTTTTCTTTGTTCTGTATACTTACAGTTTTGATTATTATGTGGTAGGAGGATTTTTTTTTCTGGTCTAATTTATTGGGTGTTCTATAGACCTCTTGTATTCTTATTGGCCTCTCCTTTAAGTTGGGGAAATTTTCTTCAATGATTTTGTTGAAAATATTTTCTGGGCCTTGGTGCAGGGAATCTTCTTTTTCCTCTATTCCTATTATTCTTAGGTTTTGTCTTTTTATGTTGTCTTGAATTTCTTGGACGGTCTGTGTCAGGAATTTTTTAGATTTAACATTTTCTTTGACAGATACATCTATTTCTTCCATTGTATCTTCCACACCTGAGATTCTTTCTTCCATTTCTTGTAGCCTATTGGTTATGCTAACCTCTTTAGTTCCTGCTTTCTTCCCTAAGTTCTTTCTCTCCACAATTTCTTCCAATTGTGTTTTTTTTTTTTTTTTAACTTTTCCAATTCTATCTTCAGGTCTTGAGCTATTTTGTTGGTTTCCTTCACCTGTCTGACTGTATTTTCATGTTTTTACCATCAATTCCTTCAGCTGTTTGTTTGAATAATCCACTGTTTCTTTTATTTCATTCAGTGATTTAAGCATTTCCTCTTTAAAGGCCACATACCGTTTGGCTTCAGCTTCTTCTATTTCTTTTCGTATTTTATTTGTTTCCTCTGTTATCATCTTCTTGAGCATAGATGTTAGGTCGTCTCCTTGTATTTCATTTATGCTGGGGTGTCTAGGGCTATTTGCCCCTGGATAACTGGGTTCTGGAGATGCCATAATGCTCTGGCTTTTGTTGGTTGAACTTTTACGCTGTCCTCTACCCATTGGGCTATCTTAGTTGTTTGAATTTAGTTTCTGGTTGTTCCTGGACTCTTGTAGTGGAGAGAATCCCTTTGGCAGGAAGATGGTTTTTCCTGAAGGAAGCCTTCCCAGCTTTTTGGGTATAGTCCCTGGATGTCTGGTGTTTTTCAAGAGTTGCTTCAGCTCACCTCAGGCATAGAGACCTGGGTGGTAACTGTGGTCCTGATTAGTCAAGAGGGCTCTCCTCTCACCAGGAGAAGTCCTGGAGACAGCTGCCCTCCTTCTGGGTTTCTTGCTGTAAATTTAGTGATCAGCTGTTGTAATCTGTGGCTGGTGAGTACTGCTCTGGTGTCTTGGGGCATTCAGTTCTGTCTGTTTGCAATCTGTAGTCTGCTAGACTTTCCCTAGTTGATCCCAGCAGCACAGTTTCTTCCTTCTCTGTGGGGGTCCTCTCCGGACAAGGGTTTCCAGTCCCTGTTGTACTAGGGTGGGCAGCTTGTCTGTACCACTGAGCTGAGCGCAAAGCTCTCTGCGTGCAGCAGGAGCTCGGCTGTGATGGCAGCAGAGACCTTCCGGGGAAAGACTGGGTGACATGCTATCAGACCCGCAACCCTGCTTCCCCGTGGGGTCCCCCCACGACTGGGACTCCCAGTCTCAGGCACCCTTGTGCCCAAGGATCAGCCTGGGAAAGTGGCTGGGACACACCCACTTGCGGCTTCAGCCTGGAGACCCAAAGCCTGCAACACCCGGGATTTCTTCCGGGTTCTGGCTGGGTAGCCGTGAGTGGACCCAACCAATTCCCACACCGTGGGAGCCTCCCCTCACCTGGGAAACACGATCGATGTAGTTTCAGGGCCCCGAGTTCAGTCTCCTGGTCTCTGCACGGAAAGTGTCGTCCTGCTTCTCAGAGGAGCTGTATTCCCGGCGCCGCCATCTTGGCTCCCCTCCTCATACAAGTCTTTGACTTCCTTGGTTAGGGTCAATCTGAGGTACCTTATGTCATTTGTGGCTATTGGGAAGGGTGTTGTTTCCCTAATTTTTTTCTCAGCCCTTTTGTCTTTTGTATACAGGAGTGCTACAGATTTTTTTTAGTTAATTTTTTATCCAGCCACTTTGCTGAAGGTGTTTATCAGCTGTAGGAGTCCCCTGGTAGAGTTTTTGGGGTCACTCACGTATACTATCATATCATCTGCAAATAGTGATAATTTGACTTCTTCCTTTCCAATTTGTATCCTCTTGATCTCCTTCAACTATCTTATTGCTCTAGCAAGGACTTCCAGAACTATGTTGAAGAGATATGGAGAGAGTGGGCAGCCTTGTCTTGTCCCTGATTTCAGTGGGATTGCTTTAAGTTTCTCTTCATTCAGTTTGATGTTGGCTATAGGCTTGCTGTATATCACCTTTACTATGTTTAGATATGTGCCTTGTATCCCTGATCTCTCCAAAACTTTGAACATGAATGGATGTTGGATTTTGTCAAATGCTTTTTCAGCATCTAGGGAGATTATCATGTGGTTTCTTTCTTTCAGTTTGTTAATATGTTGGAACACATTGATGGATTTCCATATATTGAACCACCCCTGCATACCTGGGATGAAGCCTACTTGGTCATGGTGGATGATATGTTTGATGTGTTCTTGTATTCGGTTTGCAAGTATTTTGTTAAGTATTTTTGCATCAATGTTCATAAGGGAGATTGGCCTGAAGTTTTCTTTTTTTGTTGGGTCTTTGGGAGGTTTAGGTACCAAGGTGACTGTGGCTTCATAGAATGAGTTTGGTAATGTTCCTTCTGTTTTGATTTTGTGGAATAGTTTGAAGAGAATTGGAGTTAGCTCTTTTTTGAATGTCTGGTAGAATTCTGTGCTGAAACCATCAGGTCCTGGGCTTTTTTTGGATGGGAGACTTTCGATGACTGCTTCTATTTCCTTGGGGGATATAGGACTATTTAATTGATTTACCTGGTCCTGATTTAGCTTTGGTAAGTGGAATCAATCAAGAAAATTGTCCATTTCATTTAGATTTTCAAATTTTATTGTGTATAGGCTTTTGAAGTCTGTCCTAATTATTATTTGGATTTCCTCAGTGTCTGTAGTTATTCCCCCCTTTTCATTTCTGATTTTGTTGATTTGGATGGTGTCTCGCTGCCTTTTAGTTAGCTTGGCTAAGGGTTTGTCTATCTTGTTGATCTTCCCAAAGAACCAGCTCTTAGTTTCATTGATTCTTTGAATTGTTTTATTTGTTTCTAATTTATTGATTTCAGCCCTGAGTTTAATTATTTCCAGCCGTCTACTTCTTTTTGCTTTGTCTGCTTCTTTTTCTAGGGTTTTTAAGTGAGCCATTAGTTGCTTGAATGTGCTGTCTCGAATTTCTTCTCGAAGGCACTTAGTACTATGAACTTTCCTCTTAGCACTGCTTTCATTGTGTCCCACAAGTTTGGGTATGTTGTGTCTTCATTTTCATTGAGTTCTAGGAAGACTTTAATTTTTTCTTTATTTCTTCCCTAACCCAGCTGTCATTTAGTAGTAAGTTTTTCAGTTTCCATGTGTGTGTAGACGTTTTGCTATTTCTGTTGTTGTTGAGGTCCAGCTTTATTTCATGGTGATCAGACAGGATACAAGGGATTATTTCAATCTTCTTGTATCTGTTGAGGCTCACTTTGTGACCAACTATATGGTCTCTTTTGGAGAAGGTTCCATGAGGTGCTGAGAAGAAGGTAAATTCTTTTTTTTTTTCAATGCAGTTTATTCAGGAACCTTGAACAATCCTCGGACCCTGGGGAAAGCCAGCCCACAGCTTAAATAGCCTCTGGGTATCCAACCCAGGCATGCTACGTGGGCAATGCAGATAGGTCCACATACATGGAAGCAAGCCAGATCCTCAGCCTTAGCCAAATGTGGAATTGTTCGTGACAGAGAGCACTCACCATTGGGAAGGTAGAAGGTGGAAACCAGCTCCATCTTTAAGGCATAGCATTCCGCAGCTCTCTACAGTTCCCCCTTTTTGTTTTAGACGCATCAGGCAAGAGTAGAGGTCTGATCTCTGATATTAGAAATAAATTGGGACTTTGTACTGATGTTCATTTAGGTGTCATCCACCCAAAGAGCATCAGACCCGTCCGATACCTTTTTCTCAGAGGTGGGACCTGGGGCATCAACCCGCATGCAATCAGACATGCTCTTCTCTGGGTCGAAAGCTGCTGACCCTGAGTGCAGTGCTTAGTAAATTCTTTTGTGTTTGGGTGTAAGGTTCTGTAAATGTCTGTTAGGTTTATTTGATTCATGACCTCTGTTAGAGATATTGTTTCTTTGTTTAATTTCTGCTTTGTTGACCTGTCCTTTGTTGAGAGTGGGGTGTTGAAGTCTCCCACTATTAGTGTGTGGGGATCTATATGTGGTTTAAGTTTTATCAATGTTTCTTTCACATATGTGGGTGCCCTTGTATTTGGGGCATAGATGTTCAGGATTGTGATGTCTTCTTGGCAGAATTTTCTCTTGATGAGTATGAAGTGACCTTCCCCATCTCTTTTGATTAATTTTGGTTGAAAGTCTATTTTATTAGATATTAGAATGGCTACTCCTGCTTGCTTCTTGGGTCCATTTGCTTGGAAAGCCGTCTTCCATGCCTTTACCCTCAGGTATTGTCTATCTTTGTGACTTAGGTGTGTTTCTTGTATACAACAGATTGCTGGGTTTTGTTTACCCATCCATTCTGTTAGTCTGTGTCTTTTTATTGGAGAATTAAGTCCATTGATATTGAGAGAGATTAATGACCAGTAGCTGTTAGATCCTTTGAATTTGATGTTGGCTGTGGTCATCAGGTTGTGTGCTTGGTTGCTTTTTATTTTACTGTTGTGAGGTTATTTATTTCCTGTGTTTTCTTGAGTGTAGCTAGCTTTCTTGGGTTGTATTTTTCCTTCTAGTGTCTTCTGTAATGCTGGATTTTTTTGTAGTTATTGTTGAAATTTGTTTTTATCATTTAATATCTTGTTTTCTCCGTCTATGAGGATTGAGAGTTTTGCAGGGTATAGTAGCCTGGGCTGACATCTGTGTTCTCTTAGGGTCTGCATGGTATCTGTCCAGGCCCTTCTGGATTTCATAGTCTCTGTTGAAAAGTCAGGTGTGATTCTAATGGGTTTGCCATTATATGTTACTTGGCCTTTTTCCATTGCAGGTTTTATTATTTTTTCTTTGTTCTGTATACTTACTGTTTTGATTATTATGTGGTAGGAGGATTTTTTTTCTGTTCTAATGTATTGGGTGTTCTGTAGGCTTCTTGTATTCTTATTGGCCTCTCCTTTAAGTTGGGGAAATTTTCTTCAATGATTTTGTTGAAAATATTTTCTGGGCCTTGGTGCAGGGAATCTTCTTTTTCCTCTATTCCTATTATTCTTAGGTTTTTTTCTTTTTATGTTGTCTTGAATTTCTTGAAAGTTCTGTGCCAGGAATTTTTTAGATTTAACATTTTCTTTGACAGATACATCTATTTCTTCCATTGAATCTTCCACACCTGAGATTCTTTCTTCCATTTCTTGTAGCCTATTGGTTATGCTAACCTCTTTAGTTCCTGCTTTCTTCCCTAAGTTCTTTCTCTCCACAATTTCTTCCAATTGTGTGTTTTTTTTTTTAACTTTTCCAATTCTATCTTCAGGTCTTGAGCTATTTTGTTGGTTTCCTTCACCTGTCTGACTGTATTTTCATGTTTTTACCATCAATTCCTTCAGCGGTTTGTTTGAACAATCCTCTGTTTCTTTTATTTCATTCAGTGATTTAAGCATTTCCTCTCTAAAGGCTACAGACTGATTGGCTGCAGCTTCCTCTATTTCTTTTCATATTTTATTTGTTTCCTCTGTTATCTTCTTCATGAGCATAGATGTTAGCTCACCTTCTTGAATTTCAATTATGCTGGGGTGTCTAGGGCTATTTGCCCCTGGATAACTGGGTTCTGGTGATGCCATATTGCTCTGGCTTTTGTTGGTTGAACTTTTACGCTGTCCTCTACCCATTGGGCTATCTTAGTTGTTTGAAGTTAGTTTCTGGTTGTTCCTGGACTCCTGTGGTGGAAAGAATCCCTTTGGCAGGAAGATGGTTTTTCCTGAAGGAAGTCTTCTCAGCTTTTTGGGTATAGTCACTGGATGGCAGGTGTTTTTCAGGAGTTGCTTCAGCTCACCTCAGGCATAGAGACCTGGGTGGTAACTGTGGTCCTGATTAGTCAAGAGGGTTCTCCTCTCACTGGGAGAAGTCCTCAGGCTGCCCTCCTTCTGGGTTTCTTGCTGTAAATTTAGTGATCAGTTGCTGTAACCTGTCTATCCCATGGTTTGGTTGGTTTTGTTAGGGATAACTGGTTGCCCCGTAGAGCAGTATCTGGGTGTTGATCTCAGGGTTCCCAGTCTTTTGTAGGTCTGAGGTTGGGGCTCTGTGCCCCAGAACCCAAGAGGTAATCTGTGGTTGGTGAGTACTGCTCTCCTGGTAACAGCAGGCTATCTGGGGCACAGCAGTTCCCTGGGTTGGGCCAGTCTGTGGGACCTTTTCCGGGGATATACTGGGTTGTCTAAGTCTGTCCCCTTTCCTTCGTTCCTTGTTCCTTTCGAGAGTTTCTCCAGACAGTGACTCTAAGACTCTGATGTCTTGGGGCACACAGTTCTGTCTGTAAGGAGTAGTTCAAAGCAGGCCTCTGGACTGGTGGAGCATGCGCCCTCCTGCTATTCTGTGTGAGCTGGGTTCCCAATAACTGTGCTCCCTGCTTGGGCCTGGATCTGTGATGGCTGGGCGTAGTCACCTGTTTGCAATCTGTGGTCTGTGAGACTTTCCCCAGGCAAAGCCTAGGTGACCCCAGCAGCACGGTTTCTTCCTTCCCTGTGGGGCCCTCTCCTGACAAGAGATTCCCAGTCTCTTTTGCACTGGGGCGCGCAGCTCATCTGTACTGGTGAGCTGTGTGCGCAGCTCTCAGCGTGGCGGGAGCTCAGTTGTGATCGTGGCGGGTACCCTCGGCCTTCCAGACCTTCCAGGGAAAGACTGGGTGACCCGTGATCAGACTCGCAACTTTGCTTCCCCATGGGGTTTTCTTGTGACTGGGACTCCCAGTCTCAGGCATCCTTGTGCCCACCAATCAGCCTGGGAAAGTGATCGGGACACGCAGGCATGTCTCTGGCCGGAGACCCAGTGCTGTGTTACCCGGGATTTCTTCTTCTCTCGGGCAGCCTGAGAGTGGAACTGACTGATTCCCATGCTGTTGGAGCCGCCCTCACCTGGGAAACACGATCGCTGTAGTTTTAGGACCCAGAGTTCAGTCTCCTGGTCGCTGCACAGAGAGTGCTGTCCCACTTCTCAAACACAGTGCTCTCCCGGCACCACCATCTTGGATCCCCCTGACCCAGGGCTTACTTTTTTGTTTGTTTGTTGTTTTATTTTTTAGTTTTTACTTTGCCTATATATTATGTTTTCCAATTTTGTATTTTTATGGAATTTCTGTGCTATGAATGTGTGTGGAATTGTATGTGTTTCATGAGCTTTTTCTTTGACTCCTTTTCTCCTGTTTTTAATTTTTATTTTTTGTGGTCCTAGTATGCTTTATTATTTTGGCTAATTTAATTTAATTATTATTATTAATATTATTTAGATGCTTATTTTTATCCTAATGAGAGATAGAATGAAATAGAGTAATTTGGATATGTGTGGAAGTCTAGGCATAGTTAAGAAAGGAGAAGCCCTAATCAGAATATATTGTCTTAAAATTTTTCATTTACTACAATTTGTTCACTTTGTATCCCAGCTATATCCCCCTCCTCATTACCTCCCAATCCTTTCCTCCTTTCCTCATCTCCTCCCATGCTCCTCTCCAAGTCCATTGATAGGGGAGGTCTTCCTCCCCTTCCATCTGACCCTAAACTATCAAGTCTCATCAGTACTGGCTGCATTGTCTTCCTCTGTGGCCTGGTAAGGCTACCACCCCCAGGGGGAGGTGATCAAAAAAACAGCCACAGAGTTCATGTCAGAGACAGTCCCTGTTCCCGTTACTAGGGTGCCCACTTGGAGACTGAGCTGCCATGGGCTACATCTGTGCAGGGGTTCTAGGTTATCTCCATGTATGGTTCTTGGTTGGAGTATCAGTCTCAGAAAAGACACTTGGGCCCAGATTTTTTGGTTCTGTTGCTCTCCTTGTTGAGCTCCAGTCCTCCCCAGAATAATTAAGTTATGACGTCTCCATAAACTCAGGAGCAAATGGAAATCTGGACTGTGATTAATAATAATATCTACAGCTTAGAGCACTCACTGTGCTGTGTCCAAGCCACTAACTATGCTCTGCAATTTTTGTACACATGATTTATTTTCATGACATTCCTGTTAGGAGGATTATTCCTGTTAGGAGGATTATTTCCATTTCATAAGTAATAAGACCAAGAACCACAGCACAGGCAGGAATTTAGCTAAGGCTTTGTTGTTAATTAGACCAACAGTCTGGTATTCTGATGGCTGAATTGCTTCAAGGGCTAAAGGGAAACTAGGAGGCAGTTACTTTGAATGCTTTGTGTCATACCCCATCTTTCCTGTATTCTATATTCTCTCCCCCAATATGCAACAATATATTTTTCAAAGTAATTTGAAATGAGAAGAACAACAAGATCTCTGCAACTACCTAAAGATAAATGAAAAGAATATGTGTTGATACAGAAAGGGAAAAATGAGCAAATTACCAATGAAACAGTTCTAAAAGAGCACCAGGGAGGCAAAGAAAACAACAACAAAAACTCACAAAAAACATATTTTGTTGATGATAAACATCCCCTCATTCAGCTTTGGTATTTGAAAATTGGGTTCCAGTTAGAGAGGTTTCATAGGTACAATTTTGATAGAGAAATGATGTCACTGGGGACAGTTTTCTGATTATATAGCCTCATTCTCCTTTCAGCTTTTTGTTTTGTGTTATGCTAATTGTGGGCTCTTAGCTTTTCTTTTCTTTCTTCTATGACTGTGTTCCATGATGAACTTTTATCCCTCTAGAGTAGTGAGCCAAAGTAACAATTTTATTTTTCTATCATCAACATCATAATCATCATTACCATCACCATAACAATAGCAACGAGTATTATTGGTTAAATAAAATTCCTTCAATGACAAAACCATTTGTATTGTCAATATGGATGGAACAAAATTTATAAAGGCCCTTTAAATGAAGAGATATAAGCAATCAATTGCTTTGTTAACATGAATTGTTAAATGGGATTAGTTAAAGTATCTAACAACAGAATGATGTTTATGCATTGTAAATAAAGAGTTCTAGAGAAACAGAGAGAAGAGAGACGGGGAAGGTAGATACATAGATGATCAGTAGATAGAGACAGATAGAAACAGAGACAGAGAAAGGAATGGGTTACTTTTTTAGGGGGATTAGACAAAGGAGTTCACTAGACACCCCAAAACTGTAGCGGTCACAGCCAATAGTATTAGTTACCCACCAGAACTTGATAGCAAGACCCTATTAAAAAAAACATCATATATCTGTCACAGAACATCGAAAAATGAATCTAGTACTGACCTAAAGTCTTTATTCCTACTGGATAGCTTTCAATACTGTAAAAAAGTAGCCATCAGTTTTACTCAGCTTTGAACCCTCACTGGTGCAATAGTGACATGAATTTCATGGGTCTAATCAATCACTCTCTGATTGGACTCAAATCCTGCTTCACAAGGTGAAATCAACAATTGGCACTATCATTCAGCTAAAAAAACCTTTGACTAGACAGATCACAGGCACCAGGAGTGAACATTTCTATAATGTTACTAAAAACCGTACTAAATGAAGTCCTGATGAATTATTACACACCCATATTAATACACCTCTCAACCCATTTATGGAAGCTTCAACTTGAAGAAGGTGGTGATTAACACAAACACATCTAACTAGTTAATAAGACTGAGACTGCAAGGTGCTCAGCTAGAAAAGAAACAATTACCCTTCCTCCATGTTCAGATATCACTGTGGAAGGGTGGAAGGATACAGTGTGAGAGCCAGAGGGAGTTGATAACTACAAGGAAACAGTGTCTTCTGGACACAGAGGGGTCGCTGCATGAATCAACTCACCATTAATGTGAGAGTACACAGTAGCCCTGTGTAAGATAAGCAAAACAAATCCCAGCATGGACAAGGCAGCTAGGCATGAAATCCCATTCCTAGACATGGAGCTACTGACATGTTTTAGCTACTGGAAGAGGCAGAATCATTGTTCTCTAAGACTGTAGCCCTTGATAAGCCAACCACACCAGTGAAATATCACGCATCCACAAATATTTGTGGAGCAACAATTAGACTTAATGTTTTCTAAAAAGTCACGGAAAGGTTTGTAGTTAATGATGTTCAGATGTGAGAAGGAAAGGTGGAGTCAGGTGAGTGTGAGCTAATAACTCCCATGAAACTGTCCACAAACTAATTAGAGAAAACAACATAGCTCCAGGACCATTTCTGTAGTGTCTTAATGTTCTAGGCTTCCTCTATAGTGGTGGAATCGGGAGGCGGGGTCTTCTAATCATCGTGTTAATGTGAATATGTTATATATGGAGAAAGACATATAGCTGGATGGTGTCTTGGTTAGAGCTGATTTTGCAGGGTTCTGACAACTTCACTGTCTCTTTAAGGCAAATCAGGCTTGAATAAAGCAATTTTCACATACTGTTCCAGTAAATCCCATTGGCTGCATAGTCAGCACCAAGGATGAGACTCTTTTACACTGAAAACATCCTCCAACATAGTCTTGAGCAAAGCATAAAATGATGGAGGAAAACAGATAAAATAGAAAAAATAAAGAATGGAAGAAACAAGCAAATGAACAAACAAAAGGATAGAGACTTCGTGGAGAGAGAGTTGTTATCAGACTGGTACTAAATCTGCACTTATGCTTCTAGTATATAGACAAAATAGCAATAGTGGAAACCAGTCTGATGTTCATAAGAAAAGGTCACATGACCTACATATATATATATATGTACATATATATATACATACATATAACCTCAGAACAAATAAAAATGTTTTTTTTAAACTTTGACTTTTTTATTTATAATACTTTATTTTTTGGTTAATTTAGTGGAAATGTATAGTTAAAGTTGTAATTACTACATCAATTAATAATTAATATAAAATAACTTTAATCATGAATATAACAAATTGCATTACTTTTGTTTGCTTATCTGTGCAAAATGTAAAATTTTGTGTTTTATTTTTTTGCTGTATAATTTGCTTTCTTTCTCTTTTCTTGATTTTTTTAATGTTTATTAGTATTAGTTACATTTTATTAACTCTGTATCCCAGCTGTATCCCTTTCCCTTATTCCCTCCCAATCCCACCTTCCCTCCCTCAGCTTCTCCCTGCCCCTTTCCAAGTCCACGGATTGGGGAGGACCTCCTCCCCTTTCATCTGGCCCTGTTTTATCAGGTAGGAACTCAATGGCAGTCTCTTTGACCTCCCCACCCCCCAAGGGAGGAGCAGTCCTGCTAGGCCACAGAGGAGGACTTTTTAACCAGCCCTGAATATACCTGAAAATGTTTGTTTATGCAAACACAAGCTTTCATGTTTTATTCAAACTCAGTGTTTATATGAACACAAGTACCAATACTCAGACCAGAATGAAATGCACATTAAATCAGTGGAATATTATAGCTAGAAAGTGAAATATTAAAAAATTCTACGGTATATATAATGATCTTAAAAGCATTAGTCAAACTAACAAGCCACACCTCAAGTATGCTATAATTTTATTTATATCTTTAATATTTTATTTTTTTATAATAATTACAATGTATTCACTTTGTATTCCAGCTGTAGACGCCTCCCTCATTGCCTCCCAATCCTACCCTTGCTCCCTCATCTCCTCCCATGACCTTCTCCAAGTCCATTAAGCCTATCAGGTCTCATCAGAAGTGGCTGCATTGCTTTCCTCTGTGGCCTGGTAAGGCTGTTCCCCACCCAGGGGAGAGATGATCAAAGAGCCAGCCACTGAGTTCATGTCAGAAACAGTCTCTGTTCCCCTTACTAGGGTACCTACTTGGAGACTGAGCTGCCAGGGGTTACATCTGTGTGGGGGTTCTAAGTTATCTCTATGCCTGGTCTTTGGTTGGAGTATCAGTCTCAGAAAAGACACCTGGGCCCAGAGTTTTTGGTTCTGTTGCTCTCATTATGGAGCTCCTCTCCTCTTCAGGTCTTTCTTTCTCCCCCTTATTTCATAAGATTCCCTGCACTCCTCCCAAAGTTTGGCTCTGAGTCTCAGCATCTGCTTTGATACCCTGCAGGGAAGAGTCTTTCAGAGGCCCTCTGTGGTAGTCTCCTGTCCTGTTCCCTGTTTTCTCCCTTTTCCAATATCTGTCCCATTTGCCTTTCTAATTGAGGATTGATCATATTACCCAGGGTCCTCCTCCTCACTTAGATTCTTTAGGTGTAAAGATGTTAATATGTTTATCTTATATTATATGTCTAATATCCATTTATAAGTGAATATATACCATGTGTGTCTTTCTGCTTCTGTGATACTTCACTTAGGATGATCTTTTCTAGTTCCCACCATTTGCCTACAAATTTCATGATTTTCTTGTTTTTATTGCTGAGTAGTATTTCATTGTGTAATTGTACCACAATTTCTGTATTCATTCCTCAGTTGAGGGACATCTGGGTTGTTTCCAGGTTGGGGCTACTACAAATAAAGCTGCTAGGAAGATGATTATGCAAATGCCCTTGTTGTGTGCTTGAGCATATTTTGGATATATGCCTAGGAGTGATACAGCTGGATCTTGAGGAAGAACTATTCCTAAGTGTCTGAGAAAGCGCCAGATTGATTTCCAGAATGGTTGTACAAGTTTACATTCCCACCAGCAATGGAGGAGGGTTCCCCTTTCTCCACATCCTCTCCAGCATGTATTGTCACTTGAGTTTTTGATCTTAGCCATTCTGATGGGTGTAAGGTGAAATCCCAGGGTCGTTTTGATTTGCATTTCCCTGATGATTAAGGAAGTTGAGCATTTCTTTAAGTGTTTCTCTGCCATTCGATATTCCTCTATTGAGAATTCTCTGTATAGGTCTATACCCCATTTTTTTAATTGGATTGCTTGATTTGTTCCTTTTTAACTTCTTGAGTTCTTTATATATTCTGGATATTAGCCCTCTGTCAGATATAGACAGAATATAGAAAATGGAAATGGAGAAGGAGTCTTAGCTAGGGTACCCTCATATATCTTGGAATTTTCATTGTCCTAGGTTTCTACCTAATTCCAAAAATGCACACCCTCATTCCAGATGTCTTTGTCAGTACTCTCTTTGTCTTTCTCCTTTCACTTCATCCCTCATGTTCCCATCCTCACCCGTCCCTCCTTCAATCTCCTCCCTCTCCTCACCCTTAATGTCAAATTTATTTCCCTTTATCAGTGAGATTCAAATGGTCCCGTTTTACTTATCTTTTGGGGGCAAGTGGATTTTAGCATAGTTATGTTGTATTTTCTTACCAAAAGCCATTTATAAGTGGGTACATACCATGTTTGTCTATCTAGGTTGGAGTTAACTCAGAATGATTTATTCTACCTCCATTCATTTGCCTGCAAATTTCATGATGTCACTGTAACCAGGCAAGACTCCAGTGGAAGGATTGGGACATCAACCTATCCATAAAACCTTAGACCCACAATCTGACCTGCTAACAGATGTAAAGGATGGAGCAGAAATTGAAGAACTGGTCAACCAATGACTATTCTGGCTTGAGACCCATGCCATGAGAAGATGCTCAATCCTGACACTGTAAATGATATTCTGCTATACTTGCAGACAAGAGCCTAGCATAACTGTCATCAGAGAAGCTTGACCCAGCAAGTGATGGAAACAAATGTAGAGATCCATAGGAACACTAGGCAGAGCTTGGGGGATTCTGTGGAACAGAGAGAGGCAGGATTGAAGCAGCCATATGGGTCAAGGACACCACAAAAAAACCTACTGAATCAACTACCCTGGGCCACAGGAGCCCCGAAAGAGAGCAGAGAGCCAAACAGAGAATATGTATGGGACTGACATAGGCCCTCTGCACATATAACAGTTGTAAGTTGGGTCTTCATGTGGGACTCCTAAAAGCAAGAGAACAGGCTGTCTCTGACCCTGTTGCCTGCTTTTGGAACCTTTTGCACTAACTGGGCTGTCTTGTCTAGCCCTAACAGTGGAAGATGTATCTAGTCTTGTTGCAACATGATATGACACGGCTGATTGATATTCCCGGAAGTCCTCTCCTTTTTGAGAAGAAAGGGAGGAAAGGGAAGTGAGATGGAAGAGAGTAGGAGGAAAGGAGGAAGGGGAAGTTCTGATTAAGATATAAACTAGATAGGTAAAGTAATTAATAAAAATAATAAAGTCAAATTTAGATGAGTGCTGAAATTCATTTTTTTTAAATTTTTTATCAGTTACACTTTATTCACTTTGTATCTATCCCCCCCCTGTAGCTCCCTTCCTCCTCCCCTACCAACCCCTCCCTTCCTCCCCATTCTCCATGCATGCCCCTCCCCAAGTCCACTGATAGGGGAGGTCTTCTTTTCCTTCCTTCTGATCCTAGTCTATTTGGTCTCATCAGGAGTGGCTACCTTGTCTTCCTATATGGCCTGGTAAGGCTGCTCCACCCTTCCCCCTCAGGGGGAGGTGATCAAAGAGCAGGCCAATCAGTTTATGTCAGAGACAGTCCCTGATTCCATTACTATGGAATCCACTTGGACACTGAACTGCCATGGGCTACATCTGTGCAGGGGTTCTAGGTTATCTCCATGCATGGTACTTGGTTGGATTTTTTAGTTCTGTTGCTTTCCTTGTGAAGCTCCTGTCCCCTCTAGATCTAACTATTATTTCCCACTTCTTTCATAAGATTCCCTGCACTCTGCCCAAAGGTTTGCCATAAGTCTCAGCATCTTCTTTGATAGTCATGTAAAACTCAGCAACACACACAAACACACACATACACACACACACACACACACACATGCGATGCACACACACACACCCACTTATAGTGGTGTGTGTGTATATATATATATATATATATATATATATATATATTTTAATTGTGGTGTATACTTTTAATCAATCACTATGAAGGCAGAGGCAGTCAGATTTCTCCAATTTGGAAAATCTGGTCTACCAAATACAGCTCAGCCTGTTCGACATAGTGAGACATCATTTCTATGAATGAAATGAATAAAAATGAAAATCAATCAAGATGTCTCATGGTGATTGGAAAAAGAGACAATTAAAATATTTAAAATGAAAAATCCATGTGTGTACACAACGGCCATTGGCTTGTGTCTGTGAATAGAAATCCCTTTAATAGGCTGGCAGTCAAGAGAATGAAGTAGAAATGATTCCTCCTACCATGCCTCTTACATTTAATATGGGACTTACAAAGACATAACAATAAGTTACCTAGTCCTGTTAGGCCATAGAGGAGGGCTTTGCAGCCAGTCCTGAAGATACCTGATAAAACAGGATCAGATGAATGGGGAGGAGGTCCCCCCCATCAGTGGACTTGGAAAGGGGCACGGTGGAGATGAGGGAGGGAGGGAGGGAGGGACTGGGAGGGAATGAGGGATCGGGACACGGCTGGGATACAGAGTTAATAAAATGTAACTGATAAAAAAAAAAAAAGAAATATTATAAGAAGTAAATTTTTCCCCAGTAAAAAAAAAAAAAAAAAAAAAAAAATAAGTTACCTAGTGTTGTGAGATGTTTACACATTGGTTTCCTATAACTCTTACAACCACCATTCCCAGGGCTCACTGTCGGTCAGTACTAACATAGGGACTTGAGAGAACATATGGAGGTCTCGATGCAGTAGAGGTCTTGGGTACATTTAAGAATTATGTTTTCAGCATCTTCTTTGATACACTGCTAGGTAGAGTCTGCCAGATGCCCTCTGTGGTAGGCTCCCGTCCTGTTACTTGTTTTCTCTTTTGCAGCCAGCCCTGAAGATACCTGATAGGCTAGGGTCAGATGCAAGTGGAGGAAGACCTTCCCTATCAGTGGACTTGGAAGAGGGCAGGGAGAAGATGAGGGAGGGGGTGGGATTGGGAGGGAAAAGGGGAGGGGACTATGGCTGGGATACAAGTGAATGTCCTGTGATTAAAATTAAATTAAATTAAATTAAATTAAATTAAATTAAATTAAATTAAAAAAAGAATTATGTTTTCACTTCCTCAGGATCCTCAGAGCTCTGCCCCATGCATGGCTGCAAAAGATAAAACAAGTCTAGACCCACTAGTAGCTGGACCCTCCCAGATGACAGAGAAGTTAGGCTCCTGTCCTCAAGGGATAAAGATATGCTCAGTCCTGATATGGCTTGATGTGCTGGGGAGGGCTGATTCAAGGGAGGGGGCTTCCTTTTTCTGGGAGGAAGAAAAAAGGAAAAGAAGGAAGCATGGGAAGTGCGATACTGGGAGGAGAGGATGTAGGAAGAATCCTTGGGATGTGAATAAATAAACTGAAATTTAAAGAAGGATCTATGTTTTTGTCTAATATGTTGGTGAAGATCTATACATCTGCTCCCATCAGCTGCCATTCGAACCCTCCCTGATGATGACAGGGCCAGGCACTGATCATTGAGTATGACAAAACATCACTAGAAATCATTTCATTGGCTTCATAGAAATTTTGTTTTGTTTTGGTTTTGGTCAGTCCTGCTTGTTTCCACCCTAAGTCTCTGGGGCATGCAGCATCTGGTTCCAGGACATCCAGAGAGTGTGGGGCACAGGCATTTCTGGGATGAGAAATACAAATAATGCAGGAGTTTGCACTTTGCAGAATCTGAAAAAAAAGTTCTTTCTAGAGGTTTACTTTGTATGAGCAAAAGAAAAGCAAGAAGTGATAGCAGGTGGACTGTGAGGAGGAAAGCTTCAGTACTGAACTGCAAGAGAGGCTCATGCTTACTTTTAGTCATAATCATGCAAACACACAGTGTGGACTTAAAGGTAAACAAGCATGACTTGAGTTCACCAGTATAATACTGAAGAAGTAACATGACTTTAATTATTGTTTTAGCACTTGTTTTGTTAGATACACAGCTAGCCTTCTAAAGCAAGAGTCAGGCACTGGAATGAATGATGTTGGTTAATGGTGATTACTTGTTCAGGGAGTTTCTAGCAGGACATATGTTCCATTTAATTGTCTCGGAAAACCCCATCACCAATATAATGGCTAGCCCAGTGACAGCATGAACAGTCTCATGTGTAACTTCCAGAAGAGCTACTGGAGTCTATTTCAATGCAGGAATAGGGTGTGAAACTCCATGCCACCACACACTGCTGTGGCATTTTACTCCAGCCATGAGCTGTGTGACAATATTAGTCCCATAGTATTACCTAGAATGGTGTGGGAAGAGTGTCAATAAAATCTTCACAGAAACTATTACACTTTTAATTTGTAAACTTAATCACTATGGGAGAAGAGAAAACATATGTAACCAAATAAATTTACACACCAACAAATAAGTTAAATTATTTATCATGAACAGAGCCTTAAAACAAAGAGAAAGCACCTATAACACAATTATATTACATATGAGAAGTACATTGTAAAATGTACTTCCCAATGACAAATCATCTTTTCAATTCATTACAGCAATTACATAAACAGGAAAGAAGGGTATTGTCCACTACAGTGAAGAGCTTAAACAGCCTGACAAAAGGGATGCGTGGCTGAGAAATAACATTATGAAGTGATCTAAGACAATGGAGCTCACATACCACATCAAAGCAAAAGTGAATTAAGAAAGGAAATTTTAAATGACTCTTTGAAAGTTCCAGATAATAATCCTCGAGTATGTAGAGGTGTCTGCTGTGGAAAATGTCCTGGCCTTTGTGTGTGATTCAAGGGATGAAAGTAAGTATGTCTCTGGGTTGAAAACCTCATCAGTGATGGCCCTTTAGATTTGGACATTTACATTCTCCTAGGTGAGGTCATTCTGATGCCTGAGCCTCCTTGTTGCAAAAGAACAGCTTGTATATCCTTACAAGTGAGATGACTCTTTGTGACCAGGGAGTCAGAGCAGCGGTGATAAACTCAGATTAGTCTTACTAGGGCAGTGTTGTGGCTTAGTCAACATATTAGAAAGTGGAAGATGTTCCTTGTGGCTTCTCAGTGAACAGTTACCATATTTTGGGTTATACTTCTGATGAAACGTTTTTCACTGTGTTCATTTGACAGGTGAAGACTATTTCAATGAGAAAGCAAAAAGATATGAGAGTGTGTAGAGAAATTATGTGAATAATATTTAAACCTACCAACCCCGTGAATAGTAAGAATAAATATGTAGGTCACCAACTCAGTACAACTGAGTCTCTGTCTTCTTGCTGCCTTTGGGCCTGGAGATAGAACTCTCAGCTACCATGCCTGCCTACATACCACCATGCTTCCCAACATGATGGTAATGTACTAAACATCTGAAACTGTAAGCCAGCCCCAATTAAATGCTTTTCTTTATAAGAATTGCTGTGGTCATGGTGTCTCTTCATAGCAATAGAACACCCACTGACTAAGGTATCTAGTAGCTGAACTTGGCTCTGCTTGTATCTCTCACATAACTGCTCATAGAAAGGGTAGTCCCCAAAACTCAAATCACCAAGATTTTGAACACAGAATTGTAATGAGAGCCACTAAAACAGCTTGATATTTGAAGAAACTCTGTAACTCATTTTTAAAGCCAGAACCCATGGAAACTACTGACCTAATATCAACTATTTCTACCTTTGTCCCAGTGCCTTTTTCCTGTTTATACTCATTTTCCTGTTTATTTAGTTATTTATATTTTATTTATTTGTTATTCATATTTATTATTATGTTTATTTCTTAGATGACCTCACTACAGGAGCCAGATTCATGGGTCACTGGGACTCAATGATGGATATTTTCTGATAGAGCTTCCAAAATAGTGTTCTCTGTGTGTGCCCAAGTTGAAGTCATTCAAGAGTGTCTGCATCTATTCTGCAAATTCTTATCCACAGATCATATCTTCTACAAAATGTAAGGTTGGGGGATATGTGTTTGAGATGGAAGAATGTGTATATAGATGAAAAATGTAGCAAACAAAATAAAGATAAATGCCTATAGATACTATCAAGGGATATGTGAATTCACTCCTATACATGTATGTTAGATGTTATGTGAACATCTTTACTGGAATCATCTTTCCATAATAGGGAGGAATTTGTATTACCCCTGCACTGTGATCCCACTTCCTCTTCTTCACAGAGCCTATGAGGTGAGTCTCCAATAGAATTTAACTGCCCTCTCTGTGATCAACATGCTGTGAGAAGCTGATTTTAGCCTCAAAAAGTCTCACAAACTCCTTGGGAAGTACTTGCTGTGGCTCCTCAATAGTGTGGGAGGTGAAGACTATGGAGGTCTCAGACAAAAAGAGAACAGTAAAGACATTATTTTATCTAGAAGGTTCTTGAAAGAATGTGAGAAAATTCAGGAGGAACCACTTGTGAAAAATTTGGAGAAATTGTGATTCCATATCAAAGTCCCAATTCAAGGAGTGAGCAGTTAAGTACTGCTTAAGGAAGGGAAGATGGTATGGGTTGGGGGTGGGCACAGGCTTTATACTAAATCTCAGGATTGTGTCAGAAGGAATCGTGGGTTATGTTATATTTTGCTCATTGTGAATTTTCTCTTTGGGAAGGCCACATCTCATAATTGTTGCTCCTAGGTGCTCTACACTCTGGGGCCATCTGTCAACAACATTCTTATGGCCATTATTGATTACCATTGTCATAGCGCTATGGGGATATGATACCACACTTATTTCACAGAATATGAAGAAGTTAAAGGTAACATTTTAAACTTATTTGTGTGTGTAAGAATTAGAACCAATACATATGAGTTGTAGCCTCCACATACAGTTAGTAAAAAAAAAAAAAAGTTCCCCACTACTCACCATTAGTCTTGCAATGGTTATTTGCCATGAAACATAAGAGAAAATTCATGAAGTCCCTGTAAAAATGACAGACAGGGCTCAGAGTCTCTTTAGCAAACTTCAGTATAAATAAGAAAAGCCTTTTCTTGACCAATTAAATGAATTCTCCAAAGTCACTCATTATCATGTCATTGAGTGACTGCCAGGTCTCTAAACATGTGGTGAATCAGCTAGCACCTGGAGAATAAGTCATGGAAAATTTGGAGTGTTCCATAAAGAAACAGCCCTTTCATAATACCCTTAGTAAGGACGATTATTTGATTGTTTTTGTAATAAATATTTTATGTTGTCACTGAAGCCAGAACAAGACCATTTTTCTCAGTAGACTTCACTTCATCTCTCTCTTTACTGCTTTATATCCTTTACATGTTCTTTGTGTACCAGATATAGATGAACAGAGAATATATTACATACACAATTTTATGTTGGAAGTTGAAATCATAGTGTCCCAGCAGCCTGGTAAGCAATGTAGAACATTGTATGAGGATTTTCAGCCACTTATGTAAGCTTTGTTTCTTGAGGTTACTGTGAGGAATACACTAAAATTAAAATATATCTAGGCTGTTTGGGAAATGCCAGGAACAGACTGTCAGTTTGGTGGAAGGAGTTTAGTGATAATGATCAAGGTGCTAATAACATGATGACAGAAATAATAACTCTTTGAATTTATAAGAATGATAGCTTTCACATTAAAACAACTTTCAAATAGATATTAAAATTAAAGCAACAGATCAGATCACAGTGTGCTTACTTTGTCTTATTATGTTCACCCCTTTTTCTGCTTCTCCCATCCTGCCCCAGTGTCTATGTTTTTGGGGGATCCTCTTGTACTCACCTTATCAATGACTCAAATGAGCATCTTCCTCATGTGGCACTGAGGATTCTTTTAGATAATCTGTGACTCTTCTGGGGAGTAACCTTATGCAACATAACTCCATTTAAACACACACACATACGCAGGCACACAGGTACACACACATGCACTCTCACAGTGGACATGTGCAGACAGAAAGAGAGAGAGAGAGAGAAAAGTAATTACATCCATCTGTAATGCCTACAAACCATAATAATGACAGGCCTAGTAATATATCCTCAAGAGTATAACAGTAACCCTTTTGTTAACGAGGAAACCAACTTCTGTCTAATTGGACTTATGTCCCCACCAGTATGAGGGAATTCAGGCTTGATATGGTAAATCTAGCTATCTACCTATGGTTGGAGAGGTCAGAGAATCTAAAAGAGAGTTTGCTATGGCTATTTTCCTAAACCAATATAATTTATAACCATGCTCTAAATAATATTATTCTATTCACAGATAATTATAATCCTTCACAACCCTTTATCAAAGAAACTTCTGTCACAAAATGGAGACTATTATGGACAGCTACATTAGTCAAAATGGAGAGAGTAAGTGACCATGGACCATCTCCAATAAATACATCTATAATGAAATTTCTATACCTAAGCCTCTAAAAATAATAAAAAAAATAGTGAAGAAACATTGCAAGAGCCATAAGAATAAAATTTGTGCTGCTAGAGAGTTTTCCTGATATGGTAAAGATGCTGCATTGTTGGTATAATGTTCTTTGGAATGTACACAATTTACCATTGTTCATTAATGTTGATTTCTCACCCCCACTATCTGGCTTCAATGTGGACATTGCATTTTGATGTTTATTCTCAGCATCACATGTCTCAAGTTTGTGTAAACATGCCACCATTTGTTCTCTATATTGTCGAATAAAAAAGTCAGCCTCAATACTGAATGGAGGAGATAGGGTGGGACATCCTGGTCCAGAGGGGGAGGAAGAAGAAAGCAGGAGAGGAAAGAGAGAATCTGGAGGAGAGGTCTTGGAACCGCATGGAGAGATGCGACCGGACCTAAGATCTGACTAAAAGCAAGTAAAATGGGTGAAATCTGAATGGTAGGAAACCATGTGGGCTCAGAGGTATAAGATAAATTAATCACGGCCCAGCATCGTGCTCTAGGTTGATTAAATAAATCCCAGTCTCTGTGTAGTGATTTGGGTAGACAGGTGGTTTACAATTAACTGATGTTTAACTAAAAGATAAACCAATAATAAATATTAATAACCACACCACTGCACCCATGAAATCTCAGCAATACTGTTTTGTAAACAGGATCTGCATAATGACAACACCAATTAATTCACCAATGTGAGTATAATAAATTTTAGAAGACCCCACCATAAGATCAAAAGTTATAGGCAGCCAATTTCTGCTGAGAGATAGAGAATCAATTTCCCTCAGGAATAAATTCCCTGGTAGGTTATTCAGTGTCAAGTGGTCAGCCCCGAACACCTTTATAACAAACAACACCAAATGGACTAAATATTTAATATATATGTGTGTGCATTCACACATAAGTGTATATATACATACTCATAAAGACAGAGACATGCAAATATACATATGTACATGTATTTATGTAACAATAATAAAAAGAGGTTATAAATTTGAGCATAAGTAGGAAGGATATTGGAGGTTTTGGGGGGAGAGATGGATGGGTAAACTGATGTAAATGTAGTACTTCCATCTGAAATTGTAAAAATATAAAAATTTAAATAAAATCATAAGAATTGGCTTACTGTATAAATTTTGAGGAAATGGACATTTCTAATCACTACATGTAAGGTTGAAATATTTTACAATATGTTTACTTTCATTTGCTTATTACTACCAAATATATAGGACATGAAATTCATTAAAATATTGTTTGAGAATAAACAGAGTGTTAAATTTTCCATCAGTATTTGCAAAAGAAATTGTTAAGTGGGTTACAATTGAGAAATGGGACCATCCCAAATTAGAAAGAAAAACAACTGGACCTTAAATAAGGGCCAGCTAAGAAAGCAAAACAAGTCAGGCAATTAAGGGCTACTAAATCTTGAGCACGGGTCAGACCAGATGACCCCCCGCAAAAGACTGGACAAGCTTGTTTTAAGATAAGGGACCCGGGACTGGGAAGACTTGTCCTTGGAGCTGTAAGCTGCCAGCCACAAAACCGGGAGATGGGAGAGATGGGAGGACTGTCCTTGAGAAACTGTAAGCTGCCAGCTGCATAACTGCTATCTTTTCTGCTAACTAGTCAATGTAAAGGCCTGATTTTTTAGGTATAAAAACTCTATGCTTTGTATGCTCGGGGTCGTCTCCTGCTTTGAAGGGACGATCCCCATCGCGATCGGAATAAACTGCTTCTTGCTTTTGCATCGAACCGAACCGCGGTCTGTGAGTCTCTTTGGGGGAGGGAGCGGTATGGAGACCCTGCACCGGGAGTGCAGGTTTTGCACAATTTGTCTAATAATAGAATGGTGTTCATGTGTTGAAAATAATGAACAGTGGATATGAAATAGGAACACCTGCATGAGTTGCTGTTTCTTACTATTCTGGACATTTAAACTTACTGCTTTAGAAGCTTCTTTCTCCATCTCTCAATCCTTTTATAAAAGCTTTTATTTGCCAAAGATGATGATTAATACAGACACCTACTGGCCAGGTACAGAAACTAAGCAGCACAACACACCCTATTCTACAGCCTCAGTGATCATCATGAAAGTGGAAATGAAAAGAGTGTGAGGCAGAGGCAATGGATGACTACAAGGAGACTGGTGTCTTTGGAAGGGCAGTTGCCCCATCAACTCACATATACTGTAACAGCAAGAAAAAGGCTTGTACATGCCTAAGCCAGAGTCCCACCTCTAGCCCCAAAGTGACTGGGAATTAACTGGTGAGAGAAGGAGAAGTAGTTTTCCTTAAGACTCTCTACTAGAACGCTCCACAGGCAGAATATTTGGTTAGCACAGATTGGTCATTAAAGGTTTAAAGAAACAAAGGGCCATATCTGAGTTAATAAGAAACTAGCAAGGAGCTGATAAGTGTTTGAAGAGAGAATGAATATGATCAAAACATGTAGTATGAGGATGTTATCTTGCTGCTGCTATAATCCATATAACCACAAAAATTAGGTATCAATTAAGGAACAAGCAGGGAGGGCAATCTCCCAAAGAAAGGGAAATAGAATACATTGTTATGGAAGACCAGAGAAGGAAGACACATGGAGAAGAGGATGGAAGAGATGTGTAAAGGAGGAGCTATGAGGAATGGCCAACTCCACGAATGGCTATTTGAGGGCACATATGAAAACCTGCTTCCTAAAATATATATGGACCAAAAATGTAGTCATCAAATAATGGGAGAGACAACACCCCAACTACACATCATTCAACAAGTGAAAACTCAAGTGCTAGAAACAGGTTACATCTAATTGAGTACTTAGCCAAAGTTGCCTCAAAGACATCCCCAAACAACTCATTTCCAAAGTTATTAGTTGCTCTCCACAAACTTGATGTTTATTAGTGTTGAAGACAACACTAATATATTTCCCTAAACAGAGAAATTGAGCTGGTATCTAACTAGAGCCTTTATCCCTACTGACTGGTGTTTATGGTTCTGGAAGATACACGGTAACAGGAGAAAAATGACCAACAAAGCAGCTAAAATTCATGCAGTCTATGTTATGTAATTATGCAATAATTGCACAAACATTGCTGGAGTAACCAACCACTATCTTATTGTCTCAGAGACCCATTCCATGAGAAAGAGCTCATGCCTGACACTTTCCCAGGGCTGAAGAACCTGAGACTAGACAGGACATGGGCCGAGGGGACAAATAAGTACTATTCTTCTGCCAAAGGAACATAACAATAAAATGAATCCTCACAATATTTTACTATACCCATAAGTCAGTGTGTCATTCAGCCATCATCAGAGAACCTTAATCCTGTGGGAGATGAGGACTAATACCCACAGCTTTACAAGGTGCAGAGAGTAACAGAGACCTTGTAACACCCAGTCCTAAATGGGATATCTTCATCAAAGCTGTCCCCTCAGGGCTCAGGGAACTATGAGGAAAAGGATGTAAAAAGATTGTAAGAGCTAGAGGGGATGGATGACACAAAGGAAGCAGTGTCTTCCAGACACAACAAAACTGACACATGAACTCATAGAAGTAGTGGTAGCATGCACAGGGCAGAGACTCCTAGTAACAGAGGCTGGAGCCTGAAGCATATACCCTCAAACTAGACTAATCTCCTGGGAGAGGGAGGGGTACACCAACTGACCCATGAAAACTTAGACCCAAAATTTACTGTCCACAAGATGTGCAGGGATAAAGATAGATCAGCTAGAGTAGAGATTGGGTGACTGCCCAACCAATGACTGGCCCATCCAAAGACCTACCCTATCAGAGAGTGCCAACCCTTTACACTATGAGTTATATTCTGCTAAGCTTGCATACAGGAGCCTGACAGAGTTGTCCTCCAAGAAGGCTACAAAGCAGCACCTCAAAACAGCTGTGGAGACTCACAGACAAACATTGGGTGATGGCAAAGTAGTCAGAAAGAGAAAATGTCTGCTGTTTTCTTAAGGGAAATAAAAGAGGAGTAGATCTGAAAAAGAGTGGAGGTAGGGAGTAGTGGGGAGTGGTGAAGAAAGGGGAAACTGTGGTTAGGATGTATTGCATGGGATACAAACTGATTTTAAAAAAGAATGAAAGGGGGAAAGAAACACAAAAAAGAAAGTAAGGAGGAAAGAGAAATAAAATGGAAGAAATAAAAGATGAAATAGAAAAAGGTAAACAGAGGGGAAAACAGGAGAGAGGGGGAGGAGGAAAGAAGGGAAGGTGAAAGAAACAGAGAGAGAAAGAGAGAAAGATTCAGATATCTAATACTAGAGTACACTACCAGTGGTGGAAACCAATCTGTTGTTCCCTAAAGGACTTTTCATAGAAATTATCCTGTTGTGTGTTACCCCCATGATAAATGAACATATTTGGTCAAATAGACATATGCACACAAATGTTCTACCTCCAATAATCATACTAGCCAAATGATGGCAAATATTCTTCAATTGAAGAATAAATAAATGAAATGTTTGTTAACATAGTAATATAATTTAGGTATACACTGAGGTATTGATATATTCTACAGCATGTTTGTTTAATGAAGGTGCCTGCTCACCTAGCATATTGTTGGAAACAGAAAATGTTTCTAACTGGAAAAATTATTCTGTGACACTACAACATAACTTCAGTGGGGGTCATGGATATGCCTATGAAAATGGATGATAGATAGGTCACTCCAGCACTGAAGAAGAGGAACTAAGCACAGCATACATTCATGTAACAGGAATTTTATTGACAAGGAGAAGAATGTGAATCTTTAGATAGAAAAATATTACAGAGAAAGAGAAACAGCTTACATGAGCAGGACTCTGGCTAGGCAGATGTTCAGGATATTTGCTGCAGACAGGTAAGGATCAGAAGATTTCAACTGGTGTGGAGAGGAGGAAGACATCTCATCAGATGTGATGTGCAGTCAGATAGCAATAATTGTCATTTCTGATGATTTGAATTATCAGGATTATTGTGAAATATGGGAAACTAAAAAACATGAACATTGTTAGCAGAAGACCCAAAGTTCTGAGTCAAGCAACACAGGTATTATTCAACAGATATTGAATTAGTAGGTATTTTAAAATTTAATGTAAACACATACTTAAAATATCTCCATCCCTGATCTCAAGCTGTACTATAGAGCAACAGTTATAAAAACCGCATTGTACTGGCATAGAAACAGAATGGTGGATCAATGCAACCGAACAAAAGACCAAGAAATAAACCCACACACTTATGGACACCTGATTTTTGACAAAGATGCCAAAACCATACAATGGAAAAAAAGATAGCATCTTCAACAAATGGTGCTGGTCCAACTATATGTCTATATGTAGAAAAATGAAAATAGATCCATACTTATCACCCTGCACAAAACTGAAGTCCAAGTGGATCAAAGACCTCAACATAAAACCAGACACATTAAATCTGCTAGAAAAAAAAAGTGGTGAATACCCTAGAACTCATTGGTACAGGAGAGAACTTCCTGAACAGAACACCAACAGCACAGGCTCTAAGAGCAACAATCAATAAATGGGACCTCCTGAAACTGAAAATCTTCTGTAAAGCGAAGGACACTGTCCTCAAAACAAAGCAACTACCTACAGATTGGGAAAGAATCTTCACCAACCCTTTATCTGACAGAGGACTAAAGAAGACGAAAAGCAGCAAACCAAGTAATCCACTTAAAAAGTGGGGAACAGAGCTAAACAGAGAACTGTCTGTAGAGGAATATCAAATGGCAGAGAAGCATTTAAAGAAATGCTCAACATCATTAGCCATTAGGGAAATGCAAATCAAAACAACCCTGAGATTTCACTTTACACCCATCAGAATGGCCAAGATGAAAAACTCAAGTGACAACACATGCTTGAGAGGTTGTGGAGAAAGGGGAACCCTTCTCCACCAGGAATGTAAACTTGTACAACCACTCTGGAAATCAATCTGGTGCTTTCTCAGACAACTAGGAATAGCGCTTCCTCAAGATCCAGCCATACCACTCCTAGGCATATATCCAGAAGTGGCTGAGGTACACAAAAAGGACATTTGCTCAACCATGTTTTGTAGCAGCTTTATTTGTAATAGCCAGAAGCTGGAAACGGCTCAGATGCCCCTCAACTGAAGAATGGATGCAGAAATTGTGGTACATCTATACAATGGAGTATTACTCAGCAATGAAAAATAAGGAAATCATGAAATTTGCAGGTAAATGGTGGGACCTGGAAAGGATCATCCTGAGTGAGTTGTCCCAGAAGCAAAAAGACACACATGGTATATACTCACTCATATAAACAAACAACATAGGATAAACCCACTAAAATTGGTACATCTAAACAAACTAAACAAAAGAGAGGACCCTAACTAAAATGCTCAATCCCCATCCTGAAAGGCAAAGAGGATGGACATCAGAAGAAGAAGAAATCAGGAAACAACCTAGGAACCTGCTACAGAGGGCCTCTGAAAGCCAGAAGAAGAAAACAGGAAACAACCTAGGAACCTGCCACAGAGGGCCTCTGAAAGCCTCTGCACTGCAGACTATCAAAGCAGATACTGAGCCTGATGGCCAACTGAAGGGCAGAGTGAATGGAATTTTATGTAAGAAGTGGGAAATAGTAAGAGCTGGAGAGGTCAGGGTCAACACAAGGAGAGCAACAGAACAAGAAAATTTGAACACAGGGAACTTCCCAGAGACTCATACTCCAAACAAGTACTATTCATGGAGATAACCTAGAACCCCTGCACAGATGTAGCCCATGGCAGTTTAGTGTCCAAGTGGGTTACATAGTGATGTGAAGAGGGATTGCCTCTGACATAAACTGATTGGCCTGCTCTTTGATCACCTCCCCCTGAGGGATGAGCAGCCTTACCAGGCCACAGAAGAAGACAAAGCAGCCATTCCTGATGTGATCTGATAGACTAAGATCAGAAGGAAGGAGAGGAGAACCTCCCTTATCAGTGGACTTGGGGAGGAGCATGCATTCAGAAAGGGGAGGAAGGGTGGGATCAGGAGGGTAGGAGGGAAGGGCTTATGGGGGGATACAAAATGAATAAAGTGTAATTAATAATAATAAATAATAATAATAATAATAATAAAAGACATACAAAAATATCAGTAGCCTTCCTGTATACAAAAGACAAAAGGGCTGAGAGAAAATTAGGAAAACAACACCCTTCACAATAGCACAAAAGACATAAAGTACCTTTGAGTAACCCTAACCAAGCAAGTCAAAGACTTGTATGAAAAAAATTTCCAGTCTCTGAAGAAAGAATTAGAAGAAGATATCAGAAGATGGAAAGATCTCTCATGCTCATGGCTTGGCAGGATTAACATAATAAAAATGGACATCTTACCAAAAGCAATCTACAGATTCAAAGCAATGCCCATCAAATTACCAACACAATTCTTTACAAACCTGGAAAGAAAAATTCTCAACTTCATATGGAGCAACAAGAAACCCAGAATTGCTAAAACAATCCTCTACCATAAAAGATCTTCTGGAAGTATCTCCATCCTTGATCTTAAGTTGTACTATAGAGCAAAAGTTATAACAACTACATGGTATTGGCATAGAAACAGAATGGTGGATCAATGGAAATGAACAGAAAAACCAGAAATAAACCCACACACTTATGGATACCTGATCTTTGACAAAGATACCAAAACCATACAATGGACAAAAGGTAGCCTCTAACAAATGGTGCTGGTCTAACTGGATGTCTACATGTAGAAAAATGCAAGTAGATCTATAGTTATCATCCTGCACAAAACTAAAGTCCAAGTGGATCAAAGACCTCACCATAAAACCAGAGACATTAAATCGGTTTTGAGAAAAAGTAGGTAATACCCTAGAACTCATTGTTACAGGAGACAACTTCCTGCACAGAACACCAACAGAACAGGCTCGAAGAGCAACAATCAATAAATGGGACCTCATGAAAATGAAAAGCTTCTGTAAAGTAAAGGACGCTGTCATCAAAACAAAGCGACTGCCTACAGACTGGGAAAGAATCTTCACCAACCCTTTATCTGACAGAGGACTAATATCCAGTATATATAAAGAACAAAAGAAGAAGCTGAAAAGCAGCAAACCAGATAATCCACTTAAAAAATGGGGAACAGAGCTAAACAGAGAACCGTCTCGAGAGAAATACCGAATGGCAGAGAAACATTTAAGAAATGCTCAACATCATTAGCCATTAGGGAAATGCAAATCAAAATAATGCTGAGATTTCACCTTAAACCCATCAGAATGGCCAAGATAAAAAACTCAATTGATAACACATGCTGGAGAGGTTGTGGAGAAAGGGGAACTCTCCTGCACTGCTGGTGGGAATGTAAACTTGTACAACCACTCTGGAAATCAATCTGGTGCTTTCTCAGACAACTAGGAATAGCGCTTCCTCAAGATCCAGCCATACTACTCCTAGGCATATATCCAAAAGAGGCTAAGTACACAATAAGGACATTTGCTCAACCATGTTTGTAGCAGCTTTATTTGTAATAGTCAGAAGCTGGAAACAGCTCAGATGCCCCTCAACTAAAAATGGATGCAGAAATTGTGGTACATCTACACAATGGAGTATTACTCTGCAATGAAAAATAAGGAAATCATGAAATTTGCAGGTAAATGGTGAGACCTGGAAAGAATCATCCTGAGTGAGTTGTCTCAGAAGCAGAAAGACACACACGGTATATACTCACTCATATAGACATATAACATAGGATAAACCTACTAAAAATCTGTATATCTAAAGAAACTAAGCAAGAGAGAGGACCCTGACTAAAATGCTCAATCCCCATCCTGAAAGGCAAAGAGGATGGACATCAGAAGAAGAAGAAAACAGGAAACAACCTAGGAACCTGCCACAGAGAGCCTCTGAAAGCCTCTGCCCTGCAGACTATCAAAGCAGATACTGAGCCTGATGGCCAACTGTTGTGCAGAGTGAATGGAATTTTATGTAAGAACTGGGAAATAGTAAGAGCTGGAGAGGACGGGAACCCTACAAGGAGAGCAACAGAACCAGAAAATTTGAATACAGGGAACTTCCCAGAGACTCATACTCCAACCAAGGACTACTTATGGAGAAAACCTAGAACCCCTGCACAGATGTACCCCATGGCAGTTCAGTGTCCAAGTGGGTTACACAGTAATGGGAAGAGGGACTGCCTCTGACATAATCTGATTGGTCTGCTCTTTGATCACCTCCCCCTGAGGGGAGCAGCCTTACCAGGCCACTTTAGATGACAATGGAGCCACTCCTGAGGTGATCTGATAGATTAAGATCAGAAGGAAGGAGAAGATGACCTTCCCTATCAGTGGACTTGGGGAGGGGCATGTGTGAAGAAGGAGGATGGAGGGTGGGATTGGGAGGGGAAGAGGGAGGCTCTTAAGGAGTGATACAAAGTGAATAAAGTGTAATTATTAAAAAATAAAACAATTAAAAAAAGACATTGTTAGACTAACATTTCACAAACTTTACCAGAAAATGTTTTCCTTGAGTCACTTGTGAACAAAAAGCATCAAATGTCATGTGATCCAAGGAGGAAAGGCTGGTTGTCCACCTTCCTCTCATAAGGTCTATGGGGTCAGCTCCACACAGTCTACTGAGGAAGCCCACCCCTAACCCCTCAGTACAGGTGGGATCAGATCTGTGATCAGATCTCAGATCCCAGAGCCTCGAGGCCAAATCCAGTTTCCAACATATCCAGTCAGAAGAAGGGCAAGACTGACTTACTGGCCACAAACTCTATTTAAGCCTCAAGTAAAGTGCAGCAGGGTAAGATCCTAGAGCTCAGCCACATTTGAATAACTGAGCTTGTTGAGTGCATAAAGGCATCGGAAGTCTTCCTGGTAAGGCCCCATTTCTTCTAAGACACAATGAGAAATGACACAGGATAAATGAACCCTTCTGGAGAATCTGTAGAATTTCAAGGAATGAGACTATCTTCTCAGCATCTGCAACCTTACTGTGTGGATTTAGAAGAAGGTAAAGAAACTAAAGGGATAACAGGAGCTACGTGGGTACATTGGTTCCCACAAAGTAAAAACCTGATTCTTTTTACAGATTGTAATAGCTGGTCCCTTGTGTTTCAGGTATCATCTTCATCCTCTTGCATATTGCTACTGGCAAAAAGACACTTATTCATTGACATGTGCAGAAGTATTAGCATATAGCACACCTCACAAAGTCTTACAGTGAGTGTTGTTTAAGAGACACATTAAGTAATGATTTGAATCCTGGGAGTAGCTGTCTCTTGTATCCCACTGTTATCCAGTGACTTTTTCTTGTGACCGTTTCATCACTGAGGTCGTGAGCATGGTTTGTAGTCACAAAGATGGAAACAAGGGAATAGTACTGATCCTTTTCATATTTTCAGGGGAGAACAGCTCAGAATTTTTTTACTCAAGAGGAGAGTTTCAAGACAAGCCCACATGTCGACTGCTTACAGGGATATAAATATTATTTGGTCACAGCTCTCAGAGTCACATTGTGCTTAGGAGCAGATGTCACATGCTCCATACAAATCCATGTCCTAAGTCCCTGATTGTCTAACTTGCAATTTTGAGGTGCATGGACACACTTCTGATAATGTAATGGTTCCTTTCAGTCATGGTGAAAGATGGGGCATGAGTGGCTACATGAAGATTGCCAGAGACAGGAACAACCACTGTGCAATTGCTACATTTGCCATATACCCCATAGTGTAAGCTGCCTGATTGTAGCAAGGAAGGATTGGAGTGTGGAGAGCCTGTAAAGAGGAGGCTCTTCCCCTTTAACATGACCAGACTCTGCTGCATGGATAGAATACTTGAGTTACTGTATAACATGTTGTGAACACAGGGCAGCTACTGTAACTGAAGCTCTGCACTGATTTGTAATAATTGATTTTATTTTTAATTACTGTACAAAATAATGTCTTTTAAAAGGTCTGAGTTCAAATGTAGTGTATGTATTCTTTTTGTTTTGATAATACGGAGTTTTAAATTTATGTAATTCAAATTTCAAATTGTTTTTTAGTTAAAATATAATTATATTACTTTTCTTCACCTCCCTCTAGCTCCTCATATAGTCCCCTTAATTTTCTCTCAAATTGAGCATTTCTTTTTCTTCAGTGATTATCATTATATATACATATGTGCATATATGTATATATGCATGAACATATAATAAAACCTGCTGAATGTGGAATTCATCTTGTTCTTTCTGTGCACATGACTTCAGGATTGACCACTTTGCATTGGGTAATTGATTAAGAGTTTGCCCCTGGGAGAGCTCATTCTCCTTCTCTTAGTATTCATAACTCCTGCACTGTGGAAGAGAGAGCAGAAAGACCAAGAGCTAGAGGATCATGAAGTCTGCAATGAGATTGTATGTCTTAGAAATGACTGCCCAAACAGTACATGAACAGTGGCAATATCAACAGACATCCTAACTGGGAATGAGGAACTTCTCCAGAGGTCCCACCCTTAGGCAAATATCTACAGGTAATCAATCCAGTGACTTCTCACTGTTAGATAAGTAACTCAATATGAAGACATACGTTTATATAATATTGGTGTTCTTAGAAGAAGAGTGGGTAGCATTTTATTATTTTTTTAAATTTTTTTATTAATTACACTTTATTCACTTTGTATCCCCTCATAAGCCCCTCCCTCCCCTTCTTCACACATGCCTGTTATAATCAGTTTCCCATCTTTAGTTATAAGAGTGTATGTGTTTTATGAGGTTTTGTGCATCCACCATCAAAATTTTGTGTTCTGAAGTGTGTGTGAACATTTCTGGCTTACAATTCTAGCTAATCAAGTTTCAATTATTGTCCATTCCATGTGGTGAGATGGCACTGTGTGTGCCACATCACTACTCTGCTCTGGACTATGGATCTCCCTTGCCCCTTACCTCAATTCTGTATACTCTCTTCCTTGTGACTGTATTGAAGATATCAGTATTATTGGGTCTGTAGCGCACGATGTTTTTCAAGTGATATTTTTCAGAAGTTTAGGTGCCTCAACACACAAGAGCACTGAAGTTGTCTTTTAAATACAGTCTTCTGGAATCACTGTGCTATTGTATTATTGGTTTCTGTTGTTAATGTTTGAGTTTACCTATCTGATGCACTGAACTTTGCCATAGCATATATGTATGGAACAATAGTGAACACATATTACATTGAATGTGTACATTCCTATGCCTTTATGTCAGTACACACACAAATACACAGACATATAGTTTAGTACCAACTTTTTACTCTAGTATCTAGGGTAGGTATTAGAATGTATCCTGAAATTATATTATGTCTCCATGTAAGAAAAACAGAAATGGCTAGTAAAACAGCTAACTAAAATAACAACCCAGAGGCTGACCTGATATGACTGAATAGTCAAGCCCCTTTGGACTGGGGACTATGAAAAATGGAAAGGACAATTAGTCATGCTCTAATGCCAATCATGCAACCAAACTCATAATGTTCTACAGTCAAAATTGCTCTTCTTTTCTTATGGGCATAGCAGGAACTAATACAGGCAGCTCAGACTAAAGGATGGTGTTCTAATTAAGAATCAAGTCTTGTAGCATTTTCATTACCCTCAGGGAACAGTCATGTCAGGCACAGGTTGAGGAAAATAAAGTAACTTGTTTTTAAGCACTTGAAATTCTAGGTTGCTCCAAATCCCAAGAGGTAAGCCATTGTAGAACCTAGAGGTAACTTGGTTTCCCACATGCAAAGTAACGACATAGATGAGAGCAATGCATGTAAAGTTGCCTCTCCCTCCTTTAATGTTCAGGCTATGTAACCACTGTTTAATAGAATTTCTATTTAGACAGTTAGTAGTTCCCTTTACACATCCTACTAAACCCTGATACCAATAAGCATAGTTGACTTCTGAACAGTGGCTGCATGAACAGTCTCATGTATAACTTCTAGAAGAGCTACTGAAGTCCATTTCAACACAGGAAGAGTGTGTGTCTTTCAGATGGGAAGCTCCATGCACCTGTCATGGTTTGAATGAATGTGCCTATAAGTTTTGAGCATTTGAATATTTGGTTCCCAGAGGTTGGCTGTTCTGGAGAATAAGAAATTGTGGCAGTGACAGAGGAAGACTGTTTCTGGTAATGTTGTAAGTTTTGAAAAGATTCAGTTTTATGTGGGCTCTCTTTGCTTCTGGTTCATGATTTGAGATATAAGCTCTCAACTTTGCCCCAGCACCTGTTCCCTCTGCTCCACTACCATGAACTCTAACACTCTGGAATTGTAAGCCCAAAACAAACCCTTTGTTTTATAAGTTGCCTTTGTCACAGCATATTTTTACTGTAATAAAAAATAACAAATACACCACCACAGACTGTGATGGCCTTATACCCCAGCCATGATTTAGATGAAGACCCTAGTCCCTAGAATTATTCAGACTGTGGAAAAGAAAGCATTGATTTCTTTTTTCTCTACAGACAAGTGTTACTGCAACTATTACTTTAACCATCAGATTTTTAGCCTTTTCAAATGTACTCATCACGGCCAAAGTCAGAAAAGATAAATAAATTTACATACATATAAATTAATTTATATTAATTTAAATATTATGACCACAGACTGACAAGGAAGAGAAAACACATGTAATATAATTGCATTTGGGGGCGGAGCCAAGATGGCGACTAGCACACACAGTTTCTGAGCAGCGGTGGGATACCTGATCTTCTGAGTTGGAGAATGGAAGGACCCCCAACCCAGGAACACCACAGCAAGGATTTCTGAAAAACAGGGAACATCACAGGAGGTGAAAACTTTGGCCTCCGGTCACCAGGGGACTTGCTTGGGGAAGGAGAGAAACGATCCTTTGTTCTTGCGGCACTCCCTTCCCCCACACCTCCTTCCTCCTCGGCACAGCAGCACAGCGGACTCATCTTTCTCAGCGCAGACCTAACTGCCTGGGGTATACAGCCGCTGAGACAGAGCCCCAAGCACTTTAGCGGCAGACAAAAGCCAGCAGTACGTGCCCCGGAGTCCCAGATTCGCGCAGCGGCTGCACCATCCTCCCAGGGCGCGAATCTACTAGACACCATACTAGATCCGCAGGATCACCATCACTGACGGTACGGCCCACCCAATCCCACAGTGACAGAGAATACGCTATATACTCACCAAAACCAGGCAGAAACGTCATACAACCTGGACACACCAGGCGCTGGGCCTCCCAAGCTTGGAGAGCACAACGAAGAGATCCCAGGACTTCCCAGAAAGCATTGGGACTAGCAACCCAGACTCCAGTTACAGCGGGACGTGGCAGTGGAGCAGCATTGAACTGGCAGGGCACCACAGCCCTCCAGTTTAAGACTAACCAGGGCCAAACCAGAGAACAGAGAGCCTGGTTACCCCATCCCTGCTGAAGTGACCACCCTGGAATCTCCAGCTGCAGCAAGACCTCAGAACCTGGCAGTGACAGCAGCACAGAACTGGCGGAACACATCAAAGAAGCAGGGCCAAACCAGAGAGCAGAGAGCCCCGGATACCAAGATCTCTGCCAAGAGACCTGCCTGTAAGTGAGTGCACCCTTGAGAATCTGCAGTTCCCCAGATCCTGGGTCCTTCTAAATCAGAAGCCAGGCATCAAACCCCCCTCCCACCCACATACCCACTTTGGGAAACAGAGGGGCACTAGGGACATTGAAGTTCCTGCCCTGTGGGCCTGGTTGAGGAGTTAAGACAGTTAATGCCAGAAATTGCGCTGCGATCATCATTAGCACCTGCGACATATACAGTGCAGAGCCCCTCCCACACACTCAAGGGTTCAACATTAGCCATCACTCTGTCCCTCGAGAAACTCATCCACGTATACTTACACACACAGACACACACACGCACACGCGCACACACGCTTGCATTTGCCCCGTTTGCACCTGCGTACTTTCCTCCCACAGGTACAGCTAGTCCTCAGCACACGCTGAGAGTGCTCAGCTTCCTGAAGAACTCTCCAAACACCAGAGAGAGACAGCACCAGTCTGATCTGCAGAATCCAAAAACAAACAGGGAAGGTTTCAGATAAGCCAATGGCCAGAAGTAGGCGAAAGAACACTTCCAACATAAATCAGGACATCATGACTTCACCAGCAAACCCCAAAATCGATGGATACACCAATTCAGCAGAAGCACAGGAAAATGATTTTAAAGCCATGCTTGCCCAATTATTTGAGGCTCATAAGGAGGAAATGAACAAGTCTTTCAAAGAGATGGCCAGTCAATTGGAGGCAAAGAAAGAAGAAATAGACAATATCCTTAAAGAAACACAGGCAAACATTGCCAAACAAATAGATACACAAGTAGAGGAAAAATTAGTGGCATATAAGAAGGAAATGAAAAAAGAAATAGAGGCCATCGTAGAGAGACAGGAATCCAAATTCAAACACATGAAAGAAATGGTGCAAGGCATGAAAACAGAATTAGAATCAATAAAGAAAACACAAAATGAGAAAACCCTTGAGCTGGAGAACTTGGAGAAAAGATCAGGAACCACAAAAGTAAGTATCACCAACAGAATACAAGAGATGGAAGAGAGAATCTCTGGAGCTGAAGACACACTTGCAGAAATGGATACTTCTCTCAAAGAAAAAGTAAAATCAGAAAAGTTCCAATCACAAAATATCCAAGAAATCAAGGGTGCTATGAAAAGACAAAATCTAAGAATAGTAGGAATTCACGAAAAAGAAGACTCCAGACTCCAAGGTCCAGAAAATATTTTCAAGAAAATCATAGAAGAAAATTTTCCCAACTTAAAGAAAGAGATGTCCATAAATATACAAGAGGCCTACAGAACTCCAAATAGACTAGACCAGAAAAGAAACACATCACGTCACATCATAGTCAAAACACTAAATCTACAGAACAAAGAAAAGATATTAAAAGCTGCAAGGGAAAAAGGCCAAGTAACATATGAAGGTAGACCTATCAGAATCACACCGGACTTCTCATCAGAAACTATGAAAGCCAGAAGGGCCTGGGGAGAGATCATGCGGGCCCTAAGGGACCACAGGTGCCAACCTAGACTACTTTACCCAGCAAAGCTTTCAATCAACATAGATGGAGAAAACAAAATATTCCATGACAAAACTAAATTTACACAATATCTACAGAGCAAACCATCCCTACAGAAGATACTAGAAGGAAAACTCCAATCCAATGAAAACAAATTCACCCAAGAAAACAGGGCATACAGATAATGTCCCAACAAAAATGAAAAGAAAACAAGCAATGAAACAGGGTTAGATCATCGACTCCATTACAAAAGGAACTAACATGCATTGGTCACTATTATCTATCAATATCAATGGACTCAACTCACCAATAAAAAAACACAGGCTAACAGAATGGTTAAGGAAACAGGATCCAACATTCTGTTGCATCCAAGAAACACACCTATGCAACAAAGACAAACACTATCTCAGAGGAAAGGGCTGGAAAACTGTTTTTCAAGCAAATGGTTCCAGAAAACAAGCTGGAGTAGACATCCTAATATCTAATAAAATAGACTTTCAACCCAAGTTAATCAAAAAGATAAGGAGGGCCACTATATTCTCATCAAAGGAAAAATCCACCAAGAGGACATCACAATCTTGAATATCTATGCCCCAAATACAAGAGCACCGACATTCGTAAATGAAACATTATTAAAGCTTAAATCATACATTGATCCTAATACCTTAATAGTGGGAGACGTCAACACTCCACTCTCACCAAGGGACAGATCAACTAGACAGACACCAAATAGGGAAATAAAAGCACTCACAGAATCCCTAAATCAAATGGACCTAATAGACGTCTACAGATCATTTCACCCAAACTCAAAAGAGTACACCTTCTTTTCAGCACCGCATGGAACCTTTTCCAAAATAGACCATATAGTTGGCCACAAAGCAAGCCTCAACAGATACAAAAGGATTGAAATAATCCATTGTATACTATCTGACCACCATGGACTAAAGCTAGACATCAACAACAACAGAAACAACAAAAAGCCGACATGCACATGGAAACTGAACAACTTACTACTCAATGACAGCTGGGTTAAGGAAGAAATAAAGAAAGAAATTAAAGACTTCCTAGAATTCAATGAAAAGGAAGGCACAACATACCCAAATTTATGGGACACATTGAAAGCAGTGCTCAGAGGAAAATTTATAGCACTAAGTGCCTGCAAGAAGAAATTCGTAACATCACATACAAACAACTTAATGGCCCAACTGAAAACCCTAGAAAAAAAAGAAGCAGATACACCCAAGAGGAGCAGATGGCTGGAAATAATCAAACTATGGGCTGAAATCAATCAACTAAAAACAAATAAAACTATCCAAAGAATCAATGAAACAAAAAGCTGGTTCTTTGAGAAAATCAACAAGATAGACAAACCCTTAGCCAAACTAACTAAAAAGCAGAGAGAAACTATCCAGATCAGCAAAATCAGAAATGAAAATGGGGACATAACCACAGACATTGAAGAAATCCAAACAATTATTAGGTCATACTACAAAAGCCTATATGCCACAAAATTTGAGAATCTAAATGAAATGGATAATTTTCTTGAAAGATTCCATCTACCAAAACTAAGTCAAGATCAGGTAGAAAGACTGAATAGCCCTATATCTCCCAAGGAAATCGAAGCAGTCATTAACAGTCTCCCCTCCAAAAAAAGCCCTGGACCAGATGGCTTCAGCGCAGAATTCTACAAGACCTTCAAAGAAGTGCTAACTCCAATTCTCCTCAAACTATTCCACAAAATAGAAACAGAAGGAACACTACCAAACTCATTCTACGAAGCCACAGTCACCTTAATACCTAAACCACACAAAGACCCAACAAAAAAAGAGAACTTCAGGCCTATCTCTCTTATGAACATTGATGCAAAAATACTCAATAAAATACTTGCAAACCGAATCCAAAGATATCATCCACCATGACCAAGTAGGCTTCATCCAAGGCATGCAAGGGTGGTTCAACATACGGAAATCCATCAATGTAATCCACTACATAAACAAACTGAAGGAGAAAAACCACATGATCATCTCCTTAGATGCCGAAAAAGCATTTGACCAAGTCCAACACACATTCATGTTTAAAGTCTTGGAGAGATCAGGGATACAAGGCACATACCTAAACATAGTAAAGGCAATATATAGCAAGCCTATAGCTAACATCAAACTCAATGGAGAGAAACTTAAATCAATCCCACTGAAATCAGGAACAAGACAAGGCTGTCCATTGTCCCCATATCTCTTCAACATAGTACTTGAAGTCCTAGCCAGAGAAATAAGACAACTAAAGGAGATTAAGGGGATACAAAATGGAAAAGAAGAGGTCAAAGTGTCACTATTTGCAGATGATATGATAGTATACATGAGCGACCCCAAAAATTCAACCAGAGAACTCCTTCAGCTGATAAACACCTTCAGCAAAGTGGCAGGATACAAAATCAACTCAAAAAAATCAGAAGCCCTCCTATATACCAAAGACAAAAAGGCTGAGAAAGAAATTAGGGAAACAACACCCTTCAAAATAGCCACTAATAACATAAAGTACCTTGGCGTGACTCTAACCAAGCAAGTGAAAGACCTGTTTGAGAAAAACTTCAAGTCTCTGAAGAAAGAAATCGAAGAAGATATCAGAAGATGGAAAGATCTCCCGTGCTCATGGATTGGTAGGATTAACATTGTGAAAATGGCCATCCTGCCAAAAGCAATCTACAGATTCAATGCAATTCCCATCAAAATACCAACTCAATTCTTTACAGACCTTGAAAAAAAGATTCTCAGCTTCATATGGAGAAATAAAAAACCCAGAATCTCCAAAACGATCCTGTACAACAACAGATCATCTGGAGGTATCTCCATTCCTGATCTCAAGCTGTACTACAGGGCAACAGTAATAAAAACTTCATGGTATTGGCATAGAAACAGAAAGGAGGATCAATGGAACCGCATAGAAGACCCAGAAATAAATCCACACACCTATGAACACTTGATATTTGACAAAGAAGCCAAATCCATTCAATGGAAAAAAGACAGCATCTTCAACAAATGGTGCTGGACCAACTGGATGTCTACATGCAGAAAAATGAAAATAGATCCATATTTATCACCCTGCACAAAACTAAAGTCAAAGTGGATCAAGGACCTCAACATAAAACCAGATACCCTAAATCAATTGGAAATAAAAGTGGGGAGCAGCCTAGAACTCATTGGCACAGGAGACAACTTCCCGAACAGAACACCAACAGCACAGGCTCTAAGAGCAACAATCAATAAATGGGACCTCATGAAACTTTAAAGTTTCTGTAAAGCAAAGGATACCATCATCAAAACAAAACGACTGCCTACAGATTGGGAAAGAATCTTCACTAACCCTTTATCTGACAGAGGACTAATATCCAGTATATACAAAGAACTAAAGAAGCTGAAAAGCAGCAAACCAAGTAATCCAATTAAAAAATGGGGAACAGAGCTAAACAGAGAATTCTCGACAGAGGAATATTGAATGGCAGAAAAACACTTAAAGAAATGCTCATCCTCATTAGCCATCAGGGAAATGCAAATCAAAACGACCCTGAGATATCACCTTATACCCATCAGAATGGCCAAGATGAAAAACTCAAGCGACAACACATGCTGGAGAGGTTGTGGAGAAAGGGGAACCCTCCTCCACTGCTGGTGGGAATGTAAACTGGTACAACCACTCTGGAAAGCTATCTGGCACTTTCTAAGACAAATAGGAATAGGGCTTCCTCCAGACCCAGCTATACCACTGCTAGGTATATACCCAAAGTTTGTTCAAGTACACAAAAAGGACACTTGCTCAACCATGTTTATAGCAGCTCTATTTGTAATAGCCAGAACCTGGAAACAACCCAGATGTCCATCAACGGTGGAATGGGTACAGAAATTGTGGTCTTTTTATACACTGGAATACTACTCAGCAATCAAAAAGGAGGAAATCATGAAATTTGCAGGCAAATGGTGGGATCTAGAAAAGATCATTCTGAGTGAAATATCCCAGAAGGAGAAAGACAAACATGGGATATACTCACTTATATAGACCTATAAGATATGATAAACATAATGAAATCTATACACCTAAAAAAGATAATCAATTGAGCGGACATGGGGTAAGATGATCAATCCTCGTTTAGAAAGACAGATGGGATGTGCATTGAACGTATGACAGGAGTCTACTGAGTGCATCTGAAAGACTCTTAACTAGCAGTGTTTCCAAAGCAAAGACTCATGACCAAACCTTTGCCAGAGTACAGGGAATCATAAGAAAGAAGGGGAGTTAGTCTGATTGGGAAAGGATAGGAGCTCCACAAGGACCAAATATATCTGGGCACAGGGTCTTTTCTGAGACTGACATTCAACCAAGGACCATGTATGGATATAACCTAGAACCTCCACTCAGATGTAGCCTGTGGTAGCTCAGTAACCAATTGGTTTCCCAAAGTGAGGGGAACAAGGACTATTTCTAACAGGAACTCAATGACTGGCTCTTTGGTCTCCCCACCTCCGAAGGGAGGAGCAGTCCTGTTAGGCCACAGAGGAGGGCTTTGCAGCCAGTCCTGAAGATACCTGATAAAACAGGATCAGATGAATGGGGAGGAGGTCCCCCCTATCAGTGGACTTGGAAATGGGCACGGTGGAGATGAGGGAGGGAGGGAGGGACTGGGAGGGAATGAGGGATCGGGACACGGCTGGGATACAGTTAATAAAATGTAACTGATAAAAAAAATAAAAACTGATAAAAAATATATATAATTGCATTTTACTAGAGTGCACTGCAGTGTTTGTTATTCAATAATAAATCATACTAGAAACTAAATATAGGGAGGTTATTTGAAATAAAAATCTAAAGAGGGTATTTACAGGTCTACACACAAGTAAAGAACTCATACAACCTGACATATGGGATGCTTATAATCCACTGAGAAATTAAATTATTCAAAATATTTTATATAACAGGGCTCATATGGTATACTCAACTGCAAAATTGGACTAAGAAAATTTTTATGACTCAAAAAATAATTTCCCTTTTTACACTAGTATATTGTACAGATCAAGAAGGAGTTCTGAGGTAAGAAGATATGTCATTCTTTGTGATAAATCTCATAGATCTGTGTGTTGTCAAGGAAAGATGGGAGGGACAAAATTAATCATGTGTAAAAAGAAATTCTCATGGGTTTGGGCCTTTCTAGTTCATAAGGGTGGGACATTAGGGGCTTCTTGGTATCAAGAAATAGCTTGTTTGCTCTTACAGGTGACATGATTCTTCACAGCCAGGGCTTCAGGACAACAGTGATGCAACCTCGGCACTGAGGTGTGCATGGAGCCTTCACTAGGCTATTAGATGTTTGAGGATGTTCATTGTGACTTCTCAGTGATGAACAAGTAGTATACTTTGGACAATACATTTCAATGAATAAAATTATAAAAATTAACATGTGTAGGGAGATTGTTCAACAAAATGAGAGGATTCAAATCTTACGACCCCCTGAACTGTATTTGGGTCTCTCTGACTCAGCAGACCTGGAGTGTCCCTTCTCTAAGTGAACCTTTTCCTGTTGAGTAACACTTTTTCTGTTGATTGTGTCTAGCTCTTAAGGCCCAGTGATTAATTATCTCACCCTAGGGGCCTGGTTCATGGGTCACTTGGGACTCTGAGTGATGGCATTCTTCTACCAATTCTTCCAAGGCAGTGTTCTCTGTGTGTGCCAGAGAGAACAATTCTCAAGTGTGGCTTCCTTTATTCTATCAACCTTGTGCTCACAGTTTATATATTCTTTAAAGGTGGGTTTGGGCTACATATGTTTGAGGATGAGTAATGTATTTATAGTTGGAGAAGGTAAAAACAAACAAACAAACAACAACAAAAACAGATGTCTTTAGAAATTTAAGAGGGAAATGAGACCAGAGTGTGAATTCACTCCTATATGTGTATCCACATTGATAGTGTGTGAAAATCTTTACTGTAAAAGTCTTCTCATGGTGGGGCGAGGCCAAGAGTTTGTGTTACTCCTGCTTTTTCACTGCCCTTTCTTTCTGACAATGTCTGAAATAGGAATAGAATGTCTTAAAAAATTTAAATGTCTTATCTGTAGTCACAGTACTGTAAGAAATTGATTCTAGTCTCAGGAGAAAAATAGACTTGCACTAACAAGTCTCTCACCAATTCCTCATAAACTCCTTATCCTGACTCCTCAATGGTCATGCTGGAAGTGAAGCCAGGAGAGGCATCAGACAAATAGAGATCAGTAGAGGCATTCTTCTATCTTGTTTTACCAGACTCCCTACAGCAAAACAGGGCCCCAGATGTTATTTGGCCTTGAGAGCTTAGCACAGCTGACTCCATGTGGAAGTATCAGCCAAGATGCAAAACATAAAAACTCAACATTTAGACAGCACCACTTCCCAACTGAGTCCTAATCCATCAAAGTTCATAGTTCTTGGAGAGTCTCTAACAGCACTAACTTTGATTTTTCCTTTCTGTAGTTCTGTTTCTGGTTAACTGTTCTTGTTAAGTGAAGTGTGTAATCTCAGGACATTTCTGTGTATGTGTGTGTATGTGTGTGTGTGCTTAATATCTCATCCTGAGAAAAGCTTGGGGGGAAATTGGGATTCTGAACACTCAGTTTAGTGGCTGGTGGCTAAAATGACTTTCTATTGGCTCAAATACATGTTGTTGCAGTCTTCTCTGGTGACTGCCACACAACAAGAGAACATGAGAAAGAATTCAGGAGAGAGGCCTTGGGGTCATTTCAGAGGGAAAGGGGTTATATTTTGTGTAATGTTATTTTGGGCAAGATATTTCTTTGATGTGTCGAGATGCAATGAGAGAATGAAGAAAACCATTTTCTTAACAGCAGCTCTGCTGGATAACTGCTGATCCAGTATCTAGGGAGTATGTGGTACTCAGACTTGTAAGTACACATTTCACCTGTCTTCTTGATTTATTATTTTACAGTCTTCCTTTTCACCTCTTTGTATTTTGTGATCATATCTATTCAAGAAACATCAGCAGAGAGCTGTTAAATTTTCTATCAAGTATTTTATTGGTTTTTATTGCCTGGTTGAAGTTATGTTTGATAGCAAACTGCTATGAGATTTTTGGTGTGGAACAATGACAGAAGAAACATGAAACTGGGACGGGCTATGTTTTTTTTTTAATTCATTTATTGTTATTAATTATAGGTTATTCACTTTGTATCTCAGTTGTAGCCCCCTTGTTCCCTCCCAATCCTCCCCTCCTCATCTTCTCCCATGCCCCTCCCCAAGTCCACTGATAGGGGAGATCCTCCTCCCCATCCTTCTGACCCTAGCCTATCAGGTCTTATCAGGATGGGTGCATTGTCTTCCTCTGTGGCCTTGTAAAGCTGCTCCCCCCTCAGGGAGAGGTGATCAAAGAACCAGCCACTGAGTTCATCTCAGAGACAGTCCTTGTTCCCATTACTAGGAAACCCATTTGGACACTGAGCTGCCATGGGCTACATCTGTGCAGGGGTTCTAGGTTATCTCTATGCATGGTCCTTGGTTGGAGTATCAGTCTCAGAAAAGACCTCTGAGCCCATATTTTTTGGTTCTGTTGCTCTCCTTATGGGGCTCCTGTCCCCTCCACGTCTCTCTATCTCCCCTATCTTTTATAAGATTCCCTGCACTCCTCCCAAAATTTGGCTATGAGTCTAAGGATCTACTTTGATACCCTGTTGGGTAGAGTCTTTCAGAGGCCCTCTGTGTCAGGCTCCTGTCCTGTTCCCTATTTTCTCCTTCTTCTGATGTCCATCTTGTTTGCCTTTCTGAGTAAAGATTGATAATCTTACCCAGGGTCCTCCTTCTTGCTTACCTTCTTTAGGTGTACAGATTTTAGTATGTTTATCATATATTGTATTTCTAATATCCACTTATGAGTGAGTTTATACCATGTGTGTCTTTCTGCTTCTGGGATACCTCACTGACTATGATATTTTCTAGATCCCACCATTTGCCTGCAAACTTCATGATTTCCTTGTTTTTAATTGCTGAGTAGTATTCCATTGTGTAAATGTACCACAATTTCTTTATCCATTCCTCTGTTGAGAGACATCTGGGTTGTTTCCAGATTCTGGCTATTATGAATGAACCTGCTAAAAACATGGTTGAGCAAATGTCCTTGTATACTTGTGCATATTTTGGATATAAATGACTAGGAGTAATATAGCTGGATCTTGAGGTAGCATTATTCCTAATTTTCTGAGAAAGTACCAGAATCTACTGTTTTGGTAATTCTACTTTCATGTCTTGAATTGTTTTGATTATTTCATTGAAATGTCTGTGTTTTCATGGTACTCATTAAAGCATTTATTAATATTTTCTTTAAGGTCCTTGAACCAATTTATGATTGCTATTTTAAAGTAGTTTTCTTCTGCTTCTTGCTTTTTTTTCAGGGCCTATTGGAAGAGTGTGGCTAGCCTTTGGAGGAGGCATGTGGTCTCACTGTTCATGTTTGTGGTTTTTGTTTCTTTGTTTGCTGGGATCTAGGCATTTGTAATTATAATGTTTGAAGTGTTTCTTGGTGTAAATATTTTGTTGTCTTTGTTGGATGGGAATTATATTCTTTGCTTGGTATTATTCACTCTGTATCCTAGCCAAGTTTTGGTTCTCTGACTCTCTGTCTACTGTGGCCACTGGAACTTCCTAGTAGAAAGTGGTTTTGTAATAAGGTAAGGAATGTCAGAAACAAGTGGAGGTGATTAGAAAGAAAGACCATTTTCTCAGAATGTGAGACAATGTCTTGCTCATGTTCTATAGGCCACGATCATTTGTGTGACATGTCCAGCAGTAGTGGGCCAACACAAAGTAAACTAAATTATTTTTATTAACATGTTGTTGGACCTGGAGAGGTGGCTCAGAGGTTAAGAACCCTGGCTGTTCTTTGAAAGATTCTGAGTTCAATTCCCAGCAACTACATGGCAACTTGTAACCATCTATGAGACAATCTGGTGATCTGGTGCCCTCTCTGGCATGCAGGCAGAATGATGTACAAATAATAAAACATCTTAAAAAAAAAAAAAAAAACATGTTGTCTCATAATTGCTTTGCTTTGACATTTTTAACCTTACTGGTCATTTGCTAGTATATTATGGCTTCTGATTTTATGTTTTTATGGTATGTGAGCATGCATGTGTGTGTGCATCCATCTCTCTCTGTCTCTCTTTCTGTCTTTTTGTCTCCGTCTCATCTGAATCTCTCTCTCTCTCTCTCTCTCTCTCTCTCTGTGTGTGTGTGTGTGTGTCTCTCTCTGTGTGTGTATATATAAAATGCTTCGCTGTGGATCTCTTTATCTGTTCCTATCTTTTGCAAGAGGATGCTTCTCTGATGATGACTGAATAAGCCACTGATCTATGAATATAGCAGAATATCATTAGGAGTCATTTTATTGGTAATTGTTTTTAGACCACTAGCATTTAGTTTTGCCAGAGGTCTCTGGTCTCTCTAGTATCTGGTTCTTGGTGACCCAAGCAGTGATAAGCATGGGTTCCCCATCCTGTGGAGTGAGACTTAAATCAAATTAACATTGGTTGACTGCTTACACATGCTCTATCCCACCAATGTCTAGTATATTTGGCAGGCCAGATGGATTGTATGACTAATATTTTGAGGCTGGGTTGGTATTTATGTTTCTCTTTTCGTAGCCTGTATGGTAACTTCCTGTACTAAAGATATTAGAATGTAGGGATAAAGGCTTTATGTAGGTACCAGCTCTACTTCTCCATGTTCAATGAGTTGTGTGCTTATCGTAGTCAGCAATGGGGTCATATTGTCAGTTTACAAAGAGTAACCCATTTTCTTAGCCAGAGTCTGGATTGTTTGATTCCTGTGGGACCCCCTTGGCTAAAATCTCAATAGAATGCAGCCCAGTTCCCGTACTAGAAGCCTCATTTGGTTATAAGAAATGGCTAGTTGGATATCCATGTCTCTTGTTATTAGGAGATACCATTAAAATTACCTTCATATATTTTTGAAAATTTCCACCACATTAGGTTTCTATAGCATACCTCAAATGCACCTCAACTACAGCCGTCTCTCCCCATATTCACTCCCTCAACCATTTCTATCTTCCTCCTCCCCACCTGAATCTTCCCATTTCTAGCCCCATCAATACTCAGTCCACCCCAAAAAATTTATTCTATTCCCCCTCCCAGGGATATCCATATGGTCTTCCTAGCCCCTTTCTCTATAACTAACCTCTCTGGTTCTATGGGCTGTAGGTTGGTTATCATTTATTAAATGGCTAATATTCACAAAAAGTGAATAAATATAAGATTTACCTTTTGGGTCTGAGTTTCCTCACTCAGGAAGATTTTTTTTTCATTCCATTCATTTGCATGCAATATTCATCATCTCACTTTCTTTTCTCTATACGGGTAGTACTAAATGATGTAAATGTACCACATTTTCTTCATCTATTCATCTGTTGAGGAACATCTAGGTTGTTTCCAGTTTCTGGATATTATGCATAGAACAGAAATGAACATAGAAGAGCAATGTCCTCATGGCAGGATGAAGTACCCTTTGGGTATATGCCCAAGAGTAATATAGCTAGATCTTGTGGTCAATCTATTCTCAACTATCTGAGGCACTTCCATATTTATTTCTGTACAAGTTTTCACACCCACCAGTAATGGATGGATGTTCCCCTTACTTCACATTCCTACTAGCATGAGCTGTCAGTTGTATTACTGATCTTAGCTATTCTGATAGGTATAAGATGGAATCTCAAAGTACTTTTTACTTGCATTTTCCTTGGTGGCTAAGGATGTTGAACATTTCCTTAAATATTTGTCAAGTATATGACAGTCCTCTAATGAGAATTCTCTGTTTATATCTGTACCCCATTTTAATTGGATAGTTTGGTTTTTAATAGCTACTTTAATGGGTTTTAAACATATATTTTGAATATTAGACTATTATCAGATATGGACTTGGTAAAAATCTTTTCCCATTCTGGAGGTTCCAGCTTTGTCCAACTGACAGTGTCCTTTGCCTTACAAGCGTTCTTTTAACTTCATGAGGTCCCATTTCTTTTTTTAGCCTTTTTATTTTTAATTAATTAATGAATTAATTAATTATACATGCAGATTGTAGGCTTTCCCTCCTCTCCCAGTTCCTTCTATGCCCCCTCAGATAAGGGAGTCTCCCCCCATCTTCTCATACCAGCACATCAACTCTAATCAGGACTTAGTGAAACTTTTTCTTCTGTTTCTTGATCATGCAGCCCTGCCAGAAGAAGGTGATTAAAAAGAAGGCAATAGAGCCCATGTCTGACACAGTCCCCTTCTCCATTTCTTTCTTTTTTAATTCTTTATTAATTACACTTTATTCCCTTTGTATCCCTCCTGTGGTTCCCTCCCTCCTCCCATCCCAATCCCTCCCTTACTCCACCCTCTGCATGCATGCCCCTCCCCAAGTCCACTGATAGGGGAGGTCTTCTTTTCCTTCCTTCTGATCCTAGTCAATTAGGTCTCATCAGGTGTGGCTGCATTGTCTTCCTCTGTGGCCTGGTAAGGCTGCTCCCCCCTCAGGGAGGAGGCAATTAAAGAGCAGGCCAATCAGTTCATGTCAGAGACAGTCCCTCTTCCTATTACTATGGAACCCACTTAGATACTGAGCTGCCATGGGCTACATCTGAGTCTTAGGTTATCTCCATGCATGGTCCTTGGTTGGAGGATAAATCTCAGGAAAGACCACTGTGCTCAGATTTTTGGTTCTGTTACTCTCCTTGTGGAGTTCCTGTCCTCTCCAGATCTTACTGTTTCCCACTTCTTTCATAAGATTCCTTGCACTCTGCCCAAAGGTTGGCCATAAGTCGTAGCATCTACTTTGATAGTCTGCAGGGCAGAGATTTTCAGAGGTCCTCTGTGGCAGGCTCCTGACTTGTTCCCTCTTTTCTCCTTCTTCTTATGCCCATCCTCTTTGCCTTTCTGGATAGGGATTGAGAATTTTATCAATAGTCCTCCCTCTTGATTAGTTTTTTTAGGTGTACAGATTTTAGTAGGTTTATCCTGTATTATATATCTATATGAGTGAGTATATATCATGTGTGTCTTTCTGCTTCTGGGATAGCTCACTCAGGATGATCTTTTCCAGATCCCACCATTTACCTGCAAATTTCATGATTCCCTTGTTTTTTATTGCTGAGTAATATTCCATTGTGTAGATCTGAGGTCCCATTTATTAAACGTTGATCTTAGTGCCTATGCTAGAGATGTTCTGTTCAGGAAGCTGTCTCCCATGCCACTATGTTCAAGGCTTCACCCCACTATCTCTTCTATCAGGTTCAGTGTATCTGGTCTTACATTGAGGTCTTTGATCCATTTGGACTTGAGTATTGTGCAGGGTAGTAACTATTTATGTTTACATTTTTCTACATTCAGCTATCCAGTTTGACAAGCACTATTTATTAAAACCATTGTTTTTTTTTTCGGCTTGTATTACTGGCTTATCAAACATAAGGTGTCGGTATGTGTGTGGATTTATGTTTGTGTCTTTATCTGTTTTTATGCCAATATCATGTGGATTTAATTATTATAGCACTGTAGTGCACTTTGGAATAACTAATGGTGAGAGCAAAGCTGGCAATCTTGTTTGTTTTTCTTAGTTGTCTGCTTGTTTTTCTAAAGAAAGAGAGAAAGAGCTTGGATTAGGATGATGTGGTAGTTTGAATGGGACTGTCTCCCACAGGGGCTCATAACTTCAATGTTTAGTCACCAAAGACTGGCAATATTAGGAGATGTGACTTTGTTGAAGTAAGCATGGCATTATTTTAAGTTAAAAAATAGACCTGGAAAGGATCATCCTGAGTTGTCCCAGAAGCAAAAAGACACACACGGTATATACTCACTCATATAGACATACAACATAGGACAAACCCACTAAAATCTGTACATCTAAACAAACTAAGCAAGAGAGAGGACCCTAACTAAAATGGTCAGTCCCCATCCTAAAGGCAAAGAGGATAGACATCAGAAGAAGAAGAAAACAGGAAATGACTTAGGAACCTGCTACAGAGGGCTTCTGAAAGCCAGAAGAAGAAAACAGGAAACAAACTAGGAACCTGCCACAGAGGGCCTCTGAAAGCCTCTGCCCTACAGACTATCAAAGCAGATGCTGAGCCTTATGGCCAACTGTTGGGCAGAGTGAATGGAATTTTATGTAAGAAGTGGGAAATAGTAAGAGCTGGAGAGGTCAGGGTCAACACAAGGAGAGCAACAGAAAAAGAAAATTTGAACACAGGGAACTTCCCAGAGACTCATACTCCAAACAAGTACTATTTATGGAGATAACCTAGAACCCCTGCACAGATATAGCCCATGGCAGTTCAGTGTCCAAGTGGGTTACATAGTAATGGGAAGAGGGACTGCCTCTGACATAATCTGATTGGCCTGCTCTTTGATCACCTCCCCCTGAGGGGGGAGCAGCCTTACCAGGCTACAGTAGAGGACAATGTGGACACTTTTGATGTAAACTGATAGACTAAGATCAGAAAGGAGAGGAGAACCTCCCCTATCAGTGGACTTGGGGAGTGGCATGCATGCAGAAAGGGGAGGGAGGGTGGGATCAGGAGGGGAGAAGGAGGGGCTTATGGGGGGATACAAAATGAATAAAGTGTAATTAATAAAAAATAGAATGCATAAAATTCTCAAAGAACGTATTAAAAAAGAACATGGTTTCAGAGGTCATTTCCATACCTTGTTGATATTCTAGATTTAAGCATCTTCCTCAAAGTAGTTCCCATAGGGAAAGGTCCTGTAACAAATGGGCCAATGTAATCATGTTATTTTCTTAGAAAGGCCTTTAAAGTCTAATGTATGAGCTAGACATAAGGATATGGAATTCCAACTGCTTCATCATCTCCTGTTCTCACAGATGAGCTGTTGATCCTAAAGATTAATAGCTGTTCTCAGATTACAGGATTCTGTTGAAGAATAACTGTCAGGGAATTTGATAAAAATTAGAGCAAGATCCAGATGACTATAGAAGGATCTTGGACAGAGTCAAGTACATAGGTGAAAAGGTCTGCTAATTCAGGCATAGTTTCTGAGTAACAAGGAAAATTTACTTTTTGTGTGTGATGGAGAACACCAGGAGGCCTTGGCCACAGTTTTCTCTAAGACGATGACTGACAACGTGAACTTTGTTTGATTGCATTAAAGTTTCTCTTTTCTACTGAAATATGGAGAAGAAAGATAAGCTTGATTTCAGGTTCTTTCCACAAGGAACATAGATTTATGGCATGGACAAGTCATGTTCATGTGTTCCTCAGAGTAAAATCCTTGCCAGAATTAGAGAACAATGAGCAAAAATTGGTTCTCACACTGCCTGTTCACAGAAAGAGCTTCTTTGCTGTCCATCTTCAATTTCACTATGAGATGGCAAGACTCAGAAAGCAGCACAGTTGTTTTATGTTGATTCCCAAGCAGAGAATCTGACATTAAAGAGACTCAAGAAGGACACGAGGAAACAACAACAAAAAAAACTGTCATTTCTTGAGTTGTATACCAACTCAAATGTACCACAATTTCTGTATCCATTCCTCCTTTGAGGGACATATGGGTTGTTTCCAGATTCTAGCTATTATGAATAAAGCTGCTATGAGCATGGTTGAGCAAATGTCCTTGTTGTATACTTGAGCATCTTTTGGATATATGCCTAGGAGTGATATAGCTGGGTCTTGAGGTAGCACTATTCTTAACTATCTGAGAAAGCACCGTGTAGTATTGATTTCCAAAGTGGTTGTACAAGTTTACATTCCTACCAACAAGGGAGGAAGATCCCTCTTTTTCCACATCCTCTCCAGCATGTATTGTCACTTGAGTTTTTTATGTTAGCCATTCTAATGGGTATGAGGTTAAATCTCAGAGTTGTTTTGATTTGCATTTCCCTGATGATTAAGGAGGTTGAACATTTCTTTACGCGTTTCTCTGCCATTCGATGTTCCTCTACAGAGAATTCTCTGTTTAGCTCCATACCCCATTTTTTAATTGGATTGCTTGATTTGTTGCTTTTTAACTTCTTGAATTCTTTATATATTCTGGATATTAACTCTCTGTCAGATATAGGGTTGGTGAAGATCCTTTCCTAGTCTGTAGCTTGTCGTTTTGTTCTGATGACAATGTCCTTTGCTTTACAGAAGCTTTTGTTCCATGAGGCACAATGAAATACTACTCAGTAATTAAAAACAAAGAAATCATGAAATTTGCAGGCAAATGGTGGGAATCTAGAAAAGTTCATCCTGAGTGAGGTATATCAGAAGCAGAAAAACATGTTATATACTCACTTATATGTGGATATTAGAGATATAATATAGGATTTTTAAAAAAACATACTAAATTTAAATAAGCTAACCAAGAAGGAGGACTCTGGGTAAGATTATCAATCCTCACTCAGAAAGGCAAATGGGACAGACATAGGAAGAGGGAGAAAACAGGGAACAAGTCAGGAAAGATTCAGAGGGCCTCTGAAAAATTCTACTCAGCAGGGTATCAAAGTATATGCTCAGACTCATAGCCAAACTTTGGTAGAGTGCAGGGAATCTGATGAAAGAAGGGGGAGATAAAAGACCTGGAGGAGACAGGAGCTCCACAAGGAGAGCAACAGAATCAAAATATCTGAGCAAATGGGGTCTTTTCTAAGACTGATACTCCAACCAAGGAATATGCATGGAGATAACCTAGAACCCCTGCACAGATGTAGCCCATGGCAGCTCAGTGTTCAAATGGGTTTCCTAGTAATGGGAACAAGGACTGTCTCTGACATTAACTCAGTGGCTGGTTCTTTGATCACCTCCCCCTGAGGGAGAAGCAACCTTACCAGGCCACAGAGGAAGACAATACAGCCAGTCCTGATAAGACCTGATATGTTAGGGTCAGAGGGAAAGAGAGGAAATCCTCCCTTACCAGTGGACTTGGGGAGGATCATGGGAGGAGAGAAGGGAGGGATTGATTGGGAGGGAATGAAGGAAGGTGCTTTAGCTGACATACAAAGTGAATAAACTGTAATCAATAAAAAATACTTTTTTTAAAAAATAAAAGAAAGATAAGTTTTTTTTAAAAAAACTTTCTAAACTCTTAATTCTAAACTCCATGATTTTCCAGTTTAGAATTTTATGTTACCTTTTTTATCTATAACAGAGTGGAGAATCTATAGTACTTCTTGAGGGATTTAAAAAAAAACATATGCATTTATATCTCCTCACAACTTCTCTGGAAGGTGAGATTCCTGGACAAAAAAAAAAAAAAGGAAAAGGAAAGAAAGCTTGTAAAGTCCTTTTGTTGGGGGTGGGTTGGGTGTTGGATTCAGTGTCGTACCTCAGTGTGATAGAGGGCTTTTCTTGAGTTTATGAATCAATACAAGTTCAACTTCCTCCAAATAGTTGAGTAGGATTCCAGTTATGTCAAATCGTAACTGACTGGGTATGCAGTTCTCCAGAGTTACTAGTTGGTAACATGTTTTGCCTCTGGGTAAAATGTTATTTGTTAGATGAGTTGGTATTTCTGCTTGAGTACGCCTCATATCTTCCCAGGATCCTACCCTGAAGTAGGTCTCCAACTTGTAGACAGCCCCACCTTCAGTTTCTCTTTTCTCTACAGTTCAGGGGAAAAGACAAATAGAGCAGAGTTTGACTGAATGCCTAATCCATGATACTCTACTAAGCTTACAGACAAGAGCCTGTCAGGGTTGTCCTCTGACAGGTGCTACCCAGCAGCACCTCAAAACAGATGCAGAGACTCACAACCAACCATTGGGATATGGGTAAGGAGTCTTATGGAAAAAAAATGGGATGAAAGAGAAAAGGACCTGGAGGAAACAGGAGAAGACCAACAGAGCCAACTAACCAGGACACAGGGGGACTTGCTGAGAGTGAAGCATCAACCAAGAACCATACACAAACTGGACCTAGACCCCCAACAAAGATGTAGCAGATGAGCAGTTTAGGTCTCAGATGGGTCATCTAGTAAGGGAAGACTGCATTGGACACAGACTCAGTTGCTAGCTTCTAGATTATATTTCCCTGGCAGGGTTGCCTTGTCAGGCCACAGGGAAGAAGACAAGCTCAATCCTGATACAACTTGATGAGCTAGAATGGATGGTAAATGGAGCTACTCTTTTCTGAGGGGGGTGGGACTGGCAGGGGAAGAGGGATGGGCTACAACAAAAATGAAAAGTGAATAAAAAATAAATAGTTTTTTTTTTTTTTAAATAGGGTGGTTTAGCCAGGTGGTAGTGATACTCACCTTTATTCCCAGCACTCAGGGAGACAGAGGCACATAGATCTCTCTGAATCTGAGTCTTGCCTGGTCTACAGAGTGAGTTCCAGGACAGTCAAAGCTACACAGAAAAACTCTGTCTCTAAAACAAAACAAAGCAAAACCAAAAAGATGGGTCATTTTGTAGGTGGAGCATTCATCTTGTTCTTTTTTTTTCTTAATTCACTTTACATCCTTGTTGTAGCCCCATCCCTCCTCACCTCTCAGTCCCACCTTTCCTCCCTCCTCCTCTCCTCTTTCTCAGAAAATAGGAGCCCTCCTTCCCATTCACCCCAGCTCATCAAAAAGCATCAGGACTTCTTCCCCTGTAGCCTGGCAAGGCAGACCTGCCAGGGGAATGTGATCAAAAAGTTTTTAAGAGAGTCAATGTCAGAAAGAGTCCCTGATTTCCCTACTGGAGGATTCACATAAAGCCTGTGGGGCCCATTGACTCCATTTCTGTAGGGGATCTAGGTCCTGGCCATGTATGGCCCTTAGTTGATGCTTCAGTCTCAGCAAGTCCCTCTGGGCCCTGGATAGTTGGCTCTGTTGGTCTTCTTGTGGAACTCCTGTCCCCTCCAGGTCCTTTTTTTCTCTTTCTTCACATATTTCCACAAGATTCCCTACACATCACCCAACATTTGGCTGTGCATCTGTTTTGAGGCATTGCTGGGACCACTCTGACAGGCTCCTGTATGCAAGCTTCAGAGAGTATTATTCATAGTATCAGCAGTTGTTGGTCTCTCATAGGGTGGGTCTATGGTTGAGCTAGATATTTTCCTCAATTTAATACCAGATACCCTAAATTTATTAGACAGAAAGTGAAGAGTCTCAAACTCATTGCACAGGAGACAACTTCTTGAACAGAACATCAACAACTCAGGTTCTAAGATCAACAATTAAGAAATGGTACCTTTTGAAACTGAAAAGCTTCTGTAGGACACTATCAATAGAACAAAATGACAGTCTACAGATTGGAAAAGATCTTCACCAACCCTATAGATGACAAAGGGCTAATATCCAAAATATGTACTGAACTCCAGAAATCAAACACCATAAACAAAGTAACCCAATTAAAAAATAGAGTACAGCACTAAACAGAGAATTCTCAACAGAGGAATCACAAATGACAGAGGAGCACTTAAAGCCATGTTCAACACCCTTAGTCATCAGGGAAATGCAAATAAAAATTACTCTGGGATTCTATCTCACACTAATCAGAACGGCTAAAATCAAAATGTCAAGTGATGGCACATGCCGGGGAAGGTGTGCTGAAAGGAGAGCCCTCCTTTATTGCTGACGGGTATGTAGACCTTGTGCTACTACTTTGGAAATCAATCTATTTTTTTTTGTTTTTTTTGTCATTGTTGTTTTTGTTTTTTCAGAAAACTGGGATTAGCTTTACCTCAAGACCTCTCCTAGGCATATACCCCAAAGACACTCCACCATACAAGAAGGACACTTGATCAAGTATGCTCATAACAACTTTATTCACAATAGCCAGAATCTAGAAACAACCCAGATGCCCCTCAACTGAAAAATGGATAAAGAAATGGTGGCACATGTACACAATGCAATACTACTCAGCTATTAAAAACAAAGAAATAGTGAAATTTAAAAGCCAATGGATGGAACTAGAAAAGATCATCCAGAAAGACACACATATACTTGCACATAAGTGAAATTTAGCCAAATAGTACAGGATAAGCGTACTATGAGGCACAGACTCAAAAAAGATAAGTAACACAGAGGATCCAAGGGAGGATGCATAAATCTCACTAGGAAAGGGAGACAGAGTAGACAGAGATAGTGGCTGAAGAGAGGGAACCAGGTAGGAGAGGAGTTCAGTGAGGTAAGACGATAGAGGACAGAGCTGGGAAGAACAAGGGTAAGAGGACTGTAGAGAAAAAAAGAAACTGGTGGGGGAGGTATATCTGTGTGACAAGCTGGAGGCCTAAGTCAAGGTAAGCTCCTGGAAGGATATGAGAGGCACTCAAGCAGAGACTCCTAGTAGCAGAAGGGATAAAGATTAAAGAGGACACTCTTCTAACTAGACTAGCTCCTAGCAGAGGAAGGGGAACACCAATACACCCATGAAAACTTCGACCCAAAATTTACCTGCCTGAAAGATTTGTGCAAAAATAAAGATACAGATTAAGGAAAAGCTCAACCATTGCCTTGGCCAACCAAAGATCCACACTATGGGAGAGCACCAACCCATGACACTATGAATGAAGCTCTGCTAAACATTCAGACAGGAGCGTGATAGAGTTGGTTTATTTATAATTTTCTTTACTTCCTCAGGTACGATAATCCTTAAGAAATAGAATTGATAGGTTAACAGAATATTTTATTTGTGTCTCACATTGAAGGAAAGCTAAGATGATATGAATGAAATTTATAATGCTTCTTAGAGGACAACAAATATATTGTACCTCCTCACAGCTTCTCTGGAATGTGAGCTCTCTGGACAACAAAATGAAAATCAAAGAATGCTTGTAGAGTTCTTTTGTCAGGAGTGGGATTGTGGGCTGAATTCAGTGCTATACCTCAATGCGATAGAGGGGCTTTACCTTGATTTTACACAAGTTCAATGACCTCCAAACAGCCACAGAAGGTTTTAAAGAAATTTGATACAGAAGAATTTTAAGAGGAGGGAATCTCAGCATGTCTTGCCAAGAAGCTACTTGGGATGCATATTCAGCACTGTGCATGGGGTTCTTTTACAATTAATGCATTCTTTAATGTATTGGGAAGATAAAATATAAGAGAAGAGGGAAGAAAGGAAAGATTGCCTAGAGGGAAGAAGAAAAAAAAATATGGGAAGATATAAAAGAAAATGTGTGTGGTTGTCTGTGTTTGCTGCTGCTACTTCTGTGTGTGTGTGTGTGTGTGTGTGTGTGTGTGTGTGTGTGTTTGTGTGTGTGTGCAGGTACAAGTATGACAGAAAGAGAGAGAGAAAGAAAGAGAGATGAGGGATCTCGCCTTCATTTTCTCTTATTTTGTAAGAATGTTGATTACCGTGGCAGTGATAGGAAATTGTCTGGTATTATGTATATACCCAAGAGAAACTAAATTGTCACAAGTGTTGTAATACACATAACCTTCATGCCAAAATGGTGGCAAATGTACTTAATTTGAAGAATATGTAAATGAAATTTGTATCGATATGTTGAAAATAATACATCAAGTTAACAAAGCAGGCATAAAATTAAATCTTTTATAGTTTTATTTTCTAATAATTTTGGAATACTGAAATCAATAAGATAGAACATAAGTAACTAAAATAGATTAAAAAGAATTACAGATACTACATATTGGAATTTATTTTGAATTGATGGAAAGTTCTATAATTAGATATCTAATGAGAGGAGAGACACGGTACATTAGTCTATGTCTCTCATATCACAGCCCCAATTTAACATATTACTGAGAAGATAAATCTTTGCATATGCCCTTCATAAATGACATATTGTTATGGCTGCTAATAAGGCATGGACACCCAGCCTGAGAATTGCTAATAACCTTTTTTAAATGTTATTCTTACTATATAATGCATTGGTACAATTGTTTAGAAACTATATTTAAGGCAAAAAAAGGAAACAATTCATGAGAATTAGCAGACGTCTGTCAGTTCTCTTTGAAATTCTCTGAGATTGCTGTGACTATTTTCTTAACTTTTGTATTTACAATATGGAAATGTTTTTTTTTATTTCCTCTGATGAATAGATGAAATGAGAGCCATACCCAAGCTAGGCTTATGCATGGCTTGGGCTGAGCCCAGAGTGTTTCCCTAGACCAACGCCTGGAAACTTCTAGCTTCCTACAATCTAATCATTTGTAAGCCCAGACCTTGAAGGCTTTAGCTTCCAGCCTGTGTCTGCTAACCTAGGCCTAGAATGTTTTTATCCTCCAAGAATTTCTGCTGAATATGATCACCTTTTTAGCTCTTTCTGAACTCTGGCTGGCTGGTTCAACTCAACTGTTCTGGCTCAAAACTCCTCTCCAAGATGACTGATTCAAACTGGCTTCTGAACATGTCTCACTGAATTTCTCTGTTTGGAAAAAACTGCCTGAACTTCACTGACTGCACAAACTGAACAGAACTGTATGAACTCATCTGCACTCAACTGAAGTCTCCTCTTTCACTCTGCACTGCTCTTAGGTAGCCTCTCCTACACTCATGAAAATTGGACATTTGACTCATTCTGTCAAATCTTTCTCTGATTCATCACTTTGTCTGTCCCTCTATTAGATGCCACTATTTGAGATTAAAGGTATACCTGCATTCAAGCCAGGTGAATTAAGGGGTATATTAAGTGGAAGTTTGTACTCAAGCCAGATCACACAGACCTAGGTCTTTGAATAAGACTCCTTGCCAGAGCAGCCCTATTGCTGAATTAAATTTAATTTACAACTATATACTTATTTGTCTTACTAGATAGGCTTATATTTCTAAATCGTGCTATTCGGTTGTGAATGTTTTTGAACCTTCTACAATTAAGTTTATCTATTTTCCTGTAACTCTCTTCAATTAGACTTATTATTTCAGAGAGATATTTTTACATTTGTGGTGATAAAGTTTACACTAAACCATTTTGGTGGCACACACCATTAGTTCCAGGGAGGCAGAGACAGGAGGATCTCCTACTTCAAGAGGAGCCTACAGAGTGATTTCAAGGAAAGCCAAGGTTACAAAGAAAAACCCATTCTCTAAAGGTAAAAATGTTGTTCTTTTTATAGGATATTATTTCAGAATACAGCATGTTGTCTTTTCTAGCTCCTACCATTTGCCTATAAATTTCATGATTTCCTTGTTTTTAATTACTGAATAATATTCCGTTGAGTAAATGTATCATGATTTCTGTCATCCATTCCTCCGTTGAGGGACATCTGGGTTGTTTCCAGATTCCAGCTATTATGAATAAAGCTACTACAAAAATGGTTAAAAAAAAAGAATTACTTCCATGTATGTGGACCTATCTGCATTGCCCCCGTGGCACGCCTGGGTTGGCTACCCAGAGGCTATTTAAGCTGTGGGCTGGCTTTCCCCGGGGTCCGAGGATTGTTCAATGTTCCTGAATAAACTGCATTGAAAAAAATAAAATAAAATAAAAGCTACTTGAGATAAAAAAAAAAAAAGAATTACAGATACTACATATTGGGATTTATTTTGAATTGATGGAAAGTTCTATAATTAGATATCATTAATGGAAGCATAACATGGTGATTAAAATAACAAACACTGAAATATTAATTTTGAAATAAATATATTGTTCTGTGAATACCCCAGTTTAAAGTACATATATAAAACTGTGTCCTGGTGGCACATGTATTTAATCCCACTCAGGAAGCAGAAACAGGCAAATCTTTATGAGTTCCACCCAGGCAGGTCCACATAGAAAGACACATCTCAAAAAATAAGAAAATACTTAGTGAGAAAATGTATCCAGTATCATACTGCAATCAGACAGTGAAGGTTTATAAACTGAGAGATCTAGGTGCATACACACCTGTAATGGTGTTGATCCTGGGGAAACTCATCCCAATCACCTGTCAGTCATGTAAACCAAAACATTGCTAAGATAGGCTGCTGCTCTGTGGCATATTTTCAAGATGGGACTCATAGCTAACTAACACTGAGGAGCAGAGAATTGTTCTGAGAAGTTTACAATGCTCTGCCCATCATTTTTTGTTTCTTGATACAGCTTCCTGAGGGTTTGACTCAGGAGGTCTGGGTAGATATAGAAATGTGTTTTTCTAGCCAGTCCCCAAGGATAACATTGATACTGAGTGTGATGTTATATAAATGAAAGATTATGCTCACGTATTATTCCATCCTCTGTTGTCAATGAGAGGCTACCAAGCTTACAGTGTAATGCTTGGTAGTTACTTCACTGTGTGTTATGCCACAAGCAGGGCTTAGAGATAACAGGTGAGCTTTAGATCACTCAACCTCATCCCCTCAACCTGCCTCATGGTTTTACTACTCAAACTCAACATTGAGAACTCAATGACCCCCAAGAGAGTTATAACATGATTCTTGACATGATCTGTCATTAGACTCAAAGTCTCATGAACAACATATTTTTGATGAAGATGCCTGTTCACCTTGAGTTATATTGAAAAAAAAACATATATATTACTTTCCTCATATATATATACATATGTATATACATATATACATGTACGTATATAAATACATATATATATATGAGAAAAATAATTTTTGCTATTTATTTTTTTATTAATTACACTTTATTTACATTGTATCCCCCCTGTAGTTCCCTCCCTTCTCCCCTCCCAATCCCTCCCTTCATATTCTTTCTCCACGCATGCCCCTCGCCAAGTCCAGTGGTAGTCTTCTTTTCCTTCCTTCTGATCCTAGTCTAATAGGTCTCATCAGGAGCTGCTGCATTCTCTTCCTCTGTGGCCTGGTAAGTCTGCTCCCCCCTCAGAGGGAGGTGATCAAAGAGCAGGCCAATCAGTTCCTGTCAGAAACAGTCCCTTTTCCCATTAATATGAAACCCACGTGGACACTGGACTGCCATGGGCTACAACTGTGCAGAGGTTCTGGGTTTTCTCCATGCATACTACTTTGTTGGAGTATCAGTCTCAGGGAAGGCCCCTGTGCTCAGATATTTTGGTTCTGTTGCTCTCCTTGTGGGGCTTCTGTCCTCTCAAGATCTTACTATTTGCCACTTCTTTCATAAGATTCCCTGCAATCTGCCCAAAGGTTGGCCATAAGTTTCAGCATCTGCTTTGATAGTCTGCAGGGCAGAGCCTTTCAGAGGCTCTCTGTGGCAGGCTCCTGAATTGTTTCATGTTTTCTTCTTCTTCTGATGTCCATCCTCTTTACATTTCAAGATGGAGATTGAGCATTTTAGTCAGGGTTCTCTCTCTTGCTTAGTTTCTTTAGATGTACAGATTTTAGTAGGTTTATCCTATGTTGTATGTCTATAGGAGTGAGTATATGCCACGTGTGTCTTTTTGCTTCTGAGACAACACACTCAGGATGATCCTTTCCAGGTCCCACCATTTACCAGCAAATTTCACGATTTCCTTATTTTTCATTGTTCAGTAATACTCCATTGTATAGATGTACCACATTTTCTGCATCCATTCTTCAGTTGAGGGGCATCTGGGGTGTTTCCAGCTTCTTGCTATTACAAATAAAGCTGCTAAAAACATGGTTGAGCAAATGTCCTTATTGTGTACTTGAGCCTCTTTTGGATATATGCCTAGGACTGGTATGGCTGCATCTTGGAAGCTAGGAAGCACTATTGCTAGTTGTCTGAGAAAGCACCATATTGATTTCCAGAATGGTTGTACAAGTTTACATTCCCACCAGCAGTGGAGGAGGGTTCCCCTTTCTCCACAACCTCTCCAGCATGTGTTGTCACTTGAGTTTTTCATCTTGGCCATTCTGATGGGTGTAACGTAAAATCTCAGGGTCGTTTTGATTTGCATTTCCCTAATGGCTAATGATGATGAGCATTTTTTTTAAGTGTTTCTCTGCCATTTTATATTCCTCTACAGAGAATTCTCTGTTTAGCTCTGTTCCCCATTTTTCATTGAATTACTTGGTTTGCTGCTTTTCAGCTTCTTTAGTTCTTTATATATACTGAATATTAGTCCTCTGTCAGATAGAGGGTTGGTGAAGATTCTTTCCCAATCTGTAGGCAGTCACTTTGTTTTGATGATGCTGTCCTTTGCTTTACAGAAGCTTTTCAGCCTCATGAGGTCCCATTTTGATTATTGCTCTTAGAGCCTGTGTTGTTGGTATTCTGTTCAGGAAGTTGTCTCCTGTGCCAACGAGTTCAAGGGTATTCCCCACTTTTTTTTTTCTAACCGATTTAATGTGTCTGGTTTTATGGTGAAGGTCTTTGATCCACTTGGACTTCAGTTTTGTGCAGGGTGATAACTATGGATCTATTTTCATTTTATTACATGTACACATCCAGTTGGACCAGCACCATTTGTTGAAGAGGCTGTCTTTTCTCCATTGTATGGTTTTGGCATCTTTTTCAAAGATCAGGTGTCCATAAGTGTGTGGGTTTATTTCTGGGTCCTCTGTTCGGTTCCATTGATCCACCGTTCTGTTTCTATGCCAATACCATGTAGTTTTTATAACTGTTGCTCTATAGTACAGCTTAAGATCAGGGATGGAGATACTTCCAGAAGATCTTTTATGGTAGAGGATTGTTTTAGCAATTCTAGGTTTCTTGTTATTCCATATGAAGTTGAAAATTTTTCTTTCCAGGTTTGTAAAGAATTGTGTTGGTAATTTGATGGGCATTGCATTGAATCTGTAGATTGCTTTTGGTAAGATGGCCATTTTTATTATGTTAATCCTGCCAAGCCATGAGCATGGGATATCTTTCCATCTTCTCATATCTTCTTCTAATTCTTTCTTCAGAGACTTGAAATTTTTTTCATACAAGACTTTGACTTGCTTGGTTAGGGTTACACCAAGGTACTTTATGTCATTTGTGGCTATTGTGAAGGGTGTTGTTTCCCTAATTTTTCTCTCAGCCCTTTTGTCTTTTGTATACAGAAGGGCTACTGATTTTCTTTGAGTTAATTTTGTATTCGGCCACTTTGTTGAAGGTGTTTATCAGCTGTAGGAATTCCCTGATAGAGTTTTTTGGGGTCACTCACGTATACTATCATATCATCTGAAAATAGCGATAATTTGACTTCTTCTTTTTCAATTTGTATCCCCTTGATCTGTCTTCAACTTTCTTATTGCTCTAGCAAGGACTTCCAGAACTATGTTGTAGAGATATGGAGAAAGTGGGCAGCTTTGTCTTGTCCCTGATTTCAGTGGGATTGCTTTAAGTTTCTCTCCATTCAGTTTGATATTGGCTGTAGGCTTGCTGTATATCACCTTTACTATGTTTAGATATATGCCTTGTATATCTTATCTCTCCAATACTTTAAACATGAATGGATGTTGGATATTGTCAAATGTTTTTCAGCATCCAGGGATATTATCATGTGGTTTTTTTTCTTTCAATTTGTAAATATGGTGGATCACATTGATGGATTTCCATATATTGAACCACCCCTGCATACCTGGGATAAAGCCTACTTGGTCATAGTGGATGATATATTTGATGTGTTCTTGTATTCAGTTTGTAAGTATTTTGTTAAGTATTTTTGCATCAATGTTCATAAGTGAGATTGGCCTGAAAATCTCTTTCTTTGTTGGGTCTTTATGTGGTTTAGGTACCAAGGTGCCTGTGGGCTTCATAGACTGAGTTTGGTAATGTTCCTTCTGTTTTTATTTTGTGGAATTGTTTGAAGAGAAATGGAGTTAGCTCTTCTTTGAAGATCTGGTAGAATTCTGCAATGAAACCATCTGGTCCTGGGTTTTGGTTTTTTTTTTTGGATGGGAGACTTTTAATTACAGCTTCTATTTCCTTGGGGGATATAGGACTATTTAATTGATTTACCTGGTCCTGATTCAGCTTTGGTAAATCAAATCGATCAAGAAAATTGTCCATTTCTTTTAGGTTTTCAAATTTTGTGGCATATAGACTTTTGAAGTAAGTCCTAATGATTGTTGGATTTTCTCAGTATCTGTAGTTATGTCCCCCTTTTCATTTCTGATTTTGTTGATTTGGATGGTGTCTCTCTGCCTTTTAGTTAGCTTGCCTAAAGGTTTGTCTATCTTGATGATTTTCTCAAAAAACAGCTTTTGGTTTCATTGATTCTTTGAATTGTTTTATTTGTTTCTAATTGATTGATTTCAGCCCTGAGTTTGATTACTTTCAGCCATCTACTCCTTTTTGGTGTGTCTGCTTCTTCTTTTTTTAGGGTTTTTAGGCGAGACATTAAGTTGCTTGAATGAGCTGTCTCTAAATTTTTCTTGAAAGCACTTAGTGCTATGAACTTTCCTCTTAGCACTGCTTTCACTGTGGCCCACAAGTTTGGGTATGTTATGTCTTCATTTTCATTGAGTTCTAGGAAGACTTTAATTTCTTTCTTTATTTTTTCCTAAACCCAGCTATCATTTAGTAGCAACTTTTTCAGTTTCCATGTGTGCATAGGCTTTTTGCTGTTTCTGCTGTTGTTGAGATCCAGCTTTATTCCATGGTGATCAGACAGGATACAGGGGATTATTTCAATCTTCTTGTATCTGTTGAGGCTCACTTTGTGACCATCTATATGGTCTATTTTGGAGAAGGTTCCATGAGATGCTGAGAAGAAGGTAAATTATTTTGTGTTTGGGTGTAAGGTTCTGTAAATGTCTGTCAGGTCCATTTGATTTATGACCTCTGTTAGAGACATTGTTTCTTTGTTTAGTTTCTGTTTTGTGACCTGTCCTTTGTTGAGAGTTGGGTGTTGAATTCTCTCACTATTAATATGTGGGGATCTATGTGTGGTTTAAGTTTTATCAATGTCTCTTTTACAAATGTTGATGCCCTTGTATTTGGGGGATAGATGTTCAGGATTGTAGTGTCTTCTTGTTAGAGTTTTCCCTCGAAGAGTGTAAGTGTCCTTCCCCACCTCTTTTTATTAATTTTGATTGAAAGTCTATTTTATCAGATATTAGAATGGCTACTCCTGCTTGCTTCTTGTGTTCATTTGCTTGGAAAGCCATCTTCCAACCCTTTACCCTCAGGTAATGTCTATCTTTGTGACTTAGGTGTGTTTCTTATATGCAATGGATTGTTGGGTTTTGTTTTCACATCCATTCTGTTAGTCTGTGTCTTTTTATTGGAGAATTGAGTCCATTGATGTTGAGAGAGATTAATGACTAGTGGCTGTTAGATCCTTTGATTTTGATGTTGGCTGTGGTCATACAGTTGTGTGCTTGGTTGCTTTTTGTTTTACTATAGTGAGATTAATTATTTCCTGTGTTTTCTTGAAAGTAGCTAGTTTTCTTCGGTTGTATTTTCCCTTCTAGTGTCATATGTAATGCTGGATTTGTGTGTAGGTATTTTTGAAATTTATTTTTGTCATTGAATATCTTGTTTTCTCCATCTATGAGGACTGAGAGTTTTGCTGGGTATAGTAACCTAGGCTGACATCTGTGTTCTCTTAGGGTCTGCATGATATCTGTCCAGGCCCTTCTGGCTTTCATAGTCTCTGTTGAGAAGTCAGGTGTGATTCTAATGGGTTTGCCACTATATGTTACTTGTCCTTTTTCCCTTGCAGTTTTTAATATCTTTTCTTTGTTCTGTATACTTACTTTTTTGATTATTATGTGGCAGGAGGATTTTCTTTTCTGGTCTAATTTATTGGGTGTTCTGTAGACCTCTTGTATTCTTATTGGCCTCTCCTTTAAGTTGGAGAAATTTTCTTCAATGATTTTGTTGAAGATATTTTCTGGTCCTTGGAGCAGGGAATCTTCTTTTTCCTCTACACCTATTATTCTTAGGTTTTCTCTTTTTATGTTGTCTTGAAATTCTTGGAGGGTCTAGGTCAGGAATTTTTTAGATTCAACATTTTCTTTAACAGATACATATATTTCTTCCATTGTATCTTCCACACCTGAGATTCTTTTATCTCTTTTAGTCTATTGGTTATGCTAACCTCTGTGGTTCCTGTTTTCTTCCCCCAGTTCTTTCTTTCCACAATTTTCCTCCATTTGTGTTTTCTTTAATTTTTCCAATTCAATGTTCAGTTCTTGAACCATTTTGTTGATTTCCTTCACCTGTCTGACTGTATTTTCCTGTTTTTCTATCAATTCCTTCAGCTGTTGTTTGAACAATCCTCTGTTTCTTTTATTTCATTTAGTGATTTAAGCATTTCCTCTCTATAGTCCACTAACTGTTTGGCTGCAACTTCCTCTATTTCTTTATGGAAGGCCATAAACTGTTTGTTTTTATCTTCCTCTATTTCTTTACGCCTTTTATTTGTTTCCTCTGTTATCTTCTTTGTCATCATAGATACTAGGCCCTCTTCTTGCATTTCAATTATGATTGGGTATCTAGGGCTACTTGTCCCTGGATAACTGGGTTCTCGAGATGCCATATTTTTCTGGCTTTTATTTTTTTTTATTTTTTTTAACTTTTATTAAATGCACTTTATTCATTTTGTATCCCCCATAAGCTGCTCACTCCTCCCCTCCTGATCTCACCCTTCCTCCCCTTTCTGCATGCATGCCACTCCCCAAGTCCACTGATAGGGGAGGTCATCCTCTCCTTTCTGAACTTAGTCTATCAGTTCTCATCAGAAGTGGCTGCATTGTCATCTTCTGTGGCCTGATAAGGCTGCTCCCCCCTCAGAAGGAGGTAACCAAAGAGCAGGCCAATCAGATTAAGTCAGAGGCAGTCCCTCTTCCCATTACTATGTAACCACCTTGGACACTAAACTGCAATGGTCTACATCTGTGAAGGGGTTCTAGGTTATCTCCATAAATAGTACTTATTTGGAGTATGAGTCTCTGGGAAGTTCCCTGTGTTCAAATTTTCTTATTCTGTTGCTCTCCTGGTAGAGTTCCTGTCCTCTCCAGCTCTTGCTATTTCCCACTTCTTACATAAAATTCCATTCACTCTGCCCTACAGTTGGCCATCAGGCTCAGCATCTGCTTTGATAGTCTGCAGGGCAGAGGCTTTCAGAGGCTCTCTGTAGTAGGTTCCTAGGTTGTTTCTTGTTTTCTTCTTATTCTGATGTCCATCCACTTTGCCTTTCAGGATGGGGATTGAGCATTTTAGTTAGGGTCCTCTCTTTTGCTTAGTTTGTTTAGATGTACAGATTTTAGCGGGTTTATTCTATGTTGTATGTTTATATCAGTGAGTATATACTGTGTGGGGTTTTGTTTGTTGTTTGTTTGTTTTTGCTTCTGGGACAACAGAATGATGATCCTTTCCATGTCCCACCATTTACCTGCAAATTTCATGATTTCTTTATTTTTCATTGTTCAGTAATACTCCATTGTATAGATGTACCACAATTTCTGCATCCATTCTTCAGTTGAGGGGCATCTGGGCTGTTTCCAGCTTCTGGCTATTATAAATAAAGCTGCTACAAACATGGTTGAGCAAATGTCCTTTTTGTGTACTTGAGCCTCTTTTGGATATATGCCTAGGACTGGTATGGCTGGATCTTGAGGAAGTGCTATTCCTAGTTGTCTGAGAAAGCACCAGATTGATTTCCAGAGTGGTTGTACAAGTTTACATTCCCACCTGCAATGGAGGAGGGTTCCCCTTTCTCCACAACCTCTCCAGCATGTGTTGTCACTTGAGCTTTTCATCTTGGCCATTCTGATGGGTATAAGGTGAAATCTCAAGGTAGTTTTGATTTGCATTTCTCTAATGGCTAATGATGTTGAGCATTTTTTTAAGTGTTTCTCTGCCATTCGATATTCCTCTACAGAGAGTTGTCTGTTTAGCTCTGTTCCCCATTTTTTCATTGGATTACTTGGTTTGCTGCTTTTCAGCTTCTTTAGTTCTTTATATATACTGGATATGAGTCCTCTGTCAGATAAAGGGTTGGTGAAGATTCTTTCCCAATCTGTAGGCCGTTGCTTTGTTTTGATGATAGTACCCTTTGCTTTATAGAAGCTTTTCGGTTTCATGAGGTCCCATTTATTGATTGTTGTTCTTAGAGGCTGTGCTGTTGGTGTTTTGTTCAGGAAGTTCTCTCCTGTACCAATGAGTTCTAGGATATTCCCCACTCTTTTCTAGCCGATTTAATGTGTCTGGTTTTATGGTCCACTTGGACTTCAGTTTTGTGCAGGGTGATAAGTATGGATCTATTTTCATTTTCCTACATGTAGACATCCAGTTGGACCAGCACCATTTGTTGAAGAAGCTATCTTTTTTCCATTGTATGGTTTTGGCAACTTTGTCAAAAATCAGTTGTTCATAAGTGTGTGGTTTTATTTTTGGGTCTTCTGTTCAGTTCCATTGAGCCACTATTCTGTTTCTATGGCAGTACCATTCAGTTTTTATAACTGTTGCTCTATAGTATAGCTTGAGATCAGGGGTGGAGATACCTCCAGAAGGTCTTTTATGGTAGAGGATTATTTTAGTAATTCTGGGTTTCTTGTTATTCCATATAAAGTTGAGAATTTTTCTTTCCAGGTTTGTAAAGAATTGTGTTGGCAATTTGATTGAAATTTCATTAAATCTGTAGATTGCTTTTGGTAAGGTGGCCATTTTTATTATGTTAATCCTGCCAAGCCATGAGCATGGGATATCTTTCCATCTTCTCATATCTTCTTCTAATTCTTTCTTCAGAGACTTGAAATTTTTTTCATACAAGTCTTTGACTTGCTTGGTTAGGGTTACACCAAGGTACTTTAGGTCATTTGTGGCCATTGTGAAGGGTGTTGTTTCCCTAATTTCTTTCTTAGGCCTTTTCTTTTGTATACAAGAGGGCTACTGATTTTTTTTTTGAGTTAATTTTGTATCCAGCCACTTTGCTGAAGGTGTTTATCAGCTTTAGAACTTCCTTGGCAGAGTTTTGGGGGTCACTCACGTCTACTATAATATCATCTGCAAATAGTGATAATTTGACTTCTTCTTTTCCAATCTGTAACCCCTTGATCTCCTTCAACTGTCTTATTGCTCTAGCCTGGACTTCCAGAACTATGTTGAAGAGATATGGAGAAAGTGCACAGCCTTGTCTTGTCCCTGATTTCAGTGGGATTGCTTTAAGTTTCTCTCCATTCAGTTTGATGTTGGCTATAGGCTTGCTGTATATCACCTTTACTATGTTCAGGTGTGTGCCTTGTATCCCTGATTTCTCCAATACTTTAAACATGAATGGATGTTGGATTTTGTCAAATGCTTTTTAGGATCTAGGGAGATTATCATGTGGTTTTTTTCTTTCAGTTTGTTAATATGGTGGATCACATTGATTCCCCCCTGCATACCTGGGATGAAGCCTACTTGGTCATAGTGGATAATATCTTTCATGTGTTCTTGTATTCGGTTTGCAAATATTTTGTTAAGTATTTTTGCATCAATGTTCATAAGAGAGATTGGCCTGAAATTCTCTTTCTTTGTTGAGTCTTTGTGAGGTTTAGGTACCACGGTGACTGTGGCTTCATAGTGCTCTGGCCTTTATTGATTGAACTTTTTCAGTGGCCTCTACTCATTGGGTTATCTTAAGGTTTTTGAAGTTGGTTTGTGGTTTTTCCTGGAATCCTGTGGTGGAGAGAATCCCTTTGGCAGGAAGATGGTTTTTCCTTAAGGAAGCCTTCTCTCCTTTTTGGGTTTAGTCACTGGATGGCTGGTGTTTATCAGGAGTTGCCGCTGCTCACCTCAGGCGTAGAGACCTGAATGGTAACTGTGGTCCTTATTGGTCGAGCGGGCTCTCCTCTCACCAGGAGAAGTCCTGAAGACAGCTGCCCTGTTTCTTGCTGTGAATTTAGTGATCTGCTGCTGTAACCTGTGTGTCCCGTGGTTTGGTTGGTTTTGTTAGGGATAACTGGTTGCCCCATGGAGCAGTATCTGGGGGTTAATCTCTGGGACCCCGGCCTTTTGTAGGTCTGAGTTTGGGGCTCTGTGCCCCAGTACCCAAGCAGTAATCTGTGGTGGGTGAGTACTGCTCTCCTGGTGCACAGCAAGACCCTGGTTTGTGCCCATCTGTGGGACCTTTTCTGGGGATATACTGGGTGGTCTAAGTCTGTCCCCTTTGGTTAATTCCCTGTGAGGATTTCTCCAGATAGTGACTCCAAGTCGCTGGTGTCCTTGGGCACACAGTTCTGTCTGTAAGGAATAGTTGGCACAAAGCAGGTCTCTGGGTTGGCAGCACGAGCGCCTGCCTGCTAGTCTGAGGGAGCTGAGTGCCCAACTACTCTCTGTGCTTCCAGTTTGGGGCCAAATCAGAGATGGCGGCTTGTACCCATCTGTGAGAGCCAGTCTGTGATGGCGGCCAGACTTTCCCCAGGTAAAGCCTGGGTAGCCTAAGTCAGTACTGTTTCCTTCCATCCTATGGGAGCCTCTCTCGACAGGAACTCCCAGACTGTGTTGCACTAGGGCGTGCACCTCTGTCTGTTCAAGAGAGCTCGGTGCACAGCCCTTCTCTTTGCTGGTAATGGCGCTGGCACTTGGAGCCCAGTTCAGTGATGGGGCTTGTACCCACCGGTCTGTGAGAGACTTTCCCTGGGTAAAGCCTGGGTATCCCGAGTCAGTACTGTTTCCTTCCTTCCTATGGGGGCCTCTCCCGACAGGAACTTCCGAACTGTGTTGCACTAGGGTGCATAGCTCTGTCTGTGCCTGAGAGCTGGTGCGCAGCCCCTGTCTGTGCTGGCAGTGGGAGGCCAGTTCAGTGATGGCAGCACATACCCACTGGTCTGCAAGACTTTTTCCAGGGAAAGACTGGGTGACCCGTGGCCAGTCCCGCTACTTTCCTTCCCTGTGGCTTTTTCTCATGACTGGGACTCTCAGTCTCTGATGTTTTTGTGCCCACCGTTCAGCCTGGGAAGGTCATCGGGACACGCAGATGTGTGGCTCTGCTCTGGTGATCTAGTGCCTGTGTGACCCGAGATCTCTTCCGGGTTCTGGCTGGGTGGCCTGAGCATGGACCTGACTGATTCCCACTCCATGGGGGTTTCCTCTCACCTGGGAAACACTATCGCTGTTGTTTTAGGGCCCAGAGTTCAGTCTCTTGGTCGCTGTATGGAAAATGTCCTGCTCCTCAAAGGCAGTGTTTTCCAGGTGTCGCCATCTTGGCCTCCCCTTGTTTATTTCTTTGTCCTTGGAAATCTCAACATATGAGGTATTTATGGGAGATACAAATATTTTCTTAATAATTCTAATAACTTACAGAAAACAAGTCTATAATTGATCTAACATAGAGTGTCAGAGGCTTCATTAGTGATATTAAATATTTCAATTATGTTTATTGGTAAATCTGTAGAATATTTATAATGTAAAGCAAGGATATTATTTTTTAATTTGCTTCTTTTTTAATTTTATTTCTCTTATTAGTTACATTTTGTTAACTCTATATCCCAGCTGTATCCCTCTTCCTCATTCCCTCCCCAATCCCACCCTCCATCCCTCCCTCATCTCCTCCCTGCCCCTTTCCAAGTCCACTGATAGGGGAGGACCTCCTCCCCTTTCATATGACTCCCTTTTGTCAGGTATTTTCAGGACTGGCTGCAAAGTCCTCCTCTGTGGCCTAACAGGACTGCTCCTCCCTTGGGAGGTGGGGAGGTCAAAGAGCCAGTCACTGAGTTCCTGTTAGAAATAGTCCTTGTTCCCCTTACTATGGGAAACCAATTGATTACTGAACTATCACGGGTCACATCAGAGCGGAGGTTCTAGGTTTTATCCTCTCATGGTCTTTGGTTGAGTGTCCATCTCAGAAAAGACCCTGTGCCCAGATATGTTTGGTCCTTGTGGAGCTCTTATCCTTTCCACATCAAACTCCCCTTCTTTCATATGATTCCCTGCACTCTGCTGAAGGTTTGGTTATGAGTCTTAGTATCTACGTTGGAGCACTGCTAGGTAGAGTCTTTCAGATGCCTTCTGCGGTAGACTCCTGTCATATGTTCAATGCATATCCCATTTGTCTTTCTAAATGAGGATTGATCATCTTACCCTGTGCCCGCTTTCTTGATTATTTTCTTTAGGTATATAGATTTCATTATGTTTATCATATCTTTTAGGTCTATATAAATGAGTATATTCCATGTTTGTCTTTCTCCTTCTGAGATACTTCACTCAGAATGATCTTTTCTAGATCCCACCATTTGCCTGTAAATTTCATGATTTCCTCTCTTTTGATTACTGAGTACTATTCCATTGTGCAAAAATACCACAATTTCTGTATCCATTCCTCCGTTGATGGACATCTGGGTTGTTTCCAGGTTCTGGTTATTACAAATAAAGCTGCTACACACATGGTTGAGCAAATGTCCTTTTTGTGTACTTGAGCACAAAAAGGTCTAGCTGGGTCTTGAAAAGAAGCACTATTCCTAATTGTCTGAGAAAGTTCCAGATAGACTTCCAAGGTAGTTATACCAGTTTACATTCCCACCAGCAATGGAGGAGGGATCCCCTTTCTCCACAACCTCTCCAGCATGTGTTGTCACTTGAGTTTTTTATCTTGGCCATTCTGATGGGTGTAAGGTGAAATCTCAGGGTCCTTTTGATTTGCATTTTCCTAATGGCTAATGAGGTTGAGCATTTCTTTAAGTGTTTCTCTGCCATTCGAAATTCCTCTACAAACAGTTCTCTGTTTAGCTCTGTTCCCCATTTTTTAAGTGGATTACTTGGTTTGTTGCTTTTCAGCTTCTTTTGTTCATTATATAGACTGCATATTAGTCCTCTGTCAGATAAAGGGTTAGTGAATATTCTTTCCCAATTTGTAGGCAGTTGCTTTGTTTTGATGATGGTGTCCTTTGCTTAATAGAAGCTTTTCAGTTTCATGAGGTCCCATTTATTGATTGTTGCTCTTAGAGCCTGTGCTGTTGGAGTTCTGTTCAGGAAGTTGTCTCCTGTGCCAATGAGTTCTAGGCTGTTCCCCACTTTTTCTTCTAACAGATTTAGCTTATCTGGATTTATGTTGAGGTCTTTGATCCACTGAGACTTTAGTTTTGTGCAGGGTGATAAGTATGGATCTATTTTCATTTTTCTACATGTAGACATCCAGTTAGACCAGCACCATCTGTTGAAGATGCTATCTTTTTTCCATTGAATGGTTTTGGCTGTTTTGTCAAAAATCGAGTATTCATAGGTGTGTGGGTTTATTTCTGGGTCTTCTATTCCATTCCATTGATTCTCCTTTCTGTTTCTATGCCAATACCATGCAGTTTTTATTATTATTGCTCTATAGTACAGCTTGAGATCAGGGATGGTGATACCTCCAGATGATCTGTTGTTGTACAGGATTGTTTTGGAGATTCTGGTGTTTTTGTTTCTCCATATGAAACTGAGAATCTTTTTTTCAAGGTCTGTAAGAAGTGAGTTGGTATTTTGATGGGAATTACATTAAATCTGTAGATTGCTTTTGGCAGGATAGCAATTTTCACAATGTTAATCCTACCAATCCATGAGCACAGGAGATCTTTCCATCTTCTGAGAACTTCTTCAATTTCTTTCTTCACAGACTTGAAGTTTTTCTCAAACAGGTCTTTCACTTGTTTGGTTAGTGTCACCCCAAGGTACTTTATGTGGTTAGTGGCTATTGTGAAGGGTATTGTTTCTTTCTCAGCCCTTTTGTCTTTGTTATACAGGAGGACTTTTGATCCTTTTTTTTTTTAGTTGATTTTGTATCCAGCCACTTTGCTGAAGGTGTTTATCAGCTAAAGGAGTTCTCTGGTTGAATTTTTGGGGTCGCTCATATAAACTATCATATTGTCTGCGAATAGTGACACTTTGACCTCTTTCTTTCTGATTTGTATCCCCTTGATCTCCTTTAGTTGTCTTATTGTTCTGGCTAGGTATTCAAGTATTATGTTGAAGAGATATGGAGAGAGAATGGGCAGCCTTGTCTTGTCCCTGCTTTCAGTGGGATTGATTTAAGTTTCTCTCCATTGAGTTTGATGTTGGCTGTAGGCCTGCTGTATATTGCCTTTACTATGTTTAAGTATGTGCCTTATATCCCTGATCTCTCCAAGACTTTAAACCTGAATGGGTGTTGGACTTTGTCAAGTGCTTTTTCGGCATCTAAGAAGACGATCATGTGGTTTTTCTCCTTCAGTTTGTTTATGTGGTGGATTACATTGATGGATTTCCATATGTTGAACCACCCTTGCATGCCTGGGATGAAGCCTACTTGGTCATGGTGGATGATACCTTTGAGAATCCAAGTTGGTTCTTGGATTCGGTTTGCAAGTATTTTATTGAGTATTTTTGCGTCAATGTTCATAAGAGAAATGGGTCTGAAGTTCTCTTTTTTGTTGGGTCTTTGTGTGGTTTAGGTATCAAGGTGACTACTGCTCCATAGAATGAGTTTGGTAATGTCCCTTCTGTTTCTATTTTGTGGAATAGTTTGAGGAGAATTGGTATTAGCACTTCTTTGAAGGTCTGGTAGAATTCTGCGCTGAAACCATCTGGCCCAGGGCTTTTTTGGAGGGGAGACTGTTAATGACTGCTTCAATTTCCTTGGGGGATATAGGGCTATTCAGTCTTTTTACCTGATCTTGACTTAATGTTGGTAGATGGAATCTATCAAGAAAATTGTCCCTTTCATTTAGATTTTCAAATTTTGTGGCATATAGGCTTTTATAATATGACCTAATGATTGTTTGGATTTCCTCAGTGTCTGTAGTTATGTCACCCTTCTCATTTCTGATTTTGCTGATTTGAATAGATTCTCTGCTTTTTAGTTAGCTTGGCTAAGGGTTTGTCTATCTTGTTGATTTTCTCAAAGAAACAGCATTTTGTTTCATTGATTCTTTGAATAGTTTTATTTGTTTCTATTTGATTGATTTCAGCCCTGAGTTTGTTTATTTCCAGCCTTCTGCTCCTCTTGGGTGTATCTGCTTCTTTTTTTTCTAGGGTTTTCAGTTGGGCCATTATGTTACTTGTATGTGACATTTCAAATTTCTTCTTGAAGGTACTTATTGCTATAATTTTTTTTTCTGAGCACTGCTTTCATTGTGTCCCATTAATTTGAGTATGTGTGCCTTCATTTTCATTGAATTCTAGGAAGTCTTTAATTTCTTTCTTTATTTCTTCCTTAACGCAGTTGTCATTGAGTAGCAAGTTGTTCAGTCTCCATGTGTGTGTAGGTTTTTTGTTATTTCTGTTTTGTTGATGTCCAGGTTTCGTTCATGGTAGTCTGATATAATACAAGGGATTATCTCAATCTTTTTGTATCTGTTGAGGCTTGCTTTGTGACCAACTATATGGTCTATTTTGGAGAAGGTTCCATGCAGTGCTGAAAAAAAGGTATATTCTTTTGAGTTTAGGTGAAAAGATCTGTAGATGTCTATTAGGTCCATTCGATTTAGGCACTCTGTAAGTGCTTTTATTTCCCTATTTGGTTTCTGTCTAGTTGATCTGTCCCTTGGTGGGAGTGGGGTGTTGAAGTCTCCCACTATTAGGGTATTGGGATCAATGTGTGATTTAAGCTTTAATGTTTCATTTATGAATGTAGGTGCTCTTGTATTTGGGGCATAGATGTTCAGAATTGTGATGTCTTCTTGGTGAATTCTTCCTTTGATGAAAATGTAGTGCCCCTCTATGTCTTTTTTGACTTGTTTTGCTTGAAAAACTATTTTATTAAATATTAAGATAGCCACTCACTCCTGCTTGTTTTTTAGGTCCATTTGCTTGAAAAACTGTTTTCCAGCCTTTTACTCTGAGGTAGTGTTTATCTTTGTTGAGTAGGTGTGTTTCCTGGATGCAGCAGAATGTTGGATCCTGTTTCTGCACCCATTCTGTTAGTCTGTGTCTTTTTATTGGAGAATTGAGTCCATTGATGTTGATAGATAATAATAGATAACCACTGAATGTTATTTCCTATTATTGTAGAGTTGGTGATGTTACTGTGAATCATTGCTTGTTTGCTTTTGCTTTTTGTTGGAAATTATCTTTAACCTATGTTTTCTTGGGTGTAATTGTTTTCATTGGATTGGAATTTTCCTTCTAGTATCTTCTGTAGGGCTGGGTTGCTGTTCATATATTGCTTAAATTTAGTTTTGTCGTGGAATATTTTGTTTTCTCCATCTATGTTGATTGAAAATTTGCTGGGTATAGTAGTCTAGCTTGGTATCTGTGGTCCCTTAGAGCCTGCATGATATCTCCCCGGCCCTTCTGGCTTTCATAGTTTCTGATAAGAAGTCTGGTGTGATTCTGATAGGTCTGCCTTTATATGTTACTTGGCCTTTTTCCCTTGGTGCTTTTAGTATATTTTCTTTGCTCTGTAGATTAAGTGTTTTGACTATGATGTGGTGTGAGGAGTTTCTTCTCTGGTCTAGTCTATTTGGTGTTCTGTAGGCCTCTTGTATGTTTATGGACATCTCTTTCTTTAGGTTGGGAAATTTTTCTTCTATGATTTTCTTGAAGATATTTTCTGGACCTTGGAGCCTAGAATCCTCTTCTTCTTCAATTCCTATTATTCTTAGATTTTGCCTTTTCATGGTGTCCTTGATTTCTTGGATGGTTTATGTTTGGGATTTTTCTGATTTTACTTTTGCTTTGAGAGAAATATCAATTTCTGTGAGTGTATCTTCAGCACCCGAGATTCTCTCTTCCATCTCTTGTATTCTATTAGTGATGCTTAGCTTTGTGGATTACAGCTGTCCACTGCAGTAAGGGTCCTGGAGCATTGTCTCTGCTGTCTTAATTCCGTGGCAGTGAGCTTTGTGCTTAACTGCCTGGTGCTGTGTGCAGGTTTCCCCACTGGAGGCCCGGACAAGGGAAGCGCCCTATTTCCTTCCCAGAGAAGTCTGCACCCAATCTAAATCTACAAGCACTCCATGCTTCTGTGGTGCCGCTCTCCTTTAGAAAGCCAAAAAGTCCAAATTCTAGCTTCGATTGACTCTCCACTCACCAATTCTGGAGATTCATGTCCTCTGCCTCTCCAAAACAGTGCGCTCTGTTGGCTGCCATCTTGGAGCCCTCAGTCCTGGGCTTTTTTTGGATGGGAGACTTTGGATGATGGCTTCTATTTTCTTGGGGATATAGAACTATTTAATTGATTTACCTGGTCGTGATTCAGCTTTGGTAAGTGGAATCAATCAAGAAAATTGTCCATTTTATTTAGATTTTCAAATTTTGTGGCATATAGACTTTTTGAAGTAAGTCCTAATGATTGTTTGGATTTCCTCAATGTCTGTAGTTATATCCCCCTTTTCGTTTCTGAGTTTGTTGATTTGGATGGTGTCTCTCTGCCTTTTAGTTAGCTTGGCTAAAGGTTTGTCTGTCTTGTTGATCTCAAAGAACAAGCTCTTGGTTTCATTGATTCTTTGAATTGTTTCATTTGTTTCTAATTGATTGATTTCAGCCCTGAGTTTGATTATTTCCAGCCATCTACTCCTTTTTGGTGTGTCTGCTTCTTCTTTTTCTAGGGTTTTTAAGTGAGCCATTAAGTTGCTTGAATGAGCTGTCTCTAATTTCCTCTTGAAGGCACTTAGTGCTATCAACTTTCCTCTTAGCACTGCTTTCATTGTGTCCCACAGGTTTGGGTATGTTGTGTCTTCGTTTTCATTGAGTTCTAGGAAGAATTTAATTTCTTTTTTATTTTTTCCCTGACCCAGCTCTTGTTGAGTAGCAAGTTGTTCAGTTTCCATGTGTGTGTAGGCTTTTTTTTTAGATTTTTGTTGTTGTTGTTGAGATCCAGCTTTAGTCCATGGTGGTGAGATAGGGTACATGGGATTATTTCAATCTTCTTGTATCTGTTGAGGCTTGCTTTGTGACCAACTATATGGTCTGTTTTGGAGAAGGTTCCATGAGGTACTGAGAAGAAGGTAACTTCTTTTGTGTTTGGGTCAAAGGTTCTATAGATGTCTGTTAGGTCCATTTATTCATGACTTCTTTTAGAGTCATTGTTTCTTTGTTTAATTTCTGGTTTGTTGACCTGTCTTTTGTTGAGAGTGGGGTGTTGAAGTCTCCCACTATTAATGTGTGGGAATCTATGTGTGGTTTCAGTTTTATTAATGTTTCTTTTACAAATGTGGTTGCTCTTGTATTTGGGCATAGATGTCTTCTTGGTGGAGCTTTCTTTTAATGAGTATGAAATGACCTTCCCCATCTCTTTTGATTAATTTTGGTTGAAAAATCTATTTTATTAGATATTAGAATGGCTACTCCTGCTTGCTTTTTGGGTCCATTTGCTTAGAAAACAGTCTTCCAGCCCTTTACTTTCAGGTAATGTCTATCTTTGTGACTTAGGTGTGTTTTTTGTATGCAGCAGGTTGTTGGGTCTTGTTTCCATATCCATTCTGTTAGTTTGTGTCTTTTTATTGGAGAGTTGAGTCCATTGATGGCAAGGGAGATTAATGACCAGTTGCCATTAGATACTTTGATTTTGCTATTGGCTATGGTAGTGTGTTTGTGTGCTTGGCTACTTTTGGTTTTGCTGTAATGAGGTTATTTGTTTCCTGTGTTTTCCTGAATGTAGTTAGTTTTCCTGGGTTCTATTTTTCCTTCTAGTATCTTCTGTAATGCTGGATTTGTGGGTAGGTATTGTTTGAATTTCTTTTTTGTCATTGAATATCTTGTTTTCTCCATCTACAATGACTGAGAATTTTGCTGGATATATTAACCTGGGCTGACATCTGTGTTCTCTTAGGGTCTGCATTATATCAGTCCAGGCCCTTCTTGCTTTCATAGTCTCTGTTGAGAAGTCAGGTGTGATTCTGATGAGTTTGCCAATATATGTTACTTGGCCCTTTACTCTCGCAGGTTTTAAGATTTTGTTGTTGTTGTTGTTGTGCATACTTGCTGTTTTAAGTATTATGTGGTGGGAGTATTTTCTTTTCTGGTCTAATTTATTAGGTGTTCTGTAGGCCTCTTGTATTCTTGTAGGCCTCTTCTTTAAGTTGGGGAAATTTTCTTCTATGATTTTGTTGAAGATATTTTCTGGGCCTTGGAGGAGGGAATCTTCTTTTTCCTCTATTCCTATTATTTTTAGGTTTTGTCTTTTCATATTATCTTGGATTTCTTGGATGATCTGTGTCAGGATTTTTTTGGATTTAACATTTTCTTTGATGGATACATCGATTTCTTCCATTGTATCTTCCACACCTGAGATTCTTTTTCCCACTTCCATCTCTTGTAGTCTGTTGGTTATGCTTACCTCTGTAGTCCCTGTTTTCTTTCCTAAATTCTTCCTCTCCATGATTTCCTCCGTTTGTGTTTTCTTTACTTTTTCCAATTCTATCTTCAGATCTTGAGTTGTTTTGTTTATTTCCTTCACCTGTCTGATTGTATTTTCCTGTTTTTATTTTAGTTCTTTCAACTGTTTGTTTGAACATTCCTCTGTTTCTTTTATTTCTTTCTGTGATTTAATTATTTCTTCTCTTGGAGGAGTCCTGGAAATAGCTACCCTGCTGCTGGGTTTCTCATTCTGAATTTATTGAGCAACTGCTTGAACAACTGCTGTTGTTACACTGTTTTCCATGTACATCCCCCTTGAAGAACCTGCTGGTTCCCTAACTGTAGGGTTTACTCCTAACAGGAAAACTCAGTCTGGTACCCTGGGGCACACAGTTCTGTCTGGGCAGGTGAGTTGAGCACACAGCAAGTCTCTGGGCCAGAGGCTGAGTGCTCCATTCTGGGCTGGAGACTGTGCGCCCAGGTCTGGGATGGCGGCTGGGGGTGCTGCGCTGGTCCAGAGGCTGTGCACCCCAGTCTGGGATGGTGGCTAGGGTTGCCACTCTGGGCACAGGAAGTGCACTGACACAGTTACCAAAAACGCTGCTGTCCTGCTCCTCAGACACAGTGTCCTCCTGGCGCTGCCATCTTGTTTGATGAGGAAAGTAATTTTTAAACCCATTTTATCACAAAAAGGCTGTGCGCTCCTCTCTAGGCTGGCAACTGAGGGCTCTGCTCTGGTCCGGAGGCTGGGAGCCTCACTCTGAGTAAAGGCTGTGTGTCCCCATCTGGGATGGTGGATGGGGCGCTGCTCTGGTCTGGAAGCTCTGTGCTCCAATCTGGGCCAGAAGCTGTGCACGCCTCTCTGGGCTGGCAACTAAGGTCTCCACTCTGGGTCAGAGGCTTGGCGCCTCACTCTGGGCCAGAGGCTGTGGGCCCTGGTCTGAGATGGTAGCTGGGGGCACCCCTCTGGTCCCGAGGCTATGCACCCTGATCTGGGCTGGCAGCTGTGCACCCAGCTTTGGGCCAGAGGCTGTGCACTCCTCTCTGAGCTGGCAACTGAGGTCCTGCTCTAGTCCTGAGGCTAGGCGTCTCACTCTGGGCCAGAGGCTGTGTGTCCTGGTCCTGGATGGTGGCTGGGGGTGCTAGGGGTACTAGGGGTGCCAGGGGGAGGCTGTGTGCTCCAATCTGGGGCGACAGGTGCACCCGCCAATCCCCAGGACTTTTTCCAGGGATTGACTGGGTGATGTGAGGTCAGTCCCAAGTTGATTTCCACAACGTAGGAGTTCCTCTCACCTGGCAATCACAAATGCTGGTGTTTTAGGTCCCAGAGTTCTGTCTCCTGGTCACCATGCCGACGCTGCTGTCCTGCTCCTCAGACACAGTGTCCTCCTGGCGCTGCCATCTTGTTGAATGGGGAAAATAATTTTTAAACCCATTTTATCACAAAAAGGAAGGGCTTATTAAGAACAATATATAAAGATGACATAAGGGGATCTGGTCCTGAGATAGGAGGTCTTTGTACAGCCTATACCTATGAACAAGATTTTATGTTCCAAAAGTAGAGTCTATTTTATATGTCTATTTTATATGCCAAGCTATTATAGAGAAACAGAAATATCAGAGACAAGGAGGATGCTTTCTAGGCAGATGTTCAGGATTCTTGGTGCAGACAGGTGAGAATGAGAAACTTCACCTGGTATGGAGCAGAGAACGATACTTCTGATAAGATATGAAGGTGAGACGATAGTGATAATGACTGTGCTGACCTGAAGTATCAGGATCTTACTGGAAATAGGATGGCACAGGAAGTGCACTGACACAGTTACCAAAAACTCAGAGCTCTGAATGGATTGGGGTCTAGTATTACTGAACAGATATTGAGTAAGTAGGTATTGTGATGACTAATGGCCTCATTATAGCATTACTCTTCTAAATTAAATATCCTTCATTGTTTCTCCTACTTTCAGACATTTCTTGGTTAATTTTAGATTTTGTGCACATAGACAGCGTAGTCTGTAGGGCTGATATGTATCAGATCTTTCATCCCTGACTTGAAAAAGCAAACAGATGCAATAATCAATGAACAAACAAAATATGACATCTCTGTATAATAAGAAATTATATACTTGAGCAAAGGAGGAGATTTTTGACAGTAGTTATTAGGTGCTAACTTCTTTCTCCATGGTCCCACATGTTAATGCAGCTACAGTGGAAATTATCTTCATCATGACTATAGTAAGAAAAATAACCATTAGATTCTTACACAGAGAAAACAAAAGTATAGATACTTAGCTTGGGGGAGAGAAATTAAAGATAAAGAGTTCAGAGTTTTCCTAAAGAAGGAAAAATCTTCCTTGAGATCTGCTTAGGTATATTTATACAATGTTGACATTTTTTTAATGTGTTTAATTTAAATTAATTTATTTATTTATTACAGTTTATTAACTTTGCATCCCTACTGCAGCCCTCTCCCTTGTCCCCTCCCAGCCCCACCCATCCTCCATCTTCTCCCTCTATACCCTTCTCTAGTTCTCTGATAAGGGAGGACCTCCTCCCCTTCTATCTGACCCTAGCTTATCAGGCATCATCAAGGCTGGCTGCATCATCTTCCTCTGTGGCCTGACAAGGCTGCACTCCCAGGGGAAGGGGATCAAAGAGCCAGCCACTGAGTTCATGTCAGAGACAATCACTAATCACCTTCCTAGGGAACCCACTTGGAAACTGAGTAGCCAATGAGCTTCCTTTGAACAGGGTGTCTAGGTTCTCTCCATGCTTAGTTCTTGATTGGAGTATATGTCTCTGCAGGCCCCCTAGGGCCTAGGTGTTTTGGCTCTGTTGTTCTCCTTGTAGAATTACTGTCTCCTCCAAGTGTTGACATTCTTAAGACCACTTAGATGTGTATGTAAAGTGATACATGTTTATGTATTCAGTGAAAAGATTGACAGATCTGATGATGCTTGGGGCTGAATGTTTAATATCTAAAGTGAACCAAAGCCAGAACATTTTAGAAGACTGCCTGTATGAAAGCATTGTTTTTCAGTAATAGGCTTTGGCCTTGAATCTTGCTGTCCTGATTGTCCAGTTGTGTTCCATCCTGACACTGTGCAGGAATGCATTCCAAGATCTATATTCTCACAGGGTCCCACTGTACCTGTGGATTAAACATGAACTGCTAGTCTAAAACATACTCAGTCCATTATACATGGATGGTAGCCAAGATCATTGTCAAAAAAATAAGATAAGTGTTGTGTTGAAATTCTATGCAGCTTTACCAAAAAAAAATATTTCTGCCACTCATCAAGCAAATAGTCAGATATTATGTGATCCAAGGAGGAAAGGCTGGCTCTCTGGTTTCCTCTGACAAAGTTTAGCTTATCACAGTCCACTGAGGCAAGCCACACTTAAGCCTTCAGGACAGGTAGGTCAGTTCTTAGTAACAGCCTGCAGTTTCACAGCCTAGAGGTCCAATTCAGTTACCAGCACAGCCAGTCAGGAAAGTAAGTTTTAGCAGTGGGACTGACTATCTAGATATTTGGGATTTAAGGCCTGAGTAGGGTGTTGCTGGGCAAGATTCTGAGTCCTCAGTTGAGTCTGTGGAGTGTACCAAGGAAGCAGCTTAAGTCACCACAGGTGAGACTCTGCCTCTGCTAAGGCAGAACGGGAAGTGACCCTGGAGGAGAGGCAAGAGAGACTTATTTTGAGAATCAGACAGAGACTCAAGAATGAGAATATCTCTCAGTCATGGTAGCTCTGCTGTGTGGAGGTAGAGGGTGGGGAAGCTGGAGAAGAAATTAGGCTCCTCCTGGGACCAGGTTTATACAGGTTTCCATTAAGTACACATTTAGCTCTGAATAAGAAAGAATAGAGCTGAAGAATAAGAGCTGCCTACATTAAGAGCTGTCCACACCTTTTTATGCCAATGGAACATCCTCTTGCATATACCCACTGGGTACCATCCTCTTGATTGGCATGTGCAGAAATAGCAGCTGGCATGTCATCACATGTCCTATGGAGATTGCTGTCTAATAGATCCAGCAGCTCCTGACTTGAATACTGAGAATGTTTTTCCCTTGCACCTCACTAGCGTCTCTGGTTTCCACTGTCTCTTCCATGTGACTCAATCTTCACAAAGTAGTGAGTTGGGGCGCATAGTCACAAGGATGTGGGAAGGAAATAGTAGTTGTTATATTTCATATATTTTCTAAGAGGATAGTCCAGAAAATTAAAATTCAAGATGTGAAGTTTCAAGTCAAACGCATCTCCTGTTGTATTTCAAGCAGGAATATGATGGCATGCAGTTATAAATGATGAAGTCACCTTATATTTAAGATCAGGTGCCAGATGAGAGAAGTTTTACTTCATATAAATCCTGGTTTAAATGTGCCTGGAGACCTGATAAGCTAGAGTCAGATGGAAGGGAGGAGGCCCTTCCCTATAAGTGGACTTAGAGAGGGACAAGGAGGAGATGAGGTAGGGAGGGTGGAATTGGGAGGGAATGAAGGAGGGGTCTTCAGCTGGGACACAAAGTAAATAAACTGTAATTAATATAAAAATATATCAAAAAATAAAAAATAAATGTGCCTGGAGTCCTTAGTTGTATATGTTTTGAACTTTGAGGAGCAAGATCATCTTCTGATAATGTAGATTTGAAGCATACAAGCTGTTTCCATTCCTAGAATTCTGAACATGTATTTTACATTTTGATGGAGCAACTAAATAACATTCATGGAGCTTTTTTATTATATATTTTTATTTTTATTAATTACATTTTATTCACTTTGTATCCCCCTTGTAGCTCTCTCCCTCCTCCCCTCCCAATCCCACCCTCCTTCTCTCTGCTCTACCCATGTCCCTCCCCAAGTCCACTGATAGGGGAGGTCCTCCTCTCCTTCCTTTTGATCCTAGGTCTCATCAGGACTGGCTACATTGTTTTCCTCTGTGGCCTGGTAAAGCTGCTCCCCCTTCAAGGGGAGGTGATCAAAGAACAGGCCAATCAGTTCATGTCAGAGACAGTCCCTGTTCCCATTACTGTTGTAGGTGACATTAATATTTACTATTGGTTTATCTTTTATTAATGCTGCTGTTAGTCCTAAACAGCTGTATACCCAAATCACCACACAGAGACTGGAATTTATTTCATTAACCTAGAACACAATGCTGGGAAATAGTTGTTTCATCTTAAACCTCCAAACTCTCATAGTTTCCTAATATTTAGATTTCCCACATTATACTTGCTTTTAGTGATATATTCGGTCCAGTCTATCTCTCCATGCCATTTTAAGATCTCTGCTCCTGCCTCTTGTTCTCCCAGCTCTCTCTCCCTTCTCCCTCCTCTGCCTCCCATCTTCCTGTCCTCTGGCTCCTCCCTCTCTTCCTGTTTTTACTGATACTCTAATTTGCTATTTTGGCTAGCATCCTTAGAAGTTTCATGTAGGTAAGTCCTGGTCTCTGTTATTACAGGCAAATTGCAAAGACAACCTGCTTTTTCTTCAAGGTTTATTATTTGTCTTTATATGTTAGTAAGAGTGTCAGTGTGAGTGCATGCTATCTGTGGGCATGTGCCAGGGCATATAGGAAGAGGATATTCTATTTACTGGAGCTGCAGTTAGTCATAGCAGTGAGCCATTGACATGGGGCTGAAAAAGGAACATAAGTTCTATGGAAGGGCCTTAAGTTTTTTTAGGCTCTGAGCAGACTTCATCTTGATGTGTTGTGGGATCCTGGACTTGAATTATAGTCCTTCCCCTCTCATGGACAACACTTGTCCCCCTAAGCTGTCTCTATAGGTATAACAACAACTCTTGGGTATGATCACAATTTTGAGATTCTGTCTCTGTTTTCTGTGGTGTTACTGTAATATTTGTGACATTGCTTTTCTAAACTCTGGTGCATGTGTTAGTTGTGAACCACACACAGGTGAAGACACAGTCATTCTCTTTCTGCTGTGATTTTCACAGTCCCATCAAAGGTAACTATTGGTCCTCAGGCCCTTTTGTTGTTTCTAATTTTTTTCCGTTGTGTTGAGGAGTTGTTGCTTTAATAAAGTTGCTATTCACTATCCTTCTATTAAACAGAAAAACATGCTTTGTTTCAGCAGTGGTACAAATTGAGGCCTGAATGGATACATGAAGCTCCTCAAAGATAGTAACAACCATTGTGGAATTGCTTCATTTGCTATGTATCCCACTGTGTGAGAGGCCTTTTCATGACAGGAATGGACTGGACTCGAGACAGCATGTACAGAGAAGTACTCCTTTTAACAGGGAGCACCCTCTGATGTATTAATACAATACGTGACTCATGAACAGCCATATTGTGATGTGAATTCTGTGACATGTTCACTCTATTTAGACATGATGTCTCCTGAAACTAATGTTCTTCACTGATGTATATTAATAGTTCCTATAACAACTTGATACTTTAATGACTATACCAAATAATGACTTTTTAAAAAAACCAATAAATTAAAATGTAGTATCTAGCCCCCTTCTGTTTGGTCATGGTAACTTTTTATGTGTTCAAAATATAAGTCAGCAACAAGTCATAACCAAATGTGCAGTTGACATATCAGCAGAAAAAAAAGTAGGCAGGGAATTCTTTCAACAAGCCAGTATTCCGTGCATGATTATGGTTTGTTTGCAGGATCTTAGGATTTCACCAGCAAACCGCATCTGAAAGTCCACATGAAAGTAGACTAGTTTTGAAAATTTGAATTCCCATGAATTTAGCTAGGTAACTTACTGGCTACTCAGCAGAGTGAGATGGCACCACATGCTGATACACTGGGCCCTGGGCTATGAAACATCCTCATGTACCACCTCAAACCTATGTACTAGTTTCTCTGTGACTGTGTCAGTGAGAACAAGGTGATTGGATCTGTAGTTATGTAATTGTGTTTCATGTTATGCTCTCAGAAGCTTTAGTACCTAACATGCAAGGCTACTGAAATATGTTCTTCTTTTAATGTTTATTTATTTATTATTTATTACAATTTATTCACTTAGTACCCTGGATGTAAGGCCCTCCCTTGTCTCTTCCCAGCCCCACCCTTCCTCCCTCTTCTCCCCTATGTGTCTCCCCTAATCCACTGATAGGGGAGGTCCTCCTCCCCTATTATCTAACCCTAGCCTATCAGGTCTCATCAGACTTGTACTACTCAGCAATTAAAAACAAGAAAATCACGAAATTTGTAGACAAATGGAAGGAACTAGAAAAGATCATCCTGAGTGAGGTAACCCAGAACCAGAAAGACATACATGGTATATACTCACTTATAAGAGGATATTAGATATATAATATAGGATAAACATACTAAAATCTATAGTCCTAAAGAAGCTAAACAACAAGGAGGACCCTAGGGAAGATGCTTAATCCTCATTCAGAAAGGTAATCAGGATAGACATCTGAAGTGGGAGAAGATAAGGACACCCAGTATACAGGAGCCTACTGCAGAGGGCCTCTGAAAGACTCTACCCAGCAAGGTATCAAAGCAGATGCTGAGACACATAGCCAAAATTTAGGCAGAGTCCAGGAAATCTTAAGGAAGAAGGGGGAGAAAGGCCTGGAGGGGACAGAAGCTCCACAAGGAGACCAACAGAGCCAAAAAATTTGGGTACAGAGGGGCCCGCAGATACTGATGATCTAACCATGCATGGAGAAGACCTAGACACCCTGCTAAGATGTAGGCCATAGGCGGCTCAGTCTCCAAGTCGATTCCCTAGTAAGGGAAGCAGGGGCTATCTCTAACATAAACTCAGTGGCAGGCTCTTTGATCACCTCCTCTGGGGGTGCAGCCTTGCCAGGCTACAGAGGAAAATGATACAGCCAGTCCTAATGAAATATATCTTTTTAATATAGTTTGTTGGTATCACTTTCCTACTGTATTATTTGCTACTGTTGTTAATACTTGAGTTTGCCTATCTTATGCATTGATTATATATACTCGGATACTACTAAACTGAACATGTACATCTGTATTATATGTATACATATATTGAATATGAATATATGTATATATTGAGTTTAGTAGTATCTTAGGGCTCAAAATTCTAATACAGGTAATAGAATGGGTTCATAATCGCATATATAAGGCTATCATAAGCAAAGCTCATTCCAGCTTCCCTGTGGCTTGAATTTGGAGACTGATTAGTCTCAATAATCTTAACACCACGGGAAATATCAAGGAATAATAGAGTCAGGGTAATGGCTTTCTCTACATTTAAATTTATGTAAGTGTTGTTTGCCATACCAATGTGTAATTGTGCAATTGGCTTTGTTGTGTAAGACTCACACAAAGATGGCAGATACCTGAAAACTTTCCTAAAGAAGTCAGTTAAAATAAATATCTCATTGTCAGTGTTCTACCAACAATTAATACCCTGTCTATGTACTAGACATAACAGATGATAGGGTTGATACTAGGGGCACACCTGATTGAAATCTATATTCCATTCTTGTAAAGATTTGGCATGTAATTGACAGTCTGAGGAAGAACTATAATCCCACAGGGGCCTTGCTTTGTAGCATTGCCCAGTGATGCCACACGGTTCCCACTCAAGTGAAATCTAGAATCCATTCTTGTAAAAGGATTAGTCAGATGGGAGGAACTAATTAATTTAAAGTCTGAGAGAAATATAATTCCATCAGGGTCTTGGTTTGTAGCATTTCCCAGTGACGTCACAGGGTTACCACTCAACTGTGCTGAATATTGTCCCTCAAACATGTAAGTTTGACACCTGACTAACCAGTTGCCTTGTTTCACCAGAAAATGTGGTGGTTAGTTTCAGCAGAACATATTAGAACCATAAGCAATCTTTCACTGTGACTATTTCCCATAGAGAGTAAATACATTTTCAAACTGAGACTCCAAATATAAGATGGCAGCCATAACTCCATAGCCCATTCAGCCTCCATTTGAATGAACAGTCTACCAAGTTCTGTGAGGTTTGTGTGTAGGCCCTTTCCTAACTGAACATAAAAACATAGTTATGTAGGATTTGTCTATTCTAGTGGATTGTATTCTTTCTTACAATCTTAAATATTTTTTGATTAAGGCTTCCATCCCTTTACCTTCTTCAGCAAAAATAAACAAGCCATATGGCCTAACGGCCTATCTTACAAAGCAAATCCTTTTATAACGCCTGGCTTTCTTTATTTGCTACCCATTCAGTTGCCCAGTGGGTCCAAGACTGTTCCTATTCCTTCAAAGAGGGCTCTTCTTGGGCAAAGGAAATGCTAAGTGCCTCCAGATGTGCTCAAAGAATGATGCATATTTATGGGTTCAGTCCCTAGATTGTTAGTTTCAGGTCTTTTTTTTTTTGTGGCACTTGTAAATTCAGTAAAACTAATTCATGTCTCCAAATATTACTCTGAAAGTCTTTCACAGGTAGTTCTGTGAAAGAAAGCAGGAGAAATGCACCATTAGAAGGCTTGGGTAATGAAATGTGAACACAGAGACATTCCATTGAAAAGATAAAAGTAGTGGCAATTACCATTAGGTAGGTGAGAGTTCAAGCTGCTATAGGTGCTCTCAGATTCAGACAGGCCACAAGGTAAGTGTGTGTAACAATGCTTACAAACCTCCATGTTACTCCCCTTACATGGGATGGTTTATTGGGGAATTCCATTACTCCTGTGGGAAGGAAATCTGGAAAACATTTGACCAAACTACAGTGGATCTTGCACATGGACAGCCATTTTTGGGGAATGATGTTTGCCATGTTCTATGACACTGACAAGGTTCTGACAGATATCATTGTTATAGATAGTCACCATGAATGGAGTGAGCTTAACAGGATACTTAACAGTATAGTATAATTTCATTCTTATAAAAGTTCAGGGTGGTCTTATTCCATTCCTGACATATTGATCAATCTTGTGAGGAAAAGGTTGTCCTATGATACTGAGTAATAAAAGAATGAATTCATATGTAACCTTTACAGGGTAGACATTTAAGAGTGCTTGAATTTGCCTCAAATTCTAGATCTCATTAGAAGCCCTGATTTCAGAACCAGATCAACAACTGTGGCAGAATCAATGAGGAATGCAATGCCTAAATGGACCCTTGTGTGGGCTTATGTGATTCTGAAGGGGCTTTGATATTGAAGACTAACCTGAGGTCCTCCACTAGATTACAGGAATATCTGGGGCTAGCATTTCCTTTGTGTGTCCATTGTCATCTCAGAGGAGAAGAAGAATAGGGCTTGACATGTGTTCAGTAGATTCATGGATCTAGTCTCATTACTTGAGCTGTCATGGCAGTGGATGGGATAAGGGAATACTGACTCTCAGTAACTAGAAAAACACATGATGGAATCTGTTGTCTTGGTTAGCATCAAATCCAAGGGGCAGAAAAAGGGAGAATTCATTCCCCCATGAGAGAGGTCCTGACTGTAGTTCTGACAACACTTGTTGCAATTCAGCCAATGAGGCACCACGCTTCATTAGCCTGATAATATAAGTGTCCAATGAGAGGACTTTCAAAAGGAAATGTCTGCCTTGTAGGGCTTCAAAACAGATAAAACCTTGGCTGTTTTATGTAAACTGAGCTTGAACAAGGCCAAAGCAATAACCTGACCCATAGAAATTGGGTCTCTTGAAGTAGTATTTTTACATTTTTCCTTTTCTTTTATTATTATTGTTGTTGTTATTTACAATTTATTCACTTTCTGTCCTGAATATAGCCCACTTTCTCATCTCCTCTCTGTCCCTTCCTCCATTCCTCTTTCCCCCATACTCTTCCCTAGTCCACTGAAAAGAGGGCGTCCTCCTCACCTACGATCTGATGTCTATCTTTCCAGTCTCATCAGGAATCCCTGTAACCTCTTTCTCTATGGCCAATAAGGCCATCCTCCCAGGTGATCTGATCAAAGAGCAGACAACTGAGTTCATGTCAGAAACTGCCCCTGTTCCACTTGGAGACTGAGCTGCCTATGGGCTACATCTGATCAGGAGGTCTAGGTCCTCTCCACATATAGCCCTTGGTTGATGAAGCAGTGTCTACAGGCCCCACTGGGCCCAGATCTGTTGGTTTTGTTGGTCCCCTTGTGGAGCTCCTGTCTTCTCTGAGTCTTTATATCTACCCCTTCTTCCATAAGACTCCCTGTGCTCTGCAAAAGTTTAGCTGTGAATCTTTGCATGTGCTTCAATCCCCTACTACATGGAGTTTTTCAGAGGACACCTATGGTGGGCTCCTGTCCTGTTCCTTTTCTTCCACCACTTCTGGTATCTATCATGTTTGCCCCCCCCCTTTTTTAATTTACAAGAGGTTTATTTTGACTTGTGGTTTTATTTTTTAATTAAATTTTTATTTATTTTGTTACATTAATTACATTTTATTTACTTTGTATCCCAGCTGTAGCTCTCTCCCTCATTCTCTCCCAATCCCACCCTTCCTTCCTCATCTCCTCCCATTCCCTCTCCAAGTCCACTGATAGGGAGGTCTTCCTCCCCTTCCATCTGACCCTAGCTTATCAGGTCTCATCAGGCTGCACTGTCATCTTCTGTGGCCTGGCAAAGCTGCTCCTCCCTCAGAGGGGTGGTCAAAGAGACAGCCACTGAGTTTATGTCATAAACAGTCCCTATTTCCCTTACTAGGGAACCCACTTGGATACTGAGGTGCCATGAGCTACATCTGAGCAGGGGTTCTAGGTTATACCCATGAATGGTCCTTGGTTGGGGTATCAGTCTCAGAAAAGACCCCTGTGCCCAGATATTTTGCTTCTGTTGCTCTCCTTGTGGAGCTCCTGTCCTCTCCAGATCCTACTATCTCCCCCTTCTTTCATAGGATTCCCTGCACTCTGCACAAAGTTTGGTAAGTGTCTCAGCATCTGCTTTGATGCACTGCTGGGTAGGCTCCTGCCCTGTTTCCTGTTTTCTTCTTCTTCCAATGTCCATCCCATTTGTCTTTCTGAGTGAGATTACCCAGGGACCTCCTTCTTGCTTAGCTTCTTTAGGTGTGCAGATTTTAGTATGTTTTTTTCTATATTATAGGTCTAGTATCCACTTCTAAGTGAGTATATACCATGTGTGTCTTTCTGTTTCTGGGATACCTCACTCAGGATTATCTTTTCTAGATCCCACCATTTGCCTGCAAATTTTATAAATTCCCTGTTTGCCCTTTTTAATGGTAATTAAACATACTCCCTAGGGTCCTCCTTGTTATTTACTCCTTTAGGTTTTTGGATTGTAATATGGTTATCCAGTGTTATATGGCTAATATCTGCTCATGAGTGAGTACATACCATGTGTGTCTTTCTGGTTCTGGGTTACCTCACTCATGATGATCTTTTCTAGTTCTACACATTTGCTTGCAAATTTCATGAATTCCTTGTTTTTAATAGCTAAGTAGTATTTCATTGTGAAAATGTAACCCAATTTCTTCAGCTGAGGGACATGTAGTTTTTTTCAGATTCTGGCTGTTAGGAATAAAGCTACTATGAAGATAGTTTAGCAAATGTTCTTGTTATATGGTGGGGCATCTTTTGACTGTATGCCCAGGAGTGATATAGCTGGGGGTGCTATATCCCAATTTTCTGAGAAAGCGCTAGATTGATTTCCAAAGTGGTTGTACAAGTTACACCCCCACCAGCAAGGCATCCTTGCGAGCAGGTGTTTTCACTTGAGTTTTTTATCTTATCAGTTCTGATGGGTGTAAGATGGAATCTCAGAGTCATTTTGATTTGCCCTTTCTTGAAGACTAAGGACTCTGAGCATTTCTTTAAGTGTTTCTCCACAATTTTATATTCCTCTATTGAGAACTTTCTGTTTAACTCTGCAACCCATTTTTAATCGGGTAATCTTGTTTGTTGGTCTTTAATTCTTTAGTTATTTATATATTTTGAGTATTAGTTCTCTGTCAGATATAGGATTGGTGAAGTTCTTTTCCCAGTTGGAAAGAGCTTTGAACTCTTTGGCACAAGAAACAGCTTCCTGAACAGAACATCAGCAGCTCATGATACTTAAAAGCTTCTGTAAACCAATGGATACTGTCAACAAAACAAAACAGGAGAATTTTTTTTGGCAAGGCAATACCCAAACAGCACCATCACTGGGAGACCAAGTTTTCATAAGCCTGTGGGGAAACTCTGTATCTCAATCCATCTCTATCTCTATCATCCTCTATGTCTATCTATATAAAGGGAATTTATTGGAATGACAGGCTTCAGTACTACTAATGTCTGTCTGTAAAGGGAAAGTCCAAGAATCTATAGTTGTTTTGTCTCAATTGGTCTTGTGAATGAGCTGGAATCCTGAAGAAGTAGGTTCCAATGTGAGTGAAGGAGTAGGTGTGCTGTGGGTTAGGTAAACTGTAGGAAACATCTAATTTAAACAATCACTTTATTTCCACCTAGTACCCTTAATTCAATTACAAAAGTCATCATAGCTTTTTAGCTTTAATAATATTTTAAAGTCCAAATTCCATAGTCCCTTCTGAGACTCAAAGGGATCTTTTAATTGCAACCCTGTGTACAATCATGAAGCAAATTACAAATTCTAATATATAATGGCACAAAATATACTATATCATCCCAAAATGGAGGGATGAGTCATAATGAGGCAATACTGATATAAAGACTAAAAGTCAGAAGGACAAAAATCAAATTGTTTAGCTCAATGCACAGTGTTTAATAACTTAAATATTTTCAGGATGAAAGTTCTGTGTTGTTGCAATATACACCTCTCCCATTGACTACCTCTACTCTGTGAATTCAGCTCTCCTTAACAATATTTCACAACCCTGGTATCATTAACATCTTGGGTCTCCAATACTACCTTGGCTTCACTTCCACAGTTTCACACAATAGTGTTCAGGCCTCTTGCTCTCTCAGTGTATTCATATAAAGATTTCCTTGCCATAAAATATTCAGCCTCAGTAGATTTATGAAACCATGGACGATCCCACAACCCCTTAATTTCTACTCCTTCAGGATTCTAAAGCTAGCACCACCTGCTAATTTGGGCTGCTAATTTTGGCTTCCAGTTTGGAATGAACCATAGCTCCTTGTACCATCTTAGTGTTGCTTTTGAATGTACTTTCTTCCAGGAACAGAAAATACCTTGTACTCTCTTTCACAAACTGGACACTTTACTGGTAATGCCTTGTGATGAAGGCACCTTTTTTTATTACAATGCAAATCAGGTCTCTTCTTATTGGCCCTAATATCCTCAAATATTACAAACTCACTTACAGAATGATCCTTGAATGTAACATCAATCTTGTCAGTGACCCTTTCCTATGAGAACTCTAAATGTTGTATTTCTTTCTGTCTTATTTAATTTACTTTTTTCACTGTAGATCAGCATAAGTGGTTACTAATAATCACATAACAAGTGAATATAAGGCTGATTTGAAATCTCATGTTCTAAAGTAATCAGTTCACTGCTTTTAAATTTAGCCTAAGGCAAATTGTTAGGACAAGGGTAGAAAACATACACATTGCTCAATATGTCTATTGCTCAAAATTTCAAGAATGGTCTCTGGTGCAGTTGGTAATATTGTTTCCATATTTAATTTCTAAAGATTTGCCTTCAGGGATCATTTGTCTTTCATCTACTGTTTTATTAATGACCCATTAAACTTTGCTTATAGCTTTCAACCTCTTTTCTAGTCCAATGTCTCAAAATCTTCCACATTCCCCAAAAACATAATCTGGGGAAATTCTTAATACCACATTAACAAAAGTGAAGTATAAAAATTTTTCTGAACTTTTATGAATGTTTTCTCTAAAAAAGGTAGTGTATTGTCTAGTTGATGCAGAAACTACACAAGTAAGAAAGGATGGTGCCTATTATGTCTTCCAACTTTTGTCTGTATGTTATCTATAAACAAAAGAGATGATGGAAGAGTATGAATGTAGTGCCAACAAAGAAACACACATAGCTCTATTTGGACATTCTGATTCAATAAAGGGAGGCCATTTTGGTGCCTAGGCATCTTTGGTGCCAAGGAACAGCTTGTTTGGCTTTATTGATGAAATGCTTCCTGTGGCCAGAAAGTCAGAACAACAGCAATACATCTAAGGCACTGAGATACCTCTGAAGGCTGGACTGTGTTTTATTTTATTTTATTTTTAAAGTTTGTCCATCCATTTTTATTTCTATGCTAGTTACAATAACTAAGGTAGTCTAAGCTTCTGTCAATAGATTAATTAATAAAGGAAATGTGGTGTAAAGAGACAATAGAGTTTCATCCAACTCCAAAGATGATGAAATTATGTCATTGTCTGGAAAATGGAGACAACTAATTATCATCGTAAGTGAAATAAGATACAGAAAGACAAATATCATATATTCTTTTGTTCTTGGACAATACAGTCTAAAAATATGTAAAGAGAGGGAAGAGTCTATTTATCAGGAGAAGAGGAGGGGAGAGAAAGAGATGGGAAGGGAAAGAAAAGGAAAAAAGGAAAGGAGACCAATGGGTTGTAAAAGGAGGCTGTTTGATCTGATAGTAGATTCTGCACAGGAGCAGGCCACTGTGGAGGGCTCTATAGGCTAAAGTAAACTTTAGCCTGCTTATCTTAGATGGCTGTTGGTTAGGTCCTGAATGTACTGACTCATTTGTCAATCAACTTTAAAAAAGGAAAGCAGAGAGAAATTAAGCAATGATCACTCATGCACACACTCTCAAGGGGAAAAGGTAGAATGAAGTTAAAAACTTTAACCTCAACTTCAACAAATTTTCACAAGCTTACATATGACAATGATGTTGATTTCAGCTAACATCTCCTCTGTGGAAACTGCAGCAAGTTTGGGCTGCCAGTTCCATAGTATTAGCCCATATGTATATATAGACAGTCAGATGTTTATACCTGTACACAAACATTCATACACACATTCAATGGGTGTGTGGTGGATGATACAATGGATGATACAATAGGAGCTTTTCGCATACAGACAGAAAATCGGCATACGCTCATGTAACATATATAAAAATACCAGATCAGATGGACATATATATACATATATATATATATGCAAACATATATCTATATACATACTCATGGATGAAATGAATTTTAGTGGGCTTCAACCCCAGCAGGCTCCAACCAATATTTATTGTCTGATCACAATTTTTATCCTTCTGAGACAAAGCTCTCAGAAAAGGTATTACCTCATAGTCAAAAATTCAATCAATCACAAAAACAGATAAATTCTAAAATACAACAGGTTACATGTTTTTTTCATTAAAACTAAACATTTCTTATCTATGTATCCACTACATAAGTTCATAATAACAAAGGTTGACAAGACCTAAAGGTTAACAGGCTCCAAAAAGACACAAGAATATGTCTTTTAAATTAGGACTGACCTGGCTACTCATTCTCCAGCTATCTCTTAGTTTATAGTGAGTTTAGGACAATAATATTATCTGTCTCTCATTCCAAGAAACAAAGTAAATTTAAAATGACAGTATATTATGCCATTAAGCTGACAAGGTATAAGGAATTACAGTTTGTATTTAATGACAGTTAAATAAAAACCAGTTTGTATTTAATGACAGCTAACTTTATACTTAATTTAGAAATTCCTTGGTAGCCCCATTATATTTTGAGTTAATGAGAGATTTAAACTAACTTGCCCATACTTATGGTGTATACCAGGATTCATGGTGCAATTCCTTGAGTGAGAGATTATGAGACCACAAATCTTCCCCAAGCCTGTTTCCTAATGAGGCATCTAGAGGTCCACAAAGGTATTTATTACAGCCATAACTATATTCCTGATGTATATCCCACACCTAATGAATCATGCCATCAGAGAATATGGAATAGAATATGGAGATATTTATTTTTCCACTGGAAGCTTCCTCATTTTTGGGTAGAGCTATAAATGCCAGAAGGTGATCTCAATGCATGCTACCTTAGAACAAAGTAATAATCAACATCACCCTGCTACAAAATCTGAGAGATTCAACAATTACCTCCCCACAAAATCTGTTTACTGAAGGAATACTATCACAAGTGTTAAGGGAGTCACCAACCACATTTTACTGGATTGATAAATCATTCTGTGAGATGGAACCCATATCTGATACTGTTTTTGATAAAGTTGAGACAAGATAGCTCACAGGCCCAGGAAAAAATCAACTGCTATTATTCTGCTAAAAGATACTAGCAACAGATGACTACTAAGGGCACATTATTATACACACAAACTATAAATTGGTGATCCCTTGTTAGGCAATATTTATGTGGTAGAAGCCAGTTAACACACACCTGCAACTAGACAACATAGAGGCTTAACTACTTTAGAATGATTGGTCTTGAATAGGATGTCTTTATAAACTCCTCGTATACTCAGAAATGTATGTGGAAGTGGGTGAGAAGATTGTCAGAGCTGGAGATAATAAGCAATTTTAAGGAAGTAGTATTTTCAAACACAATTGAGCTGATACACTTATGAACTCCAAGAACATAACATCATGTTCAAGATCAAAACAAGCTTACTCCAAACATGATTCTGGCATGAAAGGGAGGATATGGAGATAAAACCTTGCCAAATTCAAGAAGTTATTTGCAAATGATAGCTGTCTAGAGAAGGACAATCAAATTTTACCTAACATTTGACACTGGATATTTCACAAACAATCCAAGGTAGGCCTCATTCTCTGTGATCTCAAATTGAACATGATATTTTATAATGGCTGATTTGTTTCTTCAGAAATAAAAAGAAGTTGGGTGGGTAGGGGAAAGGGTATCTGGGAGATATTGAGAGGTAAGAAGGAAAATGACAAAAATATACAAAGTGAAATTCACAAAGAATTAACTTAAAAATAAATAGTCATGAACAACAAAACAAGCAGAAGCCTTCAGGGCTGTGTGGTAATACAGTAAGAACTTATGTTTTTAATGAATCTACTTAATGTTTTTCAAATTCTCTAAAACACATGATCACATAAAGTATGTAATCCTCAAAAAAACTTCACTATTTACATTTAGCAACTTCTTGATTAGTCTTGGATTTTATGCACATCTGACAGAATAGGATATAGGGTTAGATGTCATATATTTCTTCCCTGATCTGAGGAAGCCCACAAATGGAATAATTAATGGATAACTCAAATATGGCTTCTCTGTTGCATATTATATGATACCACCTCAGAAAGTGAGGTAATGTAACAGTTGTTACTTTGGTATAATATATCTCTTCATGGCCTATGAGAAGAAATGTGGGTAGATGTGACTCAGAAGAAGAGTGGAGTGTTTTGGCCTAAGGCTTCTTTTCCTGTTGATCAACTCTTTTCTGCTGATTGTGTCTATCTCTCAGTGCTCAGAGAGTGCCTCACCCAAGGTCCAAAATCCTTAGTCACTGGGACACAGAATGGAAGTTCATCTGTACATCTTTTCAAGCTCAGGTTCACTGTAATTGCTGGATGGAAGGTCATTCAGTTATCTGCATGCATTCTGACCACTTTGTCACCACAACTAACATATTCTGATAAAGGTGGGTCTTACTGGCATATGTTAGAGTTTGAAAAATGGCTCTATACACTTGGAAGGGAGCAAAATGAAGACCATATGCTTTTAGAAATCAGCAAGGGAATGCAGACTACAGTGTGGAATCAGTCTTCTATGCTTAGCCATAATATTTGTTGTGTGAGATTTACTGTGTGAAGCTTCTACTGGTAAAGAGAAATAAGCACTTCGTGTCATTCCATCCTACTCAGTTCTCAGTTCTTTATTCGTGATTCTCTTGAATGGTAAATTTGCTAATAAAATTTAATGTCCAACGTGATATTTTAAAGTTATTCCAAGCTGGTTCTAGCCTCAAAAAAAAGATAGACATATACATGCATTCCTTATGAACTCCATATCTCATTTCTATAGTATTAGGGTCATAAAATCTGGGAGTATTTTAGAAACAGAAAGAACAGGATGAGCTCTCTTTCTACCTATTATTCCCAGGTTCTAGATATCAAATGAGAGAAATTCATGGTGAGGGTTGAAATTTTTTATTAAAGAATTTACAGGAAGCTGTAATGCAGACTCAAGTATCTCATCAAGGCATGAGTGAGGAATCCTTAAGAGACAAGCTAACACGACAGAGTTCAGTTTGTAGGCTTTACCCCATAATTCTCAGGAAATAAACAGAAGTGACTTAGGTTATGTTCAGTATTGTTTGTTGAAAAGAATATCCATTTTACTGATGGTTCAAGGAGAAGACTTGGTCAGGATCAGAAACTAGTTTTGTTTATTCTAGCTCAATGGAAGATTTTGGATCCCACTCCTGGAAAGCACATGATGTTAAGATGCAAGTTTACACAACCAGTTTTCTTCATTATTTGCTGCTGTTCTTTCCATTAACTTCTTCCTGTTTCTTGGTTGGATCCTATTACAAAACTAATATCACTAACATTTAAACTCTTCTATCAAGGAATTACTTGTTTACTATTTTACATAGAGACTTTTATTTTTATTTACTTTTTTGTCAAATTCTGTAGAGTTTGGGTCAAGTTTATAGGAATGTGTACCAAAGGAAGGACCTGTGTCCATCACAAGATAAATCAGCCTACAGAGACAATGGTTCATCTATGTCTGTTTTCAGAGAAGGCATAGTGCTCTAATGGAAAATGGTAATTAGCACTGATAAAGAGGAAAATGCTATTGGGGTCAAAAACATTTTTGTTTCCAGGAAGACACACTATGATGTTGTAGTACCTGGGTACTGTCAAGAGAATGATTTCTCTGTGCTCAGCTGACAGCACCATTTTCATGATTACAATGAATAAATGTTGTTAGAGCCAGCATTGTACTGGCATAGAAACAGACTGGTCAATCAATGGAATCAAATCAAAGATCCAGAAATAAACCCACACACCTATGGATACTTGATTTTTTACAAAGAAGGCCAAAACCATACAATGGAAAAAAGATAGCATCTTCAACAAATGGTGCTAGTCTAACTGGATGTCTACATGTAGAAAATGCTAATAGATCCATGTTTATCACCTTCCACAGAAATAAAGTACAAGTAGATCAAAAACCTCAAAATAAAACCAGACACACTAAATCTGTTAAAAGAAAAGTTATGGAAGAGCCTTGACCTCACTGGCACAGGAGACTTCTTCCTGAACTGAACACCAACAGCACAGCCTCTAAGATCAACAATCAATAAATGGGACCTCATGAAACTTAAAAACTTCTGTAAAGCAAAGGACACTGTCAAGAGAAAAAAATATTACAGCCTGCAGACTAGGAAAAGGTCTTCACCAACCCTACATCTGACAGAGGGCTAATATCCAGACTATATAAAGAACTCAAGAAATTAAACACCAACAAAGGACATAATCCAACTGAAAACTTGGGTACAGAGCTAAACATAGAATTCTCAATAGAGGAATATCAAATGGCAGAGAAACACTTAAAGAAATGCTCAATGTGCTTAGTCATCTGGGAAATGCAAATTGAAATGACCCTGAGATTCAACCTTACAGCCATCAGACTCGCTAATATCACTAACATGTAAACTCTTATTATACTGTGTATAATAAGATCAAAAACTCAGGGAATGACACATGCTAGAGAGGTTGTAGAAAAAGAGGAACCCTCCTCCATTGCTGGTGCGAATGTAAACTTATACAACTACTTTGGAAATCAATCTGGCACTTTGTCAGAAAATTGGAAATAGTACTACCTCAAGATCCAGCTATAACACCTTTGGGCATGTAACAGAAAGGTACTCAACCATACAACAAGGATATTTGCTCAACTATGCTCATAGCAGCTTTATTGATAATACCCAGAATGTGGTAACAACCTAGATGTCCCTCAACTAAATAATGGATGCAGAAATTATGGTACATTTACACAAATGGAATACTACTCAACAATTAAAAACAAGGAAATCATGAAATTTGCAGGCAAATGTATGGAAGTAGACAAGACCATCCTGAGTGAGGTAATCTAGAAGCAGAAAAGCACTCATGGTATGTATTCACTTATAAGTGGATATTAGTCATATAATATAGGATAAAATATTATATACTAAAATCTACATACTAAATCTATATATTATATAGACTATATACTAAAATCTATAATCCTAATGAAGCTAAACAACAAGGAGGAATCCTAGGGAAGAGGCTTAATCCTCATTCAGATGGGAAAACAGGATAGACATCAGAAGTAGAAGAAGACAAGGAAGAGGACAGGAGCCTTCCACAGGGAACCTCTGAAAGACTCAACCCATCTGGGTATCAAAGCAGACACTGAGACTCATAGCCAAACTTTTGGCAGAGTCCAGGGAATGTTATAGAAGAATGGGAAGATAAAAAGACCTGGAGAGAACAGGAGCTCCGCAAAGAATCTAACAGTCTAAAATTCTGGGTTCCAGAGATCCTGCAGAGACTGATGAGTCAACCAAGGACCATGCATGGAGAGAACCTAAACCCCCTTCTCAGATGTAGCCCATGTGCAGCTCAGTCTCCATGTGGGTGCCCTAGTATGGGGAATAGGGGCTGTTTCTGACATGGATTCAGTGGCTGGCTCTTTGATCATCTCCCCATGATGAAGTGGCCTAAGTAGGCCACCAAGAAAGAGGATCCAGACAGTCTTGATGACACCTGATAGGCTAGAGTCAGATAGTAGTAGAGGAGGATAGAGTTCCCTATCAGTGAACTAGGGGAGGGACATAGGGAAAGAAAGAGGAAAAGAGGGTAAGACCAGGAGGATATGAGGGAGCAGACAGGATTCAAAGTGAATGAATTATAATAAATAATAATAATAAATAAATAAATTTTGAAAAATAAAAAAGTTCCCAGAACACTGCCCATGAGGAAGGCAGTATAGTTGTTGTTTGACAGCATACAAGGAAGTCATAGACTTTCATAGATAAAATTCTCTTTTTAATTTATTCATATGAATAAGAAACATAAAAGGAATACTTATGGGTCTAAACCTATTCAAGTTACATTTACTAGAATAAACTTATTGAAACTCTAGAGAGTGGATGAAGTCCTGGTTGAATGTGTGCTGTTGGCATGGGGATGGACATGTCAAGGACTCCAATACCTCAGCCCCATGGGAACAGAACAAACTACCCTCTGTGAAGAAAAGAGGGATGGCAATCCATTCTCCTGTTCTAAGTCAGAATGCTGATTAATGATTGACCATTTAAAACCAGGGTAGACAGAAGCTATCAAACACATCTCCCTCCTTTCTGCCATTTACAGCCTGTATTGAGTTTGCTTCCCTACAGAGACCTCCACCCAACACTAGTTAACGTTTCTTCCACATTCTGTGTATAATAAACATGATGAGTTTCTGTATTGAAATAATAGGTACATTTTATCAGAGTGAGCACTGTCTACCCTGTTTCTGATTTTCTGTATGTTTATTTGTTATTTCCCTACTTTCTTTAATTTCTTTATTCCCTATCCACTCCAGTCATGTTTTCAGGACTCATCTGAGCTAGATTACACAATACATACCATTAGATGAGCAACGGTTACTTGTTATGATACAGAAACATAAACTCTTCGTCTTCCCATTGCAAATGACAAGATATCCTCATTGTTTTATGGGAGCCAACATAGATCAGAAAAGACTTTTTGACAAAAATACTAACTTCCAAGAGTATTTTACAGTGTTCTTTTCATATGAGTGAACACCAGATTTCTAAAATTTGAGAAATTTGCTAACTCCAAGTTGGGTTTCATGGGAATAAGTCATGGAAACTTCAGGGTTCCATAAAGAAACAACACATTTAAAATGGGAGAATACTGGGAAAGGCAACTGAAATGAGGAGAGAGTATCTCTAGAACTAGAAACCTAGGAATATCCAATAGGAATGGAAACTCTGGCCAGAATGGAGGTGATCTATGCATGCCATTTTAGCATGCTTCCTGGCCTGCTGAATCCCTACCATCTGTGCAGTCTATTAAAATTAAAGCATGCTTTAACATGGTATTGTGCAATAGGAAAAAAGTGGGGGAAAAGACAGCAAATTTGGAAGAAAGTGAGTAAGAAATGAATGAATAAAGAAAGGAAAAAAAGGAAGAGGAGGGAGGGAGACAGACTGGAGAAGGAGGAAGTATATGTCATGAAAAGGAAATTTGAGAGAATTAGAGAGATAGATGATAGATACATTAATATATAGATGGCTAATAGATCATAGATCAATATTAGATACTAGATAGAAAGAGTGTGAGAGGGAGAGAGAAAGAGGATAACACCAAACTTGTTCTGAACGAATGTTCAGTCAATCTATGGAAACACAGACTCCAACAGCAATGGAAGAAATCAGCATGGTTGATCCTCAAAGAATTGTTAATGTGACCTTCACTGCTGTGTAGACAGCTCAGATAAATGACTACATTTATTTAAGAAAATTCAAGGGCAAAAATATTCTGAAACTTTTACTCATAGTAGCCTAAAATTTATAACAAATTAAGACTAGTTGAAGAATGTGTAAGTGAAACACATGCTTTGGAACTAAAAATATAGTTAGAAAATGAAATATTGATATATGCAACAGTGTTAATGATTTTAAATTATTAAGTACAATGGAAGATCAAGACAAAATGAGGTACTTAATTTTTTATTTATGTAGCATTATATCGTCTTATTGAGATCTTTATAAAGTAATAGTTTTTATCTCAAAGTGAATATTTCAATGTTTTATGCCACATTTACAAGATTATATATACTTCTCTCAGTATTAACGTAGAGCACAGTATTTCAGTTAAAAATACTGCATGTTACTCAGGATAGCCAACACAATTCTGTACAATAAAAGAACTTCTGGTGGTATCAACATCCCTCATCTCAAGCTATGCTACAGAGCAATAGTATTAAAAAGTGCACAGAAACAGACAGGTTGATCAATGAAACCAAATTGAAGGCCCAGAAATAAACCCACAGTCCTATGGGGACTTGATTTTTTGTTTGGTTTTTGTTGTTGTTGTTGTTGTTTGTTTGTTTGTTTGGGGGGGTACATTATATTTTTAAATATGATTTCTTCTTTTTATGACTTTTTTATTAATGACACTTTATTCGTTTTGTATCCCCCCATAAGCCCCTCCCTCCTGCCCTTCTGATCCTACCCTCCCTCCCCTTTCTGCATGCATGCCACTCCCCAAGTCCACTGATAGGGGAGGTTCTCCTCTCCTTTCTGATCTTAGTCTATCAGTTCTCGTCAAAAGTGGCTGCATTGTCCTCTTCTGTGGCCTGGTAAGGCTGCTCCCCCCTCAGGGGGAGATGATCAAAGAGCAGGCCAATCAGATTATGTCAGAGGCAGTCTCTCTTCCCATTACTAGGTAACCCACTTGGACACTGAACTGCCATGGGCTACATCTGTGAAGGGGTTCTAGGGTATCTCCATGAATAGTCCTTGGTTGGAGTATGAGTCTCTGGGAAGTTCCCTGTGTTCAAATTTTCTTGTTCTGTTGCTCTCCTTGTGGAGTTCCTGTCCTCTCCAGCTCTTGCTATTTCCCACTTCTTACATAAAATTCCATTCACTCTGCCCTACAGTTGGCCATCAGGCTCAGCATCTGCTTTGATAGTCTGCAGGGCAGAGGCTTTCAGAGGCCCTCTGTGGTAGGTTCCTAGTTTGTTTCCTGTTTTCTTTTTCTGGCTTTCAGAGGCCCTCTGTAGCAGGTTCCTAGGTTGTTTCCTGTTTTCTTCTTCTTCTGATGTCCATCCTCTTTGCCTTTCAGGATGGGGATTGAACATTTTAGTTAGGGTTCTCTCTCTTGCTTAGTTTCTTTAGATGCACAGATTTTAGTGGGTTTGTCCTATGCTGTATGTCTATATGAGTGAGTATATACCATGTGTGTCTTTTTGCTTCTGGGACAACTCACTCAGGATGATCCTTTCCAGGTCCCACCATTTACCTGCAAATTTTATGATTTCCTTATTTTTCATTGCTGAGTAATATTCCATTGTATAGATGTACCACAATTTTTGCATCCATTCTTCAGTGGAGGGGCATCTGGGTTGTTTCCAGCTTCTGACTATTACAAATAAAGCTGCTACAAACATGGTTAACCAAATGTCCTTTTTGTGTACTTGAGCCTCTTTTGGATATATGCCTAGGAGTGGTATGGCTGGATCTTGAGGAAGCGCTATTTCTAGTTGTCTAAGAAAGCATCAGATTGATTTCCAGAGTGGTTGTACAAGTTTACATTCCCACCAGCAGTGGAGAAGGGTTCTCCTTTCTCCACAACCTCTCCAGCATGTGTTGTCACTTGAGTTTTTGATTTTGGCCATTCTCATGGGTGTAAGGTGAAATCTCAGGGTTGTTTTGATTTGCATTTCCCTAATGGCTAATGAGGTTGAACATTTCTTTAAGTGCTTCTCTGCCATTCGATATTCCTCTATTGAGAATTCTCTGTTTAGCTCTGTGGGGACTTGATCTTTAACAAAGAAGCCAAAACCGTACAATAGAATAAAGTTTCTTCAACAAATGGTACTGGTCTACCTGAATATTTACCTATATAAAAATGCAAATAGACCTATATTAATCACCCTGCACAAAACTCAAGTCCAAGTTGATCAAAGACCTTGAAAAACCAAACACCCTAAACCTATTAGAAGACAATGTGGGGAAAAGTCTGGAACTCATTGGCATAGGAGACAAGTTCCTGACCAGCACAGACTCTGAGATCAACAACTAATTAATGGAATCTCATGAAACTGAGACCATTCTATAAAACAAAGGACACTGTCAATAGAACAAAACAGCAGCCAACAGATTTGGAAAAGATCTTCACCAACCCTACATCATCAGACAGAGGGCTGATATAAAATATACAAAGAACTTAAGAACCAACAAATCAAAGAATCCAATTGAAAAATGGGATCCAGAGCTAAACTGAGAATTCAAAACAGAAGAATATTGAATGGCTGAAAACCACTTAATGAAATGCTCAGTGTCCTTGGCCATAAGAGAAATGCAAATCAAACTGACTCTAAGATTCCATCTTACACCAGTCAGAATGGCTAAGAGCAAAAACTCAAGTGGCAACACAGGGTGGAAAGGATGTGGAGAAAGGAGAACTCTCCTCCACTGCTGGTGGGAGTTCAAATTTGTACAACCTCTCTGGAAATCAATTTGTGTTTTCTCAAAAATATAGGAACCAACTATACCACTCTTGGGCATGTACCTAAAAAATGTTCTACCATACAACAAGGATATGTGCTCAACTATGTTCTTAGAGGCTTTGTTTGTAATAGCCAAAACAGGGAAACAACCTAGATTCCCTCAACCAAAGAATGGATACAGAAATTGTGGTACATTTACACAATGGAATACTACTCAGCTATTTAAAAAAAATCATGAAATTTACAGGCCAATGGCTGGAAATAGAAAAAAATTATCCTACATGAAGTAACCCAGACCCAGAAAGAAGTACATAGTACATACTCATTTATAAGTGGATATTAGACCTATAATATAGGATAATAATACTACAATCCACAGATGCAAAGAAGGTAAGGTAACAAGGAGGGCTCAAGGGCAGGTGCCTGAATGTCACTCAGAAAGAAAAATAGAATAGAAGTGGCAATTTCCTGACTGCTAATTAATGTACAGGTGCCCAGCCCACTGGGAATAATGACTTTCCTATACAGGTGTACCTGGACTGTAAAAAAATGATGGCTGAATGTGAGCCTGAGAGCAAATAATTATTTGGCATTTGGACATGGCTTTTCCATCAATCAAACTTGTCCCTTGAGTTTCATGCTTTGGCTTCCTTCACTGATGTACTTTAAACTGTGAAATACCTACCCTCCCACGTTTTCTTTTGGTCATGATGTCTAGCATAGTGACAGGAACCAAAAAAAAAAAAAAAAAAAAGAACAGAAACTGGTAGCTATAAAATGGGGTATTGCTGTGACAGACCTAACAGTGTTGTTTTGGGGAGTTGTATTTGGAAGTTGGGGTTGTAAATGCCATTGAGGGCCCAGAGGTTAATGTGCTGTTCAGTGTTCTATAGATTATGGTGAAATCTAGAAGTAAAAAAAAAGATATTGTCCTCTGTTATAAGTCTCTTAGCTTATGTTTGTATGTGTAGATATGAGAGAAGAAATGATTGAGGAGGATGAATATTGCAACTATAAAAGAGCACACGTTGACCCAAAATAAGTCTGGTCTTTTTTATTCCATAAGTGTAAAAAACATAAGTTAAAGAGCATTTTGGTTAATTTAGAAACAATTTTGCATGATTAAAAATAATGTACTGCATATGAAGTAAAAGTTTAGTACCAGGAAGCTCTGTGAGATAGGCATTTTACTCAAGCTCCAGGGAGGCTACCAGATAGCTCAGCTATGAGCCTAGCACAGGACATATCTATGATATGATAACAAGCTAAACCCGAACTGGTACTGCCGTGCAAGGAAAGCAACCCCAAGCTTGAATGCTGGCAGTGTAAAGCTATTGTCCAATAAAAAGATTTAAAATAAACAGCAACAAAAAATGGAACTATGGGAATGATTGTAGGATTGCACTTCTGTGCTCCCTAAACATGAATTATCTTGCCTGTGTGTTGACACCCATGTGCACAAGGACTTGATGATGTTCATGGGCTCAGTGACTATGTCTCTTTCAGCATTGTAGCTAGGCTCATAAAGGCCTATCTTTAAGCCACATCCAAAGCTCATAAGGATCTCCTGGACTTTCATCAGTGCCATCTTTCCAGGCTGCCATAGCTGAAAATCTTCACAGCAGTCATGGGTCAAGCCTCTAAGCTTCCAAAATGTCCTCAATAGAAAAGATTCTCAAGTGGAATCTTACAGAAGCATTTCTGCATAGCTTTTCTTTACGTGGTGAGGTTTCTCTTTAACTTTTATACTACCATAATATCATAAGGTATGTTGTGTGAATAAAAGGAATATATACAAAAGATGAGTCTTATGTGGACATCATAAATGCCTAGTACTTTATACCCCCATAGGCCTGAGTATTCCACAATAAAGGTAGGGTCATTTTGGTGCCTGAGAATCACTCTTGGTGTGAAGGTACACATTGCTTCCCCTTACAGATGAAATGTCTCATTGTGGCCAGTGATTCAGACCAGCAGTGATGCATCCAAGACAGGGAAGTGCCCATGAAGCCTCATCACTGTTTTAGAATGTATGTTCCTTGTGGCTTATTCATGAACAATTATATTGAGTTATTTTTCTCTTCTTGGTTTTGAACAGGCAAAGGCCATTTCAATAAGAAAAGATATAGAAGTGAAGGAGTGTCAGGAAGGTAGAGATATGACAGTGAACAAGGACACAAGTCCTCATCATCTCTATCAAAGAGCATGTAGGTAGCTGTGACTCAGGAAGTTTGGACTGTTTTGACCCAAGGCTCCTTTTCCTGTTGACTATCTCTTTATTGCTGATTGTGTCTATCTCTCAGTGCTCAGAGAGTACCTGACTGAAGGTACTCTTCATTGGTCAAATCATTGGTCACTAGGACACAGAACGATGGAAGGTACAAATCATTGGTCACTAGGACACAGAACGATGGAAGCTCATCAGTAGATCTTTCCAGGCCAAAGTTCACTGTAGTTGTCTGAACACCCATGCATCTGTATTCATTTTGACAATTTTGTCCCCAATTCTAATAAATCCTGTCACTATTCGTGTTAATGGCATTATATTAGAGTTTAATATATATTTGAAAGGTAGTAAACCAGGCACAGTGGCACACACCTGTAATCCCATCACTAAGGAAAGCAGAATCATGGGGGACCACTGGAATTTAAGGCTGCTCATCTACAAAGCAAGTCCAGGACAGCCAAGGCTACAGAAAGGACCCCTGTCTTGAAAACAACAACAACAAAAGGCAATGAAATAAAATAAAGATCAGATGTCTTAAAAGATCAGCAAGGAAATTCAGACTACAATGTGAAATCAGTCTTTTGTATTTAGCCACATACATGATGTGTGATCTTTATGTGAAAAACTAGTGGTGAGAAGAGAAAGGATATTAGCTGAGGTTGGTCATAGATGTTGCAGTGGAGAGGGGAGCTCATCAAGATACCAACTCTTCGTTTTCTGAAGGAGTAGAGGTGTTCATCCTTCTTGGAAAAAGACCGAACATGACTAGCTCACTTCAGTTACTTTTATTCAATCATTACACAAAATTAATTTGGTCTGGGAAAGGTTTAAACCACCAAAGTTATCTTACCCTTGCTGCTCAAGAGAGTAGACAACCCACACAAATCTGAGTCTCTTTTGACCATGGCTAGCCATAACCAAAAGTAAGAACTCCAGGTTTGCCAGGAGTGTCTTGAGACCAAGGTTTGTGCAGCGGCAAGCTCTTACATTGCACCAAGTGCAGACTTTCCAGGGAGACAATATTCCCTCAATATTAAAAGTCACCCCCCCAAATTTCTCAGCCTCTACTTATTAATCCAAATGTAGCAAAGGCTTTGCTGAAACATTTCACTCCAAGCCAGACACAAGAGCTTTATTATACATTTCACTTAAAGCCAGACATAAAGGCTTTATTTTACATGTCACTACAGAAGAATTTCCTGTCATTCCCTCTTGCCCAGAGTCCTCAGTTCTTAATTAATAATTTTCTTTAAAAGATAAATGAGTTAATAGAATTTAACTGGCCTACTTGATGTTAGAGAGTTGTGCCAAGCTGATTCTAGTCCATAAAAGACAGACTTACACATGCAAGTCTCTCTTCTGTTCCTTATGAATACCCTTGTCTGGGTTCTCCATGGTATTGGAGTTTATACAGAATGGGGTGTCTCAGTTCAAAAGAGACCAGAGTTAGCCATCTTTCTACACACTCTTTTAAGTTTCTATATGCTACATGAGAAAAATTCAGGATCAAGAATTGAAAAATATTAAAGTATTTATAGGAAATTGTAAATTAAACTGAAGTACCCACTCAAGGCATGTGTGAAAAATCCTTAAGGGAAAGGCAACATTATAGGCTGTCCTTGATAGACTTTACCCCAAACCTCAACAATGAAGCAGTAGGAATATAGGTTTTATTTTTAATAATGTTTGTTGACAAGGAATATTTATTTTACTAATGTATTAAGGAAAAGACTGGTTGGGCAGCAGCCACTTTTTGTTGAATCTAAGCTCAGTAGAAAGATTGCCAGTCCCATTTATGGAGAGCACTTGATATTTAGGTGCAAGTTTTCATATTCACCTTCATTTTCCATTTACTGTTTTGTGTTTCTCATTTACCTTCTCTTGTGTCTTAGTTGGGCAAAACTAGTATCACTGAGCTGTAAACTTTCCTATTATGAAATTACTTGTTTACATCTTCACATTGAAGTTTCCACTTTCTTTCCCTTTCAATTTGATTGCCAGATTTTGTGGAATTTGGGCCAGATTAAAGTGGACCTGTAACAAAGGAAGAACCTGTGTCCATCACATGAAGAATCAACCGACAAAGTCAGTGGTTTCTCTTTGTCTGTTTTCAGAGAAGCCATTAGAGCTCTAACAGGAAATGACTAGCACAGATGACAAGAATATTCTCATTGAGGTGTAACCATTTTTTTTCTTCTTTTTTGAGAAAAGCACATTACATTGCTCTTGTGCCTGGGTCATGTCAAAAATTATATCTCTGTTCTTTGTGCTCATATGTCAATATCATTCTCATGGTTACAATGAGGAAATGTTGTCAGAACACCAACCATGAGGATGGCATTGCACTTGAGCTTGACAGGATATAAAGAAGTCAAAGAACTCCACACATAAAGTACCTTTGTATAAGACTGTTCAAATCACATTACTGGAATAAGTTTATCAGTACTCCAGGGAATGGATGAAGTCCTGGCTGAATGTGTGCTATTGACATGGGGATGGACATTTCAATAAACCAAATGCCTCAGACCAAGGAAAGAGCAAACCCTTCCCCATGTGTAGAAAAGGATGGCAAAGCCTTCCTCTGTTGAAAGTGGGAAAGCTGATGAACAATTTACATTTACCTAAAACTCATATATGCAGAAACCCTAAACCACAGTTCCTGCCTCCATGGTGTTTACAATGAAATTTCTACAGTGAAGAGACCTACCTCAGAAGTTATCTAACACCTCTGTTTTATGCTGTATATTAAAAAATATATATACTGGGTTTCTGGGTTGAATAGTGTGTGCCCTCCATTAGAGTAAGCACAGGCTACCCTATTACAGATGTTTTGTGTGTCTGTCTTTTCTTTCTGTCATTCTTTTTATTCCAGAGCCAACCCAGTGTGTTCTCCAGAAATCTGCTGTATTGGATTTGACAATAATCATCATTAGATTTATAGTAGTTACTTGTAATGAAACAGAAGTAAAAAATCATGACTTCCCTGTAAAAATGAACAGAAAGACTTGCTGCCTCTTTGGAACATGCCAATAAAGATATGGAAAGCCTTTGGCGATCAAAATACTAAACTTCTCAGAGTCATTTAATCTTATTCTTGTCATGTGAGTGAACACCAGGGCCTTAAAATCTGTGTGATTGATATGATAGTATACATGAGTGACCCCAAAAATTCTACCAGAGAACTCCTACAGCTGATAAACACCTTCAGCCAAGTGACTGGATACAAAATCAACTCAAAAAAAAAATCAGTAGCCCTCCTGTATGCAAAAGACAAAAGGGCTGAGAAAGAAATGAGGAAAACAATACCCTTCACAATAGCCACAAAGAACATAAAGAACATTGGTATAACACTAACCAAGGAAGTCAGATTGTATGAAAAAAAAACCTTTCAGTCTCTGAAGAAAGAAATAGAGACCTTGAAAGAAAAATTCTTAACTTCATATGGAATAACAAGAAACCCAGCTAAAACAATCCTCTATAATTGAAGATCTTCTGGAGCTATCTCTATCCCTCATCTCAAGCTATACTATAGAGCAACAGTAATAAAACTACATGGTACTGGCTTAGAAACAGAATGGTAGGTCAATGGAATCAAATAGAAGACCCAGATATAAACTCACACACCTGTCATTTGACAAAGATGCCAAAACTGTACAATGGAAAAAAAAACAGCATTTTCAACAAATGGTGCTGGTCTAACTGGATGTCCACATGTACAAAAATGCAAATAGATCCATACTGATTACCCTGCACAAAACTAAAATCTAAGAGGATCAAAGACCTCAATATAAAACCAGACACACTAAACCTGTTAGGAGAAAAAGTAAGGAAGAACCTTGAACTCATCAGCACAGGAGACAACTTTCTGAACAGAACGCCAACCAGCACAGGCTTTAAGATCAACAATCAACAATAAATGGAACCTCATGAAACTGAAAAGCTTCTGTAAGGCAAAGGACACTGTCATCAGAACAAAATGACAGCCTACAGATTGGGAAAGGATCTTTATCAACCCTCTATCTGACAGAGGGCTAATATCCAGTATATATAAAGAAATTAAGAAGTTAAACAGCAACAAATCAAGTAACCCAATTAAAAAATGGGGTACAGCTCTTCTGGTCTCTTTGGCCTCAGCGGCAGAAGCAAGATGACGAAGGGAACGTCATCCTTTAGAAAGTGTTGCAATAAGACACACACATTGTGCCGCCGCTGTGGCTCTAAGGCTTACCACCTTCAGAAGTCGACTTGTGGCAAATGTGGCTACCCTGCCAAGTACAAGAAGAAGTATAACTGGAGTGCCACAGCTAAGAGGTGAAATACTGCCGGGACTGGTCTAATAAGGCACCTAAAAATTGTCTATTGCAGATTCAGGTGTGAATTCTGTGAAGGAATGACACCTAAACCCAAGAGGGCAGCTGTTGCAGCATCCGGTTCATCTTGAGAATTTCAATCAGTCATAAAATAAATGCTCTGGTTTAAAGACAAAAAAAATGGTGTACAGAGCTAAACAGAGAATTCTCAATAGAGGAATATCAAATGACAGAGAAACACGTAAAGAAATAATCAACATCCTTAGTCATCAGGAAAATGTAAATCCAAACGACCCTGAGATTTCAACTTACTCCCATCAGAAACTCAAGAGACAAACTTACTCCCATCAAAAACTCAAGAGACAACACATGCTGGAGAGGATGTGGAAAAAGAGGAACACTATGTCATTGCTGGTGGGAATGTAAACTTGTACAACCACTTTGGAAATCTGGTGCTTTCTCAGACAATTAAAAATAGTGCTACCTCAAGATCCAGCTATATCACTCCTAGGCATATATCCAAAAGATGCTCAAGTATACAACAAGGACATTTGCTCAACCATGTTAATAGCAGCTTTATTTGTAATAGCCAGAACCTGGAAACAATCCAGATGTCCCTCAGTTGAGGAATGGATACATAAATTGTGGTACATTTACACAATGGAATACTACTCAGCAATTAAAAACAAGGAAATCATGAAATTTGCAGGCAAATGGTGGGATCTAGAAAAGATCATCCTGAGTGAGGTATCCCAGAAGCAGAAAGACACACATGGTATATACTCACTTATAAGTGGATACTAGACCTATAAGACAGGATAAACATAAAATCTGCACACCCAAAGAAGCTGAACAAGAAGGAGGACCTGGGGTAATATGTTCAATTCTCATTTAGAAAGACAAATGGGATGGACTTTGGAAGTAGGAGAAAACAACTCCTACCAAAGAGACTACCATAGAGGGCCTCTGAAAGACTCTACCTAGCAGTGTATCAAAGCAGATGTTGAGACTCATAACCAAACTTTGCACAGAGTGCAGGGAATCATATCCAGGAAGGGGGAGTTAGTAAGACCTAAAGAGAACAGAAGCTCCAACAAGGACCAAATATATCTGGGCACAGGGGTCTTTTCTGAGACTGATACTCCAACCAAGGACCATTCATGGATATAGCCTATAATCCCTGCTTGGGCATAGCCCATGGCAGCTCTGTATCCAAGTGGGTTCCCTAGTTAAAGGAACAGGGACTGTCTCTGACATGAACTCAGTGGCTGGCTCTTTGACCCCTCCCCACCACCGAGAGAGGAGCAGCCTTGCCAGGACACAGAAGAGGACATTGCATCCAGTCCTGATGAGACCTGATAAGCTATGGTCAGATGGAAGGGGAGGAGGAACTCCCCTATCAGTGGCATGGAAGGAGATAAGGGAGGTAGAGTGGGATTGGGAGGGAATGAGGGAGAGAGCTACAGCTGGGATACAAATTGAATAAAATATAATTAATGTAAAAAACTAAAAGTTAATTAAAACAAAACAAAACAAAGTAGCTACTAATAACATAAAGTACTTTAGTGTGACTCTAACCAAGCAAGTGAAAGACCTGTTGGATTTCATCAAATGCTTTTTCAGTATATAAGGAGATGATCATTTGTTTAATTTTTTTAATTTTGTTTATATGGTGGATTACATTGATGGATTTCCGTATATTGAACCACCTGGCATACCTGGGATGAAAGCCTCTTGGTCATTGTGGATGATATCTTTGATGTGTTCTTAGATTTGGTTTATGAATATTTTATTGAGTATTTTTGTGTCAATGTTCATAAGGGATATTGGTCTCAAATTCTCTCTTTTTGTTGTGTCTTTTTAGGTTTAGGTATTTAGGTGACTGTGGCTTCATATACTGAGTTTGGTAATGTTACTTCTGTTTCTATTTTGTGGAATAATTTGAAGAGTATTGATGTTAGCTCTTCTTTGAAGGTCTGGTAGAATTCTGCACTGAAACCATGTGGTCCTGAGCTTTTTTTTTTTTTTTTATGGGACACTTTTGATGATGGCTTCTACTTTGTTAGGAAATATAGCACTATTTAATTTATTTACTTGATCTTGGTTCAGCTTTTATAAATGGAATCGATCAAGAAATTTGTCCCATTTCATTTAGGTTTTCAAATTTTGTGGTGACTTAATGATTGTTTGGATTTTCTCAGTGTCTATCATTATATCCCCCTTTTCATTTCTGATTTTGTTAGTTTGGATGCCTTTTAGTTAGTTTGGCTAAGGGTTTGTCTATCTTGTTGCTTTTCTCAAAGAAAAAGCTCTTGGTTTCTTTGATTCTTTGAATTGTTCTCTTTGTTTCTTCCAGCCCTTTACTCTCAGGTAAGGTCTATCTATGTGACTGAGGTGTGTTCCTTGTATGGAGCAGATTGTTGGGTCTTGTTTACACATACATTCTGTTAGTCTGTGTCTTTTAATTGGAGAGTTGAGTCCGTTGATGTTCAGAGAGATTAATGACCAGTGGCTATTAGAACCTTTAATTTTGCTGTTGGTTGTTTGTTTGGTTGGCTACTTTTAGTTTTGCTGTAGTGAGATTATTTATTTCCTGTGTTTTACTAGGTGAAGTTAGCCTTCTTGAGTTGTATTTTTCCTTTTAGTATCTACTGTAAGGCTGGATTTGTGGGTGCTTACTGTTTAAATTTTTTGTCTTTGAATATCTTGTTTTCTTCATCTATGATAATTGGGAGTTTTGCTGGGTATAGTAGCCTGGGCTGACATCTGTGTCCTTTTAGAGTCTGTGTGATATCTGTCTAAGCCCTTCTGTCTTCCATAGTCTCTGTTGAGAAGTCAGGTGTGATTCTGATGTGTTTGCCATTTTATGTTATTTGGCAGCTTTTTCCCTTGCAGCTTTTAGTATTTTTTCTTTGTTTTATATATTTACTGTCTTGATGAGTATGTGGCTGGGAGATTTTTTTTAGGTGTTTTGTAGGCCTCTTGTATGCTTTTAGCCCTCTCCTTTAAATTAGGGAAATTTTCTTCTATGATTTTGTTGAAAATATTTTCTGGGCCTTGGAGAAGGGAATCTTTTTTCTCTATATCTATTATTCCTTTTTTTTTTTTCCTGAGAGGCTATACTTTCTATTTTTTCTTTTTTTTATTTGATTTTTATTAATTACAGTTTATTTGCTTTGTATCCCAGCTGTAGTCCCCTCTCCCACCCCCTCCCAATCCCATCCTTCCTCCCTCTTCTTCTCCTATGCCCCTCCCACAGTCCAATGATAGGATAAGTTTCACCTTTTCATGTTGTCCTTGATTTCTTGGATGGTTTGTGTCAGGAATTTTTTAGATTTAACATTTTCTTTGACAAATTCATCAATTTCTTCCATTGTATCTTCAACACCTGAGATTCTTTTTTCCATTTCTTATGGGCTCTTGGATATGCTTACCTCTGTAGTTCCTGTTTTCTTCCCTAAGTTCTCCCTCTCCATGATTTCCTCAGTTTGTGTTTTGCTTAATTTTTCCATTTCCATCTTCAGATCTTGAACCATTTTGTTGATCTCCTTCACCTGCTTGTTTGTATTTGCTTCTTTTCCTTCCATTCCTTCATCTGTTTATTTGAACTTTCCTCTGTATCTTACATTTCTTTCAGTGATTTAGTCATTTCCTCTCTAAAGGTCACAAACTGTTTGGCTGTAACTTCCTGTATTTCTTTACAGATGGCCATGATCTGTTTGACTTTGTCTTCCTGTATTTTCTTAAGTATTTTATTTGTTTCCTCTATTATCATCTTTATAAACATAGTTTTAATGTCATTTTCTTGAATTTCACTTATGTATGGGTATCCAGAGCTGCTTGCCTTTAGATAACTGGGTTCTGGAGATGCCATATAGCTTTGGCATTCTTGATTGTTCTTTTACGCTGATTGTGCTTTTACGGCTGTCTCAGGTATTGGCTGATAGTTTCTGGTGCCTGCTGGAGTACTGGGGGTGGGGGTGAAGTGGTGGAGGAAATCCCCATGGCAGAAAAAATGGTTGTTGCTCAGCTTTTTAGGAATGGTCACTGAATTACCAGTGCTTCTCAGGAAATTGCCACAGCTCTTCTCAGGTGTATGTTCCTGTGGGCTAACTGGGCTCTTTGGGAGGTCCAGGGGCTCTCCTCTCACTGGAACAAGTCCTGTAGACAGCTGCCCTGTTCTTGGCTTTCTTGCTCTGAATTTAGTGAGCTGCTGCTGCTCATACACTGTTTCTGCTGGGTACAGCCCTCTTGAAGAACCAAGGAGCCCTGAGGTTTGGTCAGTTTCACTAGGGAGACAAATTGAGCTTTGGAGCAGCATCTGGGACTGATCCAGTGAGTTCCGGGCATAGGCAGGTCTGAGGTTGGAGCTCTGTGCCCCAGTACCCAATAGGTAATCAATGGCTGGTGAGCACAGCACACAAGCCTGTGGCTGGAGGGTAGAGCCCTTGAATCTTCGGGAACCCAAGAACTTTTCCAGGGATTAGCTGGGTGCCCTTGAGAAATGGGACCATCCCAAATTAGAAAGAAAAACAACTGGACCTTGAATAAGGGCCAGCTAAGAAGAAAGAAGAACAAGTCAGGCGATTTAGGGGAGGACTGTCCTTGAAGCTGTAAGCGGCCCACTACAGAACCGAGAGATGGGAAAAGAGGGGAGGACTGTCCTTGGAGCTGTGAGCTCCCCGCTACAGCTGCCAGCCGCATAACTGCTATCTTTTCTGCTGACTAATCAATGTAAAGGCCTGATTTTTTTAGGAATAAAAACTCTGTGCTTTGTATGCTCGGGGTCGTCTCCTGCTTTGAAGGGACGACCCCCATCGCGATCAGAATAAACTGCCTCTTGCTTTTGCATCAAAACGCGGTCTGTGAGTCTCTTTGGGGGAGGGAGCGGTACAGACCCTGCACCGGGAGTGCAGGTTTTGCATGTGGTGCGTCGCCCGGGAAACCGACGCGGCCCTTCCCAGACCCTCACCAGACCGGGTAATGAGGTCAGGTTGAAACAGGTCAGTCATTTTGTTTGTTTGATATTCAGGTTTCTGCAGATTCTGTTTTGTTCTGATTTTGTTCTGGTTAGGCGCCTGTCTGAACCGTCTTGATTGCTTGATTAGGCTATTTCGATTGACGTACACGTCAGATAATCGAAAAGCCAGGAAGCTGGAGGACGTTCCAGGTTCTGTTTGTTGGGAGGATGGATCAGAGACGGTCCTCCTCCCGTCTGAGTCTGATTTTCGTAGAGGCCAGCCGGGGAGCCGTTCCATTAGGGCACTGTGGTATCACCCGCAAGGGCGTCCTTGTCTGATTGCTTGTTTGGTTCTTTTTATCTCTGTTCTTGTTGCCTCTCTGACATTTCTGACGGAAGATTTCATTATGGGACAGACGGTGACTACACCCTTATCCCTCACCCTTGACCATTTCTCAGAAGTGAAATATAGGGCACATAACCTCTCAGTGGAAGTTAGAAAAGCGAAGTGGCAAGCCTTTTGCTTCTCGGAATGGCCTGCTTTTCAGGTTCGATGGCCACACGATTCTTGCTGTTAAGGCTAAGGCCCTCCAAATGCAGGGGGGCCATCCTGATCAGGTACCTTATGTCCTAACCTGGGAGGATATTGTTTGCCATACACCCCCCTGGGTGCGCCCCTTTGTTCTCCCCACAGAGACTCCGTCGACAACTGTTTGTGCCCTTAAGGAAGAGGAGAAAAAGAAAGTGCTCACTTCTCCAGAAGCAGACCTCCTCCTTCTTGACCTTCCGCCCCCTTATCCTCCAGCCATGGCCCCTACCCCTGCCAGTTCCCTGGCCGGTTCTCCCGCCAGACCTCCGACCATTTCCCCTGTCAGTCTCTCGGAGGCTGTCAGTACTCCCTCTGGGCCTAGGGCGGGGCTAGCATGCAACTTTCCTAGTCCCCTCACAGGTCCCTCATCAGGAGCTGTCGGTCCCTCAGCGCTGCCGACACCGTCCGCACTGCAGACACCGCCAGAGGTCCCGCTGCACTCACCAGCTGACCCTGCTCAGAATGAACGGGGCCCAGCAGCTGGAACACGAAGCCGCAGAGCAACCCAGCTGGACTCGGTGGCTCTCCCGTTGCGAGCCTATGGATTTCCAGAGGGGAATGGGCAATACCCCCTTCAGTACTGGCCTTTTTCCACAGCTGATCTCTACAATTGGAAGGCTCACAATCCCCCTTTTTCTGAGAACCCCCAAGCCTTGACTGACTTGTTTGAATCTGTCCTTTTCTCTCACCAGCCCACTTGGGATGATTGCCAACAGCTTTTACAGACACTCCTGACTACCGAGGAGAGGGGACGAGTTCTTCTAGAAGCAAGGAAAAATGTCCCGGGAGCGGATGGGAGGCCTACAGTTCTCCCCGACGAGATTAATAATGGGTTTCCTCTCTCTCATTCGTCCTGATTGGGATTACAATACACCAGAGGGTAGGCAGCACTTGAAGGTTTACCGCCAGACTCTAATGGCGGGTCTCCGTGGGGCTGCTTGAAGACCCACCAATTTGACTAAGGTCCAGGGGCCGGAGGAATCTCCTGCAGCCTACTTAGAACGGCTTGATGGATGCATTCCGCCGGTTTATTCCCTATGACCCTGCTTCAGATGAGCACAGGGCAACAGTAGCTGTATCTTTCATAGATCAGTCAGCTAGGGATATTCGTAGGAAACTTCAGAAATTAGAAGGTCTGCAGGATAAGTCGTTGAAGGATTTAGTACAAGTAGCAAAAAAAGTCTTCTATAGTCGAAAAACAAAAGAAAAAAAAGAAAACAAAAAAAAAACAGGAGATAAGAGAGAGAGAGAGAGACAAGAGGCAGGATAAAAAATTGACTAAGATTCTGGCCACCGTAATTCAGGAAAGTCGTACTGAAAGGGAGAGAGTTCCTGGCAAATGTAAGGGCCCTTTGTCTAAGGACCAGTGTGCCTACTGCAAGGAGACGGGACACTGGAGGAGGGATTGCCCCAAAAGGAAGAAAAAGCAGCTGAATTCTCGAGCCACAGGGACCAGGGTCCTGACCTTAAACAATGACAGCAATTAGGGAGGACGGGGTTCGGTTCCCCTCCCCAAACCCAGGGTAACCCTCAAGGTGGAGGGGAAGCCAGTCCATTTTCTAGTGAATACTGGCGCTCAGCATTCAGTTCTGTTGCAAGACTCAGGGGCTGAGAAAAAAAAAAATCATGGGTTCAAGGGGCCACTGGATGTAAGCAATATACATGGACTACCCAAAGAACAGTGGACCTTGGAGTGGGCCGGGTATCCCACTCATTCTTAGTCATGCCTGACTGCCCATAACCATTGCTGCGATGGGATATCCTGACCAAAATAGGAGCCCACATCTATTTTAACCCAGAAGGCCCACAGGTTACAGATAAAAGATAAATACCGGCTATTTAAAAATTTAAAAGAGGGGGAAAAAGACATTGACTGGTGGGTAAAAAAATACCCTGAGGCCTGGGCTGAAACAGCTGGCTTAGGGAAAGCAAGAAAGCAACCGCCAGTCCAGATAGAGCTAAAACCTCAGGCAGCCCCATTTGCAGTGCGGCAGTATCCAATGTCTAAGAAAGCCCATGATGGGATTCGCCCTCATATACAGCGACTCCTTGACCTAGGGGTTTTGAAAAGGTGTCAATCTGCTTGGAATACTCCATTACTGCTGGTCCGGAAGCCTGGGAGCAACAATTATCGGCCTGTGCAAGACCTGAGGGAAGTTAACAAGCAGGTTATGGACTTACATCCAACAGTCCCCAACCCGTATAACCTGCTGAGCTCCCTTCCCCCTGACAGAGCCTGGTATACTGTTCTAGACCTTAAAGATGCATTCTTTTGTCTTCAACTTAGCCCTGCCAGCCAAGACATTTTCGCTTTTGAATGGAAAGATCCCGACTCCAGGGTCTCGGGCCAACTAACATGGACTCGACTTCCCCAAGGATTTAAGAATTCTCCTACCATATTTGATGAAGCCCTGCACCGAGACCTGGCACATTTCCGGGCCACAAATACTCAGGTAACTCTTCTCCAGTACGTGGATGACATCTTACTAGCTGCAGATTGTCAAAAAACCTGTCTCAAAGCCACTGGCCAACTGTTACAAGAATTGGGCGAACTCGGCTATAGAGCATCAGCAAAGAAGGCCCAGATATGCCGGAAACAGGTCAGTTACCTGGGGTATATACTAAAAAAAAAAAAAAAAAAAAGATGGTTATCGGAGGCTAAAAAAGAGACTGTGTTTCATATTCCCCCTCCACAAACTACAAAACAACTGAGGGAATTTCTTGGTACAGCGGGGTTTTGCCAATTATGGATTCCTGGGTTCACTGAAATGGCAGCCCCTCTGTATGCCCTTACAAAGGGCAATGACTCTTTTTCCTGGGGAAAAGATAAACAGGCTGCATTTGATAATATTAAACAGGCTTTAATGTCAGCTCCAGCCTTGGGACTTCCTGATGTCACTAAACCTTTTCATCTCTATGTGGCCGAGAACCAGGAAATGGCTAAAGGGGTGTTAACTCAAAAGATTGGACCCTGAAAGAGAACGGTAGCTTATCTATCTAAAAAGCTTGATCCAGTAGCAGCAGGATGGCCGACCTGCCTTCAGATAATAGCAGCAGTCGCCGCATTGGTAAAGGATGCTGACAAGCTGACCTTGGGACAAGATCTTACTGTTTATGCCCCTCATGCCCTTGAGAGTGTTGTCAGACAGCCACCTGATCGCTGGCTCACGAATGCTCGATTCCAAGGCAGCAAAGGGAAATAACATGGCTGATCAGGAGGCTAAAGCAGCTGCTAGAGGAAGTCCTGCTCCAATGATATTAACTACTAAATTGCCAGAGAAGGAACAGCTAAAATACTCAGAGGATGACCTGGAGCAAATACAGAGAAAACAAGGGACATTCGATGCTAATGTGGAAGCATGGATTGACTCCAAAGGTAAGGTCATTTTGCCACAGAAAGATGCTAAGAGATTAATAGCACAAATGCATCAATGGACTCATTTAGGGGCAAGGAAATTGACTAAAATTGTTCTCCAATCTCCTTACCGAATACTAAACTTCACTGCTCTAACCGAACAAGTGACTCAGACATGTATCCCTTGCCAAAAGGTAAATGTAGAAAAAAATTTCCTAAGCTCGAAAAAAACGGGTAAGGGAAACTAGACCTGAAATGCATTGGGAAGTGGACTTTACCGAGATCAAGCCGACAAGGTATGGAAATAAATATCTTCTAGTCTTTGTAGATACCTTCTCAAGATGGGTGGAAGCTTTTCCCACCAAGAAAGAGACTGCTCTGGTTGTAGCCAAGAAGATTTTAAAAGACATTTTTCCCCGGTTTGGAGTTCCAAAGGTAATCGGGTCAGACAATGGGCCGGCCTTCGTTGCTCAGGTAAGTCAGGAGGTGGCCAGATTTTTGGGGACTAATTGGAAATTACATTGTGCATATAGACCCCAAAGTTCAGGACAGGTAAAAAAAATAAATAAAACTCTAAAAGAGACCCTTACTAAATTGACCATGGAGACTGGCGGTGACTGGGTGGTACTCCTCCCTCTGGCTCTTTTTAGGGTCAGGAATACTCCTTCCTTGTTAAATCTCACACCTTTTAAACTATTGTATAGAGTTCCTGCTTCCTTGACTCTCCTGGGAGACCCTCTTGACATAACTAGTGGTAACTCTGACTTGTTGTCCAGGTTAAAGGGACTGCAGCTTATTCAAAAAGAAATCTAAAACAAGGTTGGCAGTGCATATGCACCAGGATCCTTAGAGGTGCCACATCAGTTCCAAGTTGGAGACTTGGTTTATGTACGGCGACACCATAGTCAAAATTTAAAACCCCGGTGAAAAGGTCCTTACTGCATCCTGCTCACCACCCCAACGACTGTGAAGGTAAAAGGCATTGCTGCTTGGATCCACGCATCACACATCAAACCCGCTCCAGAGGACTCCACTTCTGACTGAAAAATCCAGCCCAGTGACAATCCCTTAAAACTTAAACTTGTTAAGAATGTTAGCCATGGGTGATATCCACAAACTGCTGGTGCTTTTGGCTCTGTTAAGCACTTACAATACTTGCTTGGGCTCCAGTCCTCACCAGCCCAAACTTTTGACTTGGGAAGTAACTAATCAGAGACATATTATAATTTGGTCTGTTTCAAAGATAGCCCCACCCTTCACATGGTGGCCGGACTTGTACCCTGACCTTTGTAAAATGGCTCTAGTAGCACCTGCTAACTGGGATTTGCAAAGCCACCTAGACCCCAACGTGGTTCCTGGGGACCATAGACGTGGGTCTTTTAGTGAGAAAAGGGGCTTAGATCCCTGGGGGGGCTGCGGGACCACCAACCACCGCAGTATGCTGTGAGTCCTAACCTTTTATGTATGTCCAGGACCCCACCAGCAACCTAAAATGGTAAACAAATGTGGGGGGAAAATGACTTCTACTGCAAAAATTGGGGGTGTGAAACCACTGGCGATACTTACTGAAAGCCTACCTCCAGTTGGGATTACATTGTTGTTAAAGCTAATTACAGTCATGCCCAGCCCCCAGACTGGGGACCAAACAATAGGTAGACTAATCAGCCAATATGTACCACCTGGTGCCACCCCCTGCTAATCCGGTTCACAGACGCTAAAAAACAGATTTCAACTAACTGGGTGACTGGGGTTCACTTGGGGCCTACAAATATATAAAAAAAGATATGATGATGGGTTACTTTTCACCATATAATTAAAAATAACAGCCCCATCTGCTAAAGTAGGGCCAAATAAAACTGGCCCTCACCTGGTTCCCCCAGTAAAAGTGGACCCCCAGACTATAGCCCCACGTCCAGCAACCCCCTCACTGACTCCTAACTCAAAAATGGGTAAAGATTCTTCTTCCCCTAAGCCTCCTGGACCATACATTACTTCACTAGCACAGGGGGCCTTTCAGGCCCTAAATAATACCAACCCCAAGGTTACTGAGTCTTGTTGGTTATGCTTTGAAATTGCTCCCCCATATTATGAAGAAATTGCCTTTACAGATGAGATAAGTACCTCCCAAGAGACAACAGCCTGCCGTTGGACGCAAAGGGAGGCTAGACTTTCCCTGTCTGCCGTTTCAGGGCAAGGACTCTGTGTAGGTAAAGTTCCCCCCAGTCATCAGTTTTTATGCAACCAAACCTATGATGTTGCAGGTCTGTCTGGGTACCTCATACCCAATCGATGGATGGTGGGCCTGTGCAACAGGGATCACTACTTGTGTCAGTACTCAGGTGCTTGTCAATTCATCTGACTGGTCCAGGTGTCCTGGTCCAGGTAATCCCCTGAGTCACCTATCACCCGTATAAAGAGCCCTTCCAATACTGAGACTCTGTGGGGGAACCGCTGATACTAACAAAAAGAGACCTAAAAATTTCCTTAGCCATAATGCTTGGGGTCGGGCTAGGAGCAGTAGGGACAGCAGCTGGAGGGTCAGCTATAGCCCTCCGACATAGCCGGTTAAATGAGCTTAAGGCAGCTGTTGATGAGGACATAAAAAGACTAAAAAACACAATTAAAGAGCTCAAAGATTCCTTACAGTCATTATCAGAGATGGTGTTACAAAACAAAAGGGGCTTAGATTTATTGTTTTTGCAACAAGGAGGTTTATGCGTTTATGCGCTGCCCTAAAAGAAGATTGCTGTTTCTATGTCGACCATACTGGAGTTGTCACTGAGACCCTAGATAGGTCAAAGAGGGCTTAGAAAAGAGAAAGCGAGAACGAGCCCAAAGCCTAGGATGGTTTAAAGGATGGTTTAATTCCTCTCCATAAATGACCACTTTAATCTCCACCTTGCTAGGCCCTTTGCTAATTCTTCTCCTGATTGTAACTCTTGGCCCCTGCATTCTTAATAAGCTAATCAATTTTGTAAAAAAACGGATCAGTACTGTTCAGGTCCTTATGCTTCGACAGCAGTATCAGCAATTAGAGATGCAGGCTAAATCTAGCCTGTAATTTTAGGGTTAAAATTATGCCAAAGAAAAAGGGGGGAATGAGAAATGGGACCATCCCAAATTAGAAAGAAAAACAACTGGACCTTGAATAAGGGCCAGCTAAGAAGAAAGAGCAAGTCAGGCAATTTAGGGGAGGACTGTCCTTGAAGCTGTAAGCGGCCTGCTACAGAACCGAGAGATGGGAGAAGAGGGGAGGACTGTCCTTGGAGCTGTGAGCTCCCCGCTACAGCTGCCAGCCGCATAACTGCTATCTTTTCTGCTGACTAATCAATGTAAAGGCCTGATTTTTTTAGGAATAAAAACTCTGTGCTTTGTATGCTCGGGGTCGTCTCCTGCTTTAAAGGGACGACCCTCATCGCGATCGAAATAAACTGCATTGAACCTCAGTCTGTGAGTCTCTTTGGGGGAGGGAGCGGTTTGGACCCTGCACTACAAACATCCTTCCTCCTTAGAGTCTGAGTCTCAGCCCTCCTCTACCATGAAGCTTTTCCTCAACACTGCTAGAAGCAGCTGTCAGCTTGGACGCCCTCAGAGACCTTGTTATTCATCTTCCACGCCTTAAATTCCCTGAGGCTTTGCAGTGGATGCGTGATCTCCCCAGCCACACTACCCTGTCCATCTCAGCAAAGACTGGGGTCCCCCCTGTGCCCAGCATTCAGCCCGCATCTGCACACTCAGGAAACGTTGCCTTTATAAATATTTCTTTGGGCCAGGAGCGGTGCTTGGGTATCTACAGCTCTACGGTGTGGTGCCGCTTCCTCACTACTTAACCACTGCTCATGTAACCTCTGCTTTTGCAATTGCTGGAAGACACAGCAGTTTATAATCCACGGTCCAGCATCACCCGACTGAAGAGAGCGCCTGCTCCTCCTCCTGGCAGTCTTTTCAGCAGGTGTGTCTAAAGCCTGGCTGGTTGGAGGCACTCACTAGCAATGTCCTTGGCTTACAGGGGCGCTCAGGAGAGTCAGTTCAGTTTTGACCCAGAGAGACCTGAGCTCATCGCTGTCCTTTAGCGGAGAAAGCAGCTCGTCCCTGCCAACGGTGGCCAGCGTGTAGAACTGCTCCTCTAGCTCCTTGGTAGTCCTGGCCTTGATGGAGGCCACAGAAGCCGGGGAGGTGCTGCTGCTGGGGGCCTCCTTCAGCTTCTGCTTGCTCCCAGTAGTGGTCTGAGCCTTGAACAGGATGTACTCTTTCTGCTCCAACTTCAGGTCTAAGTCCGAGGAGAAGGAGAAGATGAAGACTCTGTTTGAATAAACTCCTTGGATTTAGGGTTGAGTCTGCTCAGAGTGCGCCGCTCCTCACCGTACCCGAGGAGTGCTCCTTGCAATGTCTTGCTGTTGCCTCAGGGCCTGGTTGGGGGGAGCTTTAGGGATCCTACCACACTGGACCCAGCCTGCAGCCGCCGGCTCCTGCAGCAGATGTTAGCTGGCACCACACCTGACTGAAATCCTCTTCGGGCTTCTTGCCTGCTGACTTCCGCTCTCGCGGGTGTGCTGGGCACCCCACAGGCAAGGGGCGGCTGCTGTTTCAACCGGGGCGGGGACTTTCCGTAACTTTTTGCTACCAGGGGCCTTGTTTGCAGTCCTCAGCCCTGCTGCTCCTCCTTGCAGCGAGCTTTGAGTTTCTTGTCCCTCGGGCTGGCAGGCAGGAAGTTTCCTGCAGTCTTGCCCTTGGTCTTTCACCGGCGAGTAGTATTGATCCCTTTCCCGGGTGTGGCTGACATTTTTTGATCAGGGTTGGAGGCTTGTGAGGATTAACTTTGTTTACCCATTTATGCAACTGCCGCTTGTTAAAAAGGCGCAGGTTAGGCCTGAAAACTGAAAACCCGGAACAAACAAAACAGCTTTTTATAACAGACTCACTTAAAAGCACTGGCTGTTTTCATCTTGACATTCTCTGCTGAGCAAAGGAAAACTGACTGGGCTGGCAACAAGCAAAATGGAATCCCAGGTTTGTGTGGCAGCTCTGCTGTTACGGAGGATGACCAGCTGGCCCATGGCATCTCAGTATACACGAAGCACTTTCGTTGAGAGGCCCTTTTTTTTTTTTTTTTTTTTTTTTTTTTTACTTGTCATCTTTGGGAAAATCTTTGACTCCGTAACTCGACCTGCCCTCTTAGCATATACTTTATGTGGAGAAGCCAGTGGGTCACAGGTATTTAATGACAAAAGCAGCAACAATGGGAAACTGACCTGGTGTGCCTTATAGTAGCAGCCTGACTGAGTCCGCCCTCAGCCTGCTTCTGCCATTTCTTCTGCCACACTCTGCTGGAAATGTCAGACACAAATGACTTCAGAAACCATTCCTGGAGGCAATTTTGCTAACTTAGAATAAATCATGGGTGTCACACTTTTTAAACTCTGATCTACATACAGATCAACTCATGTGGAGGTGCAGGGAATGCCCAGAAACAGAATAGGAAAGACTGGGTTGATAGCCCTCCCCTAAGAAGTCCATAGTTTTGAGTTGAGTCTGTAAGGATGTATGTTCCAAACAGTTTAAAATTTAAGATTTTTAAAGAGAATGTTTATTTCTAATAAACACTCACTTTTGTAATACTATGATTTATGAAAACAAATAGAAAAGATGTCTTTTGAAAGGCATGGAACTTCAGTCACAAATTGGAAATTTCTGTGAATGATATGGGGCAAACATTTGAAGAATCAGAGTAATGATGCCCCTAATATTTTTTCATGGTCTCTTCTCTCTGAATCTGTGGCACCCATCGCTTCAGGGGCCAGACACTAGCCTAGAACACGAATCTCAACCTTCCTGATGCTGTGCCCCTTTAATATAGTTCCTCATATTGTGGTGGCCCCAGCCATAAAATTATTTTCATTACTGTTTCATAACTGTAATCTTGCTACTATTATGAATCACAATGTAAATATCTGTGTTTTCTGATGGTGCTAGACGACCCCTGTGAAAGGGTCATTTGATTGCTAAAGGCCTAGAAAAAGAGTGTCTTTCTGAGTCAGGCCTATCATCTACCTTTCTGACTACTCATCATTTATCTCCTATCTACCTATGTACCTATGATCTATCTATCTATCTACTTACCCACCTGCTATCACATATCTTGTCACCACTCACTCACCCATCTATCACTGTGATGGTGCACTGGGTCTTGTACATGCTAGGCAAATGACACTCCTGATCTCCACTTCTGTTTGTGTTATAAGATTGTCGGTCATAAGCCTAGAGTTAGAATCCGTTAGGTTCTTCTATGTGAGAGAAAGAAGTTTCTAACATAAAAACTTCTAAAACCCTCCTTGGCATATCAAGATTTTTTTTTTTTTTTTCACAAAGAGTTGCATACTGACAGCAGAGCTGGGGCTCCTGGTATAGTTACAGATCTAAGTGGGCAAGGGGAGGGCTGTGTTTGAGGCACTAGGTTGCTAGAGAGGCCTGCAGGAGGTGAGGGCACACAGCTCAGGGAGGTGGGAACCGTAGAGAACCTCAGGAGATGGAGCCAGCAAGAACTGACCTAGTGTGCGTGTGTCCGTCAGCCACAGCTTTGGTGCGGAGCCGGGATATACTGCTGCTAGCTCTTGCAGACACAGGAGAGGGGATCTGCAGCAAGAAGTTACAAAATGCAAGTATCTCTGGGATGTGTGCTAGGAGGAAACGAAATTAACGTAGAGGGTTAAGACTAGAGTAATAACTGTTCAGTCAATGTGTTGTGATGCTTATTATTTAGCACATATAAAAGGGTCTCAGTTATTTGTGTGATAGCCAGGTTAAAAGAGAAACAGAAACACAGTTTTGTAAAAATAAACATGTGACCATATTTTTAAAAACTAAAATTTAGAACAAAAGTATTTAGGTAAGTGTAGGAAATGTATCTTTTGCTGTACACACACACAATAAAGGAAATGCCACTACTTTTCAACTGTAACTAATGGTGTCATGGAATTGTAATAAAACTAGTAACACACACCTTACAAGTATACAACTTAGGCGAATAGTCATTGGATGCTTTCCAAATTAGTACCTTAATACATGATACCTAATGTTGTCAGCATTAAGATGCTCTGTTTTTCTGTACTGTGTGCTACTTTGTTCCCCTTTCTCAGTAAAATTATCACCCTCATCAATCAGTTTAAAGAGGGGTATTTGTTTCTGCCATTTGCATGTAATGACTCAGACAAGGGCACCACTTGAGCATTTTGTATAGAACTGTCAGTAGTGAAGCTATGTTTTAATGAATGATCTATTCAATACCACTTTAACGGTGTTCTTAATGTTCTAAGACACACAGTATTTTGTCTTTCTTATAAGATAAAGTATCCTTAATATGCCAGATACATTTTTTTTAATGCTGCTATGTTTCCATCACCATGAAAATAGCTTTTGGGCTGGAGAGATCATTCAGCACTTGAGTACCTACTGCTCTTCCAGAGGACCAGAGTTTGATGCTGAGCACGCACATCCGGCTGCTCACCGTCACCCGTAACTTCAGCTCTAGGGGACTCAGTGGCCTCTTTTGGCTTCCTTGAGCACACACCATGCATGCACACACATGTGTTCATATGCACTCACAAATTAACAGTAAATAAAATAATAAGACAAAATAGCATTTGAGTGCAGAGCTTGTTGCTTCATGACTGATCCCAGTATTTGAAGGTGGAGGCTAACGAATTGTAGGTTCCGTGAGCTAAGCAACACTCCCGTGTCTTACATGAGGATGTAGCTCAGTGTTGAGCACTTGCCTATCACACATAACGCCCCGGGTTTGCACCACTAAAGGTTTACATAATGAAATGATTCTTTCAGATGTTATCTCTCTGAGGAAACCTAGTTGTTTTTCTCCTTTGCAGTCTGTTTCCTCTAATTTGCTTTAATATTTTTTATTTGAATGTGTGGGATACGAATGTGTATGTGTGTGTGTTTGTGCACATGTGGAGTTGAGAGACTGACATGGGTGTCTTCCCTGTTGTTCTCTGTTTGGCTGGAACCCCTGCCCTCTGCTGCACAAGCAAGGACTCCATCTGCTCACTTTCCCTCAAACCCATCTATACACATCATCACCTTTTGTCGCTTTCTGGCAACCCACCAAAGAGTGCCAGCCCAGGGTTTCAGAATTTGACCATATCTGGGCACAAACCCTGCTCCTACCTGACATGTCATTAGTCCTTATCTAAGCTTTATAAAACCCCCTTGCTTTGGCCTGGGTGTGTGACTTCATTGACTTTGAAAGGGTTAGGCTAACTTTGTAACCTATATGTCTTCTAAAGCCTATAGTTTTGAGTTTTAGGTCCAGGATAAGCTAAAGCCTCTTAGTACCTTTCCAGAGAATGGAGGAATGTGACCCTATCTATGAGGACAGATATAAAAAAAGGCAAGCAAGCAATGACCTTCACCCAGCAAAAGAAGGACCAGACCCTTGTCTTTGAGATAGTGTTTCTTAGCAACGAACCTAGACTTCTTCTGAGTAGCTTTTGACCTCCAGCCAAAAGTCTGTAGCCCCTAATCTTCAAGGATGAGCTAACCACCCCACCTTCAATTGCAGCTGCATCCACACTTGGCAGGACTGGCCAAGCTTGAGCACCTAAGACCAACCAATTATCTTACTTTATAGCTTCCTCATCCAATCCTAAATTGCCAAAACTTCAACTTCAAATCTCCTGCAAGTTTTCTTTTAAAAACCTAAAGGCCTTTGTCTCCCGGTGCCACTCTTTGCTGACCGGCAGGGGTGACCCCATTGTGTAATGGTTAATAAACCTCTTGCTTTTGCAATGAGTTGCGTGGTCTGTGAGAGTTTCTGGGAAGGGTGCGATCTTGAACTCCTGAGCTGTGAGACCCCAGGTCTTACAACTTCTACCTATAAGATCAGAGAACCCACCCGAGAGCTGCCTCCCAATAAATCTGCCTTTATACTCTCAATTTGGCTTGAATTACTTTATTACTTTGAAAGAAAAGGTTATTACTACCCACCTTAGTTTTGAGGCAGGGTCTCTGGTTGAAGCTGGAGCATACCAATTTGGCTAGACTGGCAGGCCAACAACCCCCCAGTATCTGCTTGTCTTAGGGTTACTATTGCTGTGATAAAACACTTCCTCCTCCCTGGGTGCTGGAGAGATGGCTCAGAGGTTAAGAGAACTGGCTGCTCTTCCAAAGGTTCTGAGTTCAATTCCCAAAAGCCACATAGTGGCTTACAACCATTTGTAATGAGATCTGGTGATGTCTTCTGGCATGCATGTGTAAGACCTGGGGTCTCACAATTCAAGAGTTCAAGATCGCACCCTTCCCAGAAACTCTTACAGACCACGCAACTCATTGCAAAAGCAAGAGGTTTAATTTAACCATTGCACAATGGGGTCACCCCTGCCGGTCAGCAAAGAGTGGCACCGGGAGACAAAGGTTTTAGGTTTTTAAAAGAAAAAGTGCGGGAGATTTGAAGTTGGAGTTTTGGCAATTTAGGATTGGATGAGGAAGCTATAAAGTAAGATAATTGGTTGGTCTTAGGTGCTCAAGCTTGGCCAGTCCTGCCAAGTGTGGATGCAGCTGCAATTGAAGGTAGGGTGGTTAGCTCATCCTTGAAGATTAGGGCTGCGGGCTCTTGACTGGAGGTCAAAAGCTACTCAGAAGAAGTCTAGGTTCGTTGCTAAGAAACACTATCTTGAAGACAAGGGTCTGGTCATTCTTTTTGCTGAGTGAAGGTCATTGCTTGCTTGTTTTTCTTTTTTTTTTTTTTTTCTATCTATCCTCATAGATAGGGTCACATTTCTCCATTCTCTGGAAAGGTACTAAGAGGCTTTAGCTTAACCTGAACCTAAAACTCAAAACTATAGGCTTTAGAAGACATACAGGTTACAAAGTTAGTCTAACCCTTTCACATGCATATGTGCAGCAGGACACTGTATACATAATAAATTGAGGTAGCCATTCCATGTGACCTGAGATGGTCACGTGGGTGCAAGTCCTGCTGGCTCGCTATTCTTGTTGTTTTCAGCAGACACCTCCTGTTTTGCTTGGTTAAGCCTCCTATTTTGCTTGGTTAAGCCTCCTGTTTTACCTAGTTAAGCCTCCTGTTTTGCTTGGTTAAGTTTCCTGTTTTGCTTGGATATGTTTACTTGGAAACCTATGTAAGTAGTTTACTCTGTAATAAAGATGGCGCCTTGATCAGAGCACTGTCTTGGCGTCACTTCGTGTTCTCTGTCTCTTTTAATTCCCAGACCCTTGTGCAGGTGGTTACTATTGGTGGTCGTGGGGGACTACAATAAATTAAAAATATATATATTGAGGCCCCTTTGTCTCACCTAATTAACATGCCCAATTAAAATTAAATACCTCACTCTAACACAGGGTTTCCATTTTACCTTTATAAACCACCATTTTCCTGTGTAGAACATCCATCTCCTCTCTAGCCAGAGTCAGTAGTCCTTTGTCCTCCTGGTCAAATACCCCTGCCCCTTGTGCCCCACCCCCATCTTCTATCTTTTGTTTTTGCCACTTATTCGCTAGCCTTTGTCCCTCTAGGGCAAATAAGTCTCCTTTGTGCTAAGAATTTGCTCTTAGGTATCGTGAATCAATACTTTTTTCAAGCACCCTTTAATAGCTGAGATTAAAGCTATGTACAGTGGTGCAGGCCTGTAATCCCAGAACCCAGGGACACAGAGGCAGGTGGATCTCTGAGTTTAAGTCTAGCTTGGTCTATGGTCTACAAAGTGATTTCAGGACAGCCAGGGCTACACAGAGAAACCCTGTCTTGAGAAAACACACAAAAAAGAGCTGGGATTAAATAAAACCTATTTGTTTCCAAATAGGTTTCCCCTTTTTATATGACTAACATAGGCTAATCATAGAAACTGAAAGGTCAGGAATGAGATAAAAGCACAAACCTTTTTGAAAATAAATTGTTACATAATCTCTCTCCAAGGATTGGGGAGAATGCTTGCCTGCCATACCAGAAATACTGGATTTAATCCCCAGCACCACATAATCCTGTATGGTGGCACACAGCTGCACTCACAAACAGAAGCAGGAGGATTAAAAGTTCAAGGCCAGCCTTGACTGCATTGTAAATCCAAGTCCTACCTGGGCTACATGAAACCCTGTCCCAATAAATAAATTAATAAAGACGTCGAGTTACGTTTAAGGAAATGGATATGCTACTTCTGCTATGTAAAGCAGATTTATAGAAATCAGTTCTGTATGAGAAACTGTGAGTTATAAATGTTAAATTTGATTTTATAGAGCAAGCACAAAGGAAACAGCAAAAATCAAAAGTTCGTGCCCAGCTGGGGTGGCAGTGTTCTCCCAATAGTCCCTGAACTCAAAAAGCAGAGCGAGAGCACAAGTTTGACCCAGGTCAGGTGCATAACAAGATCCTGTCTCAAAACAAAATAATCACACTGCACATAAAAGAACACGCTTCAGCCTTATTTCATTTAGAGCTTTGAAGATGGCCATAGGAGCCATTATGTCAACTGAAAAGTTTCTGCAAACTGGGTGTCCTGTGTCACCCATGCATGCTTCCCCAAGAAACAGAACCTGGTTGCAATGCAACATCAAGTTGCAATGCAACATCAAGTTCAATGCAACAAAAGTTGCAATGAAATCCACCAGAATTAGGTCAGATCAACATCACTGCTTGTGTGGTATAGAGGCTGCTATGATGTTTCTGGACATTCCCACGAGCCTTCAGGTCATGGAGAGAGACAAGCAGCTGTCTATGCTTGCGGACAGTGAGCACCTTGTTATGCCCAGATGCCAAACACCCCAAATACCCCCAGTAGATTGAGCACATATGCAAGAACATACATGCTCTTTGTTCTTGCATTAAAAAGCTGGGACTCCAGCCCATCATCAACTTAGTGGATTAGGGAGTGAACCCTGAGTAGCTGCAAAATTTGGTTTTTGTGGTTTGAGAGAGACTTTCCAACTCTGACAGTTACATGATTGGTTCAAATTTAGCAGAAGCAAGCTTGTCATAAACTGATTGGTTGGTGCTGATCTAGGGGATAATAGAGGAACTTCATGGAGTGTCCAAGTAACAAGGTTTGCCCAGGTAACAACGAGTGCTAACAAAAAGAACCCAGCTAACAACATCATTTTGACTCGCTAAGCAAAGATTTCTAACTAACCCTTGATTGGTCAAGTGTTTGCTGAAAGGCACACTCTGAATCATCAGTGGGCTATTGAAACACAGAGCATGCAGCCCTCCATGAATTTCCCAGGGACTGCATTGCCAGATTAGAACTGCTGAGCTAGCCTGTGCTGTAGACCAAACTCCTGCATTCCTGGTCCTTTCCGTCAGGACACAAACATTATTGGACTACTACGACCACAGCCACTCTAATAACTCCCCCTTTTAATATCCATATATCTATACACATTCTATTATAGTTTCTGTAATGTTATAGAACACTGACTAATACATAGGCTTTGCTTAGGCATTTCACAGAAGAGTACATCTAAATGATCAACACAGATGAGAGACCTCTCATCTCATCTTGTCATGGTTAACATTGTATTTAAAGATTAGACTATGTTTGAGAGCTCGAACATGAAGGCCCCTATATTGTATACTGTTCTCTTGCAGCCTACTTCTTTTTTTTTTTTTCAGATGTTGAAGACTATTCTTAAGTTGACTGATCTTGTAAAATCTGCTGTTCTTGTGAGGTAGCTAGGCCATAAGACTAACTGCTATTTCTGCTTTTGTAATTAATTTTTTTTTTTTACTCTGCTAAATGACTAGTATAGCTGCAAGACATATGTGCTGGCTGGTGCACAAGGTAGAGTCGGCAGTGGAGGGAATGCCTCCATAGACCAAAGCATTTTCCTCAATTAGTGACCAGCAGGGAGGGAGGACCCAGCCTATTATGGATAGTTCCATCCCTGGGCTGGTTGTCAGCATATAGGCAATCTGCTTCTGGGCTGCCTAGTAACCTATGATGTCATCATGTGTCGCCCACCAGGTGTGTGGCAGGCTCAGCTCAGCTGTGCATGCACAAGCTATAAAAGGACCAACCTGCCACCTAGTCTCTCTCTTCCCTCCTCTCTTACTTTCCTCTCTTGCTCTCTCTGCCTTGTTTTCCTGGGGTCCCCACCATGTCTTTCTTTTTCTTTTTCCTCTCTATCTCTCCCCCTCCATCCAATAACTCTCCTTCATATCATATCTGTTGTGTGTGTGGTATCATTTCTAAATAAATACTGACACTGGTGATCCTGGGTTTTATAATAAAGCAGGGTGAGCAAGTCACGGGAAGCCAGCCAGCCAGCAGCACCCCCACATGGCCTCTGCATCAGCTCCTGCCTACAGGATTCTAGTCCTGTTTGGAGTCCCTATCCTGACTTCCTGCAGTGCTGAACAGCAAAGCTGCAGTGTAAGCCAAAGTGTTTTGTCGAAGCAATAGAAATCCTAACTAAGATAACATTAAAATTAGACCCTGCCTCTACATTGACAAAATGCATGTAATCTTGTGGGGTCTGACTTTCCTTGTGCTGATATGGCTAGGGGCTGCATCTTGGGAGTGCTCTCAGGTGCAGACCTGGTCTCTATCATTTTGTGTGCCAAAAGCCTCTTATTAAAATATGGTCACATTGAATCTCTGAGTGACCCCAGGCCCATAAAAAAATTTTTTTTTAAGTTTTTAAAGACAGGATCTATCTACATACCCTGGCTTTTCTGGAACTCAATATGCAGAGCAGGGTGGCCTTGAACTCACAGAGATCTGGTTGCCGCTGCCTCCCTAATCATAATTTTAAAGGTGAACACGGTCAAGTTCAGTGAGATACACATGTTGATGGGCCATGAGGGATATATAAATAAGACAGAAGAGTGATACTGCACACCACTGAGCCAAAGCTTACACTAGTGAGGATGTAGGGCAGAATCCTCAGGAGCCTCAACTATGGAAGATGATTCCGTAGTGGTTGCCAAAGTAAAACCCAAGCACCTCCGGTGACTGGTGAATCTCATATCTAGCTCAACACACAGAAGGAAACTCTAGGAGGATGTGCTGCAGTCACACAGTTGACTGCCCTGTACAGCTCATACCCTGAATAGCTGTTCCCCCGCTGGTGGCAGTATTTGGGAGGTGGGGTCTCATTGGTGACCGTGGCTCACTAGCAGTGGGACGTGGAAAGTTACAGACTGGCTATTGGCTCCACTGTCCTTTCTGCATCTTGGTCTTTTGTACCGTGAGGAGCCTCTGCCACATGCTCTTATTGCCGTAAATATCGTCAGGCCTAACCCAATGTTCAGTTCAGTGTTCACTTCAGTGTTCACTGTTCAGGCTGAAATACCCTGAAAGCGTGAGCCAGAATCAATTTCCTCTCTCCTAAGTGTTTTCTGTTTGGAACTTCGGTCACAGTGATGTTAACATGACTAATACAGAGATGGAAATAAAAATCTACAAGGTACTGTTACATTCAACAATTCAAGAGAGAGTTCCTCAAGCAAGGATAAGGGGAGGGAGGCAGCCACAAAGGATAAGCACTACATAGTTCCATGCTAGCCGCCAAACCTGGACAGCCAATCTTGAGTATGAGCAGTCAGGCGAGTGGTTGCTCTTGCAGGTGACACAGCTGTAGGAGATATGTGTGACAACTGAATGATATTTCTGTCTGGCTTCTGACTACCCAGAAGTTTCAACTTCTGCAAATACACCAAAATGTGAACGCTCAACCCACAAAGTGAAAGGGTTAGACTTACTTTGTAACCTATATGTCTTCTAAAGCCTATAGTTTTGAGTTTTAGGTCCAGGTTAAGCTAAAGCCTCTTAGTACCTTTCCAGAGAGTGAAGGAATGTGACCCTATCTGTGAGGACAGATATAAAAAAAGGGGCAAGCAGGCAATGACCTTCACTCAGCAAAAGGAGGACCAGACCCTTGTCCTTGAGATAGCGTTTCTTAGCAACGAACCTAGACTTCTTCTGAGTAGCTTTTGACCTCCAGCCAAGAGCCCGCAGCCCTAATCTTCAAGGATGAGCTAACCACCCCCACCTTCAATTGCAGCTGCATCCACACTTGGCAGGACTGGCCAAGCTTGAGCACCTAAGACTAACCAATTATTTTACTTTATAGCTTCCTCATCCAATCCTAAATTGCCAAAACTGCAACTTCAAATTTCCCGCAATTTTTCTTTTAAAAACCTAAAGCCTTTGTCTCCCGGTGCCACTCTTTGCTGACCAGCAGGGGTGACCCCGTTGTACAATGGTTAATAAACCTCTTGCTTTTGCAACGAGTCTTGGTCTGGGGGAGTTTCTGGTTAGGGCGCGATTAAACTCCTGAGCTGTGAGACCCCAGGTCTTACAAAAGTTTCTGCATACATTGTATATTCTGATAAAAGGTTGAGAAATGAGAACAAAGCTCTTATGGTTTGAATGTGAAATGTCCACACAAGCTTAGTGTCTGAAAACTTGGTAACAGACTGGTAGTGCTATGTTGAGAAGCCTAGCCAGAGGAGGTAGCCACTGGGGACAGATTCTTGGGGATATGTTATCTCTGGCTCTGTAATAGCTGCTCTACACCAGTTGAACAAGCTGCTGTCACATATTCCAGACACCACAAATAAGATACTGCATTTCTTCCCTGCCATGAAGTGTGATCTTCTGAAACTATAGTCCCCAATGGAGCTTTTCTTCTTAGGTTCCTTCTATCTGGTATGTTGTCACAAAAAGCAAGTAAAGCAATGGAGACAGGTCATTGCAGGGTCTCACACAGTGACTTGGGAATCCTATGACTGACCTGGGTAAGGGAGTGTGTTGACCTAGGCCACAGAATCATCCATGAAGGAGTCTCCAGAGTACAATAATCAACTACCTAAGATGGAGTTGAGGGGAATAAGGGTGTCTCTGTGAGTTAAGAGCCAGGGTTGACTCCCTGTAGGTATGAGTTTAACTAGTCTCCATGGGAGGTCTGTGTAGGGGAGCAGTCTCAGCCTATAAACATCATAAGGAGGAAGTTGCAGCCCATTCTTTCTATGCGCTCTGTCAACATTCACACCTGGACAGGAAGGCTTCCCAGCCTCAGTTGGTCTGAGGCACTGGGGTCCCTGTGAGTAACAGAGATTCATACATGCTTGACTCATAAGCAGCAAGTTCTCTTAACCCATGAGCCATTTCTACTGTCCCTATTTTTATTTTTTCAGAAAAGGTCTCCATTTATAGACCAAGCTACCTGGAGCTCATTATGAAGGTTGGCTTCAAACTCACTGTCCTCAATCCCTAGAATCTTCCTGAGAAACAGAAATCACAGCAAAGCACTTCAGCAGCTGTGCCCCAACAAAGTCAGCTGTAATAGCTTTGTAACAGTAAACACTACAGTTTACGAATGTCAGTCTTTTGTGTGTAATTGATATGAACAAATCAATTGTAATCATAAAATGAAAATGAGAAGGAATATGTATAAATACCTATCGCTATGGTTGAGAATTGTATGTGTAAGACCTGGGGTCTCACAGCTCAGGAGTTCAATCGCACCCTTCCCAGAAACTCCCCCAGACTAAGACTCATTGCAGAAGCAAGAGGTTTATTAACCATTGTACAACGGGGTCACCCCTGCCGGTCAGCAAAGAGTGGCACCGGGAGACAAAGGCTTTAGGTTTTTAAAAGAAAAATTTCGGAAACTTGAAGTTGCAGTTTTGGCAATTTAGGATTGGATGAGGAAGTTATAAAGTAAGAAAATTGGCTAGTCTTAGGTGCTCAAGCTTGGCCAGTCCTGCCAAGTGTGGATGCAGCTGCAATTGAAGGTGGGGGTGGTTAGCTCATCCTTGAAGATTAGGGGCTACAGACTTTTGGCTGGAGGTCAAAAGCTACTCAGAAGAAGTCTAGGTTCGTTGCTAAGAAACGCTATCTCAAGGACATGGGTCTGGTCCTTCTTTTGCTGAGTGAAGGTCATTGCTTGCTTGCCCTTTTTTTATATCTGTCCTCACAGATAGGGTCACATTCCTTCACTCTCTGGAAAGGTACTAAGAGGCTTTAGCTTAACCTGGACCTAAAACTCAAAACTATAGGCTTTAGAAGACATATAGGTTACAAAGTAAGTCTAACCCTTTCATATGCGCCCCGATTTGTTTGTTTGTTTGCGTTTGAGACAGAATTTCTGTGTAGCCTTGGCTGTCCTGTACTGACTTTTAGACAAGGCTGGCCTCCAATTCACAGCTATCTGCCTGCTTCAGCCTCCCAGAGTACTGGGATTACAGGCGTGCACCACTGTGCCCGGCTGCAGCCAGCTTTTTAAGTGAAGTCATCTGAAATACTTCAAAGAAGTCTTTTTAAAAAAATTAATTTTTTGTTATATTGTGTGTATGTGGGTATGCACATGCCAGAGTATACATGCGTCAATGATAAAACAACTGTGTGGACTTTTCACTATAGCCAACAACAGCAACAATCTATACACAGAGCCACACATATTAGAAGATAATTTCATATACCCATCATATTGGCCTAATGAAACAAAAGCAGCAGCTTCTTTGGGGCCTCTGATGTAACCAGGGAATTAAGTATGCTAATTGAATCTTCACCTTTCCCTCATTCCACAAAGCCTAATCTCCCAGTGTCATCCCTAGCTCTATATCAGACTTTCTGCTGTGGCCTTTCCAGTCTCTCTTTCTCTCTATGTTTTTCTCTGTGTGTGTCTCATTTTACCTGGGTCTACCAGTTTTCTACCAGATGACATACAACCTAAAAACATGCTCCTAAAATCCAGAGAGGAAACAGAAAACAAAGAACAATGCTCCAAAATGACAAAGATAAAACCAGATACCAGCTATCAGCAGCACCTAGAATCACAATCTTCCCAATCCCAGATGCCTACAAGCCAGCATAAAGACACCACCAATGCCAGCCAGGGCAACGTGTCTCTGCCAGAGCCCGTCAACAGTACCACAGAAAGCCCTGACTGTTCCAACATGATTGAAGCACAAGAAAAAAAGACCTTCCTTAAAATAGCCTTTACAAATATGATGTAGGTCCTTAAAGAGAAAATTAAGAGATCCTTTCAATAAATCTATGAAACTACAAACTGTGGAGGGAAATGAATAAAATACAGTTGAAGACCTAAAAATTGAAACAGAGTACATAAAGAAAACCTAAACCAAAGGAATTTCAGGAAATGGAGCAGAAAAAAAAAGGTAAGAATTCAAATAGAAACCTCAGAGGCAAACCTCACCAGCAGAATGCAATAGATGGAATTAGAGAATATGAAGCATTGAGAATATAATAGAAAGAATAGACTGAAGTGCATTTGTTTGACCTATGGAGGACAGGCTGCCTCCTGTTCGCCGGTCATCCTGGGCGCTGCGCAGGAGAGTTACAAGCCGTCTTGTTCCTTTTCTGCGGGGGGAATTTCGCATGTGCATGGCCATGGTTCCAGGACAATACATCGTTTCTATTGAAGTCCAAAGAGAGAGCCTGGCCAGGGGCCAGTATCTCTGAACACAATCGAACTTCTCTTTGAGACCATTAAATCCTATGCCGAGAGAGGAGAGAGAGAGAGAGAGAGAGAGAGAGAGAGAGAGAGAGAGAGAGGGAGAGATTGGCCAGAAGAGGTTGCCAAAACACCATTTTAAATTTCATTGACTTGGGACCTTTTGTTTTCATTTGTTTTTCTGTTTGGCTGTCACATGTTTTTTGAGGTGGGTTCTGTTTTGTTTTGTGCAGCTCTAGCGGTCCTTGAACTTGCACTGCCTGGAACGCAGACAGCCTGCCTCGATCTCTACCTTGGCCTCCAGGGTTCTGTGTTCACAAGCACTTGTGTCACCACTCCCGGATTCTTTACACATGGCTCAGGGCTATGGTCAGCACATTTCTCTGAGACCCCTTGTGTAATTAATTACTTAGTTATTGTGTGCAGGGAGCACTCCTTAGTGTGTATGTGAAGGTCAGAGGATAAACACAGGTGCCCAGGTACCTTTTTATTTTTAATTTTCTTTTTGACACAGGGTCTTTTGAGAGGGCAACATAAAATCTATTTTGTCTCCATTCTTGGACCAGGCCTGACTTTAAAAGAAAATCTAGGCTAGAGATCACCAATTCCAGGAACAAGACTATAAAATCCTCCACCCAAGAAACAGCCCGGAGATAACTGACAACTGGAAATTATCTTATGTCAGGGTGGGGCATCTATTCTGGGCAGCCCCACCTTGTAGGAGAACTTTCAGGGCAGGGGAAATGGCTCACATTCTTGAGGTCTGTGGATAGCTCGCCCTGTCAGTTATGTTAGTTAGCATTCACTTTGTAACAAGCTTGCCCTTGCTGAAGTCAGTAACAGAGACTGCTTACGCCCTAATGAAGCTCTTTGTTCTTGCATATGTGGTCAGGCTCTCCTCCTGGTGGTCTTTGGGGACCTAAGATCTGAGCATAACACTTTCTGTGTAGTCCTGGCATTCTATGAAATCAGTAACTACATCAGGCCAACAACAAATCAGAGGTCTGCCTTCTTCACCTTCCTCTTTAATTGTTTTAAAGTCATGTAAAACTTCTCCCAGCCTAGGAGGCATTTTAAAGCACTGTCCGAAAATTAAGAAAATGCACCTGGCCTAAGGTGGGGCTACACAGTCACATTGAAAGCTGCTTTCCCTTTCAGGTCATGTTATCAACAGATGTCATCAAAGGAAATCATCAGTCGGTGAAGAGTCCTGAATCATCTGCTTCCAAGGTCAACTGAAGGCTTATGGAAACAGCAGGCAATCTTGGAAAGAGCAGGCAGAGGTCTCACTGTGCTCACCATGAAATACTTTCACCAAAGATATCTTCCAGCAAAATGTACAAGGTAAGATTACAAAGATTAAAAAAATATTTTATTTTTATTAATTACAGTTCATTCTCTTTGTATCCCAACTGTAGCCTCCTACCCCATCCCCTCCCAATCTCACCCTCCCTCCCTCTTCTCCTACGCCCCTCAAGATTACATAAATTTTTTTACTAGCTGCCTGTCTGTGAACCCTGTGCATGCCTTGGTACATTCAGAAGCCAACAAAGGGGCAAATCTTCTGAAATTAGAGTCAGCTGCTTGCTGGAGATTTCCTTCCTCTGCCTCCCCAGTGGGAATTTAGTTTAGTTTAGTTAGGTTAGTTTTGTTTTGTTTTGTTTTGTTTTGTGTTGTGGTTTCTCTTAATGAAGGTGCCTTGGCTTATTTTGGTGTTTGGGTTTTCTGTGTGCTTAAGGGTTTCTTTGCGCAGTCACTGTAGACTGTTCTGTATTCATGTGTAGAAATTCTACATAGAATATAGACTAGAGACTGTATTCTCTATTCACATAATGAATATAAAAACAAACAATATATGGCTAGCTATAGGAGACAGACACCTGTTTCTTAGAAAAACATTGAAATAAAAAAAAAAACCTCTTTCTTTAATTCATCTGCCTCTGCCTCTCAAGTGCTGGAATTTTATCTTTGTTTGGTTTGGTTTGTGGGTTTTGGCTTTTGTACGACTCTCCCGACGCTAACAAGGTGTATGACTATTTATTAAACAGATGTGTGGAAGGTGCAGTCACATTGAGATAGAAAAGCGTTCACCTTTTCTCTGCAAAGACGCCGTGTGGTCAACAGCTGAGCAAATTTAGGACTTTAGCAAATTTAGACTAACAAAACAAACAAACAAACAAACAAACATATAGACAGCAGGACGGTGGCCATGGAAGTCGGAATCCGCTAAGTAGTGTGTAACAACTCAGCTGCCGAATCAACTAGCCCTGAAAATGGATGGCACGGGAGCGTAGGCGGCCGCTGCGGGGAGCCTGGACGCCTGGGGCCGGGGAGCCGCCAAGGTGCGGACCGTGGCGGTAGCAGCAAAGGTTCCACCAAGAACTTCGAAGGCCGAAGTGGAGAAGCTTCCATGTGAGCAGCAGTTGAGCATGGGTCAGTCGGCCCTGAGCGATGGGCGAGCGCAGTTCCGCAGGGCGAGGCCTCCGCTGAGTCGGTTCAGGTCCCGAGTCCAGAGTGGCCGAGGCAACGGCATCGGGAGCGGGAGAGGGAGCGGGAGCGGGAGAGGGAGAGGGAGAGGGAGAGGGAGAGGGAGAGGGAGCGGGAGAGGGAGCGGGGAGAGGGAGAGGGAGAGGGAGCGGGGAGAGGGAGCGGGAGAGGGAGAGGGAGAGGGAGCGGGAGAGGGAGCGGGAGCGGGAGAGGGAGAGGGAGCGGGGAGAGGGAGCGGGGAGAGGGAGCGGGAGATGGAGAGGGAGCGGGAGCGGGAGAGGGAGCGGGAGAGGGAGAGGGAGCGGGAGCGGGAGAGGGAGCGGGAGAGGGAGCGGGAGCGGGAGAGGGAGAGGGAGCGGGGAGAGGGAGCGGGAGATGGAGAGGGAGCGGGAGCGGGAGCGGGAGAGGGAGAGGGAGCGGGAGCGGGAGAGGGAGCGGGAGAGGGAGCGGGAGCGGGAGAGGGAGAGGGAGCGGGAGATGGAGAGGGAGAGGGAGAGGGAGAGGGAGCGGGAGAGGGAGAGGGAGCGGGAGCGGGAGAGGGAGCTGGAGCGGGAGCGAGAGAGGGAGAGGGAGCGGGAGATGGAGAGGGAGCGGGAGAGGGAGAGGGAGCGGGAGAGGGAGAGGGAGCGGGAGAGGGAGCGGGAGAGGGAGCGGGAGCGGGAGCGGGAGCGGGAGCGGGAGCGGGAGAGGGAGCGGGAGCGGGAGAGGGAGAGGGAGCGGGAGCGGGAGAGGGAGAGGGAGCGGGAGAGTTCTCTCTCTGTGGAGGGCAGGGCGCCCCCGGCTGGTTCGCCCCAGAGAGGGCCCGAGCCGTGGAAGGCGTCGCGGTTCCGGCGGCGTCCGGTGAGCCCTCGCCGCCCGTGAAAATCCGGGGAGAGGGGGTGAGTCCCGCCTGCCGGACCCGTGTCCCAGCAGGTCTCCAAGGGGAGCAGCCTCTGGCGTGGGACAGTGTAGGTGCGGGAGTCGGCCAGCGGCTCCGGAACTTCGGGTAAGGGTCGGCTCTAGGGCTGGCTCTGCCGGGGCGCCCCCTCTCACGTCCGGGGCCCCCACTCTCCCCCGCGCGCGGGGCCTCGTCGTCTCGGCGGCGGGGGGGGGGCGGAGGCGGGGGAACCCGCGGGCCTCCCGGTGTCGGGGGTGGGGGGGGTCCGACCCCGCGGGGGGGGGGGCCGGAGGCGGGGGAACCCGCGGGCCTCCCGGTGTCGGGGGTGGGGGGCCGGACACCCGGGGATCGCCCCAGCTGCGGCGGGCGTCGCGGCCGCACCCGGCGCGCCCCGCTCGGGGTGGGGGTGCGGGGGTGTGCGTGGGGAGGGCCCCCCTCGCTCTCTTCCCCGCGCGGCGGGCGCCGGTCTTCCCCCGGTTTCCCCGCGGCCGGCGTCTGGCAGCCGACTTAGAGCCGGCGCGGACCAGGGAATCCGACTGTTGACTTAAAACAAAGAGTCGCGAAGGCCCGCGGCGGTGTGGGCGCGACGTGATTTCTGCCCAGTGCTCTGAAGGTCAAAGTGAGGGAATTCAGTGAAGCGCGGTACCCGGCGGGAGGAACTGTGACTCTTAAGGTAGCCAAATGCCTCGTCATCTGATTAGTGGCGCGCGTGAGTGATGAACGAGATTCCCACTGTCCCCACCTACTCTCCAGCGAACCCACAGCCAAGGGAACGGGCTTGGTGGAATCGGGGAAAGAAGTCCCTGCTGAGCTTGACTCTATTCTGGCGCGGTGAAGGGACCTGAGAGGTGTAGAAGAAGTGGGAGCCCCCGGCGTCCCCCGTTCCCCGCGAGGGGGCGGGGCGGGGTCGGGCGGCCCGCGGTGAAATTTAGATTTGTATTTAGATTTCGGTCTACTCTCATCGTTTTTTCACTGACCCGGTGAGGCGGGGGGGCGAGCCCCGAGCGTGCGGGCAGGCGCGACCCGCTCCGGGGACAGCGCCAGGCGGGGAGTTGGACGGGGGCGGTGCTCCTGTCAGACGGTAACGCAGGTGTCCAAGGCGAGCTCAGGGAGGACAAACCTCCCGTGGAGCAGAAGGGCAGAAGCTCGCTTGATCTTGCTTTTCAGTACGAACACAGACCGTGAAAGCCGGGCCTCACGGTCCTTCTGACCTTTTGGGTTTTAAGCAGGAGGTGTCAGAAAAGTTCCCACAGGGATAACTGGCTTGTGGCAGCGTTCAGAGCGTTCAGAGCGTTCAGAGCGTTCAGAGCGTTCAAGCGTTCAGAGCGACGTCGCTTTTTGATCCTTCGATGTCGGCTCTTCCTATCATTGTGGAGAGGAATTCACCGAGCGTTGGTTTGTTCACCCACTAATAGGGAGCGTGAGCTGGGTTTAGACCGTGTGAGACACGTTAGTTTTACCCTACTGATGATGTGCCGTTGCCATGGTAATCCTGCTCTTCCAAGGAACCGCAGGGTCAGACATTTGGTGTCTGTGCTTGGCTGAGGAGCCGATGGGCGAAGCTACCGTCTGTGGGATTGTGACTGAGCGCCTCTAGGTCGGAATCCTGCCCGGGCGGAAGGACGCGGCGGCGCCGAGGGGCCTCGCTCGGCCCGGGGACACCTGTCGGTCCCCAACAGGTCCGGGGTCCGGGCGGAGAGCCACTCGTCCGGGGCAGCGGGGTGCGCGGAAAGGGCCTCTCGCCAGGCACGCTAACGCACTCGTGTGGAACCTGGCGCTAAACCGTTCGTAGACGACCTGCTTCTGGGTCGGGTTTCGAACGAGCAGAGCAGCAACCTCGCTGCGATCTCCTGAGAGTCGCGCTCTACACAAGGGTTTGGCGCTCGCCTTCTCGGCTCGGCTGGGTGGGCGGCGGGCAGTCCCGCATCGCTTGTTCGCTCGCTCGCTCGGCCGGTAGGTCTCCGTCTCCCGACCACGGCTCCTTCCGCGGTTCCCCCCCCACCTCCGGGGAAGGGCGCGCCCCCGGCCTCCGCCGCCGCCGCGGCCGCCCTCCCTCCGGCCCTGGCCAAGCCGAGCGTGAAGTGTTGGCGACGAGGTCGGAGATGCGCTAGTTTTCCGGAGGGGGGGGGAGAGGGAGACCCCGGTTCTTCTCCCTGTTCTCTTGTCTCGCCGGCGCTCGGCCCGAGAGGGGCGCCTCGGGGTTATTTTTTTCCCTCCCTTTCCCTCCCCTAACAAGGATGGAGGTCGACCAGTACTCCCGAACGGGTCTCCGGCGCGGCCTGATCCTCTTTTGGTGTGGACGGAGGTTGATCTGGACTTTTTTTTTTTCCCCTCACAGGACTTTTATATATATATGTATATATATGTACATATATATGTATTATATATATATAATACACACACACACGAGGTCGACCAGTTGTCTCTTTTCAAAATAACTAAATAAATAAATATGTGAAATCGACCAGCTATCCTTTTTAAATAAATAAATAAATAGATGCATGAGATCGACCCTTTGTTTTTTTTTTTAATCTACATAAACACGCAGGTATGTATGTGAGATCGACCAGTTTTCTTTTTTTTAAAAAATAAAATGCCTCTTTTCTATACTTTTTTTTTGAGGTAGACCAATTTACATGAATGACTGATTAAATGTGCCTGCATGCATGTACCCGAAGAGGGCGCCAGAACTCCATTACAGACTGTTGTGAGCCATCTCTCCAGTGTGTATTTATCTCCTTCCTTCCTTCCTTCCTTCCTTCCTTCCTTCCTTCCTTCCTTCTTTCCTTCCTTCCTTCCTTCCTTCCTTCCTTCCTTCCTTCCTTCTTCCTTCCTTCTTTCCTTCCTTCCTTCCTTCCTTCCTTCCTTCCTTCCTTCTTCCTTCCTTCTTTCCTTCCTTCCCTCCTTCCCTCCTTCCCTATCCCAGACTCAGAGATCTGCCTGCCTGCTCCATTTTGATATTTTTTTAATTGATATGTAATGTCTAGGTAAAGGTTGAGCATGTTACCTTTCTCTTTTTCCTCTCCCCGCCGTCATAACAGTGTGCGGCGGTGCTTGCTCGCTTGCTAGGTGTGTGCGATTGGCCCTTATCAGCCTGCCTGCACACTGTCTGCCAGAGCCGGGGAAACGGGGGTGGGGGGGTGGGGGGCGGGAGGGCACACGGAGGAGTTGGGCATTGGGAAGCCCATCCCTAAAAATTTGAATCTGAATCGTTCTTTCAAATAGAGCAATCTGCTCTGCTCTGCTCTGCTCTGCTTTGCCGGGCCAAACGTAATGGACTCCTCCCCACTCCCACAACCCACCGCCGTCCCCGCTCGGCTTGACATGCTTTCTTTTTGCTATCCATGCAGGGTTCCCTGACCACCCTGGCTAACAGGACAGGACGGAGGCGAGAATCAAAGGCACGGCCAGAAAGAGGAGTTTGAGGCGTGGGACTGATATGCCCTGGCACAGCTGGACTGACTGCCCTCCTTCTCGAGGCGGGAATCAATCACACAGACAAACAAAAGAAAAGACTACCTCTTTCCAGCAGAAGAAGATGGCCCTTCCTTCCTCTTCCTCTTGACCCACAGGTGGTACTCTACCTGCTTCCCAGCCCACCTGAGCCCCCCCCTTTACTTTACACTCAATTACAATAAATAAATGAATGACTACGAAGTTTCAAGTTGTTTATTGACTTATGTTTCTCTCTGTGAGCTAAAATTCCCTTGATTGATTAATTTTTACCACTGCCCACTCGTGTGTGTGTGTGTGTGTGTGTGTGAGAGAGAGAGAGAGAGAGAGAGAGAGAGAGAGCTTGGAACTGGAAAAACAGCTGGCATACTCTTCAGGCAGGTGCAAGATTCCTAGGGTTTTGTTTGTTTTGTTTTGTTTTTCTTTTTTCCTTTCTTTCTTTTTTTCTTTTTCTTTTTTTTTTTTTTTTTTTGGTGGTGGTGGTGGTGGTGCTGTTTTTCCACTATGATTTGTTTTAAAACTCACTCCAGTTCTCCAGTTGAAGATCTGCAAATGACCTTCAAGACTTACTTGGGCTTCTTAGAAGAACCTCTGATTACTCTCTCTAGTCTTCTTCGGGCAAATTCAAATTGAGCCCTCTGAGGAAGGCTGTAAGTTCTTTTTATATGTCCCCCCTCCCCGATTATTCTATTTTATGTAACTGGTATTCTGCCTCCATATGTGAGAGTGTCAGCTTCCCTAAAACTGGAGTTACAGAAGGTTGTGACCTGCCTGTAAGGTGGGTGCCCCTTGACCATTGCTCTTCTGGGAGTGTAGAGTCGAGGCATTTTTCTCCCCCTCTGTGTTTGCAGACTGGATAATGGTTACTATCCACTGCTCCCTGAACAAATCTGAGGGTGACTTTTCACAGCTAAAGGATCGGATCGGCCTTCACAGTTTCCCTCCTTGAGATTTGGGGCGGGCTGCGGGGAAGGGGGTCGGTGGGTGGGTCAGGGTGGGGAGGAAGGGGGAGGGGAGGGGAGAGCGGTAGGGCGGATGGGGAGGGAGAGGAGTCTTCTTTCCCAGTGGAGAGACAGGCTCTCCAAACTGCCTCTGCCTCTCAGGCAGGCGTACACCGCCACGCCCGGCTCCGGTTCGACATTTTAAACTGATATTTAATGTATTTAATGTCTAGGGAAAGCTTGACTAGAGGGACTGGAGGGGATGGCTCAGTGGTTAATAGCACTGGGTACTCTTCCAAAGGACTCAGGTTCATTTTCCAGAACCCACACCCCACATGGCAGCTCGCCTGTAACTTCAGTTCTATCTAGGTGATCGGACACATAAAATAAAAGTATAAATAAATAAATTATTTGGGGTTCGGGATTTAGCTCCGTGGTAGGTAGATCGCCTGCTTAGCAAGCGAAAGGTCCTGAGTTTGGTCCTCATGGGGGGGGGGGAGAATAGATAAATAAAAATAAGAGAAAAAAAAAGCTTGAGCAGAAATTATGGTCTCCACCCCTTCAACACACACACACACACACACACACACACCTTTCTCATCTTTGATTTTCTGGTTTTAACCAAGCACACCCCAGGGACTGATGAAACTGTAAATTGCAAGAATTGCCTGGGGTTTCCAAGAAGACTGACTGGCAGGAGCCTCCTGAGACTAGCTCTGCTGGAAAATCTACCTAGTATGGAGGATGGCGTCTCATAACCATATAGGCGGCTCCCCCTTTTGGGATCCCCTTTGTCCAGCTGGGACACAATTACACACTAGCCAGCTGGGAGTGAGTGGTTGGTTATGCAGAAAAGAAACAGAGTCAGCAAAGTTCAGCTGTGTTATTTGTTGGGGGTGTTCCCATTACCCCAAACTCCTCCTTGATCCTCTCCACCCACCCAAAATTTGCCCCGGGCCTGCCTGCTCTAAGGTATGGTTTATATTATACCCAGTGAGAGTCCGCTGGAGAAAAACAGTATTTCCTTCTCTGGTGGTTGTCATTTTGAGATAATTTCTGGGTCAGAGATATACGGGGTTTGTCTCTCGATTTTCCCTCTCAGAGCTGGGGCCCAATCTGGCCTAGACTTATTGCATGGCCCGGATTCATTCCCCCCCCCCTTAAATATTTAAAAGCAGGCACGCAAAGAGGCATTTGAAAGAGGTCTTTAAAGGTAGTACTGTGTACTTTTCTTAATTTCATTAATAAAGCAAATTGGGATTGCTTGTGTATAGAGAAAATACTATTCTGCCTGCCTGCCTGCCTGCCTGCCTGCCTGCCTGCCCGCCTTTCTCCCTCTCCAAGTGGGTTCCTTAGTAAGTGGAACAGGGAATGTCTCTGACATGAACTCACTTGGGGGTAGCAGCCCTGCCAGGCCACAGAGGAGGGCAATGCAGAGAGCCCTGATGAGATGGGATTGGGAGGGGACGAGGGAGAGGGCTACAAAGTGAATAAACTGTAACTAATATAAAAATAAAAATTTTATTAAACAAACAAAAAAACAGGCTGTCTATGCTGGCATAAAAGGCGTGCGCCACCTTTGTTAGGATCAGTAAGCAGGCACTCCTATGGCCAGCCCCAAGGGACTTTATAGACCAGTTATCATGCAGTTGTGAAGACACCTAAAGCTATCTGCGCATGTACCTGGGTCACCCTATAAGAGACCCTCCCCTCCTCCTTCTCTCTCTCTCTCTCTTCCTTCCTCTTTCTCTCTCTGGCTCTGTCTCTCTCTCTCTGTCTGTCTCTCTGTCCCTTTCTCTCTCCCTCTCTCCCTCTCTGTAACCCCCTTCCCTAACAAACCTCCCGCGTGGAACAGATCTCGTGGTGTGATTTGTGGACCCGCGTGTAACCTCTACATTTTGTACATTTCCTAATATTTCCTAACAACCTTGCCTGGCTTCTTTTCTTTCCTCTTTCCTTTTTCTTGGCCTGGGCCTTTGGTCCCATCCAGTATTTTTATTATGGTCTGGGTGAACCCACGGGTAAAATGAAAGTTAAAAAAAAAAAGAGGGAAATCCACCTGAGTGGGGTGGTTTATGGTTTTAGTCACAGCGCTACTGGAGAGGCGGAAGCAGGCAGATCTCTAAGGCCAACCTGGTCTACCGACTGAGTTCTGGGGCAGTGGAAACGATTCCACAGAGAAACCCTGTCTCCTCCGGTGCACCGAAGAAAGTGGGGTGGGGTGATTCAAGGAACAGTTTCCTCTCATTAATACACAACTAAGAGTTGTCCCCCCCCAAAAAACAAAACAAAACGAACAAACAAACAAACAAAAAGAGTTGTCCCTTCTGTCCCCTGGGAGAGGAACCACAAAGTTCTTTAGAATTCCTGGAATGTGGCCCCACCGGTTTAACACACCACCAATATAGGGTGTGCCGCTGAGCTGAGCAGTGAGTGAGCTGGAGGTCCCTTCCCCCTCCCCCCTTGCTCTCCTGGCTGGGCTTATTGCAGATTATCTGTCAATTATTTTGAAGATGAAAAAGGAAAGAGGAAAGAAAGGAAGCCTGACTGATCATGATTTTTAAAAGAGTTTCTGACTTCATTCCAGCAATTTGAACACCTTCCTGGGGGAAGGGGGCTTGGGGGAAGATGGACTGCTGGGAGCTCTTCAAAACTCCAAATGCCGAGCGCCAAAGGGAGATGAAACAAATTAAAGATCAAGGACATGCATTCCTTCTAGCTTTAGTCCAAGGATGAGGATACGATGAGAGAGATTAGGTTAGGGCTGGGTAAGGGATAGGGTTAGGGTTAGGGTTAGGGTTAGGGTTAGGGTTAGGGGTTAGGGTTAGGGTTAGGGTTAGGGACTTAGGGTTAGGGTTAGGGTTAGGGTTATATCACTTTTCAGGTTTCCTGTTATAATAATTGAACAGGCGACACATATGTGAATTTGTTTACAAAGTTGTGCTTTGCGTTTCTGTTCTTTCAATGGAAACTTGTTTCTGTGCTGTACAGTGCGAGATAACACTTTTCAGTTTTCCTGTATTCCTAATTGAGTGAGCGACACACAGGTGATTCCGTTTAAAAGTAGTGCTTTGCTTTTCTGTTCTTTCGTTGGAAACTTGTTCTTGTGCTGTACAGTGAGATATATCACTTTTCAGTTTTCCTGTATTCCTAATGGAGCGAGTGACACACATGTGATTTAGTTTACAAATTAGTGATTTTCTTTTTTGTTCTTTCATTTGAAACTTGTTCCTGTGCTGTACAATATGATATATCACTTTTCAGTTTTCCTGTTATAATAATTGAACAGGCGACACGTATGTGAATTCGTTTACAAAGTTGTGCTTTGAGTTTCTGTTCTTTCGATTGAAACTTTTTCCTGTGCTGTGAAGTGCGTTATATCACTTTACAGTTTTCCTGTTATAATAATTGAACAGGCGACATATATGTGAATTAGTTTACAAAGTTGTGCTTTGCGTTTCTGTTCTTTCGATCGAAACTTGTTCCTGTGCTGTGCAGTGCTTTATATCACTTTTCAGTTTTCCTGTTATAATAATTGAACAGGGGACACGTATGTGAATTAGTTTACAAAGTTGTGCTTTGCAGTTCTGTTCTTTCTATGGAAACTTGTTTCTGTGCCATACAGTGCACTTAAAACTTTTCGGTTTTCCTGTATTCCTAATTGTGCGAGCGACACAAATGTGATTTAGTGTACAAAGTAGTGCTTTGGATTTCTGTTCTTCGGTTGGAAACTTGTTTCTGTGCTGTACAGTATGATATATCAGTTTTCAGTTTTCCTGTTGTAATAATTGAATGGGCGATACGTATGTGATTTAGTTTACAAAGTTGTGCTTTGCTTTTCTGTTCTTTCGATGGAAACTTGTTTCTGTGCCGTACAGTGCAAGATAACACTTTTCGGTTTTCCTGTATTCTTAATTGAGCGAGTGACACACATGTGATTCAGTTTACAAAGTAGTGCTTTTCATTTACGTTCTTTCGTTGGAAACTTGTTCCTGTTAGGAATAAGTTAGGGTTAGGGTCAGGGTTAGGGTTAGGGTTAGGTTAGGGCTCGGTAAGGGATAGGGTTAGGGTTAGGGTTAGGGTAGGGTTAGGTTTAGGTTAGGGCTGGGTAAGGGATAGGGTTAGGGTTAGGGTTAGGGTTAGGGTTAGGGTTAGGGTTAGGGACTTAGGGTTCGGGTTAGGTTTAGGGTTATATCACTTTTCAGGTTTCCTGTTATAATAATTGAACAGGCGACACATATGTGAATTTGTTTACAAAGTTGTGCTTGGCCTTTCTGTTCTTTCAATGGAAACTTGTTTCTGTGCCGTACAGTGCGAGATAACACTTTTCAGTTTTCCTGTATTCCTAATTGAGCGAGCGACACACAGGTGATTCCGTTTAAAAGTAGTGCTTTGCTTTTCTGTTCTTTCGTTGGAAACTTGTTCTTGTGCTGTACAGTGAGATATATCACTTTTCAGTTTTCCTGTATTCCTAATGGAGCGAGTGACACACATGTGATTTAGTTTACAAATTAGTGATTTTCTTTTTTGTTCTTTCATTTGAAACTTGTTCCTGTGCTGTACAATATGATATATCACTTTTCAGTTTTCCTGTTATAATAATTGAACAGGCGACACGTATGTGAATTCGTTTACAAAGTTGTGCTTTGAGTTTCTGTTCTTCCGATGGAAACTTGTTCCTGTGCTGTGCAGTGCGTTATATCACTTTTCAGTTTTCCTGTTATAATAATTGAACAGGCGACATATATGTGAATTAGTTTACAAAGTTGTGCTTTGCGTTTCTGTTCTTCCGATGGAAACTTGTTCCTGTGCTGTGCAGTGCGTTATATCACTTTTCAGTTTTCCTGTTATAATAATTGAACAGGCGACATATATGTGAATTAGTTTACAAATTTGTGCTTTGCGTTTCTGTTCTTTCGATCGAAACTTGTTCCTGTGCTGTGCAGTGCGTTATATCACTTTTCAGTTTTCCTGTTATAATAATTGAACAGGGGACACGTATGTGAATTAGTTTACAAAGTTGTGCTTTGCAGTTCTGTTCTTTCTATGGAAACTTGTTTCTGTGCCATACAGTGCGAGATAAAACTTTTCGGTTTTCCTGTATTCCTAATTGTGCGAGCGACACAAATGTGATTTAGTGTACAAAGTAGTGCTTTGGATTTCTGTTCTTCGGTTGGAAACTTGTTTCTGTGCTGTACAGTGTGATATATCAGTTTTCAGTTTTCCTGTTGTAATAATTGAATGGGCGATACATATGTGATTTAGTTTACAAAGTTGTGCTTTGCTTTTCTGTTCTTTTGATGGAAACTTGTTTCTGTGCCGTACAGTGCAAGATAACACTTTTCGGTTTTCCTGTATTCTTAATTGAGCGAGTGACACACATGTGATTCAGTTTACAAAGTAGTGCTTTTCATTTACGTTCTTTCGTTGGAAACTTGTTCCTGTTAGGAATAATTTAGGGTTAGGGTCAGGGTTAGGATTAGGGTTAGGTTAGGGCTGGGTAAGGGATAGGGTTAGGGTTAGGGTTAGGGTTAGGGTTAGGGGTTAGGGTTAGGGTTAGGGTTAGGGTTAGGGACTTAGGGTTAGGGTTAGGGTTAGGGTTATATCACTTTTCAGGTTTCCTGTTATAATAATTGAACAGGAGACACATATGTGAATTATTTTACAAAGTTGTGCTTTGCGTTTCTGTTCTTTCGATGGAAACTTGTTTCTGTGCTGTACAGTGTGAGATAACACTTTTCAGTTTTCCTGTATTCGTAATTGAGCGAGCGACACACAGGTGATTCCGTTTAAAAGTAGTGCTTTGCTTTTCTGTTCTTTCGTTGGAAACTTGTTCTTGTGCTGTACAGTGAGATATATCACTTTTCAGTTTTCCTCTATTCCTAATGGAGCGAGTGACACACATGTGATTTAGTTTACAAATTAGTGATTTTCTTTTTTGTTCTTTCATTTGAAACTTGTTCCTGTGCTGTACAATATGATATATCACTTTTCAGTTTTCCTGTTATAATAATTGAACAGGCGACACGTATGTGAATTCGTTTACAAAGTTGTGCTTTGAGTTTCTGTTCTTTCGATGGAAACTTTTTCCTGTGCTGTGCAGTGAGTTATATCACTTTTCAGTTTTCCTGTTATAATAATTGAACAGGCGACACATATGTGAATTTGTTTACAAAGTTGTGCTTTGCGTTTCTGTTCTTTCAATGGAAACTTGTTTCTGTGCCGTACAGTGCGAGATAACACTTTTCGGTTTTCCTGTATTCTTAATTGAGCGAGTGACACACATGTGATTCAGTTTACAAAGTAGTGCTTTTCATTTACGTTCTTTCGTTGGAAACTTGTTCCTGTTAGGAATAAGTTAGGGTTAGGGTCAGGGTTAGGGTTAGGGTTAGGTTAGGGCTGGGTAAGGGATAGGGTTAGGGTTAGGGTTAGGGTTAGGGTTAGGGGTTAGGGTTAGGGTTAGGGTTAGGGTTAGGGTTAGGGACTTAGGGTTAGGGTTAGTGTTAGGGTTATATCACTTTTCAGGTTTCCTGTTATAATAATTGAACAGGCGACACATATGTGAATTATTTTACAAAGTTGTGCTTTGCGTTTCTGTTCTTTCAATGGAAACTTGTTCTTGTGCTGTACAGTGAGATATATCACTTTTCAGTTTTCCTGTATTCCTAATGGAGCGAGTGACACACATGTGATTTAGTTTCCAAATTAGTGATTTTCTTTTTTGTTCTTTCATTTGAAACTTGTTCCTGTGCTGTACAATATGATATATCACTTTTCAGTTTTCCTGTTATAATAATTGAACAGGAGACACGTATGTGAATTCGTTTACGAAGTTGTGCTTTGAGTTTCTGTTCTTCCGATGGAAACTTGTTCCTGTTCTGTGCAGTGCGTTATATCACTTTTCAGTTTTCCTGTTATAATAATTGAACAGGCGACATATATGTGAATTAGTTTACAAAGTTGTGCTTTGTGTTTCTGTTCTTCCGATGGAAACTTGTTCCTGTGCTGTGCAGTGCGTTATATCACTTTTCAGTTTTCCTGTTATAATAATTGAACAGGCGACATATATGTGAATTAGTTTACAAATTTGTGCTTTGCGTTTCTGTTCTTTCGATCGAAACTTGTTCCTGTGCTGTGCAGTGCGTTATATCACTTTTCAGTTTTCCTGTTATAATAATTAAACAGGGGACACGTATGTGAATTAGTTTACAAAGTTGTGCTTTGCAGTTCTGTTCTTTCTATGGAAACTTGTTTCTGTGCCATACAGTGCGAGATAAAACTTTTCGGTTTTCCTGTATTCCTAATTGTGCGAGCGACACAAATGTGATTTAGTGTACAAAGTAGTGCTTTGGATTTCTGTTCTTCGGTTGGAAACTTGTTTCTGTGCTGTACAGTGTGATATATCAGTTTTCAGTTTTCCTGTTGTAATAATTGAATGGGCGATACGTATGTGATTTAGTTTACAAAGTTGTGCTTTGCTTTTCTGTTCTTTCGATGGAAACTTGTTTCTGTGCCGTACAGTGCAAGATAACACTTTTCGGTTTTCCTGTATTCTTAATTGAGCGAGTGACACACATGTGATTCAGTTTACAAAGTAGTGCTTTTCATTTACGTTCTTTCGTTGGAAACTTGTTCCTGTTAGGAATAATTTAGGGTTAGGGTCAGGGTTAGGATTAGGGTTAGGTTAGGGCTGGGTAAGGGATAGGGTTAGGGTTAGGGTTAGGGTTAGGGTTAGGGGTTAAGGTTAGGGTTAGGGTTAGGGTTAGGGACTTAGGGTTAGGGTTAGGCTTAGGGTTATATCACTTTTCAGGTTTCCTGTTATAATAATTGAACAGGAGACACATATGTGAATTATTTTACAAAGTTGAGCTTTGCGTTTCTGTTCTTTCAATGGAAACTTGTTTCTGTGCCGTACAGTGTGAGATAACACTTTTCAGTTTTCCTGTATTCGTAATTGAGCGAGCGACACACAGGTGATTCCGTTTAAAAGTAGTGCTTTGCTTTTCTGTTCTTTCGTTGGAAACTTGTTCTTGTGCTGTACAGTGAGATATATCACTTTTCAGTTTTCCTGTATTCCTAATGGAGCGAGTGACACACATGTGATTTAGTTTACAAATTAGTGATTTTCTTTTTTGTTCTTTCATTTGAAACTTGTTCCTGTGCTGTACAATATGATATATCACTTTTCAGTTTTCCTGTTATAATAATTGAACAGGCGACACGTATGTGAATTCGTTTACAAAGTTGTGCTTTGAGTTTCTGTTCTTTCGATGGAAACTTTTTCCTGTGCTGTGCAGTGCGTTATATCACTTTTCAGTTTTCCTGTTATAATAATTGAACAGGCGACATATATGTGAATTAGTTTACAAAGTTGTGCTTTGCGTTTCTGTTCTTTCGATGGAAACTTGTTCCTGTGCTGTGCAGTGCGTTATATCACTTTTCAGTTTTCCTGTTATAATAATTGAACAGGGGACACGTATGTGAATTAGTTTACAAAGTTGTGCTTTGCAGTTCTGTTCTTTCTATGGAAACTTGTTTCTGTGCCATACAGTGCGAGATAAAACTTTTCGGTTTTCCTGTATTCCTAATTGTGTGAGCGACACAAATGTGATTTAGTGTACAAAGTAGTGCTTTGGATTTCTGTTCTTCGGTTGGAAACTTGTTTCTGTGCTGTACAGTGTGATATATCAGTTTTCAGTTTTCCTGTTGTAATAATTGAATGGGCGATACGTATGTGATTTAGTTTACAAAGTTGTGCTTTGCTTTTCTGTTCTTTCGATGGAAACTTGTTTCTGTGCCGTACAGTGCAAGATAACACTTTTCGGTTTTCCTGTATTCTTAATTGAGCGAGTGACACACATGTGATTCAGTTTACAAAATAGTGCTTTTCATTTACGTTCTTTCATTGGAAACTTGTTCCTGTTAGGAATAAGTTAGGGTTAGGGTCAGGGTTAGGCTTAGGGTTAGGTTAGGGCTCGGTAAGGGATAGGGTTAGGGTTAGGGTTAGGGTTAGGGTTAGGTTTAGGTTAGGGCTGGGTAAGGGATAGGGTTAGGGTTAGGGTTAGGGTTAGGGTTAGGGTTAGGGTTAGGGGTTAGGGTTAGGGTTAGGGTTAGGGTTAGGGTTAGGGACTTAGGGTTAGTGTTAGGGTTAGGGTTATATCACTTTTCAGGTTTCCTGTTATAATAATTGAACAGGCGACACATATGTGAATTTGTTTACAAAGTTGTGCTTTGCGTTTCTGTTCTTTCAATGGAAACTTGTTTCTGTGCCGTACAGTGCGAGATAACACTTTTCGGTTTTCCTGTATTCTTAATTGAGCGAGTGACACACATGTGATTCAGTTTACAAAGTAGTGCTTTTCATTTACGTTCTTTCGTTGGAAACTTGTTCCTGTTAGGAATAAGTTAGGGTTAGGGTCAGGGTTAGGGTTAGGGTTAGGTTAGGGCTGGGTAAGGGATAGGGTTAGGGTTAGGGTTAGGGTTAGGGTTAGGGGTTAGGGTTAGGGTTAGGGTTAGGGTTAGGGACTTAGGGTTAGGGTTAGTGTTAGGGTTATATCACTTTTCAGGTTTCCTGTTATAATAATTGAACAGGGGACACTTATGTGAATTAGTTTACAAAGTTGTGCATTGCAGTTCTGTTATTTCTATGGAAACTTGTTTCTGTGCCATACAGTGCGAGATAAAACTTTTCGGTTTTCCTGTATTCCTAATTGTGCGAGCGACACAAATGTGATTTAGTGTACAAAGTAGTGCTTTGGATTTCTGTTCTTCGGTTGGAAACTTGTTTCTGTGCTGTACAGTGTGATATATCAGTTTTCAGTTTTCCTGTTGTAATAATTGAATGGGCGATACGTATGTGATTTAGTTTACAAAGTTGTGCTTTGCTTTTCTGTTCTTTCGATGGAAACTTGTTTCTGTGCCGTACAGTGCAAGATAACACTTTTCGGTTTTCCTGTATTCTTAATTGAGCGAGTGACACACATGTGATTCAGTTTACAAAGTAGTGCTTTTCATTTACGTTCTTTCGTTGGAAACTTGTTCTTGTTAGGAATAAGTTAGGGTTAGGGTCAGGGTTAGGGTTAGGGTTAGGGTTAGGGTTTAGGGTTAGGGTTAGGGTTAGGGTTAGGGACTTAGGGTTAGGGTTAGGGTTATATCACTTTTCAGGTTTCCTGTTATAATAATTGAACAGGCGACACATATGTGAATTAGTTTACAAAGTTGTGCTTTGCGTTTCTGTTCTTTCAATGGAAACTTGTTTCTGTGCCGTACAGTGCGAGATAACACATTTCAGTTTTCCTGTATTCCTAATTGAGCGAGCGACACACAGGTGACACACAAACTTGTTCCTGTGTTGTACAATATGATATATCACTTTTCAGTTTTCCATTTAAAAGTAGTGCTTTGCTTTTCTGTTCTTCCGTTGGAAACTTGTTCTTGTGCTGTACAGTGAGATATATCACTTTTCAGTTTTCCTGTATTCCTAATGGAGCGAGTGACACACATGTGATTTAGTTTACAAATTAGTGATTTTCTTTTTTCATTTGAAACTTGTTCCTGTGCTGTACAATATGATATATCACTTTTCAGTTTTCCTGTTATAATAATTGAACAGGCGACACGTATGTGAATTCGTTTACAAAGTTGTGCTTTGAGTTTCTGTTCTTTCGATGGAAACTTTTTCCTGTGCTCTGCAGTGCGTTATATCACTTTTCAGTTTTCCTGTTATAATAATTGAAAAGGCGACATATATGTGAATTCGTTTACAAAGTTGTGCTTTGCGTTTCTGTTCTTTCGATCGAAACTTGTACCTGTGCTGTGCAGTGCGTTATATCACTTTTCAGTTTTCCTGTTATAATAATTGAACAGGGGACACGTATGTGAATTAGTTTACAAAGTTGTGCTTTGCAGTTCTGTTCTTTCTATGGAAACTTGTTTCTGTGCCATACAGTGCGAGATAAAACTTTTCGGTTTTCCTGTATTCCTGATTGTGCCAGCGACACAAATGTGATTTAGTGTACAAAGTAGTGCTTTGGATTTCTGTTCTTCGGTTGGAATCTTGTTTCTGTGCTGTACAGTGTGATATATCAGTTTTCAGTTTTCCTGTTGTAATAATTGAATGGGCGATATGTATGTGATTTAGTTTACAAAGTTGTGCTTTGCTTTTCTGTTCTTTCGATGGAAACTTGTTTCTGTGCCGTACAGTGCAAGATAACACTTTTCGGAATTCCTGTATTCTTAATTGAGCGAGTGACACACATGTGATTCAGTTTACAAAGTAGTGCTTTTCATTTACGTTCTTTCGTTGGAAACTTGTTCCTGTTAGGAATAAGTTAGGGTTAGGGTCAGGGTTAGGGTTAGGGTTAGGTTAGGGCTCGGTAAGGGATAGGGTTAGGGTTAGGGTTAGGGTTAGGGTTAGGTTAGGGCTGGGTAAGGGATAGGGTTAGGGTTAGGGTTAGGGTTAGGGTTAGGGTTAGGGTTAGGGGTTAGGGTTAGGGTTAGGGATAGGGTTAGGGTTAGGGACTTAGGGTTAGGGTTAGGGTTACGGTTATATCACTTTTCAGGTTTCCTGTTATAATAATTGAACAGGCAACACATATGTGAATTAGTTTACAAAGTTGTGCTTTGCGTTTCTGTTCTTTCAATGGAAACTTGTTTCTGTGCCATACAATGCGAGATAACACTTTTCAGTTTTCCTGTATTCCTAATTGAGCGAGCGACACACAGGTGATTCCGTTTAAAAGTTGTGCTTTGCATTTCTGTTCTTTCTTTGGAAACTTGTTTCTGTGCCATACAGTGCAAGATAAAACTTTTCGGTTTTCCTGTATTCCTAATTGTGCGAGCGACACAAATGTGATTTAGTGTACAAAGTAGTGCTTTGGATTTCTGTTCTTCGGTTGGAAACTTGTTTCTGTGCTGTACAGTGTGATATATCAGTTTTTAGTTTTCCTGTTGTAATAATTGAATGGGCGATACGTATGTGATTTAGTTTACAAAGTTGTGCTTTGCTTTTCTGTTCTTTCGATGGAAACTTGTTTCTGTGCCGTACAGTGTAAGATAACACTTTTCAGTTTTCCTGTATTCCTAATTGAGCGAGCGACACACAGGTGATTCCGTTTAAAAGTAGTGCTTTGCTTTTCTGTTCTTTCGTTGGAAACTTGTTCTTGTGCTGTACAGTGAGATATATCACTTTTCAGTTTTCCTGTATTCCTAATGGAGCGAGTGACACACATGTGATTTAGTTTACAAATTAGTGATTTTCTTTTTTGTTCTTTCATTTGAAACTTGTTCCTGTGCTGTACCATATGATATATCACTTTTCAGTTTTCCTGTTATAATAATTGAACAGGCGACACATATGTGAATTCGTTTACAAAGTTGTGCTTTGAGTTTCTGTTCTTTCGATGGAAACTTGTTCCTGTGCTGTGCAGTGCGTTATATCACTTTTCAGTTTTCCTGTTATAATAATTGAACAGGCGACACATATGTGAATTAGTTTACAAAGTTGTGCTTTGCGTTTCTGTTCTTTCGATGGAAACTTGTTCCTGTGCTCTGCAGTGCGTTATATCACTTTTCAGTTTTCCTGTTATAATAATTGAACAGGGGACACGTATGTGAATTAGTTTACAAAGTTGTGCTTTGCAGTTCTGTTCTTTCTATGGAAACTTGTTTCTGTGCCATACAGTGAGAGATAAAACTTTTCGGTTTTCCTGTATTCCTAATTGTACGAGTGACACAAATGTGATTTAGTGTACAAAGTAGTGCTTTGGATTTCTGTTCTTCGGTTGGAACCTTGTTTCTGTGCTGTACAGTGTGATATATCAGTTTTCAGTTTTCCTGTTGTAATAATTGAATGGGCGATACGTTTGTGATTTACTTTACAAAGTTGTGCTTTGCTTTTCTGTTCTTTCGATGGAAACTTGTTTCTGTGCCGTACAGTGCAAGATAACACTTTTCGGTTTTCATGTTTTCTTAATTGAGAGAGTGACACACATGTGATTCAGTTTACAAAGTAGTGCTTTTCATTTACGTTCTTTCGTTGGAAACTTGTTCCTGTTAGGAATAAGTTAGGGTTAGGGTCAGGGTTAGGGTTAGGGTTAGGGTTAGGTTAGGGCTCGGTAAGGGATAGGGTTAGGGTTAGGGTTAGGGTTAGGGTTAGTGTTAGGTTAGGGCTGGGTAAGGGATAGGGTTAGGGTTAGTGTTAGGGTTAGGGTTAGGGTTGGGGGTTAGGGTTAGGGTTAGGGTTAGGGTCTTATGGTTAGGGTTAGGGTTAGGGTTATATCACTTTTCAGGTTTCCTGTTATAATAATTGAATAGGCAACACATATGTGAATTAGTTTACAAAGTTGTGCTTTGCGTTTCTGTTCTTTCAATGGAAACTTGTTTCTGTGCCGTACAGTGCGAGATAACACTTTTCAGTTTTCCTGTATTCCTAATTGAGCGAGCGACACACAGGTGGTTCCGTTTAAGAGTAGTGCTTTGCTTTTCTGTTCTTTCGTTGGAAACTTGTTCTTGTGCTGTACAGTGAGATATATCACTTTTCAGTTTTCCTGTATTCCTAATGGAGCGAGTGACACACATGTGATTTAGTTTACAAATTAGTGATTTTCTTTTTTCATTTGAAACTTGTTCCTGTGCTGTACAATATGATATATCACTTTTCAGTTTTCCTGTTATAATTATTGAACAGGCGACACATATGTGAATTCGTTTACAAAGTTGTGCTTTGAGTTTCTGTACTTTCGATGGAAACTTGTTCCTGTGCTGTGCAGTGCGTTATATCACTTTTCAGTATTCCTGTTATAATAATTGAAAAGGCGACATATATGTGAATTCGTTTACAAAGTTGTGCTTTGCGTTTCTGTTCTTTCGATCGAAACTTGTACCTGTGCTGTGCAGTGCGTTATATCACTTTTCAGTTTTCCTGTTATAATAATTGAACAGGGGACACGTATGTGAATTAGTTTACAAAGTTGTGCTTTGCAGTTCTGTTCTTTCTATGGAAACTTGTTTCTGTGCCATACAGTGGGAGATAAAACTTTTCGGTTTTCCTGTATTCCTGATTGTGCCAGCGACACAAATGTGATTTAGTGTACAAAGTAGTGCTTTGGATTTCTGTTCTTCGGTTGGAATCTTGTTTCTGTGCTGTACAGTGTGATATATCAGTTTTCAGTTTTCCTGTTGTAATAATTGAATGGGCGATATGTATGTGATTTAGTTTACAAAGTTGTGCTTTGCTTTTCTGTTCTTTCGATGGAAACTTGTTTCTGTGCCGTACAGTGCAAGATAACACTTTTCGGAATTCCTGTATTCTTAATTGAGCGAGTGACACACATGTGATTCAGTTTACAAAGTAGTGCTTTTCATTTACGTTCTTTCGTTGGAAACTTGTTCCTGTTAGGAATAAGTTAGGGTTAGGGTCAGGATTAGGGTTAGGGTTAGGTTAGGGCTCGGTAAGGGATAGGGTTAGGGTTAGGGTTAGGGTTAGGGTTAGGTTAGGGCTGGGTAAGGGATAGGGTTAGGGTTAGGGTTAGGGTTAGGGTTAGGGTTAGGGTTAGGGGTTAGGGTTAGGGTTAGGGATAGGGTTAGGGTTAGGGACTTAGGGTTAGGGTTAGGGTTAGGGTTATATCACTTTTCAGGTTTCCTGTTATAATAATTGAACAGGCAACACATATGTGAATTAGTTTACAAAGTTGTGCTTTGCGTTTCTGTTTTTTCAATGGAAACTTGTTTCTGTGCCGTACAATGCGAGATCACACTTTTCAGTTTTCCTGTATTCCTAATTGAGCGAGCGACACACAGGTGATTCCGTTTAAAAGTTGTGCTTTGCATTTCTGTTCTTTCTTTGGAAACTTGTTTCTGTGCCATACAGTGCGAGATAAAACTTTTCGGTTTTCCTGTATTCCTAATTGTGCAAGCGACACAAATGTGATTTAGTGTACAAAGTAGTGCTTTGGATTTCTGTTCTTCGGTTGGAAACTTGTTTCTGTGCTGTACAGTGTGATATATCAGTTTTTAGTTTTCCTGTTGTAATAATTGAATGGGCGATACGTATGTGATTTAGTTTACAAAGTTGTGCTTTGCTTTTCTGTTCTTTCGATGGAAACTTGTTTCTGTGCCGTACAGTGTAAGATAACACTTTTCAGTTTTCCTGTATTCCTAATTGAGCGAGCGACACACAGGTGATTCCGTTTAAAAGTAGTGCTTTGCTTTTCTGTTCTTTCGTTGGAAACTTGTTCTTGTGCTGTACAGTGAGATATATCACTTTTCAGTTTTCCTGTATTCCTAATGGAGCGAGTGACACACATGTGATTTAGTTTACAAATTAGTGATTTTCTTTTTTGTTCTTTCATTTGAAACTTGTTCCTGTGCTGTACAATATGATATATCACTTTTCAGTTTTCCTGTTATAATAATTGAACAGGCGACACATATGTGAATTCGTTTACAAAGTTGTGCTTTGAGTTTCTGTTCTTTCGATGGAAACTTGTTCCTGTGCTGTGCAGTGCGTTATATCACTTTTCAGTTTTCCTGTTATAATAATTGAACAGGCGACACATATGTGAATTAGTTTAAAAGTTGTGCTTTGCGTTTCTGTTCTTTCGATGGAAACTTGTTCCTGTGCTCTGCAGTGCGTTATATCACTTTTCAGTTTTCCTGTTATAATAATTGAACAGGGGACACGTATGTGAATTAGTTTACAAAGTTGTGCTTTGCAGTTCTGTTCTTTCTATGGAAACTTGTTTCTGTGCCATACAGTGAGAGATAAAACTTTTCGGTTTTCCTGTATTCCTAATTGTACGAGCGACACAAATGTGATTTAGTGTACAAAGTAGTGCTTTGGATTTCTGTTCTTCGGTTGGAAACTTGTTTCTGTGCTGTACAGTGTGATATATCAGTTTTCAGTTTTCCTGTTGTAATAATTGAATGGGCGATACGTTTGTGATTTACTTTACAAAGTTGTGCTTTGCTTTTCTGTTCTTTCGATGGAAACTTGTTTCTGTGCCGTACAGTGCAAGATAACACTTTTCGGTTTTCATGTTTTCTTAATTGAGAGAGTGACACACATGTGATTCAGTTTACAAAGTAGTGCTTTTCATTTACGTTCTTTCGTTGGAAACTTGTTCCTGTTAGGAATAAGTTAGGGTTAGGGTCAGGGTTAGGGTTAGGGTTAGGGTTAGGGTTAGGTTAGGGCTCGGTAAGGGATAGGGTTAGGGTTAGGGTTAGGGTTAGGGTTAGTGTTAGGTTAGGGCTGGGTAAGGGATAGGGTTAGGGTTAGGGTTAGGGTTAGGGTTAGGGTTGGGGGTTAGGGTTAGGGTTAGGGTTAGGGTCTTATGGTTAGGGTTAGGGTTAGGGTTATATCACTTTTCAGGTTTCCTGTTATAATAATTGAATAGGCAACACATATGTGAATTAGTTTACAAAGTTGTGCTTTGCGTTTCTGTTCTTTCAATGGAAACTTGTTTCTGTGCCGTACAGTGCGAGATAACACTTTTCAGTTTTCCTGTATTCCTAATTGAGCGAGCGACACACAGGTGGTTCCGTTTAAGAGTAGTGCTTTGCTTTTCTGTTCTTTCGTTGGAAACTTGTTCTTGTGCTGTACAGTGAGATATATCACTTTTCAGTTTTCCTGTATTCCTAATGGAGCGAGTGACACACATGTGATTTAGTTTACAAATTAGTGATTTTCTTTTTTCATTTGAAACTTGTTCCTGTGCTGTACAATATGATATATCACTTTTCAGTTTTCCTGTTATAATTATTGAACAGGCGACACATATGTGAATTCGTTTACAAAGTTGTGCTTTGAGTTTCTGTACTTTCGATGGAAACTTGTTCCTGTGCTGTGCAGTGCGTTATATCACTTTTCAGTATTCCTGTTATAATAATTGAACAGGCGACACATATGTGAATTAGTTTACAAAGTTGTGCTTTGCGTTTCTGTTCTTTCCATGGAAATTTGTTCCTGTGCTGTGCAGTGCGTTATATCACTTTTCAGTTTTCCTGTTATAATAATTGAACAGGGGACACGTATGTGAATTAGTTTACAAAGTTGTGCTTTGCATTTCTGTTCTTTCTTTGGAAACTTGTTTCTGTGCCATACAGTGCGCTTTAAAACTTTTCGGTTTTCCTGTATTCCTAATTGTGCGAGCGACACAAATGTGATTTCGTGTACAAAGTAGTGCTTTGGATTTCTGTTCTTCGGTTGGAAACTTGTTTCTGTGCTGTACAGTGTGATATATCAGTTTTCAGTTTTCCTGTTGTAATAATTGAATGGGCGATACGTATGTGATTTAGTTTAAAAAGTTGTGCTTTGCTTTTCTGTTCTTTCGATGGAAACTTGTTTCTGTGCCGTACAGTGCAAGATAACACTTTTCGGTTTTCATGTATTCTTAATTGAGAGAGTGACACACATGTGATTCAGTTTACAAAGTAGTGCTTTTCATTTACGTTCTTTCGTTGGAAACTTGTTCCTGTTAGGAATAAGTTAGGGTTAGGGTCAGGGTTAGGGTTAGGGTTAGGTTAGGGCTGGGTAAGGGATAGGGTTAGGGTTAGGGTTGGGTTAGGGTTAGGGTTGGGGGTTAGGGTTAGGGTTAGGGTTAGGGACTTAGGGTTAGGGTTAGGGTTAGGGTTATATCACTTTTCAGGTTTCCTGTTATAATAATTGAACAGGCAACACATATGTGAATTAGTTTACAAAGTTGTGCTTTGCGTTTCTGTTCTTTCAATGGAAACTTGTTTCTGTGCCGTACAGTGCGAGATAACACTTTTCAGTTTTCCTGTATTATTAATTGAGTGAGCGACACACAGGTGATTCCGTTTAAGAGTAGTGCTTTGCTTTTCTGTTCTTTCGTTGGAAACTTGTTCTTGTGCTGTACAGTGAGATATATCACTTTTCAGTTTTCCTGTATTCCTAATGGAGCGAGTGACACACATGTGATTTAGTTTACAAATTAGTGATTTTCTTTTTTGTTCTTTCATTTGAAACTTGTTCCTGTGCTGTACAATATGATATATCACTTTTCAGTTTTCCTGTTATAATAATTGAACAGGCGATACGTATGTGAATTCGTTTACAAAGTTGTGCTTTGAGTTTCTGTTCTTTCGATGGAAACTTGTTCCTGTGCTGTGCAGTGCGTTATATCACTTTTCAGTTTTCCTGTTATAATAATTGAACAGGCGACACATATGTGAATTAGTTTACAAAGTTGTGCTTTGAGTTTCTGTTCTTTCCATGGAAACTTGTTCCTGTGCTGTGCAGTGCTTTATATCACTTTTCAGTTCTCCTGTTATAATAATTGAACAGGTGACACGTATGTGAATTAGTTTACAAAGTTGTGCTTTGCATTTCTGTTCTTTCTTTGGAAACTTGTTTCTGTGCCATACAGTGCGCTTTAAAACTGTTCGGTTTTCCTGTATTCCTAATTGTGCGCGCGACACAAATGTGATTTAGTGTACAAAGTAGTGCTTTGGATTTCTCTTCTTCTGTTGGAAACTTGTTTCTGTGCTGTACAGTGTGATATATCAGTTTTCAGTTTTCCTGTTGTAATAATTGAATGGGCGATACGTATGTGATTTACTTTACAAAGTTTTGCTTTGCTTTTCTGTTCTTTCGATGGAAACTTGTTTCTGTGCCGTACAGTGCAAGATAACACTTTTCGGTTTTCCTGTATTCTTAATTGAGCGAGTGACACACATGTGATTCAGTTTACAAAGTAGTGCTTTTCATTTACGTTCTTTCGTTGTAAAGTTGTTCCTGTTAGGAATAAGTTAGGGTTAGGGTTAGGGTTAGGGTTAGGGTTAGGGTTAGGGTTAGGGCTCGGTAAGGGATAGGGTTAGGGTTAGGGGTAGGGTTAGTGTTAGGGTTAGGTTAGGGCTGGGTAAGGGATAGGGTTAGGGTTAGGGTTAGGGTTAGTGTTAGGGTTAGGGGTTAGGGTTAGGGTTAGGTTTAGGGTTAGGGACTTATGGTTAGGGTTAGGGTTAGTGTTAGGGTTAGGGTTAGGGTTAGGGTTAGGTTAGGGCTCGGTAAGGGATAGGGTTAGGGTTAGGGTTAGGGTTAGGGTTAGGGTTAGGGTTAGGTTTAGGTTAGGACTGGGTAAGGGATAGGGTTAGGGTAAGGGATAGGGTTAGGGTTAGGGTTAGGGTTAGGGTTAGGGTTAGGGTTAGGGTTGGGGGTTAGGGTTAGGGTTAGGGTTAGGGACTTATGGTTAGGGTTAGGGTTAGGGTTATATCACTTTTCAGGTTTCCTGTTATAATAATTGAACAGGCAACACATATGTGAATTAGTTTACAAAGTTGTGCTTTGCGTTTCTGTTCTTTCAATGGAAACTTGTTTCTGTGCTGTACAGTGCGAGATAACACTTTTCAGTTTTCCTGTATTCCTAATTGAGCGAGCGACACACAGGTGATTCCGTTTAAGAGTAGTGCTTTGCTTTTCTGTTCTTTCGTTGGAAACTTGTTCTTGTGCTGTACAGTGAGATATATCACTTTTCAGTTTTCCTGTATTCCTAACGGAGCGAGTGACACACATGTGATTTAGTTTACAAATTAGTGATTTTCTTTTTTCATTTGAAACTTGTTCCTTTGCTGTACAATATGATATATCACTTTTCAGTTTTCCTGTTATAATAATTGAACAGGCGACACATATGTGAATTCGTTTACAAAGTTGTGCTTTGAGTTTCTGTTCTTTCGATGGAAACTTGTTCCTGTGCTGTGCAGTGCGTTATATCACTTTTCAGTTTTTCTGTTATAATAATTGAACAGGCGACACATATGTGAATTAGTTTACAAAGTTGTGCTTTGCGTTTCTGTTCTTTCGATGGAAACTTGTTCCTGTGCTGTGCAGTGCGTTATATCACTTTTCAGTTTTCCTGTTATAATAATTGAACAGGGGACACGTATGTGAATTAGTTTACAAAGTTGTGCTTTGCATTTCTGTTCTTTCTTTGGAAACTAGTTTCTGTGCCATACAGTGCGCTTTAAAACTTTTCGGTTTTCCTGTATTCCTAATTGTGCGAGCGACACAAATGTGATTTAGTGTACAAAGTAGTGCTTTGGATTTTTGTTCTTCGGTTGGAAACTTGTTTCTGTGCTGTACAGTGTGATATATCAGTTTTCAGTTTTCCTGTTGTAATAATTGAATGGGCGAAACGTATGTGATTTAGTTTACAAAGTTGTGCTTTGCTTTTCTGTTCTTTCGATTGAAACTTGTTTCTGTGCCGTACAGTGCAAGATAACACTTTTCGGTTTTCCTGTATTCTTAATTGAGCGAGTGACACACATGTGATTCAGTTTACAAAGTAGTGCTTTTCATTTACGTTCTTTCGTTGGAAACTTGTTCCTGTTAGGAATAAGTTAGGGTTAGGGTTAGGGTTAGGGTTAGGGTTAGGGCTCGGTAAGGGATACGGTTAGGGTTAGGGGTAGGGTTAGGGTTAGGGTTAGGTTAGGGCTGGGTAAGGGATAGGGTTAGGGTTAGGGTTAGTGTTAGGGTTAGGGGTTAGGGTTAGGGTTAGGATTAGGGTTAGGGACTTATGGTTAGGGTTAGGGTAGGGTTATATCACTTTTCAGGTTTCCTGTTATAATAATTGAACAGGCAACACATATGTGAATTAGTTTACAAACTTGTGCTCTGCGTTTCTGTTCTTTCAATGGAAACTTGTTCCTGTGCTGTGCAGTGCGTTATATCACTTTTCAGTTTTCCTGTTATAATAATTGAACAGGCGACACATATGTGAATTAGTTTACAAAGTTGTGCTTTGCGTTTCTGTTCTTTCGATGGAAACTTGTTCCTGTGCTGTGCAGTGCGTTATATCACTTTTCTGTTCTCCTGTTATAATAATTGAACAGGTGGCACGTATGTGAATTAGTTTACAAAGTTGTGCTTTGCATTTCTGTTCTTTCTTTGGAAACTTGTTTCTGTGCCATACAGTGCGCTTTAAAACTGATCGGTTTTCCTGTATTCCTAATTGTGCGTGCGACACAAATGTGATTTAGTGTACAAAGTAGTGCTTTGGATTTCTCTTCTTCGGTTGGAAACTTGTTTCTGTGCTGTACAGTGTGATATATCAGTTTTCAGTTTTCCTGTTGTAATAATTGAATGGGCGAGACGTATGTGATTTACTTTAAAGTTGTGCTTTGCTTTTCTGTTCTTTCGATGGAAACTTGTTTCTGTGCCGTACAGTGCAAGATAACACTTTTCGGTTTTCCTGTATTCTTAATTGAGCGAGTGACACACATGTGATTCAGTTTACAAAGTAGTGCTTTTCATTTACGTTCTTTCGTTGTAAACTTGTTCCTGTTAGGAATAAGTTAGGGTTAGGTTTAGGGTTAGGGTTAGGGTTAGGGTTAGGGTTAGGGCTCGGTAACGGATAGGGTTAGGGTTAGGGGTAGGGTTAGGGTTAGGGTTAGGTTAGGGCTGGGTAAGGGATAGGGTTAGGGTTAGGGTTAGGGTTAGGGTTAGGGTTAGGGGTTAGGGTTAGGGTTAGGGTTAGGGTTAGGGACTTATGGTTAGGGTTAGGGTTAGGGTTATATCACTTTTCAGGTTTCCTGTTATAATAATTGAACAGGCAACACATATGTGAATTAGTTTACAAAGTTGTGCTCTGCGTTTCTGTTCTTTCAATGGAAACTTGTTTCTGTGCCATACAGTGCGGGATAACACTTTTCAGTTTTCCTGTATTCCTAATTGAGCGAGCGACCCACAGGTGATTCCGTTTAAGAGTAGTGCTTTGCTTTTCTGTTCTTTCGTTGGAAACTTGTTCTTGTGCTGTACAGTGAGATATATCACTTTTCGGTTTTCCTGTATTCCTAATGGAGCGAGAGACACACATGTGATTTAGTTTACAAATGAGTGATTTTCTTTTTTCATTTGAAACTTGTTCCTGTGCTGTACAATATGATATATCACTTTTCAGTTTTCCTGTTATACTAATTGAACAGGTGACACGTATGTGAATTCGTTTACAAAGTTGTGCTTTGAGTTTCTGTTCTTTCGATGGAAACTTGTTCCTGTGCTGTGCAGTGCGTTATATCACTTTTCAGTTCTCCTGTTATAATAATTGAACAGGGGACACGTATGTGAATTAGTTTATAAAGTTGTGCTTTGCATTTCTGTTCTTTCTTTGGAAACTTGTTTCTGTGCCATACAGTGCGAGATAACAATTTTCGGTTTTCCTGTATTCTTAATTGAGCGAGTGACACACATGTGATTCAGTTTACAAAGTAGTGCTTTTCATTTACGTTCTTTCGTTGGAAACTTGTTCCTGTTAGGAATAAGTTAGGGTTAGGGTTAGGGTTAGGGTTAGGGTTAGGGTTAGGGTTACGGTTAGGGCTCGGTAAGGGATAGGGTTAGGGTTAGGGGTAGGGTTAGGTTTAGGGTTAGGTTAGGGCTGGGTAAGGGATAGGGTTAGGGTTAGGGTTAGGGTTAGGGTTAGGGTTAGGGGTTAGGGTTAGGGTTAGGTTTAGGGTTAGGGTTAGGGACTTAGGGTTAGGGTTAGGGTTATATCACTTTTCAGGTTTCCTGTTATAATAATTGAACAGGCAACACATATGGGAATTAGTTTACAAAGTTGTGCTTTGCGTTTCTGTTCTTTCAATGGAAACTTGTTTCTGTGCCGTACAGTGCGAGATAACACTTTTCAGTTTTCCTGTATTCCTAATTGAGCGAGCGACACACAGGTGATTCCGTTTAAGAGTAGTGCTTTGCTTTTCTGTTCTTTAGTTGGAAACTTGTTCTTGTGCTGTACAGTGAGATATATCACTTTTCAGTTTTCCTGTATTCCTAATGGAGCGAGTGACACACATTTGATTTAGTTTACAAATTAGTGATTTTCTTTTTTCATTTGAAACTTGTTCCTGTGCTGTACAATATGATATATCACTTTTCAGTTTTCCTGTTATAATAATTGAACAGGCGACACGTATGTGAATCAGTTTACAAAGTTGTGCTTTGAGTTTCTGTTCTTTCGATGGAAACTTGTTCCTGTGCTGTGCAGTGCGTTATATCACTTTTCAGTTTTCCTGTTATAATAATTGAACAGGCGACACATATGTGAATTAGTTTACAAAGTTGTGCTTTGCGTTTCTGTTCTTTCGATCGAAACTTGTTCCTGTGCTGTGCAGTGCGTTATATCACTTTTCAGTTTTCCTGTTATAATAATTGAACAGGGGACACGTATGTGAATTAGTTTACAAAGTTGTGCTTTGCATTTCTGTTCTTTCTTTGGAAACTTTTTTCTGTGCCATACAGTGTGCTTTAAAACTTTTCGGTTTTCCTGTATTCCTAATTGTGCGAGCGACACAAATGTGATTTAGTGTACAAAGTAGTGCTTTGGATTTCTGTTCTTCTGTTGGAAACTTGTTTCTGTGCTGTACATTGTGATATATCAGTTTTCAGTTTTCCTGTTGTAATAATTGAATGGGCGATACGTATGTGATTTAGTTTACAAAGTTGTGCTTTGCTTTTCTGTTCTTTCGATGGAAACTTGTTTCTGTGCCGTACAGTGCAAGATAACACTTTTCGGTTTTCCTATATTCTTAATTGAGCGAGTGACACACATGTGATTCAGTTCACAAAGTAGTGCTTTTCATTTACGTTCTTTCGTTGGAAACTTGTTCCTGTCAGGAATAAGTTAGGGTTAGGTCAGGGTTAGGGTTAGGGTTAGGGTTAGTGTTAGGTTAGGGCTGGGTAAGGGATAGGTTTAGGGTTAGGGTTAGGGTTAGGTTTGGGGGTTAGGGGTAGGGTTAGGGTTAGGGACTTATGGTTAGGGTTAGGGTTAGGGTTATATCACTTTTCAGGTTTCATGTTATAATAATTGAACAGGCAACACATATGTGAATTAGTTTACAAAGCTGTGCTTTGCGTGTCTGTTCTTTCAATGGAAAATTGTTTCTGTGCTGTACAGTGCGAGATAACACTTTTCAGTTTTCCTGTATTCCTAATTGAGCGAGCGACACACAGGTGATTCCGTTTAAGAGTAGTGCTTTGCTTTTCTGTTCTTTCGTTGGAAACTTGTTCTTGTGCTGTACAGTGAGATATATCACTTTTCAGTTTTCCTTTATTCCTAATGGAGCGAGTGACACACATGTGATTTAGTTTACAAATTAGTGATTTTCTTTTTTGTTCTTTCATTTGAAACTTGTTCCTGTGCTGTACAATATGATATATCACTTTTCAGTTTTCCTGTTATAATAATTGAACAGGCGACACATATGTGAATCAGTTTACAAAGTTGTGCTTTGCGTTTCTGTTCTTTCGATGGAAACTTGTTCCTGTGCTGTGCAGTGCGTTATATCACTTTTCAGTTTTCCTGTTATAATAATTGAATAGGGGACACGTATGTGAATTAGTTTACAAAGTTGTGCTTTGCATTTCTGTTCTTTCTTTGGAAACTTGTTTCTGTGCCATACAGTGCGCTTTAAAACTTTTCGGTTTTCCTGTATTCCTAATTGTGCGCGCGACACAAATGTGATTTAGTGTACAAAGTAGTGCTTTGGATTTCTGTTCTTCGGTTGGAAACTTTTTTCTGTGCTGTACAGTGTGATATATCAGTTTTCAGTTTTCCTGTTGTAATAATTGAATGGGCGCTACGTATGTGATTTAGTTTACAAAGTTGTGCTTTGCTTTTCTGTTCTTTCGATGGAAAATTGTTTCTGTGCCGTACAGTGCAAGATGACACTTTTCGGTTTTCCTGTATTCTTAATTGAGCGAGTGACACACATGTGATTCAGTTTACAAAGTAGTGCTTTTCATTTACATTCTTTCGTTGGAAACTTGTTCCTGTTAGGAATAAGTTAGGGTTAGGGTTAGGGTTAGGGTTAGGGTTAGGGTTAGGGTTAGTGCTCGGTAAGGGATAGGGTTAGGGTTAGGGGTAGGGTTAGGTTAGGGCTCGGTAAGGGATAGGGTTAGGGTTAGGGGTAGGGTTAGGGTTAGGGTTAGGTTAGGGCTGGGTAAGGGTTAGGGTTAGGGTTAGGGTTAGGGTTAGTGTTAGGGTTAGGGGTTAGGGTTAGTGGTTAGGGTTAGGGTTAGGGTTAGGGACTTATGGTTAGGGTTAGGGTTAGGGTTATATCACTTTTCAGGTTTCCTGTTATAATAATTGAACAGGCGACACATATGTGAATTAGTTTACAAAGTTGTGCTCTGCGTTTCTGTTCTTTCAATGGAAACTTGTTTCTGTGCCATACAGTGCGGGATAACACTTTTCAGTTTTCCTGTATTCCTAATTGAGCGAGCGACCCACAGGTGATTCCGTTTAAGAGTAGTGCTTTGCTTTTCTGTTCTTTCGTTGGAAACTTGTTCTTGTGCTGTACAGTGAGATATATCACTTTTCGGTTTTCCTGTATTCCTAATGGAGCGAGAGACACACATGTGATTTAGTTTACAAATGAGTGATTTTCTTTTTTCATTTGAAACTTGTTCCTGTGCTGTACAATATGATATATCACTTTTCAGTTTTCCTGTTATACTAATTGAACAGGTGACACGTATGTGAATTCGTTTACAAAGTTGTGCTTTGAGTTTCTGTTCTTTCGATGGAAACTTGTTCCTGTGCTGTGCAGTGCGTTATATCACTTTTCAGTTCTCCTGTTATAATAATTGAACAGGGGACACGTATGTGAATTAGTTTATAAAGTTGTGCTTTGCATTTCTGTTCTTTCTTTGGAAACTTGTTTCTGTGCCATACAGTGCGAGATAACACTTTTCGGTTTTCCTGTATTCTTAATTGAGCGAGTGACACACATGTGATTCAGTTTACAAAGTAGTGCTTTTCATTTACGTTCTTTCGTTGGAAACTTGTTCCTGTTAGGAATAAGTTAGGGTTAGGGTTAGGGTTAGGGTTAGGGTTAGGGTTAGGGTTACGGTTAGGGCTCGGTAAGGGATAGGGTTAGGGTTAGGGGTAGGGTTAGGTTTAGGGTTAGGTTAGGGCTGGGTAAGGGATAGGGTTAGGGTTAGGGTTAGGGTTAGGGTTAGGGTTAGGGGTTAGGGTTAGGGTTAGGTTTAGGGTTAGGGTTAGGGACTTAGGGTTAGGGTTAGGGTTATATCACTTTTCAGGTTTCCTGTTATAATAATTGAACAGGCAACACATATGGGAATTAGTTTACAAAGTTGTGCTTTGCGTTTCTGTTCTTTCAATGGAAACTTGTTTCTGTGCCGTACAGTGCGAGATAACACTTTTCAGTTTTCCTGTATTCCTAATTGAGCGAGCGACACACAGGTGATTCCGTTTAAGAGTAGTGCTTTGCTTTTCTGTTCTTTAGTTGGAAACTTGTTCTTGTGCTGTACAGTGAGATATATCACTTTTCAGTTTTCCTGTATTCCTAATGGAGCGAGTGACACACATTTGATTTAGTTTACAAATTAGTGATTTTCTTTTTTCATTTGAAACTTGTTCCTGTGCTGTACAATATGATATATCACTTTTCAGTTTTCCTGTTATAATAATTGAACAGGCGACACGTATGTGAATTAGTTTACAAAGTTGTGCTTTGAGTTTCTGTTCTTTCGATGGAAACTTGTTCCTGTGCTGTGCAGTGCGTTATATCACTTTTCAGTTTTCCTGTTATAATAATTGAACAGGCGACACATATGTGAATTAGTTTACAAAGTTGTGCTTTGCGTTTCTGTTCTTTCGATCGAAACTTGTTCCTGTGCTGTGCAGTGCGTTATATCACTTTTCAGTTTTCCTGTTATAATAATTGAACAGGGGACACGTATGTGAATTAGTTTACAAAGTTGTGCTTTGCATTTCTGTTCTTTCTTTGGAAACTTTTTTCTGTGCCATACAGTGTGCTTTAAAACTTTCGGTTTTCCTGTATTCCTAATTGTGCGAGCGACACAAATGTGATTTAGTGTACAAAGTAGTGCTTTGGATTTCTGTTCTTCTGTTGGAAACTTGTTTCTGTGCTGTACATTGTGATATATCAGTTTTCAGTTTTCCTGTTGTAATAATTGAATGGGCGATACGTATGTGATTTAGTTTACAAAGTTGTGCTTTGCTTTTCTGTTCTTTCGATGGAAACTTGTTTCTGTGCCGTACAGTGCAAGATAACACTTTTCGGTTTTCCTGTATTCTTAATTGAGCGAGTGACACACATGTGATTCAGTTCACAAAGTAGTGCTTTTCATTTACGTTCTTTCGTTGGAAACTTGTTCCTGTCAGGAATAAGTTAGGGTTAGGTCAGGGTTAGGGTTAGGGTTAGGGTTAGTGTTAGGTTAGGGCTGGGTAAGGGATAGGTTTAGGGTTAGGGTTAGGGTTAGGTTTGGGGGTTAGGGGTAGGGTTAGGGTTAGGGACTTATGGTTAGGGTTAGGGTTAGGGTTATATCACTTTTCAGGTTTCATGTTATAATAATTGAACAGGCAACACATATGTGAATTAGTTTACAAAGCTGTGCTTTGCGTGTCTGTTCTTTCAATGGAAAATTGTTTCTGTGCTGTACAGTGCGAGATAACACTTTTCAGTTTTCCTGTATTCCTAATTGAGCGAGCGACACACAGGTGATTCCGTTTAAGAGTAGTGCTTTGCTTTTCTGTTCTTTCGTTGGAAACTTGTTCTTGTGCTGTACAGTGAGATATATCACTTTTCAGTTTTCCTGTATTCCTAATGGAGCGAGTGACACACATGTGATTTAGTTTACAAATTAGTGATTTTCTTTTTTGTTCTTTCATTTGAAACTTGTTCCTGTGCTGTACAATATGATATATCACTTTTCAGTTTTCCTGTTATAATAATTGAACAGGCGACACATATGTGAATCAGTTTACAAAGTTGTGCTTTGCGTTTCTGTTCTTTCGATGGAAACTTGTTCCTGTGCTGTGCAGTGCGTTATATCACTTTTCAGTTTTCCTGTTATAATAATTGAATAGGGGACACGTATGTGAATTAGTTTACAAAGTTGTGCTTTGCATTTCTGTTCTTTCTTTGGAAACTTGTTTCTGTGCCATACAGTGCGCTTTAAAACTTTTCGGTTTTCCTGTATTCCTAATTGTGCGCGCGACACAAATGTGATTTAGTGTACAAAGTAGTGCTTTGGATTTCTGTTCTTCGGTTGGAAACTTTTTTCTGTGCTGTACAGTGTGATATATCAGTTTTCAGTTTTCCTGTTGTAATAATTGAATGGGCGCTACGTATGTGATTTAGTTTACAAAGTTGTGCTTTGCTTTTCTGTTCTTTCGATGGAAAATTGTTTCTGTGCCGTACAGTGCAAGATGACACTTTTCGGTTTTCCTGTATTCTTAATTGAGCGAGTGACACACATGTGATTCAGTTTACAAAGTAGTGCTTTTCATTTACATTCTTTCGTTGGAAACTTGTTCCTGTTAGGAATAAGTTAGGGTTAGGGTTAGGGTTAGGGTTAGGGTTAGGGTTAGGGTTAGTGCTCGGTAAGGGATAGGGTTAGGGTTAGGGGTAGGGTTAGGTTAGGGCTGGGTAAGGGATAGGGTTAGGGTTAGGGTTAGGGTTAGGGTTAGGGTTAGGTGTTAGGGTTAGGGTTAGGGTTAGGGACTTATGGTTAGGGTTAGGGTTAGGGTTATATCACTTTTCAGGTTTCCTGTTATAATAATTGAACAGGCAACACATATGCGAATTAGTTTACAAAGTTGTGCTTTGCGTTTCTGTTCTTTCAATGGAAACTTGTTTCTGTGCCGTACAGTGCGAGATAACACTTTTCAGTTTTCCTGTATTCCTAATTGAGCGAGCGACACACAGGTGATTCCGTTTAAGAGTAGTGCTTTGCTTTTAGGTTCTTTCGTTGGAAACTTGTTCTTGTGCTGTACAGTGAGATATATCACTTTTCAGTTTTCCTGTATTCCTAATGGAGCGAGTGACACACATGTGATTTAGTTTACAAATTAGTGATTTTCTTTTTTCATTTGAAACTTGTTCCTGTGCTGTACAATATGATATATCACTTTTCAGTTTTCCTGTTATAATAATTGAACAGGCAACACGTATGTGAATTAGTTTACAAAGTTGTGCTTTGAGTTTCTGTTCTTTCGATGGAAACTTGTTCCTGTGCTGTGCAGTGCGTTATATCACTTTTCAGTTTTCCTGTTATAATAATTGAACAGGGGACACGTATGTGAATTAGTTTACAAAGTTGTGCTTTGCATTTCTGTTCTTTCTTTGGAAACTTGTTTCTGTGCCATACAGTGCGCTTTAAAACTTTTCGGTTTTCCTGTATTCCTAATTGTGCGAGCGACACAAATGTGATTTAGTGTACAAAGTAGTGCTTTGGATTTCTGTTCTTCTGTTGGAAACTTGTTTCTGTGCTGTACATTGTGATATATCAGTTTTCAGTTTTCCTGTTGTAATAATTGAATGGGCGATACGTATGTGATTTAGTTTACAAAGTTGTGCTTTGCTTTTCTGTTCTTTCGATGGAAACTTGTTTCTGTGCCGTACAGTGCAAGATAACACTTTTCGGTTTTTCTGTATTCTTAATTGAGCGAGTGACACACATGTGATTCAGTTTACAAAGTAGTGCTTTTCATTTACGTTCTTTCGTTGGAAACTTGTTCCTGTTAGGAATAAGTTAGGGTTAGGGTTAGGGTTAGGGTTAGGGTTAGGGCTCAGTAAGGGATAGGGTTAGGGTTAGGGGTAGGGTTAGGGTTAGGGTTAGGTTAGGGCTGAGTAAGGGATAGGGTTAGGGTTAGGGTTAGGGTTAGGGTTAGGGGTTAGGGTTAGGGTTAGGGTTAGGGTTAGGGACTTAGGGTTAGTGTTAGGGTTATATCACTTTTCAGGTTTCCTGTTATAATAATTGAACAGGCAACACATATGGGAATTAGTTTACAAAGTTGTGCTTTGCGTTTCTGTTCTTTCAATGGAAACTTGTTTCTGTTCCGTACAGTGCGAGATAACACTTTTCAGTTTTCGTGTATTCCTAATTGAGCGAGCGACACACTGGTGATTCCGTTTAAGAGTAGTGCTTTGCTTTTCTGTTTTTCGTTGGAAACTTGTTCTTGTGCTGTACAGTGAGATATATCACTTTTCAGTTTTCCTGTATTCCGAATGGAGCGAGTGACACACATGTGATTTAGTTTACAAATTATTGATTTTCTTTTTTCATTTGAAACTTGTTCCTGTGCTGTACAATATGATATATCACTTTTCAGTTTTCCTGTATTCTTAATTGAGCGAGTGACACACATGTGATTCAGTTTACAAAGTAGTGCTTTTCATTTACGTTCTTTCGTTGGAAACTTGTTCCTGTTAGGAATAAGTTAGGGTTAGGGTTAGGGTTAGGGTTAGGGTTAGGGTTAGGGTTACGGTTAGGGCTCGGTAAGGGATAGGGTTAGGGTTAGGGGTAGGGTTAGGTTTAGGGTTAGGTTAGGGCTGGGTAAGGGATAGGGTTAGGGTTAGGGTTAGGGTTAGGGTTAGGGTTAGGGGTTAGGGTTAGGGTTAGGTTTAGGGTTAGGGTTAGGGACTTAGGGTTAGGGTTAGGGTTATATCACTTTTCAGGTTTCCTGTTATAATAATTGAACAGGCAACACATATGGGAATTAGTTTACAAAGTTGTGCTTTGCGTTTCTGTTCTTTCAATGGAAACTTGTTTCTGTGCCGTACAGTGCGAGATAACACTTTTCAGTTTTCCTGTATTCCTAATTGAGCGAGCGACACACAGGTGATTCCGTTTAAGAGTAGTGCTTTGCTTTTCTGTTCTTTAGTTGGAAACTTGTTCTTGTGCTGTACAGTGAGATATATCACTTTTCAGTTTTCCTGTATTCCTAATGGAGCGAGTGACACACATTTGATTTAGTTTACAAATTAGTGATTTTCTTTTTTCATTTGAAACTTGTTCCTGTGCTGTACAATATGATATATCACTTTTCAGTTTTCCTGTTATAATAATTGAACAGGCGACACGTATGTGAATTAGTTTACAAAGTTGTGCTTTGAGTTTCTGTTCTTTCGATGGAAACTTGTTCCTGTGCTGTGCAGTGCGTTATATCACTTTTCAGTTTTCCTGTTATAATAATTGAACAGGCGACACATATGTGAATTAGTTTACAAAGTTGTGCTTTGCGTTTCTGTTCTTTCGATCGAAACTTGTTCCTGTGCTGTGCAGTGCGTTATATCACTTTTCAGTTTTCCTGTTATAATAATTGAACAGGGGACACGTATGTGAATTAGTTTACAAAGTTGTGCTTTGCATTTCTGTTCTTTCTTTGGAAACTTTTTTCTGTGCCATACAGTGTGCTTTAAAACTTTCGGTTTTCCTGTATTCCTAATTGTGCGAGCGACACAAATGTGATTTAGTGTACAAAGTAGTGCTTTGGATTTCTGTTCTTCTGTTGGAAACTTGTTTCTGTGCTGTACATTGTGATATATCAGTTTTCAGTTTTCCTGTTGTAATAATTGAATGGGCGATACGTATGTGATTTAGTTTACAAAGTTGTGCTTTGCTTTTCTGTTCTTTCGATGGAAACTTGTTTCTGTGCCGTACAGTGCAAGATAACACTTTTCGGTTTTCCTGTATTCTTAATTGAGCGAGTGACACACATGTGATTCAGTTCACAAAGTAGTGCTTTTCATTTACGTTCTTTCGTTGGAAACTTGTTCCTGTCAGGAATAAGTTAGGGTTAGGTCAGGGTTAGGGTTAGGGTTAGGGTTAGTGTTAGGTTAGGGCTGGGTAAGGGATAGGTTTAGGGTTAGGGTTAGGGTTAGGTTTGGGGGTTAGGGGTAGGGTTAGGGTTAGGGACTTATGGTTAGGGTTAGGGTTAGGGTTATATCACTTTTCAGGTTTCATGTTATAATAATTGAACAGGCAACACATATGTGAATTAGTTTACAAAGCTGTGCTTTGCGTGTCTGTTCTTTCAATGGAAAATTGTTTCTGTGCTGTACAGTGCGAGATAACACTTTTCAGTTTTCCTGTATTCCTAATTGAGCGAGCGACACACAGGTGATTCCGTTTAAGAGTAGTGCTTTGCTTTTCTGTTCTTTCGTTGGAAACTTGTTCTTGTGCTGTACAGTGAGATATATCACTTTTCAGTTTTCCTGTATTCCTAATGGAGCGAGTGACACACATGTGATTTAGTTTACAAATTAGTGATTTTCTTTTTTGTTCTTTCATTTGAAACTTGTTCCTGTGCTGTACAATATGATATATCACTTTTCAGTTTTCCTGTTATAATAATTGAACAGGCGACACATATGTGAATCAGTTTACAAAGTTGTGCTTTGCGTTTCTGTTCTTTCGATGGAAACTTGTTCCTGTGCTGTGCAGTGCGTTATATCACTTTTCAGTTTTCCTGTTATAATAATTGAATAGGGGACACGTATGTGAATTAGTTTACAAAGTTGTGCTTTGCATTTCTGTTCTTTCTTTGGAAACTTGTTTCTGTGCCATACAGTGCGCTTTAAAACTTTTCGGTTTTCCTGTATTCCTAATTGTGCGCGCGACACAAATGTGATTTAGTGTACAAAGTAGTGCTTTGGATTTCTGTTCTTCGGTTGGAAACTTTTTTCTGTGCTGTACAGTGTGATATATCAGTTTTCAGTTTTCCTGTTGTAATAATTGAATGGGCGCTACGTATGTGATTTAGTTTACAAAGTTGTGCTTTGCTTTTCTGTTCTTTCGATGGAAAATTGTTTCTGTGCCGTACAGTGCAAGATGACACTTTTCGGTTTTCCTGTATTCTTAATTGAGCGAGTGACACACATGTGATTCAGTTTACAAAGTAGTGCTTTTCATTTACATTCTTTCGTTGGAAACTTGTTCCTGTTAGGAATAAGTTAGGGTTAGGGTTAGGGTTAGGGTTAGGGTTAGGGTTAGGGTTAGTGCTCGGTAAGGGATAGGGTTAGGGTTAGGGGTAGGGTTAGGTTAGGGCTGGGTAAGGGATAGGGTTAGGGTTAGGGTTAGGGTTAGGGTTAGGGTTAGGTGTTAGGGTTAGGGTTAGGGTTAGGGACTTATGGTTAGGGTTAGGGTTAGGGTTATATCACTTTTCAGGTTTCCTGTTATAATAATTGAACAGGCAACACATATGCGAATTAGTTTACAAAGTTGTGCTTTGCGTTTCTGTTCTTTCAATGGAAACTTGTTTCTGTGCCGTACAGTGCGAGATAACACTTTTCAGTTTTCCTGTATTCCTAATTGAGCGAGCGACACACAGGTGATTCCGTTTAAGAGTAGTGCTTTGCTTTTAGGTTCTTTCGTTGGAAACTTGTTCTTGTGCTGTACAGTGAGATATATCACTTTTCAGTTTTCCTGTATTCCTAATGGAGCGAGTGACACACATGTGATTTAGTTTACAAATTAGTGATTTTCTTTTTTCATTTGAAACTTGTTCCTGTGCTGTACAATATGATATATCACTTTTCAGTTTTCCTGTTATAATAATTGAACAGGCAACACGTATGTGAATTAGTTTACAAAGTTGTGCTTTGAGTTTCTGTTCTTTCGATGGAAACTTGTTCCTGTGCTGTGCAGTGCGTTATATCACTTTTCAGTTTTCCTGTTATAATAATTGAACAGGGGACACGTATGTGAATTAGTTTACAAAGTTGTGCTTTGCATTTCTGTTCTTTCTTTGGAAACTTGTTTCTGTGCCATACAGTGCGCTTTAAAACTTTTCGGTTTTCCTGTATTCCTAATTGTGCGAGCGACACAAATGTGATTTAGTGTACAAAGTAGTGCTTTGGATTTCTGTTCTTCTGTTGGAAACTTGTTTCTGTGCTGTACATTGTGATATATCAGTTTTCAGTTTTCCTGTTGTAATAATTGAATGGGCGATACGTATGTGATTTAGTTTACAAAGTTGTGCTTTGCTTTTCTGTTCTTTCGATGGAAACTTGTTTCTGTGCCGTACAGTGCAAGATAACACTTTTCGGTTTTTCTGTATTCTTAATTGAGCGAGTGACACACATGTGATTCAGTTTACAAAGTAGTGCTTTTCATTTACGTTCTTTCGTTGGAAACTTGTTCCTGTTAGGAATAAGTTAGGGTTAGGGTTAGGGTTAGGGTTAGGGTTAGGGCTCAGTAAGGGATAGGGTTAGGGTTAGGGGTAGGGTTAGGGTTAGGGTTAGGTTAGGGCTGAGTAAGGGATAGGGTTAGGGTTAGGGTTAGGGTTAGGGGTTAGGGTTAGGGTTAGGGTTTGGGTTAGGGACTTAGGGTTAGTGTTAGGGTTATATCACTTTTCAGGTTTCCTGTTATAATAATTGAACAGGCAACACATATGGGAATTAGTTTACAAAGTTGTGCTTTGCGTTTCTGTTCTTTCAATGGAAACTTGTTTCTGTTCCGTACAGTGCGAGATAACACTTTTCAGTTTTCGTGTATTCCTAATTGAGCGAGCGACACACTGGTGATTCCGTTTAAGAGTAGTGCTTTGCTTTTCTGTTTTTCGTTGGAAACTTGTTCTTGTGCTGTACAGTGAGATATATCACTTTTCAGTTTTCCTGTATTCCGAATGGAGCGAGTGACACACATGTGATTTAGTTTACAAATTATTGATTTTCTTTTTTCATTTGAAACTTGTTCCTGTGCTGTACAATATGATATATCACTTTTCAGTTTTCCTGTATTCTTAATTGAGCGAGTGACACACATGTGATTCAGTTTACAATGTAGTGCTTTTCATTTACGTTCTTTCGTTGGAAACTTGTTCCTGTTAGGAATAAGTTAGGGTTAGGGTTAGGGTTAGGGTTAGGGTTAGGGTTAGGGTTAGGGTTAGGGCTCGGTAAGGGATAGGGTTAGGGTTAGGGGTAGGGTTAGAGTTAGGGTTAGGGTTAGGTTAGGGCTGGGTAAGGGATAGGGTTAGGGTTAGGGTTAGGGGTTAGGGTTAGGGTTAGGGTTAGGGTTAGGGACTTAGGGTTAGGGTTAGGGTTAGGGTTAGGGTTATATCACTTTTCAGGTTTCCTGTTATAATAATTGAACAGGCGTCACATATGTGAATTAGTTTACAAAGTTGTGCTTTGCGTTTCTGTTCTTTCAATGGAAACTTGTTTCTGTGCCGTACAGTGCGAGATAACACTTTTCAGTTTTCTGTATTCCTAATTGAGCGAGCGACACACAGGTAATTCCGTTTAAAAGTAGTGCTTTGCTTTTCTGTTCTTTCGTTGGAAACTTGTTCTTGTGCTGTACAGTGAGATATATCACTTTTCAGTTTTCCTGTATTCCTAATGGAGCGAGTGACACACATGTGATTTAATTTACAAATTAGTGATTTTCTTTTTTGTTCTTTCATTTGAAACTTGTTCCTGTACTGTACAATATGATATATCACTTTTCAATTTTCCTGTTATAATAATTGAACAGGCGACACGTATGTGAATTAGTTTACAAAGTTGTGCTTTGAGTTTCTTTTCTTTTGATGGAAACTTGTTCCTGTGCTGTACAGTGCGTTATATCACTTTTCAGTTTTCCTGTTATACTAATTGAACAGGCGACACATATGTGAATTAGTTTACAAAGTTGTGTTTTGCGTTTCTGTTCTTTCGATGGAAACTTGTTCCTGTGCTGTGCAGTGTGTTATATCACTTTTCAGTTTTCCTGTTATAATAATTGAACAGGGGACACGTATGTGAATTAGTTTACAAAGTTGTGCTTTGCAGTTCTGTTCTTTCTATGGAAACTTGTTTCTATGCCATACAGTGCGAGATAAAACTTTTCGGTTTTCCTATATTCCTAATTGTACGAGCGACACAAATGTGATTTAGTGTACAAAGTAGTGCTTTGGATTTCTGTTCTTCGGTTGGAAACTTGTTTCTGTGCTGTGCAGTGTGATATATCAGTTTTCAGTTTTCCTGTTGTAATAATTGAACGGGCGATACGTATGTGATTTAGTTTACAAAGTTGTGCTTTGCTTTTCTGTTCTTTCGATGGAAACTTGTTTCTGTGCCGTACAGTGCAAGATAACACTTTTCGGTTTTCCTGTATTCTTAATTGAGCGAGTGACACACATGTGATTCAGTATACAAAGTAGTGCTTTTCATTTACGTTCTTTCGTTGGAAACTTGTTCCTGTTAGGAATAAGTTAGGGTTAGGGTCAGGGTTAGGGTTAGGGTTAGGGTTAGGATTAGGGTTAGGGTTAGGTTAGGGCTGGGTAAGGGATAGGGTTAGGGTTAGGGTTAGGGTTAGGGTTAGGGGTTAGGGTTAGGGTTAGGGTTAGTGTTAGGGACTTAGGGTTAGGGTTAGGGTTAGGGTTATATCACTTTTCAGGTTTCCTGTTATAATAATTGAACAGGGGACACGTATGTGAATTAGTTTACAAAGTTGTGCTTTGCATTTCTGTTCTTTCTTTGGAAACTTGTTTCTGTGCCATACAGTGCGAGATAAAACTTTTCGGTTTTCCTGTATTCCTAATTGTGCGAGCGACACAAATGTGATTTAGTGTACAAAGTAGTGCTTTAGATTTCTGTTCTTCGGTTGGAAACTTGTTTCTGTGCTGTACAGTGTGATATATCAGTTTTCAGTTTTCCTGTTGTAATAATTGAATGGGCGATACGTATGTGATTTAGTTTACAAAGTTGTGCTTTGCTTTTCTGTTCTTTCGATGGAAACTTGTTTCTGTGCCGTACAGTGCAAATAACACTTTTCTGTTTTCCGGTATTCTTAATTGAGCGAGTGACACACATGTGATTCAGTTTACAAAGTAGTGCTTTTCATTTACGTTCTTTCGTTGGAAACTTGTTCCTGTTAGGAATAAGTTAGGGTTAGGGTTAGGGTTAGGATTAGGGTTAGGGTTAGGGTTAGGGCTCGGTAAGGGATAGGGTTAGGGTTAGGGGTAGGGGTTAGGGTTAGGGTTAGGGTTAGGGTTAGGGACTTAGGGTTAGGGTTAGGGTTAGGGTTATATCACTTTTCAGGTTTCCTGTTATAATAATTGAACAGGCGACACATATGTGAATTAGTTTACAAAGTTGTGCTTTGCGTTTCTGTTCTTTCAATGGAAACTTGTTTCTGTGCCGTACAGTGCGAGATAACACTTTTCAGTTTTCCTGTATTCCTAATTGAGCGAGCGACACACAGGTGATTCCGTTTAAAAGTAGTGCTTTGCTTTTCTGTTCTTTCGTTGGAAACTTGTTCTTGTGCTGTACAGTGAGATATATCACTTTTCAGTTTTCCTGTATTCCTAATGGAGCGAGTGACACACATGTGATTTAGTTTACAAATTAGTGATTTTCTTTTTTGTTCTTTCATTTGAAACTTGTTCCTGTGCTGTACAATATGATATATCACTTTTCAGTTTTCCTGTTATAATAATTGAACAGGCGACACGTATGTGAATTCGTTTACAAAGTTGTGCTTTGAGTTTCTTTTCTTTCGATGGAAACTTGTTCCTGTGCTGTACAGTGCGTTATATCACTTTTCAGTTTTCCTGTTATAATAATTGAACAGGCGACACATATGTGAATTAGTTTACAAAGTTGTGTTTTGCGTTTCTGTTCTCTCGATGGAAACTTGTTCCTGTGCTGTGCAGTGCGTTATATCACTTTTCAGTTTTCCTGTTATAATAATTGAACAGGGGACATGTATGTGAATTAGTTTACAAAGTTGTGCTTTGCAGTTCTGTTCTTTCTATGGAAACTTGTTTTTGTGCCATACAGTGCGAGATAAAACTTTTCGGTTTTCCTGTATTCCTAATTGTGCGAGCGACACAAATGTGATTTAGTGTACAAAGTAGTGCTTTGGATTTCTGTTCTTCGGTTGGAAACTTGTTTCTGTGCTGTGCAGTGTGATATATCAGTTTTCAGTTTTCCTGTTGTAATAATTGAACGGGCGATACGTATGTGATTTAGTTTACAAAGTTGTGCTTTGCTTTTCTGTTCTTTCGATGGAAACTTGTTTCTGTGCCGTACAGTGCAAGATAACACTTTTCGGTTTTCCTGTATTCTTAATTGAGCGAGTGACACACATGTGATTCAGTATACAAAGTAGTGCTTTTCATTTACGTTCTTTCGTTGGAAACTTGTTCCTGTTAGGAATAAGTTAGGGTTAGGGTCAGGGTTAGGGTTAGGGTTAGGGTTAGGATTAGGGTTAGGGTTAGGTTAGGGCTGGGTAAGGGATAGGGTTAGGGTTAGGGTTAGGGTTAGGGTTAGGGGTTAGGGTTAGGGTTAGGGTTAGTGTTAGGGACTTAGGTTTAGGGTTAGGGTTAGGGTTATATCACTTTTCAGGTTTCCTGTTATAATAATTGAACAGGGGACACGTATGTGAATTAGTTTACAAAGTTGTGCTTTGCATTTCTGTTCTTTCTTTGGAAACTTGTTTCTGTGCCATACAGTGCGAGATAAAACTTTTCGGTTTTCCTGTATTCCTAATTGTGCGAGCGACACAAATGTGATTTAGTGTACAAAGTAGTGCTTTAGATTTCTGTTCTTCGGTTGGAAACTTGTTTCTGTGCTGTACAGTGTGATATATCAGTTTTCAGTTTTCCTGTTGTAATAATTGAATGGGCGATACGTATGTGATTTAGTTTACAAAGTTGTGCTTTGCTTTTCTGTTCTTTCGATGGAAACTTGTTTCTGTGCCGTACAGTGCAAATAACACTTTTCTGTTTTCCGGTATTCTTAATTGAGCGAGTGACACACATGTGATTCAGTTTACAAAGTAGTGCTTTTCATTTACGTTCTTTCGTTGGAAACTTGTTCCTGTTAGGAATAAGTTAGGGTTAGGGTTAGGGTTAGGATTAGGGTTAGGGTTAGGGTTAGGGCTCGGTAAGGGATAGGGTTAGGGTTAGGGGTAGGGGTTAGGGTTAGGGTTAGGGTTAGGGTTAGGGACTTAGGGTTAGGGTTAGGGTTAGGGTTATATCACTTTTCAGGTTTCCTGTTATAATAATTGAACAGGCGACACATATGTGAATTAGTTTACAAAGTTGTGTTTTGCGTTTCTGTTCTCTCGATGGAAACTTGTTCCTGTGCTGTGCAGTGCGTTATATCACTTTTCAGTTTTCCTGTTATAATAATTGAACAGGGGACATGTATGTGAATTAGTTTACAAAGTTGTGCTTTGCAGTTCTGTTCTTTCTATGGAAACTTGTTTCTGTGCCATACAGTGCGAGATAAAACTTTTCGGTTTTCCTGTATTCCTAATTGTGCGAGCGACACAAATGTGATTTAGTGTACAAAGTAGTGCTTTGGATTTCTGTTCTTCGGTTGGAAACTTGTTTCTGTGCTGTGCAGTGTGATATATCAGTTTTCAGTTTTCCTGTTGTAATAATTGAACGGGCGATATGTATGTGATTTAGTTTACAAAGTTGTGCTTTCCTTTTCTGTTCTTTCGATGGAAACTTGTTTCTGTGCCGTACAGTGCAAGATAACACTTTTCGGTTTTCCTGTATTCTTAATTGAGCGAGTGACACACATGTGATTCAGTATACAAAGTAGTGCTTTTCATTTACGTTCTTTCGTTGGAAACTTGTTCCTGTTAGGAATAAGTTAGGGTTAGGGTCAGGGTTAGGGTTAGGGTTAGGGTTAGGATTAGGGTTAGGGTTAGGTTAGGGCTGGGTAAGGGATAGGGTTAGGGTTAGGGTTAGGGTTAGGGTTAGGGGTTAGGGTTAGGGTTAGGGTTAGTGTTAGGGACTTAGGGTTAGGGTTAGGGTTAGGGTTATATCACTTTTCAGGTTTCCTGTTATAATAATTGAACAGGGGACACGTATGTGAATTAGTTTACAAAGTTGTGCTTTGCATTTCTGTTCTTTCTTTGGAAACTTGTTTCTGTGCCATACAGTGCGAGATAAAACTTTTCGGTTTTCCTGTATTCCTAATTGTGCGAGCGACACAAATGTGATTTAGTGTACAAAGTAGTGCTTTAGATTTCTGTTCTTCGGTTGGAAACTTGTTTCTGTGCTGTACAGTGTGATATATCAGTTTTCAGTTTTCCTGTTGTAATAATTGAATGGGCGATACGTATGTGATTTAGTTTACAAAGTTGTGCTTTGCTTTTCTGTTCTTTCGATGGAAACTTGTTTCTGTGCCGTACAGTGCAAATAACACTTTTCTGTTTTCCGGTATTCTTAATTGAGCGAGTGACACACATGTGATTCAGTTTACAAAGTAGTGCTTTTCATTTACGTTCTTTCGTTGGAAACTTGTTCCTGTTAGGAATAAGTTAGGGTTAGGGTTAGGGTTAGGATTAGGGTTAGGGTTAGGGTTAGGGCTCGGTAAGGGATAGGGTTAGGGTTAGGGGTAGGGGTTAGGGTTAGGGTTAGGGTTAGGGTTAGGGACTTAGGGTTAGGGTTAGGGTTAGGGTTATATCACTTTTCAGGTTTCCTGTTATAATAATTGAACAGGCGACACATATGTGAATTAGTTTACAAAGTTGTGCTTTGCGTTTCTGTTCTTTCAATGGAAACTTGTTTCTGTGCCGTACAGTGCGAGATAACACTTTTCAGTTTTCCTGTATTCCTAATTGAGCGAGCGACACACAGGTGATTCCGTTTAAAAGTAGTGCTTTGCTTTTCTGTTCTTTCGTTGGAAACTTGTTCTTGTGCTGTACAGTGAGATATATCACTTTTCAGTTTTCCTGTATTCCTAATGGAGCGAGTGACACACATGTGATTTAGTTTACAAATTAGTGATTTTCTTTTTTGTTCTTTCATTTGAAACTTGTTCCTGTGCTGTACAATATGATATATCACTTTTCAGTTTTCCTGTTATAATAATTGAACAGGCGACACGTATGTGAATTCGTTTACAAAGTTGTGCTTTGAGTTTCTTTTCTTTCGATGGAAACTTGTTCCTGTGCTGTACAGTGCGTTATATCACTTTTCAGTTTTCCTGTTATAATAATTGAACAGGCGACACATATGTGAATTAGTTTACAAAGTTGTGTTTTGCGTTTCTGTTCTCTCGATGGAAACTTGTTCCTGTGCTGTGCAGTGCGTTATATCACTTTTCAGTTTTCCTGTTATAATAATTGAACAGGGGACATGTATGTGAATTAGTTTACAAAGTTGTGCTTTGCAGTTCTGTTCTTTCTATGGAAACTTGTTTCTATGCCATACAGTGCGAGATAAAACTTTTCGGTTTTCCTGTATTCCTAATTGTACGAGCGACACAAATGTGATTTAGTGTACAAAGTAGTGCTTTGGATTTCTGTTCTTCGGTTGGAAACTTGTTTCTGTGCTGTGCAGTGTGATATATCAGTTTTCAGTTTTCCTGTTGTAATAATTGAACGGGCGATACGTATGTGATTTAGTTTACAAAGTTGTGCTTTGCTTTTCTGTTCTTTCGATGGAAACTTGTTTCTGTGCCGTACAGTGCAAGATAACACTTTTCGGTTTTCCTGTATTCTTAATTGAGCGAGTGACACACATGTGATTCAGTTTACAAAGTAGTGCTTTTCATTTACGTTCTTTCGTTGGAAACTTGTTCCTGTTAGGAATAAGTTAGGGTTAGGGTCAGGGTTAGGGTTAGGGTTAGGGTTAGGTTAGGGCACGGTAAGTGATAGGGTTAGGATTAGGGTTAGGGTTAGGTTAGGGCTGGGTAAGGGATAGGGTTAGGGTTAGGGTTAGGGTTAGGGTTAGGGGTTAGGATTAGGGTTAGGGTTAGGGTTAGGTTAGTGTTGGGTAAGGGATAGAGTTAGGGTTAGGGTTAGGGTTAGGGTTAGGGGTTAGGGTTAGGGTTAGGGACTTAGGGTTAGGGTTAGGGTTAGGGTTATATCACTTTTCAGGTTTCCTGTTATAATAATTGAACAGGCGACACATATGTGAATTAGTTTACAAAGTTGTGCTTTGCGTTTCTGTTCTTTCAATGGAAACTTGTTTCTGTGCCGTACAGTGCGAGATAACACTTTTCAGTTTTCCTGTATTCCTAATTGAGCGAGCAAAACACAGGTGATTCCGTTTAAAAGTAGTGCTTTGCTTTTCTGTTCTTTCGTTGGAAACTTTTTCTTGTGCTGTACAGTGAGATATATCACTTTTCAGTTTTTCTGTATTCCTAATGGAGCGAGTGACACACATGTGATTTAGTTACAAATTAGTGATTTTCTTTTTTGTTCTTTCATTTGAAACTTGTTCCTGTGCTGTACAATATGATATATCACTTTTCAGTTTTCCTGTTATAATAATTGAACAGGCGACACGTATGTGAATTCGTTTACAAAGTTGTGCTTTGAGTTTCTGTTCTTTCGATGGAAACTTGTTCCTGTGCTGTACAGTGCGTTATATAACTTTTCAGTTTTCCTGTTATAATAATTGAACAGGCGACACATATGTGAATTAGTTTACAAAGTTGTGCTTTGCGTTTCTGTTCTTTCGATGGAAACTTGTTCCTGTGCTGTGCAGTGCGTTATATCACTTTTCAGTTTTCCTGTTATAATAATTGAACAGGGGACACGTATGTGAATTAGTTTACAAAGTTGTGCTTTGCATTTCTGTTCTTTCTTTGGAAACTTGTTTCTGTGCCATACAGTGCGAGATAAAACTTTTCGGTTTTCCTGTATTCCTAATTGTGCGAGCGACACAAATGTGATTTAGTGTACAAAGTAGTGCTTTAGATTTCTGTTCTTCGGTTGGAAACTTGTTTCTGTGCTGTACAGTGTGATATATCAGTTTTCAGTTTTCCTGTTGTAATAATTGAATGGGCGATACGTATGTGATTTAGTTTACAAAGTTGTGCTTTGCTTTTCTGTTCTTTCGATGGAAACTTGTTTCTGTGCCGTACAGTGCAAATAACACTTTTCGGTTTTCCGGTATTCTTAATTGAGCGAGTGACACACATGTGATTCAGTTTACAAAGTAGTGCTTTTCATTTACGTTCTTTCGTTGGAAACTTGTTCCTGTTAGGAATAAGTTAGGGTTAGGGTTAGGGTTAGGATTAGGGTTAGGGTTAGGGTTAGGGCTCGGTAAGGGATAGGGTTAGGGTTAGGGGTAGGGTTAGAGTTAGGGTTAGGGTTAGGTTAGGGCTGGGTAAGGGATAGGGTTAGGGTTAGGGTTAGGGGTTAGGGTTAGGGTTAGTGTTAGGGTTAGGGACTTAGGGTTAGGGTTAGGGTTAGGGTTATATCACTTTTCAGGTTTCCTGTTAAAATAATTGAACAGGCGACACATATGTGAATTAGTTTACAAAGTTGTGGTTTGCGTTTCTGTTCTTTCAATGGAAACTTGTTTCTGTGCCGTACAGTGCGAGATAACACTTTTCAGTTTTCCTGTATTCCTAATTGAGCGAGCGAAACACAGGTGATTCCGTTTAAAAGTAGTGCTTTGCTTTTCTGTTCTTTCGTTGGAAACTTGTTCTTGTGCTGTACAGTGAGATATATCACCTTTCAGTTTTCCTGTATTCCTAATGGAGCGAGTGACACACATGTGATTTAGTTTACAAATTAGTGATTTTCTTTTTTGTTCTTTCATTTGAAACTTGTTCCTGTGCTGTACAATATGATATATCACTTTTCAGTTTTCCTGTTATAATAATTGAACAGGCGACACGTATGTGAATTCGTTTACAAAGTTGTGCTTTGAGTTTCTTTTCTTTTGATGGAAACTTGTTCCTGTGCTGTACAGTGCGTTATATCACTTTTCAGTTTTCATGTTATAATAATTGAACAGGCGACACATATGTGAATTAGTTTACAAAGTTGTGTTTTGCGTTTCTGTTCTCTCGATGGAAACTTGTTCCTGTGCTGTGCAGTGCGTTATATCACTTTTCAGTTTTCCTGTTTTAATAATTGAACAGGGGACACGTATGTGAATTAGTTTACAAAGTTGTGCTTTGCAGTTCTGTTCTTTCTATGGAAACTTTTTTCTATGCCATACAGTGCGAGATAAAACTTTTCGGTTTTCCTGTATTCCTAATTGTACGAGCGACACAAATGTGATTTAGTGTACAAAGTAGTGCTGTGGATTTCTGTTCTTCGGTTGGAAACTTGTTTCTGTGCTGTGCACTGTGATATATCAGTTTTCAGTTTTCCTGTTGTAATAATTGAACGGGCGATACGTATGTGATTTAGTTTACAAAGTTGTGCTTTGCTTTTCTGTTCTTTCGATGGAAACTTGTTTCTGTGCCGTACAGTGCAAGATAACACTTTTCGGTTTTCCTGTATTCTTAATTGAGCGAGTGACACACATGTGATTCAGTTTACAAAGTAGTGCTTTTCATTTACGTTCTTTCGTTGGAAACTTGTTCCTGTTAGGAATAAGTTAGGGTTAGGGTCAGGGTTAGGGTTAGGGTTAGGTTTAGGTTAGGGCTCGGTAAGGGATAGGGTTAGGGTTAGGGTTAGGGTTAGGGTTAGGGTTAGGGGTTAGGGTTAGGGTTAGGGTTAGGGTTAGGGTTAGGGACTTAGGGTTAGGGTTAGGGTTAGCGTTATATCACTTTTCACGATTCCTGTTATAATAATTGAACAGGCGACACATATGTGAATTAGTTTACAAAGTTGTGCTTTGCGTTTCTGTTCTTTCAATGGAAACTTGTTTCTGTGCCGTACAGTGCGAGATAACACTTTTCAGTTTTCCTGTATTCCTAATTGAGCGAGCGACACACAGGTGATTCCGTTTAAAAGTAGTGCTTTGCTTTTCTGTTCTTTTGTTGGAAACTTGTTCTTGTGCTGTACAGTGAGATATATCACTTTTCAGTTTTCCTGTTATAATAATTGAACAGGCGACACATATGTGAATTCGTTTACAAAGTTGTGCTTTGCGTTTCTGTTCTTTCCATGGAAACTTGTTCCTGTGCTGTGCAGTGCGTTATATCACTTTTCAGTTTTCCTGTTATAATAATTGAACAGGGGACACGTATGTGAATTAGTTTACAAAGTTGTGCTTTGCAGTTCTGTTCTTTCTATGGAAACTTGTTTCTGTGCCATACAGTGCGAGATAAAACTTTTCGGTTTTCCTGTATTCCTAATTGTGCGAGCGACACAAATGTGATTTAGTGTACAAAGTAGTGCTTTGGATTTCTGTTCGTCGGTTGGAAACTTGTTTCTGTGCTGTGCAGTGTGATATATCAGTTTTCAGTTTTCCTGTTGTAATAATTGAACGGGCGATACGTATGTGATTTAGTTTACAAAGTTGTGCTTTGCTTTTCTGTTCTTTCGATGGAAACTTGTTTCTGTGCCGTACAGTGCAAGATAACACTTTTCGGTTTTCCTGTATTCTTAATTGAGCGAGTGACACACATGTGATTCAGTTTACAAAGTAGTGCTTTTCATTTATGTTCTTTCGTTGGAAACTTGTTCCTGTTAGGAATAAGTTAGGGTTAGGGTCAGGGTTAGGGTTAGGGTTAGGGTTAGGTTAGGGCTCGGTAAGGGATAGGGTTAGGGTTAGGGTTAGGGTTAGGGTTAGGGTTAGGGGTTAGGGTTAGGGTTAGGGTTAGGGACTTAGGGTTAGGGTTAGGGTTAGGGTTATATCACTTTTCAGGTTTCCTGTTATAATAATTGAACAGGCGACACATATGTGAATTAGTTTACAAATTTGTGCTTTGAGTTTCTGTTCTTTCAATGGAAAGTTGTTCTTGTGCTGTGCATTGCGTTATATCACTTTTCAGTTTTCCTGTTATAATAATTGAACAGGGGACACGTATGTGAATTAGTTTACAAAGTTGTGCTTTGCATTTCTGTTCTTTCTTTGGAAACTTGTTTCTGTGCCATACAGTGCGCTTTAAAACTTTTCGGTTTTCCTGTATTCCTAATTGTGCGAGCGACACAAATGTGATTTAGTGTACAAAGTAGTGCTTTGGATTTCTGTTCTTCGGTTGGAAACTTGTTTCTGTGCTGTACAGTGTGATATATCAGTTTTCAGTTTTCCTGTTGTAATAATTGAATGGGCGATACGTATGTGATTTAGTTTACAAAGTTGTGCTTTGCTTTTCTGTTCTTTCGATGGAAACTTGTTTCTGTGCCGTACAGTGCAAGATAACACTTTTCGGTTTTCCTGTATTCTTAATTGAGCGAGTGACACACATGTGATTCAGTTTACAAAGTAGTGCTTTTCATTTACGTTCTTTCGTTGGAAACTTGTTCCTGTTAGGAATAAGTTAGGGTTAGGGTCAGGGTTAGGGGTAGGGTTAGGGTTAGGTTAGGGCTCGGTAAGGGATAGGGTTAGGGTTAGGGGTAGGGTTAGGGTTAGGGTTAGGTTAGGGCTGGGTAAGGGATAGGGTTAGGGTTAGGGTTAGGGTTAGGGTTAGGGTTGGGGGTTAGGGTTAGGGTTAGGGTTAGGGACTTATAGTTAGGGTTAGGGTTAGGGTTATATCACTTTTCAGGTTTCCTGTTATAATAATTGAACAGGCAACACTTATGTGAATTAGTTTACAAAGTTGTGCTTTGCGTTTCTGTTCTTTCAATGGAAACTTGTTTCTGTGCCGTACAGTGCGAGATAACACTTTTCAGTTTTCCTGTATTCCTAATTGAGCGAGCGACACACAGGTGATTCCGTTTAAGAGTAGTGCTTTGCTTTTCTGTTCTTTTGTTGGAAACTTGTTCTTGTGCTGTACAGTGAGATATATCACTTTTCAGTTTTCCTGTATTCCTAATGGAGCGAGTGACACACATGTGATTTAGTTTACAAATTAGTGATTTTCTTTTTTCATTTGAAACTTGTTCCTGTGCTGTACATTATGATATATCACTTTTCAGTTTCCCTGTTATAATAATTGAACAGGCGACACATATGTGAATTCGTTTACAAAGTTGTGCTTTGAGTTTCTGTTCTTTCGATGGAAACTTGTTCCTGTACTGTGCAGTGCGTTATATCACTTTTCAGTTTTCCTGTTATAATAATTGAACAGGCGACACATATGTGAATTAGTTTACAAAGTTGTGCTTTGCGTTTCTGTTCTTTCGATGGAAACTTGTTCCTGTGCTGTGCAGTGCGTTATATCACTTTTCAGTTTTCCTGTTATAATAATTGAACAGGGGACACGTATATGAATTAGTTTACAAAGTTGTGCTTTGCATTTCTGTTCTTTCTTTGGAAACTTGTTTCTGTGCCATACAGTGCGCTTTAAAACTTTTCGGTTTACCTGTATTCCTAATTGTGCGAGCGACACAAATGTGATTTAGTGTACAAAGTAGTGCTTTGGGTTTCTGTTCTTCGGTTGGAAACTTGTTTCTGTGATGTACAGTGTGATATATCAGTTTTCAGTTTTCCTGTTGTAATAATTAAATGGGCGATACATATGTGATTTAGTTTACAAAGTTGTGCTTTGCTTTTCTGTTCTTTCGATGGAAACTTGTTTCTGTGCCTTACAGTGCAAGATAACACTTTTCGGTTTTCCTGTATTCTTAATTGAGCGAGTGACACACATGTGATTCAGTTTACAAAGTAGTGCTTTTCATTTACGTTCTTTCGTTGGAAACTTGTTCCTGTTAGGAATAAGTTAGGGTTAGGGTCAGGGTTAGGGTTAGGGTTAGGGTTAGGTTAGGGCTCTGTAAGGGATAGGGTTAGGGTTAGGGTTAGGGTTAGGGTTAGTGTTAGGTTAGGGCTGGGTAAGGGATAGGGTTAGGGTTAGGGTTAGGGTTAGGGTTATATCACTTTTCAGGTTTCCTGTTATAATAATTGAACAGGCAACACATATGTGAATTAGTTTACAAAGTTGTGCTTTGCGTTTCTGTTCTTTCAATGGAAACTTGTTTCTGTGCCATACAGTGCGAGATAACACTTTTCAGTTGTCCTGTATTCCTAATTGAGCGAGCGACACACAGGTGATTCCGTTTAAGAGTAGTGCTTTGCTTTTCTGTTCTTTCGTTGGAAACTTGTTCTTGTGCTGTACAGTGAGATATATAACTTTTCAGTTTTCCTGTATTCCTAATGGAGCGAGTGACACACATGTGATTTAGTTTACAAATTAGTGATTTTCTTTTTTCATTTGAAACGTGTTCCTGTGCTGTACAATATGATATATCACTTTTCAGTTTTTCTGTTATAATAATTGAACAGGGGACACGTATGTGAATTAGTTGACAAAGTTGTGCTTTGCATTTCTGTTCTTTCTTTGGAAACTTGTTTCTGTGCCATACAGTGCGCTTTAAAACTTTTCGGTTTTCCTGTATTCCTAATTGTGCGAGCGACACAAATGTGATTTAGTGTACAAAGTAGTGCTTTGGATTTCTGTTCTTCTGTTGGAAACTTGTTTCTGTGCTGTACAGTGTGATATATCAGTTTTCACTTTTCCTGTTGTAATAATTGAATGGGCGATACGTATGTGATTTAGTTTACAAAGTTGTGCTTTGCTTTTCTGTTCTTTCGATGGAAACTTGTTTCTGTGCCGTACAGTGCAAGATAACACTTTTCGGTTTTCCTGTATTCTTAATTGAGCGAGTGACACACATGTGATTCAGTTTACAAAGTAGTGCTTTTCATTTACGTTCTTTCGTTGGAAACTTGTTCCTGTTAGGAATAGGTTAGGGTTAGGGTTAGGGTTAGGGTTAGGGTTAGGGTTAGGGCTCGGTAAGGGATAGGGTTAGGGTTAGGGGTAGGGGTTAGGGTTAGGGTTAGGGTTAGGGTTAGGGACTTAGGGTTAGGGTTAGGGTTAGGTTAGGGCTGGGTAAGGGATAGGGTTAGGGTTAGGGTTAGGGGTTAGGGTTAGGGACTTAGGGTTAGGGTTAGGGTTAGGGTTATATCACTTTTCAGGTTTCCTGTTATAATAATTGAACAGGCGACACATATGTGAATTAGTTTACATAGTTGTGCTTTGCGTTTCTGTTCTTTCGATGGAAACTTGTTCCTGTGCTGTGCAGTGCGTTATACCACTTTTCAGTTTTCCTGTTATAATAATTGAATAGGCGACACGTATGTGAATTCGTTTACAAAGTTGTGCTTTGCGTTTCTGTTCTTTCGATGGAAACTTGTTCCTGTGCTGTACAGTGCGTTATATCACTTTTCAGTTTTCCTGTTATAATAATTGAACAGGCGACATATATGTGAATTAGTTTACAAAGTTGTGCTTTGCGTTTCTGTTCTTTCGATGGAAAGTTGTTTCTATGCCATACAGTGCGAGATACAACTTTTCGGGTTTCCTGTATTCTTAATTGTACGAGCGACACAAATGTGATTTAGTGTACAAAGTATTGCTTTGGATTTCTGTTCTTCGGTTGGAAACTTGTTTCTGTGCTGTGCAGTGTGATATATCAGTTTTCAGTTTTCCTGTTGTAATTTTTGAACGGGCGATACGTATGTGATTTAGTTTACAAAGTTGTGCTTTGCTTTTCTGTTCTTTCGATGGAAACTTGTTTCTGTGCCCTACAGTGCAAGATAACACTTTTCGGTTTTCCTGTATTCTTAATTGAGCGAGTGACACACATGTGATTCAGTTTACAAAGTAGTGCTTTTCATTTACGTTCTTTCGTTGGAAACTTGTTCCTGTTAGGAATAAGTTAGGGTTAGGGTCAGGGTTAGGGTTAGGGTTAGGGTTAGGTTAGGGCTCGGTAAGGGATAGGGTTAGGAATAGGGTTAGGGTTAGGGTTAGGTTAGGGCTGGGTAAGGGATAGGGTTAGGGTTAGGGTTAGGGTTAGGGTTAGGGTTAGGGTTAGGGGTTAGGGTTAGGGTTAGGGTTAGGGTTAGGGACTTAGGGTTAGGGTTAGGGTTAGGGTTATATCACTTTTCAGGTTTCCTGTTATAATAATTGAACAGGCAACACATATGAATTAGTTTACAAAGTTGTGCTTTGCGTTTCTGTTCTTTCAATGGAAACTTGTTTCTGTGCCGTACAGTGCGAGATAACACTTTTCAGTTTTCCTGTATTCCTAATTGAGCGAGCTACACACAGGTGATTCCGTTTAAAAGTAGTGCTTTGCTTTTCTGTTCTTTCGTTGAAAACTTGTTCTTGTGCTGTACAGTGAGATATATCACTTTTCAGTTTTTCTGTATTCCTAATGGAGCGAGTGACACACATGTGATTTAGTTTACAAATTAGTGATTTTCTTTTTTGTTCTTTCATTTGAAACTTGTTCCTGTGCTGTACAATATGATATATCACTTTTCAGTTTTCCTGTTATAATAATTGAACAGGCGACACGTATGTGAATTCGTTTACAAAGTTGTGCTTTGCTTTTCTGTTCTTTCGATGGAAACTTGTTTCTGTGCCGTACAGTGCAAGATAACACTTTTCGGTTTTCCTGTATTCTTAATTGAGCGAGTGACAGACATGTGATTCAGTTTACAAAGTAGTGCTTTTCATTTACGTTCTTTCGTTGGAAACTTGTTCCTGTTAGGAATAAGTTAGGCTTAGGGTTAGCGTTAGGGTTAGGGTTAGGTTAGGGCTCGGTAAGGGATAGGGTTAGGATTAGGGTTAGGGTTAGGGTTAGGTTAGGGCTGGGTAAGGGATAGGGTTAGGGTTAGGGTTAGGGTTAGGGTTAGGGGTTAGGGTTAGGGTTAGGGTTAGGGTTAGGGACTTATGGTTAGGGTTAGGGTTAGGGTTATATCACTTTTCAGGTTTCCTGTTATAATAATTGAACAGGCATCACATATGTGAATTAGATTACAAAGTTGTGCTTTGCGTTTCTGTTCTTTCAATGGAAACTTGTTTCTGTGCCGTACAGTGCGAGATAACACTTTTCAGTTTTCCTGTATTCCGATTTTAGAGAGAGCGACACACAGGTGATTCCGTTTAAGAGTAGTGCTTTGCTTTTCTGTTCTTTCGTTGGAAACTTGTTCTTGTGCTGTACAGTGAGATATATCACTTTTCAGTTTTTCTGTATTCCTAATGGAGCAGTGACACACATGTGATTTAGTTTACAAATTAGTGATTTTCTTTTTTGTTCTTTCATTTGAAACTTGTTCCTGTGCTGTACAATATGATATATCACATTTCAGTTTTCCTGTTATAATAATTGAACAGGCGACACGTATGTGAATTCGTTTACAAAGTTGTGCTTTGAGTTTCTGTTCTTTCGATGGAAACTTGTTCCTGTGCTGTACAGTGCGTTATATCACTTTTCAGTTTTCCTGTTATAATAATTGAACAGGCGACACATATGTGAATTAGTTTACAAAGTTGTGCTTTGCGTTTCTGTTCTTTCCATGGAAACTTGTTCCTGTGCTGTGCAGTGCGTTATATCACTTTTCAGTTTTCCTGTTATAATAATTGAACAGGGGACACGTATGTGAATTAGTTTACAAAGTTGTGCTTTGCATTTCTGTTCTTTCTTTGGAAACTTGTTTCTGTGCCATACAGTGCGAGATAAAACTTTTCGGTTTTCCTGTATTCCTAATTGTGCGAGCGACACAAATGTGATTTAGTGTACAAAGTAGTGCTTTGGATTTCTGTTCTTCGGTTGGAAACTTGTTTCTGTGCTGTACAGTGTGATATATCAGTTTTCAGTTTTCCTGTTGTAATAATTGAATGGGCGATACGTATGTGATTTAGTTTACAAAGTTGTGCTTTGCTTTTCTGTTCTTTCGATGGAAACTTGTTTCTGTGCCGTACAGTGCAAGATAACACTTTTCGGTTTTCCTGTATTCTTAATTGAGCGAGTGACACACATGTGATTCAGTTTACAAAGTAGTGCTTTTCATTTACGTTCTTTCGTTGGAAACTTGTTCCTGTTAGGAATAAGTTAGGGTTAGGGTTACGGTTAGGGTTAGGGTTAGGGTTAGGGTTAGGGTTAAGGCTCGGTAAGGGATAGGGTTAGGGTTAGGGGTAGGGTTAGGTTTAGGGTTAGGTTAGGGCTGGGTAAGGGATAGGGTTAGGGTTAGGGTTAGGGTTAGTGTTAGGGTTAGGGTTAGGGCTCAATAAGGGATAGGGTTAGGGTTAGGGGTAGTGTTTGGGTTAGGGTTAGGTTACGGCTGGGTAAGGGATAGGGTTAGGGTTAGGGTTAGGGTTAGGGTTAGGGTTAGGGGTTAGGGTTAGGGTTAGGGTTAGGGACTTAGGGTTAGGGTTAGGGTTAGGGTTATATCACTTTTCAGGTTTTCTGTTATAATAATTGAACAGGCAACACATATGTGAATTAGTTTACAAAGTTGTGATGTGCGTTTCTGTTCTTTCAATGGAAACTTGTTTCTGTGCCGTACAGTGCGAGATAACACTTTTCAGTTTTCCTGTATTCCTAATTGAGCGAGCGACACACAGGTGATTCCGTTTAAGAGTAGTGCTTTGCTTTTCTGTTCTTTCGTTGGAAACTTGTTCTTGTGCTGTACAGTGAGATATATCACTTTTCAGTTTTCCTGTATTCCTAATGGAGCGAGTGACACACATGTGATTTAGTTTACAAATTAGTGATTTTCTTTTTTGTTCTTTCATTTGAAACTTGTTCCTGTGCTGTACAATATGATATATCACTTTTCAGTTTTCCTGTTATAATAATTGAACAGGCGACACGTATGTGAATTTGTTTACAAAGTTGTGCTTTGAGTTTCTGTTCTTTCGATGGAAACTTGTTCCTGTGCTGTGCAGTGCGTTATATCAGTTTTCTGTTTTCCTGTTATAATAATTGAACAGGCGACACGTATGTGAATTCGTTTACAAAGTTGTGCTTTGCGTTTCAGTTCTTTCGATGGAAACTTGTTCCTGTGCTGTGCAGTGCGTTATATCACTTTTCAGTTTTCCTGTTATAATAATTGAACAGGGGACACGTATGTGAATTAGTTTACAAAGTTGTGCTTTGCATTTCTGTTCTTTCTTTGGAAACTTGTTTCTGTGCCATACAGTGCGCTTTAAAACTTTTCGGTTTTCCTGTATTCCTAATTGTGCGAGCGACACAAATGTGATTTAGTGTACAAAGTAGTGCTTTGGATTTCTGTTCTTCGGTTGGAAACTTGTTTCTGTGCTGTACAGTGTGATATATCAGTTTTCAGTTTTCCTGTTGTAATAATTGAATGGGCGATATGTATGTGATTTAGTTTACAAAGTTGTGCTTTGCTTTTCTGTTCTTTCGATGGAAACTTGTTTCTGTGCCGTACAGTGCAAGATAACACTTTTCGGTTTTCCTGTATTCTTAATTGAGCGAGTGACACACATGTGATTCAGTTTACAAAGTAGTGCTTTTCATTTACGCTCTTTCGTTGGAAACTTGTTCCTGTTAGGAATAAGTTAGGGTTAGGGTCAGGGTTAAGGTTAGGGTTAGGGTTAGGTTAGGGCTCGGTAAGGGATAGGGGTAGGGTTAGGGTTAGGGTTAGGGTTAGGTTAGGGCTGGGTAAGGGATAGGGTTAGGGATAGGGTTAGGGTTAGGGATTAGGGTTAGGGTTAGGGTTAGGGTTAGGGACTTAGGGTTAGGATTAGGGTTGGGGTTATATCACTTTTCAGGTTTCCTGTTATAATAATTGAACAGGCGACACATATGTGAATTAGTTTACAAAGTTGTGCTTTGCGTTTCTGTTCTTTCAATGGAAACTTGTTTCTGTGCCGTACAGTGCGAGATAACACTTTTCAGTTTTCCTGTATTCCTAATTGAGCGAGCAACACACAGGTGATTCCGTTTAAAAGTAGTGCTTTGCTTTTCTGTTCTTTCGTTGGAAACTTGTTCTTGTGCTGTACAGTGAGATATATCACTTTTCAGTTTTTCTGTATTCCTAATGGAGCGAGTGACACACATGTGATTTAGTTTACAAATTAGTGATTTTCTTTTTGTTCTTTCATTTGAAACTTGTTCCTGTGCTGTACAATATGATATATCACTTTTCAGTTTTCCTGTTATAATAATTGAACAGGCGACACGTATGTGAATTCGTTTACAAAGTTGTGCTTTAAGTTTCTGTTCTTTCGATGGAAACTTGTTCCTGTGCTGTGCAGTGCGTTATATCACTTTTCAGTTTTCCTGTTATAATAATTGAACAGGGGACACGTATGTGAATTAGTTTACAAAGTTGTGCTTTGCAGTTCTGTTCTTTCTATGGAAACTTGTTTCTGTGCCATACAGTGCGAGATAAAACTTTTCGGTTTTCCTGTATTCCTAATTGTGCGAGCTACACAAATGTGATTTATTGTACAAAGTAGTGCTTTGGATTTCTGTTCTTCGGTTGGAAACTTGTTTCTGTGCTGTACAGTGTGATATATCAGTTTTCAGTTTTCCTGTTGTAATAATTGAATAGGCGATACGTATGTGATTTAGTTTACAAAGTTGTGCTTTGCTTTTCTGTTCTTTCGATGGAAACTTGTTTCTGTGCCGTACAGTGCAAGATAACACTTTTCGGTTTTCATGTATTCTTAATTGAGCGAGTGACACACATGTGATTCAGTTTACAAAGTAGTGCTTTTCATTTACGTTCTTTCGTTGGAAACTAGTTCCTGTTAGGAATAAGTTAGGGTTAGGGTCAGGGTTAGGGTTAGGGTTAGGTTAGGGCTGGGTAAGGGATAGGGTTAGGGTTAGGGTTAGGGTTAGGGTTAGGGTTAGGGGTTAGGGTTAGGGTTAGGGTTAGGGTTAGGTTAGGGCTGGGTAAGAAATAGGGTTAGGGTTAGGGTTAGGGTTAGGGTTAGGGTTGGGGGTTAGGGTTAGGGTTAGGGTTAGGGACTTATGGTTAGTGTTAGGGTTAGGGTTATATCACTTTTCAGGTTTCCTGTTATAATAATTGAACAGGCAACACATATGTGAATTAGTTTACAAAGTTGTGCTTTGCGTTTCTGTTCTTTCAATGGAAACTTGTTTCTGTGCCATACAGTGCGAGATAACAATTTTCAGTTTTCCTGTATTCCTAATTGAGCTAGCGACACACAGGTGATTCCGTTTAAGAGTAGTGCTTTGCTTTTCTGTTCTTTCGTTGGAAACTTGTTCTTGTGCTGTACAGTGAGATATATCACTTTTCAGTTTTCCTGTATTCCTAATGGAGCGAGTGACACACATGTGATTTAGTTTACAAATTAGTGATTTTCTTTTTTCATTTGAAACTTGTTCCTGTGCTGTACAATATGATATATCACTTTTCAGTTTTCCTGTTATAATAATTGAACAGGCGACACATATGTGAATTCGTTTACAAAGTTGTGCTTTGAGTTTCTGTTCTTTCGATGGAAACTTGTTCCTGTGCTGTGCAGTGCGTTATATCACTTTTCAGTTTTCCTGTTATAATAATTGAACAGGCGACACATATGTGAATTAGTTTACAAAGTTGTGCTTTGCGTTTCTGTTCTTTCCATGGAAACTTGTTCCTGTGCTGTGCAGTGCGTTATATCACTTTTCAGTTTTCCTGTTATAATAATTGAACAGGGGACACGTATGTGAATTAGTTTACAAAGTTGTGCTTTGCATTTCTGTTCTTTCTTTGGAAACTTGTTTCTGTGCCATACAGTGCGCTTTAAAACTTTTCGGTTTTCCTGTATTCCTAATTGTGCGAGCGACACAAATGTGATTTAGTGTACAAAGTAGTGCTTTGGATTTCTGTTCTTCGGTTGGAAAGTTGTTTCTGTGCTGTACAGTGTGATATATCAGTTTTCAGTTTTCCTGTTGTAATAATTGAATGGGCGATACGTATGTGATTTAGTTTACAAAGTTGTGCTTTGCTTTTCTGTTCTTTCGATGGAAACTTGTTTCTGTGCCGTACAGTGCAAGATAACACTTTTCGGTTTTCCTGTATTCTTAATTGAGCGAGTGACACACATGTGATTCAGTTTACAAAGTAGTGCTTTTCATTTACGTTCTTTCGTTGGAAACTTGTTCCTGTTAGGAATAAGTTAGGGTTAGGGTTAGGGTTAGGGTTAGGGTTAGGGCTCGGTAAGGGATAGGGTTATGGTTAGGGGTAGGGTTAGGGTTAGGGTAGGTTAGGGCTGGGTAAGGGATAGGGTTAGGGTTAGGGTTAGGGTTAGGGTTAGGGTTAGGGTTAGGCCTCGGTAAGGGATAGGGTTAGGGTTAGGGGTAGGGTTAGGGTTAGGGTAGGTTAGGGCTGGGTAAGGGATAGGGTTAGGGTTAGGGTTAGGGTTAGGGTTAGGGTTAGGGCTCGGTAAGGGATAGGGTTAGGGTTAGGGGTAGGGTTTGGGTTAGGGTTAGGTTAGGGCTGGGTAAGGGATAGGGTTAGGGTTAGGGTTAGGGTTAGGGTTAGGGGTTAGGGTTAGGGTTAGGGTTAGGGACTTAGGGTTGGGGTTAGTGTTAGGGTTATATCACTTTTCAGGTTTCCTGTTATAATAATTGAACAGGCAACACATATGTGAATTAGTTTACAAAGTTGTGCTTTGCGTTTCTGTTCTTTCAATGGAAACTTGTTTCTGTGCCGTACAGTGCGAGATAACACTTTTCAGTTTTCCTGTATTCCTAATTGAGCGAGCGACACACAGGTGATTCCGTTTAAGAGTAGTGCTTTGCTTTTCTGTTCTTTCTTTGGAAACTTGTTCTTGTGCTGTACAGTGAGATATATCACTTTTCAGTTTTCCTGTATTCCTAATGGAGCGAGTGACACACATGTGATTTAGTTTACAAATTAGTGATTTTCTTTTTTGTTCTTTCATTTGAAACTTGTTCCTGTGCTGTACAATATGATATATCACTTTTCAGTTTTCCTGTTATAATAATTGAACAGGCGACACATATGTGAATTAGGTTACAAAGTTCTGCTTTGCGTTTCTGTTCTTTCGATGGAAATTTGTTCCTGTGCTGTGCAGTGCGTTATATCACTTTTCAGTTTTCCTGTTATAATAATTGAACAGGGGACACGTATGTGAATTAGTTTACAAAGTTGTGCTTTGCATTTCTGTTCTTTCTTTGGAAACTTGTTTCTGTGCCATACAGTGTGCTTTAAAACTTTTCGGTTTTCCTGTATTCCTAATTGTGCGAGCGACACAAATGTGATTTAGTGTACAAAGTAGTGCTTTGAATTTCTGTTCTTCGATTGGAAACTTGTTTCTGTGCTGTACAGTGTGATATATCAGTTTTCAGTTTTCCTGTTGTAATAATTGAATGGGCGATACGTATGTGATTTAGTTTACAAAGTTGTGCTTTGCTTTTCTGTTCTTTCGATGGAAACTTGTTTCTGTGCCGTACAGTGCAAGATAACACTTTTCGGTTTCCCTGTATTCTTAATTGAGCGAGTGACACACATGTGATTCAGTTTACAAAGTAGTGCTTTTCATTTACGTTCTTTCGTTGGAAACTTGTTCCTGTTAGGAATAAGTTAGGGTTAGGGTCAGGGTTAGGGTTAGGGTTAGGGTTAGGTTAGGGCTCGGTAAGGGATAGGGTTAGGGTTAGGGTTAGGGTTAGGGTTAGTTAGGCCTGGGTAAGGGATAGGGTTAGGGTTAGGGTTAGGGTTAGGGTTAGGGGTTAGGGTTAGGGTTAGGGTTAGGGTTAGGGTTAGGGACTTAGGGTTAGGGTTAGGGTTAGGGTTATATCACTTTTCAGGTTTCCTGTTATAATAATTGAACAGGCGACACATATGTGAATTAGTTTACAACGTTGTGCTTTGAGTTTCTGTTCTTTCAATGGAAACTTGTTTCTGTGCCGTACAGTGCGAGATAACACTTTTCAGTTTTCCTGTATTCCTAATTGAGCGAGTGACACACAGGTGATTCCGTTTAAGAGTAGTGCTTTGCTTTTCTGTTCTTTCATTGGAAACTTGTTCTTGTGCTGTACAGTGAGATATATCACTTTTCAGTTTTCCTGTATTCCTAATGGAGCGAGTGACACACATGTGATTTAGTTTACAAATTAGTGATTTTCTTTTTTCATTTGAAACTTGTTCCTGTGCTGTACAATATGATATATAACTTTTCAGTTTTCCTGTTATAATAATTGAACAGGCGACACATATGTGAATTAGTTTACAAAGTTGTGCTTTGCGTTTCTGTTCTTTCGATGGAAACTTGTTCCTGTGCTGTGCAGTGCGTTATATCACTTTTCAGTTTTCCTGTTATAATAATTGAACAGGGGACACGTATGTGAATTAGTTTACAAAGTTGTGCTTTGCATTTCTGTTCTTTCGTTGGAAACTTGTTTCTGTGCCATACAGTGCGCTTTAAAACTTTTCGGTTTTCCTGTATTCCTAATTGTGCGAGCGACACAAATGTGATTTAGTGTACAAAGTAGTGCTTTGGATTTCTGTTCTTCGGTTGGAAACTTGTTTCTGTGCTGTACAGTGTGATATATCAGTTTTCAGTTTTCCTGTTGTAATAATTGAATGGGCGATACGTATGTGATTTAGTTTACAAACTTGTGCTTTGCTTTTCTGTTCTTTCGATGGAAACTTGTTTCTGTGCCATACAGTGCAAGATAACACTTTTCGGTTTTCCTGTATTCTTAATTGAGCGAGTGACACACATGTGATTCAGTTTACAAAGTAGTGATTTTCATTTACGTTCTTTCGTTGGAAACTTGTTCCTGTTAGGAATAAGTTAGGGTTAGGGTCAGGGTTAGGGTTAGGGTTAGGGTTAGGTTAGGGCTCGGTAAGGGATAGGGTTAGGGTTAGGGTTAGGGTTAGGGTTAGGTTAGGGCTGGGTAAGGGATAGGGTTAGGGTTAGGGTTAGGGTTAGGGTTAGGGTTGGGGGTTAGGGTTAGGGTTAGGGTTAGGGACTTATGGTTAGGGTTAGGGTTAGGGTTATATCACTTTTCAGGTTTCCTGTTATAATAATTGAACAGGCAACACATATGTGAATTAGTTTACAAAGTTGTGCTTTGCGTTTCTGTTCTTTCAATGGAAACTTGTTTCTGTGCCGTACAGTGCGAGATAACACTTTTCAGTTTTCCTGTATTCCTAATTGAGCGAGCGACACACAGGTGATTCCGTTTAAGAGTAGTGCTTTGCTTTTCTGTTCTTTCTTTGGAAACTTGTTCTTGTGCTGTACAGTGAGATATATCACTTTTCAGTTTTCCTGTATTCCTAATGGAGCGAGTGACACACATGTGATTTAGTTTACAAATTAGTGATTTTCTTTTTTCATTTGAAACTTGTTCCTGTGCTGTACAGTATGATATATCACTTTTCAGTTTTCCTGTTATAATAATTGAACAGGCGACACATATGTGAATTAGTTTACAAAGTTGTGCTTTGCGTTTCTGTTCTTTCCATGGAAACTTGTTCCTGTGCTGTGCAGTGCGTTATATCACTTTTCCGTTTTCCTGTTATAATAATTGAACAGGGGACACGTATGTGAATTAGTTTACAAAGTTGTGCTTTGCATTTCTGTTCTTTCTTTGGAAACTTGTTTCTGTGCTGTGCAGTGCGTTATATCACTTTTCAGTTTTCCTGTTATAATAATTGAACAGGGGACACGTATGTGAATTACTTTACAAAGTTGTGCTTTGCATTTCTGTTCTTTCTTTGGAAACTTGTTTCTGTGCCATACAGTGCGAGATAAAACTTTTCGGTTTTCCTGTATTCCTAATTGTGCGAGCGACACAAATGCGATTTAGTGTACAAAGTAGTGCTTTGGATTTCTGTTCTTCGGTTGGAAACTTGTTTCTGTGCTGTACAGTGTGATATATCCGTTTTCAGTTTTCCTGTTGTAATAATTGAATGGGCGATACGTATGTGATTTAGTTTACAAAGTTGTGCTTTGCTTTTCTGTTCTTTCGATGGAAACTTGTTTCTGTGCCGTACAGTGCAAGATAACACTTTTCGGTTTTCCTGTATTCTTAATTGAGCGAGTGACACACATGTGATTCAGTTTACAAAGTAGTGCTTTTCATTTACGTTCTTTCGTTGGAAACTTGTTCCTGTTAGGAATAAGTTAGGGTTATGGTTAGGGTTCGGGTTAGGGTTAGGGCTCAGGAAGGGATAGGATTAGGATTAGGGTTAGGGTTAGGGTTAGGGTTAGGTTAGGGCTGGGTAACGGATAGGTTTAGGGTTAGGGTTAGGGTTAGGGTTAGGGGTTAGGGTTAGGGTTAGGGTTAGGGTTATATCACTTTTCAGGTTTCCTGTTATAATAATTGAACAGGCGACACATATGTGAATTAGTTTACAAAGTTGTGCTTTGCGTTTCTGTTCTTTCAATGGAAACTTGTTTCTGTGCCATACAGTGCGAGATAACACTTTTCAGTTTTCCTGTATTCCTAATTGAGCGAGCGACACACAGGTGATTCCGTTTAAGAGTAGTGCTTTGCTTTTCTGTTCTTTCGTTGGAAACTTGTTCTTGTGCTGTACAGTGAGATATATCACTTTTCAGTTTTCCTGTATTCCTAATGGAGCGAGTGACACACATGTGATTTAGTTTACAAATTAGTGATTTTCTTTTTTGTTCTTTCATTTGAAACTTGTTCCTGTGCTGTACAATAGGATATATCACTTTTCAGTTTTCCTGTTATAATAATTGAACAGGCGACACGTATGTGAATTCGTTTACACAGTTGTGGTTTGAGTTTCTGTTCTTTCGATGGAAACTTGTTCCTGTGCTGTACAGTGCGTTATATAACTTTTCAGTTTTCCTGTTGAAATAATTGAATGGGCGATACGTATGTGATTTAGTTTACAAAGTTGTGCTTTGCTTTTCTGTTCTTTCGATGGAAACTTGTTTCTGTGCCGTACAGTGCAAGATAACACTTTTCGGTTTTCCTGTATTCTTAATTGAGCGAGTGACACAAATGTGATTCAGTTTACAAAGTAGTGCTTTTCATTTACGTTCTTTCGTTGGAAACTTGTTCCTGTTAGGAATAAGTTAGGGTTAGGGTCAGGGTTAGGGTTAGGGTTAGGGTTAGGTTAGGGCTCGGTAAGGGATAGGGTTAGGATTAGGGTTAGGGTTAGGTTAGGGCTGGGTAAGGGATAGGGTTAGGGTTAGGGTTAGGGTTAGGGTTAGGGTTAGGGTTAGGGTTAGGGTTAGGGGTTAGGGTTAGGGTTACGGTTAGGGTTAGGGACTTAGGGTTAGGGTTAGGGTTAGGGTTATATCACTTTTCAGGTTTCCTGTTATAATAATTGAACAGGCGACACATATGTGAATTAGTTTACAAAGTTGTGCTTTGCCTATCTGTTCTTTCAATGGAAACTTGTTTCTGTGCCGTACAGTGCGAGATAACACTTTTCAGTTTTCCTGTATTCCTAATTGAGCGAGCGACACACAGGTGATTCCGTTTAAAAGTAGTGGTTTGCTTTTCTGTTCTTTCGTTGGAAACTTGTTCTTGTGCTGTACAGTGAGATATATCACTTTTCAGTTTTTCTGTATTCCTAATGGAGCGAGTGACACACATGTGATTTAGTTTACAAATTAGTGATTTTCTTTTTTGTTCTTTCATTTGAAACTTCTTCCTGTGCTGTACAATATGATATATCACTTTTCAGTTTTCCTGTTATAATAATTGAACAGGCGACACGTATGTGAATTCGTTTACAAAGTTGTGCTTTGAGTTTCTGTTCTTTCGATGGAAACTTGTTCCTGTGCTGTACAGTGCGTTATATCACTTTTCAGTTTTCCTGTTATAATAATTGAACAGGCGACACATATGTGAATTAGTTTACAAAGTTGTGCTTGGCGTTTCTGTTCTTTCGATGGAAACTTGTTCCTGTGCTGTGCAGTGCGTTATATCACTTTTCAGTTTTCCTGTTATAATAATTGAACAGGGGACACGTATGTGAATTAGTTTACAAAGTTGTGCTTTGCAGTTCTGTTCTTTCTATGGAAACTTGTTTCTATGTCATACAGTGCGAGATAAAACTTTTCGGTTTTCCTGTATTCCTAATTGTACGAGCGACACAAATGTGATTTAGTGTACAAAGTAGTGCTTTGGATTTCTGTTCTTCGGTTGGAAACTTGTTTCTGTGCTGTGCAGTGTGATATATCAGTTTTCAGTTTTCCTGTTGTAATAATTGAACGGGCGATGCGTATGTGATTTAGTTTACAAAGTTGTGCTTTGCTTTTCTTTTCTTTCGATGGAAACTTGTTTCTGTGCCGTACAGTGCAAGATAACACTTTTCGGTTTTCCTGTATTCCTAATTGAGCGAGCGACACACAGGTGTTTCCGTTTAAAATAGTGCTTTGCTTTTCTGTTCTTTCGTTGGAAACTTGTTCTTGTGCTGTACAGTGAGATATATCACTTTTCAGTTTTTCTGTATTCCTAATGGAGCGAGTGACACAAATGTGATTTAGTTTACAAATTAGTGATTTTCTTTTTTGTTCTTTCATTTGAAACTTGTTCCTGTGCTGTACAATATGATATATCACTTTTCAGTTTTCCTGTTATAATAATTGAACAGGCGACACGTATGTGAATTCGTTTACAAAGTTGTGCTTTGAGTTTCTGTTCTTTCGATGGAAACTTGTTCCTGTGCTGTACAGTGCGTTATATAACTTTTCAGTTTTCCTGTTATAATAATTGAACAGGCGACATATATGTGAATTAGTTTACAAAGTTGTGCTTTGCGTTTCTGTTCTTTCGATGGAAACTTGTTCCTGTGCTGTGCAGTGCGTTATATCACTTTTCAGTTTTCCTGTTATAATAATTGAACAGGGGACACGTATGTGAATTAGTTTACAAAGTTGTGCTTTGCATTTCTGTTCTTTCTTTGGAAACTTGTTTCTTTGCCATACAGTGCGAGATAAAACTTTTCTGTTTTCCTGTATTCCTAATTGTGCGAGCGACACAAATGTGATTTAGTGTACAAAGTAGTGCTTTGGATTTCTGTTCTTCGGTTGGAAACTTGTTTCTGTGCTGTACAGTGTGATATATCAGTTTTCAGTTTTCCTGTTGTAATAATTGAATGGGCGATACGTATGTGATTTAGTTTACAAAGTTGTGCTTTGCTTTTCTGTTCTTTCGATGGAAACTTGTTTCTGTGCTGTACAGTGCAAGATAACACTCTTCGGTTTTCCTGTATTCTTAATTTAGCGAGTGACACACATGTTATTCAGTTTACAAAGTAGTGCTTTTCACTTATGTTCTTTCGTTGGAAACTTGTTCCTGTTAGGAATAAGTTAGGCTTAGGGTTAGGGTTAGGGTTACGGTTAGGGTTAGGGCTCGGTAAGGGATAGGGTTAGGGTTAGTGGTAGGGTTAGGGTTAGGGTTAGGGTTAGGTTAGGGCTGGGTAAGGGATAGGGTTAGGGTTAGGGTTAGGGTTAGGGTTAGGTTAGGGCTCGGTAAGGGATAGGGTTAGGATTAGGGTTAGGGTTAGGGTTAGGTTAGGGCTGGGTAAGGGATAGGGTTAGGGTTAGGTTTAGGGTTAGGGTTAGGGTTAGGGTTAGGGGTTAGGGTTAGGGTTAGGGTTAGGGTTAGGGACTTAGGGTTAGGGTTAGGGTTATATCACTTTTCACGTTTCCTGTTATAATAATTGAACAGGCGACACATATGTGAATTAGTTTACAAAGTTGTGCTTTGCGTTTCTGTTCTTTCAATGGAAACTTGTTTCTGTGCCGTACAGTGCGAGATAACACTTTTCAGTTTTCCTGTATTCCTAATTGAGCGAGCGACACACAGGTGATTCCGTTTAAATGTAGTGCTTTGCTTTTCTGTTCTTTCGTTGGAAACTTGTTCTTGTGCTGTACAGTGAGATATATCACATTTCAGTTTTTCTGTATTCCTAATGGAGCGAGTGACACACTTGTGATTTTGTTTACAAATTAGTGATTTTCTTTTTTGTTCTTTCATTTGAAACTTGTTCCTTTGCTGTACAATATGATATATCACTTTTCAGTTTTCCTGTTATAATAATTGAACAGGCGACACGTATGTGAATTCGTTTAAAAGTTGTGCTTTGCGTTTCTGTTCTTTCGATGGAAACTTGTTCCTGTGCTGTGCAGTGCGTTATATCACTTTTCAGTTTTCCTGTTATAATAATTGAACAGGGGACACGTATGTGAATTAGTTTACAAAGTTGTGCTTTGCATTTCTGTTCTTTCTTTGGAAACTTGTTTCTGTGCCATACAGTGCGAGATAAAACTTTTCGGTTTTCCTGTATTCCTAATTGTGCGAGCGACACAAATGTGATTTAGTGTACAAAGTAGTGCTTTGGATTTTTGTTCTTAGGTTGGAAACTTGTTTCTGTGCTGTGCAGTGTGATATATCAGTTTTCAGTTTTCCTGTTGTAATAATTGAACGGGCGATACGTATGTGATTTAGTTTACAAAGTTGTGCTTTGCTTTTCTGTTCTTTCGATGGAAACTTGTTTCTGTGCCGTACAGTGCAAGATAACACTTTTCGGTTTTCCTGTATTCTTAATTGAGCGAGTGACACACATGTGATTCAGTTTACAAAGTAGTGCTTTTCATTTACGTTCTTTCGTTGGAAACTTGTTCCTGTTAGGAATAAGTTAGGGTTAGGGTCAGGGTTAGGGTTAGGGTTAGGGCTCGGTAAGGGATAGGGTTAGGATTAGGGTTAGGGTTAGGGTTAGGTTAGGGCTGGGTAAGGGATAGGGTTAGGGTTAGGGTTAGGGTTAGGGTTAGGGGTTAGGGTTAGGGTTAGGGTTAGGGACTTAGGGTTAGGGTTAGTGTTAGGGTTATATCACTTTTCAGGTTTCCTGTTATAATAATTGAACAGGCGACACATATGTGAATTAGTTTACAAAGTTGTGCTTTGCGTTTCTGTTCATTCAATGGAAACTTGTTTCTGTGCCGTACAGTGCGAGATAACACTTTTCAGTTTTCCTGTATTCCTAATTGAGCGAGCGACACACAGGTGATTCCGTTTAAAATTAGTGCTTTGCTTTTCTGTTCTTTCGTTGGAAACTTGTTCTTGTGCTGTACAGTGAGATATATCACTTTTCAGTTTTTCTGTATTCCTAATGGAGCGAGTGACACACATGTGATTTAGTTTACAAATTAGTGATTTTCTTTTTTGTTCTTTCATTTGAAAATTGTTCCTGTGCTGTACAATATGATATATCACTTTTCAGTTTTCCTGTCATAATAATTGAACACTCGACACGTATGTGAATTCGTTTACAAAGTTGTACTTTGCGTTTCTGTTCTTTCGATGGAAACTTGTTCCTGTGCTGTGCAGTGCGTTATATCACTTTTCAGTTTTCCTGTTATAATAATTGAACAGGGGACACGTATGTGAATTAGTTCACAAAGTTGTGCTTTGCTTTTCTGTTCTTTCTTTGGAAACTTGTTTCTGTGCTGTGCAGTGCGTTATATCACTTTTCAGTTTTCCTGTTATAATAATTGAACAGGGGACACGTATGTGAATTAGTTTACATAGTTGTGCTTTGCATTTCTGTTCTTTCTTTGGAAACTTGTTTCTGTGCCATACAGTGCGAGATAAAACTTTTCGGTTTTCCTGTATTCCTAATTGTGCGAGAGACACAAATGTGATTTAGTGTACAAAGTAGTGCTTTGGATTTCTGTTCTTCGGTTGGAAACTTGTTTCTGTGCTGTACAGTGTGATATATCAGTTTTCAGTTTTCCTGTTGTAATAATTGAATGGGCGATACGTATGTGATTTAGTTTACAAAGTTGTGCTTTGCTTTTCTGTTCTTTTGATGGAAACTTGTTTCTGTGCCGTACAGTGCAAGATAACACTTTTCGGTTTTCCTGTATTCTTAATTGAGCGAGTGACACACATGTGATTCAGTTTACAAAGTAGTGCTTTTCATTTACGTTCTTTCGTTGGAAACTTGTTCCTGTTAGGAATAAGTTACGGTTAGGGGTAGGGTTAGGGTTAGGGTTAGGGCTCGGTAAGGGATAGGGTTAGGATTAGGGTTAGGGTTAGGGTTAGGGTTAGGTTAGGGCTGGGTAAGGGATAGGGTTAGGGTTAGGGTTAGGGTTAGGGTTAGGGGTTAGGGTTAGGGTTAGGGCTAGGGTTAGGGACTTAGGGTTAGGGTTAGGGTTAGGGTTATATCACTTTTCAGGTTTCCTGTTATAATAATTGAACAGGCGACACATATGTGAATTAGTTTACAAAGTTGTGCTTTGCGTTTCTGTTCTTTCAATGGAAAATTGTTTCTGTGCCGTACAGTGCGAGATAACACTTTTCAGTTTTCCTGTATTCCTAATTGAGCGAGCGACACACAGGTGATTCCGTTTAAATGTAGTGCTTTGCTTTTCTGTTCTTTCGTTGGAAACTTGTTCTTGTGCTGTACAGTGAGATATATCACTTTTCAGTTTTTCTGTATTCCTAATGGAGCGAGTGACACACTTGTGATTTTGTTTACAAATTAGTGATTTTCTTTTTTGTTCTTTCATTTGAAACTTGTTCCTTTGCTGTACAATATGATATATCACTTTTCAGTTTTCCTGTTATAATAATTGAACAGGCGACACGTATGTGAATTCGTTTAAAAGTTGTGCTTTGCGTTTCTGTTCTTTCGATGGAAACTTGTTCCTGTGCTGTGCAGTGTGTTATATCACTTTTCAGTTTTCCTGTTATAATAATTGAACAGGGGACACGTATGTGAATTAGTTTACAAAGTTGTGCTTTGCATTTCTGTTCTTTCTTTGGAAACTTGTTTCTGTGCCATACAGTGCGAGATAAAACTTTTCGGTTTTCCTGTATTCCTAATTGTGCGAGCGACACAAATGTGATTTAGTGTACAAAGTAGTGCTTTGGATTTTTGTTCTTAGGTTGGAAACTTGTTTCTGTGCTGTGCAGTGTGATATATCAGTTTTCAGTTTTCCTGTTGTAATAATTGAACGGGCGATACGTATGTGATTTAGTTTACAAAGTTGTGCTTTGCTTTTCTGTTCTTTCGATGGAAACTTGTTTCTGTGCCGTACAGTGCCAGATAACACTTTTCGGTTTTCCTGTATTCTTAATTGAGTGAGTGACACACATGTGATTCAGTTTACAAAGTAGTGCTTTTCATTTACGTTCTTTCGTTGGAAACTTGTTCCTGTTAGGAATAAGTTAGGGTTAGGGTCAGGGTTAGGGTTAGGGTTAGGGCTCGGTAAGGGATAGGGTTAGGATTAGGGTTAGGGTTAGGTTAGGGCTGGGTAAGGGATAGGGTTAGGGTTAGGGTTAGGGTTAGGGTTAGGGGTTAGGGTTAGGGTTAGGGTTAGGGACTTAGGGTTAGGGTTAGTGTTAGGGTTATATCACTTTTCAGGTTTCCTGTTATAATAATTGAACAGGCGACACATATGTGAATTAGTTTACAAAGTTGTGCTTTGCGTTTCTGTTCATTCAATGGAAACTTGTTTCTGTGCCGTACAGTGCGAGATAACACTTTTCAGTTTTCCTGTATTCCTAATTGAGCGAGCGACACACAGGTGATTCCGTTTAAAATTAGTGCTTTGCTTTTCTGTTCTTTCGTTGGAAACTTGTTCTTGTGCTGTACAGTGAGATATATCACTTTTCAGTTTTTCTGTATTCCTAATGGAGCGAGTGACACACATGTGATTTAGTTTACAAATTAGTGATTTTCTTTTTTGTTCTTTCATTTGAAAATTGTTCCTGTGCTGTACAATATGATATATCACTTTTCAGTTTTCCTGTCATAATAATTGAACAGGCGACACGTATGTGAATTCGTTTACAAAGTTGTACTTTGCGTTTCTGTTCTTTCGATGGAAACTTGTTCCTGTGCTGTGCAGTGCGTTATATCACTTTTCAGTTTTCCTGTTATAATAATTGAACAGGGGACACGTATGTGAATTAGTTCACAAAGTTGTGCTTTGCTTTTCTGTTCTTTCTTTGGAAACTTGTTTCTGTGCTGTGCAGTGCGTTATATCACTTTTCAGTTTTCCTGTTATAATAATTGAACAGGGGACACGTATGTGAATTAGTTTACATAGTTGTGCTTTGCATTTCTGTTCTTTCTTTGGAAACTTGTTTCTGTGCCATACAGTGCGAGATAAAACTTTTCGGTTTTCCTGTATTCCTAATTGTGCGAGAGACACAAATGTGATTTAGTGTACAAAGTAGTGCTTTGGATTTCTGTTCTTCGGTTGGAAACTTGTTTCTGTGCTGTACAGTGTGATATATCAGTTTTCAGTTTTCCTGTTGTAATAATTGAATGGGCGATACGTATGTGATTTAGTTTACAAAGTTGTGCTTTGCTTTTCTGTTCTTTTGATGGAAACTTGTTTCTGTGCCGTACAGTGCAAGATAACACTTTTCGGTTTTCCTGTATTCTTAATTGAGCGAGTGACACACATGTGATTCAGTTTACAAAGTAGTGCTTTTCATTTACGTTCTTTCGTTGGAAACTTGTTCCAGTTAGGAATAAGTTACGGTTAGGGGTAGGGTTAGGGTTAGGGTTAGGGCTCGGTAAGGGATAGGGTTAGGATTAGGGTTAGGGTTAGGGTTAGGGTTAGGTTAGGGCTGGGTAAGGGATAGGGTTAGGGTTAGGGTTAGGGTTAGGGTTAGGGGTTAGGGTTAGGGTTAGGGCTAGGGTTAGGGACTTAGGGTTAGGGTTAGGGTTAGGGTTATATCACTTTTCAAGTTTCCTGTTATAATAATTGAACAGGCGACACATATGTGAATTAGTTTACAAAGTTGTGCTTTGCGTTTCTGTTCTTTCAATGGAAACTTGTTTCTGTGCCGTACAGTGCGAGATAACACTTTTCAGTTTTCCTGTATTCCTAATTGAGCGAGCGACACACAGGTGATTCCGTTTAAAAGTAGTGCTTTGCTTTTCTGTTCTTTCGTTGGAAACTTGTTCTTGTGCTGTACAGTGAGATATATCACTTTTCAGTTTTTCTGTATTCCTAATGGAGCGAGTGACACACATGTGATTTAGTTTACAAATTAGTGATTTTCTTTTTTGTTCTTTCATTTGAAACTTGTTCCTGTGCTGTACAATATGATATATCACTTTTCAGTTTTCCTGTTATAATAATTGAACAGGCGACACGTATGTGAATTTTTTAAAAAGTTGTGCTTTGAGTTTCTGTTCTTTCGATGGAAACTTGTTCCTGTGCTGTACAGTGCGTTATATCACTTTTCAGTTTTCCTGTTATAATAATTGAACAGGCGACACATATGTGAATTAGTTTACAAAGTTGTGCTTTGCGTTTCTGTTCTTTCGATGGAAACTTGTTCCTGTGCTGTGCAGTGCGTTATATCACTTTTCAGTTTTCCTGTTATAATAATTGAACAGGGGACAAGTATGTGAATTAGTTTACAAAGTTGTGCTTTGCAGTTCTGTTCTTTCTATGGAAACTTGTTTCTATGCCATACAGTGCGAGATAAAACTTTTCGGTTTTCCTGTATTCCTAATTGTACGAGCGACACAAATGTGATTTAGTGTACAAAGTAGTGCTTTGGATTTCTGTTCTTCGGTTGGAAACTTGTTTCTTTGCTGTGCAGTGTGATATATCAGTTTTCAGTTTTCCTGTTGTAATAATTGATCGGGCGATACGTATGTGATTTAGTTTACAAAGTTGTGCTTTGCTTTTCTGTTCTTTCGATGGAAACTTGTTTCTGTGCCGTACAGTGCAAGATAACACTTTTCGATTTTCCTGTATTCTTAATTGAGCGAGTGACACACATGTGATTCAGTTTACAAAGTAGTGCTTTTCATTTACGTTCTTTCGTTGGAAACTTGTTCCTGTTATGAATAAGTTAGGGTAAGGGTCAGGGTTAGGGTTAGGGTTAGGGTTAGGTTAGGGCCCGGTAAGGGATAGGGTTAGGATTAGGGTTAGGGTTAGGGTTAGGTTAGGGCTGGGTAAGGGATAGGGTTAGGGTTAGGGTTAGGGTTAGGTTTAGAGGTTAGGGTTAGGGTTAGGGTTAGGGTTAGGGTTAGGGTTAGGGACTTAGGATTAGGGTTAGGGTTACGGTTATATCACTTTTCAGGTTTCCTGTTATAATAATTGAACAGGCGACACATATGTGAATTAGTTTACAAAATTGTGCTTTGCGTTTCTGTTCTTTCAATGGAAACTTGTTTCTGTGCCGTACAGTGCGAGATAACACTTTTCAGTTTTCCTGTATTCCTAAATGAGCGAGCGACACACAGGTGATTCCGTTTAAAAGTAGTGCTTTTCTTTTCTGTTCTTTCGTTGGAAACTTGTTCTTGTGCTGTACAGTGAGATATATCACTTTTCAGTTTTCCTGTATTCCTAATGGAGCGAGTGACACACATGTGATTTAGTTTACAAATTAGTGATTTTCTTTTTTGTTCTTTCATTTGAAACTTGTTCCTGTGCTGTACAATATGATATATCACTTTTCAGTTTTCCTGTTATAATAATTGAACAGGCGACACGTATGTGAATTCGTTTACAAAGTTGTGCTTTGAGTTTCTTTTCTTTCGATGGAAACTTGTTCCTGTGCTGTACAGTGCGTTATATCACTTTTCAGTTTTCCTGTTATAATAATTGAACAGGCGACACATATGTGAATTAGTTTACAAAGTTGTGCTTTGCGTTTCTGTTCTTTCGATGGAAACTTGTTCCTGTGCTGTACAGTGCGTTATATCACTTTTCAGTTTTCCTGTTATAATAATTGAACAGGGGACACGTATGTGAATTAGTTTACAAAGTTGTGCTTTGCAGTTCTGTTCTTTCTATGGAAACTTGTTTCTGTGCCATACAGTGCGAGATAAAACTTTTCTGTTTTCCTGTATTCCTAATTGTGCGAGCGACACAAATGTGATTTAGTGTACAAAGTAGTGCTTTGGATTTCTGTTCTTCGGTTGGAAACTTGTTTCTGTGCTGTACAGTGTGATATATCAGTTTTCAGTTTTCCTGTTGTAATAATTGAACGGGCGATACGTACGTGATTTAGTTTACAAAGTTGTGCTTTGCTTTTCTGTTCTTTCGATGGAAACTTGTTTCTGTGCCGTACAGTGCAAGATAACACTTTTCGGTTTTCCTGTATTCTTAATTGAGCGAGTGACACACATGTGATTCAGTTTACAAAGTAGTGCTTTTCATTTTCGTTCTTTCGTTGGAAACTTGTTCCTGTTAGGAATAAGTTAGGGTTAGGGTCAGGGTTAGGGTTAGGGTTAGGTTAGGGCTGTGTAAGGGATAGGGTTAGGGTTAGGGTTAGGGTTAGGGTTAGGGTTAGGGTTAGGGGTTAGGGTTAGGGTTAGGGTAAGGTTTAGGGACTTAGGGTTAGGGTTAGGGTTAGGGTTATATCACTTTTCAGGTTTCCTGTTATAATAATTGAACAGGCGACACATATGTGAATTAGTTTACAAAGTTGAGCTTTGCGTTTCTGTTCTTTCAATGGAAACTTGTTTCTGTGCCGTACAGTGCGAGATAACACTTTTCAGTTTTCCTGTATTCCTAATTGAGCGAGCGACACACAGGTGATTCCGTTTAAGAGTAGTGCTTTGCTTTTCTGTTCTTTCGTTGGAAACTTGTTCTTGTGCTGTACAGTGAGATATATCACTTTTCAGTTTTCCTGTATTCCTAATGGAGCGAGTGACACACATGTGATTTAGTTTACAAATTAGTGATTTTCTTTTTTGTTCTTTCATTTGAAACTTGTTCCTGTGCTGTACAATAGGATATATCACTTTTCAGTTTTCCTGTTATAATAATTGAACAGGCGACACGTATGTGAATTCGTTTACACAGTTGTGGTTTGAGTTTCTGTTCTTTCCATGGAAACTTGTTCCTGTGCTGTACAGTGCGTTATATAACTTTTCAGTTTTCCTGTTGAAATAATTGAATGGGCGATACGTATGTGATTTAGTTTACAAAGTTGTGCTTTGCTTTTCTGTTCTTTCGATGGAAACTTGTTTCTGTGCCGTACAGTGCAAGATAACACTTTTCGGTTTTCCTGTATTCTTAATTGAGCGAGTGACACAAATGTGATTCAGTTTACAAAGTAGTGCTTTTCATTTACGTTCTTTCGTTGGAAACTTGTTCCTGTTAGGAATAAGTTAGGGTTAGGGTCAGGGTTAGGGTTAGGGTTAGGGTTAGGTTAGGGCTCGGTAAGGGATAGGGTTAGGATTAGGGTTAGGGTTAGGTTAGGGCTGGGTAAGGGATAGGGTTAGGGTTAGGGTTAGGGTTAGGGTTAGGGTTAGGGTTAGGGTTAGGGTTAGGGGTTAGGGTTAGGGTTACGGTTAGGGTTAGGGACTTAGGGTTAGGGTTAGGGTTAGGGTTATATCACTTTTCAGGTTTCCTGTTATAATAATTGAACAGGCGACACATATGTGAATTAGTTTACAAAGTTGTGCTTTGCCTATCTGTTCTTTCAATGGAAACTTGTTTCTGTGCCGTACAGTGCGAGATAACACTTTTCAGTTTTCCTGTATTCCTAATTTAGCGAGCGACACACAGGTGATTCCGTTTAAAAGTAGTGCTTTGCTTTTCTGTTCTTTCGTTGGAAACTTGTTCTTGTGCTGTACAGTGAGATATATCACTTTTCAGTTTTTCTGTATTCCTAATGGAGCGAGTGACACACATGTGATTTAGTTTACAAATTAGTGATTTTCTTTTTTGTTCTTTCATTTGAAACTTCTTCCTGTGCTGTACAATATGATATATCACTTTTCAGTTTTCCTGTTATAATAATTGAACAGGCGACACGTATGTGAATTCGTTTACAAAGTTGTGCTTTGAGTTTCTGTTCTTTCGATGGAAACTTGTTCCTGTGCTGTACAGTGCGTTATATCACTTTTCAGTTTTCCTGTTATAATAATTGAACAGGCGACACATATGTGAATTAGTTTACAAAGTTGTGCTTGGCGTTTCTGTTCTTTCGATGGAAACTTGTTCCTGTGCTGTGCAGTGCGTTATATCACTTTTCAGTTTTCCTGTTATAATAATTGAACAGGGGACACGTATGTGAATTAGTTTACAAAGTTGTGCTTTGCAGTTCTGTTCTTTCTATGGAAACTTGTTTCTATGTCATACAGTGCGAGATAAAACTTTTCGGTTTTCCTGTATTCCTAATTGTACGAGCGACACAAATGTGATTTAGTGTACAAAGTAGTGCTTTGGATTTCTGTTCTTCGGTTGGAAACTTGTTTCTGTGCTGTGCAGTGTGATATATCAGTTTTCAGTTTTCCTGTTGTAATAATTGAACGGGCGATGCGTATGTGATTTAGTTTACAAAGTTGTGCTTTGCTTTTCTTTTCTTTCGATGGAAACTTGTTTCTGTGCCGTACAGTGCAAGATAACACTTTTCGGTTTTCCTGTATTCCTAATTGAGCGAGCGACACACAGGTGTTTCCGTTTAAAATAGTGCTTTGCTTTTCTGTTCTTTCGTTGGAAACTTGTTCTTGTGCTGTACAGTGAGATATATCACTTTTCAGTTTTTCTGTATTCCTAATGGAGCGAGTGACACAAATGTGATTTAGTTTACAAATTAGTGATTTTCTTTTTTGTTCTTTCATTTGAAACTTGTTCCTGTGCTGTACAATATGATATATCACTTTTCAGTTTTCCTGTTATAATAATTGAACAGGCGACACGTATGTGAATTCGTTTACAAAGTTGTGCTTTGAGTTTCTGTTCTTTCGATGGAAACTTGTTCCTGTGCTGTACAGTGCGTTATATAACTTTTCAGTTTTCCTGTTATAATAATTGAACAGGCGACATATATGTGAATTAGTTTACAAAGTTGTGCTTTGCGTTTCTGTTCTTTCGATGGAAACTTGTTCCTGTGCTGTGCAGTGCGTTATATCACTTTTCAGTTTTCCTGTTATAATAATTGAACAGGGGACACGTATGTGAATTAGTTTACAAAGTTGTGCTTTGCATTTCTGTTCTTTCTTTGGAAACTTGTTTCTTTGCCATACAGTGCGAGATAAAACTTTTCTGTTTTCCTGTATTCCTAATTGTGCGAGCGACACAAATGTGATTTAGTGTACAAAGTAGTGCTTTGGATTTCTGTTCTTCGGTTGGAAACTTGTTTCTGTGCTGTACAGTGTGATATATCAGTTTTCAGTTTTCCTGTTGTAATAATTGAATGGGCGATACGTATGTGATTTAGTTTACAAAGTTGTGCTTTGCTTTTCTGTTCTTTCGATGGAAACTTGTTTCTGTGCTGTACAGTGCAAGATAACACTCTTCGGTTTTCCTGTATTCTTAATTTAGCGAGTGACACACATGTTATTCAGTTTACAAAGTAGTGCTTTTCACTTATGTTCTTTCGTTGGAAACTTGTTCCTGTTAGGAATAAGTTAGGCTTAGGGTTAGGGTTAGGGTTACGGTTAGGGTTAGGGCTCGGTAAGGGATAGGGTTAGGGTTAGTGGTAGGGTTAGGGTTAGGGTTAGGGTTAGGTTAGGGCTGGGTAAGGGATAGGGTTAGGGTTAGGGTTAGGGTTAGGGTTAGGTTAGGGCTCGGTAAGGGATAGGGTTAGGATTAGGGTTAGGGTTAGGGTTAGGTTAGGGCTGGGTAAGGGATAGGGTTAGGGTTAGGTTTAGGGTTAGGGTTAGGGTTAGGGTTAGGGGTTAGGGTTAGGGTTAGGGTTAGGGTTAGGGACTTAGGGTTAGGGTTAGGGTTATATCACTTTTCACGTTTCCTGTTATAATAATTGAACAGGCGACACATATGTGAATTAGTTTACAAAGTTGTGCTTTGCGTTTCTGTTCTTTCAATGGAAACTTGTTTCTGTGCCGTACAGTGCGAGATAACACTTTTCAGTTTTCCTGTATTCCTAATTGAGCGAGCGACACACAGGTGATTCCGTTTAAATGTAGTGCTTTGCTTTTCTGTTCTTTCGTTGGAAACTTGTTCTTGTGCTGTACAGTGAGATATATCACATTTCAGTTTTTCTGTATTCCTAATGGAGCGAGTGACACACTTGTGATTTTGTTTACAAATTAGTGATTTTCTTTTTTGTTCTTTCATTTGAAACTTGTTCCTTTGCTGTACAATATGATATATCACTTTTCAGTTTTCCTGTTATAATAATTGAACAGGCGACACGTATGTGAATTCGTTTAAAAGTTGTGCTTTGCGTTTCTGTTCTTTCGATGGAAACTTGTTCCTGTGCTGTGCAGTGCGTTATATCACTTTTCAGTTTTCCTGTTATAATAATTGAACAGGGGACACGTATGTGAATTAGTTTACAAAGTTGTGCTTTGCATTTCTGTTCTTTCTTTGGAAACTTGTTTCTGTGCCATACAGTGCGAGATAAAACTTTTCGGTTTTCCTGTATTCCTAATTGTGCGAGCGACACAAATGTGATTTAGTGTACAAAGTAGTGCTTTGGATTTTTGTTCTTAGGTTGGAAACTTGTTTCTGTGCTGTGCAGTGTGATATATCAGTTTTCAGTTTTCCTGTTGTAATAATTGAACGGGCGATACGTATGTGATTTAGTTTACAAAGTTGTGCTTTGCTTTTCTGTTCTTTCGATGGAAACTTGTTTCTGTGCCGTACAGTGCAAGATAACACTTTTCGGTTTTCCTGTATTCTTAATTGAGCGAGTGACACACATGTGATTCAGTTTACAAAGTAGTGCTTTTCATTTACGTTCTTTCGTTGGAAACTTGTTCCTGTTAGGAATAAGTTAGGGTTAGGGTCAGGGTTAGGGTTAGGGTTAGGGCTCGGTAAGGGATAGGGTTAGGATTAGGGTTAGGGTTAGGGTTAGGTTAGGGCTGGGTAAGGGATAGGGTTAGGGTTAGGGTTAGGGTTAGGGTTAGGGTTAGGGGTTAGGGTTAGGGTTAGGGTTAGGGACTTAGGGTTAGGGTTAGTGTTAGGGTTATATCACTTTTCAGGTTTCCTGTTATAATAATTGAACAGGCGACACATATGTGAATTAGTTTACAAAGTTGTGCTTTGCGTTTCTGTTCATTCAATGGAAACTTGTTTCTGTGCCGTACAGTGCGAGATAACACTTTTCAGTTTTCCTGTATTCCTAATTGAGCGAGCGACACACAGGTGATTCCGTTTAAAATTAGTGCTTTGCTTTTCTGTTCTTTCGTTGGAAACTTGTTCTTGTGCTGTACAGTGAGATATATCACTTTTCAGTTTTTCTGTATTCCTAATGGAGCGAGTGACACACATGTGATTTAGTTTACAAATTAGTGATTTTCTTTTTTGTTCTTTCATTTGAAAATTGTTCCTGTGCTGTACAATATGATATATCACTTTTCAGTTTTCCTGTCATAATAATTGAACACTCGACACGTATGTGAATTCGTTTACAAAGTTGTACTTTGCGTTTCTGTTCTTTCGATGGAAACTTGTTCCTGTGCTGTGCAGTGCGTTATATCACTTTTCAGTTTTCCTGTTATAATAATTGAACAGGGGACACGTATGTGAATTAGTTCACAAAGTTGTGCTTTGCTTTTCTGTTCTTTCTTTGGAAACTTGTTTCTGTGCTGTGCAGTGCGTTATATCACTTTTCAGTTTTCCTGTTATAATAATTGAACAGGGGACACGTATGTGAATTAGTTTACATAGTTGTGCTTTGCATTTCTGTTCTTTCTTTGGAAACTTGTTTCTGTGCCATACAGTGCGAGATAAAACTTTTCGGTTTTCCTGTATTCCTAATTGTGCGAGAGACACAAATGTGATTTAGTGTACAAAGTAGTGCTTTGGATTTCTGTTCTTCGGTTGGAAACTTGTTTCTGTGCTGTACAGTGTGATATATCAGTTTTCAGTTTTCCTGTTGTAATAATTGAATGGGCGATACGTATGTGATTTAGTTTACAAAGTTGTGCTTTGCTTTTCTGTTCTTTTGATGGAAACTTGTTTCTGTGCCGTACAGTGCAAGATAACACTTTTCGGTTTTCCTGTATTCTTAATTGAGCGAGTGACACACATGTGATTCAGTTTACAAAGTAGTGCTTTTCATTTACGTTCTTTCGTTGGAAACTTGTTCCTGTTAGGAATAAGTTACGGTTAGGGGTAGGGTTAGGGTTAGGGTTAGGGCTCGGTAAGGGATAGGGTTAGGATTAGGGTTAGGGTTAGGGTTAGGGTTAGGTTAGGGCTGGGTAAGGGATAGGGTTAGGGTTAGGGTTAGGGTTAGGGTTAGGGGTTAGGGTTAGGGTTAGGGCTAGGGTTAGGGACTTAGGGTTAGGGTTAGGGTTAGGGTTATATCACTTTTCAGGTTTCCTGTTATAATAATTGAACAGGCGACACATATGTGAATTAGTTTACAAAGTTGTGCTTTGCGTTTCTGTTCTTTCAATGGAAAATTGTTTCTGTGCCGTACAGTGCGAGATAACACTTTTCAGTTTTCCTGTATTCCTAATTGAGCGAGCGACACACAGGTGATTCCGTTTAAATGTAGTGCTTTGCTTTTCTGTTCTTTCGTTGGAAACTTGTTCTTGTGCTGTACAGTGAGATATATCACTTTTCAGTTTTTCTGTATTCCTAATGGAGCGAGTGACACACTTGTGATTTTGTTTACAAATTAGTGATTTTCTTTTTTGTTCTTTCATTTGAAACTTGTTCCTTTGCTGTACAATATGATATATCACTTTTCAGTTTTCCTGTTATAATAATTGAACAGGCGACACGTATGTGAATTCGTTTAAAAGTTGTGCTTTGCGTTTCTGTTCTTTCGATGGAAACTTGTTCCTGTGCTGTGCAGTGCGTTATATCACTTTTCAGTTTTCCTGTTATAATAATTGAACAGGGGACACGTATGTGAATTAGTTTACAAAGTTGTGATTTGCATTTCTGTTCTTTCTTTGGAAACTTGTTTCTGTGCCATACAGTGCGAGATAAAACTTTTCGGTTTTCCTGTATTCCTAATTGTGCGAGCGACACAAATGTGATTTAGTGTACAAAGTAGTGCTTTGGATTTTTGTTCTTAGGTTGGAAACTTGTTTCTGTGCTGTGCAGTGTGATATATCAGTTTTCAGTTTTCCTGTTGTAATAATTGAACGGGCGATACGTATGTGATTTAGTTTACAAAGTTGTGCTTTGCTTTTCTGTTCTTTCGATGGAAACTTGTTTCTGTGCCGTACAGTGCAAGATAACACTTTTCGGTTTTCCTGTATTCTTAATTGAGTGAGTGACACACATGTGATTCAGTTTACAAAGTAGTGCTTTTCATTTACGTTCTTTCGTTGGAAACTTGTTCCTGTTAGGAATAAGTTAGGGTTAGGGTCAGGGTTAGGGTTAGGGTTAGGGCTCGGTAAGGGATAGGGTTAGGATTAGGGTTAGGGTTAGGTTAGGGCTGGGTAAGGGATAGGGTTAGGGTTAGGGTTAGGGTTAGGGTTAGGGGTTAGGGTTAGGGTTAGGGTTAGGGACTTAGGGTTAGGGTTAGTGTTAGGGTTATATCACTTTTCAGGTTTCCTGTTATAATAATTGAACAGGCGACACATATGTGAATTAGTTTACAAAGTTGTGCTTTGCGTTTCTGTTCATTCAATGGAAACTTGTTTCTGTGCCGTACAGTGCGAGATAACACTTTTCAGTTTTCCTGTATTCCTAATTGAGCGAGCGACACACAGGTGATTCCGTTTAAAATTAGTGCTTTGCTTTTCTGTTCTTTCGTTGGAAACTTGTTCTTGTGCTGTACAGTGAGATATATCACTTTTCAGTTTTTCTGTATTCCTAATGGAGCGAGTGACACACATGTGATTTAGTTTACAAATTAGTGATTTTCTTTTTTGTTCTTTCATTTGAAAATTGTTCCTGTGCTGTACAATATGATATATCACTTTTCAGTTTTCCTGTCATAATAATTGAACAGGCGACACGTATGTGAATTCGTTTACAAAGTTGTACTTTGCGTTTCTGTTCTTTCGATGGAAACTTGTTCCTGTGCTGTGCAGTGCGTTATATCACTTTTCAGTTTTCCTGTTATAATAATTGAACAGGGGACACGTATGTGAATTAGTTCACAAAGTTGTGCTTTGCTTTTCTGTTCTTTCTTTGGAAACTTGTTTCTGTGCTGTGCAGTGCGTTATATCACTTTTCAGTTTTCCTGTTATAATAATTGAACAGGGGACACGTATGTGAATTAGTTTACATAGTTGTGCTTTGCATTTCTGTTCTTTCTTTGGAAACTTGTTTCTGTGCCATACAGTGCGAGATAAAACTTTTCGGTTTTCCTGTATTCCTAATTGTGCGAGAGACACAAATGTGATTTAGTGTACAAAGTAGTGCTTTGGATTTCTGTTCTTCGGTTGGAAACTTGTTTCTGTGCTGTACAGTGTGATATATCAGTTTTCAGTTTTCCTGTTGTAATAATTGAATGGGCGATACGTATGTGATTTAGTTTACAAAGTTGTGCTTTGCTTTTCTGTTCTTTTGATGGAAACTTGTTTCTGTGCCGTACAGTGCAAGATAACACTTTTCGGTTTTCCTGTATTCTTAATTGAGCGAGTGACACACATGTGATTCAGTTTACAAAGTAGTGCTTTTCATTTACGTTCTTTCGTTGGAAACTTGTTCCAGTTAGGAATAAGTTACGGTTAGGGGTAGGGTTAGGGTTAGGGTTAGGGCTCGGTAAGGGATAGGGTTAGGATTAGGGTTAGGGTTAGGGTTAGGGTTAGGTTAGGGCTGGGTAAGGGATAGGGTTAGGGTTAGGGTTAGGGTTAGGGTTAGGGGTTAGGGTTAGGGTTAGGGCTAGGGTTAGGGACTTAGGGTTAGGGTTAGGGTTAGGGTTATATCACTTTTCAAGTTTCCTGTTATAATAATTGAACAGGCGACACATATGTGAATTAGTTTACAAAGTTGTGCTTTGCGTTTCTGTTCTTTCAATGGAAACTTGTTTCTGTGCCGTACAGTGCGAGATAACACTTTTCAGTTTTCCTGTATTCCTAATTGAGCGAGCGACACACAGGTGATTCCGTTTAAAAGTAGTGCTTTGCTTTTCTGTTCTTTCGTTGGAAACTTGTTCTTGTGCTGTACAGTGAGATATATCACTTTTCAGTTTTTCTGTATTCCTAATGGAGCGAGTGACACACATGTGATTTAGTTTACAAATTAGTGATTTTCTTTTTTGTTCTTTCATTTGAAACTTGTTCCTGTGCTGTACAATATGATATATCACTTTTCAGTTTTCCTGTTATAATAATTGAACAGGCGACACGTATGTGAATTTTTTAAAAAGTTGTGCTTTGAGTTTCTGTTCTTTCGATGGAAACTTGTTCCTGTGCTGTACAGTGCGTTATATCACTTTTCAGTTTTCCTGTTATAATAATTGAACAGGCGACACATATGTGAATTAGTTTACAAAGTTGTGCTTTGCGTTTCTGTTCTTTCGATGGAAACTTGTTCCTGTGCTGTGCAGTGCGTTATATCACTTTTCAGTTTTCCTGTTATAATAATTGAACAGGGGACAAGTATGTGAATTAGTTTACAAAGTTGTGCTTTGCAGTTCTGTTCTTTCTATGGAAACTTGTTTCTATGCCATACAGTGCGAGATAAAACTTTTCGGTTTTCCTGTATTCCTAATTGTACGAGCGACACAAATGTGATTTAGTGTACAAAGTAGTGCTTTGGATTTCTGTTCTTCGGTTGGAAACTTGTTTCTTTGCTGTGCAGTGTGATATATCAGTTTTCAGTTTTCCTGTTGTAATAATTGATCGGGCGATACGTATGTGATTTAGTTTACAAAGTTGTGCTTTGCTTTTCTGTTCTTTCGATGGAAACTTGTTTCTGTGCCGTACAGTGCAAGATAACACTTTTCGATTTTCCTGTATTCTTAATTGAGCGAGTGACACACATGTGATTCAGTTTACAAAGTAGTGCTTTTCATTTACGTTCTTTCGTTGGAAACTTGTTCCTGTTATGAATAAGTTAGGGTAAGGGTCAGGGTTAGGGTTAGGGTTAGGGTTAGGTTAGGGCCCGGTAAGGGATAGGGTTAGGATTAGGGTTAGGGTTAGGGTTAGGTTAGGGCTGGGTAAGGGATAGGGTTAGGGTTAGGGTTAGGGTTAGGTTTAGAGGTTAGGGTTAGGGTTAGGGTTAGGGTTAGGGTTAGGGTTAGGGACTTAGGATTAGGGTTAGGGTTACGGTTATATCACTTTTCAGGTTTCCTGTTATAATAATTGAACAGGCGACACATATGTGAATTAGTTTACAAAATTGTGCTTTGCGTTTCTGTTCTTTCAATGGAAACTTGTTTCTGTGCCGTACAGTGCGAGATAACACTTTTCAGTTTTCCTGTATTCCTAAATGAGCGAGCGACACACAGGTGATTCCGTTTAAAAGTAGTGCTTTTCTTTTCTGTTCTTTCGTTGGAAACTTGTTCTTGTGCTGTACAGTGAGATATATCACTTTTCAGTTTTCCTGTATTCCTAATGGAGCGAGTGACACACATGTGATTTAGTTTACAAATTAGTGATTTTCTTTTTTGTTCTTTCATTTGAAACTTGTTCCTGTGCTGTACAATATGATATATCACTTTTCAGTTTTCCTGTTATAATAATTGAACAGGCGACACGTATGTGAATTCGTTTACAAAGTTGTGCTTTGAGTTTCTTTTCTTTCGATGGAAACTTGTTCCTGTGCTGTACAGTGCGTTTTATCACTTTTCAGTTTTCCTGTTATAATAATTGAACAGGCGACACATATGTGAATTAGTTTACAAAGTTGTGCTTTGCGTTTCTGTTCTTTCCATGGAAACTTGTTCCTGTGCTGTGCAGTGCGTTATATCACTTTTCAGTTTTCCTGTTATAATAATTGAACAGGGGACACGTATGTGAATTAGTTTACAAAGTTGTGCTTTGCAGTTCTGTTCTTTCTATGGAAACTTGTTTCTGTGCCATACAGTGCGAGATAAAACTTTTCTGTTTTCCTGTATTCCTAATTGTGCGAGCGACACAAATGTGATTTAGTGTACAAAGTAGTGCTTTGGATTTCTGTTCTTCGGTTGGAAACTTGTTTCTGTGCTGTACAGTGTGATATATCAGTTTTCAGTTTTCCTGTTGTAATAATTGAACGGGCGATACGTACGTGATTTAGTTTACAAAGTTGTGCTTTGCTTTTCTGTTCTTTCGATGGAAACTTGTTTCTGTGCCGTACAGTGCAAGATAACACTTTTCGGTTTTCCTGTATTCTTAATTGAGCGAGTGACACACATGTGATTCAGTTTACAAAGTAGTGCTTTAACACTTTTCGGTTTTTCCTGTATTCTTAATTGAGCGAGTGACACAAATGTGATTCAGTTTAAAAAGTAGTGCTTTTCATTTACGTTCTTTCGTTGGAAACTTGTTCCTGTTATGAATAAGTTAGGGTTAGGGTCAGGGTTAGGGTTAGGGTTAGGGTTAGGTTAGGGCCCGGTAAGGGATAGGGTTAGGATTAGGGTTAGGGTTAGGGTTAGGTTAGGGCTGGGTAAGGGATAGGGTTAGGGTTAGGGTTAGGATTAGGGTTAGGGGTTAGGGTTAGGGTTAGGGTTAGGGTTACTGTTAGGGTCAGGGTTAGGGTTAGGGACTTAGGGTTAGGGTTAAGGTTACGGTTATATCACTTTTCAGGTTTCCGGTTATAATAATTGAACAGGCGACACATATGTGAATTAGTTTACAAAGTTGTGCTTTGCGTTTCTGTTCTTTCAATGGAAACTTGTTTCTGTGCCTTACAGTGCGAGATAACACTTTTCAGTTTTCCTGTATTCCTAAATGAGCGAGCGACACAAAGGTGATTCCGTTTAAAAGTAGTGCTTTGCTTTTCTGTTCTTTCGTTGGAAACTTGTTCTTGTGCTGTACAGTGAGATATATCACTTTTCAGTTTTTCTGTATTCCTAATGGAGCGAGTGACACACATGTGATTTAGTTTACAAATTAGTGATTTTCTTTTTTGTTCTTTCATTTGAAACTTGTTCCTGTGCTGTACAGTGCGATATATCACTTTTCAGTTTTCCTGTTATAATAATTGAAGAGGGGACACGTATGTGAATTAGTTTACAAAGTTGTGCTTTGCGTTTCTGTTCTTTCGATGGAAACTTGTTCCTGTGCTGTGCAGTGCGTTATATCACTTTTCAGTTTTCCTGTTATAATAATTGAACAGGGGACACGTATGTGAATTAGTTTACAAAGTTGTGCTTTGCATTTCTGTTCTTTCTTTGGAAACTTGTTTCTGTGCCATACAGTGCGAGATAAAACTTTTCGGTTTTCCTGTATTCCTAATTGTGCGAGCGACACAAATGTGATTTAGTGTACAAAGTAGTGCTTTGGATTTCTGTTCTTCGGTTGGAAACTTGTTTCTGTGCTGTACAGTGTGATATATCAGTTTTCAGTTTTCCTGTTGTAATAATTGAATGGGCGATACGTATGTGATTTAGTTTACAAAGTTGTGCTTTGCTTTTCTGTTCTTTCGATGGAAACTTGTTTCTGTGCCGTACAGTGCAAGATAACACATTTCGGTTTTCCTGTATTCTTAATTGAGCGAGTGACACACATGTGATTCAGTTTACAAAGTAGTGCTTTTCATTTATGTTCTTTCGTTGGAAACTTGTTCCTGTTAGGAATAAGTTAGGCTTAGGGTTAGGGTTAGGGTTAGGGTTAGGGTTAGGGCTCAGTAAGGGATAGGGTTAGGGTTAGGGGTAGGGTTAGGGTTAGGGTTAGGGTTAGGGTTAGGTTAGGGCTGGGTAAGGGATAGGGTTAGGGTTAGGGTTATGGTTAGGGTTAGGGTTAGGGGTTAGGGTTAGGGTTAGGGTTAGGGTTAGGGACTTAGGGTTAGTGTTAGGGTTAGGGTTATATCACTTTTCAGGTTTCCTGTTATAATAATTGAACAGGCGACACATATGTGAATTAGTTTATAAAGTTGTGCTTTGCGTTTCTGTTCTTTCAATGGAAACTTGTTTCTGTGCTGTACAGTGCGAGATAACACTTTTCAGTTTTCCTGTATTTCTAATTGAGCGAGCGACACACAGGTGATTCCACTTAAAAGTAGTGCTTTGCTTTTCTGGTCTTTCGTTGGAAACTTGTTCTTGTGCTGTACAGTGAGATATATCACTTTTCAGTTTTCCTGTATTCCTAATGGAGCGAGTGACACACATGTGATTTAGTTTACAAATTAGTGATTTTCTTTTTTGTTCTTTCATTTGAAACTTGTTGCTGTGCTGTACAATATGATATATCACTTTTCAGTTTTCCTGTTATAATAATTGAACAGGCGACATATATGTGAATTAGTTTACAAAGTTGTGCTTTGCGTTTCTGTTCTTTCCATGGAAACTTGTTCCTGTGCTGTGCAGTGTGGTATATCACTTTTCAGTTTTCCTGTTATAATAATTGAACAGGGGACACATATGTGAATTAGTTTACAAAGTTGTGCTTTGCATTTCTGTTCTTTCTTTGGAAACTTGTTTCTGTGCCATACAGTGCGCTTTAAAACTTTTCGGTTTTCCTGTATTCCTAATTGTGCGAGCGACACAAATGTGATTTAGTGTACAAAGTAGTGCTTTGGATTTCTGTTCTTCGGTTGGAAACTTGTTTCTGTGCTGTACAGTGTGATATATCAGTTTTCAGTTTTCCTGTTGTAATAATTGAATGGGCGATACGTATGTGATTTAGTTTACAAAGTTGTGCTTTGCTTTTCTGTTCTTTCGATGGAAACTTGTTTCTGTGCCGTACAGTGCAAGACAACACTTTTCGGTTTTCCTGTATTCTTAATTGAGCGAGTGACACACATGTGATTCAGTTTACAAAGTAGTGCTTTTTATTTACGTTCTTTCGTTGGAAACTTGTTCCTGTTAGGACTAAGTTAGGGTTAGTGTCAGGGTTAGGGTTAGGGTTAGGTTAGGGCTCGGTAAGGGATAGGGTTAGGGTTAGGGTTAGGGTTAGGGGTTAGGGTTAGGGTTAGGGTAAGGTTTAGGGACTTAGGGTTAGGGTTAGGGTTAGGGTTATATCACTTTTCAGGTTTCCTGTTATAATAATTGAACAGGCGACACATATGTGAATTAGTTTACAAAGTTGTGCTTTGCGTTTCTGTTCTTTCAATGGAAACTTGTTTCTGTGCCGTACAGTGCGAGATAACACTTTTCAATTTTCTGTATTCCTAATTGAGCGAGCGACACACAGGTGATTCCGTTTAAAAGTAGTGCTTTGCTTTTCTCTTCTTTCGTTGGAAACTTGTTCTTGTGCTGTACAGTGAGATATATCACTTTTCAGTTTTTCTGTATTCCTAATGGAGCGAGTGACACACATGTGATTTAGTTTACAAATTAGTGATTTTCTTTTTTGTTCTTTCATTTGAAACTTGTTCCTGTTCTGTACAATATGATATATCACTTTTCAGTTTTCCTGTTATAATAATTGAACAGGCGACACGTATGTGAATTCGTTTACAAAGTTGTGCTTTGAGTTTCTGTTCTTTCTTTGGAAACTTGTTTCTGTGCCATACAGTGCCAGATAAAACTTTTCGGTTTTCCTGTATTCCTAACTGTGCGAGCGACACAAATGTGATTTAGTGTACAAAGTAGTGCTTTGGATTTCTGTTCTTCGGTTGGAAACTTGTTTCTGTGCTGTACAGTGTGATATATCAGTTTTCAGTTTTCCTGTTGTAATAATTGAATGGACGACACGTATGTGATTTAGTTTACAAAGTTGTGCTTTGAGTTTCTGTTCTTTCGATGGAAACTTGTTCCTGTGCTGTGCAGTGCGTTATATCACTTTTCAGTTTTCCTGTTATAGTAATTGAACAGGCGACACATATGTGAATTAGTTTACAAAGTTGTGCTTTGCGTTTCTGTTCTTTCGATCGAAACTTGTTCCTGTGCTGTGCAGTGCGTTATATCACTTTTCAGTTTTCCTGTTATAATAATTGAACAGGGGACACGTATGTGAATTAGTTTACAAAGTTGTGCTTTGCATTTCTGTTCTTTCTTTGGAAACTTGTTTCTGTGCCATACAGTGCGCTTTAAAACATTTCGGTTTTCCTCTATTCCTAATTGTGCGAGCGACACAAATGTGATTTAGTGTACAAAGTAGTGCTTTGGATTTCTGTTCTTCGGTTGGAAACTTGTTTCTGTGCTGTACAGTGTGATATATCAGTTTTCAGTTTTCCTGTTGTAATAATTGAATGGGCGATACGTATGTGATTTAGTTTACAAAGTTGTGCTTTGCTTTTCTGTTCTTACGATGGAAACTTGTTTCTGTGCCGTACAGTGCAAGATAACACTTTTCGGTTTTCCTGTATTCTTAATTGTGTGAGTGACACACATGTGATTCAGTTTACAAAGTAGTGCTTTTTATTTACGTTCTTTCGTTGGAAACTTGTTCCTGTTAGGAATAAGTTAGGGTTAGGGTCAGGGTTAGGGTTAGGGTTAGGGTTAGGTTAGAGCTCGGTAAGGGATAGGGTTAGGGTTAGGGTTAGGGTTAGGGTTAGGGTTAGGTTAGGGCTGGGTAAGGGATAGGGTTAGGGTTAGGGTTAGGGTTAGGGTTAGGGTTAGGGGTTAGGGTTAGGGTTAGGGTTAGGGTTAGGGACTTAGGGTTAGGGTTAGGGTTAGGGTTATATCACTTTTCAGGTTTCCTGTTATAATAATTGAACAGGCGACACATATGTGAATTAGTTTACAAAGTTGTGCTTTGCGTTTCTGTTCTTTCAATGGAAACTTGTTTCTGTGCCGTACAGTGCGAGATAACACTTTTCAATTTTCCTGTATTCCTAATTGAGTGAGCGACACACAGGTGATTCCGTTTAAAAGTAGTGCTTTGCTTTTCTGTTCTTTCGTTGGAAACTTGTTCTTGTGCTGTACAGTGAGATATATCACTTTTCAGTTTTCCTGTATTCCTAATGGAGCGAGTGACAGACATGTAATTTAGTTTACAAATTAGTGATTTTCTTTTTTGTTCTTTCATTTGAAACTTTTTCCTGTGCTGTACAATATGATATATCACTTTTCAGTTTTCCTGTTATAATATTTGAACAGGCGACACGTATGTGAATTCGTTTACAAAGTTGTGCTTTGCGTTTCTGTTCTTTCGATGGAAACTTGTTCCTGTGCTGTGCAGTGCGTTATATCACTTTTCAGTTTTCCTGTTATAATAATTGAACAGGGGACACATATGTGAATTAGTTTACAAAGTTGTGCTTTGCAGTTCTGTTCTTTCTTTGGAAACTTGTTTCTGTGCCATACAGTGCCAGATAAAACTTTTCGGTTTTCCTGTATTCCTAATTGTGCGAGCGACACAAATGTGATTTAGTGTACAAAGTAGTGCTTTGGATTTCTGTTCTTCGGTTGGAAACTTGTTTCTGTGATGTACAGTGTGATATATCAGTTTTCAGTTTTCCTGTTGTAATAATTGAATGGGCGATACGTATGTGATTTAGTTTACAAAGTTGTGCTTTGCTTTTCTGTTCTTTCGATGGAAACGTGTTTCTGTGCCGTACAGTGCAAGACAACACTTTTCGGTTTTCGAGTATTCTTAATTGAACGAGTGATACACATGTGATTCAGTTTACAAAGTAGTGCTTTTCATTTACGTTCTTTCGTTGGAAACTTGTTCCTGTTAGGAATAAGTTAGGGTTAGGGTCAGGGTTAGGGTTAGGGTTAGGTTAGGGCTCGGTAAGGGATAGGGTTAGGGTTAGGGTTAGGGTTAGGGTTAGGTTAGGGCTGGGTAGGGTTAGGGTTAGGGTTAGGGTTAGGGTTAGGGTTAGGGGTTAGGGTTAGGGTTAGGGTTAGGGTTAGGGTTAGGGACTTAGGGCTAGTGTTAGGGTTAGGGTTATATCACTTTTCAGGTTTCCTGTTATAATAATTGAACAGGCGAAACATATGTGAATTAGTTTACAAAGTTGTGCTTTGCGTTTCTGTTCTTTCAATGGAAACTTGTTTCTGTGCCGTACAGTGCGAGATAACACTTTTCAATTTTCTGTATTCCTAATTGAGCGAGCGACACACAGGTGATTCCGTTTAAAAGTAGTGCTTTGCTTTTCTGTTCTTTCGTTGGAAACTTGTTCTTGTGCTGTACAGTGAGATATATCACTTTTCAGTTTTTCTGTATTCCTAATGGAGCGAGTGACAGACATGTGATTTAGTTTACAAATTAGTGATTTTATTTTTTGTTCTTTCATTTGAAACTTGTTCCTGTGCTGTACAATATGATATATCACTTTTCAGTTTTCCTGTGATAATAATTGAACAGGCGACACGTATGTGAATTCGTTTACAAAGTTGTGCTTTGAGTTTCTGTTCTTTCGATGGAAACTTGTTCCTGTGCTGTACAGTGCGTTATATAACTTTTCAGTTTTCCTGTTATAATAATTGAACAGGCGACACATATGTGAATTAGTTTACAAAGTTGTGCTTTGCGTTTCTGTTCTTTCGTTGGAAACTTGTTCCTGTGCTGTGCAGTGCGTTATATCACTTTTCAGTTTTCCTGTTATAATAATTGAACAGGGGACACGTATGTGAATTAGTTTACAAAGTTGTGCTTTTCATTTCTGTTCTTTCTTTGGAAACTTGTTTCTGTGCCATACAGTGCGAGATAAAACTATTCGGTTTTCCTGTATTCCTAACTGTGCGAGCGACACAAATGTGATTTAGTGTACAAAGTAGTGCTTTGGATTTCTGTTCTTCGGTTGTAAACTTGTTTCTGTGCTGTACAGTGTGATATATCAGTTTTCAGTTTTCCTGTTGTAATAATTGAACGGGCGATACGTACGTGATTTAGTTTACAAAGTTGTGCTTTGCTTTTCTGTTCTTTCGATGGAAACTTGTTTCTGTGCCGTACAGTGCAAGACAACACTTTTCGGTTTTCGAGTATTCTTAATTGAGCGAGTGATACACATGTGATTCAGTTTACAAAGTAGTGCTTTTCATTTACGTTCTTTCGTTGGAAACTTGTTCCTGTTAGGAATAAGTTAGGGTTAGGGTCAGGGTTAGGGTTAGGGTTAGGTTAGGGCTCGGTAAGGGATAGGGTTAGGGTTAGGGTTAGGGTTAGGTTAGGGCTGGGTAAGGGATAGGGTGAGGGTTAGGGTTAGGGTTAGTTTTAGGGACTTAGGGTTAGGGTTAGGGTTAGGGTTATATCACTTTTCAGGTTTCCTGTTATAATAATTGAACAGGCGACACATATGTGAATTAGTTTACAAAGTTGTGCTTTGCGTTTCTGTTCTTTCAATGGAAACTTGTTTCTGTGCCGTACAGTGCGAGATAACACTTTTCAATTTTCTGTATTCCTAATTGAGCGAGCGACACACAGGTGATTCCGTTTAAAAGTAGTGCTTTGCTTTTCTGTTCTTTCGTTGGAAACTTGTTCTTGTGCTGTACAGTGAGATATATCACTTTTCAGTTTTTCTGTGTTCCTAATGGAGCGAGTGACACACATGTGATTTAGTTTACAAATTAGTGATTTTCTTTTTTGTTCTTTCATTTGAAACTTGTTCCTGTGCTGTACAATATGATATATCACTTTTCAGTTTTCCTGTTATAATAATTGAACAGGCGACACGTATGTGAATTCGTTTACAAAGTTGTGCTTTGAGTTTCTGTTCTATCGATGGAAACTTGTTCCTGTGCTGTACAGTGAGTTATATAACTTTTCAGTTTTCCTGTTATAATAATTGAACAAGCGACACATATGTGAATTAGTTTACAAAGTTGTGCTTCGCGTTTCTGTTCTTTCGATGGAAACTTGTTCCTGTGCTGTGCAGTGCGTTATATCACTTTTAAGTTTTCCTGTTATAATAATTGAACAGGGGACACGTATGTGAATTAGTTTACAAAGTTGTGCTTTGCATTTCTGTTCTTTCTTTGGAAACTTGTTTCTGTGCCATACAGTGCGAGATAAAACTTTTCGGTTTTCCTGTATTCCTAACTGTGCGAGCGACACAAATGTGATTTAGTGTACAAAGTAGTGCTTTGGATTTCTGTTCTTCGGTTGGAAACTTGTTTCTGTGCTGTACAGTGTGATATATCAGTTTTCAGTTTTCCTGTTGTAATAATTGAATGGGCGACAAGTATGTGATTTAGTTTACAAAGTTGTGCTTTGAGTTTCTGTCCTTTGATGGAAACTTCTTCCTGTGCTGTGCAGTGCGTTATATCACTTTTCAGTTTTTCTGTTATAATAATTGTACAGGCGACACATATGTGAATTAGTTTACAAAGTTGTGCTTTGCGTTTCTGTTCTTTCAATGGAAACTTGTTTCTGTGCCGTACAGTGCGAGATAACACTTTTCAATTTTCCTGTATTCCTAATTGAGCGAGCGACACACAGGTGATTCCGTTTAAAAGTAGTGCTTTGCTTTTCTGTTCTTTCGTTGGAAACTTGTTCTTGTGCTGTACAGTGAGATATATCACTTTTCAGTTTTTCTGTATTCCTAATGGAGCGAGTGACACACATGTGATTTAGTTTACAAATTAGTGATTTTCTTTTTTGTTCTTTCATTTGAAACTTGTTCCTGTGCTGTACAATATGATATATCACTTTTCAGTTTTCCTGTTATAATAATTGAACAGGCGACACGTATGTGAATTCGTTTACAAAATTGTGCTTTGAGTTTCTGTTCTTTCGATGGAAACTTGTTCCTGTGCTGTACAGTGCGTTATATAACTTTTCAGTTTTCCTGTTATAATAATTGAACAGGCGACACATATGTGAATCAGTTTTCAAAGTTGTGTTTTGCTTTTCTGTTCTTTCTTTGGAAACTTGTTTCTGTGCCATACAGTGCGAGATAAAACTTTTCTGTTTTCCTGTATTCCTAATTGTGCGAGCGACACAAATGTGATTTAGTGTACAAAGTAGTGCTTTGGATTTCTGTTCTTCGGTTGGAAACTTGTTTCTGTGCTGTACAGTGTGATATATCAGTTTTCAGTTTTCCTGTTGTAATAATTGAATGGGCGATACGTATGTGATTTAGTTTACAAAGTTGTGCTTTGCTTTTCTGTTCTTTCGATGGAAACTTGTTTCTGTGCCGTACAGTGCAAGATAACACTTTTCGGTTTTCCTGTATTCTTAATTGAGCGAGTGACACACATGTGATTCAGTTTACAAAGTAGTGCTTTTCATTTTCGTTCTTTCGTTGGAAACTTGTTCCTGTTAGGAATAAGTTAGGGTTAGGGTCAGGGTTAGGGTTAGGGTTAGGTTAGGGCTGGGTAAGGGATAGGGTTAGGGTTAGGGTTAGGGTTAGGGTTAGGGTTAGGGGTTAGGGTTAGGGTTAGGGTAAGGTTTAGGGACTTAGGGTTAGGGTTAGGGTTAGGGTTATATCACTTTTCAGGTTTCCTGTTATAATAATTGAACAGGCGACACATATGTGAATTAGTTTACAAAGTTGAGCTTTGCGTTTCTGTTCTTTCAATGGAAACTTGTTTCTGTGCCATACAGTGCGAGATAACACTTTTCAGTTTTCCTGTATTCCTAATTGAGCGAGCGACACACAGGTGATTCCGTTCAAAAGTAGTGCTTTGCTTTTCTGTTCTTTCATTGGAAACTTGTTCTTGTGCTGTACAGTGAGATATATCACTTTTCAGTTTTCCTGTATTCCTAATGGAGCGAGTGACACACATGTGATTTAGTTTACAAATTAGTGATTTTCTTTTTTGTTATTTCATTTGAAACCTGTTCCTGTGCTGTACAATATGATATATCACTTTTCAGTTTTCCTGTTATAATATTTGAACAGGCGACACGTATGTGAATTCGTTTACAAAGTTGTGCTTTGAGTTTCTGTTCTTTCGATGGAAACTTGTTCCTGTGCTGTGCAGTGCGTTATATAACTTTTCAGTTTTCCTGTTATAATAATTGAACAGGCGACATATATGTGAATTAGTTTACAAAGTTGTGCTTTGCGTTTCTGTTCTTTCAATGGAAACTTGTTCCTGTGCTGTGCAGTGCGTTATATCACTTTTCAGTTTTCCTGTTATAATAATTGAACAGGGGACACGTACGTGAATTAGTTTACAAAGTTGTGCTTTGCAGTTCTGTTCTTTCAATGGAAACTTGTTTCTGTGCCATACAGTGCCAGATAAAACTTTTCGGTTTTCCTGTATTCCTAATTGTGCGAGCGACACAAATGTGATTTAGTGTACAAAGTAGTGCTTTGGATTTCTGTTCTTCGGTTGGAAACTTGTTTCTGTGCTGTACAGTGTGATATATCAGTTTTCAGTTTTCCTGTTGTAATAATTGAATGGGCGACACGTATGTGATTTAGTTTACAAAGTTGTGCTTTGCTTTTCTGTTCTTTCGATGGAAACTTGTTTCTGTGCCGTACAGTGCAAGACAACACTTTTTGGTTTTCGAGTATTCTTAATTGAGCGAGTGATACACATGTGATTCAGTTTACAAAGTATTGCTTTTCATTTACGTTCTTTCGTTGGAAACTTGTTCCTGTTAGGAATAAGTTAGGGTTAGGGTCAGGGTTAGGGTTAGGGTTAGGTTAGGTCTCGGCAAGGGATAGGGTTAGGGTTAGGGTTAGGGTTAGGGTTAGGTTAGGGCTGGGTAAGGGACAGGGTTAGGGTTAGGGTTAGGGTTAGGGTTAGGGTTAGGGTTAGGGTTAGGGTTAGGGGTTAGGGTTAGGGTTAGGGTTAGTTTTAGGGACTTAGGGTTAGGGTTAGGGTTAGGGTTATATCACTTTTCAGGTTTCCTGTTATAATAATTGAACAGGCGACACATATGTGAATTAGTTTATAAAGTTGTGCTTTGCGTTTCTGTTCTTTCAATGGAAACTTGTTTCTGTGCCGTACAGTGCGAGATAACACTTTTCAATTTTCTGTATTCCTAATTGAGCTAACGACACACATGTGATTCCGTTTAAAAGTAGTGCTTTGCTTTTCTGTTCTTTCGTTGGAAACGTGTTCTTGTGCTGTACAGTGAGATATATCACTTTTCAGTTTTTCTGTATTCCTAATGGAGCGAGTCACACACATGTGATTTAGTTTACAAATTAGTGATTTTCTTTTTTGTTCTTTCATTTGAAACTTGTTCCTGTGCTGTACAATATGATATATCACGTTTCAGTTTTCCTGTTATAATAATTGAACAGGGGACACGTATGTGAATTAGTTTACAAAGTTGTGCTTTGCATTTCTGTTCTTTCTTTGGAAACTTGTTTCTGTGCCATACAGTGCGAGATAAAACTTTTCGGTTTTCCTGTATTCCTAACTGTGCGAGCGACACAAATGTGATTTAGTGTACAAAGTAGTGCTTTGGATTTCTGTTCTTCGGTTGGAAACTTGTTTCTGTGCTGTACAGTGTGATATATCAGTTTTCATTTTTCCTGTTGTAATAATTGAATGGGCGACAAGTATGTGATTTAGTTTACAACGTTGTGCTTTGAGTTTCTGTTCTTACGATGGAAACTTGTTCCTGTGCTGTGCAGTGCGTTATATCACTTTTCAGTTTTCCTGTTATAATAATTGAACAGGCGACACATATGTGAATTAGTTTACAAAGTTGTGCTTCGCGTTTCTGTTCTTTCGATGGAAACTTGTTCCTGTGCTGTGCAGTGCGTTATATCACTTTTAAGTTTTCCTGTTATAATAATTGAACAGGGGACACGTATGTGAATTAGTTTACAAAGTTGTGCTTTGCATTTCTGTTCTTTCTTTGGAAACTTGTTTCTGTGCCATACAGTGCGAGATAAAACTTTTCGGTTTTCCTGTATTCCTAACTGTGCGAGCGACACAAATGTGATTTAGTGTACAAAGTAGTGCTTTGGATTTCTGTTCTTCGGTTGGAAACTTGTTTCTGTGCTGTACAGTGTGATATATCAGTTTTCAGTTTTCCTGTTGTAATAATTGAATGGGCGACAAGTATGTGATTTAGTTTACAAAGTTGTGCTTTGAGTTTCTGTCCTTTGATGGAAACTTCTTCCTGTGCTGTGCAGTGCGTTATATCACTTTTCAGTTTTTCTGTTATAATAATTGTACAGGCGACACATATGTGAATTAGTTTACAAAGTTGTGCTTTGCGTTTCTGTTCTTTCAATGGAAACTTGTTTCTGTGCCGTACAGTGCGAGATAACACTTTTCAATTTTCCTGTATTCCTAATTGAGCGAGCGACACACAGGTGATTCCGTTTAAAAGTAGTGCTTTGCTTTTCTGTTCTTTCGTTGGAAACTTGTTCTTGTGCTGTACAGTGAGATATATCACTTTTCAGTTTTTCTGTATTCCTAATGGAGCGAGTGACACACATGTGATTTAGTTTACAAATTAGTGATTTTCTTTTTTGTTCTTTCATTTGAAACTTGTTCCTGTGCTGTACAATATGATATATCACTTTTCAGTTTTCCTGTTATAATAATTGAACAGGCGACACGTATGTGAATTCGTTTACAAAATTGTGCTTTGAGTTTCTGTTCTTTCGATGGAAACTTGTTCCTGTGCTGTACAGTGCGTTATATAACTTTTCAGTTTTCCTGTTATAATAATTGAACAGGCGACACATATGTGAATCAGTTTTCAAAGTTGTGTTTTGCGTTTCTGTTCTTTCTTTGGAAACTTGTTTCTGTGCCATACAGTGCGAGATAAAACTTTTCTGTTTTCCTGTATTCCTAATTGTGCGAGCGACACAAATGTGATTTAGTGTACAAAGTAGTGCTTTGGATTTCTGTTCTTCGGTTGGAAACTTGTTTCTGTGCTGTACAGTGTGATATATCAGTTTTCAGTTTTCCTGTTGTAATAATTGAATGGGCGATACGTATGTGATTTAGTTTACAAAGTTGTGCTTTGCTTTTCTGTTCTTTCGATGGAAACTTGTTTCTGTGCCGTACAGTGCAAGATAACACTTTTCGGTTTTCCTGTATTCTTAATTGAGCGAGTGACACACATGTGATTCAGTTTACAAAGTAGTGCTTTTCATTTTCGTTCTTTCGTTGGAAACTTGTTCCTGTTAGGAATAAGTTAGGGTTAGGGTCAGGGTTAGGGTTAGGGTTAGGTTAGGGCTGGGTAAGGGATAGGGTTAGGGTTAGGGTTAGGGTTAGGGTTAGGGTTAGGGTTAGGGGTTAGGGTTAGGGTTAGGGTAAGGTTTAGGGACTTAGGGTTAGGGTTAGGGTTAGGGTTAGGGTTATATCACTTTTCAGGTTTCCTGTTATAATAATTGAACAGGCGACACATATGTGAATTAGTTTACAAAGTTGAGCTTTGCGTTTCTGTTCTTTCAATGGAAACTTGTTTCTGTGCCATACAGTGCGAGATAACACTTTTCAGTTTTCCTGTATTCCTAATTGAGCGAGCGACACACAGGTGATTCCGTTCAAAAGTAGTGCTTTGCTTTTCTGTTCTTTCATTGGAAACTTGTTCTTGTGCTGTACAGTGAGATATATCACTTTTCAGTTTTCCTGTATTCCTAATGGAGCGAGTGACACACATGTGATTTAGTTTACAAATTAGTGATTTTCTTTTTTGTTATTTCATTTGAAACCTGTTCCTGTGCTGTACAATATGATATATCACTTTTCAGTTTTCCTGTTATAATATTTGAACAGGCGACACGTATGTGAATTCGTTTACAAAGTTGTGCTTTGAGTTTCTGTTCTTTCGATGGAAACTTGTTCCTGTGCTGTGCAGTGCGTTATATAACTTTTCAGTTTTCCTGTTATAATAATTGAACAGGCGACATATATGTGAATTAGTTTACAAAGTTGTGCTTTGCGTTTCTGTTCTTTCAATGGAAACTTGTTCCTGTGCTGTGCAGTGCGTTATATCACTTTTCAGTTTTCCTGTTATAATAATTGAACAGGGGACACGTACGTGAATTAGTTTACAAAGTTGTGCTTTGCAGTTCTGTTCTTTCAATGGAAACTTGTTTCTGTGCCATACAGTGCCAGATAAAACTTTTCGGTTTTCCTGTATTCCTAATTGTGCGAGCGACACAAATGTGATTTAGTGTACAAAGTAGTGCTTTGGATTTCTGTTCTTCGGTTGGAAACTTGTTTCTGTGCTGTACAGTGTGATATATCAGTTTTCAGTTTTCCTGTTGTAATAATTGAATGGGCGACACGTATGTGATTTAGTTTACAAAGTTGTGCTTTGCTTTTCTGTTCTTTCGATGGAAACTTGTTTCTGTGCCGTACAGTGCAAGACAACACTTTTTGGTTTTCGAGTATTCTTAATTGAGCGAGTGATACACATGTGATTCAGTTTACAAAGTATTGCTTTTCATTTACGTTCTTTCGTTGGAAACTTGTTCCTGTTAGGAATAAGTTAGGGTTAGGGTCAGGGTTAGGGTTAGGGTTAGGTTAGGTCTCGGCAAGGGATAGGGTTAGGGTTAGGGTTAGGGTTAGGGTTAGGTTAGGGCTGGGTAAGGGACAGGGTTAGGGTTAGGGTTAGGGTTAGGGTTAGGGTTAGGGTTAGGGTTAGGGTTAGGGGTTAGGGTTAGGGTTAGGGTTAGTTTTAGGGACTTAGGGTTAGGGTTAGGGTTAGGGTTATATCACTTTTCAGGTTTCCTGTTATAATAATTGAACAGGCGACACATATGTGAATTAGTTTATAAAGTTGTGCTTTGCGTTTCTGTTCTTTCAATGGAAACTTGTTTCTGTGCCGTACAGTGCGAGATAACACTTTTCAATTTTCTGTATTCCTAATTGAGCTAACGACACACATGTGATTCCGTTTAAAAGTAGTGCTTTGCTTTTCTGTTCTTTCGTTGGAAACGTGTTCTTGTGCTGTACAGTGAGATATATCACTTTTCAGTTTTTCTGTATTCCTAATGGAGCGAGTCACACACATGTGATTTAGTTTACAAATTAGTGATTTTCTTTTTTGTTCTTTCATTTGAAACTTGTTCCTGTGCTGTACAATATGATATATCACGTTTCAGTTTTCCTGTTATAATAATTGAACAGGGGACACGTATGTGAATTAGTTTACAAAGTTGTGCTTTGCATTTCTGTTCTTTCTTTGGAAACTTGTTTCTGTGCCATACAGTGCGAGATAAAACTTTTCGGTTTTCCTGTATTCCTAACTGTGCGAGCGACACAAATGTGATTTAGTGTACAAAGTAGTGCTTTGGATTTCTGTTCTTCGGTTGGAAACTTGTTTCTGTGCTGTACAGTGTGATATATCAGTTTTCAGTTTTCCTGTTGTAATAATTGAATGGGCGACAAGTATGTGATTTAGTTTACAAAGTTGTGCTTTGAGTTTCTGTTCTTACGATGGAAACTTGTTCCTGTGCTGTGCAGTGCGTTATATCACTTTTCAGTTTTCCTGTTATAATAATTGAACAGGCGACACATATGTGAATTAGTTTACAAAGTTGTGCTTTGCGTTTCTGTTCTTTCAATGGAAACTTGTTTCTGTGCCGTACAGTGCGAGATAACACTTTTCAATTTTCCTGTATTCCTAATTGAGCGAGCGACACACAGGTGATTCCGTTTAAAAGTAGTGCTTTGCTTTTCTGTTCTTTCGTTGGAAACTTGTTCTTGTGCTGTATAGTGAGATATATCACTTTTCAGTTTTTCTGTATTCCTAATGGAGCGAGTGACACACATGTGATTTAGTTTACAAATTAGTGATTTTCTTTTTTGTTCTTTCATTTGAAACTTGTTCCTGTGCTGTATAATATGATATATCACTTTTCAGTTTTCCTGTTATAATAATTGAACAGGTGACACGTATGTGAATTCGTTTACAAAATTGTGCTTTGAGTTTCTGTTCTTTCGATGGAAACTTGTTCCTGTGCTGTACAGTGCGTTATATAACTTTTCAGTTTTCCTGTTATAATAATTGAACAGGCGACACATATGTGAATCAGTTTACAAAGTTGTGTTTTGCGTTTCTGTTCTTTCTTTGGAAACTTGTTTCTGTGCCATACAGTGCGAGATAAAACTTTTCGGTTTTCGTGTATTCCTAATTGTGCGATTGACACAAATGTGATTTAGTGTACAAAGTAGTGCTTTGGATTTCTGTTCTTCGGTTGGAAACTTGTTTCTGTGCTGTACAGTGTGATATATCAGTTTTCAGTTTTCCTGTTGTAATAATTGAATGGGCGGTACGTATGTGATTTAGTTTACAAAGTTGTGCTTTGCTTTTCTGTTCTTTCGATGGAAACTTGTTTCTGTGCCGTACAGTGCAAGATAACACTTTTCGGTTTTCCTGTATTCTTAATTGAGCGAGTGACACACATGTGATTCAGTTTACAAAGTAGTGCTTTTCATTTACGTTCTTTCGTTGGAAACTTGTTCCTGTTAGGAATAAGTTAGGGTTAGTGTCAGGGTTAGGGTTAGGGTTAGGTTAGGGCTGGGTAAGGGATAGGGTTAGGGTTAGGGTTAGGGTTAGGGTTAGGGTTAGGGGTTAGGGTTAGGGTTAGGGTAAGGTTTAGGGACTTAGGGTTAGGGTTAGGGTTATATCACTTTTCAGGTTTCCTGTTATAATAATTGAACAGGCGACACATATGTGAATTAGTTTACAAAGTTGTGCTTTGCGTTTCTGTTCTTTCAATGGAAACTTGTTTTTGTGCCATACAGTGCGAGATAACACTTTTCAGTTTTCCTGTATTCCTAATTGAGCGAGCGACACATAGGTGATTCCGTTTAAAAGTAGTGCTTTGCTTTTCTGTTCTTTCATTGGAAACTTGTTCTTGTGCTGTACAGTGAGATATATCACTTTTCAGTTTTCCTGTATTCCTAATGGAGCGAGTGACACACATGTGATTTAGTTTACAAATTAGTGATTTTCTTTTTTGTTATTTCATTTGAAACTTGTTCCTGTGCAGTACAATATGATATATCACTTTTCAGTTTTCCTGTTATAATATTTGAACAGGCGACACGTATGTGAATTCGTTTACAAAGTTGTGCTTTGAGTTTCTGTTCTTTCGATGTAAACTTGTTCCTGTGCTGTGCAGTGCGTTATATAACTTTTCAGTTTTCCTGTTATAATAATTGAATAGGCGACATATATGTGAATTAGTTTACAAAGTTGTGCTTTGCGTTTCTGTTCTTTCGATGGAAACTTGTTCCTGTGCTGTGCAGTGCGTTATATCACTTTTCAGTTTTCCTGTTATAATAATTGAACAGGGGACACGTATGTGAATTAGTTTACAAAGTTGTGCTTTGCAGTTCTGTTCTTTCTATGGAAACTTGTTTCTGTGCCATACAGTGCCAGATAAAACTTTTCGGTTTTCCTGTATTCCTAATTGTGCGAGCGACACAAATGTGATTTAGTGTACAAAGTAGTGCTTTGGATTTCTGTTCTTCGGTTGGAAACTTGTTTCTGTGCTGTACAGTGTGATATATCAGTTTTCAGTTTTCCTGTTGTAATAATTGAATGGGCGACACGTATGTGATTTAGTTTACAAAGTTGTGCTTTGCTTTTCTGTTCTTTCGATGGAAACTTGTTTCTGTGCCATACAGTGCAAGACAACACTTTTCGGTTTTCGAGTATTCTTAATTGAGCGAGTGATACACATGTGATTCAGTTTACAAAGTAGTGCTTTTCATTTACGTTCTTTCGTTGGAAACTTGTTCCTGTTAGGAATAAGTTAGGGTTAGGGTCAGGGTTAGGGTTAGGGTTAGGTTAGGGCTCGGTAAGGGATAGGGTTAGGGTTAGGGTTAGGGTTAGGGTTAGGTTAGGGCTGGGTAAGGGATAGGGTTAGGGTTAGGGTTAGGGTTAGGGTTAGGGGTTAGGGTTAGGGTTAGGGTTAGTTTTAGGGACTTAGGGTTAGGGTTAGGGTTAGGGTTATATCACTTTTCAGGTTTCCTGTTATAATAATTGAACAGGCGACACATATGTGAATTAGTTTACAAAGTTGTGCTTTGCGTTTCTGTTCTTTCAATGGAAACTTGTTTCTGTGCCGTACAGTGCGAGATAACACTTTTCAATATTCTGTATTCCTAATTGAGCTAACGACACACAGGTGATTCCGTTTAAAAGTAGTGCTTTGCTTTTCTGTTCTTTCGTTGGAAACTTGTTCTTGTGCTGTACAGTGAGATATATCACTTTTCAGTTTTTCTGTATTCCTAATGGAGCGAGTGACACACATGTGATTTAGTTTACAAATTAGTGATTTTCTTTTTTGTTCTTTCATTTGAAACTTGTTCCTGTGCTGTACAATATGATATATCACGTTTCAGTTTTCCTGTTATAATAATTGAACAGGCGACACGTATGTGAATTAGTTTACAAAGTTGTGCTTTGCATTTCTGTTCTTTCTTTGGAAACTTGTTTCTGTGCCATACAGTGCGAGATAAAACTTTTCGGTTTTCCTGTATTCCTAACTGTGCGAGCGACACAAATGTGATTTAGTGTACAAAGTAGTGCTTTGGATTTCTGTTCTTCGGTTGGAAACTTTTTTCTGTGCTGTACAGTGTGATATATCAGTTTTCAGTTTTCCTGTTGTAATAATTGAATGGGCGACAAGTATGTGATTTAGTTTACAAAGTTGTGCTTTGAGTTTCAGTTCTTTCGATGGAAACTTGTTCCTGTGCTGTGCAGTGCGTTATATCACTTTTCAGTTTTCCTGTTATAATAATTGAACAGGCGACACATATGTGAATTAGTTTACAAAGTTGTGCTTTGCGTTTCTGTTCTTTCAATGGAAACTTGTTTCTGTGCCGTACAGTGCGAGATAACACTTTTAAATTTTCCTGTATTCCTAATTGAGCGAGCGACACACAGGTGATTCCGTTTAAAAGTAGTGCTTTGCTTTTCTGTTTTTTCGTTGGAAACTTGTTCTTGTGCTGTACAGTGAGATATATCACTTTTCAGTTTTTCTGTATTCCTAATGGAGCGAGTGACACACATGTGATTTAGTTTACAAATTAGTGATTTTCTTTTTTGTTCTTTCATTTGAAACTTGTTCCTGTGCTGTACAATATGATATATCACTTTTCAGTTTTCCTGTTATAATAATTGAACAGGCGACACGTATGTGAATTCGTTTACAAAGTTGTGCTTTGCGTTTCTGTTCTTTCGATGGAAACTTGTTCCTGTGCTGTGCAGTGCGTTATATCACTTTTCAGTTTTCCTGTTATAATAATTGAACAGGGGACACGTATGTGAATTAGTTTACAAAGTTGTGCTTTGCAGTTCTGTTCTTTCTATGGAAACTTGTTTCTGTGCCATACAGTGCCAGATAAAACTTTTCGGTTTTCCTGTATTCCTAATTGTGCGAGCGACACAAATGTGATTTAGTGTACAAAGTAGTGCTTTGGATTTCTGTTCTTCGGTTGGAAACTTGTTTCTGTGCTGTACAGTGTGATATATCAGTTTTCAGTTTTCCTGTTGTAATAATTGAATGGGCGACACGTATGTGATTTAGTTTACAAAGTTGTGCTTTGCTTTTCTGTTCTTTCGATGGAAACTTGTTTCTGTGCCTTACAGTGCAAGACAACACTTTTCGGTTTTCGAGTATTCTTAATTGAGCGAGTGATACACATGTGATTCAGTTTACAAAGTAGTGCTTTTCATTTACGTTCTTTCGTTGGAAACTTGTTCCTGTTAGGAATAAGTTAGGGTTAGGGTCAGGGTTAGGGTTAGGGTTAGGTTAGGGCTCGGTAAGGGATAGGGTTAGGGTTAGGGTTAGGGTTAGGGTTAGGTTAGGGCTGGGTAAGGGATAGGGTTAGGGTTAGGGTTAGGGTTAGGGTTAGGGGTTAGGGTTAGGGTTAGGGTTAGTTTTAGGGACTTAGGGTTAGGGTTAGGGTTAGGGTTATATCACTTTTCAGGTTTCCTGTTATAATAATTGAACAGGCGACACATATGTGAATTAGTTTACAAAGTTGTGCTTTGCGTTTCTGTTCTTTCAATGGAAACTTGTTTCTGTGCCGTACAGTGCGAGATAACACTTTTCAATATTCTGTATTCCTAATTGAGCTAACGACACACAGGTGATTCCGTTTAAAAGTAGTGCTTTGCTTTTCTGTTCTTTCGTTGGAAACTTGTTCTTGTGCTGTACAGTGAGATATATCACTTTTCAGTTTTTCTGTATTCCTAATGGAGCGAGTGACACACATGTGATTTAGTTTACAAATTAGTGATTTTCTTTTTTGTTCTTTCATTTGAAACTTGTTCCTGTGCTGTACAATATGATATATCACGTTTCAGTTTTCCTGTTATAATAATTGAACAGGCGACACGTATGTGAATTAGTTTACAAAGTTGTGCTTTGCATTTCTGTTCTTTCTTTGGAAACTTGTTTCTGTGCCATACAGTGCGAGATAAAACTTTTCGGTTTTCCTGTATTCCTAACTGTGCGAGCGACACAAATGTGATTTAGTGTACAAAGTAGTGCTTTGGATTTCTGTTCTTCGGTTGGAAACTTTTTTCTGTGCTGTACAGTGTGATATATCAGTTTTCAGTTTTCCTGTTGTAATAATTGAATGGGCGACAAGTATGTGATTTAGTTTACAAAGTTGTGCTTTGAGTTTCTGTTCTTTCGATGGAAACTTGTTCCTGTGCTGTGCAGTGCGTTATATCACTTTTCAGTTTTCCTGTTATAATAATTGAACAGGCGACACATATGTGAATTAGTTTACAAAGTTGTGCTTTGCGTTTCTGTTCTTTCAATGGAAACTTGTTTCTGTGCCGTACAGTGCGAGATAACACTTTTCAATTTTCCTGTATTCCTAATTGAGCGAGTGACACACAGGTGATTCCGTTTAAAAGTAGTGCTTTGCTTTTCTGTTCTTTCGTTGGAAACTTGTTCTTGTGCTGTACAGTGAGATATATCACTTTTCAGTTTTTCTGTATTCCTAATGGAGCGAGTGACACACATGTGATTTAGTTTACAAATTAGTGATTTTCTTTTTTGTTCTTTCATTTGAAACTTGTTCCTGTGCTGTACAATATGATATATCACTTTTCAGTTTTCCTGTTATAATAATTGAACAGGCGACACGTATGTGAATTCGTTTACAAAGTTGTGCTTTGAGTTTCTGTTCTTTCGATGGAAACTTGTTCCTGTGCTGTGCAGTGCGTTATATAACTTTTCAGTTTTCCTGTTATAATAATTGAAAAGGCGACACATATGTGAATCAGTTTACAAAGTTTTTTTTTGCGTTTCTGTTCTTTCTTTGGAAACTTGTTTCTGTGCCATACAGTGCGAGATAAAACTTTTCGGTTTTCCTGTATTCCTAATTGTGCGAGCGACACAAATGTGATTTAGTGTACAAAGTAGTGCTTTGGATTTCTGTTCTTCGGTTGGAAACTTGTTTCTGTGCTGTACAGTGTGATATATCAGTTTTCAGTTTTCCTGTTGTAATAATTGAATGGGCGATACGTATGTGATTTAGTTTACAAAGTTGTGCTTTGCTTTTCTGTTCTTTCGATGGAAACTTGTTTCTGTGCCGTACAGTGCAAGATAACACTTTTCGGTTTTCCTGTATTCTTAATTGAGCGAGTGACACACATGTGATTCAGTTTACAAAGTAGTGCTTTTCATTTACGTTCTTTCGTTGGAAACTTGTTCCTGTTAGGAATAAGTTAGGGTTAGGGTCAGGGTTAGGGTTAGGGTTAGGGTTAGGTTATTGCTCGGTAAGGGATAGGGTTAGGATTAGGGTTAGGGTTAGGTTAGGGCTGGGTAAGGGATAGGGTTAGGGTTAGGGTTAGGGTTAGGGTTAGGGTTAGGGTTAGGGGTTAGGGTTAGGGTTACGGTTAGGGTTAGGGACTTAGGGTTAGGGTTAGGGTTAGGGTTATATCACTTTTCAGGTTTCCTGTTATAATAATTGAACAGGCGACACATATGTGAATTAGTTTACAAAGTTGTGCTTTGCCTATCTGTTCTTTCAATGGAAACTTGTTTCTGTGCCGTACAGTGCGAGATAACACTTTTCAGTTTTCCTGTATTCCTAATTGAGCGAGCGACACACAGGTGATTCCGTTTAAAAGTAGTGCTTTGCTTTTCTGTTCATTCGTTGGAAACTTGTTCTTGTGCTGTACAGTGAGATATATCACTTTTCAGTTTTTCTGTATTCCTAATGGAGCGAGTGACACACATGTGATTTAGTTTACAAATTAGTGATTTTCTTTTTTGTTCTTTCATTTGAAACTTGTTCCTGTGCTGTACAATATGATATATCACTTTTCAGTTTTCCTGTTATAATAATTGAACAGGCGACACGTATGTGAATTCGTTTACAAAGTTGTGCTTTGAGTTTCTGTTCTTTCGATGGAAACTTGTTCCTGTGCTGTACAGTGTGTTATATCACTTTTCAGTTTTCCTGTTATAATAATTGAACAGGCGACACATATGTGAATTAGTTTACAAAGTTGTGCTTCGCGTTTCTGTTCTTTCGATAGAAACTTGTTCCTGTGCTGTGCAGTGCGTTATATCACTTTTCAGTTTTCCTGTTATAATAATTGAACAGGGGACACGTATGTGAATTAGTTTACAAAGTTGTGCTTTGCAGTTCTGTTCTTTCTATGGAAACTTGTTTCTATGTCATACAGTGCGAGATAAAACTTTTCGGTTTTCCTGTATTCCTAATTGTACGAGCGACACAAATGTGATTTAGTGTACAAAGTAGTGCTTTGGATTTCTGTTCTTCGGTTGGAAACTTGTTTCTGTGCTGTGCAGTGTGATATATCAGTTTTCAGTTTTCCTGTTGTAATAATTGAAAGGGCGATACGTATGTGATTTAGTTTACAAAGTTGTGGTTTGCTTTTCTGTTCTTTCGATGGAAACTTGTTTCTGTGCCGTACAGTGCAAGATAACACTTTTCGGTTTTCCTGTATTCTTAATTGAGCGAGTGACACACATGTGATTCAGTTTACAAAGTAGTGCTTTTCATTTACGTTCTTTCGTTGGAAACTTGTTCCTGTTAGGAATAAGTTAGGGTTAGGGTCAGGGTTAGGGTTAGGGTTAGGGTTAGGTTAGGGCTCGGTAAGGGATAGGGTTAGGATTAGGGTTAGGGTTAGGGTTAGGTTAGGGCTGGGTAAGGGATAGGGTTAGGGTTAGGGTTAGGGTTAGGGTTAGGGTTAGGGTTAGGGGTTAGGGTTAGGGTTAGGGTTAGGGACTTAGGGTTAGGGTTAGTGTTAGGGTTATATCACTTTTCAGGTTTCCTGTTATAATAATTGAACAGGCGACACATATGTGAATTAGTTTACAAAGTTGTGCTTTGCGTTTCTGTTCATTCAATGGAAACTTGTTTCTGTGCCGTACAGTGCGAGATAACACTTTTCAGTTTTCCTGTATTCCTAATTGAGCGAGCGACACACAGGTGATTCCGTTTAAAAGTAGTGCTTTGCTTTTCTGTTCTTTCGTTGGAAACTTGTTCTTGTGCTGTACAGTGAGATATATCACTTTTCAGTTTTTCTGTATTCCTAATGGAGCGAGTGACACACATGTGATTTAGTTTACAAATTAGTTATTTTCTTTTTTGTTCTTTCATTTGAAAATTGTTCCTGTGCTGTACAATATGATATATCACTTTTCAGTTTTCCTTGTTAATACTTGAAAAGGGGACACGTATGTGAATTCGTTTACAAAGTTGTGCTTTGCGTTTCTGTTCTTTCGATGGAAACTTGTTCCTGTGCTGTGCAGTGCATTATATCACTTTTCAGTTTTCCTGTTATAATAATTGAACAGGGGACACGTATGTGAATTAGTTTACAAAGTTGTGCTTTGCATTTCTGTTCTTTCTTTGGAAACTTGTTTCTGTGCTGTGCAGTGCGTTATATCACTTTTCAGTTTTCCTGTTATAATAATTGAACAGGGGACACGTATGTGAATTAGTTTACATAGTTGTGCTTTGCATTTCTGTTCTTTCTTTGGAAACTTGTTTCTGTGCCATACAGTGCGAGATAAAACTTTTCGGTTTTCCTGTATTCCTAATTGTGCGAGCGACACAAATGTGATTTAGTGTACAAAGTAGTGCTTTGGATTTCTGTTCTTCGGTTGGAAACTTGTTTCTGTGCTGTACAGTGTGATATATCAGTTTTCAGTTTTCCTGTTGTAATAATTGCATGGGAGATACATATGTGATTTAGTTTACAAAGTTGTGCTTTGCTTTTCTGTTCTTTCGATGGAAACTTGTTTCTGTGCCTTACAGTGCAAGATAACACTTTTCGGTTTTCCTGTATTCTTAATTGAGCGAGTGACACACATGTGATTCAGTTTACAAAGTAGTGCTTTTCATTTACGTTCTTTCGTTGGAAACTTGTTCCTGTTAGGAATAAGTTAGGGTTAGGGTTAGGGTTAGGGTTAGGGTTAGGGTTAGGGTTAGGGCTCGGTAAGGGATAGGGTTAGGATTAGGGTTAGGGTTAGGGTTAGGGTTAGGTTAGGGCTGGGTAAGGGATAGGGTTAGGGTTAGGGTTAGGGTTAGGGTTAGGGTTAGGGGTTAGGGTTAGAGTTAGGGCTAGGGTTAGGGACTTAGGGTTAGGGTTAGGGTTAGGGTTATATCACTTTTCAAGTTTCCTGTTATAATAATTGAACAGGCGACACATATGTGAATTAGTTTACAAAGTTGTGCTTTGCGTTTCTGTTCTTTCAATGGAAACTTGTTTCTGTGCCGTACAGTGCGAGATAAAACTTTTCAGTTTTCCTGTATTCCTAATTGAGCGAGCGACACACAGGTGATTCCGTTTAAAAGTAGTGCTTTGCTTTTCTGTTCTTTCGTTGGAAACTTGTTCTTGTGCTGTACAGTGAGATATATCACTTTTCAGTTTTTCTGTATTCCTAATGGAGCGAGTGACACACATGTGATTTAGTTTACAAATTAGTGATTTTCTTTTTTGTTCTTTCATTTGAAACTTGTTCCTGTGCTGTACAATATGATATATCACTTTTCAGTTTTCCTGTTATAATAATTGAACAGGCGACACGTATGTGAATTCGTTTCCAAAGTTGTGCTTTGAGTTTCTGTTCTTTCGATGGAAACTTGTTCCTGTGCTGTACAGTGTGTTATATCACTTTTCAGTTTTCCTGTTATAATAATTGAACAGGCGACACATATGTGAATTAGTTTACAAAGTTGTGCTTCGCGTTTCTGTTCTTTCGATAGAAACTTGTTCCTGTGCTGTGCAGTGCGTTATATCACTTTTCAGTTTTCCTGTTATAATAATTGAACAGGGGACACGTATGTGAATTAGTTTACAAAGTTGTGCTTTGCAGTTCTGTTCTTTCTATGGAAACTTGTTTCTATGTCATACAGTGCGAGATAAAACTTTTCGGTTTTCCTGTATTCCTAATTGTACGAGCGACACAAATGTGATTTAGTGTACAAAGTAGTGCTTTGGATTTCTGTTCTTCGGTTGGAAACTTGTTTCTGTGCTGTGCAGTGTGATATATCAGTTTTCAGTTTTCCTGTTGTAATAATTGAAAGGGCGATACGTATGTGATTTAGTTTACAAAGTTGTGGTTTGCTTTTCTGTTCTTTCGATGGAAACTTGTTTCTGTGCCGTACAGTGCAAGATAACACTTTTCGGTTTTCCTGTATTCTTAATTGAGCGAGTGACACACATGTGATTCAGTTTACAAAGTAGTGCTTTTCATTTACGTTCTTTCGTTGGAAACTTGTTCCTGTTAGGAATAAGTTAGGGTTAGGGTCAGGGTTAGGGTTAGGGTTAGGGTTAGGTTAGGGCTCGGTAAGGGATAGGGTTAGGATTAGGGTTAGGGTTAGGGTTAGGTTAGGGCTGGGTAAGGGATAGGGTTAGGGTTAGGGTTAGGGTTAGGGTTAGGGTTAGGGTTAGGGTTAGGGGTTAGGGTTAGGGTTAGGGTTAGGGACTTAGGGTTAGGGTTAGTGTTAGGGTTATATCACTTTTCAGGTTTCCTGTTATAATAATTGAACAGGCGACACATATGTGAATTAGTTTACAAAGTTGTGCTTTGCGTTTCTGTTCATTCAATGGAAACTTGTTTCTGTGCCGTACAGTGCGAGATAACACTTTTCAGTTTTCCTGTATTCCTAATTGAGCGAGCGACACACAGGTGATTCCGTTTAAAAGTAGTGCTTTGCTTTTCTGTTCTTTCGTTGGAAACTTGTTCTTGTGCTGTACAGTGAGATATATCACTTTTCAGTTTTTCTGTATTCCTAATGGAGCGAGTGACACACATGTGATTTAGTTTACAAATTAGTTATTTTCTTTTTTGTTCTTTCATTTGAAAATTGTTCCTGTGCTGTACAATATGATATATCACTTTTCAGTTTTCCTGTCATAATACTTGAAAAGGCGACACGTATGTGAATTCGTTTACAAAGTTGTGCTTTGCGTTTCTGTTCTTTCGATGGAAACTTGTTCCTGTGCTGTGCAGTGCATTATATCACTTTTCAGTTTTCCTGTTATAATAATTGAACAGGGGACACGTATGTGAATTAGTTTACAAAGTTGTGCTTTGCATTTCTGTTCTTTCTTTGGAAACTTGTTTCTGTGCTGTGCAGTGCGTTATATCACTTTTCAGTTTTCCTGTTATAATAATTGAACAGGGGACACGTATGTGAATTAGTTTACATAGTTGTGCTTTGCATTTCTGTTCTTTCTTTGGAAACTTGTTTCTGTGCCATACAGTGCGAGATAAAACTTTTCGGTTTTCCTGTATTCCTAATTGTGCGAGCGACACAAATGTGATTTAGTGTACAAAGTAGTGCTTTGGATTTCTGTTCTTCGGTTGGAAACTTGTTTCTGTGCTGTACAGTGTGATATATCAGTTTTCAGTTTTCCTGTTGTAATAATTGCATGGGAGATACATATGTGATTTAGTTTACAAAGTTGTGCTTTGCTTTTCTGTTCTTTCGATGGAAACTTGTTTCTGTGCCTTACAGTGCAAGATAACACTTTTCGGTTTTCCTGTATTCTTAATTGAGCGAGTGACACACATGTGATTCAGTTTACAAAGTAGTGCTTTTCATTTACGTTCTTTCGTTGGAAACTTGTTCCTGTTAGGAATAAGTTAGGGTTAGGGTTAGGGTTAGGGTTAGGGTTAGGGTTAGGGTTAGGGCTCGGTAAGGGATAGGGTTAGGATTAGGGTTAGGGTTAGGGTTAGGGTTAGGTTAGGGCTGGGTAAGGGATAGGGTTAGGGTTAGGGTTAGGGTTAGGGTTAGGGTTAGGGGTTAGGGTTAGAGTTAGGGCTAGGGTTAGGGACTTAGGGTTAGGGTTAGGGTTAGGGTTATATCACTTTTCAAGTTTCCTGTTATAATAATTGAACAGGCGACACATATGTGAATTAGTTTACAAAGTTGTGCTTTGCGTTTCTGTTCTTTCAATGGAAACTTGTTTCTGTGCCGTACAGTGCGAGATAAAACTTTTCAGTTTTCCTGTATTCCTAATTGAGCGAGCGACACACAGGTGATTCCGTTTAAAAGTAGTGCTTTGCTTTTCTGTTCTTTCGTTGGAAACTTGTTCTTGTGCTGTACAGTGAGATATATCACTTTTCAGTTTTTCTGTATTCCTAATGGAGCGAGTGACACACATGTGATTTAGTTTACAAATTAGTGATTTTCTTTTTTGTTCTTTCATTTGAAACTTGTTCCTGTGCTGTACAATATGATATATCACTTTTCAGTTTTCCTGTTATAATAATTGAACAGGCGACACGTATGTGAATTCGTTTACAAAGTTGTGCTTTGAGTTTCTTTTCTTTCGATGGAAACTTGTTCCTGTGCTGTACAGTGCGTTATATCACTTTTCAATTTTCCTGTTATAATAATTGAACAGGCGACACATATGTGAATTAGTTTACAAAGTTGTGCTTTGCGTTTCTGTTCTTTCGATGGAAACTTGTTCCTGTGCTGTGCAGTGCGTTATATCACTTTTCAGTTTTCCTGTTATAATAATTGAACAGGGGACACGTATGTGAATTAGTTTACAAAGTTGTGCTTTGCAGTTCTGTTCTTTCTATGGATACTTGTTTCTATGAAATACAGTGCGATATAAAACTTTTCGGTTTTCCTGTATTCCTAATTGTGCGAGCGACACAAATGTGATTTAGTGTACAAAGTAGTGCTTTGGATTTCTGTTCTTCGGTTGGAAACTTGTTTCTGTGCTGTGCAGTGTGATATATCAGTTTTCAGTTTTCCTCTTGTAATAATTGAACTGGCGATACGTATGTGATTTAGTTTACAAAGTTGTGCTTTGCTTTTCTGTTCTTTCGATGGAAACTTGTTTCTGTGCCGTACAGTGCAAGATAACACTTTTCGGTTTTCCTGTATTCTTAATTGAGCGAGTGACACACATGTGATTCAGTTTAGAAAGTAGTGCTTTTCATTTACGTTCTTTCGTTGGAAACTTGCTCCTGTTAGGAATAAGTTAGGGTTAGGGTCAGGGTTAGGGTTAGGGTTAGGGTTAGGTTAGGGCTCGGTAAGGGATAGGGTTAGGATTAAGGTTAGGGTTAGGTTAGGGCTGGGTAAGGGATAGGGTTAGGGTTAGGGTTAGGGTTAGGGTTAGCGTTAGGGTTAGGGGTTAGGGTTAGGGTTAGGGTTAGGGTTAGGGACTTAGGGTTAGGGTTAGGGTTAGGGTTATATCACTTTTCAGGTTTCCTGTTATAATAATTGAACAGGCGACACATATGTGAATTAGTTTACAAAGTTGTGCTTTGCGTTTCTGTTCTTTCAATGGAAACTTGTTTCTGTGCCGTACAGTGCGAGATAACACTTTTCAGTTTTCCTGTATTCCTAATTGAGCGAGCGACACACAGGTGATTCCGTTTAAAAGTAGTGCTTTGCTTTTCTGTTCTTTCGTTGGAAACTTGTTCTTGTGCTGTACAGTGAGATATATCACTTTTCAGTTTTTCTGTATTCCTAATGGAGCGAGTGACACACATGTGATTTAGTTTACAAATTAGTGATTTTCTTTTTTGTTCTTTCATTTGAAACTTGTTCCTGTGCTGTACAATATGATATATCACTTTTCAGTTTTCCTGTTATAATAATTGAACAGGCGACACGTATGTGAATTCGTTTCCAAAGTTGTGCTTTGAGTTTCTGTTCTTTCGATGGAAACTTGATCCTGTGCTGTACAGTGCGTTATATCACTTTTCAGTTTTCCTGTTATAATAATTGAACAGGCGACACATATGTGAATTAGTTTACAAAGTTGTGCTTTGCGTTTCTGTTCTTTCGATGGAAACTTGTTCCTGTGCTGTGCAGTGCGTTATATCACTTTTCAGTTTTCCTGTTATAATAATTGAACAGGGGACACGTATCTGAATTAATTTACAAAGTTGTGCTTTGCAGTTCTGTTCTTTCTATGGAAACTTGTTTCTATGCCATACAGTGCGAGATAAAACTTTTCGGTTTTCCTGTATTCCTAATTGTGTGAGCGACACAAATGTGATTTAGTGTACAAAGTAGTGCTTTGGATTTCTGTTCTTCGGTTGGAAACTTGTTTCTGTGCTGTGCAGTGTGATATATCAGTTTTCAGTTTTCCTGTTGTAATAATTGAACGGGCGATACGTATGTGATTTAGTTTACAAAGTTGTGCTTTGCTTTTCTGTTCTTTCGATGGAAACTTGTTTCTGTGCCGTACAGTGCAAGATAACACTTTTCGGTTTTCCTGTATTCTTAATTGAGCGAGTGACACACATGTGATTCAGTTTACAAAGTAGTGCTTTTCATTTACGTTCTTTCGTTGGAAACTTGTTCCTGTTAGGAATAAGTTAGGGTTAGGGTCAGGGTTAGGGTTAGGGTTAGTGTTAGGGTTAGGTTAGGGCTGGGTAAGGGATAGGGTTAGGGTTAGGGTTAGGGTTAGGGTTAGGGTTAGGGGTTAGGGTTAGGGTTAGGGTTAGGGTTAGGGTTAGGGTTAGGGACTTAGGGTTAGGGTTAGGGTTAGGGTTATATCACTTTTCATGTTTCCTGTTATAATGATTGAACAGGCGACACATATGTGAATTAGTTTACAAAGTTGTGCTTTGCGTTTCTATTCTTTCAGTGGAAACATGTTTCTGTGCCGTACAGTGCGAGATAACACTTTTCAGTTTTCCTGTATTATTAATTGAGTGAGCGACACACAGGTGATTCCGTTTAAGAGTAGTGCTTTGCTTTTCTGTTCTTTCGTTGGAAACTTGTTCTTGTGCTGTACAGTGAGATATATCACTTTTCAGTTTTCCTGTATTCCTAATGGAGCGAGTGACACACATGTGATTTAGTTTACAAATTAGTGATTTTCTTTTTTGTTCTTTCATTTGAAACTTGTTCCTGTGCAGTACAATATGATATATCACTTTTCAGTTTTCCTGTTTTAATAATTGAACAGGCGATACGTATGTGAATTCGTTTACAAAGTTGTGCTTTGAGTTTCTGTTCTTTCGATGGAAACTTGTTCCTGTGCTCTGCAGTGCGTTATATCACTTTTCAGTTTTCCTGTTATAATAATTGAACAGGCAACACATATGTGAATTAGTTTACAAAGTTGTGCTTTGCGATTCTGTTCTTTCGATGGAAACTTGTTCCTGTGCTGTGCAGTGCGTTATATCACTTTTCAGTTTTCCTGTTATAATAATTGAACAGGGGACACGTATGTGAATTAGTTTACAAAGTTGTGCTTTGCAGTTCTGTTCTTTCTATGGAAACTTGTTTCTATGCCATACAGTGCGAGATAAAACTTTTCGGTTTTCCTGTATTCCTAATTGTGCGAGCGACACAAATGTGATTTAGTGTACAAAGTAGTGCTTTGGATTTCTGTTCTTCGGTTGGAAACTTGTTTCTGTGCTGTACAGTGTGATATATCAGTTTTCAGTTTTCCTGTTATAATAATTGAACAGGGGACACGTATGTGAATTAGTTTACAAAGTTGTGCTTTGCATTTCTGTTCTTTCTTTGGAAACTTGTTTCTGTGCCATACAGTGCGAGATGAAACTTTTCGGTTTTCCTGTATTCCTAATTGTGCGAGCGACACAAATGTGATTTAGTGTACAAAGTAGTGCTTTGGATTTCTGTTCTTCGGTTGGAAACTTGTTTCTGTGCTGTACAGTGTGATATATCACTTTTCAGTTTTCCTGTTATAATAATTGAACAGGGGACACGTATGTGAATTAGTTTACAAAGTTGTGCTTTGCATTTCTGTTCTTTCTTTGGAAACTTGTTTCTGTGCCATACATTGCGAGATGAAACTTTTCGGTTTTCCTGTATTCCTAATTGTGCGAGCGACACAAATGTGATTTAGTGTACAAAGTAGTGCTTTGGATTTCTGTTCTTCGGTGGAAACTTGTTTCTGTGCTGTACAGTGTGATATATCAGTTTTCAGTTTTCCTGTTGTAATAAATGAATGGGCGATACGTATGTGATTTAGTTTACAAAGTTGTGCTTTGCTTTTCTGTTCTTTCGATGGAAACTTGTTTCTATGCCGTACAGTGCAAGATAACACTTTTCGATTTTCCTGTATTCTTAATTGAGCGAGTGACACACATGTGATTCAGTTTACAAAGTAGTGCTTTTCATTTATGTTCTTTCGTTGGAAACTTGTTCCTGTTAGGAATAAGTTAGGGTTAGGGTCAGGGTTAGGGTTAGGGTTAGGGTTAGGTTAGGGCTCGGTAAGGGATAGGGTTAGGATTAGGGTTAGGGTTAGGGTTAGGTTAGGGCTGGGTAAGGGATAGGGTTAGGGTTAGGGTTAGGGTTAGGTTTAGAGGTTAGGGTTAGGGTTAGGGTTAGGGTTAGGGTTAGGGACTTAGGATTAGGGTTAGGGTTACGGTTATATCACTTTTCAGGTTTCCTGTTATAATAATTGAACAGGCGACACATATGTGAATTAGTTTACAAAATTGTGCTTTGCGTTTCTGTTCTTTCAATGGAAACTTGTTTCTGTGCTGTACAGTGCGAGATAACACTTTTCAGTTTTCCTGTATTCCTAAATGAGCGAGCGACACACAGGTGATTCCGTGTAAAAGTAGTGCTTTGCTTTTCTGTTCTTTCGTTGGAAACTTGTTCTTGTGCTGTAGTGAGATATATCACTTTTCAGTTTTCCTGTATTCCTAATGGAGCGAGTGACACACATGTGATTTAGTTTACAAATTAGTGATTTTCTTTTTTGTTCTTTCATTTGAAACTTGTTCCTGTGTTGTACAATATGATATATCACTTTTCAGTTTTCCTGTTATAATAATTGAACAGGCGACACGTATGTGAATTCGTTTACAAAGTTGTGCTTTGAGTTTCTTTTCTTTCGATGGAAACTTGTTCCTGTGCTGTACAGTGCGTTATATCACTTTTCAGTTTTCCTGTTATAATAATTGAACAGGCGACACATATGTGAATTAGTTTACAAAGTTGTGCTTTGCGTTTCTGTTCTTTCGATGGAAACTTCTTCCTGTGCTGTGCAGTGCGTTATATCACTTTTCAGTTTTCCTGTTATAATAATTGAACAGGGGACACGTATGTGAATTAGTTTACAAAGTTGTGCTTTGCAGTTCTGTTCTTTCTATGGAAACTTGTTTCTATGCCATACAGTGCGAGATAAAACTTTTCGGTTTTCCTGTATTCCTACTTGTACGAGCGACACAAATGTGATTTAGTGTACAAAGTAGTGCTTTGGATTTCTGTTCTTCGGTTGGAAACTTGTTTCTGTGCTGTGCAGTGTGATATATCAGTTTTTAGTTTTCCTGTTGTAATAATTGAACGGGCGATACGTATGTGATTTAGTTTACGAAGTTGTGCTTTGCTTTTCTGTTCTTTCGATGGAAACTTGTTTCTGTGCCATACAGTGCAAGATAACACTTTTCGGTTTTCCTGTATTCTTAATTGAGCGAGTGACACAAATGTGATTCAGTTTAAAAAGTAGTGCTTTTTATTTACGTTCTTTCGTTGGAAACCCTTTCCTGTTAGGAATAAGTTAGGGTTAGGGTCAGGGTTAGGGTTAGGGTTAGGGTTAGGTTAGGGCCCGGTAAGGGATAGGGTTAGGATTAGGGTTAGGGTTAGGGTTAGGTTAGGGCTGGGTAAGGGATAGGGTTAGGGTTAGGGTTAGGGTTAGGATTAGGGTTAGGGGTTAGGGTTAGGGTCAGGGTTAGGGTTAGGGACTTAGGGTTAGTGTTAGGGTTACGATTATATCACTTTTCAGGTTTCCGGTTATAATAATTGAACAGGCGACACATATGTGAATTAGTTTACAAAGTTGTGCTTTGCGTTTCTGTTCTTTCAATGGAAACTTGTTTCTGTGCCTTACAGTGCGAGATAACACTTTTCAGTTTTCCTGTATTCCTAAATGAGCGAGCGACACAAAGGTGATTCCGTTTAAAAGTAGTGCTTTGCTTTTCTGTTCTTTCGTTGGAAACTTGTTCTTGTGCTGTACAGTGAGATATATCGCTTTTCAGTTTTTCTGTATTCCTAATGGAGCGAGTGACACACATGTGATTTAGTTTACAAATTAGTGATTTTCTTTTTTGTTCTTTCATTTGAAACTTTTTGCTGTGCTGTACAATATGATATATCACTTTTCAGTTTTCCTGTTATAATAATTGAACAGGCGACATGTATGTGAATTCGTTTACAAAGTTGTGCTTTGAGTTTCTGTTCTTTTGATGGAAACTTGTTCCTGTGCTGTGCAGTGCGTTATATCACTTTTCAGTTTTCCTGTTATAATAATTGAACAGGTGACATATATGTGAACTCGTTTACAAAGTTGTGCTTTGCGTTTCTGTTCTTTCGATGGAAACTTTTTCCTGTGCTGTGCAGTGCGTTATATCACTTTTCAGTTTTCTTGTTATAATAATTGAACAGGGGACACGTATGTGAATTAGTTTACAAAGTTGTGCTTTGCAGTTTTGTTCTTTCTATGGAAACTTGTTTCTGTGCCATACAGTGCGAGATACAACTTTTCGGTTTTCCTGTATTCCTAATTGTGCGAGCGACACAAATGTGATTTAGTGTACAAAGTAGTGCTTTGGATTTCTGTTCTTCGGTTGGAAACTTGTTTCTGTGCTGTACAGTGTGATATATCAGTTTTCAGTTTTCCTGTTGTAATAATTGAATGGGCGATACGTATGTGATTTAGTTTACAAAGTTGTGCTTTGCTTTTCTGTTCTTTCGATGGAAACTTGTTTCTGTGCCGTACAGTGCAAGACAACACTTTTCGGTTTTCGAGTATTCTTAATTGAGCAAGTGATACACATGTGATTCAGTTTACAAAGTAGTGCTTTTCATTTACGTTCTTTCGTTGGAAACTTGTTCCTGTTAGGAATAAGTTAGGGTTAGGGTCAGGGTTAGGTTTAGGGTTAGGTTAGGGCTCGGTAAGGGATAGGGTTAGGGTTAGGGTTAGGGTTAGGGGTTAGGGTTAGGGTTAGGGTAAGGTTTAGGGACTTAGGGTTAGGGTTAGGGTTAGGGTTATATCACTTTTCAGGTTTCCTGTTATAATGATTGAACAGGCGACACATATGTGAATTAGTTTACAAAGTTGTGCTTTGCGTTTCTGTTCTTTCAATGGAAACTTGTTTCTGTGCCGTACAGTGCGAGATAACACTTTTCAGTTTTCCTGTATTCCTAATTGAGCGAGCGACACACATGTGATTCCGTTTAAAAGTAGTGCTTTGCTTTTCTGTTCTTTCGTTCGAAACTTGTTCTTGTGCTGTACAGTGAGATATATCACTTTTCAGTTTTCCTGTATTCCTAATGGAGCGAGTGACAGACGTGATTTAGTTTACAAATTAGTGATTTTCTTTTTTGTTCTTTCATTTGAAACTTGTTCCTGTGCTGTACAATATGATATATCACTTTTCAGTTTTCCTGTTATAATATTTGAACAGGTGACACGTATGTGAATTCGTTTAAAAGTTGTGCTTTGCGTTTCTGTTCTTTCGATGGAAACTTGTTCCTGTGCTGTGCAGTGCGTTATATCACTTTTCAGTTTTCCTGTTATAATAATTGAACAGGGGACACGTATGTGAATTAGTTTACAAAGTTGTGCTTTGCAGTTCTGTTCTTTCTTTGGAAACTTGTTTCTGTGCCATACAGTGCCAGATAAAACTTTTCGGTTTTCCTGTATTCCTAATTGTGCGAGCGACACAAATGTGATTTAGTGTACAAAGTAGTGCTTTGGATTTCTGTTCTTCGGTTGGAAACTTGTTTCTGTGCTGTACATTGTGATATATCAGTTTTCAGTTTTCCTGTTGTAATAATTGAATGGGCGATACGTATGTGATTTAGTTTACAAAGTTGTGCTTTGCTTTTCTGTTCTTTCGATGGAATCTTGTTTCTGTGCCGTACAGTGCAAGACAACACTTTTCGGTTTTCGAGTATTCTTAATTGAGCGAGTGATACACATGTGATTCAGTTTACAAAGTAGTGCTTTTCATTTACGTTCTTTCGTTGGATACTTGTTCCTGTTAGGAATAAGTTAGGGTTAGGGTCAGGGTTAGGGTTAGGGTTAGGTTAGGGCTCGGTAAGGGATAGGGTTAGGGTTAGGGTTAGGGTTAGGGTTAGGGTTCGGTTAAGGCTGGGTAAAGGATAGGGTTAGGGTTAGGGTTAGGGTTAGGGTTAGGGTTAGGGGTTAGGGTTAGGGTTAGGGTTAGGGACTTAGGGATAGGGTTAGGGTTAGGGTTATATCACTTTTCAGGTTTCCTGTTATAATAATTGAACAGGCGACACATATGTGAATTAGTTTACAAAGTTGTGCTTTGCGTTTCTGTTCTTTCAATGGAAACTTGTTTCTGTGCCGTACAGTGCGAAATAACACTTTTCAGTTTTCCTGTATTCCTAATTGAGCGAGCGACACACAGGTGACACACAAACTTGTTCCTGTGTTGTACAATATGATATATCACTTTTCAGTTTTCCTGTTATAATAATTGAACAGGCGACACGTATGTGAATTCGTTTACAAAGTTGTGCTTTGAGTTTCTGTTCTTTCGATGGAAACTTGTTCCTGTGCTGTACAGTGCGTTATATCACTTTTCAGTTTTCCTGTTATAATAATTGAACAGGCGACACATATGTGAATTAGTTTACAAAGTTGTGCTTTGCGTTTCTGTTCTTTCGATGGAAACTTGTTCCTGTGCTGTGCAGTGCGTTATATCACTTATCAGTTTTCCTGTTATAATAATTGAACATGGGACACGTATGTGAATTAGTTTACAAAGTTGTGCTTTGCATTTCTGTTCTTTCTTTGGAAACTTGTTTCTGTGCCATACAGTGCCAGATAAAACTTTTCGGTTTTCCTGTATTCCTAACTGTGCGAGCGACACAAATGTGATTTAGTGTACAAAGTAGTGCTTTGGATTTCTGTTCTTTGGTTGGAAACTTGTTTCTGTGCTGTACAGTGTGATATATCAGTTTTCAGTTTTCCTGTTGTAATAATTGAATGGACGACACGTATGTGATTTAGTTTACAAAGTTGTGCTTTGAGTTTCTGTTCTTTCGATGGAAACTTGTTCCTGTGCTGTGCAGTGCGTTATATCACTTTTCAGTTTTCCTGTTATAGTAATTGAACAGGCGACACATATGTGAATTAGTTTACAAAGTTGTGCTTTGCGTTTCTGTTCTTTCGATCGAAACTTGTTCCTGTGCTGTGCAGTGCGTTCTATCACTTTTCAGTTTTCCTGTTATAATAATTGAACAGGGGACACGTATGTGAATTAGTTTACAAAGTTGTGCTTTGCATTTCTGTTCTTTCTTTGGAAACTTGTTTCTGTGCCATACAGTGCGCTTTAAAACATTTCGGTTTTCCTGTATTCCTAATTATGCGAGCGACACAAATGTGATTTAGTGTACAAAGTAGTGCTTTGGATTTCTGTTCTTCGGTTGGAAACTTGTTTCTGTGCTGTACAGTGTGATATATCAGTTTTCAGTTTTCCTGTTGTAATAATTGAATGGGCGATACGTATGTGATTTAGTTTACAAAGTTGTGCTTTGCTTTTCTGTTCTTACGATGGAAACTTGTTTCTGTGCCGTACAGTGCAAGATAACACTTTTCGGTTTTCCTGTATTCTTAATTGAGTGAGTGACACACATGTGATTCAGTTTACAAAGTAGTGCTTTTCATTTACGTTCTTTCGTTGGAAACTTGTTCCTGTTAGGAATAAGTTAGGGTTAGGGTCAGGGTTAGGGTTAGGGTTAGGGTTAGGTTAGGGCTCGGTAAGGGATAGGGTTAGGGTTAGGGTTCGGGTTAGGGATAGGTTAGGGCTGGGTAAGGGATAGGGTTAGGGTTAGGGTTAGGGTTAGGGTTAGGGTTAGGGTTAGGGTTAGGGGTTAGGGTTAGGGTTAGGGTTAGGGTTAGGGACTTAGGGTTAGGGTTAGGGTTATATCACTTTTCAGGTTTCCTGTTATAATAATTGAACAGGCGACACATATGTGAATTAGTTTACAAAGTTGTGCTTTGCGTTTCTGTTCTTTCAATGGAAACTTGTTTCTGTGCCGTACAGTGCGAGATAACACTTTTCAGTTTTCCTGTATTCTTAATTGAGCGAGCGACACACAGGTGATTTCGTTTAAAAGTAGTGCTTTGCTTTTCTGTTCTTTCGTTGGAAACTTGTTCTTGTGCTGTACAGTGAGATATATCACTTTTCAGTTTTCCTGTATTCCTAATGGAGCGAGTGACACACATGTGATTTAGTTTACAAATTAGTGATTTTCTTTTTTGTTCTTTCATTTGAAACTTGTTCCTGTGCTGTACAATATGATATATCACTTTTCAGTTTTCCTGATATAATATTTGAACAGGCGACACGTATGTGAATTCGTTTACAAAGTTGTGCTTTGCGTTTCTGTTCTTTCGATGGAAACTTGTTCCTGTGCTGTGCAGTGCGTTATATCACTTTTCAGTTTTCCTGTATTCCTAATGGAGCGAGTGACACACATGTGATTTAGTTTACAAATTAGTGATTTTCTTTTTTGTTCTTTCATTTGAAACTTGTTGCTGTGCTGTACAATATGATATATCACTTTTCAGTTTTCCTGTTATAATAATTGAACAGGCGACACGTATGTGAATTCGTTTACAAAGTTGTGCTTTGAGTTTCTGTTCTTTCGATGGAAACTTGTTCCTGTGCTGTACAGTGCGTTATATCACTTTTCAGTTTTCCTGTTATAATAATTGAACAGAGGACACGTATGTGAATTAGTTTACAAAGTTGTGCTTTGCAGTTCTGTTCTTTCTATGGAAACTTGTTTCTGTGCCATACAGTGCCAGATAAAACTTTTCGGTTTTCCTGTATTCCTAATTGTGCGAGTGACACAAATGTGATTTAGTGTAAAAGTAGTGCTTTGGATTTCTGTTCTTCGGTTGGAAACTTGTTTCTGTGCTGTACAGTGTGATATATCAGTTTTCAGTTTTCATGTTGTAATAATTGAATGGGCGATACGTATGTGATTTAGTTTACAAAGTTGTGCTTTGCTTTTCTGTTCTTTCGATGGAAACTTGTTTCTGTGCCGTACAGTGCAAGACAACACTTTTCGGTTTTCGAGTATTCTTAATTGAGCGAGTGATACACATGTGATTCAGTTTACAAAGTAGTGCTTTTCATTTACGTTCTTTCGTTGGAAACTTGTTCCTGTTAGGAATAAGTTAGGGTTAGGGTCAGGGTTAGGGTTAGGGTTAGGTTAGGGCTCGGTAAGGGATAGGGTTAGGGTTAGGGTTAGGGTTAGGGTTAGGTTAGGGCTGGGTAAGGGATAGGGTTAGGGTTAGGGTTAGGGTTAGGGTTAGGGGTTAGGGTTAGGGTTATGGTTAGGGTTAGGGACTTAGGGTTAGGGTTAGGGTTAGGGTTATATCACTTTTCAGGTTTCCTGTTATAATAATTGAACAGGCGACACATATGTGAATTAGTTTACAAAGTTGTGCTTTGCGTTTCTGTTCTTTCAATGGAAACTTGTTTCTGTGCCATACAGTGCGAGATAACACTTTTCAGTTTTCCTGTATTCCTAATTGAGCGAGCGACACACAGGTGACACACAAACTTGTTCCTGTGTTGTACAATATGATATATCACTTTTCAGATTTCCGTTTAAAAGTAGTGCTTTGCTTTCCTGTTCTTTCGTTGGAAACTTGTTCTTGTGCTGTACAGTGAGATATATCACTTTTCAGTTTTTCTGTATTCCTAATGGAGCGAGTTTCACACATGTGATTTAGTTTACAAATTAGTGATTTTCTTTTTTGTTCTTTCATTTGAAACTTGTTCCGGTGCTGTACAATATGATATATCACTTTTCAGTTTTCCTGTTATAATAATTGAACAGGCGAAACGTATGTGAATTCGTTTACAAAGTTGTGTTTTGAGTTTCTGTTCTTTCGATGGAAACTTGTTCCTGTGCAGTACAGTGCGTTATATAACTTTTCAGTTTTATTGTTATAATAATTGAACAGGCGACATATATGTGAATTAGTTTACAAAGTTGTGCTTTGCGTTTCTGTTCTTTCCATGGAAACTTGTTCCTGTGCTGTGCAGTGTGTTATATCACTTTTCGGTTTTCCTGTTATAATAATTGAACAGGGGACACGTATGTGAATTAGTTTACAAAGTTGTGCTTTGCATTTCTGTTCTTTCTTTGGAAACTTGTTTCTGTGCCATACAGTGCGCTTTAAAACTTTTCGGTTTTCCTGTATTTCTAATTGTGCGAGCGACACAAATGTGATTTAGTGTACAAAGTAGTGCTTTGGATTTCTGTTCTTCGGTTGGAAACTTGTTTCTGTGCTGTACAGTGTGATATATCAGTTTTCAGTTTTCCTGTTGTAATAATTGAATGGGCGATACGTATGTGATTTAGTTTACAAAGTTGTGCTTTGCTTTTCTGTTCTTTCGATGGAAACTTGTTTCTGTGCCGTACAGTGCAAGATAACACTTTTCGGTTTTCCTGTATTCTTAATTGAGCGAGTGACACACATGTGATTCAGTTTACAAAGTAGTGCTTTTCATTTAGGTTCTTTCGTTGGAAACTTGTTCCTGTTAGGAATAAGTTAGGGTTAGGGTCAGGGTTAGGGTTAGGGTTAGGTTAGGGCTGGGTAAAAGATAGGGTTAGGGTTAGGGTTAGGGTTAGGGTTAGGGTTAGGGTTAGGGTTAGGGGTTAGGGTTAGGGTTAGGGTTAGGGTTAGGGACTTAGGGCTAGTGTTAGGGTTAGGGTTATATCACTTTTCAGGTTTCCTGTTATAATAATTGAACAGGCGACACATATGTGAATTAATTTACAAAGTTGTGCTTTGCGTTTCTGTTCTTTCAATGGAAACTTGTTTCTGTGCTGTACAGTGCGAGATAACACTTTTCAGTTTTCCTGTATTTCTAATTGAGCGAGCGACACACAGGTGATTCCGTTTAAAAGTAGTGCTTTGCTTTTCTGGTCTTTCGTTGGAAACTTGTTCTTATGCTGTACAGTGAGATATATCACTTTTCAGTTTTCCTGTATTCCTAATGGAGCGAGTGACACACATGTGATTTAGTTTACAAATTAGTGATTTTCTTTTTTGTTCTTTCATTTGAAACTTGTTCCTGTGCTGTACAATATGATATATCACTTTTCAGTTTTCCTGTTATAATAATTGAACAGGCGACACGTATGTGAATTCGTTTACAAAGTTGTGCTTTGAGTTTCTGTTCTTTCGATGGAAACTTGTTCCTGTGCTGTGCAGTGCGTTATATCACTTTTCAGTTTTCCTGTTATAATAATTGAACCGGCGACATATATGTGAATTCGTTTACAAAGTTGTGCTTTGCGTTTCTGTTCTTTCGATGGAAACTTGTTCCTGTGCTGTGCAGTGCGTTATATCACTTTTCAGTTTTCCTGTTATAATAATTGAACAGGGGACACGTATGTGAATTAGTTTACAAAGTTGTGCTTTGCAGTTCTGTTCTTTCTATGGAAACTTGTTTCTGTGCCATACAGTGCGAGATAAAACTTTTCGGTTTTCCTGTATTCCTAATTGTGCTAGCGACAAAAATGTGATTTAGTGTACAAAGTAGTGCTTTGGATTTCTGTTCTTCGGTTGGAAACTTGTTTCTGTGCTGTACAGTGTGATATATCAGTTTTCAGTTTTCCTGTTGTAATAATTGAATGGGCGATACGTATGTGATTTAGTTTACAAAGTTGTGCTTTGCTTTTCTGTTCTTTCGATGGAAACTTGTTTCTGTGCTGTACAGTGCAAGACAACACTTTTCGGTTTTCCTGTATTCTTAATTGAGCGAGTGACACACATGTGATTCAGTTTACAAAGTAGTGCTTTTTATTTACGTTCTTTCGTTGGAAACTTGTTCCTGTTAGGAATAAGTTAGGGTTAGGGTCAGGGTTAGGGTTAGGGTTAGGTTAGGGCTCGGTAAGGGATAGGGTTAGGGTTAAGGTTAGGGTTAGGGTTAGGGTTAGGGGTTAGGGTTAGGGTTAGGGTTAGGGTAAGGTTTAGGGACTTAGGGTTAGGGTTAGGGTTAGGGTTATATCACTTTTCAGGTTTCCTGTTATAATAATTGAACAGGCGACACATATGTGAATTAGTTTACAAAGTTGGGCTTTACGTTTCTGTTCTTTCAATGGAAACTTGTTTCTGTGCCGTACATTGGGAGATAACACTTTTCAGTTTTCCTGTATTCCTAATTGAGCGAGCAACACACAGGTGATTTCGTTTAAAAGTAGTGCTTTGCTTTTCTGGTCTTTCGTTGGAAACTTGTTCTTGTGCTGTACAGTGAGATATATCACTTTTCAGTTTTCCTGTATTCCTAATGGAGCGAGTGACACACATGTGATTTAGTTTACAAATTAGTGATTTTCTTTTTTGTTCTTTCATTTGAAACTTGTTGCTGTGCTGTACAATATGATATATCACTTTTCAGTTTTCCTGTTATAATAATTGAACAGGCGACACGTATGTGAATTCGTTTACAAAGTTGTGCTTTGAGTTTCTGTTCTTTCGATGGAAACTTGTTCCTGTGCTGTACAGTGTGTTATATCACTTTTCAGTTTTCCTGTTATAATAATTGAACAGGCGACATATATGTGAATTCGTTTACAAAGTTGTGCTTTGCGTTTCTGTTCTTTCGATCGAAACTTGTTCCTGTGCTGTGCAGTGCGTTATATCACTTTTCAGTTTTCCTGTTATACTAATTGAACAGGGGACACGTATGTGAATTAGTTTACAAAGTTGTGCTTTGCAGTTTTGTTCTTTCTATGGAAACTTGTTTCTGTGCCATACAGTGCGAGATAAAACTTTTCGGTTTTCCTGTATTCCTAATTGTGCGAGCGACACAAATGTGATTTAGTGTACAAAGTAGTGCTTTGGATTTCTGTTCTTCGGTTGGAAACTTGTTTCTGTGCTGTACAGTGTGATATATCAGTTTTCAGTTTTCCTGTTGTAATAATTGAATGGGCGATACGTATGTGATTTAGTTTACAAAGTTGTGCTTTGCTTTTCTGTTCTTTCGATGGAAACTTGTTTCTGTGCCGTACAGTGCAAGACAACACTTTTCGGTTTTCCTGTATTCTTAATTGAGCGAGTGACACACATGTGATTCAGTTTACAAAGTAGTGCTTTTTATTTACGTTCTTTCGTTGGATACTTGTTCCTGTTAGGAATAAGTTAGGGTTAGGGTCAGGGTTAGGGTTAGGGTTAGGTTAGGGCTCGGTAAGGGATAGGGTTAGGGTTAGGGTTAGGGTTAGGGTTAGGGTTAGGGTTAGGGGTTAGGGTTAGGGTTAGGGTAAGGTTTAGGGACTTAGGGTTAGGGTTAGGGTTAGGGTTATATCACTTTTCAGGTTTCCTGTTATAATAATTGAACAGGCGACACATATGTGAATTAGTTTACAAAGTTGTGCTTTGCGTTTCTGTTCTTTCAATGGAAACTTGTTTCTGTGCCGTACAATGCGAGATAACACTTTTCAGTTTTCCTGTATTCCTAATTGAGCGAGCGACACACAGGTGATTTCGTTTAAAAGTAGTGCTTTGCTTTCCTGTTCTTTCGTTGGAAACTTGTTCTTGTGCTGTACAGTGAGATATATCACTTTTCAGTTTTCCTGTATTCCTAATGGAGGGAGTGACAGACATGTGATTTAGTTTACAAATTAGTGATTTTCTTTTTTGTTCTTTCATTTGAAACTTTTTCCTGTGCTGTACAATATGATATATCACTTTTCAGTTTTCCTGTTATAATATTTGAACAGGCGACACGTATGTGAATTCGTTTACAAAGTTGTGCTTTGAGTTTCTGTTCTTTCGATGGAAACTTGTTCCTGTGCTGTGCAGTGCGTTATATCACTTTTCAGTTTTCCTGTTACAATAATTGAACAGGGGACACGTATGTGAATTAGTTTACAAAGTTGTGCTTTGCAGTTCTGTTCTTTCTTTGGAAACTTGTTTCTGTGCCATACAGTGCCAGATAAAACTTTTCGGTTTTCCTGTATTCCTAATTGTGCGAGCGACACAAATGTGATTTAGTGTACAAAGTAGTGCTTTGGATTTCTGTTCTTCGGTTGGAAACTTGTTTCTGTGATGTACAGTGTGATATATCAGTTTTCAGTTTTCCTGTTGTAATAATTGAATGGGCGATACGTATGTGATTTAGTTTACAAAGTTGTGCTTTGCTTTTCTGTTCTTTCGATGGAAACGTGTTTCTGTGCCGTACAGTGCAAGACAACACTTTTCGGTTTTCGAGTATTCTTAATTGAGCGAGTGATACACATGTGATTCAGTTTACAAAGTAGTGCTTTTCATTTACGTTCTTTGGTTGGAAACTTGTTCCTGTTAGGAATAAGTTAGGGTTAGGGTCAGGGTTAGGGTTAGGGTTAGGTTAGGGCTCGGTAAGGGATAGGGTTAGGGTTAGGGTTAGGGTTAGGGTTAGGTTAGGGCTGGGTAAGGGTTAGGGTTAGGGTTAGGGTTAGGGTTAGGGTTAGGGGTTAGGGTTAGGGTTAGGGTTAGGATTAGGGACTTAGGGCTAGTGTTAGGGTTAGGGTTATATCACTTTTCAGGTTTCCTGTTATAATAATTGAACAGGGGACATGTATGTGAATTAGTTTACAAAGTTGTGCTTTGCATTTCTATTCTTTCTTTGGAAACTTGTTTCTGTGCCATACAGTGCGCTTAAAAACTTTTCGGTTTTCCTGTATTCCTAATTGTGCGAGCGACACAAATGTGATTTAGTGTACAAAGTAGTGGTTTGGATTTCTGTTCTTCAGTTGGAAACTTGTTTCTGTGCTGTACAGTGTGATATATCAGTTTTCAGTTTTCCTGTTGTAATAATTGAATGGGCGATACGTATGTGATTTAGTTTACAAAGTTGTGCTTTGCTTTTCTGTTCTTTCGATGGAAACTTGTTTCTGTGCCGTACAGTGCAAGACAACACTTTTCGGTTTTCCTGTATTCTTAATTGAGCGAGTGACACACATGTGATTCAGTTTACAAAGTAGTGCTTTTCATTTACGTTCTTTCGTTGGAAACTTGTTCCTGTTAGGAATAAGTTAGGGTTAGGGTCAGGGTTAGGGTTAGGGTTAGGTTAGGGCTCGGTAAGGGATAGGGTTAGGGTTAGGGTTAGGGTTAGGGTTAGGGTTAGGTTAGGGCTGGGTAAGGGATAGGGTTAGGGTTAGGGTTAGGGTTAGGGTTAGGGTTAGGGGTTAGGGTTAGGGTTAGGGTTAGTTTTAGGGACTTAGGGTTAGGGTTAGGGTTAGGGTTATATCACTTTTCAGGTTTCCTGTTATAATAATTGAACAGGCGACACATATGTGAATTAGTTTACAAAGTTGTGCTTTGCGTTTCTGTTCTTTCAATGGAAACTTGTTTCTGTGCCGTACAGTGCGAGATAACACTTTTCAATTTTCTGTATTCCTAATTGAGCGAGCGACACACAGGTGATTCCGTTTAAAAGTAGTGCTTTGCTTTTCTGTTCTTTCGTTGGAAACTTGTTCTTGTGCTGTACAGTGAGATATATCACTTTTCAGTTTTTCTGTGTTCCTAATGGAGCGAGTGACACACATGTGATTTAGTTTACAAATTAGTGATTTTCTTTTTTGTTCTTTCATTTGAAACTTGTTCCTGTGCTGTACAATATGATATATCACTTTTCAGTTTTCCTGTTATAATAATTGAACAGGCGACACGTATGTGAATTCGTTTACAAAGTTGTGCTTTGAGTTTCTGTTCTTTCGATGGAAACTTGTTCCTCTGCTGTACAGTGCGTTATATAACTTTTCAGTTTTCCTGTTATAATAATTGAACAGGCGACACATATGTGAATTAGTTTACAAAGTTGTGCTTCGCGTTTCTGTTCTTTCGATGGAAAATTGTTCCTGTGCTGTGCAGTGCGTTATAACACTTTTCAGTTTTCCTGTTATAATAGTTGAACAGGGGACACGTATGTGAATTAGTTTACAAAGTTGTGCTTTGCGTTTCTGTTCTTTCAATGGAAACTTCTTTCTGTGCCGTACAGTGCGAGATAACACTTTTCAATTTTCTGTATTCCTAATTGAGCTAACGACACACATGTGATTCCGTTTAAAAGTAGTGCTTTGCTTTTCTGTTCTTTCGTTGGAAACTTGTTCTTGTGCTGTACAGTGAGATATAACACTTTTCAGTTTTTCTGTATTCCTAATGGAGCGAGTGACACACATGTGATTTAGTTTACAAATTAGTGATTTTCTTTTTTGTTCTTTCATTTGAAACTTGTTCCTGTGCTGTACAATATGATATATCACGTTTCAGTTTTCCTGTTATAATAATTGAACAGGCGACACGTATGTGAATTAGTTTACAAAGTTGTGCTTTGCATTTCTGTTCTTTCTTTGGAAACTTGTTTCTGTGCCATACAGTGCGAGATAAAACTTTTCGGTTTTCCTGTATTCCTAACTGTGCGAGCGACACAAATGTGATTTAGTGTACAAAGTAGTGCTTTGGATTTCTGTTCTTCGGTTGGAAACTTGTTTCTGTGCTGTACAGTGTGATATATCAGTTTTCAGTTTTCCTGTTGTAATAATTGAATGGGCGACAAGTATGTGATTTAGTTTACAAAGTTGTGCTTTGCGTTTCTGTTCTTTCAATGGAAACTTGTTTCTGTGCCGTACAGTGCGAGATAACACTTTTCAATTTTCCTGTATTCCTAATTGAGCGAGCGACACACAGGTGATTCCGTTTAAAAGTAGTGCTTTGCTTTTCTGTTCTTTCGTTGAAAACTTGTTCTTGTGCTGTATAGTGAGATATATCACTTTTCAGTTTTTCTGTATTCCTAATGGAGCGAGTGACACACATGTGATTTAGTTTACAAATTAGTGATTTTCTTTTTTGTTCTTTCATTTGAAACTTGTTCCTGTGCTGTATAATATGATATATCACTTTTCAGTTTTCCTGTTATAATAATTGAACAGGCGACACGTATGTGAATTCGTTTACAAAATTGTGCTTTGAGTTTCTGTTTTTTCGATGGAAACTTGTTCCTGTGCTGTACAGTGCGTTATATAACTTTTCAGTTTTCCTGTTATAATAATTGAACAGGCGACACATATGTGAATCAGTTTACAAAGTTGTGTTTTGCGTTTCTGTTCTTTCTTTGGAAACTTGTTTCTGTGCCATACAGTGCGAGATAAAACTTTTCGGTTTTCCTGTATTCCTAATTGTGCGATTGACACAAATGTGATTTAGTGTACAAAGTAGTGCTTTGGATTTCTGTTCTTTGGTTGGAAACTTGTTTCTGTGCTGTACAGTTTGATATATCAGTTTTCAGTTTTCCTGTTGTAATAATTGAATGGGCGATACGTATGTGATTTAGTTTACAAAGTTGTGCTTTGCTTTTCTGTTCTTTCGATGGAAACTTGTTTCTGTGCCGTACAGTGCAAGATAACACTTTTCGGTTTTCCTGTATTCTTAATTGAGCGAGTGACACACATGTGATTCAGTTTACAAAGTAGTGCTTTTCATTTACGTTCTTTCGTTGGAAACTTGTTCCTGTTAGGAATAAGTTAGGGTTAGGGTCAGGGTTAGGGTTAGGGTTAGGTTAGGGCTGGGTAAGGGATAAGGTTAGGGTTAGGGTTAGGGTTAGGGTTAGGGTTAGGGTTAGGGGTTAGGGTTAGGGTTAGGGTAAGGTTTAGGGACTTAGGGTTAGGGTTAGGGTTATATCACTTTTCAGGTTTCCTGTTATAATAATTGAACAGGCGACACATATGTGAATTTGTTTACAAAGTTGTGCTTTGCGTTTCTGTTCTTTCAATGGACTTGTTTCTGTGCCATACAGTGCGAGATAACACTTTTCAGTTTTCCTGTATTCCTAATTGAGCGAGCGACACACAGGTGATTCCGTTTAAAAGTAGTGCTTTGCTTTTCTGTTCTTTCATTGGAAACTTGTTCTTGTGCTGTACAGTGAGATATATCACTTTTCAGTTTTCCTGTATTCCTAATGGAGCGAGTGACACACATGTGATTTAGTTTACAAATTAGTGATTTTCTTTTTTGTTATTTCATTTGAAACTTGTTCCTGTGCTGTACAATATGATATATCACTTTTCAGTTTTCCTGTTATAATATTTGAACAGGCGACACGTATGTGAATTCGTTTACAAAGTTGTGCTTTGAGTTTCTGTTCTTTCGATGGAAACTTGTTCCTGTGCTGTGCAGTGCGTTATATAACTTTTCAGTTTTCCTGTTATAATAATTGAACAGGCGACATATATGTGAATTAGTTTACAAAGTTGTGCTTTGCGTTTCTGTTCTTTCGATGGAAACTTGTTCCTGTGCTGTGCAGTGCGTTATATCACTTTTCAGTTTTCCTGTTATAATAATTGAACAGGGGACACGTATGTGAATTAGTTTACAAAGTTGTGCTTTGCAGTTCTGTTCTTTCTATGGAAACTTGTTTCTGTGCCATACAGTGCCAGATAAAACTTTTCAGTTTTCCTGTATTCCTAATTGTGCGAGCGACACAAATGTGATTTAGTGTACAAAGTAGTGCTTTGGATTTCTGTTCTTCGGTTGGAAACTTGTTTCTGTGCTGTACAGTGTGATATATCAGTTTTCAGTTTTCCTGTTGTAATAATTGAATGGGCGACACGTATGTGATTTAGTTTACAAAGTTGTGCTTTGCTTTTCTGTTCTTTCGATGGAAACTTGTTTCTGTGCCGTACAGTGCAAGACAACACTTTTCGGTTTTCGAGTATTCTTAATTGAGCGAGTGATACACATGTGATTCAGTTTACAAAGTAGTGCTTTTCATTTACGTTCTTTGGTTGGAAACTTGTTCCTGTTAGGAATAAGTTAGGGTTAGGGTCAGGGTTAGGGTTAGGGTTAGGTTAGGGCTCGGTAAGGGATAGGGTTAGGGTTAGGGTTAGGGTTAGGGTTAGGTTAGGGCTGGGTAAGGGTTAGGGTTAGGGTTAGGGTTAGGGTTAGGGTTAGGGTTAGGGGTTAGGGTTAGGGTTAGGGTTAGGATTAGGGACTTAGGGCTAGTGTTAGGGTTAGGGTTATATCACTTTTCAGGTTTCCTGTTATAATAATTGAACAGGGGACATGTATGTGAATTAGTTTACAAAGTTGTGCTTTGCATTTCTATTCTTTCTTTGGAAACTTGTTTCTGTGCCATACAGTGCGCTTAAAAACTTTTCGGTTTTCCTGTATTCCTAATTGTGCGAGCGACACAAATGTGATTTAGTGTACAAAGTAGTGGTTTGGATTTCTGTTCTTCAGTTGGAAACTTGTTTCTGTGCTGTACAGTGTGATATATCAGTTTTCAGTTTTCCTGTTGTAATAATTGAATGGGCGACAAGTATGTGATTTAGTTTACAAAGTTGTGCTTTGCTTTTCTGTTCTTTCGATGGAAACTTGTTTCTGTGCCGTACAGTGCAAGACAACACTTTTCGGTTTTCGAGTATTCTTAATTGAGCGAGTGATAAACATGTGATTCAGTTTACAAAGTAGTGCTTTTCATTTACGTTCTTTCGTTGGAAACTTGTTCCTGTTAGGAATAAGTTAGGGTTAGGGTCAGGGTTAGGGTTAGGGTTAGGTTAGGGCTCGGTAAGGGATAGGGTTAGGGTTAGGGTTAGGGTTAGGGTTAGGTTAGGGCTGGGTAAGGGATAGGGTTAGGGTTAGGGTTAGGGTTAGGGTTAGGGGTTAGGGTTAGGGTTAGGGTTAGTTTTAGGGACTTAGGGTTAGGGTTAGGGTTAGGGTTATATCACTTTTCAGGTTTCCTGTTATAATAATTGAACAGGCGACACATATGTGAATTAGTTTACAAAGTTGTGCTTTGCGTTTCTGTTCTTTCAATGGAAACTTGTTTCTGTGCCGTACAGTGCGAGATAACACTTTTCAATTTTCTGTATTCCTAATTGAGCGAGCGACACACAGGTGATTCCGTTTAAAAGTAGTGCTTTGCTTTTCTGTTCTTTCGTTGGAAACTTGTTCTTGTGCTGTACAGTGAGATATATCACTTTTCAGTTTTTCTGTGTTCCTAATGGAGCGAGTGACACACATGTGATTTAGTTTACAAATTAGTGATTTTCTTTTTTGTTCTTTCATTTGAAACTTGTTCCTGTGCTGTACAATATGATATATCACTTTTCAGTTTTCCTGTTATAATAATTGAACAGGCGACACGTATGTGAATTCGTTTACAAAGTTGTGCTTTGAGTTTCTGTTCTTTCGATGGAAACTTGTTCCTCTGCTGTACAGTGCGTTATATAACTTTTCAGTTTTCCTGTTATAATAATTGAACAGGCGACACATATGTGAATTAGTTTACAAAGTTGTGCTTCGCGTTTCTGTTTTTTCGATGGAAAATTGTTCCTGTGCTGTGCAGTGCGTTATAACACTTTTCAGTTTTCCTGTTATAATAGTTGAACAGGGGACACGTATGTGAATTAGTTTACAAAGTTGTGCTTTGCGTTTCTGTTCTTTCAATGGAAACTTCTTTCTGTGCCGTACAGTGCGAGATAACACTTTTCAATTTTCTGTATTCCTAATTGAGCTAACGACACACATGTGATTCCGTTTAAAAGTAGTGCTTTGCTTTTCTGTTCTTTCGTTGGAAACTTGTTCTTGTGCTGTACAGTGAGATATAACACTTTTCAGTTTTTCTGTATTCCTAATGGAGCGAGTGACACACATGTGATTTAGTTTACAAATTAGTGATTTTCTTTTTTGTTCTTTCATTTGAAACTTGTTCCTGTGCTGTACAATATGATATATCACGTTTCAGTTTTCCTGTTATAATAATTGAACAGGCGACACGTATGTGAATTAGTTTACAAAGTTGTGCTTTGCATTTCTGTTCTTTCTTTGGAAACTTGTTTCTGTGCCATACAGTGCGAGATAAAACTTTTCGGTTTTCCTGTATTCCTAACTGTGCGAGCGACACAAATGTGATTTAGTGTACAAAGTAGTGCTTTGGATTTCTGTTCTTCGGTTGGAAACTTGTTTCTGTGCTGTACAGTGTGATATATCAGTTTTCAGTTTTCCTGTTGTAATAATTGAATGGGCGACAAGTATGTGATTTAGTTTACAAAGTTGTGCTTTGCATTTCTGTTCTTTCTTTGGAAACTTGTTTCTGTGCCATACAGTGCGCTTTAAAACTTTTCGGTTTTCCTCTATTCCTAATTGTGCGAGTGACACACATGTGATTTAGTTTACAAAATAGTGATTTTCTTTTTTGTTCTTTCATTTGAAACTTGTTCCTGTGCTGTACAATATGATATATCACTTTTCAGTTATCCTGTTCTAATAATTGAACAGGCGACACGTATGTGAATTCGTTTACAAAGTTGTGTTTTGAGTTTCTGTTCTTTCGAGGGAAACTTGTTCCTGTGCTGTACAGTGCGTTATATAACTTTTCAGTTTTCCTGTTATAATAATTGAACAGGCGACACATATGTAAATTAGTTTACAAAGTTCTGCTTTGCATTTCTGTTCTTTCTTTGCAAACTTTTTTCTGTGCCATACAGTGGGAGATAAAACTTTTCGGTTTTCCTGTATTCCTAATTGTGTGATCGACACAAATGTGATTTAGTATACAAAGTAGTGCTTTTCATTTACGTTCTTTCGTTGGAAACTTGTTCTTGTTAGGAATAAGTTAGGGTTAGGGTTAGGGTTAGGGTTAGGGTTAGGGTTAGGGTTAGGGTTAGGTTAGGGCTCGGTAAGGGATAGGGTTAGGGTTAGGGTTAGGGTTAGGGTTAGGTTAGGGCTGGGTAAGGGATAGGGTTAGGGTTAGGGTTAGGGTTAGGGGTTAGGGTTAGGGTTAGGGTTAGGGTAAGGGTTATATCACTTTTCAGTTTTCCTGTTATAATAATTGAACAGGGGACACGTATGTGAATTAGTTTACAAAGTTGTGCTTTGCATTTCTGTTCTTTCTTTGGAAACTAGTCTCTGTGCCATACAGTGCGCTTTAAAACTTTTCGGTTTTCCTTGTTTCTGTGCCGTACAGTGCCATAAAGTACGCTTTAAAACTTTTCGGTTTTCCTGTATTCCTAATTGTGCGAGCGACACAAATGTGATTTAGTGTACAAAGTAGTGCTTTGTATTTCTGTTCTTCGGTTGGAAAGTTGTTTCTGTGCTGTACAGTGTGATATATCAGTTTTCAGTTTTCCTGATGTAATAATTGAACGGGCGATACGTACGTGATTTAGTTTACAAAGTTGTGCTTTGCTTTTCTGTTCTTTCGATGGAAACGTGTTTCTGTGCCCTACATTGCAAGATAACACTTTTTGGTTTTCCTGTATTCTTAATTGAGCGAGTGACACACATGTGATTCAGTTTACAAAGTAGTGCTTTTCGTTTACGTTCTTTCGTTGGAAACTTGTTCCTTTTAGGAATAAGTTAGGGTTAGGGTCAGGGATAGTGTTAGGGTTAGGGTTAGGTTAGGGCTCGGTAAGGGATAGGGTTAGGGTTAGGGTTAGGGTTAGGGTTAGGGTTAGGGTTAGGGTTAGGGTTAGGTTAGGGCTGGGTAAGGGATAGGGTTAGGGTTAGGGTTAGTGTTAGGGTTAGGGTTAGGGTTATATCACTTTTCAGTTTTCCTGTTATAATAATTGAACAGGCGACACATATGTGAATTAGTTTACAAAGTTGTGCTTTGCTTTTCTGTTCTTTCGATGGAAACTTGTTTCTGTGCCGTACAGTGCAAGATAACACTTTTCGGTTTTCCTGTATTCTTAATTGAGCGAGTGACACACATGTGATTCAGTTTACAAAGTAGTGCTTTAACACTTTTCGGTTTTCCTGTATTCTTAATTGAGCGAGTGACACACATGTGATTCAGTTTACAAAGTAGTGCTTTTCGTTTACGTTCTTTCGTTGGAAACTTGTTCCTGTTAGGAATAAGTTATGGTTAGGGTCAGGGATAGTGTTAGGGTTAGGGTTAGGTTAGGGCTCGGTAAGGGATAGGGTTAGGGTTAGGGTTAGGGTTAGGGGTTAGGGTTAGGGTTAGGGTTAGGGTTAGGGTAAGGTTAGGGCTGGGTAAGGGATAGGGTTAGGGTTAGGGTTAGTGTTAGGGTTAGGGTTAGGGGTTAGGGTTAGGGTTAGGGTTAGGGTTAGGGTTAGGGTTAGGTTTGGGCTGGGTAAGGGATACGGTTAGGGTTAGGGTTAGGGACTTAGGGTTAGGGTTAGGGTTATATCACTTTTCAGTTTTCCTGTTATAATAATTGAACAGGCGACACGTATGTGAATTCGTTTACAAAGTTGTGCTTTGAGTTTCTGTTCTTTCGATGGAAACTTGTTCCTGTGCTGTACAGTGCGTTATATAACTTTTCAGTTTTCCTGTTATAATAATTGAACAGGCGACACATATGTGAATTAGTTTACAAAGTTGTGCTTTGCGTTTCTGTTCTTTCTTTGGAAACTTGTTTCTGTGCCATAAAGTACGCTTTAAAACTTTTCGGTTTTCCTGTATTCCTAATTGTGAGAGCGACACAAATGTGATTTAGTGTACAAAGTAGTGCTTTGGATTTCTGTTCTCCGGTTGGAAACTTGTTTCTGTGCTGTACAATGTGATATATCAGTTTTCAGTTTTCCTGTTGTAATAATTGAACGGGCGATACGTACGTGATTTAGTTTAAAAAGTTGTGCTTTGCTTTTCTGTTCTTTCGATGGAAACTTGTTTCTGTGCCATACAGTGCAAGATAACACTTTTCGGTTTTCCTGTATTCTTAATTGAGCGAGTGACACACATGTGATTCAGTTTACAAAGTAGTGCTTTTCATTTACGTTCTTTCGTTGGAAACTTGTTCCTGTTAGGAATAAGTTAGGGTTAGGTTCAGGGTCAGGGTTAGGGTTAGGGTTAGGTTAGGGCTCGGTAAGGGATAGGGTTAGGGTTAGGGTTAGGGTTAGGTTTAGGTTAGGGCTGGGTAAGGGATAGGGTTAGGGTTAGGGTTAGGGTTAGGGTTAGGGGTTAGGGTTAGGGTTAGGGTTAGGGTTAGGGACTTAGGGTTAGGGTTAGGGTTAGGGTTATATCACTTTTCAGGTTTCATGTTATAATAATTGAACAGGCGACACATATGTGAATTAGTTTACAAAGTTGTGCTTTGCGTTTCTGTTCTTTCAATGGAAACTTGTTTCTGTGCCGTACAGTGCAAGATAATACTTTTCGGTTTTCCTGTATTCTTAATTGAGCGAGTGACACACATGTGATTCAGTTTACAAAGTAGTGCTTTTCATTTACGTTCTTTCGTTGGAAACTTGTTCCTGTTAGGAATAAGTTAGGGTTAGGGTCAGGGTTAGGGTTAGGGTTAGGTTAGGGCTGGGTAAAAGATAGGGTTAGGGTTAGGGTTAGGGTTAGGGTTAGGGTTAGGGGTTAGGGTTAGGGTTAGGGTTAGGGTTAGGGACTTAGGGTTAGTGTTAGGGTTAGGGTTATATCACTTTTCAGGTTTCCTGTTATAATAATTGAACAGGAGACACATATGTGAATTAGTTTACAAAGTTGTGCTTTGCGTTTCTGTTCTTTCAATGGAAACTTGTTTCTGTGCCGTACAGTGCGAGATAACACTTTTCAGTTTTCCTGTATTTCTAATTTAGCGAGCGACACACAGGTGATTCCGTTTAAAAGTAGTGCTTTGCTTTTCTGGTCTTTTGTTGGAAACTTGTTCTTGTGCTGTACAGTGAGATATATCACTTTTCAGTTTTCCTGTATTCCTAATGGAGCAAGTGACACACATGTGATTTAGTTTACAAATTAGTGATTTTCTTTTTTGTTCTTTCATTTGAAACTTGTTCCTGTGCTGTACAATATGATATATCACTTTTCAGTTTTCCTGTTATAATAATTGAACAGGCGACACGTATGTGAATTCGTTTACAAAGTTGTGCTTTGAGTTTCTGTTCTTTCGATGGAAACTTGTTCCTGTGCTGTACAGTGTGTTATATAACTTTTCAGTTTTCCTGTTATAATAATTGAACAGGCGACACATATGTGAATACGTTTACAAAGTTGTGCTTTGAGTTTCTGTTCTTTCGATGGAAACTTGTTCCTGTGCTGTGCAGTGCGTTATATCACTTTTCAGTTTTCCTGTTATAATAATTGAACAGGGGACAGGTATGTGAATTAGTTTACAAAGTTGTGCTTTGCAGTTCTGTTCTTTCTATGGAAACTTGTTTCTTGCCATACAGTGCGAGATAAAACTTTTCTGTTTTCCTGTATTCCTAATTGTGCGAGCGACACAAATGTGATTTAGTGTACAAAGTAGTGCTTTGGATTTCTGTTCTTCGGTTGGAAACTTGTTTCTGTGCTGTACAGTGTGATATATCAGTTTTCAGTTTTCCTGTTGTAATAATTGAACGGGCGATACATATGTGATTTAGTTTACAAAGTTGTGCTTTGCTTTTCTCTTCTTTCAATGGAAACTTGTTTCTGTGCCGTACAGTGCAAGATAACACTTTTCGGTTTTCCTGTATTCTTAATTGAGCGAGTGACACACATGTGATTCAGTTTACAAAGTAGTGCTTTAACACTTTTCGGTTTTCCTGTATTCTTAATTGAGCGAGTGACACACATGTGATTCAGTTTACAAAGTAGTGCTTTTCATTTACGTTCTTTCGTTGGAAACTTGTTCCTGTTAGGAATAAGTTAGGGTTAGGGTCAGGGATAGGGTTAGGGTTAGGGTTAGTTTAGGGCTCGGTAAGGGAAAGGGTTAGGGTTAGGGTTAGGGTTAGGGTTACGGTTAGGGTTAGTTTAGGGCTGGGCAAGGGATAGGGTTAGGGTTAGGGTTACGGTTAGGGTTAGGGGTTAGGGTTAGGGATAGGGTTAGGGTTAGGGTTAGGGTTAGGTTTGGGCTGGGTAAGGGATAGGGTTAGGGTTAGGGTTAGGGACTTAGGGTTAGGGTTAGGGTTAGGGTTATATCACTTTTCAGTTTTCCTGTTATAATAATTGAACAGGCGACACATATGTGAATTAGTTTACAAAGTTGTGCTTTGCGTTTCTGTTGTTTCGATGGAAACTTGTTCCTGTGCTGTGCAGTGCGTTATATAACTTTTCAGTTTTCCTGTTATAATAATTGAAGAGGCGACACATATGTGAATTAGTTTACAAAGTTGTGCTTTGCGTTTCTGTTGTTTCGATGGAAACTTGTTCCTGTGCTGTGCAGTGCGTTATATCACTTTTCAGTTTTCCTGTTATAATAATTGAACAGGGGACACGTATGTGAATTAATTTACAAAGTTGTGCTTTGCAGTTCTGTTCTTTCTATGGAAACTTGTTTCTGTGCCATACAGTGCGAGATACAACTTTTCTGTTTTCCTGTATTCCTAATTGTGCGAGCGACACAAATGTGATTTAGTGTACAAAGTAGTGCTTTGGATTTCTGTTCTTCGGTTGGAAACTTGTTTCTGTGCTGTACAGTGTGATATATCAGTTTTCAGTTTTCCTGTTGTAATAATTGAACGGGCGATACGTACGTGATTTAGTTTACAAAGTTGTGCTTTGCTTTTCTGTTCTTTCGATGGAAACTTGTTTCTGTGCCGTACAGTGCAAGATAACACTTTTCGGTTTTCCTGTATTCTTAATTGAGCGAGTGACACACATGTGATTCAGTTTACAAAGTAGTGCTTTAACACTTTTCGGTTTTTCCTGTATTCTTAATTGAGCGAGTGACACACATGTGATTCACTTTACAAAGTAGTGCTTTTCGTTTACGTTCTTTCGTTGGAAACTTGTTCCTGTTAGGAATAAGTTAGGGTTAGGGTCAGGGATAGTGTTAGGGTTAGGGTTAGGTTAGGGCTCGGTAAGGGATAGGGTTAGGGTTAGGGTTAGGGTTAGGGTTAGGTTAGGGCTGGGTAAGGGATAGGGTTAGGGTTAGGGTTAGTGTTAGGGTTAGGGTTAGGGTTAGGGGTTAGGGTTAGGGTTAGGGTTAGGGTTAGGTTTGGGCTGGGTAAGGGATAGGGTTAGGGATAGGGTTAGGGTTAGGGACTTAGGGTTAGGGTTAGGGTTATATCACTTTTCAGTTTTCCTGTTATAATAATTGAACAGGCGACACATATGTGAATTAGTTTACAAAGTTGTGCTTTGCGTTTCTGTTCTTTCAATGGAAACTTGTTTCTGTGCCGTACAGTGCGAGATAACACTTTTCAGTTTTCCTGTATTCCTAATTGAGCGAGCGACACACAGGTGATTCCGTTTAAAAGTAGTGCTTTGCTTTTCTGTTCTTTCGTTGGAAACTTGTTCTTGTGCTGTACAGTGAGATATATCACTTTTCAGTTTTCCTGTATTCCTAATGGAGCGAGTGACACACATGTGATTTAGTTTACAAATTAGTGATTTACTTTTTTGTTCTTTCATTTGAAACTTGTTCCTGTGCTGTACAATAGGATATATAACTTTTCAGTTTTCCTGTTATAATAATTGAACAGGCGACACGTATGTGAATACGTTTACAAAATTGTGCTTTGAGTTTCGGTTCTTTCGATGGAAACTTGTTCCTGTGCTGTACAGTGCGTTATATAACTTTTCAGTTTTCCTGTTATAATAATTGAACAGGCGACACATATGTGAATTAGTTTACAAAGTTGTGCTTTGCGTTTCTGTTCTTTCTTTGGAAACTTGTTTCTGTGCCATACAGTGCGCTTTAAAACTTTTCGGTTTTCCTGTATTCCTATTTGTGCGAGCGACACAAATGTGATTTAGTGTACAAAGTAGTGCTTTGGATTTCTGTTCTTCGGTTGGAAACTTGTTTCTGTACTGTACAGTGTGATATATCAGTTTTCAGTTTTCCTGTTGTAATAATTGAACGGGCGATACGTATGTGATTTAGTTTACAATGTTGTGCTTTGCTTTTCTGTTCTTTCGATGGAAAATTGTTTCTGTGCCGTACAGTGCAAGATAACACTTTTCGGTTTTCCTGTATTCTTAATTGAGCGAGTGACACACATGTGATTCAGTTTACAAAGTAGTGCTTTTCATTTACGTTCTTTGGTTGGAAACTTGTTCCTGTTAGGAATAAGTTAGGGTTAGGTTCAGGGTCAGGGTTAGGGTTAGGGTTAGGTTAGGGCTCGGTAAGGGATAGGGTTAGGGTTAGGGTTAGGGTTAGGTTTAGGTTAGGGCTGGGTAAGGGATAGGGTTAGGGTTAGGGTTAGGGTTAGGGTTAGGGGTTAGGGTTAGGGTTAGGGTTAGGGTTAGGGACTTAGGGTTAGGGTTATATCACTTTTCAGGTTTCCTGTTATAATAATTGAACAGGCGACACATATGTGAATTAGTTTACAAAGTTGTGCTTTGCGTTTCTGTTCTTTCAATGGAAACTTGTTTCTGTGCCGCACAGTGCCAGATAACACTTTTCAGTTTTCCTGTATTCCTAATTGAGCGAGCGACACACAGGTGATTCCATTTAAAAGTAGTGCTTTGCTTTTCTGTTCTTTCGTTGGAAAGTTGTTCTTGTGCTGTACAGTGAGATATATCACTTTTCAGTTTTCCTGTATTCCTAATGGAGCGAGTGACACACATGTGATTTAGTTTACAAATTAGTGATTTTCTTTTTTGTTCTTTCATTTGAAACTTGTTCCTGTGCTGTACAATATGATATATCACTTTTCAGTTTTCCTGTTATAATAATTGAACAGGCGACACCTATGTGAATTCGTTTACAAAGTTGTGCTTTGAGTTTCTGTTCATTTAATGGAATCTTGTTCCTGTGCTGTACAGTGCGTTATATAACTTTTCAGTTTTCCTGTTATAATAATTGAACAGGCGACACATATGTGAATTAGTTTACAAAGTTGTGCTTTGCGTTTCTGTTCTTTCAATGGAAACTTGTTTCTGTGCCGTACAGTGCAAGATAACACTTTTCGGTTTTCCTGTATTCTTAACTGAGCGAGTGACACACATGTGATTCAGTTTACAAAGTAGTGCTTTTCATTTACGTTCTTTCGTTGGAAACTTGTTCCTGTTAGGAATAAGTTAGGGTTAGGGTCAGGGTTAGGGTTAGGGTTAGGGTTAGGTTAGGGCTCGGTAAGGGATAGGGTTAGGGTTAGGGTTAGGGTTAGGTTAGGGCTGGGTAAGGGATAGGGTTAGGGTTAGGGTTAGGGTTAGGGTTAGGGTTAGGGGTTAGGGTTAGGGTTTAGGTTAGGGTTAGGGACTTAGGGTTAGGGTTAGGTTTAGGGTTATATCACTTTTCAGGTTTCCTGTTATAGTAATTGAACAGGCGACAAATATGTGAATTAGTTTACAAAGTTGTGCTTTGCGTTTTTGTTCTTTCAATGGAAACTTGTTTCTGTGCCGTACAGTGCAAGATAACACTTTTCAGTTTTCCTGTATTCCTAATTGAGTGAGCGACACACAGGTGATTCCGTTTAAAAGTAGTGCTTTGCTTTTCTGTTCTTTCGTTGGAAACTTGTTCTTGTGCTGTACAGTGAGATATATCACTTTTCAGTTTTCCTGTATTCCTAATGGAGCGAGTGACACACATGTGATTTAGTTTACAAATTAGTGATTTTCTTTTTTGTTCTTTCATTTGAAACTTGTTCCTGTGCTGTACAATATGATATATCACTTTTCAGTTTTCCTGTTATAATAATTGAACAGGCGACACGTATGTGAATTCGTTTACAAAGTTGTGCTTTGAGTTTCTGTTCTTTCGATGGAAACTTGTTCCTGTGCTGTACAGTGGGTTATATAACTTTTCAGTTTTCCTGTTTTAATAATTGAACAGGCGACACATATGGTAATTAGTTTACAAAGTTGTGCTTTGCGTTTCTGTTCTTTCGATGGAAACTTGTTCCTGCGCTGTACAGTGCGTTATATCACTTTTCAGTTTTCCTGTTATAATAATTGAACAGGGGACACGTATGTGAATTAGTTTACAAAGTTGTGCTTTGCATTTCTGTTCTTTCTTTGGAAACTTGTTTCTGTGCCATACAGTGCGAGATAAAACTTTTCGGTTTTCCTGTATTCCTAATTGTGCGAGCGACACAAATGTGATTTAGTGTACAAAGTAGTGCTTTGGATTTCTGTTCTTCGGTTGGAAACTTGTTTCTGTGCTGTACAGTGTGATATATCAGTTTTCAGTTTTCCTGTTGTAATAATTGAACGGGCGATACGTATGTGATTTAGTTTACAAAGTTGTGCTTTGCTTTTCTGTTCTTTCGATGGAAACTTGTTTCTGTGCCATACAGTGCGAGATAACACTTTTCGGTTTTCCTGTATTCTTAATTGAGCGAGTGACACACATGTGATTCAGTTTAAAAGTAGTGCTTTTCACTTACTTTCTTTCTTTGGAAACTTGTTCCTGTTAGGAACAAGTTAGGGTTAGGGTTAGGGTTAGGGTTAGGGTTAGGGTTAGGGTTAGGGGTAGGGTTAGGTTAGGGTTCGGTAAGGGATAGGGTTAGGGTTACGGTTAGGGTTAGGTGTTATGGTTATGGTTAGGGTTAGGGTTAGGGACTAAGGGTTAGGGTCAGCGTTATATCACTTTTCAGTTTTCCTGTTATAATAATTGAACAGGCGACACATATGTGAATTAGTTTACAAAGTTGTGATTTGTCTTTCTGTTCTTTCAATGGAAACTTGTTTCTGTGCCATACAGTGCGTGATAACACTTTTCAGTTTTCCTGTATTCCTAATTGAGCGAGCGACACACAGGTTATTCCGTTTAAAAGTAGTGCTTTGCTTTTCTGTTCTTTCATTTGAAACTTGTTCCTGTGCTGTACAGTGTGATATATCAGTTTTCAGTTTTCCTGTTGTAATAATTGAATAGGCGACACGTAAGTGAATTAGTTTACAAAGTTGTGCTTTGCGTTTCTGTTCTTTCGATGGAAACTTGTTCCTGTGCTGTACAGTGCGTTATATCACTTTTCAGTTTTCCTGTTAGAATAATTGAACAGGGGACACGTATGTGAATTAGTTTACAAAGTTGTGCTTTGCGTTTCTGTTCTTTCTTTGGAAACTTGTTTCTGTGCCATACAGTGCGAGAGAAAACTTTTCGGTTTTCCTGTATTCCTAACTGTGCGAGCGACACAAATGTGATTTAGTGTACAAAGTAGTGCTTTGGATTTCTGTTCTTCGGTTGGAAACTTGTTTCTGTGCTGTACAGTGTGATATATCAGTTTTCAGTTTTCCTGTTGTAATAATTGAACGGGCGATACGTATGTGATTTAGTTTACAAAGTTGTGCTTTGCTTTTCTGTTCTTTCGATGGAAACTTGTTTCTGTGCCATACAGTGCAAGATAACACTTTTCGGTTTTCCTGTATTCTTAATTGAGCGAGTGACACACATGTGATTCAGTTTACAAAGTAGTGGTTTTCATTTACCTTCTTTCGTTGGAAACTTGTTCCTGTTAGGAATAAGTTAGGGTTAGGGTCAGGGTTAGTGTTAGGGTTAGAGTTAGGTTAGGGCTCGGTAAGGGATAGGGTTAGGGTTACGGTTAGGGTTAGGGTTAGGTTAGGGCTGGGTAAGGGATAGGGTTAGGGTTAGGGTTAGGGTTAGGGTTATGGGTTAGGGTTAGGGTTAGGGTTAGGGTTAGGGACTTAGGGTGAGGGTTAGGTTTAGGGTTATATCACTTTTCAATTTCCTGTTATAATAATTGAACAGGCGACACATATGTGAATTAGTTTACAAAGTTGTGCTTTGCGTTTCTGTTCTTTCAATGGAAACTTGTTTCTGTGCCGTACAGTGCGAGATAACACTTTTCGGTTTTCCTGTATTCTTAATAGAGCGAGTGACACACATGTGATTCATTTTACAAAGTAGTGCTTTTCATTTACGTTCTTTCGTTGGAAACTTGTTCCAGTTAGGAACAAGTTAGGGTTAGGGTTAAGGTTAGGGTTAGGGTTAGGGTTAGGGTTAGGGTTAGGTTAGGGCTCGGTAAGGGATAGGGTTAGGGTTAGGGTTAGGGTTAGGGTTAGGTTAGGGCTGGGTAAGGGATAGGGTTAGGGTTAGGGTTAGGGTTAGGGTTAGGGTTAGGGTTAAGGTTAGGGTTAGGGTTAGGGACTTAGGGTTAGGGTTAGTGTTAGGGTTATATCACTTTTCAGTTTTCCTGTTATAATAATTGAACAGGGGACACATATGTGAATTAGTTTACAAAGATGTGCTTTGCGTTTCTGTTCTTTGAATGGAAACTTGTTTCTGTGCCGTACAGTGCGAGATAACACTTTTCAATTTTCCTGTATTCCTAATTGAGCGAGCGACACACAGGTGACTCCGTTTAAAAGTAGTTCTTTGCTTTTCTGTTCTTTCGTTGGAAACTTGTTCTTGTGCTGTACAGTGAGATATATCACTTTTCAGTTTTCCTGTATTCCTAATGGAGCGAGTGACACACATGTGATTTAGTTTACAAATTAGTGATTTTCTTTTTTGTTCTTTCATTTGAAACATGTTCCTGTGCTGTACAATATGATATATCACTTTTCAGTTTTCCTGTTATAATAATTGAACAGGGGACACGTATGTGAATTAGTTTACAAAGTTGTGCTTTGCATTTCTGTTCTTTCTTTGGAAACTTGTTTCTGTGCCATACAGTGCGAGAGAAAACTTTTCGGTTTTCCTGTATTCCTAAGTGTGCGAGCGACACAAATGTGATGTAGTGTACAAAGTAGTGCTTTGGATTTCTGTTCTTCGGTTGGAAACTTGTTTTTGTGCTGTACAGTGTGATATATCAGTTTTCAGTTTTCCTGTTGTAATAATTGAACGGGCGATACGTATGTGATTTAGTTTACAAAGTTGTGCTTTGCTTTTCTGTTCTTTCAATGGAAACTTGTTTCTGTGCCGTACAGTGCAAGATAACACTTTTCGGTTTTCCTGTATTCTTAATTGAGCAAGTGACACACATGTGATTCAGTTTACAAAGTAGTGCTTTTCATTTACGTTCTTTCGTTGGAAACTTGTTCCTGTTAGGAACAAGTTAGGTTAGGGTTAGGGTTAGGGTTAGGGTTAGGGTTAGGGTTAGGGTTAGGGTTAGGGCTCGGTAAGGGATAGGGGTAGGGTTAGGGTTAGGGTTAGGGTTAGGTGTTATGGTTAGGGTTAGGGTTAGGGTTAGGGACTAAGCGTTAGGGTCAGGGTTATATCACTTTTCATTTTCCTGTTATAATAATTGAACAGGCGACACATATGTGAATTAGTTTACAAAGTTGTCCTTTGCGTTTCTGTTCTTTCTTTGGAAACTTGTTTCTGTGCCATACAGGGCGAGATAAAACTTTTTGGTTTTCCTGTATTCCTAGTTGTGTGAGCGACACAAATGTGATTTAGTGTACAAAGTAGTGCTTCGGATTTCTGTTGTTCAGTTGGAAACTTGTTTCTGTGCTGTACAGTGTGATATATCAGTTTTCAGTTTTCCTGTTGTAATAATTGAACGGGCGATACGTATGTGATTTAGTTTACAAAGTTGTGCTTTGCTTTTCTGTTCTTTCGATGGAAACTTGTTTCTGTGCCGTACAGTGCAAGATAACACTTTTCGGTTTTCCTGTATTCTTAATTGAGCGAGTGACACACATGTGATTCAGTTTACAAAGTAGTGCTTTTCATTTATGTTCTTTCGTTGGAAACTTGTTCCTGTTAGGAACAAGTTAGGGTTAGGGTTAGGGTTAGGGTTAGGGTTAGGGTTAGGGTTAGGGTTAGGGTTAGGGTTAGGGTTAGGTTAGAGCTGGGTAAGGGATAGGGTTAGGATTAGGGTTAGGGTTAGGGTTAGGGTTAGGTGTTATGGTTAGGGTTAGGGTTAGGGTTAGGGACTAAGCGTTAGGGTCAGGGTTATATCACTTTTCATTTTCCTGTTATAATATTTGAACAGGCGACACATATGTGAATTAGTTTACAAAGTTGTCCTTTGCGTTTCTGTTCTTTCTTTGGAAACTTGTTTCTGTGCCATACAGGGCGAGATAAAACTTTTTGGTTTTCCTGTATTCCTAGTTGTGTGAGCGACACAAATGTGATTTAGTGTACAAAGTTGTGCTTTGGATTTCTGTTCTTCGGTTGGAAACTTGTTCCTGTTAGGAACAAGTTAGGGTTAGGGTTAGGGTTAGGGTTAGGGTTAGGGTTAGGTTAGGGCTCGGGAAGGGATAGGGTTAGGGTTAGTGTTAGGGTTAGGGTTAGGGTTAGATTAGGGCTGGGTAAGGGATAGGGTTAGGGTTAGGGTTAGGGTTAGGGGTTAGGGTTAGGGTTAGGGTTAGGGTTAGGGACTTAGGGTTAGGGTTAGGGTTAGGGTTATATCACTTTTCAGTTTTCCTGTTATAATAATTGAACAGGCGACACATATGTGAATTAGTTTACAAAGTTGTGCTTTGCTTTTCTGTTCTTTCGTTGGAAACTTGTTCTTGTGCTGTACAGTGAGATATATCACTTTTCAGTTTTCCTGTATTCCTAATGGAGCGAGTGACACACATGTGATTTAGTTTACAAATTATTGCTTTGCTTTTCTGTTCTTTCATTTGAAACTTGTTCCTGTGCTGTACAGTGTGATATATCAGTTTTCAGTTTTCCTGTTGTAATAATTGAACAGGCGACACGTATGTGAATTAGTTTACAAAGTTGTGCTTTGCGTTTCTGTTCTTTCGATGGAAACTTGTTCCTGTGCTGTACAGTGCGAGATAACACTTTTCAGTTTTCCTGTATTCCTAATTCAGTGAGCAACACACAGGTGATTCCGTTTAAAAGTAGTGCTTTGCTTTTCTGTTCTTTTATTTGAAACTTGTTCCTGTGCTGTACAATGTGATATATCAGTTTTCAGTTTTCCTGTTAGAATAATTGAACAGGGGACACGTATGTGAATTAGTTTACAAAGTTGTGCTTTGCAATTCTGCTCTTTCAATGGAAACTTGTTTCTGTGCCGTACAGTGCGAGATAACACTTTTCAGTTTTCATATATTCCTAATTGAGCGAGCGACACACAGGTGATTCCGTTTAAAGGGAGTGCTTTGCTTTTCTGTTCTTTCATTTGAAACTTGTTCCTGTGCTGTACAGTGTGATATATCAGTTTTCAGTTTTCCTGTTGTAATAATTGAACAGGCGACACACATGTGAATTAGTTTACAAAGTTGTGCTTTGCGTTTCTATTCTTTCGATGGAAAGTTGTTTCTGTGCCGTACAGTGCAAGATAACACTTTTCGGTTTTCCTCTATTCTTAATTGAGCGAGTGACACACATGTGATTCAGTTTACAGAGTAGTGCTTTTCATTTACGTTCTTACGTTGGAAACTTGTTCCTGTTAGGAACAAGTTAGGGTTAGGGTTAGGGTTAGGGTTAGGGTTAGGGTTAGGGTTAGTGTTAGGGTTAGGGTTAGGTTAGGGCTCGGTAAGGGATAGGGTTAGGGTTAGGGTTAGGGTTAGGTTTAGGTTTAGGTTAGGGCTGGGTAAGGGATAGGGTTAGGGTTAGGGTTAGAATTAGGGTTAGGGTTAGGAGTTAGGGTTAGGGTTAGGGTTAATGATAGGGACTAAGGGTTAGGGTTAGGGTTATATCACTTTTCAGTTTTCCTGTTATAATAATTGAACAGGCGACACATATGTGAATTAGTTTACAAAGTTGTGCTTTGCGTTTCTGTTCTTTCAATGGAAACTTGTTTCTGTGCCTTACAGTGCGAGATAACACTTTTCAGTTTTCCTGTATTCCTAATTGAGCGAGCGACACACAGGTGATTCCGTTTAAAAGTAGTGCTTTGCTTTTCTGTTCTTTCGTTGGAAACTTGTTCTTGTGCTGTACAGTGAGATATATCACTTTTCAGTTTTCCGGTATTCCAAATGAAGCAAGTGACACACATGTGATTTACTTTACAAATTAGTGATTTTCTTTTTTGTTCTTTCATTTGAAACTTGTTCCTGTGCTGTACAATATGATATATCACTTTTCAGTTTTCCTGTTATAATAATTGAACAGGCGACACGTATTTGATTTAGTTTACAAAGTTGTGCTTTGAGTTTCTGTTCTTTCGATGGAAACTTGTTCCTGTGCTGTACAGTGCGTTATATAACTTTTCAGTTTTCCTGTTATAATAATTGAACAGGCAACACGTATGTGATTTAGTTTAAAAAGTTGTGCTTTGCTTTTCTGTTCTTTCGATGGAAACTTGTTTCTGTGCTGTAAAGTGCCAGATAACACTTTTTGGTTTTCCTGAATTCTTAATTGAGCGAGTGACACACATGTGATTCAGTTTAAAAAATAGTGCTTTTCATTTACGTTCTTTCGTTGGAAACTTGTTCCTCTTAGGAACAAGTTAGGGTTAGGGTTAGGGTTAGGGTTAGGGTTAGGGTTAGGGTTAGGGTTAGGTTAGGGCTGTGTAAGGGATTGGGTTAGGGTTAGGGTTAGGGTTAGGGTTAGGTGTTAGGGTTAGGGTTAGGGTTAGGGACTAAGTGTTAGGGTCAGGGTTATATCACTTTTCAGTTTTCCTGTTATAATAATTGAACAGGCAACACATATGTGAATTAGTTTACAAAGTTGTGCTTTGCCTTTCGGTTCTTTCAATGGAAACTTGTTTCTGTGCCATACAGTGCTTGATAACACTTTTCAGTTTTCCTGTAGTCCTAATTGAGCGAGCGACACACAGGTGATTCCATTTAAAAGTAGTGCTTTGCTTTTCTGTTCTTTCATTTGAAACTTGTTCCTGTGCTGTACAGTGTGATATATCAGTTTTCAGTTTTCCTGTTGTAATAATTGAACAGGCGACACGTATGTGAATTTGTTTACAAAGTTGTGCTTTGCGTTTCTGTTCTTTCGATGGAAACTTGTTCCTGTGCTGTACAGTGCGAGATAACACTTTTCAGTTTTCCTGTATTCCTAATTCAGTGAGCGACACACAGGTGATTCCGTTTAAAAGTAGTGCTTTGCTTTTCTGTTCTTTTATTTCAAACTTGTTCCTGTGCTGTACAGTGTGATATATCAGTTTTCAGTTTTCCTGTTAGAATAATTGAACAGGGGACACGTATGTGAATTAGTTTACAAAGTTGTGCTTTGCAATTCTGCTCTTTCAATGGAAACTTGTTTCTGTGCCGTACAGTGCGAGATAACACTTTTCAGTTTTCATATATTCCTAATTGAGCGAGCGACACACAGGTGATTCCGTTTAAAGGGAGTGCTTTGCTTTTCTGTTCTTTCATTTGAAACTTGTTCCTGTGCTGTACATTGTGATATATCAGTTTTCAGTTTTCCTGTTGTAATAATTGAACAGGCGACACGTATGTGATTTAGTTTACAAAGTTGTGCTTTGCGTTTCTCTTCTTTCGATGGAAACTTGTTTCTGTGCCGTACAGTGCAAGATAACACTATTCAGTTTTCCTGTATTCCTAATTGAGCGAGCGACACACAGGTGATTCCGTTTAGAAGTAGTGCTTTGCTTTTCTGTTCTTTCGTTGGAAACTTCTTCTTTTGCTGTACAGTGAGATATATCACTTTTCAGTTTTCCTGTATTCCTAATGGAGCGACCGACACACATGATTTAGTTTACAAATTATTGATTTTCTTTTTTGTTCCTTCATTTGAAATTTGTTCCTGTGCTGTACAATATGATTTATCACTTTTCAGTTTTCCTGTTATAATAATTGAACAGGGGACACGTATGTGAATTAGTTTACAAAGTTGTGCTTTGCATTTCTGTTCTTTCTTTGGATACTTGTTTCTGTGCCATACAGTGCGAGATAACACTTTTCGGTTTTCCTGTATTCCTAATTGTGCGAGCGACACACATGTGATTTAGTGTAAAAAGTTGTGCTTTGGATTTCTGTTCTTCGGTTGGAAACTTGTTCCTGTTAGGAACAAGTTAGGGTTAGGGTTAGGGTTAGGGTTAGGGTTAGGGTTAGGGTTAGGATAGGGCTCAGTAAGGGATAGGGTTAGGGTTAGTGTTAGGGTTAGGGTTAGGGTTAGGTTAGGGCTGGGTAAGGGATAGGGTTAGGGTTAGGGTTAGGGTTAGGGGTTAGGGTTAGGGTTAGGGTTAGGGTTAGGGACATAGGGTTAGGTTTAGGGTTAGGGTTATATCACTTTTCAGTTTTCCTGTTATAATAATTGAACAGGCGACACATATGTGAATTAGTTTACAAAGTTGTGCTTTGCTTTTCTGTTCTTTCGTTGGAAACTTGTTCTTGTGCTGTACAGTGAGATATATCACTTTTCAGTTTTCCTGTATTCCTAATGGAGCGAGTGACACACATGTGATTTAGTTTACAAATTATTGCTTTGCTTTTCTGTTCTTTCATTTGAAACTTGTTCCTGTGCTGTACAGTGTGATATATCAGTTTTCAGTTTTCCTGTTGTAATAATTGAACAGGCGACACGTATGTGAATTAGTTTACAAACTTGTGCTTTGCGTTTCTGTTCTTTCGATGGAAACTTGTTCCTGTGCTGTACAGTGCGAGATAACACTTTTCAGTTTTCCTGTGTTCCTAATTCAGTGAGCGACACACAGGTGATTCCGTTTAAAAGTAGTGCTTTGCTTTTCTGTTCTTTTATTTGAAACTTGTTCCTGTGCTGTACAGTGTGATATATCAGTTTTCAGTTTTCCTGTTAGAATAATTGAACAGGGGACACGTATGTGAATTAGTTTACAAAGTTGTGCTTTGCAATTCTGCTCTTTCAATGGAAACTGGTTTCTGTGCCGTACAGTGCGAGATAACACTTTTCAGTTTTCATATATTCCTAATTGAGCGAGCGACACACAGGTGATTCCGATTAAAGGGAGTGCTTTGCTTTTCTGTTCTTTCATTTGAAACTTCTTCCTGTGCTGTACAGTGTGATATATCAGTTTTCAGTTTTCCTGTTGTAATAATTGAACAGGCGACACGTATGTGAATTAGTTTACAAAGTTGTGCTTTGCGTTTCTGTTCTTTCGATGGAAACTTGTTTCTGTGCCGTACAGTGCAAGATAACACTTTTCGCTTTTCCTCTATTCTTAATTGAGCGAGTGACACACATGTGATTCAGTTTACAGAGTAGTGCTTTTCATTTACGTTCTTACGTTGGAAACTTGTTCCTGTTAGGAACAAGTTAGGGTTAGGGTTAGGGTTAGGGTTAGGGTTAGTGTTAGGGTTAGGGTTAGGTTAGGGCTCGGTAAGGGATAGAGTTAGGGCTAGGGTTAGGGTTAGGTTTAGGTTTAGGTTAGGGCTGGGTAAGGGATAGGGTTAGGGTTAGGGTTAGAATTAGGGTTAGGGTTAGGTGTTAGGGTTAGGGTTAGGGTTAATGTTAGGGACTAAGGGTTAGGGTTAGGGTTATATCACTTTTCAGGTTTCCTGTTATAATAATTGAACAGGCGACACATATGTGAATTAGTTTACAAAGTTGTGCTTTGCGTTTCTGTTCTTTCAATGGAAACTTGTTTCTGTGCCTTACAGTGCGAGATAAAATTCAGTTTTCCTGTATTCCTAATTGAGCGAGCGACACACAGGTGATTCCGTTTAAAAGTAGTGCTTTGTTTTTCTGTTCTTTCGTTGGAAACTTGTTCTTGTGCTGTACAGTGAGATATATCACTTTTCATTTTTCCGGTATTCCAAATGGAGCAAGTGACACACATGTGATTTAGTTTACAAATTAGTGATTTTCTTTTTTGTTCTTTCATTTGAAACTTGTTCCTGTGCTGTACAATATGATATATCACTTTTCAGTTTTCCTGTTATAATAATTGAACAGGCGACACGTATGTGAATTCGTTTACAAAGTTGTGCTTTGAGTTTCTGTTCTTTCGATGGAAACTTGTTCCTGTGCTGTACAGTGCGTTATATAACTTTTCAGTTTTCCTGTTATAATAATTGAACAGGCGACACGTATGTGATTTAGTTTAAAAAGTTGTGCTTTGCTTTTCTGTTCTTTCGATGGAAACTTGTTTCTGTGCTGTACAGTGCCAGATAACACTTTTCGGTTTTCCTGTATTCTTAATTGAGTGAGTGACACACATGTGATTCAGTTTACAAAGTAGTGCTTTTCATTTACGTTCTTTCGTTGGAAACTTGTTCCTCTTAGGAACAAGTTAGGGTTAGGGTTAGGGTTAGGGTTAGGGTTAGGGTTAGGTTAGGGCTGTGTAAGTGATTGGGTTAGGGTTAGGGTTAGGGTTAGGGTTAGGGTTAGGTGTTAGGGTTAGGGTTAGGGTTAGGGTTAGGGACTAAGGGTTAGGGTTAGGGTTATATCACATTTCAGTTTTCCTGTTATAATAAATGAACAGGCAACACATATGTGAATTAGTTTACAAAGTTGTGCTTTGCCTTTCTGTTCTTTCAATGGAAACTTGTTTCTGTGCCATACAGTGCGAGATAACACTTTTCAGTTTTCCTGTAGTCCTAATTGAGCGAGCGACACACAGGTGATTCCGTTTAAAAGTAGTGCTTTGCTTTTCTGTTCTTTCGTTGGAAACTTGTTCTTGTGCTGTACAGTGTGATATATCAGTTTTCAGTTTACCTGTTGTAATAATTGAACAGGCGACACGTATGTGAATTAGTTTACAAAGTTGTGCTTTGCGTTTCTGTTCTTTCGATGGAATCTTGTTCCTGTAATGTACAGTGCGAGATAACACTTTTCAGTTTTCCTGTATTCCTAATTCAGTGAGCGACACACAGGTGATTCCGTTTAAAAGTAGTGCTTTGCTTTTCTGTTCTTTCATTTGAAACTTGTTCCTGTGCTGTACATTGTGATATATCAGTTTTCAGTTTTCCTGTTGTAATAATTGAACAGGCGACACGTATGTGATTTAGTTTACAAAGTTGTGCTTTGCGTTTCTGTTCTTTCGATGGAAACTTGTTTCTGTGCCGTACAGTGCAAGACAACACTTTTCGGGTTTTCCTCTATTCTTAATTGAGCGAGTGACACACATGTGATTCAGTTTACAGAGTAGTGCTTTTCATTTACGTTCTTACGTTGGAAACTTGTTCCTGTTAGGAACAAGTTAGGGTTAGGGTTAGGGTTAGGGTTAGGGTTAGGGTTAGTGTTAGGGTTAGGGTTAGGTTAGGGCTCGGTAAGGGTTAGGGTTAGGGTTAGGCTTAGGGTTAGGTTTAGGTTTAGGTTAGGGCTGGGTAAGGGATAGGGTTAGGGTTAGGGTTAGAATTAGGGTTAGGGTTAGGTGTTAGGGTTAGGGTTAGGGTTAATGTTAGGGACTAAGGGTTAGGGTTTGGGTTATATCACTTTTCAGTTTTCCTGTTATAATAATTGAACAGGCGACACATATGTGAATTAGTTTACAAAGTTGTGCTTTGCCTTTCGGTTCTTTCAATGGAAACTTGTTTCTGTGCCATACAGTGCTTGATAACACTTTTCAGTTTTCCTGTAGTCCTAATTGAGCGAGCGACACACAGGTGATTCCATTTAAAAGTAGTGCTTTGCTTTTCTGTTCTTTCATTTGAAACTTGTTCCTGTGCTGTACAGTGTGATATATCAGTTTTCAGTTTTCCTGTTGTAATAACTGAACAGGCGACACGTATGTGAATTTGTTTACAAAGTTGTGCTTTGCGTTTCTGTTCTTTCGATGGAAACTTGTTCCTGTGCTGTACAGTGCGAGATAACACTTTTCAGTTTTCCTGTATTCCTAATTCAGTGAGCGACACACAGGTGATTCCGTTTAAAAGTAGTGCTTTGCTTTTCTATTCTTTTATTTGAAACTTGTTCCTGTGCTGTACAGTGTGATATATCAGTTTTCAGTTTTCCTGTTAGAATAATTGAACAGGGGACACGTATGTGAATTAGTTTACAAAGTTGTGCTTTGCAATTCTGCTCTTTCAATGGAAACTTGTTTCTGTGCCGTACAGTGCGAGATAACACTTTTCAGTTTTCATATATTCCTAATTGAGCGACCGACACACAGGTGATTCCGTTTAAAGGGAGTGCTTTGCTTTTCTGTTCTTTCATTTGAAACTTGTTCCTGTGCTGTACATTGTGATATATCAGTTTTCAGTTTTCCTGTTGTAATAATTGAACAGGCGACACGTATGTGAATTAGTTTACAAAGTTGTGCTTTGCGTTTCTGTTCTTTCGATGGAAACTTGTTTCTGTGCCGTACAGTGCAAGATAACACTTTTCGGGTTTTCCTCTATTCTTAATTGAGCGAGTGACACACATGTGATTCAGTTTACAGAGTAGTGCTTTTCATTTACGTTCTTACGTTGGAAACTTGTTCCTGTTAGGAACAAGTTAGGGTTAGGGTTAGGGTTAGGGTTAGGGTTAGGGTTAGGGTTAGGGTTAGGGTTAGGGTTAGGTTATGGCTCGGTAAGGGATAGGGTTAGTGTTAGGGTTAGGGTTAGGTTTAGGTTTAGGTTAGGGCTGGGTAAGGGATAGGGTTAGGGTTAGGGTTAGAATTAGGGTTAGGGTTAGGTGTTAGGGTTAGGGTTAGGGTTAATGTTAGGGACTAAGGGTTAGGGTTAGGGTTATATCACTTTTCAGTTTTCCTGTTATAATAATTGAACAGGCGACACATATGTGAATTAGTTTACAAAGTTGTGCTTTGCGTTTCTGTTCTTTCAATGGAAACTTGTTTCTGTGCCTTACAGTGCGAGATAAAACTTTTCAGTTTTCCTGTATTCCTAATTGAGCGAGCGACACACAGGTGATTCCGTTTAAAAGTAGTGCTTTGCTTTTCTGTTCTTTCGTTGGAAACTTGTTCTTGTGCTGTACAGTGAGATATATCACTTTTCATTTTTCCGGTATTCCAAATGGAGCAAGTGACACACATGTGATTTAGTTTACAAATTAGTGATTTTCTTTTTTGTTCTTTCATTTGAAACTTGTTCCTGTGCTGTACAATATGATATATCACTTTTCAGTTTTCCTGTTATAATAATTGAACAGGCGACACGTATGTGAATTCGTTTACAAAGTTGTGCTTTGAGTTTCTGTTCTTTCGATAGAAACTTGTTCCTGTGCTGTACAGTGCGTTATATAACTTTTCAGTTTTCCTGTTATAATAATTGAACAGGCGACACGTATGTGATTTAGTTTAAAAAGTTGTGCTTTGCTTTTCTGTTCTTTCGATGGAAACTTGTTTCTGTGCTGTACAGTGCCAGATAACACTTTTCGGTTTTCCTGAATTCTTAATTGAGTGAGTGACACACATGTGATTCAGTTTACAAAGTAGTGCTTTTCATTTACGTTCTTTCGTTGGAAACTTGTTCCTCTTAGGAACAAGTTAGGGTTAGGGTTAGGGTTAGGGTTAGGGTTAGGGTTAGGGTTAGGGTTAGGTTAGGGCTGTGTAAGTGATTGGGTTAGGGTTAGGGTTAGGGTTAGGGTTAGGTGTTAGGGTTAGGGTTAGGGTTAGGGTTAGGGACTAAGGGTTAGGGTTAGGGTTATATCACATTTCAGTTTTCCTGTTATAATAAATGAACAGGCAACACATATGTGAATTAGTTTACAACGTTGTGCTTTGCCTTTCTGTTCTTTCAATGGAAACTTGTTTCTGTGCCATACAGTGCGAGATAACACTTTTCAGTTTTCCTGTAGTCCTAATTGAGCGAGCGACACACAGGTGATTCCGTTTAAAAGTAGTGCTTTGCTTTTCTGTTCTTTCGTTGGAAACTTGTTCTTGTGCTGTACAGTGTGATATATCAGTTTTCAGTTTTCCTGTTGTAATAATTGAACAGGCGACACGTATGTGAATTAGTTTACAAACTTGTGCTTTGCGTTTCTGTTCTTTCGATGGAATCTTGTTCCTGTAATGTACAGTGCGAGATAACACTTTTCAGTTTTCCTGTATTCCTAATTCAGTGAGCGACACACAGGTGATTCCGTTTAAAAGTAGTGCTTTGCTTTTCTGTTCTTTTATTTGAAACTTGATCCTGTGCTGTACAGTGTGATATATCAGTTTTCAGTTTTCCTGTTAGAATAATTGAACAGGGGACACGTATGTGAATTAGTTTACAAAGTTGTGCTTTGCAATTCTGCTCTTTCAATGGAAACTTGTTTCTGTGCCGTACAGTGCGAGATAACACTTTTCAGTTTTCATATATTCCTAATTGAGCGAGCGACACACAGGTGATTCCGTTTAAAGGGAGTGCTTTGCTTTTCTGTTCTTTCATTTGAAACTTGTTCCTGTGCTGTACATTGTGATATATCAGTTTTCAGTTTTCCTGTTGTAATAATTGAACAGGCGACACGTATGTGATTTAGTTTACAAAGTTGTGCTTTGCGTTTCTGTTCTTTCGATGGAAACTTGTTTCTGTGCCGTACAGTGCAAGACAACACTTTTCGGGTTTTCCTCTATTCTTAATTGAGCGAGTGACACACATGTGATTCAGTTTACAGAGTAGTGCTTTTCATTTACGTTCTTACGTTGGAAACTTGTTCCTGTTAGGAACAAGTTAGGGTTAGGGTTAGGGTTAGTGTTAGGGTTAGGGTTAGGTTAGGGCTCGGTAAGGGATAGGGTTAGGGTTAGGCTTAGGGTTAGGTTTAGGTTTAGGTTAGGGCTGGGTAAGGGATAGGGTTAGGGTTAGGGTTAGAATTAGGGTTAGGGTTAGGTGTTAGGGTTAGGGTTAGGGTTAATGTTAGGGACTAAGGGTTAGGGTTAGGGTTATATCACTTTTCAGTTTTCCTGTTATAATAATTGAACAGGCGACACATATGTGAATTAGTTTACAAAGTTGTGCTTTGCGTTTCTGTTCTTTCAATGGAAACTTGTTTCTGTGCCTTACAGTGCGAGATAAAACTTTTCAGTTTTCCTGTATTCCTAATTGAGCGAGCGACACACATGTGATTCCGTTTAAAAGTAGTGCTTTGCTTTTCTGTTCTTTCGTTGGAAACTTGTTCTTGTGCTGTACAGTGCGTTTTATAACTTTTCAGTTTTCCTGTTATAATAATTGAACAGGCGACACATATGTGAATTAGTTTACAAATTTGTGCTTTGCGTTTCTGTTCTTTCTTTGGAAACTTGTTTCTGTGCCATACAGTGCGAGATAAAACTTTTTGGTTTTCCTGTATTCCTAATTGTGTGAGTGACACAAATGTGATTTAGTGTACAAAGTAGTGCTTTGGATTTCTGTTCTTCGGTTGGAAACTTGTTTCTGTGCTGTACAGTGTGATATATCAGTTTTCAGTTTTCCTGTTGTAATAATTGAACGGGCGATACGTATGTGATTTAGTTTACAAAGTTGTGCTTTGCTTTTCTGTTCTTTCGATGGAAACTTGTCTCTGTGCTGTACAGTGCCAGATAACACTTTTCGGTTTTCCTGTATTCTTAATTGAGCGAGTGACACACATGTGATTCAGTTTACAAAGTAGTGCTTTTCATTTACGTTGTTTCGTTGGAAACTTGTACCTGTTAGGAACAAGTTAGGGTTAGGGTTAGGGTTAGGGTTAGGGTTAGGGTTAGGTTAGGGCTCGGTAAGGGATAGGGTTAGGGTTAGGGTTAGGGTTAGTGTTAGGGTTAGGGTTAGGGTTAGGTTAGGGCTGGGTAAGGGATAGGGTTAGGGTTAGGGTTAGGGTTAGGGAGTTAGGGTTAGGGTTAGGGTTAGGGTTATATCACTTTTCAGTTTTCCTGTTATAATAATTGAACAGGCAACACAAATGTGATTTAGTGTACAAAGTAGTGCTTTGGATTTCTGTTCTTCGGTTGGAAACTTGTTCCTGTGCTGTACAGTGTGATATATCACTTTTCAGTTTTCCTGTTGTAATAATTGAACAGGCGACACGTATGTGATTTAGTTTACAAAGTTGTGCTTTGCGTTTCTGTTCTTTCGATGGAAACTTGTTTCTGTGCTGTACAGTGCAAGATAACACTTTTCGGTTTTCCTGTATTCTTAATTGAGCGAGTGACACACATGTGATTCAGTTTACAAATTAGTGCTTTTCATTTACGTTCTTTCGTTGGAAACTTGTTCCTGTTAGGAACAAGTTAGGTTTAGGGTTAGGGTTAGGGTTAGGGTTAGGTTAGGGCTCGGTAAGGGATAGGGTTAGGGTTAGGGTTAGGTTAGGAATGGGTAAGGGATAGGGTTAGGGTTAGTGTTAGGGTTCGGGTTAGGGTTAGGTGTTAGGGTTAGGGTTAGGGTTAGGGTTAGGGACTAAGGGTTAGGGTTAGGGTTATATCACTTTTCAGTTTTCCTGTTATAATAATTGAACAGGCGACACATATGTGAATTAGTTTCGAAAGTTGTGCTTTGCATTTCTGTTCTGTCAATGGACACTTGTTTCTCTGCCGTGCAGTGCGAGATAAAACTTTTCGGTTTTCCTGTATTCCTAATTGTGCGAGCGACACAAATGTGATTTAGTGTACAAAGTAGTGCTTTGGATTTCTGTTCTTCAGTTGGAAACTTGTTTCTGTGATGTACAGTGTGATATACCAGTTTTCAGTTTTCCTGTTGTAATAATTGAAAGGGCGACACGTATGTGATTTAGTTTACAAAGTTGTGCTTTGCTTTTCTGTTCTTTCGATGGAAACTTGTTTCTGTGCCGTACCGTGCAAGATAACACTTTTCGGTTTTCCTGTATTCTTAATTGAGCAAGTGACACACATGTGATTCAGTTTACAAAGTAGTGCTTTTCATTTACGTTCTTTCGTTGGAAACTTGTTCCTGTTCGGAACAAGTTAAGGTTAGGGTTAGGGTTAGGGTTAGGTTTAGGGTTAGGTTAGGGCTGGGTAAGGGAGAGGGTTAGGGTTAGGGTTAGGGTTAGGGTTAGGTTAGGGCTGGGTAAGAGATTGGGTTAGGGTTAGGGTTAGGGTTAGGGGTTAGGGTTGGGGTTTGGGTTAGGGTTAGGTGTTAGGGTTAGGGTTAGGGTTAGGTTTAGGGTTAGGGACTTAGGGTTAGGGTTAGGGTTAGGGTTAGGGTTAGGGACTTAGTGTCAGGGTTAGGGTTAGGGTTATATCACTTTTCAGTTTTCCTGTTATAATAATTGAACAGGCGACACATATGTGAATTAGTTTACAAAGTTGTGCTTTGCGTTTCTGTTCTTTCAATGGAAACTTGTTTCTGTGCCGTACAGTGCGAGATAACACTTTTCAGTTTTCATGTATTCCTAATTGAGCGAGTGACACACATGTGATTCCGTTTAAAAGTAGTGCTTTGCTTTTCTGTTCTTTCATTTGAAACTTGTTTCTGTGCTGTACAGTGTGATATATCAGTTTTCAGTTTTCCTGTTGTAATAATTGAACAGGCGACAAGTATGTGAATTAGTTTACAAAGTTGTGCTTTGCGTTTCTGTTCTTTCGATGGAAACTTGTTCCTGTGCTGTACAGTGCGTTATATCACTTTTCAGTTTTCCTGTTAGAATGATTGAACAGGGGACACGTATGTGAATTAGTTTACAAAGTTGTGCTTTGCTTTTCTGTTCTTTCTATGGAAACTTGTTTCTGTGCCGTACAGTGCCAGATAACACTTTTCGGTTTTTCTGTATTCTTAATTGAGCGAGTGACACACATGTGATTCAGTTTACAAAGTAGTGCTTTTCATTTACGTTCTTTCATTGGAAACTTGTTCCTGTTAGGAACAAATTAGGGTTAGGGTTATGGTTAGGGTTAGGGTTATGGGTAGGGTTAGGGTTGGGTTAGGGCTCGGTAAGGGATAGGGTTAGGGTTAGGGTTAGGGTTAGGTTAGGGTTGGGTAATGGATAGGGTTAGGGTTAGGGTTAGGGTTAGGTGTTAGGGTCAGGGTTAGGGTTAGGGTTATATCACTTTTCAGTTTTCCTGTTATACTAATTGAACAGGCGACACATATGTGAATTAGTTTACAAAGTTGTGCTTTGCCTTTCTGTTCTTTCAATGGAAACTTGTTTCTGTGCCGTACAGTGCCAGATAACACTTTTCAGTTTTCCTGTATTCCTAATTGAGCGAGCGACACACAGGTGATTCCGTTTAAAGGTAGTGCTTTGCTTTTCTGTTCTTTCATTTGAAACTTGTTCCTGTGCTATACAGTGTGATATATCAGTTTTCAGTTTTCTTGATGTAATAATTGTACAGGTGACACGTATGTGAATTAGTTTACAAAGTTGTGCTTTGCGTTTCTGTTCTTTCGATGGAAACTTGTTTCTGTGCCTTACAGTGCAAGATAACACTTTTCGGTTTTCCTGTATTCCTAATTGTGCGAGCGACACAAATGTGATTTAGTGTACAAAGTAGTGCTTTGGATTTCTGTTCTTCGGTTGGAAACTTGTTTCTGTGATGTACAGTGTGATATATCAGTTTTCAGTTTTCCTGTTGTAAAAATTGAACGGGCAACACGTATGTGATTTAGTTTACAAAGTTGTGCTTTGCTTTTCTGTTCTTTCGATGGAAACTTGTTTCTGTGCCGTACCGTGCATGATAACACTTTTCGGTTTTCCTGTATTCTTAATTGAGCGAGTGACACACATGTGATTCAGTTTACAAAGTAGTGCTTTTCATTTACGTTCTTTAGTTGGAAACTTGTTCCTGTTAGGAACAAGTTAAGGTTAGGGTTAGGGTTAGGGTTAGGGTTAGGGTTAGGTTAGGGCTCTGTAAGGGATAGGGTTAGGGTTAGGGTTAGGGTTAGGTTAGGGCTGGGTAAGGGAGAGGGTTAGTGTTAGGGTTAGGGTTATGGTTAGGTTAGGGCTGGTTAAGAGATTGGGTTAGGGTTAAGGTTAGGGTTAGGGACTTAGGGTTAGGGTTAGGGCTAGGGTTAGGGTTATATCACTTTTCACGTTTCCTGTTATAATAATTGAACAGGGGATACGTATGTGAATTAGTTTACAAAGTTGTGCTTTGCTTTTCTGTTCTTTCGATGGAAACTTGTTTCTGTGCTGTACATTGCCAGATAACAATTTTCGGTTTTCCTGTATTCTTAAAAGAGAGATTGACACACATGTGCTTCAGTTTACAATGTAGTGCTTTTCATTTAAATTCTTTCGTTGGAAACTTGTTCCTGTTAGGAACAACTTAGGGTTAGGGTTAGGGTTAGGGTTAGGGTTAGGGTTAGGTTAGGGATCGGTAAGGGATAGGGTTAGGGTTAGGGTTAGGGTTAGGGTTAGGGTTAGGGTTAGGGTTAGGGGTTAGAGTTAGGGTTAGGGTTAGGGTTAGGGTTAGGGACTTAGGGTTAGGGTTAGGGTTAGGGTTATATCACTTTTCAGTTTTCCTGTTATTAGAATTGAACAGGCGACACATATGTGAATTAGTTTACAAAGTTCTGCTTTGCATTTCTGTTCTTTCAATGGAAACTTGTTTCTGTGCCGTATAGTGCGAGATAACACTTTTCAGTTTTCCTGTATTCCTAAGTGAGCGAGCGACACACAGGTTATTCCGTTTAAAAGTAGTGCTTTGCTTTTCTGTTCTTTCGTTGGAAACTTGTTCTTGTGCTGTACAGTGAGATATATCACTTTTCAGTTTTCCTGTATTCCTAATGGAGCGAGTGACACACATGTGATTTAGTTTACAAATTAGTGATTTTCTTTTTTGTTCTTTCATTTGAAACTTGTTCTTGTGCTGTACAGTGCCAGATAACACTTTTCGGTTTTCCTGTATTCTTAATTGAGCGAGTGACACACATGTGATTCAGTTTACAAAGTAGTGCTTTTCATTTACGTTGTTTCGTTGGAAACTTGTTCCTGTTAGGAACAAGTTAGGGTTAGGGATAGGGTTAGGGTTAGGGTTAGGTTAGGGCTCGGTAAGGGATAGGGTTAGTGTTAGGGTTAGGGTTAGTGTTAGGGTTAGGGTTAGGTTTAGGTTAGGGCTGGGTAAGGGATAGGATAGGGTTAGGGTTAGGGTTAGGGTTAGGGAGTTAGGGTTAGGGTTAGGGTTAGGGTTATATCACTTTTCAGTTTTCCTGTTATAATAATTGAACAGGCAACACAAATGTGATTTAGTGTACAAAGTAGTGCTTTGGATTTCTGTTCTTCGGTTGGAAACTTGTTCCTGTGCTGTACAGTGTGATATATCACTTTTCAGTTTTCCTGTTGTAATAATTGAACAGGCGACACGTATGTGATTTAGTTTACAAAGTTGTGCTTTGCGTTTCTGTTCTTTCGATGGAAACTTGTTTCTGTGCTGTACAGTGCAAGATAACACTTTTCGGTTTTCCTGTATTCTTAATTGAGCGAGTGACACACATGTGATTCAGTTTACAAATTAGTGCTTTCATTTACGTTCTTTCGTTGGAAACTTGTTCCTGTTAGGAACAAGTTAGGTTTAGGGTTAGGGTTAGGGTTAGGGTTAGGTTAGGGCTCGGTAAGGGATAGGGTTAGGGTTAGGGTTAGGTTAGGAATGGGTAAGGGATAGGGTTAGGGTTAGTGTTAGGGTTCGGGTTAGGGTTAGGTGTTAGGGTTAGGGTTAGGGTTAGGGTTAGGGACTAAGGGTTAGGGTTAGGGTTATATCACTTTTCAGTTTTCCTGTTATAATAATTGAACAGGCGACACATATGCGAATTAGTTTCGAAAGTTGTGCTTTGCATTTCTGTTCTGTCAATGGACACTTGTTTCTCTGCCGTGCAGTGCGAGATAAAACTTTTCGGTTTTCCTGTATTCCTAATTGTGCGAGCGACACAAATGTGATTTAGTGTACAAAGTAGTGCTTTGGATTTCTGTTCTTCAGTTGGAAACTTGTTTCTGTGATGTACAGTGTGATATACCAGTTTTCAGTTTTCCTGTTGTAATAATTGAAAGGGCGACACGTATGTGATTTAGTTTACAAAGTTGTGCTTTGCTTTTCTGTTCTTTCGATGGAAACTTGTTTCTGTGCCGTACCGTGCAAGATAACACTTTTCGGTTTTCCTGTATTCTTAATTGAGCAAGTGACACACATGTGATTCAGTTTACAAAGTAGTGCTTTTCATTTACGTTCTTTCGTTGGAAACTTGTTCCTGTTCGGAACAAGTTAAGGTTAGGGTTAGGGTTAGGGTTAGGTTTAGGGTTAGGTTAGGGCTGGGTAAGGGAGAGGGTTAGGGTTAGGGTTAGGGTTAGGGTTAGGTTAGGGCTGGGTAAGAGATTGGGTTAGGGTTAGGGTTAGGGTTAGGGGTTAGGGTTGGGGTTTGGGTTAGGGTTAGGTGTTAGGGTTAGGGTTAGGGTTAGGTTTAGGGTTAGGGACTTAGGGTTAGGGTTAGGGTTAGGGTTAGGGTTAGGGACTTAGTGTCAGGGTTAGGGTTAGGGTTATATCACTTTTCAGTTTTCCTGTTATAATAATTGAACAGGCGACACATATGTGAATTAGTTTACAAAGTTGTGCTTTGCGTTTCTGTTCTTTCAATGGAAACTTGTTTCTGTGCCGTACAGTGCGAGATAACACTTTTCAGTTTTCATGTATTCCTAATTGAGCGAGTGACACACATGTGATTCCGTTTAAAAGTAGTGCTTTGCTTTTCTGTTCTTTCATTTGAAACTTGTTTCTGTGCTGTACAGTGTGATATATCAGTTTTCAGTTTTCCTGTTGTAATAATTGAACAGGCGACAAGTATGTGAATTAGTTTACAAAGTTGTGCTTTGCGTTTCTGTTCTTTCGATGGAAACTTGTTCCTGTGCTGTACAGTGCGTTATATCACTTTTCAGTTTTCCTGTTAGAATGATTGAACAGGGGACACGTATGTGAATTAGTTTACAAAGTTGTGCTTTGCTTTTCTGTTCTTTCTATGGAAACTTGTTTCTGTGCCGTACAGTGCCAGATAACACTTTTCGGTTTTTCTGTATTCTTAATTGAGCGAGTGACACACATGTGATTCAGTTTACAAAGTAGTGCTTTTCATTTACGTTCTTTCATTGGAAACTTGTTCCTGTTAGGAACAAATTAGGGTTAGGGTTATGGTTAGGGTTAGGGTTATGGGTAGGGTTAGGGTTGGGTTAGGGCTCGGTAAGGGATAGGGTTAGGGTTAGGGTTAGGGTTAGGTTAGGGTTGGGTAATGGATAGGGTTAGGGTTAGGGTTAGGGTTAGGTGTTAGGGTCAGGGTTAGGGTTAGGGTTATATCACTTTTCAGTTTTCCTGTTATACTAATTGAACAGGCGACACATATGTGAATTAGTTTACAAAGTTGTGCTTTGCCTTTCTGTTCTTTCAATGGAAACTTGTTTCTGTGCCGTACAGTGCCAGATAACACTTTTCAGTTTTCCTGTATTCCTAATTGAGCGAGCGACACACAGGTGATTCCGTTTAAAGGTAGTGCTTTGCTTTTCTGTTCTTTCATTTGAAACTTGTTCCTGTGCTATACAGTGTGATATATCAGTTTTCCGTTTTCTTGATGTAATAATTGTACAGGTGACACGTATGTGAATTAGTTTACAAAGTTGTGCTTTGCGTTTCTGTTCTTTCGATGGAAACTTGTTTCTGTGCCTTACAGTGCAAGATAACACTTTTCGGTTTTCCTGTATTCCTAATTGTGCGAGCGACACAAATGTGATTTAGTGTACAAAGTAGTGCTTTGGATTTCTGTTCTTCGGTTGGAAACTTGTTTCTGTGATGTACAGTGTGATATATCAGTTTTCAGTTTTCCTGTTGTAAAAATTGAACGGGCAACACGTATGTGATTTAGTTTACAAAGTTGTGCTTTGCTTTTCTGTTCTTTCGATGGAAACTTGTTTCTGTGCCGTACCGTGCATGATAACACTTTTCGGTTTTCCTGTATTCTTAATTGAGCGAGTGACACACATGTGATTCAGTTTACAAAGTAGTGCTTTTCATTTACGTTCTTTAGTTGGAAACTTGTTCCTGTTAGGAACAAGTTAAGGTTAGGGTTAGGGTTAGGGTTAGGGTTAGGGTTAGGTTAGGGCTCTGTAAGGGATAGGGTTAGGGTTAGGGTTAGGGTTAGGTTAGGGCTGGGTAAGGGAGAGGGTTAGTGTTAGGGTTAGGGTTATGGTTAGGTTAGGGCTGGTTAAGAGATTGGGTTAGGGTTAAGGTTAGGGTTAGGGACTTAGGGTTAGGGTTAGGGCTAGGGTTAGGGTTATATCACTTTTCACGTTTCCTGTTATAATAATTGAACAGGGGATACGTATGTGAATTAGTTTACAAAGTTGTGCTTTGCTTTTCTGTTCTTTCGATGGAAACTTGTTTCTGTGCTGTACATTGCCAGATAACAATTTTCGGTTTTCCTGTATTCTTAAAAGAGAGATTGACACACATGTGCTTCAGTTTACAATGTAGTGCTTTTCATTTAAATTCTTTCGTTGGAAACTTGTTCCTGTTAGGAACAACTTAGGGTTAGGGTTAGGGTTAGGGTTAGGGTTAGGGTTAGGTTAGGGATCGGTAAGGGATAGGGTTAGGGTTAGGGTTAGGGTTAGGGTTAGGGTTAGGGTTAGGGGTTAGAGTTAGGGTTAGGGTTAGGGTTAGGGTTAGGGACTTAGGGTTAGGGTTAGGGTTAGGGTTATATCACTTTTCAGTTTTCCTGTTATTAGAATTGAACAGGCGACACATATGTGAATTAGTTTACAAAGTTCTGCTTTGCATTTCTGTTCTTTCAATGGAAACTTGTTTCTGTGCCGTATAGTGCGAGATAACACTTTTCAGTTTTCCTGTATTCCTAAGTGAGCGAGCGACACACAGGTTATTCCGTTTAAAAGTAGTGCTTTGCTTTTCTGTTCTTTCGTTGGAAACTTGTTCTTGTGCTGTACAGTGAGATATATCACTTTTCAGTTTTCCTGTATTCCTAATGGAGCGAGTGACACACATGTGATTTAGTTTACAAATTAGTGATTTTCTTTTTTGTTCTTTCATTTGAAACTTGTTCTTGTGCTGTACAGTGCCAGATAACACTTTTCGGTTTTCCTGTATTCTTAATTGAGCGAGTGACACACATGTGATTCAGTTTACAAAGTAGTGCTTTTCATTTACGTTGTTTCGTTGGAAACTTGTTCCTGTTAGGAACAAGTTAGGGTTAGGGATAGGGTTAGGGTTAGGGTTAGGTTAGGGCTCGGTAAGGGATAGGGTTAGTGTTAGGGTTAGGGTTAGTGTTAGGGTTAGGGTTAGGTTTAGGTTAGGGCTGGGTAAGGGATAGGATAGGGTTAGGGTTAGGGTTAGGGTTAGGGAGTTAGGGTTAGGGTTAGGGTTAGGGTTATATCACTTTTCAGTTTTCCTTTTATAATAATTGAACAGGCAACACAAATGTGATTTAGTGTACAAAGAAGTGCTTTGGATTTCTGTTCTTCGTTTGGAAACTTGTTTCTGTGCTGTACAGTGTGATATATCACTTTTCAGTTTTCCTGTTGTAATAATTGAACGGTCGACACATATGTGATTTAGTTCACAAAGTTGTGCTTTGCTTTTCTGTTCTTTCGAAGGAAACTTGTTTCTGTGTTGTACAGTGCCAGATAACACTTTTTGGTTTTCCTGTATTCTTAATTGAGCGAGTGACACACATGTGATTCAGTTTACAAAGTAGTGCTTTTCATTTACGTTCTTTCGTTGGAAACTTGTTCCTGATAGGAACAAGTTAGGTTTAGGGTTAGGGTTAGGGTTAGGGTTAGGTTAGGGCTCGGTAAGGGATAGGGTTATGGTTAGGGTTAGGGTTAGTGTTAGGGTTAGGGTTAGGGTTAGGTTAGGGCTGGGTAAGGGATAGGGTTAGGGTTAGGGTTAGGGTAAGGGTCAGGGTTAGGGGTTAGGGTTAGGGTTAGGGTTAGGGTTAGGGACTTAGGGTTATTGTTAGGGTTATATCACTTTTCAGTTTTCCTGTTATAACAATTGAACAGGTGACACATATGTGAATTAGTTTACAAAGTTGTGCTTTGCGTTTCTCTTCTTTCAATGGAAACATGTTTCTGTGCCATACAGTGCGAGATAACACTTTTCAGTTTTCCTGTATTCCTAATTGAGCGAGCGACACACAGGTGATTCCGTTTAAAAGTAGTGCTTTGCTTTGCTGTTCTTTCGTTGGAAGCTTGTTCTTGTGCTGTACAGTGCGTTATATAACTTTTCAGTTTTCCTGTTATAATAATTGAACAGGCGACACATATGTGAATTAGTTTACAAAGTTGTGCTTTGCGTTTCTGTTCTTTCTTTGGAAACTTGTTTCTGTGCCATACAGTGCGAGATAAAACCTTTTGGTTTTCCTCTATTCCTAATTGTGCGAGCGACACACATGTGATTTAGTGTACAAAGTATTGCTTTGGATTTCTGTTCTTCGGTTGGAAACTTGTTTCTGTGCTGTACAGTGTGATATATCACTTTTCAGTTTTCCTCTTGTAGTAATTGAACGGGCGACAAGTATGTGATTTAGTTTACAAAGTTGTGCTTTGCTTTTCTGTTCTTTCGATGGAAACTTGTTTCTGTGCTGTACATTGCCAGATAACACTTTTCGGTTTTCCTCTTTCTTAAATGAGAGATTGACACACATGTGATTCAGTTTACAATGTAGTGCTTTTCATTTAAGTTCTTTCATTGGAAACTTGTTCCAGGTAGGAACAAGTTAGGGTTAGGGTTAGGGTTAGGGTTAGGGTTAGGGTTAGGTTAGGGCTCGGTAACGGATAGGGTTAGGGTTAGGGTTAGGGTTAGGGTTAGGGGTTAGTGTTAGGGTTAGGGTTAGGGTTAGGGACTTAGGGTTAGGGTTAGGGTTATATCACTTTTCAGTTTTCCTGTTATAATAATTGAACAGGCAACACATATGTGAATTAGTTTACAAAGTTGTGCTTTGCGTTTCTGTTCTTTCAATGGAAACTTGTTTCTGTGCCGTACAGTGCGAGATAACACTTTTCACTTTTCATGTATTCCTAATTGAGCGAGCGACACACAGGTGATTCCATTTAAAAGTAGTGCTTTACTTTTCTGTTCTTTCATTTGAAACTTGTTTCTGTGCTGTACAGTGTGATATATCAGTTTTCAGTTTTCCTGTTGTAATAATTGAACAGGCGACAGGTATGTGAATTAGTTTACAAAGTTGTGCTTTGCGTTTCTGTTCTTTCGATGGAAACTTGTTCCTGTGCTGTACAGTGCGTTATATCACTTTTCAGTTTTCTTGTTAGAATAATTGAACAGGGGACACGTATGTTAATTAGTTTACAAAGTTGTGCTTTGCATTTCTGTTCTTTCTTTGAAAACTTGTTTCTGTGCCATTCAGTGCGAGATAACACTTCGGTTTTCCTGTATTCCTAATTGTGCGAGCGACACACATGTGATTTAGGGTACAAAGTAGTGCTTTGGATTTCTGTTCTTCGGTTGGAAACTTGTTTCTGTGCTGTACAGTGTGATATATCACTTTTCAGTTTTCCTCTTGTAATAATTGAACGGGCGACACGTATGTGATTTAGTTTACAAAGTTGTGCTTTTCTTTTCTATTCTTTCGATGGAAACTTGTTTCTGTGCTGTACATGGCCAGATAACACTTTTCGTTTTTCCTGTATTCTTAAATGAGAGATTGACACACATGTGATTCAGTTTACAATTTAGTGCTTTTCATTTAAGTTCTTTCGTTGGAAACTTGTTCCTGTTAGGAACAAGTTAGTGTTAGGGTTAGGGTTAGGTTAGGGCTCGGTAAGGGATAGGGTTAGGGTTAGGGTTAGGGTTAGGGTTAGGGTTAGGGTTAGGGCTCAGGGTAAGGGTTAGGGCTCAGGGTAAGGGTTAGGGTTAGGGTTAGGGACTTAGGGTTAGGGTTAGGGTTATATCACTTTTCAGTTTTCCTGTTATTAGAATTGAACAGGCGACACATATGTGAATTAGTTTACAAAGTTGTGCTTTGTGTTTCTGTTCTTTCAATGGAAACTTGTTTCTGTGCCATACAGTGCGAGATAACACTTTTCAGTTTTCCTGTATTCCTAATTGAGCGAGCAACACACAGGTTATTCCATTTAAGAGTAGTGCTTTGCTTTTCTGTTCTTTTGTTGGAAACTTGTTCTTGTGCTGTACAGTGCGTTATATAACTTTTCAGTTTTCCTGTTATAATAAGTGAACAGGCGACACATATGTGAATTAGTTTACAAAGTTGTGCTTTGCGTTTCTGTTCTTTCTTTGGAAACTTGTTTCTGTGCCATACAGTGCAAGATAAAACTTTTTGGTTTTCCTGTATTCCTAATTGTGTGAGCGACACAAATGTGATTTAGTGTACAAAGTAGTGCTTTGGATTTCTGTTCTTCGGTTGGAAACTTGTTTTTGTGCTGTACAGTGTGATATATCTGTTTTCAGTTTTCCTGTTGTAATAACTGAACAGGCGACACGTATGTGAATTAGTTTACAAAGTTGTGCTTTGCATTTCTGTTCTTTCTTTGGAAACTTGTTTCTGTGCTGTACAGTGAGATATATCACTTTTCAGTTTTCCTGTATTCTTAATTGAGCGAGTGACACACATGTGATTCAGTTTACAAAGTAGTGCTTTTCATTTACGTTCTTTCGTTGGAAACTTGTTCCTGTTAGGAACAAGTTAGGGTTAGGGTTGTGGTTAGGGTTAGGGTTAGGGTTAGGGTTAGGGTTTGGGTTAGGTTAGGGCTGGGTAAGGGATAGGGATAGGGTTAGGGTTAGGGTTAGGGTTAGGGACTAAGTGTTAGGGTTAGGGTTATTTCACTTTTCAGTTTTCCTGTTATAATAATTGAACAGGCGACCCGTATGTGAACTAGTTTTCAAAGTTGTGCTTTGAGTTTCTGTTCTTTCGATGGAAACTTGTTCCTGTGCTATACAGTGCGTTATATAACTTTTCAGTTTTCCTGTTATAATAATTGAACAGACGACACATATGTGAATTAGTTTACAAAGTTGTGCTTTGCGTTTCTGTTCTTTCGATGGAAACTTGTTCCTGTGCTGTGCAGTGTGTTATATCACTTTTAAGTTTTCCTGTTATAATAATTAAACAGGGGACACGTATGTGAATTAGTTTACAAAGTTGTGCTTTGCATTTCTGTTCTTTCTTTGGAAACTTGTTTCTGTGCCATACAGTGCGAGATAACACTTCGGTTTTCCTGTATTCCTAATTGTGAGAGCGACACACATGTGATTTAGTGTACAAAGTCGTGCTTTGGATTTCTGTTCTTCGGTTGGAAACTTGTTTCTGTGCTGTACAGTGTGATATATCACTTTTCAGTTTTCCTCTTGTAATAATTGAATGGGCGACATGTATGTGCTTTAGTTTACAAAGTTGTGCTTTGCTTTTCTGTTCTTTCGATGGAAACTTGTTTCTGTGCTGTACATTGCCTGATATCACTTTTTGGTTTTCCTGTATTCTTAAATGAGAGATTGACACACATGTGATTCAGTTTACAATGTAGTGCTTTTCATTTAAGTTCTTTCGTTGGAAACTTGTTCCTGTTAGGAACAAGTTAGGGTTAGGGTTAGGGTTAGGGTTAGGTTAGGGCTCGGTAAGGAATAGGGTTAGGGTTAGGGTTAGGGTTAGGGTTAGGGTTAAGGTTAGGGGTTAGGGTTAGGGTTAGGATTAGGGTGAGGGACTTAGGGTTAGGGTTAGGGTTAGGGTTATATCATTTTTCAGTTTTCCTGTTATAATAATTGAACAGGCGACACATATGTGAATTAGTTTACAAAGTTGTGCTTTGCGTTTCTGTTCTTTCAATGGAAACTTGTTTCTGTGCCTTACAGTGAGATATAACACTTTTCAGTTTTCCTGTATTCCTAATTGAGCGAGCGACACACAGGTGATTCCGTTTAAAAGTAGTGCTTTGCTTTTCTGTTCTTTCGTTGGAAACTTGTTCTTGTGCGTTATACAGTGCGTTATATAACTTTTCAGTTTTCCTGTTATAATAATTGAACAGGCGACACATATGTGAATTAGTTTACAAATTTGTGCTTTGCGTTTCTGTTCTTTGTTTGGAAACTTGTTTCTGTGCCATACAGTGCGAGATAAAACTTTTTGGTTTTCCTGTATTCCTAATTGTGTGAGTGACACAAATGTGATTTAGTGTACAAAGTAGTGCTTTGGATTTCTGTTCTTCGGTTGGAAACTTGTTTCTGTGCTGTACAGTGTGATATATCCGTTTTCAGTTTTCCTGTTGTAATAATTGAACAGGCGACACGTATGTGATTTAGTTTACAAAGTTGTGCTTTGCTTTTCTGTTCTTTCGATGGAAACTTGTCTCTGTGCTGTACAGTGCCAGATAACACTTTTCGGTTTTCCTGTATTCTTAATTGAGCGAGTGACACACATGTGATTCAGTTTACAAAGTAGTGCTTTTCATTTACGTTGTTTCGTTGGAAACTTGTACCTGTTAGGAACAAGTTAGGGTTAGGGTTAGGGTTAGGGTTAGGGTTAGGTTAGGGCTCGGTAAGGGATAGGGTTAGGGTTAGGGTTAGGGTTAGTGTTAGGGTTAGGGTTAGGGTTAGGGTTAGGTTAGGGCTGGGTAAGGGATAGGGTTAGGGTTAGGGTTAGGGTTAGGGTTAGGGAGTTAGGGTTAGGGTTAGGGTTAGGGTTATATCACTTTTCAGTTTTCCTGTTATAATAATTGAACAGGCAACACAAATGTGATTTAGTGTACAAAGTAGTGCTTTGGATTTCTGTTCTTCGGTTGGAAACTTGTTCCTGTGCTGTACAGTGTGATATATCACTTTTCAGTTTTCCTGTTGTAATAATTGAACGGGCGACACATATGTGATTTAGTTTACAAAGTTGTGCTTTGCTTTTCTGTTCTTTTGATGGAAACTTGTTTCTGTGCCGTACAGTGCCAGATAACACTTTTCGGTTTTCCTGTATTCTTAATTGAGCGAGTGACACACATGTGATTCGGTTTACAAAGTAGTGCTTTTCATTTACGCTCTTTCGTTGGAAACTTGTTCCTGATAGGAACAAGTTAGGGTTAGGGTTAGGGTTAGGGTTAGGGTTAGGGTTAGGGTTAGCGTTAGGGTTAGGTTAGGGCTCGGTAAGGGATAGGGTTAGGGTTACGGTTAGGGTTAGGGTTAGGTGTTAGGGTTAGGGTTATGGTTAGGGTTAGGGTGAGGGACTTAGGGTTAGGGTTAGGGTTAGGGTTATATCATTTTTCAGTTTTCCTGTTATAATAATTGAACAGGCGACACATATGTGAAATAGTTTACAAATTTGTGCTTTGCATTTCTGTTCTTTCAATGGAAACTTGTTTCTCTGCCGTACAGTGCGAGATAACATTTTTCAGTTTTCATGTATTCCTAATTGAGCGAGCGACACACAGGTGATTCCGTTTAAGTGTAGTGCTTTGCTTTTCTGTTCTTTCGTTTGAAACTTGTTTCTGTGCCGTACAGTGCCAGATAACACTTTTCGGTTTTCCTGTATTCTTAAATGAGAGATTGACACACATGTGATTCAGTTTACAATGTAGTGCTTTTCATTTAAGTTCTTTCGTTGGAAACTTGTTCCTGTTAGGAACAAGTTAGGGTTAGGGTTAGGGTTAGGGTTAGGGTTAGGTTAGGGCTCGGTAAGGGATAGGGATAGGGTTAGGGTTAGGGTTAGGGTTAGGGTTAGGGTTAGGGTTAGGGGTTAGGGTTAGGGTTAGGGTTAGGGTTAGGGTTAGGGACTTAGGGTTAGGGTTAGGGTTAGGGTTATATCACTTTTCAGTATTCCTGTTAGAATAATTGAACAGGGGACACGTATGTGAATTAGTTTACAAAGTTGTGCTTTGCATTTCTGTTCTTTCTTTGGAAACTTGTTTCTGTACCATACAGTGCGAGATAAAACTTTTCGGTTTTCCTGTATTCCTAATTATGCGAGCGACACAAATGTGATTTAGTGTACAAAGTAGTGCTTTGGATTTCTGTTCTTCGGTTGGAAACTTGTTTCTGTGCTGTACAGTGTGATATATCACTTTTCAGTTTTCCTGTTGTAATAATTGAACGGGCGACACGTATGTGATTTAGTTTACAAAGTTGTGCTTTTCATTTACGTTCTTTCGTTTGAAACTTTTTCCTGTTAGGAACAAGTTAGGGTTAGGGTTAGGGTTAGGGTTAGGGTTAGGGTTAGGTTAGGGCTCGGTAAGGGATAGGGTTAGGGTTAGGGTTAGGGTTAGGTTAGGGCTGGGTAAGGGATAGGGTTAGGGTTAGGGTTATATCACTTTTCAGTTTTCCTGTTATAATAATTGAACAGGCGACACATATGTGAATTAGTTTACAAAGTTGTGCTTTGCGTTTCTGTTCTTTCAATGGAAACTTATTTCTGTGCCGTACAGTGCGAGATAACACTTTTCAGTTTTCATGTATTCCTAATTGAGCGAGCGCCACACAGGTGATTCCTTTTAAAAGTAGTGATTTGCTTTTCTGTTCTTTCATTTGAAACTTTTTCCTGTGCTGTACAGTGTGATATATCACTTTTCAGTTTTCCTGTAGTAGTAATTGAACAGGCGACACGTATGTGAATTAGTTTACAAAGTTGTGCTTTGCGTTTCTGTTCTTTCGATGGAAACTTGTTCCTGTGCTGTACAGTGCGTTTTATCACTTTTCAGTTTTCCTGTTAGAATAATTGAACAGTTGACACGTATGTGAATTAGTTTACAAAGTTGTGCTTTGCATTTCTGTTCTTTCTTTGGAAACTTGTTTCTGTGCCATAGTGCGAGATAACGCTTTTCGGTTTTCCTGTATTCCTAATTTTGCGAGCGACACAAATGTGATTTAGTGTACAAAGTAGTGCTTTGGATTTCTGTTCTTCGGTTGGAAACTTGTTTCTGTGCTGTACAGTGTGATATATCACTTTTCAGTTTTCCTGTTGTAATAATTGAACGGGCGACACGTATGTGATTTAGTTTACAAAGTTGTGCTTTGCTTTTCTTTTCTTTCGATGGAAACTTGTTTCTGTGCCTTACAGTGCCAGATAACACTTTTCGGTTTTCCTGTTTTCTTTATTGAGCGAGTGACACACATGTGATTCAGTTTACAAAGTAGTGCTTTTCATTTACATTCTTTCGTTGGAAACTTGTTCCTGTTAGGAACAAGTTAGGGTTAGGGTTGGGGTTAGGGTTACGGTTAGAGTTAGGGTTAGGGTTAGGGTTAGGGTAAGGGTTAGGGTTAGGTTAGGGCTCTGTAAGGGATAGGGTTAGGGTTAGGGTTAGGGTTAGGGTTTGGGTTAGGTTAGGGCTGGGCAAGGGATAGGGTTAGGGTTAGGGTTAGGGTTAGGGTTAGGTGTTAGGGTTAAGTTTAGGGTTAGGGTTAGGGACTAAGGGTTAGGGTTAGGGTTATTTCACTTTTCAGTTTTCCTGTTATAATAATTGAATAGGCGACACATATGTGAATTAGTTTACAAAGTTGTACTTTACCTTTCTGTTCTTTCAACGGAAATTTGTTTTTGTGCCATACAGTGCGAGATAACACTTTTCAGTTTTTCTGTATTCCTAATTGAGCGAGCGACACACAGGTGAATCCGTTTAAAGGTAGTGCTTTGCTTTTCTGTTCTTTCATTTGAAACTTGTTCCTGTGCTGTACAGTGTGATATATCACTTTTCAGTCTTCCTGTTAGAATAATTGAGCAGGGGACACGTATGTGAATTAGTTTACAAAGTTGTGATTTGCATTTCTGTTCTTTCTTTGGAAACTTGTTTCTGTGCCATACAGTGTAGGATAACACTTTTGGGTTTTCCTATATTCCTAATTATGCGAGCGACACACATGTGATTTAGTGTACAAAGTAGTGATTTTCTTTTTTGTTCTTTCATTTGAAACTTGTTCCTTTGCTGTACAATATGATATATCACTTTTCAGTTTTCCTGTCATAATAATTGAACAGGCGACACGTATGTGAATTAGTTTCCAAAGTTGTGCTTTGAGTTTCTGTTCTTTCGATGGAAACTTGTTCCTGTGCTGTACAGTGCGTGATATAACTTTTCAGTTTTCCTATTATAATAATTGAACAGGCGACACATATGTGAATTAGTTTACAAAGTTGTGCTTTGCGTTTCTGTTCTTTCGATGGAAGCTTGTTCCTGTGCTGTGAAGTGCGTTATATCACTTTTAAGTTTTCCTGTTATAATAATTGAACAGGGGACACGTATGTGAATTAGTTCACAAAGTTGTGGTTTGCATTTCTGTTCTTTCTTTGGAAACTTTTTTCTGTGCCATACAGTGCGAGATAAAACTATTCGGTTTTCCTGTATTCCTAATTGGGCGAGCGACACAAATGTGATTTAGTGTACAAAGTAGTGCTTTGGATTTCTGTTTTTCGGTTGGAAACTTGTTTCTGTGCTGTACAGTGTGATATATCAGTTTTCAGTTTTCCTGTTGTAATAATTGAACGGGCGACACGTATGTGATTTAGTTTACAAAGTTGTGCTTTGCTTTTCTGTTCTTTCAATGGAAACTTGTTTCTGTGCCGTACAGTGCCAGATAACACTTTTCGGTTTTCCTGTATTCTTAATTGAGCGAGTGACACACATGTGATTCAGTTTACAAAGTAGTGCTTTTCATTTACGTTCTTTCGTTGGAAACTTGTTCCTGTTAGGAACAAGTTAGGGTTAGGGTTAGGGTTAGGGTTAGGGTTAGGGTTAGGTTAGGGCTCGGTAAGGGATAGGGTTAGGGTTAGGGTTAGGGTTAGGGTTAGGGTTAGGTGTTAGGGTTAGGGTTAGGGATAGGGTTAGGGACTTAGGGTTAGGGTTAGGGTTAGGGTTATATCACTTTTCAGTTTTCCTGTTATAATAATTGAACAGGCAAAACATATGTGAATTAGTTTACAAAGTTGTGCTTTGCGTTTCTGTTCTTTCAATGGAAACTTGTTCCTATGCTGTACAGTGCGAAATATAACTTTTCAGTTTTCCTGTTATAATAATTGAACAGGCGACACATATGTGAATTAGTTTACAAAGTTGTGCTTTGCGTTTCTGTTCTTTCGATGGAAGCTTGTTCCTGTGCTGTGCAGTGCGTTATATCACTTTTAAGTTTTCCTGTTATAATAATTGAACAGGGGACACGTATGTGAATTAGTTTACAAAGTTGTGCTTTGCATTTCTGTTCTTTCTTTGGAAACTTGTTTCTGTGACATACAGTACGAGATAAAACTTTTCGGTTTTCCTGTATTCCTAATTGTGCGAGCGACACAAATGTGATTTAGTGTACAAAGTACTGCTTTGGATTTCTGTTCTTTCGTTGGAAACTTTTTTCTGTGTGGTACAGTGTGATATATCAGTTTTCAGTTTTCCTGTTGTAATAATTGAACGGGCGACACGTATGTGATTTAGTTTACAAAGTTGTGCTTTGCTTTTCTGTTCTTTCGATGGAAACTTGTTCCTGTGCTGTACAATGTGATATATCACTTTTCAGTTTTCCTGTTGTAATAAGTGAACAGGGGACACGTATGTGAATTAGTTTACAAAGTTGTGCTTTGCATTTCTGTTCTTTCTTTGGAAACTTGTTTCTGTGCCATACAGTGCGAGATAACACTTTTTGGTTTTCCTGTATTCCTAATTGTGCGAGCGACACACATGTGATTTAGTTTACAAAGTAGTGCTTTGGATTTCTGTTCTTCGGTTGGAAACCTGTTTCTGTGCTGTACAGTGTGATATATCACTTTTCAGTTTTCCTGTTGTAATAATTGAACAGGGGACACGTATGTGAATTAGTTTACAAAATTGTGCTTTGCATTTCTGTTCTTTCTTTGGAAACTTGTTTCTGTGCCGTACAGTGCGAGATAACACTTTTCGGCTTTCCTGTATTCCTAATTGAGCGTGTGACACACATGTGATTCAGTTTACAAAGTAGTGCTTTTCATTTATGTTCTTTCATTGGAAACTTGTTCCTGTTAGGAACAAGGAACAAGTTAGGGTTAGGGTTAGGGTTAGGGTTTTGGTTAGGGTTAGGGTTAGGGTTAGGTTAGGGCTCGGTAAGGGATAGGGTTAGGGTTAGGGTTAGGGTTAGGTTTAGGTTAGGGCTGGGTAAGGGATAGGGTTAGGGTTAGGGTTAGGGTTAGGGTTAGGGTTAGGGTTAGGGTTAGGGGTTAGTGTTAGGGTTAGGGTTAGGGTTAGGGTTAGGGTTAGGTGTTAGTGTTAGTGTTAAGTTTAGGGTTAGGGGCTTAGGGTTAGGGTTAGGGTTATATCACTTTTCAGTTTTCCTGTTATAATAATTGAACAGGCGACACATGTGAATTAGTTTCTGTTCTTTCAATGGAAACTTGTTTCTGTGCCGTACAGTGCGAGATAACACTTTTCAGTTTTCCTGTATTCCTAATTGAGCGAGCGACACACAGGTGATTCCGTTTAAAAGTAGTGCTTTGCTTTTCTGTTCTTTCGTTGGAAACTTGTTCTTGTGCTGTACAGTGAGATATATCACTTTTCGGTTTTCCTGTATTCCTAATGGAGCGAGCGACACATATGTGATTTAGTTTACAAATTAGTGATTTTTTTGTTCTTTCATTTGAAAGTTGTTCCTGTGCTGTACAATGTGATTTAGTATACAAAGTTGTGCTTTGCTTTTCTGTTCTGTCGATGGAAACTTGTTTCTGTGCCGTACAGTGCCAGATAACACTTTTCGGTTTTCCTGTATTCTTAATTGAGCCTGTGACACACATGTGATTCAGTTTACAAAGTAGTGCCTTTCATTTACGTTCTTTCATTGCAAACTTGTTCCTGTTAGGAACAAGTTAGGGTTAGGGTTAGGGTTAGGGTTAGGGTTAGGGTTAGGGTTAGGGTTAGGTTTAGGTTAGGGCTGGGTAAGGGATAGGGTTAGGGTTAGGGTTAGGGTTAGGGTTAGGTGTTAGGGTTAGGGTTAGAGTTAAGGTTAGGGGCTTAGGGTTAGGGTTAGGGTTATATCACTTTTCACTTTTCCTGTTGTAATAATTGAACAGGCGACACGTCTGTGAATTAGTTTACAAAGTTGTGCTTTGCGTTTCTGTTCTTTCGATGGAAACTTTTTCCTGTGCTGTACAGTGCGTTATATCACTTTTCAGTTTTTCTGTTGTAATAATTGAACGGGCGACACGTATGTGATTAATTTACAAAGTTGTGCTTTGCTTTTCTGTTCTTTCGATGGAAACTTGTTTCTGTGCCGTACAGTGCGAGATAACAGTTTTCGGTTTTCCTGTATTCCTAATTGAGCACGTGACACACATTGGATTCAGTTTACAAAGTAGTGCTTTTCATTTACGTTCTTTCGTTGGAAACTTGTTTCTGTTAGGAACAAGTTAGGGTTAGGGTTAGGGTTAGGGTTAGGGTTAGGTTAGGGCTCGGTAAGGGATAGGGTTAGGGTTAGGGTTAGGGTTAGGGTTTGGGTTAGGTTAGGGCTGGGTAAGGGATAGGGTTAGGGTTAGGGTTAGGGTTTGGGGTTAGGGTTAGGGTTAGGGTTAGGATTATATCACTTTTCAGTTTTCCTGTTATAATAATTGAATAGGCGACACATATATGAATTAGTTTACAAAGTTGTACAAAGTTGTGCTTTGTACAGTGTGATATATCACTTTTCAGTTTTTCTGTTGTAATAATTGAACGGGCGACATGTATGTGATTAATTTACAAAGTTGTGCTTTGCGTTTCTGTTCTTTCGATGGAAACTTGTTTTGTGCCGTACAGTGCGAGATTACACTTTTCGGTTTTCCTGTATTCCTAATTGAGCGTGTGACACACATTTGCTTCAGTTTACAAAATAGTGCTTTTCATTTACGTTCTTTCATTGGAAACTTGTTCCTGTTAGGAAAAAGTTAAGGTTAGGTTTAGGGTTAGGGTTAGGGTTAGGGTTATGGTTAGGTTAGGCCTGGGTAAGGGTTAGGGTTAGGGTTAGGGTTAGGGTTAATGTTAGGGTTAGGGTTAGGGGTTAGGGTTAGGGTTAGGGTAAGGTTAGGACTGGGTAAGAGATATGGTTATGGTTAGTGTAGGGGTTAGGGTTAGGGGTAGTGTTAGGGTTAGGGTTAGGGTTATATCACTTTTCAGATTTCCTGTTGTAATAATTGAACAGTCGACACATATGTGAATTAGTTTACAAAGTTGTGCTTTGCATTTCTGTTCTTTCTTTGGAAACTTGTTTCTGTGCCATACAGTGCGAAATAGCACTTTTCGGTTTTCCTGTTATAATAATTGAACAGGGGACACGTATTTGAATTAGTTTACAATGTTGTGCTTTGCATTTCTGTTCTTTCTTTGGAAACTTGTTTCTGTGCCATACAGTGCGAGATAACACTTTTCGGTTTTCCTGTTGTAATAATTGAACAGGCGACACGTATGTGAATTAGTTTACAAAGCTGTGCTTTGCGTTTCTGTTCTTTCAATAGAAACTTGTTTCTGTGCCGTACAGCGCGAGATAACACTTTTCGGCTTTCCGGGATATTAGTCCTCTGTCAGATAAAGGGTTAGTGACGATTCTTTCCCAATCTGTAGGCAGTCGTTTTGTTTTGATGAGGGTATCCTTTGCTTTACAGAAACTTTTCAGTTTCATGAGGTCCCATTTATTGATTGTTGCTCTTAGAGCCTGTGCTGTTGGTGTTCTGTTCAGGAAGTTGTCTCCTGTGCCAATGAGTTCTAGGCTGTTCCCCACTTTTTTTTCCAATTGATTTAGGGTATCTGGTTTTATGTTGAGGTCCTTGATCCACTTTGACTTTAGTTTTGTGCAGGGTGATAAATATGGATCTATTTTCATTTTTCTGCATGTAGACATCTAGTTGGTCCAGCACCATTTGTTGAAGATGCTGTCTTTTTTCCATTGAATGGAATTGGCTTCTTTGTCGAATATCGAGTATTCATAGGTGTGTGGATTTAGTTCTGGGTCTTCTATGTGGTTCCATTGATCCTCCTTTCTGTTTCTATGCCAATACCATGCAGTTTTTATAACTGTTGCCCTGTAGTACAGCTTGAGATCAGGAATGGAGATACCTCCAGATGATCTGTTGTTGTACAGGATCGTTTTGGAGATTCTGGGTTTTTTGTTTCTCCATATGAAGCTGAGAATCTTTTTTTCAAGGTCTGTAAAGAATTGAGTTGGTATTTTGATGGGAATTGCATTGAATCTGTAGATTGCTTTTGGCAGTATGGCCATTTTCACAATGTTAATCCTACCAATCCATGAACACGGGAGATCTTTCCATCTTCTGATATCTTCTTCGATTTCTTTCTTCAAAGACTTGAAGTTTTTCTCAAACAGGTCTTTCACTTGCTTGGTTAGAGTCACACCAAGGTACTTTATGTTATTAGTGGCTATTGTGAAGGGTGTTGTTTCCCTAATTTCTTTCTCAGCCTTTTTGTCTTTGGTATATAGGAGGGCTTCTGATTTTTTTGAGTTGATTTTGTATCCTGCCACTTTGCTGAAAGTGTTTATCAGCTGAAGGAGTTCTCTGGTTGAATTTTTGGGGTCGCTCATGTATACTATCATATCATCTGCAAATAGTGACACTTTGACCTCTTCCTTTCCGATTTGTATCCCCTTGATCTCCTTTAGTTGTCTTATTGCTCTGGCTAGGACTTCAAGTACTATGTTGAAGAGATATGGGGACAATGGACAGCCTTGTCTTGTCCCTGATTTCAGTGGGATTGATTTAAGTTTCTCTCCATTGAGTTTGATGTTAGCTATAGGCTTGCTATATATTGCCTTTACTATGTTTAGGTATGTGCCTTGTATCCCTGATCTCTCCAAGACTTTAAACATGAATGGGTGTTGGACTTTGTCAAATGCTTTTTCGGCGTCTAAGGAGATGTTCATGTGGTTTTTCTCCTTCAGTTTGTTTATGTGGTGGATTACATTGATGGATTTCCGTATGTTGAACCACCCTTGCATGCCTGGGATGAAGCCTACTTGGTCATGGTGGATGATATCTTTGATGTGTTCTTGGATTCGGTTTGCAAGTATTTTATTAAGTATTTTTGCGTCAATGTTCATAAGAGAGATAGGCCTAAAGTTCTCTTTTTTTGTTGGGTCTTTGTGTGGTTTAGGTATTAAGGTGACTGTGGCTTCATAGAATGAGTTTGGTAGTGTTCCTTCTGTTTCTATTTTGTGGAATACCTTGAGGAGAATTGGAGTTAGCACTTCTTTGAAGGTCTTCTAGAATTCTGTACTGAAGCCATCTGGTCCAGGGCTTTTTTTGGAGGGGAGACTGTTAATAACTGCTTAGATTTCCTTGGGAGATATAGGGCTATTCAGTCTTTCTACCTGATCTTGACTTAGTTTTGGTAGATGGAAACTTTCAAGAAAATTATCCATTTCATTCAGATTCTCAAATTTTGTGGCATATAGGCTTTTGTAGTATATCACTTTTCAGTTTTCCTGTTATAATAATTGAACAGGCAACACATATGTGAATTAGTTTACAAAGTTGTGCTTTGCGTTTCTGTTCTTTCAATGGAAACTTATTTCTCTGACATACACTGCGAGATAACACTTTTCAGTTTTCCTGTATTCCTAATTGAGCGAGCGACACAGAGGTGATTCCGTTTAAAAGTAGTGCTTTGCTTTTCTGTTCTTTCATTTGAAACTTGTTCCTGTGCTGTACAATGTGATATATCACTTTTCAATTTTCCTGTTATAATAACTGAACAGGCGACACTTATGTGATTTAGTTTACAAAGTAGTGCTTTGGATTTCTGTTCTTCGGTTGGAAACTTGTTTCTGTGCTGTACAGTGTGATATATCAATTTTCAGTTTTCCTGTTGTAATAATTGAACGGGCGACAACTATGTGATTAATTTATAAAGTTGTGCTTTGCGTTTCTGTTATTTCGATGGAAACTTGTTTCTGTGCCGTACAGTGCGAGATAACACTTTTCGGTTTTCCTGTATTCCTAATTGAGCTAGTGACACACATATGATTCAGTTTACAAAGTAGTGCTTTTCATTTACGTTCTTTCGTTGGAAACTTGTTCCTGTTAGGAACAAGTTAGGGTTAGGGTTAGGGTTAGGGTTAGGGTTAGGGTTAGGGTTAGGGTTAGGGTTAGCGATAGGTTAGGGCTGGGTAAGGGATAGGGTTAAGGTTAGGGTTAGTGTTAGGGTTAGGTTAGGGCTGAGTAAGGGATAGGGTTAGGGTTAGGGGTTAGGGTTAGGGGTTAGTGTTAGGGTTAGGGTTAGGGTTAGGTTTAGGTGTTAGGGTTAGGTTTAGGGTTAGGGTTAGGGGCTTAGGGTTAGCGTTAGGTTAGGGATGGGTAAGGGATAGGGTTAGGGTTAGGGTTAGGTTTAGTGTTAGGATTAGGGGTTAGGGTTAGGGTTAGGGTTAGGGGTTAGGGTTAGGGTTAGGGTTAGGGTTATATCACTTTTCAGTTTTCCTGTTATAATAATTGAACAGGCGACACATATGTGAATTAGTTTACAAAGTTGTGATTTTCGTTTCTGTTCTCTCAATGGAAACTTGTTTCTGTGCCGTACAGTACGAGATATCACTTTTCAGTTTTCCTGTATACCTAATTGAGAGAGCGACACACAGGTGATTCCGTTTAATATTAGTGCTTTGCGTTTCTGTTCTTTCGATGGAAACTTGTTCCTGTGCTGTGCAGTGCGTTATATCACTTTTCAGTTTTCCTGTTATAATAATTGAACAGGGGACACGTATGTGAATTAGTTTACAAAGTTGTGCTTTGCATTTCTGTTCTTTCTTTGGAAACTTGTTTCTGTGCCATACAGTGCGAGATAACACTTTTCGCTTTTCCTGTATTCCTAATAGAGTGAGCGACACACATGTGATTTAGTTTAAAAAGTAGTGCTTTGGATTTCTGTTCTTCGCGTGGAAACTTGTTTCTGTGCTGTACACTGTGATATATCACTTTTCAGTTTTCCTGTTGTAATAATTGAACGGGCGACACGTATGTGATTTAGTTTACAAAGTTGTGCTTTGCGTTAATGTTCTTTCGATGGAAACTTGTTTCTGTGCCGTACAGTGCGAGATAACACTTTTCGGTTTTCCTGTATTCCTAATTGAGCGAGTGACTCACATGTGATTCTGTTTACAAAGTAGAGCTTTTAATTTAGGTTCTTTCGTTGGTTAGGGTTAGGGTTACCTTTAGGGTTAGGTTAGGGCTGGGTAAGGGATAGGGTTAGGGTTAGGGTTAGTGTTAGGGTCAGGGTTAGGGGTTAGTGTTAGGGTTAGGGTTAGGGTTAGGGGTTAGGGTTACGGGTTAGGGTTAGGGTTACTGATAGGGTTAGGGTTAGGGTTAGGGGTTAGGGTTAGGGTTAGGGTTAGGGTTATATCACTTTTCAGTTTTCTTCTTATAATAATTGAACAGGCGACACATATGTGAATTACTTTACAAAGTTGTGCTTTGCGTTTCTGTTCTTTCAATGGAAACTTGTTTCTGTGCCGTACAGTGCGATATAACACTTTTCAGTTTTCCTGTATTCCTAATTGAGCGAGCGACACACAGGTGATTTAGTTTACAAAGGAGTGATTTTCATTTCTGTTCTTTCATTTGAAACTTGTTCCTGTGCTGTACAATGTGATATATCACTTTTCATTTTTCCTGTTATAATAATTAAAAGGCAACACGTATGTGAATTAGTTTACAAAGTTGTGCTTTGCGTTTCTGTTCTTTCGATGGAAACTTGTTCCTGTGCTGTACAGTGCATTATATCACTTTTCATTTTTCCTGTTATAATAATTGAACTGATGACAAATATGTGAATTAGTTTACAAAGTTGTGCTTTGCATTTCTGTTCTTTCTTTGGAAACTTGTTCCTGTGCCATACAGTGGAAGATTACACTTTTCGGTTTTCTTGTATTCCTAATTGAGCGAGCGACACACATGTGATTTAGTTTACAAAGTAGTGCTTTGAATTTCTGTTCTTCTGTTTGAAACTTGTTTCTGTGCTGTACAGTTTGATATATCACTTTTCAGTTTTCCTGTTGTAATAATTGAACGGGCGACAAGTATGTGATTAATTTACAAAGTTGTGCTTTGCGTTTCTGTTCTTTCGATGGAAACTTGTTTCTGTGCCGTACAGTGCGAGATAACACTTTTCGGTTTTCCTGTATTCCTAATTGAGCACGTGACACACATGTGATTCAGTATACAAAGTAGTGCTTTTCATTTACGTTCTTTCGTTGGAAACTTGTTCCTGTTAGGAACAAGTTAGGATTAGGGTTAGGGTTAGAGTTAGGGTTAGGGTTAGGGTTAGGTTAGGGATGTGTAAGGGATAGGGTTAGGGTTAGGGTTATTGTTATTGTTAGTATTAGGGGTTAGGGTTAGGGTTAGGTTAGGGTTAGTGGTTATGGTTAGGGTTAGGGTTAGGGGCTTAGGGTTACTGTCAGTGTTAGGGGTTAGGGTTAGGGGTTAGGGTTAGGGTTAGGGTTAGGTTTAGGGTTAGGGTTCGGGGCTTAGGGTTAGGGTTACGGTTAGGGTTATATCACTTTTCAGTTTTCCTGTTATAATAATTGAACAGGCGACACGTATTTGAATTAGTTTAAAAAGTTGTGCTTTGCGTTTCTGTTCTTTCGAGTAGAAACATATTCCTGTGCTGTACAGTGCGTTATATCACTTTTCAGTTTTCCTGTTATAATAATTGAACTGGCGACACGTATGTCATTTAGTTTACAAAGTTTTGCTTTGCGTTTCTGTTCTTTCTTTGGAAACTTGTTTCTGTGCCATACAGTGTGAGATAACACTTTTCGGTTTCCCTGTATTCCTAATTGAGCCAGCGACACACATGTGATTTAGTTTACAAAGTAGTGCTTTGGGTTTCTGTTCTTCTTGGAAACTTGTTTCTGTGCTGTACAGTGTGATATATCACTTTTCAATTTTCCTGTTGTAATAATTGAACGGGCGACAGGTATGTGATTTAGTTTACAAAGTTGTGCTTTGCTATTCTGTTCTTTCGATGGAAACTTGTTTCTGTACCATACAGTGCGAGATAACACTTTTCGGTTTTCCTGTATTCCTAATTGAGCGAGCGACACAAAGGTGATTCCGTTTAAATATATTGCTTTCTTTTCTGTTTTTTCGTTGGAAACTTGTTCTTTTGCTGTACAGTGAGATATATCAGTTTTCAGTTTTCCTGTGTTCCTTATTGGAGCGAGCGACACACATGTGATTTAGTATAAAAATTAGTGCTTTTCTTTCTTGTTCTTTCATTTGGAACTTGTTCCTCTGCTTTACAGTATGATATATCACTTTTCAGTTTTCCTGTTATAATAATTGAACAGGCGAAACATATGTGAATTAGTTTACAAAGTTGTGCTTTGCGTTTCTGTTCTTTTTATAGAAACTTATTTCTGTGCCGTACAGTACGAGATAACACTTTTCGGTTTTCCTGTATTCCTAATTGAGCAAGTGACACACATGTGATTCAGTTTACCAAGCAGTGCTTTTCATTTAGGTTCTTTCGTTGGAAACTTGTTCCTGTTAGGGTTAGGGTTAGGGTTAGCGTTAGGGTTAGGGGTTAGGGTTAGGGAGAGGGTTAGGGTTAGGGTTAGGGGTTAGGGTAAGGGTTAGGGTTAGGATTATTGTTAGGGTTATATCACTTTTCAGTTTTCCTGTTATAATAATTGAACAGGCGACACGTATTTGAATTAGTTTAAAAAGTTGTGCTTTGCGTTTCTGTTCTTTCGAGTGGAAACATGTTCCTGTGCTGTACAGTGCGATATATCACTTTTCAGTTTTCCTGTTATAATAATTGAACAGGCAACACATATGTGAATTAGTTTACAAAGCTGTGCTTTGCGTTTCTGTTCTTTCAATGGAAAATTGTTTCTGTGCCATATAGTGCGCGATAACACCTTTTCAGTTTTCCTGTATTCCTAATGGAGCCAGCGACACACATGTGATTCAGTTTACCAAGTAGTGCTTTTCATTTACGTTCTTTCGTTGGAAACTTGTTCCTGTTAGGGTTAGGGTTACGGATAGGGTTAGGGTTAGAGTTAGGTTAGGGCTGGGTAAAGGAGAGGGTTAGGGTTAGGGTTAGGGTTAGGGTTAGGGTTAGGGTTAGGGTTAGGGTTAGGGGTTAAGGTTATGGTTAGGGTTAGGGTTAGGATTAGGGTTAGAGTTCGGGGGTTAGGCTTAGGGTTAGGGTTAGGGTTATATCACTTTTCAGTTTTCCTGTTATAATAATTGAACAGGCGACACATATGTGAATTAGTTTACAAAGTTGTGCTTTGCGTATCTGTTCTTTCAATGGAAACTTATTTCTGTGATGTACAGTGGGAGATAACACTTTTCAGTTTTCCTGTATTCCTAATTAAGCGAGCGACACACAGGTGATTCCTTTTAAATGTATTGCTTTGCTTTTCTGTTCTTTCGTTGGAAACTTGTTCTTGTGCTGTACAGTGAGATATATCACTTTTCAGTTTTCCTGTATTTCTTAATGGAGCGAGCAACACACATGTGATTTAGTATACAAATTACTGCTTTTCTTTTTTGTTCTTTCATTTGAAACTTGTTCCTGTGCTGTACAGTGTGATATATCACTTTTCAGTTTTCCTGTTATAATAATTGAACAGGCGACACGTATGTGAATTGGTTTACAGAGTTGTGCATTACGTTTCTGTTCTTTCGATGGAAACTTGTTCGTGTGCTGTACAATGCGTTATATCACTTTTAAGTTTTCCTGTTATAATAATTGAACAGGGGACACGTACGTGAATTAGTTTACGAAGTTGTGCTTTGCATTTCTGTTCTTTCTTTAAACTTGTTTCTGTTCCATACAGTGCGAGATAAATTTTTCGGTTTTCCTGTATTCCTAATTGAGCGACCGACACACATGTGATTTAGTTTACAACGTAGTGCTTTGCATTTCTGTTCTTTCGTGGGAAACTTGTTCCTGTGCTGTACAATGCGTTATATCACTTTTAAGTTTTCCTGTTATAATAATTGAACAGGGGACACGTACGTGAATTAGTTTACAAAGTTGTGCTTTGCATTTCTGTTCTTTCTTTGGAAACTTGTTTCTGTGCCATACAGTGTGAGATAACACTTTTCGGTTTTCCTGTATTCCTAATTGAGCGAGTAACACACATGTGATTCAGTTTACAAAGTAGTGCTTTTCATTTACCTTATTTCGTTGGAAACTTGTTCCTGTTAGGGTTAGGTTTAGGGTTAGGGTTAGGGTTAGGGTTAGGGTTAGGGTTAGGTTAGGGCTGGGTAAAGGATAGGGTTAGGGTTAGGGTTAGGGTTAGGGTTAGGGTTAGGGTTAGGGGTTAGGTTAGGGTTAATGTTAGGGTTAGGGTTAGGAGGTTAGGTTCAGAGTTAGGGTTAGGGTTACGGGGTTAGGCTTAGGGTTAGGGTTAGGGTTATATCACTTTTCAGTTTTCCTGTTATAATAATTGAACAGGCGACACATATGTGAATCAGTTTACAAAGTTGTGCTTTGCATTTCTGTTCTTTCTTTGGAAACTTGTTTCTGTGCCATACAGTGCAAGATAACACTTTTTGGTTTTCCTGTATTCCTAATTGAGCGACCGACACACATGTGATTTAGTTTACAAAGTAGTGCTTTGGATTTCTGTTCTTCGGTTGAAAACTTGTTTCTGTGCTGTACAGTATGATATATCACTTTTCAGTTTTCCTGTTGTAATAATTGAACGGGCGACATGTATGTGATTTAGTTTACAAAGTTGTGCTTTGTGTTTCTGTTCTTTCGATAGAAACTTGTTTCTGTGACGTACAGTACGAGATAACACTTTTCGGTTTTCCTGTATTCCTAATTGAGCAAGTGACACACATGTGATTCAGTTTACAAAGTAGTGCTTTTCATTTACGTTCTTTCGTTGGAAACTTGTTCCTGTTAGGAACAAGTTAGGATTAGGGTTAGGGTTAGGGTTAGGGTTAGGGTTAGGGTTAGGTTAGGGCTTGGTAAGGGATAGGGTTAGGGTTAGGGTTAGGGTTAGGGTTAGGGTTAGGTGTTAGGGTTAGGGTTATGGTTATATCTCTTTTCAGTTATCCTGTTATAATAATTGAACAGGCGACACATATGTGAATTAGAAACTTGTTTCTCTGCCATACAGTGCGAGATAACACTTTTCGGTTTTCCTGTATTCCTAATTGAGCGAGCGACACACATGTGATTTAGTTTACAAAGTAGTGCTTTGGATTTCTGTTCTTCGGTTGGAAACTTGTTTCTGTGCTGTACAGTGTGATATATCACTTTTCAGTTTTTCTGTTGTAATAATTGAACGGGCGACACATATGTGATTTAATTTACAAAGTTGTGCTTTGCGTTTCTGTTCTTTAGATGGAAACTTGTTTCTGTGCGTAAAGTTCGAGATAACACTTTTCGGTTTTCCTGTATTCCTAATTGAGCAAATGACACACATGTGATTCACTGTACAAAGTAGTGATTTTCATTTACGTTCTTTCGTTGGAAACTTGTTAGCGTTAGGGTTAGGTTTAGGGTTAGGTTACGGCTGGGTAAGGTCTAGGGTTAGGGTTATGGTTAGGGTTAGGGTTAGGGGTTAGGTTTAGGGTTAGGGTTAGGGTTAAGGGTTAGGGTTAGGGTTAGGGTTAGGGTTAGGTGCTTAGGGTTAGGGTTAGGGTTAGGGTTATATCACTTTTCATTTTTCCTGTTATAATAATTGAACAGGCGACACATATGTGAATTAGTTTACAAAGTTGTGCTTTGCGTTACTGTTCATTCTTTGGAAACTTGTTTCTGTGCCATACAGTGCAAGATAACACTTTTCGGTTTTCCTGTATTCCTAATTGAGCGACCGACACACATGTGCTTTAGTTTACAAAGTAGTGCTTTGGGTTTCTGTTCTTCTTGGAGACTTGTTTCTGTGCTGTACAGTGTGATATATCACTTTTCAGTTTTCCTGTTGTACTAATTGAACGGGCGACACGTATGTGATTCAGTTTACAAAGTTGTGCTTTGCGTTACTGTTCTTTCGATGGAAACTTGTTTGTGTGCTGGACAGTGCGAGACAACACTTTTCGGGTTTCCTGTATTCCTAATTGAGCGAGTTACGCACATGTGATTCAGTTTACAAAGTAGTGCTTTTCATTTACGTTCTTTTGTTGGAAACTTGTTCCTGTTAGTGTTAGGGTTAGGTTTAGGGTTAGGGTTAGGGTTAGGGTTAGGGTTAGGGTTAGGTTAGGGCTGGGTATAGAATAGGGTTAGGGTTAGTGTTAGGGGATAGGGTTAGGGTTAGGGTTAGGGTTAGGGGGTTAGGGTTAGGGTTAGGTTTAGAGTTAGGGGGTTAGGCTTAGGGTTAGGGTTAGGGTTATATCACTTTTCAGTTTTCCTGTTATGATAATTGAACAGGCGACACATATGTGAATTAGTTTACAAAGTTGTGCTTTGCGTATCTGTTCTTTCAATGGAAACTTATTTCTGTGACATACAGTGCGAGATAACACTTATCATTTTTCCTGTATTCCTAATTGAGCGAGCGATACACAGGTGATTTCGTTTAAAAGTAGTGCTTTGCTTTTCTATTCTATCGTTTGAAACTTATTCTTGTGCTGTACAGTGAGATATATCACTTTTCAGTTTAATTGTATTCCTTAATGGGGCGAAGGACACACTTGTGATTTAGCATACAAATTAGTGCTTTTCTTTTTTGTTCTTTCATTTGGAACTTGTTCCTGAGCTGTACAATACGATATATCACTTTTCAGTTTTCCTGTTATAATAATTGAATAGGCGACACATATGTGAATTAGTTTACAAAGTTGTGCTTTGCATTTCTGTCATTTCGATGGAAACTTGTTTCTGTGCCATACAGTGCGAGATAACACTTTTCGGTTTTCCTGTATTCCTAATTGAGCGAGTGACACACATGTGATTCAGTTTACCAAGTAGTGCTTTTCATTTACGTTCTTTCGTTGGAAACTTGTTCCTGTTAGGGTTAGGGTTAGGGTTAGGGTTAGGGTTAGGGTTAGGTTAGGGCTGGGTAAATGATAGTGTTAGGGTTAGGGTTAGGGTTAGGGGTTAGGGTTAGGGTTAGGGTTAGGGTTAGGGAGTTAGGGTTAGGATTAGGGTTAGGGTTAGGGGGTTAGGTTTAGGGTTAGGGTTAGGGTTATATCACTTTTCAGTTTTCCTGTTATAATAATTGAACAGGCGACACATATGTGAATTAGAAACTTGTTTCTCTGCCATACAGTGCGAGATAACACTTTTCGGTTTTCCTGTATTCCTAATTGAGCGAGCGACACACATGTGATTTAGTTTACATAGTAGTGCTTTGGATTTCTGTTCTTCGGTTGGAAACTTGTTTCTGTGCTGTACAGTGTGATATATCACTTTTCAGTTTTCCTGTTGTAATAATTGAACGGGCGACACCTATGTGATTTAGTTTACAAAGTTGTGCTTTGCGTTTCTGTTCTTTTGATGGAAACTTGTTTCTGTGCTGTACAGTGCGAGATAACCCTTTTCGGTTTTCCTGTATTCCTATTTGAGCGAATGACACACATGTGATTCAGTTTACAATGTAGTGATTTTCATTTACTTTCTTTCGTTGGAAACTTGTTCCTGGTAGTAGCAATTTAGGGTTATGGTTAGGGTTAGGGTTAGGGCTTAGGGTTAGGGTTAGGGTTAGGGTTAGGGTTATATCACTTTTCAGTTTTCCTGTTATAATAATTGAACAGGCGACACATATGCGAATTAGTTAACAGAGTTGTGCATTGCGTTTCTGTTCTTTCGATGGAAACTTGTTCCTGTGCTGTACAATGCGTTATATCACTTTTAAGTTTTCCTGTTATAATAATTGAACAGGGGACACGTACGTGAATTAGTTTACAAAGTTGTGCTTTGCATTTCTGTTCTTTCTTTGGAAACTTGTTTCTGTGCCATACAGTGCAAGATAACACTTTTCGGTTTTCCTGTATTCCTAATTGAGCGATTGACACACATGTGATACAGTTTACAAAAATGTGCTTTTCATTTACGTTCTTTCGTTGGAAACTTGTTCCTGTTAGGAACAAGTTAGGGTTAGGGTTAGGGTTAGAGTTAGGGTTAGGGTTAGGGTTAGCTTAGTGCTGGGTAAGAGATAGAGTTAGTGTTAGTGTTAGGGTTCGGGTTAGGGTTAGGGTTAGGGTTGTATCACTTTTCAGTTTTCTTGTTATAATTGAACAAGTGACACATATGTGAATTAGTTTACAAATTGTGCTTTGCGTTTCTGTTCTTTCAATGGAAACTTATTTCTGTGCCGTACAGTGCAAGATAAGTCTTTTCAGTTTTCCTGTATTCCTAATTGAGCGAGCGACACACATGTGACTTAGTATACAAAGTAGTGCTTTGGATTTCTGATCTTCGGTTGGAAACATGTTTCTGTGCTGTACAGTGTGATATATCACTTTTCAGTTTTCCTGTTGTAATAATTGAACAGGCGACACGTATGTGATTTAATTTACAGAGTAGTGCTTTGCGTTTCTGTTCTTTCGATGGAAACTTGTTTCTGTGCCGTACAGTGCGATATAACACTTTTCGGTTTTCCTGTATTCTTAATTGAGCAAGTGACACACATGTGATTCAGTTTACAAAGTAGTGATTTTCATTTATGTTCTTTCGTTGGAAACTTGTTCCTGTTAGGAACAAGTTAGGATTAGGGTTAGCGTTAGGGTTAGGGTTAGGTTAGGGCTGGGTAAGCGATAGGGTTAGGGTTAGGGTTAGGGTTAGGGTTAGGGTTATATCACTTTTCAGTTTTCCTGTTATAATAATTTAACAGGCGACACATATGTGAATAAGTTTACAAAGTTGTGCTTTGCTTATCTGTTCTTTCAATGGAAACTTATTTCTGTGACGTACAGTGCGAGATAACACTTTTCATTTTTCCTGTATTCCTAATTGAGCGAGCGACACACAGGTGATTACGTTTGAAAGTAGTGCTTTGCTTTTCTGTTCTGTCGTTGGAATCTTGTTCTTGTGCTGTACAGTGAGATATATCACTTTTCAGTTTTCCTGCATTCCTTAATGGATCGAGTGACACACATGTGATTTAGCATACAAATTAGTGCTTTTCTTTTTTGTTCTTACATTTGAAACTTGTTCCTGTGCTGTACAGTGTGATGTATCACTTTTCAGTTTTCCTGTTATAATAATTGAACAGGCGACACGTATGTGAATTTGTTTACAAAGTTATGCTTTGCATTTCTGTTCTTTCTTTGGAAACATGTTCCTGTGCCATACAGTGCGAGATAACACTTTTTGGTTTCCTTGTATTCCTAATTGAGCGAGCGACACACTTGTGATTTAGTTTACAAAGTAGTGCTTTAGGTTTCTGTTCTTCTTGGAAAATTGTTCTTGTGCAGTACAGTGCGATATATCACTTTTTGGTTTCCCTGTATTCCTAATTGAGCGAGCGACACACATGTGATTTAGTTTACAAAGTAGTGCTTTGGGTTTATGGTCTTTCTTTGGAAACTTGTTCCTGTTATGAAGAAGTTAGGGTTAGGGTTAGGGTTAGGGCTAGGGCTAGGCTTAGGTTTAGTGTAGGGTTAGGGTTAGGGTTAGGGTTAGGGTTAGGTTTAGGGTTAGTGGTTTAGGGTTAGGGTTAGGGTTAGTGTTACGTTTATGGTTAGGGTTAGGGTAGGGTTAGGGTTACGGTTAGGGTTATGGTTATATCACTTTGCAGTTTACCTGTTTTAATAATAGAACAGGCGACACTTATGTGAATTAGTTTACAAAGTTGTGTTTTGAGTTCCTGTTCTTTCGATGGAAACTTGTTTCTGTGCCGTATAGTGCGATATATCACTTTTCAGTTTTCCTGTATTCCTAATTGAGCGAGCAACACACATGTGATTTAGTTCACAAAGTAATGATTTGCATTTCTGCTCTTCTGTTGGAAACTTGTTTCTGTGCTGTACAGTGTGATATATCACATTTCAGTTTTCCTGTTATAATAATTGAACAGGTGACACGTATGTGAATTAGTTTACAAAGTTGTGCTTTGCGTTTCGATGGAAATTTGTGTCTGTGCCGTACAGAGGGATATAACACTTTTCTGTTTTCCAGTATTCCTAATTGAGCGAGCGACACACATGTGATTCCTTTTACAAAGTAGTGCTTTGCTTTTCTGTTCTTTCATTGGAAACTTGTTCCTGTGCAATACAGTGCGATATATCACATTTCAGTTATCCTGTATTCCTAATTGAGCGAGCGACACACATGTGATTCCGTTTACAAAGTAATGCTTTCCTTTTCTGTTCTTTCGTTGGAAACTTGTTCCTGTACTGTACAGTGTGATATATCACTTTTCAGTTTTCCTTTATTCCTAATCGTGCGAGCGACACACATCTGATTTAGTTTACAAAGTAGTGCTTTGAGTTTATGTTCTTCTGTTGGATACTTGTTCCTGTTAGGAAAGAGTTAGGGTTAGGGTTAGGGTTAGGGTTAGGGTTAGGGTTAGGGTTAGGGTTAGGGTAGGGTTAGGGTTAGGGTTAGGTTTAAGGTTAGGATTAGTGTTAGGGTTATTTCACTTTTCAGTTTTCCTGTGATAATAATTGAACAGGCGACACATATGTGAATTAGTTTACAAAGTTGTGCTTTGCGTATCTGTTCTTTCATTGGAAACTTGTTCTTGTGCAGTACAGTGCGACATATCACTTTTTAGTTTTCCTGTATTCCTAATTGAGCGAGCGACACACATGTGATTTAGTTTACAAAGTAGTGCTTTGCGTTTATGTTCTTTCATTGGAAACTTGTTCCTGTTAGGAACAAGTTAGGGTTAGGGTTAGGGCTAGGTTTAGGGTTAGGGTAGCGTTAGGGTTATGGTTATTGTTAGGGTTAGGGTTAGGGTTAGGTTTAGTGGGTTAGGGTTAGGGTAGGGTTAGGGTTAGGGTTAGGGTTATGGTTATATCACTTTGCAGTTTACCTGTTATAATAATAGAACAGGCGACACTTATGTGAATTAGTTTAGAAAGTTGTGTTTTGAGTTTCTGTTCTTTCGATGGAAACTTGTTTCTGTGCTGTACAGTGTGATATATGTCTTTTCAGTTTTCCTGTATTCCTAATTGAGCGAGCGACACACATGTGATTTAGTTTACAAAGTAATGATTTGCATTTCTGCTCTTCTGTTGGAAACTTGTTTCTGTGCTGTACAGTGTGATTAATCACATTTCAGTTTTCCTGTTATAATAATTGAACGGGCGACAAGTATGTGAATTAGTTTACAAAGTTGTGCTTTGCGTTTCTGTTCTTTCGATGGAAATTTGTGTCTGTGCCTTACAATGGGAGATAACAATTTTCAGTTTTCCTGTATTCCTAATTGAGTGAGCGACACACGTGTGATTCCGTTTACAAAGTAGTGCCTTGCTTTTCTGTTCTTTCATTGGAAACTTCTTCCTGTTAGGAACAAGTTAGGGTTAGGGTTAGGGTTACGGTTAGGGTAGGGTTAGGGTTAGGTTTAGGGTTAGGGTTAGGGTTTTTGGGTTAGGGTTAAGGTTAGGGTCATATCACTTTGCAGTTTACCTGTTATAATAATGGAACAGGCGACATGTATGTGAATTAGTTTACAAATTTGTGCTTTGTGTTTCTGTTCTTTCGATGAAAACTTGTTTCTTTGACGTACAATTCGATATATTACTTTTCATTTTTCCTGTATTCCTAATTGAGAGAGCTACACACATGTGATTCATTTTACCAAGTAGTGCTTTGCGTTTCTTTTCTTTTGTTGGAAACTTGTTCCTGTTACGAACAAGTTAGGGTTAGGTTTAGGGTTAGGGTTAGGGTTATATCACTTTGCAGTATTTCCTGTATTCCTAATTGAGCGAGTGACACACATGTGATTTAGGTTACAAAGTAGTGCTTTGCTTTTCTGTTCTTTCGTGAGAAACTTGTACCTGTGTTGTACAATGCGATATATCACATTTCAGTTTTCCTGTTATAATAATTGAACGGGCGACACGTATGTGAATGTTTACCAAGTAGTGCTCTGCTTATCTGTTCTTTCGATGAAAACTTCTTTCTTTGCCGTACAGTTTGATATATATCACTTTTCAGTTTTCCTGTATTCCTAATTGAGCTAGTGACACACATGTGATTCCGTTTATAAAGTAGTGCTTTGCTTTTCCGTTCTTACGTTGGAAACTTCTTCCTGTGCTGTAGAGTGCGATATATCACTTTTCAGTTTTCCTGTATTCCTAATTGAGCGAGCGACACACATGTGATTTAGTGTACAAAGTAGTGCTTAGCTTTTCTGTTTTTCCGTTTGAAACTTGTTCCTGTGTTGTACAGTGCGATATATCACATTTCATTTTTACTGTTATAATAATTGAACAGGCGACACATATGTGAATTAGTTTACAACGTTATGCTTTGCGTTTCTGTTCTTTCGATGGAAACTTGTTTCTGTGCCGTACAGTGCAATATATCACTTTTCAGTTTTCCTGTATTCCTAATTGAGCAAGTGATACATATTTGATTCTTTTTACAATGTAGTGCTTTGCTTTTCTGTTCTTTCATTGCAAATTTGTTCCTGTGCTGTAGAGTGCGATATATCACTTTTCAGTTTTCCTGTATTCCTAATTGAGCGAGCGACACAAATGTGATTTAGTTTACAAAGTTGTGCTTTGCATTTCTGTTCTTCTGTTGGAAACTTGTTTCTGTGCTGTACAGTGTGATATATCACTTTTCAGTTTTCCTCTTATAATAATTGAACGGGTGACACGTATGTGAATTAGTTTAAAAAGTAGTGCTTTGCTTTTCTGTTCTTTCGTTAGAAACTTCTTCCTTTGTTGTACAGTGCTATATATCACATTTCCATTTTCCTGTTATAATAATTGAACATGCGACACATATGTGAATTAGCTTACAAAGTTATGCTTTGCTTTTCTGTTCTTTCGATGGAAACTTGTTTCTGTGCCATACAGTGGGAGATATCACTTTTCAGTTTTATTGTATTCCTAATTGAGTGAGCGACACACATGTGATTCCCTTTACAAAGTAGTGCTTTGCTTTTCTCTTCTTTTGTTGGAAACTTGTTCCTGTGCTGTACAGTGCGATATATCACTTTTCATTTTTCCTGTTTTCCTAATTGAGCGAGCAACACATATGTGATTGAGGTTACAAATTAGTGCTTTGCGTTTATGTTCTTTTGTTGGAAACTTGTTCCTGTTTGGAACAAGTTAGGGTTAGGGTTAGGGTTAGGGTTAGGGTTAGGGTTATATCACTTTTCAGTTTTCCTGTTATAATAATTGAACAGGTGACACGTATATGAATTAGTTTACAAAGTAGTGCTTTGCTTTTCTGTTCTTTCGTTGGAAACTTGTTACTGTGCCTTACAGTTGGAGATAACACTTTTCAGTTTTCCTGTATTCTTTTTTTTTGTTTGTTTCTTTTTTTTATTTTTTTATCAGTTACATTTTATTAACTCTGTATCCCAGCCGTGTCCGGATCCCTCATTCCCTCCCGGTCCCTCCCTCCTTCCCTCATCTCCACCGTGCCCCTTTCCAAGTCCACCTGATAGGGGGGACCTCCTCCCCATTCATCTGATCCTTTTTTATCAGATATCTTCAGGACTGGCTGCAAAGCCCTCCTCTGTGGCCCAACAGGAGTGCTCCTCCCTTCGGGGGTGGGGAGACCAAAGAGCCAGTCATTGAGTTCCTGTTAGAAATAGTCCCTGTTCCCCTCACTTTGCGAAACCAATTGGTTACTGAGCTACCACAGGCTACATCTGAGTGGAGGTTCTAGGTTATATCCATTCATGGTCCTTGGTTGAATGTCAGTCTCAGAAAAGACCCTGTGCCCAGATATATTTGGTCCTTGTGGAGCTCCTATCCTTTCCCCATCAGACTAATTCCCCTTCTTTCTTATGATTCCCTGTACTCTGCCAAAGGTTTGGTCATGAGTCTTTGCTTTGAAAACACTGCTAGTTAGAGTCTTTCAGATGCGCTCAGTAGACTCCTGTCATACGTTCAATGCACATCCCATCTGTCTTTCTAAACGAGGATTGATCATCTTACCCCATGTCCGCTCAATTGATTATCTTTTTTAGGTGTATAGATTTCATTATGTTTATCATATCTTATAGGTCTATATAAGTGAGTATATCCCATGTTTGTCTTTCTCCTTCTGGGATATTTCACTCAGAATGATCTTTTCTAGATCCGACCATTTGCCTGCAAATTTCATGATTTCCTCCTTTTTCATTGCTGAGTAGTATTCCATTGTATAAAAATACCACAATTTCTGTACCCATTCCACCGTTGATGGACATCTGGGTTGTTTCCAGGTTCTGGCTGTTACAAATAGAGCTGCTATAAACATGGTTGAGCAAGTGTCCTTTTTGTGTACTTGAACAAACTTTGGGTATATACCTAGCAGTGGTATAGCTGGGTCTGGAGGAAGCACTATTCCTATTTGTCTTAGAAAGCGCCAGATAGCTTTCCAGAGTGGTTGTACCAGTTTACATTCCCACCAGCAGTGGAGGAGGGTTCCCCTTTTTCCACAACCTCTCCAGCATGTGTTATCGCTTGAGTTTTTCATCTTGGCCATTCTGATGGGTGTAAGGTGATATCTCAGGGTCGTTTTGATTTGCATTTCCCTGATGGCTAATGAGGATGAGCATTTCTTTAAGTGTTTTTCTGCCATTCGATATTCCTCTGTGGAGAATTCTCTGTTTAGCTCTGTTCCCCATTTTTTAATTGGATTACTTGGATTGCTGCTTTTCTGCTACTTATTTCTTTGTATATACTGGATATTAGTCCTCTGTCAGATAAAGGGTTAGTGAAGATTCTTTCCCAATCTGTAGGCAGTCGTTTTGTTTTGATGACGGTATCCTTTGCTTTACAGAAACTTTTCAGTTTCATGAGGTCCCATTTATTGATTGTTGCTCTTAGAGCCTGTGCTGTTGGTGTTCTGTTGAGACATGGTCTTAACACAGCCCAAGCTGTCCTCCAGCTAACAGGGTAGCCTAGGCTGGCATCAAACTCTGAATTTTCCTACCTCATCTTACAGAGTGCAGGGAAAACTAGTGTGTAATACTGAGCTTACAAATACTCTCTCTTTCTGCATTGCACTCATTAAATTTCCGAAGCTGTCAAGAAAATCTAAACCATTACTAAAATCTCATTTGATAAAAACCCAATGAACTGCTCCTGGCATCCACATCCCTCTATTCTTTTACCCCATTTTTAAAAAGATGTTCTTTTACTGCCAGTTTGTGTGCTGGCTTCTGTTGAACAGCATCAAGATGAAATAGACCTCCTCCTGAGACTGTAGCTCAGTTGGTAGAGTGACTAACTACCATTCATGAAGCCCTGGGTCTGATCCTCTGCACTTTTGTAAGAGAGATATGATAGTAAACACCTGTAGTTTCCAGCACAGGGGAGGTGGAGGCAGCAAGACAGAAATTTAAGGTCATCCTCAGCTACATAGAGAGATTTTGGCCAGTCTAGGTTACATGGAACCATGTCTACAAAGGGGAGGAGCACCTGACCAGATGGGTCATGAGTTTAAACTGATAGTGGCTCTTGCACAGTACCTTAGTTTGCTTCCCAGCAACCATATCTCATTGCTCATGGCCACCTCTAACTCCAGGTTTAGGGTATCCAATGCAGGGTAATTATTTTGAAAACTAATTTAAATTATCATATTCATTTATTTTTTTATTTGTTTGTTTTTGTTTTTCAAGACAGGGTCTCATTATGTAGTCCTGGCTGTCCTGAAATTACTCTGTAGACCATGGCTGAACTTGAACTCACAGGTATCTGTCTGCCTCTTTTTCCCCAGGGCTGGGATTAAAGACTGTATTTTTTTGTTTATTTGTTTGTTTTAGTTCCTTTCCTATGTTTGTCATCTGAGGAGATCAGAAGAATTCATGGGATCCTGTAGAGGTGGACCAGGTGCTGTGAGCCAGCTTAAGTGGATACTGTGAATTAAACTTAGGTTTATTTTTGGAATAGCCGGAAGTATTCTTATCCACTGAGCCATTCCTTTAGCCCTCTCAGTTTTTTTTTAAGTTGATATAAGTAAATTTGGGGAATCTGAGGATTTAGCTCAATGGAAGAAAGCATGCTCTACATGTATGAGAGCAAAGATTTCATCCTCCATGCTGCAAAAAAAAATGCTTGTTTTGTTTTGCTTTATATTTTCAGACAGGACTTCTTTTAGCCATTGATAGTCATAAACTCACTAGCCAAGGATATCCTTGAACTTCTGATTGTTCCACCTGTACCTCCTAAGGGCACTGATTACAGGTAATACCACTGTGTCAAGTTTTATGTGGTGTTGGGCATGAACCCATAGCTTCATGCATGCTAGGCAAGCACCATGCCAACTGAGTTCCATCCCCAGCCATTTTTTTTTCTGTGAAGTCACAGAAAAAAATAATCTCATTGCATTTTCTAAAACCTCTCTTTAATCTTTAATACTCTTGGCACCCTTCCACCTGTGGGACAGATTGTTCACTTTGCCACATGTTGACTAAGGCTGTACGGTATTCACCTTAATTCCAGGAGGAGGAGGGAAATTGCCTACTGAGTGCTGGAAGACAAAAGGTAGGCTATGAAACGACAGGCGTAAATGATACTGAAATAAAAATCTCTGAAGATCTGGAAAAGGTGTGGCCCCCAAATGGAATCCAAGGCCAGAAATCACTGAGCCCGTCCCTTCAGTACACTGTAATCCCAAGGCAGGTGCACATGTCACTTAAGACTCACTGGCCAAGGTGGCAGCGCCAGGAGAACACTACTTCTGAGGACCAGGACAACATTTTCTGTACAGCAACCAATTGACTGAACTCTGGGCCCTAAAACAATAGTGATCATGTTTCCCAGGTGAGAGGAAACCCCCACAGTGTGGGAATCAGTCAGGTCCACTCTCAGCTCACCCAGCCAGAACCCGGAAGAGATCCCAGGTCGTGCAGCCACTAGGTTGCCAGACCAGAGCCACATGCCTGTGTATCCTGATCACCTTCCCAGGCTGAATGGTGGGTACAAAAACACCAGAGAATGGGAGTCCCAGTTGCGAGAAAAACCCACAGGGAAGGAAGGAAAAGGATCTAGCCTCCGGTCAGCCAGTCTTTCCCTGGAAAAGATCTCACAGAATGGTGGGTGTGCACCACCAGCACTGAACTGGGCTCCAGCTGTGAGCACAGAGACTTGCTGCATGCCCAACTCTCCATCACAGACAGAACTGTGCACTGCAGGGCAACAGAGGCTGGGAGTCCCTGTTGGGAGAAAACCCCACAGGAAGGAAGCAGATGGGGACTGAATTAGGTCATCCAGTATATCCCTGGAAAAGGTCCCATAGACTAGCAGGCACTCGTGCTGTCAGCCCAGAGACCTGCTGTGCACAGTTGTTCAGTAGAGACAGAACTGTGTGCCCCAGGGCACTAGAGACTGGGAGTCCCTGTCAGGGAAAAAAACTTACAGGGAAGGAAGCAAATGCGGATGGATGGAGGCCACCCAATATATCCCTGAAAAAGGTCCCACAGACCAGCGTGCCTGGAAAGCCAGGGACCTGCTGTGCACCAGCTAGCCTGCTGCTCCCAGGAGAGCGGTACTCACCTGCCACTGATTACCACTTGGGTACTGGGGCACAGAGCCCCAACCTCAGACCTACAGAAGCCTGGGATCCCCGAGATCAACCCCCAGATACTTCTCCAAGGGGCAACCAGTTATCCCTAAACAAACCAAACCACGGGCTACCCAGGTTACAGCAACAGCTCACTAAATTACAGCAAGAAACCCAGAAGCAGGGCAGCTGTGACTTCTCCGAGTGAGAGGAGAGCCCTCTCCACTAACAAGGACCACAGTTACCACTCAGGTCTGTACACCTGAGGTGATCTGTGACAACTCCTGAAAAACACCGGCCATTCAGTGACCATACCCAAAAAGCTGAGGAGGCTTCCTTCAGAAAAAAAGAAACATTCCTGCCAATGGGATTCTCTCCACCACAGGATTCCAGGGACCACCAAAAACTAACACCCAACACCGAAGATAGCCCAATGGGTAGAGCCAAGGTAAAAGCTCAACCAACAAAAGACAGAGCAGTATGGCATCTCCAGAACCCAGTTATACAAAGGCAAGTAGCCCTGGACACCCCAGCATAACTGAAATTCAAGAAGATGACCTAACATCTATGCTCATGAAGAGGAAAATAGAGGAAACAAAATGTGTAAAGACCTAGAAGAACATAAAGACATAACAGCTTATGACCATTTGTAAAGAAATAGAGGAAGATAAATACAAACAGATTATGGTCATCTGTAAAGAAAGATGGGAAGTTGCAGCCAGTTTGTGGCCTTTAAAGAGGAAATATTTAAATCACTGAAAGAAATAAAAGAAACAGAGGATTGTTCAAACAAACAGCTGAAGGAATTGAAGGAAAATACAGTCAGACAGGTGAAGGAAATCAACAAAATGGCTCAAGATCTGAAGATAGAATTGGAAAAATTAAAGAAAACACAAATGGAGGAAATCATGGAGAGAAAGAACTTGGGGAAGAAAATAGGTACTACACAGGTAAGCATAACTAATAGACTTCCAACAAGAGATGGAAGAAAGAATCTCAGGTGTGCAGGATAAAATGGAAGAAATCAATGTATCCCTCAAAGAAAATGTTAAATATTAAAAATTCCTGACACAGACCATCCAAGAAATTCATGACAACATAAAAAGACAAAACCTAAGAAGAATAAGAATAGAGGAAAAAGAAGACTCCCTCCTCCAAGGCCCAGTAAATATTTTCAACAAGATCATTGAAGAAAATTTCCCCAACTTAAAGGAGAGGCCAATAAGAATACAAGAGGTCTACAGAACACCTAATAAATCAGACAAGGAAATCTTCCCATCACATAATAATCACAACAGTAAGTATACAGAACAAAGAAAAAATACTAAAAGCTGCAAGGGAAAAAGGCCAAGTGACATATAATGGCAAACCCATTAGAATCACACCTGACTTCTCAACAGAGACTATGAAAGCCAGAAGAGCCTGGATGTATCCATCCAGACCCTAAGAGAACACAGATGTCAGCATAGGCTACTGTACCCAGCAAAACTCTCAGTCCTCATAGATGGAGAAAACAAGATATTCAATGACAAAAATTTCAACAATACCTACACACAATTCCAGTGTTACAGAAGATGCTAGAAGGAAAAATACAACCCAAGAAAACGAACTACTTTCAAAAAAAACAAAAACAAAAACAAAACAAAAACAAAACAGGAAATAAATAACTTCACTACAGCAAAACAAAAACAAGTAGCCAAACACACTATCGTAGCCAACATCAATATCAAAGGATCTAAGAGCCACTGGTCATTAATCTCCCTCAACATCAGTGGACTCAATTCTCCAATAAAAAGACACAGACTAACAGAATGGATGCGTAAACAAGACCCAACAATCTGTTGCATACAAGAAACACACCTAAATCACAAAGATAGACATTACCTGAGAGTAAAGGGCTGGAAGACGGTTTACCAAGCAAATGGACCCAAGAGGCAAGCAGGAGTAAGTAAGCCATTCTAATATCTAATAAAAGATATTTTCAACCAAAATTAATCAAAAGAGATAGAGAAGGACACTTCATAATCATCAAGGGAAAAATTCACCAGGAAGATATCACAATCCTGAACATCTATGACCCAAATGCAAGGGCACCCACATTTGTAAAAGAAACTTTAATAAAGCTTAAACCACACATAGACCCCCACACATTAATAGTGGGAGACTTCAACACCCCACTCTCAACAAAGGACAGGTCAACAAAACAGAAATTAAACAAAGAAACAATAACTCTGACAGGTCATGAATCAAATGGACCTCGTGGACATCTACAGAACCTTTCACCCAAACAAAAAAAAATTACCTTTTTCTCAGCACCTCATGGAACCTTCTCCAAAGTAGACCATATAGTGGGTCACAAAGCAAGACTCAACAGATATAAGAAGATTGCTTTTTTATGACAACAACTACATTTCAACTAAACATAAAGTTTAAATACATGGATGAAGTGTTGTTAATAAGGCACTTTAAAAAATACATATTAATATTTTTGCTTCAATAAAGAAACAAAAAGTTATCAGCATTCTCTTTTGTTTAAATTAGCACAGCTTTTGATTATCTGAAACCAGAAAATTATAAACATCTAAAAAATATTTTTCTTAGTTACGCTGGAATCTGCATCAGTTAATAGTGTTAATTCACTCTAAACTTAATAGTTAACACTCTAAACAAATAATTCAGAGTCAATTATATACTTATAAAGTCAACAAAAATAAGAAAATGTGTAACTACCCCATTTTTTAATTGGATTACTTGGTTTGTTGGAGTTTAACTACTTGAGTTCTTTATATATTCTGGATATTAGCCCTTTGTCAGATATAGGGTTGGTGAAGATCCTTTCCCAATCTGTAGGCTGTCATTTTGTTCTGATGACAGTGTCCTTTGCCTTATAGAAGCTTTTTTTTTTCCTGGGGTCTCATTTATTGATTGATGATCTTAGAACCTGTGTTCTCGATGTTCTGTGCCAGTGAGGTCAAGGCTCTTCCCCTCTTTTTTTTCTAATAGATTTAGTGTGTCTGGTTTTATGTTGAGGTCTTTGATCCACATGGACTTTAGTTTTGTGCAGGGTGATAAATACGGGTTTATTTGCATTTTTCTGCATGTAGACATCCAGTTAGAACAACATCATTTGTTGAAGATGCTATCTTTTTTCCATTGCATGGTTTTGGATTCTTTGGAACTTTTCTGGCATGAACCAAGTGGCAGTCTCTCTGATCCCCTCCCGTTTATTAGTTGATGGTCTTCATGTTTTTTGCATGTTCCATTTTAGTCCTGATCAGAAAATTCTTTCCTGAAAATTCCAACGTATCTCTTATTTTTCTTTTGTTAGTTTCAGGATATCATGAAAAAGATTGCAGTTCTTCTATGATACCTCTGGAATTGTTTTGTGCATGGTGAGAGATATGGACAGTTTCATTTTTATGTGGAGGTAAATAGTTCAGCAAGTACTACTGAAGGTGCTCTTTTCCCTAATTTTCAAAAGCTGTAGGAGTGCAGCTTTGTGTGGTGGTCCTCAATTCTATTCCAATGGTCAGTAAGCCCATTTTTAAGACAGTACCATGCTGTTTTTATTACTATAGCTCTGTAATGTAACCTGACACATGAAATGGAGATACCTGCAGAAGTATTTTTGATGTTAAAGACAGTTTTTGTTGTTTTGGATTTTTTTCTTACAAATGGATTTCAAGAACATTTTCAGTTTCTTTGAGGAACTATATTGGAAATTGGTGGAGACTGCATTGAATATATGAATAGCTTTTGGTAGAGTGGGCATTTACACAACATTATTCTTATAAAACCCTAAGCATGTGCAGTCTTTCCATCTTCTGGTTTCTTATCTAATGTCTTAAAATTTGCCTTGTGTTTGTTAGGTGCATTTGATTTATGGTGTCTTTAAATTCCACAGTTCCTCGGATTAGTTTGTTTCCAGATAACCAGTTTATTAGCAGAAGGGATTATTGATTATCACTGTTTTGGAGCAAATCTGTTGTTTCATATGTAATTTTTTCTTTTAGGAAACTGAGTACACTTGTTTTTGATGTCTGTGTGTTGGGATTGTAATATCTTTTTGTTTGTTTTTTTTTCCCAGACAGGTGTCTCTGTGTAGCTCTGGCTCTCCTGGACTTGCATTGTAGGCCAGGGAGGATTTGAACTCACTGTGACCAAGCCTCCTCTGCCTCCAGGATTGCTGGGATTACAAGTGCACACTGCCACCACTACCAAACTGATTGTAATATCTTTTGGTGGATTTTTCTTGAATGAGTATGAAGTGCCCCCCTAACTACTTTTGTCTTGAAGTACATTTGGTCAGACAATAAAATACCTATATATATGGTGGTTTTCTGGTTCCATTTCATTGGAATCTTATCAAATCTATTTCCACAAGTAAGTGTCTGTATTTAACGTTGATGTAAGGTTCTTAGAGGCAGAAAACAGATGTATCCTGTTTCTTATCCAGTCTGGTAGTTCATGCGTATTTATTGAGAAATTGAGACCAGTAATATAGTTATTATGAAAGCTGTGTATTGATTTTTGTTATTTTCTTGATTTCATGCTTTTTTCTTGAATATATTTGACAATTAAACATTGTACATGCAATATTTTTTAGTACCTTGTGATATCTTGGTCATTCTTCTTTTTACATTGATATATTCCTCCTAATTTTTTTCATAGTGCTGTTTTGTACACATGAATTCTTTTAATGAGTGTTTACTGTAAAAGCTTATTCCTCCTGCAGTTTTAATACATATTTTTGTTGAGTATAACTTCTTGTCTAACAGTTACGATGTTTCAGGGGTTAGAGTATATCCTTTGATTTCCTTCTGTGGTTAAGTTTATGTGAAACTCTTTTGTATTATTCTAATAAGTGGGCTACCTTTTTAAGTTACTTTATCTTCCTCAGTGTAAAATTTAATACCATTTTTAAATTTTGTGTTTCTAGTATTTTAACTATACTACATTGTTAAAATCTCTATGCCAATCTCCCTCTTTCTCTCTCTGTTTGGCAGGGTTCCAATGTTCAGGATATGACTTGTGACAGGATGAAGAATCCCTGTTCAATTTATCTCTTGAGTGGTCAGGTAAAAGGGACTGGATACACTGTTGCTAAGGCAGAAAACTTAACCTGGCCACCTGTTTTGTTTTCACTGATTGAACTTGTCAAAATCTGCTCTGGCCCAAACTGGAAGAGTCCTACTCAGTTAGGTTCTGAATCTATTCACTTATTTGTGGATCGATAGGAAAAGGAAGAAAAAAAAAGGAAAGTAAGCACAGACTGTTCCTATACACATGCTCAACAGAAAGGGTAGATGAAATTAAAACCTTATAGTTCATCTTAAACAAATTTTCAAGAGTTTACATATGATGATGTTGTTGCTTTTAGCTAGCAACTCCTCTGCAGAAACTGCGTCAGGCTTCTGGTCCCACAGTACACACCCATATATACATATAGACAAACAATCAGACATATGGATTTGTACATATTACTAGACACATTCCATGGTTGATAAAAGTGGAGCTCCTGACCTGCAAACAATTGACATACACTCATATAAAATCACTGGCCATAAAAAACTCATTTATTATCTATTTATACTTTTATATTTCTGAGGCAAAGGAATTACCTCATAGTCAATAAGACAATTGATCACAAAATAAGATGAATTCTAAAATACAACAGTTTACACATTTTAAAACTAAACATTTCTTATTTATGTATCCTTTACATGTGTTCATAGTTTAGAATGACAAAGGCTGAAAAGGGTCTCAAAGTTCCAAGAATATATGTATTTTCAGTTAGGACTAACCTGGCTACACCTTTCAGCTCTCTCTAAGTTTATACTGAGTTCAAGATAATAATTCTTTTTTGCTTCAAATTCTAAGAAACAACGTTTATTTAAAATGATAGTATGCCATTAGTTGACAAGGTATAAGAAATTACAACAAAATAGTTTATATTTAATGGCATCAATATTTGTACTTGATTTAGACATTTTATGGTAGCTCTATTATATTTTGGGTTCATGGGAAGTTTAAAATGACTTGCCTGTACCTATGGTGTATACCAGGGTTCGTGGCATCATCTGGAATAAAGGCTATCTGAGAGGTCACAAATGTGCCTCATATCTGTCTCCTAGTAATGTATCTGGAGGTTCACAAAGCTGTTTATTGCAGTCATAAACATTCTAAAGTTGTTTTAGAAGTTTGAAAGCAATTTAACTTTAAAATTATTTGAATCAAATCAGGAATTCCATAATTAGGAAATAATCCAGTTAAAAAGCAGTACATCTTCAATAAGATTGTTCAATTAGAGTGGGTAAATCCCCAGAAAGTGATGGTTCAAACCATGCCAGGTTTTAGGGAGATGCAGCAGTGCACAAATGATGGTGTTGTTAGAGGTTGGAATCAGTTCTGTGGTGCATGACAGTACAGTCCTTGCAAAATACAGGATTCCCTTCCAGAGAGCTCTCCTACCTACTGAACTTTCCCAAATCAGTGGCTCTTGACATCATTTCAGATGCTGGAAGCATTTCTGTGGCTGCATCACAGTACAGATGCAAAATACTGGACAACCTTCCAGAAGGCTCACATTCCTAAAGAGCTCCTTTTACAGAAGGGCTCCTGACAATACGTCATGGAGAATTTGTTTTCTAGTCTTATGTAATTGGCATTCTGTAGTTCTCTCACAACTTGGTAGGCATCCCTTTTATTAGCTTTTGGAAATTTTCTTCAATACCTTTACTGAAGATACTTTATATGACTTTGCTAATGTTTTTATGCTCCTCTTTTTATAAATATACTTTAGGTGTTTGATATTTTCTTTGTATCCCCAAACTCTGTCATTTCCATTCATATATGCTTTTAAGTTTCTCATTTTCTTTTATTGAGTCTTCTGGTTCCTCTACTTGGTCTTCTTTCCTAAACTCTCTCTTTTCAACAAGATCAATTCTGTTAGTGTGACTTTACACTGAGATTTGTATTTCCTTGACTGGGTTTTCCTATTTAGCATTGTTTCAGTTTGAGTTTTTGAAAAAAAAATTAATTTATTTTATTTTTATTATTAGTTACATTTTATTAACTCTGTATTCCAGCTGTATTCCACTCCCTCATTCCCTCCCAACCCTACCCTCCCTCCCTCATCTCTTCCCTGCCCCTTTCCAAGTCCACTGATTGGGAAGGACCTCCTCCCCTTTTATTTGACCCTGTTTTATCAGGTATTTTCAGGACTGGCTGCAAAGTCCACCTCTGTGGCCTATCAGGACTGCTCCTCCCTTGTGGGGTGGGGAGGTCAAAGAGCCTGCCATTGAGTGCCTGTCAGAAATAGTCCCTGTTCCCCTTACTGTGGGAAACCAATTGGTTAATGAGCTACCACAGACTACATCTGAACAGAGGTTCTATGTTATATCCATACATGGTCCTGGGTGGAGTGTCAGTCTCAGAAAAGACCCCTTTGCCCAGATATATTTGGTCCTTGTGGAGCTCCTATCCTTTCCACGTCATAAAAACTCCCTTCTTTCATATGATTCCCTGCACTCTGCCAAAGGTTTGGTTATGAGTCTTAATATCTGTTTTGATACACTGCTAGGTAGAGTCTTTCAGAGGCCCTCTGTGGTAGGCTCCTGTCCTGTTACTTGTTTTCTCCTATGTCTAATGCCCATCCCATTTGTCTTTATAAGTGAGGAGTGTATAGATTTCAGTATGTTTTATCATCTTGTAGGTCTATATAAGTGAGTATATACCGTGTGTGTCTTTCTCCTTCTGGGATACCTCATTTAGAATGATATTTTCTACATCCCACCATTTGCCTGCAAATTTCATGATTTCCTTGTTTTTTTATTGCTGAGTAGTATTCCATTGTGTGAAAATTGCCACAATTTCTGTATCCATTCCTCCGTTGATGTTGATGGACATCTGGGTTGTTTCCAGGTTCTGGCTATTACAAATAAAGCTGCTACAAACATGGTTGAGCAAATGTCCTTGTTGTGTACTTGAGCAAATTTTGGGTATATGCCTAGCAGTGGTATAGCTTGGTCTTGAGAAAGCACTATTCTTAATTGTCTGAGAAAGCACCAGATTGACTTCCAAAGTGGTTGTACCAGTTTACATTCCCACCAGCAATGGAGGAGGGTTCCCCTTTCTCCACAACCTCTCCAGCATGTGTTGTCATTGGAGTTTTTGATCTTAGCCATTCTGATGGGTGTAAGGTGAAATCTCAGGGTCGTTTTGATTTGCATCTCCCTGATGGCTAAGGATGTTGAGCATTTCTTTAAGTGTTTCTCTGTCATTCTATATTCCTCTGCTGAGAATTCTCTGTTTAGTTCTGTATCTCATTTTTTAATTGTATTACTTGTTTTGTTGGTGTTTAACTTCTTTAGTTCTTTATATATTCTGTATATTAGCCTTCTGTCAGATGCAGGGTTAGTGAAGCTCTTTTCCCATTCTGTAGGATGTCGTTTTGTTCTGATTGATGGTGTCCTTTGCTTTACAAAAGCTTTTCAGTTTCATAAGATCCCATTTATTAATTATTAATCTTGGAGCTAGTAGTGTTGGTGTTCTCTTCAGGACATTGTCTTATGTGTAAATAAAGTCAAGGCTCTTCCCAATTTTTTCTTCTTACAGGTTTAGTGTGTCTGGTTTCATGTTGAGTTCTTTGATTCACTTAGACTTTAGTTTTGTGCAGGTTGATAAATATGGGTCTGTTTGCATTTTTCTACTTAGACATTCAATTAGACTAGCATAATTTGTTGAAAATGCTGTTTCTTTTCCATTGTGTGGTTTTAGGTTCTTTGTCAAAATTTAAGTTTTCTTAGATGTGTGGATTTATTTCTGGGTTTTCTGTTTGAGTACAATAATCTACCAATCTGTTTGTATGCCATTACCGTGCCATTTTTATTAGTGTTGCTCCATAGTACAGCTTGAGATCTGGGATGGAGATACCTCCAGAATTTCTGTTATTGTACAGGATTGGTTTTAGGAATTCTATGGTTGTTTTTTGTCTTTTTAATTTGTTTTGTTTTGTGAAATTGAGAATTGTTCTTTCAATGTTTGTAGAAAATTCTGTGGTATTTTTACGGGAATTGCATTAAATCTGTAGATTGTTTTTGGTAGCATGGACATTTTCACTATGTTAATCTTACAGTTCCATGAGCATGGGAGATTTTTAAATCTGTTATTGTACAGGATTGTTTTTAGGAATTCTGTAGGTTTTTTTTATTTTGTTTTGTGAAATTGAAAATTGTTCTTTCAATGTCTGTAGAAAATTTTGTGGTATTTTGATGGGAATTGCATTAAATCTGTAGGTTGCTTTTGGAAGCATAGACATTTTCAATATGTTAATCCTACAGCTTCATGAACATGGGAGATCTTTTCATCTTCTGATATCTTCTTCAATTTCTTTCTTTAGACACTTGAAGTTTTTTTTCCCCTGTGCTTCTTTCATTTTTTTGGTTAGAGTTACACCAAGGTTCTTTAAGTTCTTTGTGGCTATTGTGAAGGGAGTTGTTTCCCTAATTTCTTTCTCAGCCTTTTGTCTTTTGTATAAGGAGGGTTTCAGATTTTTTTTGAGATATTTTTTATCCAGCCACTTTGCTGAAGGCATTTATCAGCTGAAGGGGTTCTCTGGTAGAATTTTTGGGGTCACTGATGATCTGCCAATAGTGATACTTTGACCTCTTCCTTTGCAATTTGCAATTCCTTAATCTTAATCTTAATTCTTCCTTTGAAATTCCCTTAATCCCCTTTAGTTGTCTTATTGCTCTATCTAGGGCTTCCAGTACGATGTTGAAAAGATACAGAGTGGGCAGCCTTCCCTTGTCCCTGATTTCTGTGGGATTGATTTAAATTTCTGTCCAATTAATTTGATGTTGGCTGTAGGGTTGCTGTACGCTGCTTTTACTATGTTTCAGTATGTGCCTTGTATCCATGATCTCTCCAAAGCTTTAAACATGAATGGGTGTTGAACGTTGTAAAATGTTCTTTCAGCATCAAAGGAGATGCTCATGTGTTTGTTTACTTTTTCAGTTTGTTTTTATGGTGGATTACATTGATTTTTTTTTATGTTTAACTACTCCTGCATGGCTAAGATGAAGCCTACTTGGTTGTGGTGATCGATATCTTTAATATGCTTTGCATTCAGTTTACAAGTATTTTATTGAGTAATTTTGCATCAATGTTCCTAAGTGAATTTGGTCTAAATTTCTCTTACTTTGTTGGGTCTTTGTGTGGTTTTGCTATCAGCATGACTGTGGCCTCACAGAATGAGTTTGGCAACATCCCTTCTGTTTCTGTTTTGTGGAACAGTTTGAAGAGTATTTGTATTAGCACATAGTTGAAGGTCTGGTAGAATTCTGCACTGAAACAATATGGCCCTGGGTCTTTTATGGATCGGAGATTTTTGATGAAACCTTCTATTTCCTTATGTGATATAGGACTGTTTAATTTATTTACCTGATCTTGATTCATCTTTGGTAAATGGAATCTGTCAAGCAAATTTTCCATTTAGTTACATTTTCAAATTTTGTTGCATATAGCCTTTTGAAGAAGGACCTAATGATTCCTTAAATTTCCTCAGTGTCTGTTGTTATCTTCTCCTTTTCACTTTTGATTGTGTTGATTTGTACAATGTTCCTTTGCCTTTTAGTTAATTTGGCTAAGGGTTTGTCTGTCTTGTTCATTTTCTCAAAGAACCAGTTCTTGAATTTGGTGATTCTTTGACTCGTTCTCTTTGTTTCTAATGTATTTATTCCATCCCTGAGTTTGATCATTTTTAGTTGTATACTCTTCTTAGGTGGCTCTGCTTCTTTATTTCTAGTATTTTAAGGTGTGCCATTAAGTTGCTTGTTTGAGATGCCTTGAATTTTCTTATGAAGGCACTTAGTGCTATGAACTTTCCTCTTAGTACTGTTTTCATTGTATCCCATAAATTTGGGTGCCTTCATTTTCATTGAGTTTTAGGAATTCTCTGATTTCTTCTTTTTTATTTCTTATCTGATCTTGCTGTTGTTGAGTAGAGAGTTGTTTAGTTTCCATGCATATGTAGGCATGTTGTTATTTCTGTTGTTGTTGAGGTCTAGTTTTGGGCCATGGTGGTCTGATAGGATACAAACGATTGTTTAAATCTTCCTATATCTGTGAAGGCTTGCTTTGTGCCTGGCTGTATAGTCAGTTTTGGAGAAGGTTCCACGAGGTGCTGAGAAGAATGTATACTCTTTTGTGTTTGTGTGAAAGTGTCTATAGACATCTATTAGGTCCATTTGATTTAAGACCTCTGCAAGTGTCATTATTTCTCTATTTAACTTCTATCACAATGATCTATCCTTTGGCAAGAGTGGGGTGTTGAAGTCTCCCTCTAATAAAGTATTGGGATCAATGTGTGATTTAAGATTTAATAAAGTTTTTTTGACATATCCTTGTGTTTTGGTGCATTGATGTTCAGGATTGTGATGTTCTCCTGATGTATTTTTCCTCTGATGAGAATGAAGTATCCTTCTTCATCTCTTTTGATTAATTTTGGTTGAAAGCCTATTTTATTAGATATTAGGATGGCTACACAAGCTTCCTTCTTGTGTCCATTTGCTTGGAAAACTTTCTTCCAACTCATTACTCTGAGGTAGTGGCGACTTTTGTTGCAGAGGTGTTTCTTAAATGCAACAGAATGTTGGATCCTGTGTCTGCAACAAGTCTGTTTGTCTGAGTCTTTTTATCGGAGAGTTGAGACTATCAATGTTAATAGATATTAGTGACCAATGATTTTTAGTTCCTTTTATTGTTGAGTTGTTGATGATTTTGTGTTTGTGTGTTTGCTTTCTTTTGTTTTTTGATGTGAGGTGTGTTTATTCTCTGTATTGGGTGTACTTGATCTCATTGGGTTGAAATTTTCCTTCTAGTATCTTCTGTAGGGTTGGATTGCCGCATGTATATTGTTTAAATTTAGTTATGTCATGGATGATTTTGTTTTCTCCATCTTTGTTGATTGAAAGTTTTGCTGGATATAGTAGTCTGGGTTGTCATCTATGATCTCTAATCTCTGCATGATATCTGTCTAGGCCCTTCTGGCTTTCATAGACTCTGTTGTGAAGTCTGGTGTGATTCTGATAGGTTTGACTTTATATGTTACTTGGCTTTTTTCCCTTGCCACTTTTAATAATTTTTTTTTTCATTTTTCTGTAGATTTAGTGTTTTGATTATTATGTGACAGGAGGAATTTCTTTTCTGGTCTAGCTTATTTGGGCTTGCTGATTTTGTCATATGTGAGCCAAAGTGTTGGAGCAATGGCAGGTAGATCTCTTTGCCTAGAACTGCCCCAGTGTCCCACAGGCTTCACTTAGATGGTGGGGAATAGAACCTTAGTCCAAAGCCTAGGTTAGCTCTGCTGTGTTCACTGTCTGTGCTGTGCTGGCTGATTCTGACCTGGGTGAGCCACACAGAAGAGGATTAGGCATAAAGGAGCTGTACGTTCTCCACAGCACCAGAATGTATCCCCTCCAATGGGCAGAGAGAGTCAGTTACACTAACTGCTGTGACTAGGAAGGTGTCCAAAGAATGTTGAGTGTGGTCTCCCGGGTTTGGAATCAGGAGCCTTTATTACCGAGAAGGTGTCCACAGTACTGTGATGGTAAGCATCCAGGTTTGGAGTCTCACCCACAATACAGGCAGTGAGTGCCCAAGGTCAGAGCTGTCTTACTCTGATTCTAGGAAGATATCCACAGAAAGTGGTCTTAGGCAGTGGGAGGCAAGTTATCCACAGATGGAGTGTTTTGGCAGGTGGGTGGCCTAAGGCTGTAGGGTTGGACCCCAGTGTGCTTGCTGCTTGTCCCAGAAAAGTACTCACTGATAGGGGGAGGGGTTCCAATGGTTTCCTGTGCTTCCGGGTCAGATCCAAGCCCACTGCTCCTGCCAGTATTTTAGCATCAATTTTCATAAGCTAGATAGGTATGAAGTTCTTTTTTTGTTGGATCTTTGTGTGGTTTAGGTTTCAAGGTTACTGTGGCCTCATAGAATGAGTTTGGCAATGTACCTACACATGCATGTCAACTAAACAACTCTCTACCCAATGACAGATTGGTCAGGGAAGAAAAAAAAAGAAATTAGACACTTCTTGAAATTCAATGAAAATGAAGGCAAAATTCACACAACTTATGGGACACAATGAAAGCAGTGCTAAGAGGAAAGTTCATAGTACTAAGTACCTTCAGAAAGAAGTTTGAGACATCTCATATAAGCAACTTAAAGGCTTACCTGAAAGCCCTAGAAAAAGAAGAAGCTGGAATACCCAGTAGGAGCAGACAGCTGGAAATAATCAAACTCATGGCTGAAATCAATCAATTAGAAACAAATAAAACAATTCAAAGAATCAATGAAACCAAGAGCTGGTTCTTTGAGAAAATCAACAAGATAGACAAACCCTTAGCTAAACTAACAAAAAGGCAGAAAGAAAATATCCAAATCAGCAAAATCATAAACAAAAAGGAAGATATAATGACAGACACTAAGGAAATTCAAAGAGTAATTAAGTCTTACTTCAAAAGCTTTTACACAACAAAACTTGAGAATCTAAATGAAACATAATTTTCTTGATAGATTCCATTTACGAAAGCTAAACTAAGATCAGGTAAATAAATTAAACAGTCCTATATCCCTCCAAGCAAATAAAAGCCATCATCAAATGTCTTCCTGTCAAAAAAAATGCCAGAGTCTGATGGTTTCAGTGCATAATTCTACCAGATGCTCAAAGAAGAGCTGCCACCAATTCAAACAATTCCACAAAATAAAAACAGAATATTTGTTACTTTTAAACTTAATAGATTTGTCTAGAAACTTCACACAAAATGAATCGGAACAAGAGATATTGTATATATCATAATTTAAAAGTGGTAAGGAAGAATGCAATTGTATTTAGCAGGATGAGATCATGAAAACCACAAAATTGAGGAGCACTGTGACAGTCTACAAAGACTAAAGTAGGACTGTAGAGACTAACAATAAAAATATTTTAAGTAAAATTCTATTATGAAGAAATCTTAAATCAAAACACCAGGCACCAAAATTAACCAGACCAGAATTCTGTACATTTCAGAGAAATTGTATACATTTAATATGTGCATTCTGAGTCACATTAACAAATATAAATATCATGTATCTTTCATGTTTATTATCTATAATATGTATCAGGAAGCTACAAGATTGTATACTACAGAACTTAATGTCAAGACTCCATTGCTGAAGATACCAGAAAACTTGAGTTAATGAACATGGAGAAATCAAGCTATTAATCACCTGGATGCTTTATCTTTGCTGGCTATATTTCATAGTGCTGGAAGGTGCTATATATCCTACCAAAGGAACTAAAGGTAATATCACTTTATCTGTGAACCAAGAGGGATACAGTTATGATGGGCCTTATATGATATACAGTCTGGTTCAGTAATAGGCACACATATTTTATGTGTAATTAATCTTTCTCTGATTCGATTTTTAAGGTCCCCTCATGATATAGAACACATGCTTGGCATTCAAAATCGCCATAATCTGTGACTAGGTAGGTCATAGACTCAAGTGGTGTACAAGTTTATGACATACTATGGTTTTCAAAACATGAATCTAAAATAAAGTGGTGAAGTCTTCCATTTCTTTATCACTGCTGTGTGTGTGGAGGATTGGAGCCCCTCTGCTACTTTATCATGAACTATGAAGTAGTGATTGCAGTCTATAATGTGTTTGCAATCCTTTACTTACATGCATAAAGTTGTGTAAAATGATATATATCATATGTATGTAGATATACATTTGGATCTATGCTGTCCTTTGGCAAGAACTACTATTTATTTTTCTTGTTTCTCACAATTTCAACAATGCCCTTCCATCACACATTTAATTTTATTTTGGTCTTTAAATATATATTGTTTAATATTTTAGTGCAAACATTTTGGTCATATTCACCAACACCACCACTTCCATATCCGCCTACATTAAGCCCCCTACCTATCTGACTTTGTGTTTCCTTTATTCTCCCAGTCAAGGGCAGTGAGTGTTCTATAAGTACTATTTTAACTGGAGCCTTCTTGTGTGTGTGGATGGCCACCTAGTGATCATAACAGTGAAGAAACTCTCTTCACTTTTCCAGTAACTCGCAAATCTCAGTAACTCTCTTTCCCAGTAACTATCAAATCCCAATCAAATTTCAGCTAGCAGTGATATTTTCTTCCCCTCTCCTTCTTCATGCTGGTATTTTGTTTTGTTTAAGTACACATGATCTGGCACATCTTTTCATAATTATTGTGAATTTACATGTGCAAGTAGCCTGCTGTGGACAGAAAATGTTGTTTTCTTGAGGTTATCCAAGCCTCTGGCTCTTACAATCTACCCAGGTCTCTTCAGCCATGACCCCTCATCCTTATTGAAATGGGTGTGATATGTAAGCCACATTTGTGTCTGAGCACTTCATAGTCTATTATGATATGTACCATGAGCAGTTTCTATACCTTGAACAGTCACTGATTTCTGCATTATTTTCCATCTACTGCAAAAAGAACAAAAGCTACGCTGATGAAGGCTCAGGGATGCACTAATCCACGGTGCAACAACAAATGAGTTGATTTCATATATAGTCCATTTTGTAGAATAACAGCATTAAGTTCAATCCTTGGGTCTTTGCTGTATCTAGTCACAGATTCTGGCTATTTTTATGGTGCCAAGTGTGTGTTCCATTCCATTGAGGAGACCTTAAAATCAAATCAAACAAAGGTTGATTCCATATATAATATGTTTGCCCATTATTGGACCATAGTACATATGATGTAAAGCCCATCATAACTACATACCTCATAGTTCATGGAAGAATAGGAGTTGGTGTTACCTTTATTTTCATTGGTAGCAAGTGTAGAACCTTCTAGCATTATGAAATATAGCCAAGATAGATAAAACATCCAGGTGATTAATAGCTTGATTTCTCCATGTTTAGCAACTCAAGTTATGTAGTATCCTCAGCAGTGGAGTCTTGACATCAAGTTTGCAAGTTTCCAATATCGTATCTTCCTGACACACATTATAGATAATAAATATGAAAGATGAATGATATTTAAATTACCTTTTTATTAATTAAAATTTATATAATTTGTATCCTGGCTGTAGTCCCCTCCCTTGTCTCCTCCCAGTCTCCCATTTGCTCCTCCTTTTTCCCCTATGTCCCTCCACTAGTCCACTGATAAGAAAGGTCCCTCTCCCCTTCTCTCTGATCCTGGCCTATCAGGTCTCATCAGGACTGGCTTCATTGTCCTCTTCTGTGGTTTGGCAAGGCTAAATCCCACAAGGGGAGGTGATCAAGAGTCTGGCCAATGAGTTCATATCAGGTGTTTTTTTGAAATTTTACTTTATTTATTTTTAATAAATTACACTTTGTATCCCAGCTGTAGCTCCCTCTTTCATCCCATCCTAATCCCACCCTCAATCCCACAACACCTCCCAGTCCCCTCCCAAAGTGCACTGGTAGGGTGGTCCTCTTGCTTTTCCATTTGACTCTAGCCTATCAAGTCTCATCATGTCTGGCTGCATTGTCTTCCTCTGTGGCCTGATAAGGCTACTCCCCCATTAGGGGGAGGTGAGAAAAGAGCCAGCCACTGGGTTCATGTCAGAGACAGTCCCTGTTACTATTATTAGGGAGACCACTTGGAGACTGAGCTGCCTTGGACTATATCTCTTACCTCCATACATGGTCCTTATTTAGAGTATCAGTCTCAGAAAAAACCCCTGTGCCCAGATGTTTTGGTTCTGTTGCTCTCCTTGTGAAACTCCTGTCCACTCCAGGTCTTTCTATCTCCCACTTCATTAATAGGATGCCCTGCCCAAAGTTTGGCTATGAGTCTCAGCATCTGCTTAAATACTCTGCTGGGTAGAGTTCTTCAAAGGCCATCTGTGCTAGACTCCTGTCCTATTCCCTATATTCTCACACTTCCAATGTCCATTAAATTTGCTTTTCTTAAGTGAGGATTGATCATCTTTCCCAGGCTCCTCCTTCTTGCTTAGCTTCTTTAGGTCTACAGATTTTAACATGATTATCCTATTTTATATGTCTAATATCCATTTATTAGTGAATATACACCATGTGTGTCTTTCTGCTTCTAGGATACCTCACTCAGAATGATCTTTTCTACTTCCCACCATTAGCCTGAAAATTTCATGGTTCCCTTGTTTTTAAAAACCGAGTATTATACCATTGTGTAAGTGTATCACAATTTCTGTATTTATTCCTCAATTGAGGGACATCTGAGTTGTTTTAGATTCTGGCTATTACAAATAAAGCTGCTCCAAAAATGGTGAGCAAATGTCATTTTTGTATACTAGAGCATATTTTGGATATATGCCTAGGAGTGCTATGGCTGAATCTTGAGGTAGCACAATTCCTAATTGTCTGAGAAAGTGCCAGACTGATTTCCAAAGTGGTTGTACAAGTTTACATTCCCACCAGCAAAGGAGTAGGGTTCCCCTTCCTCCACATCCTCTCCAGCATCTGTTGTCACTTGAGTTTTTGATCTTAGCCATTCTGATGGATGTAAGGTGAAATCTCTGGGTCATTTTTATTTGCATTTCCCTGATGACTAAAGATGTTGAGCATTTCTTTAAGTGCCATTTTATATTCCTCTATTGAGAATTCTCTTTTTAGCTCTGTATGCCATTTTTTAATTAGATTACTTGTCATGTTGGTGTTTACCTACTTAAGTTCTTTATTTATTCTGGATATTAGCCCTCTATCAGATATAGGGTTGTTGAAGATCCTTTCCCAACTGTACTATATTTTCTGTATCTAGTACTCTGGTTAGGGACATGTAGGGTTTTCCAGATTCTGGCTATTACAAATAAAACTATAAAGATGGATGAGCAAAGGCTCTTATTGAATGGTGGAGCATCTTTTGGGAATATGCCAAGGAGTTTTATAACTGCGTCTAGAGGAAGTACTATTCTAAATTGTCTGAGAAAGCACCAGATTGATTTCCAAAGTGGTTGTAGAATTTCCAACAGAAATGGAGGAGGGTTCCCCTCTCTCCACATCCTCTCTAGCATGTGTCTTCACTTGAGTTTTTGATCTTCATCTTTCTGATCAGTGTAAAGCGAAATCTCTGCGTCGTTTTGATTTGCATTTCCTGATTACTAACAATGTCGAGCATTTCTTTAAGTGTTTATCTGTCATTCAATATTCCTTGATAGAGAATTATCTTTTTAGCTCTGTACCCCATTTTTTAATTGGATTACTTGATTTGTTGCTGTTTAACTTCTTGAGTATTTGTAGATTCTGGATATTATCCATCTATCAGATAGAGGGTTGGTGAAGATTCTTTTCCAATCTATAGGCTGTCCTTTGGTTCTGACAACAGTGTCCTTTGCATTACAGATTTTTAGTTTCATGAGGTCCCATTTATTGATTGTTTAGGATCTTAGAACCTGTGCTGTTGGTGTTCTGTTCAAGAAGTTGTCTCTTGTACCAATGATTTCAAGGCCCTTCCCCACTTTTTCTTCTAACAGGTTTAATGTGTCCACTTTTATACTGAGGTCTTTGATCCCCTGGGTGATAAGTATGAATCTATTTGCATTTTTCTACATGTAGACATCCAGTTTTACCAGCACCAATTGTTGAAGATACTGCCCTTTTCTATTGTATGGTTTTGGGTTTTTTGTCAAAAAGCAAGTATCCATAGGTGTGTGGGTTCATTTCTGAGTTTTCTATTCTATTCCACTGATCCACCATTCTGTGTCTATGCCAATACCATGCAGTTTTTATTACTATTGCTCTGTAGTACAGTTTGAGATCACGGATGAAGATACCTCCCGACTATCTGTTGTACAGGATTGTTTTAGTAAGTCTGTTTTTTTTTTTTTCCATATGAAATTGAGACTTGTTCTTTCAAGGTCTGTAAAGAATTGTGTTCGTATTTTTATGGGAATTGCATTGAATCTGTAGATTGCTTTTGGCAGGATGTCCGTTTTTCACTGTGTTAATCATACTAATCCATGAGCATGGGAGATCTTTTCATCTTCTGATCTTCAATTTCTTTCTTCAGAGACTTGAAGTTTTTTCTAACAGGTCTTTCCCTTGCTTGGTTAGAGCCAGACTAAGGTACTTTATGTAATTTGTGGCTCTTGTGAAAGTTGTTATTTCCCTAATTTCTTTCTCAGCACATTTGTCATTTGTATACAGAAGGGCTACTGATTTTTTTTTATTTAATTTTGTGTCCAGCCACTTTGATGAAGGTGTTTATCAGCTGAAAGAGTTCCTGAGTAGAATTTTTTGGGTCATTCATTATATTGTCATATCATCTGCAAATAGTGATACTTTGTCATCTTCCATTCCAATTTGTATCCCTTGTTCTCCTTTAGTTGTCTTATTGCTCTAGCTAGAAATTCAAGAACTATGTTTAAAAGATAACAAGAGATTGGCCAGCCTTGCCTTGTCCCTGATTTCAGTGGGATTCATTTAAGTTTCTCTCCATGTATTTTGATGTTGACTATAGACTTGCTATATATTGTTTTTACTGTATTTAGGTATGTGATTTTTATCCCTGATCTCTCCAAGACTTTAAGTATGAATGGTGTTGGATTTTGCCATATGTTTTTTAGGCATCTAAGGAGATGATCATGTGGTTTTTCTCCTTCAGTTTGTTCACATGGTGGATTACATTGATGGTTTTCCATATTTTGAACCACCCCTACATGCCTGGGATGAAGCCTACTTTGTCATGTTGGATGATATCTTTATGTTTTCTTGAATATGGTTTGCATGTATTTTAGAGTATTTTTGCATCAATATCCAAAGAGAGATAGGTCTGAAGTTCTCTTTTTTTGTTGGGTCTTTGTGTGGTGTAGGTATTAAGGGCTTCATAGACTGAGTTTGGCAATATTCCTTTTGTTTCTATTTTGTGGAATAATTTGAAGAGAATTGGAGTTAGCTCTTCTTTGAAGGTCTGGTAGAATTCTGCACTGACACCATTTGTCCCTAGTCTTTTTGTTTGTTTGTTTGTTTGTTTAAGAGAGACTTTTGATGACTCCTTCTATTTCTTTGGGGTGGATAGGACTATTTAATGTATTTACCCAATCTTGATTTAATTTTTAATTTGGAAAAGAAAATTAGAGATTTCATTTAGATTTTCACATTTTGTGGTATACAGGTTTTATAGTAAGACCTAATGATTGTTTGGATTTCCTCAGGGTCTATTGTTATGTCCCCCTTTTCATTTCTGATTTTGATGATTTGAATAGTTTCTTTCTGCCTTTTCATTAGTCTGGCTGTGGGTTTGTCTATCTTATTGATTTTCTCAAAGAACCAGCTCTTGGTCACATTGATTCTTTTATTTTTTTAATTTTTACTTTTTATATTAATTATAGGTTCCTCCTCCCCTTCCATCTGACCCTAGACAATCAAGTCTCATCAGGACTGGCTTCTTGTCCTCCTGTTTGGCTTGGCTCCCCTCTTAGGGGGAGGTGATCAAATGTTCATAGCAGCTTTATTCTTAATAGCCACAACCTGGAAACAACCCAGATGTCCCCCAACTGAGGAATGAATACAGAAATTGTGGTACATTTACACAATGGAATACTACTCAACAATTAAAATCAAAGAATTCATGAAATGTGCAGGCAAATGTTAGAATCGAGAAAAGATCATCCTGAGTGAAGTAGTTAACAAGCATAAAAACACACATGGTATATACTTACTTATTATTGGATGTTTTCTTTGTTTCCAATTCATTAATTTCACCTCTGAGTTTGATTATCTCTGATAGTAGTTATTACTTTTAAATTATGACATCACAATATTTTCATTTTGTTTCATATTTTTGTGAAGTTCCTAGACAAATTTATTAGATTTATAAGAAACATAACTCAGAAACACAATCTGTACATCAGAGCAGATTCATAGAAAAGGGCTTTAGGTTTGGAAAGAAAAAAAAATACAATGTACTTGGAGCCTGTGTGCATGTCAGATATGTGAGAGAAATGCAGTTTTTCAAAGGAAAATTTTTTTAGAAAAGGAATAAGAAATCACAAAGACAGCATCTTCAACAAATGGGCTGGTCCAACTGGATGTCTACATGTAGAAAAATGAAAATAGATCCATATTTATCACCCTGCATAAAACTAAAGTCCAAGTGGATCAAAGATCCAGCTACACTAAATCGGTTAGAAGAAAAAGTGGGTAAGACGTTGGAACTCATTGGCACAGGAGACAACTTCCTAAACAGAACACCAACAGCACAGGCTCTTAGAGCAACAATCGATAAATGGGACCTTATGAAACTGAAAAGCTTCTGTAAAGCAAAGGATATAGTCATCAAAACAAAATGACAGCCTACAGACTGGGAAAGGATCTTCACCAGCCCTACATCTGACAGAGGGCTGATATCCAGAATATATAAAGAACTAAAGAAGTTAAAAAGCAGCAAATCAAGCAATCCGATTAAAAAATTGGGTACAGAGCTAAACAGAGAATTCTCAGTGGAGGAATACAGAATGGCAGAGAAACACTTAAATGCTCAATGTCCTTAGCCATCAGAGAGATGCAAATCAAAACGACCCTGAGATTTCACCTGACACCCACCAGAATGGCTAAGATCAAAAACTCAAGTGACAACACATGCTGGAGAGGTTGTGGAGAAAGGGGAACCCTCGTCCATCATTGGTGGGAATGCAAACTTGTACAAACACTTTGGAAATCAATCTGGCGCTTTCTCAGACAATTAGGAATAGTGCTTCCTCAAGATCCAGCTATACCACTCCTAGGCATATATGCAAAAGGGGCTTAAGTACACAACAAGGACATTTGCTCAACCATGTTTGTAGCAGCTTTATTCGTAATAACTAGAACCTGAAAACAACCCACATGTCCCTCAGTTGAGGAATGGATATAGAAATTGTGGTACTTTTACACAATGGAATACTACTCAGCAATTAAAAATGAGGAAATCATGAAATTTGCAGGCAAATGGTGGGACCTAGAAATGATCATCCTGAGTGAGGTATCCCAAAAGCAGAAAGACACACATGGTATATACTCACTTTTATAGACCTATAAGATAGGATAAATATACTGAAATCTATCCACCTAAAGAAGATAAACAAGAAAGAGGAACCAGGGTGTGATGATCAATCCTCACTTAGGAAGACAAATGGGATGGACGTTGGATGTAGGAGCAAACAAGTAACAGGACAGGAGTTGTACCACAGAAGGCCTCTGAAAGACTCTACCTAGCAGTGTATCAAAACAGATATTAAGACTCATAACCAAACCTCTGGCAGAATGCAGGAAACCAAAAAAAGGGGGGGGAGTTAATACGACCTGGAAAGAACAGGAGTTCCACAAGGACCAAATATATCTGGGCACAGGGGTCTTTTATGAGACTGATTCTCCAAACAAGGACGATGTATGGATGCAACCTAGAGCCCCTGCTCAGATGTAGCCCTTGGTAGCTCAGTATCCAAGTGAGTACCCTAATAAGGGGAACAGGGACTGTTTCTGACATGAACTCGATTGTGGGCTCTTTGACCTCCCTGCCTCCCAGGGAGAAGCAGCCTTGCTAGGCCACAGAGGAGGACTTTGCAGCCAGTCCTGAAGACACCTGATAAATCAGTATCAGATGTAAGGGGAAGAGGTTCTCCCTTATCAGTGGACTTGGAAAGGGGCAGGGAGGAGATGAGGGTGGGAAGGTGGGATTGGGAGGGAAAGAGGGAGTGGGATACAGCAGAGATTCAAATTTAACAAACTGTAACTAATATTAAAAAATAAAAATTAAAAAAAGAAAGCACAAAGAATCAGCAATACAAACAATGTAGAAAAACAGCAACAGAAAAAACTGTGACTAGAAAAACATAATTACGCAAAAATTCTACATCTAAGGGTACACTCTTTGTTTCTTTTCAAGTATGTAGAATTTAATCTTCTTTAATGTAGAATTAATCTTCTTTCCTATAGATCTTTCCAAAATATAAAAAAATATTACTTTTCCAGAAAACTCTGAAAATATATTAATATGTAGCATTTCTATAGAAGATCAATTTACTAAATAGAAAGTTAAGAAAACTTTTTTTGTGAACAGCACACTTTGACACTAAATGAAATGCTATTCCTGGTGTGTGGGACTTTTGGCATCATGAAGAATGTGAAATCTTTCCTCACCATATTATTGTTAGCATTATTATTACATAATAAGATAAATTGCTCCAGGTGCAAGTGTGAGGATCTAAGTTCAGATCTCCCCCCAAACATAAATGTACTATTATAATCCAATGATCACATAGCAGGAAGAACCCAAGAGAGGAGACCCTCTACAAGTTTGCTGTTCACAGTGGCAGGCTTATGTGGTGAAAACAATGAAGTCAGTTAGTGTGGTACTCTGCCTTCTGCACAGCAGTGGGTAAGGAGAGGCAGAAAGAATCTTAGTGATTTCAAGGCCAGAGTATGTTCCAGGTCAGCCAGTGCTACATGGTCAGACTCTGTCTCAGTCAATCAAATAAGTCAGTCAGTCAGTAAGTGAATAATTAACAAATGATAAAGAACCACTGTGAAATAATGTGGACAGCTAGGACTGACCCTGGATATTCTTTCTGCCTTGCACTAATAGTTATTGACACTCATAAACCTGTACATGCACAGAGAGACTCACATCTACAATAGTGTTGCACAGTTCATCAATACACAAAATGTTAACATAAATTTAAATATGGATTCACATGAATTAATCCCAGTAATTGAATGCAGAGACAAGAAATATTCCCATGAGATCAAGGGCATCCTTGTCTACATGCTGTGTTCCAGGCCACACTATTGAGAAAATATCATAGAAATGGCAACTGCAGCAATATATTATTTGAATTAACTTTGTGCTATACTTTAAGTAAGTTATTTTCTAAAACCTGAGTGATTGTATCAAGACATAATAACATTTCTTAATTGTTAAAGTAGAAGGGCCAAATTCCAGACACCAAAAGTTGTGATGTTTTGTCAGAACCCAATTTCTTATTCATGGACAGTTTAAGTTTATTTTTCTGCACATAAAAGATAAATAAAGCAATGTAATAAAAAATTATATTTCCTGAGACCATAAATAATACAGGTTAATAATGTAGGATCTTACCTAGTCTTATCTACTTAAATTGCCCATGTTAATTCCAATCATTCATGAGAATATACTTAAAAAAGTGTTGTATAGAAACATGGGCTTTTGAGTTATAAAAGCCATTGCACTAAATATGTGGGTTTATATTCTATGTCTTTTTCCTATATGTTTTTGTATTGTTTTGTTTTAATCTGTTCAGGTATGAGTTTAAGAACTACCAGTTTGTTCTGGCCCTGGTACTTGCCATTGAGGAAATGAACAGAAACCGTATTCTTCTTCCCAACACAACTCTGGGCTTCGCTCTGTATAATGCTGCACCTTTGGAAACGAGTATCCTTTATGCTCCCTTTATTTGGCTCACACGTTGAGGGTACCTCTAGCTAATTTCAACAGTGGACTGAAGAGAATGTCATCTGCTGCACTCACAGGAACATCATGGAAAATATCTTCCCACCTTGGGAAACTGTTTCAAATTTACAAAATACCACAGGTGAGGGCTGGGGTGTTGGAACTCAGGGTCAAATGTCAGTTTTGATAGTATTGGTTGATTGAAAATGTAAAATAGGAGGTCTAGAATAAGTCATCTAACAAAGTAAAGTACAAAGGTGCTTCATGATAGATCCACATTTCCATATAAAATATATTCCATTTGAAATATAAAGAAGGAGAAGTTGATGAGAACAGCTACCTTACTGAAACTTGAGAATAGTCAGTAATTTTTTTGGAAAAGTCTCCGTTTGGGTTTGCCTTTTAAAATATGACAAAACCATCTTCATACCAACTGTTTATGCTTGTTGATTCAGGACTGATAATCTGTTTGATGCCAATGTTTTTCTTCTTTTTTTTTCAATTTTCTTTTTCTACAGCTCACTTTTGGACTTTTTGATTCTAGCTTAAATAACAGAGGTCAGTTTAATTCTATCAGATGGCCCCCAAGGACACATTTCTGTCACTTACCATAGTTTCTTTGATGCATCGTTTCAAATGGTCCTGGGTTGGTCTGATTCTCCGATGGCCACCAGAGAGAATCAGATTCTTTCAGACTTGAGAGAAGATATGGAGAGTACTGGCATCTGCATAGCCTTTTTGAAAATGATTTGTGGTTCCTGGAATTCATATTCCAGTGCATTATGGAAGGATCTGGTAATGATTCCGGAATCATCAGCAAATGTGATATTTATGGGGATGTTGTTTCTTTGCAAGGTTTAATGCGACATATTGAGCAGCAGTTAGTGACATGGAAAGTCTGGATCTTGAACTCTCAATGGGATGTTGATCACAATTATGGTAGAGTCATTTCATGGGAGTCTCATTTTTTCACACCACCATGAAGAGATGGTTGACTTTACAAATTTTATTTAAACAGTTAATCCCTACAAATATCCAGAAGACACTTATCTTCCTAAGTTTTGGTTTCTGTTCTTCAAGTGCTCATTTTCTGAGTTCGATTGTCAACTTTTAGAAAACTGCCAACCCAATGCTACTTTGGAGTTACTGCCAAGACACTATTTTGACCCAGTTATGAATGCAGAGAGCTTCAATATATACAGTGCTATGCATGCTGTGGCCTACAGTCTCCATGAGATGAATCTTCAGCAAATACAGACATAACCACATGTTAATGGAGATGGAAAGGAATTCTTCCCCTGGCAGGTAATATCCCTTCCTGTGTTGTTTTAACATCAGCAATGTGAGGTATTTTTAGGCATTTAGGCATTTAAATTAGGTATCACAGGGTTTTTAGAATACATTGTCAACAAGCAAGGATGTATTCCTCAGAGCAGAGGTAGTAGCAGTAGATCCTTAAGGTTTAAAATGCTTCTGAGCACTACCACAGGATTATGAAGTTAAGGATCACTTTAATGTGTACTTTCCACCCCAGGGCCCTCGTCTAAGGATGGCAGCTTTGTATATATTCTGAAAGTTGGTTAGCTTTCCAAAGGAACTTGAATCAGCAGAATCCACATTACGTTGTTTATTGCTGACTTAGTTGTTCCTAGTGCAAGGTTTTATCTTGAAGAAAATGTGGTTTCCAAATTTTAATGCATTTCAGTCCAAGTATTGTTCATTTACTCAGCCACACGGATACCTCCTTTAAGGTGCTTTTTATTCTAGTTCCCACCGATGGCCTGCAAATGTCATGATTTCCTTATTTTAATTGCTGAGTAGTATTCCACCATGTAAATGTACCACAATTTCTGTATCTATTCCTCAGTTGAGGGAAATATGAGTTGTTTCCAGATTCTGGATATTAAGAATAAAACTGTTGTGAACATTGGCAAGCAAATGTCCTTGTTGTATACTTGAGCACATTTTGGATATATGCCTAGGAGGAAGTATAGCTGGATAGCTGGATCTTGAGGTAGCATTATTCCTCATTGTCTGTGAAAGCATCAGATTGATTTCCAAAGTGGTTGTAAAAGTTTACATTCAAAACACCAATGGTGGAGGGTTCCCCTTTATCCACATCCTCTCCAACATATATTGTCACTTGAGTTTTTGTTCTTACACATTCTGATGGATGTAAGGTGAAATCTCAGGGTTTTGTGATTTGCATTTCCCTGATGACCAAGGACATTGAGCATTTCTTTAAGTGTTTCTCTGCCATTCGATATTCCTGTATTGAGAATTCTCTGTTTAGCTCTGTACCCCAATTTTTATTGGAGTACTTTATTTGTTGCTGTTTAACTTGTTGAGTTCTTAATATATTCTGGATATTAGCCCACTATCAGTTATAGGGTTGGTGAAGATCATTTCCCAGTCTGTAGCCTGTCATCCTGAGTGAGGTATCCCAGAAGCAGAAAGACACACATGGTATAGACTCATTTAAAAGTAGATATTAGACAAATAATATAAGATAAATTATATGAAAATCTTTATACCTAAAGAATCTAAGAAAGAAGGAGGACTCTGGGTAAGATGACCAATCCTTATGCAGAAAGGGAAAGGTGAAATACATTAGAAGAGGGAGAAAACAGGGAACAGGACTGAAGCCTACCACAGAGGGCCTCTGAAAGACTCTAACCGGCAGGGTATCAAAGCAGATGCTGAGACTCACAGTCAAACTTGGAGCAGAGTACAGGGAATCTTATGAAAGAAGGGAGAGATAAAAAGATATGGAGTGAACAGGAGAGCTACAAGAAGAGCAACAGAACCAGAATATCTGGCCATAGGGGTTTGTTCTGAGACTGATACTCCAAAGAAGGGCCATTCAAGGAGATAACCTAGTACCCCTTCTCAGTCTTCAAGTGGTTCCCTAGTAAGGGGAACAGGGGCTGTCTCTGACATGAAGTCAGTGGCTGGCTCTTTGATCACATCCCACTGAGAAAGGACTTCCTTACAAGACCGCAGAGGAAGACAATGCAGACAGTCCTTATGAAACCTGATAGGCTAGGGTCAGATGAAAGGGAAGGAGGACCTTCCTTATCAGTGGACTAGGGAAGGCGCAGAGGACTAAAAGAGGGACATAGCAGGGGTTTGGGAGAGAATGAGGGAGGGTCCTACAGCTTGGATACAAATTGAATAAATAGTAATAAATAAAAAATAAATTTTAAAAATTATCCTTTTATAATGATTCTTTGTACTACTTTTTAAATAAAATGTTTTTAGTATCTTAGATGTACTTCAAACTATATTCCTACATCTCTTTCAGTTCCTTTATTTCCTAAAGAATGACCTACTGAAAAATCTCTTGAGAGGTCACAAAATACTGGATGGGAGAAAATGCCTAGATTCAGAGTATGACATTCTCAATTTTTGGAATTTTCCAAAGGGTCTTGGATTAAAGGTTAAAGTATGCACCATTTTCATATGCACCATTTTCTTCAGATGCTCCTCTTGGTCAACAGTTGTCTATGTGAGCAGATGATTCAATGGCCTACAAAGTTTATAAAGGTGAGTCATGACTTATCTCATTTTGATCTTTAATAAAAACAAAAGTAGTTTTCAGGATGTTATGATCTTTTGACACTTATTCAGTACCAATTATTATTCAGCAACCATTTAGGCAGTTAAACAGCCAACATAAACTGTTTTCTCATTTCCTGACTCTGATCAATGGAAAAGTTTGTTTTTAAATCTTAGTATGCCAACATATTTCTTATGAATAAGTTAAGTTTCTGTCATAGCCTGAAAACACTGATAGAAGATTTATTTAGTGACAGAGCCTTAGAAATTTTAGTGAGAAGTAAAGTGGCATTTTTTTTCAATGCAGTTTATTCAGGAACATTGAACAATCCTCGGACCCTGGGGAAAGCCAGCCCACAGCTTAAATAGCCTCTGGGTAGCCAACCCAGGCGTGCCACGGGGGCAATGCAGATAGGTCCACATACATGGAAGCAAGCCAGATCCTCGGCCTTAGCCAAATGTGGAGTTGTTCGTGACAGAGAGCACTCACCATCGGGAAGGTGGAAGGCAGAAACCAGCTCCATCTTTAAGGCATAGCATTCCGCAGCTCTCTACAGTTCCTCCTTTTTGTTTTAGACGCATCAGGCAAGAGTAGAGGTCTGATCTCTGATATTAGAAATATATTGGGACTTTGTACAGATGTTCATTTAGGTGTCATCCACCCAAAGAGCATCAGACCCGTCCGATACCTTTTTCTCAGAGGCGGGACCTGGGGCATCAACCCGCATGCAATCAGACATGCTCTTCTCTGGGTCCAAAGCGGCTGACCCTGAGTGCAGTGCTTAGCCTCGCATCCTGAGCGTACCATTTTAGCTTTTTATGGTATCCAACCATGCTTGGGGAGAATGTCCTGCTTCAATGGCTGTAAAGGCCTGAATGATCATGGCTGCCTCACACTGTTGTGAGACTCTAATCTTGCATATATACCACAGGCAAACCAAGGGGTAAAGTGGCATTTTTATTGTCAGCCTTTAAAAAAGATAGATTAGGATGACAAGTGAGTGTGTGTGTGTGTGTGTTTGTGTGTGTGTTTGCTTTGCTACCTCAAATAAATAGTCAACAAAACAACTGAAGGGAGAGCAGGTTTGTTTTTGCTGACTCTGTGAGCAATCAGTCTTACCCTAGTGGGAAAATAATGTTTTAGGAGCCAGAGAATGTGATGACACCAAACTCACAGTAGCCAATTAATTATTGACCCCCATTTTGTGGTAGCTTTTTCCACATCAGGTAAATGTTTCTCTACAACTCCTCACAGAAATGCCCAAAGACTTGTTTCCATGATGAATCCAAGCCCTATAGAGTTGTCAATCAACATTCACAACTACATTGGATATTAAAGTTCCCTAGTAGCCAGTAAAATTGAGACAGTTTAAATCTGAAGTCATACTGTGACCTTCTAGAACACTACTTTGATGACAACAGCTTCATATATTGAACCAAGGTTTAAATATGTGGGTTTTGTATTGCAAAATGTTCTAAAATTAGTATCACTAATACCCATTACCTTTCATTTTATGTGTAAGCATTTCCAGATTAATATTTGATAATACTTAGAAACATGCCACTCACTCAAAAATTTCACAAAAATCCAAACATTTGCTAATAGTTTTCATTTCTCTTAGATTCCACAGTTTGTGTGCAGTGAGAGCTGTATGCCTGGATTAAGGAAGTCTGCCCAGGAAGGCAAGGCTGCTTGCTGCTTTGATTGTACTCCTTGTGCTGAAAATAAGATTTCCAATGAGACAGATAAATACAGGCTGATAGAGAACTTCCCAACTTGTCCATAGAAGTCTGAAATACCTAAGCCAAAGGAAAAGGACTAGCGAGAAGATATAGACTTTTGTTCCTTGATTAGAAATTTAAAGTTTCCCAAGAGGAAACAAAAGAGTCAGAGACACACTCATCCTCAAAGTCAGAAGTCTCATTGTCATACTAAGCTAAAATACATGCAGAAGACCAGGTGTACTCATGTAGGCCTTATGCTTGCTGTTTCGGTCTCTGTGAGTTCATATGCACCATTTTTGTAGTTGATTCAGAGGGCTTTGTTTTCCTGGTGCCTTCCATCCCCCCAACTTTTATAATCCTCCCACCTCCTGCTCTCAGTGGAATCCCTGAGCTCTGCAGGGAGGGCTTTGATGGAGACCTCCAATTTAGACACTCTTCACACAGTCTGGCTGTGGATTTCTGAATCCACTCTGAATTCTTGCCAGAGGAAACTTCTGATGATGATGATTGGATAAGGCATTCAACTATGAATGTAGTAGAATATCACTAGGATATTCTAATTAGGATATTCCTAATCATTAGGCATCATTTTATTGAGGTTTTCTTAGATCAGTTATATTTCATTTTACCCTAGGTTCTGGAATATCCAATCTCCTGCTCTTGGTTACCCAAGAAGTGTCATTCATGCTCTGCTTCTCCTTGAGTGGTCCTTAAATCAGATCAAATAATTCTTGGCTACTTCCATGACTTCTTTTTCATTTTTCATTTATTTATTTTTAATTTATTACAGTTTCTTCACTTGGTATTCCAGCTGTAGCTGTCTCCCTTGTCCCTGTCCAATCCCACCCTCTTCTCTTCTCCCCCTATGTCCCTCCCCCAGTCCACTGATAGGGGAGGTCCTCCTCCCCTTCAGTCTGACCCTAGCCTATCAGGTCTCATCAGGACTGGATGCATTGGTTTTTGTTGTTTTTTTTTTTCCTGTTGCCTGGAAGGACTGCTCCCCCATCAGGAGGAGATGATGAAAGAGGCAGTCATTGAGTTCATGTCAGAGACAGTCCCTCTTCTCTGACTAGGGAAGCCACTTGGAGACTGAGCTGACATGGGCTACATCTATGCAGGGGTTCTAGTTTATCTCCTTGCATGGTCATTGGTTGCAGTATCAGTCTCAGAAAAGATCCCTGTGTGTGTGGTCAATGGAATGTTGTTTGGTTGTTATTAATCTAAGGGCTACTCTCCACTTTGAAGTGGTACTCAACAAACTTGTCTTTATAGGTCTGGATTATCTCACTCAGGATGTTTTTTTTTTTCTCGTAATATCCATCTTTTTGCTAATTTCATAATGTCTTTTAAAAAAACAGCTGAGTAATAATCTAATGTGTAAGTGTACCAGATTTCTTTATCTATTTTTCTGTTGAGGGATATCTAGAATATTTCTAGTCTCTAGATATTATGGATAAAGCTACAATGAACATGGTTGAACAAGTGTTATTGTGGTTGGATATTGCATTCTTTGGTTATATGCCCAAAAGTTATATGTCTAGATACTGTGATAGATCAATTCCCAACATTCTGAGGAACTGCTGTATTCATTTACTTAGAGCTATTTTTGTATTCACATCAACATTTAAGAGATGTTCTTACTCCACATCCTTGCCAACATGAGGTGTCCATTATGGTAGAAATAGGAATGTCAAAGTATTTTTGATTTGCATTAGATATTTTGATGCCTAAAAATATTGAACACTTCTTTAAGGTTTTTTTTTTCCAGCTATTTGTATACCTCTATTACACACTCATTGTTTAGGTCTGCACATCAATTTTATTTTTGTTTTTTTGAAATCAGGTTTTTTAAGTCCTTTATATAATCTTTACAATTAGTACTCTATCAGATGTGAAGTTTGTGTAAATAATTTCTCTTTATGTAGGAAGCTGCCTGGCTTAAATAACTGTGTCCTTTGCCTTACAGAAATTTTCAATTCCATGAGATGCCATTTATTAATTGTTCACCTTGGTGCCTTTCCTTTCAGTGTTCTAGTCAGAAAAGCTTTGCCTGTTCCAATGCATTCATGGCTATTCCAAACTTTATCTTCTATACAGTTCAGTGTATCTTCTTTTATCTTGAGATCTTTTATCCACTGATAGTTGGGTTTTGTGCAAGGTGATGAATTTGTTATTTGCATTATTATATTATTATATATTATTATATATATTATATATATTTTATAGTAATCTAGTTTTAGTACTATCATTTGATGAAGATGCTGTTTTTTTATCCTTGTAGGTAACTTTGGATATTTTTATAAAAATATCAGGTAGTAATATGTGTTTGGATTTATATTTATTTCTTTAAAAATTTTTAATTATCTTTTATTAAAATTTGTTCAATTTGTATCACAGTTGTGGTTCTCTTCCTTGTCTACCTCCAGTTCCACCTTCCCTCCCTCTTCTTGCCATATGCCCCTCATCTAATATGCTGATAAGGGAGGTCCTCTTCCCCTTTTCTTTTGACTCTACTATCAGGTCTCATCAGGACCATTGAATTGCCTTCCTCTGTGGTCTAGCATGACTGAACCCTGCAGGGGTAGGTGATCAGAGAGCCTGCCACAGAGTTCATTTCATAGAAAGTCCCTGCAATCCTTATTAGGGACTCCACTTGGATGCTGAGTCTATGGGCTACATATGAGAGTGGGTTAAATGTCCTCTACACGTCCTTGGTTAGGTTATCAGTCTCTGCAGGCCCCCTTCCAGGGCTCAGATTTTTTGGCTCTGTTGGTCTCCTTTTGGAGCTTCTTTCCCCTCCTGGTCTTTCTATTTAATCCAGGCATTTTGCCCAAAGTTTGGCTACGAGTTTCTGCCCCTGCTTTGATACCTAGATCAGTACAGACTTTCAGAGGCCTACAATTGTAGGCTCCTGTCCTGTTACCTGGTTTCTCCTGCTTCCAATGTCTATCACATTTAACCTTCTGAATGAATATTGAGCATCTTCCCTAGGGTACTCCTTCTTGTTTACTTTCTTTAGGAGTATAGATTTTAGTATGTTTATCCTATATTATATGGCTAATATCCACTTACAAGTGAGTATATACCATGTGTGTTTTTCTGCTTCTAGGTTACCTAACTCAAGATGGTCTTTTCTAGTTCCCACAATTTGTCTGCAATTTTCATGATTTCCTTGTTTTTAATTGTTGAGTAGTATTCCATTGTGTAAAGTACCACAATTTCTGTATCCATTTCTCCATTGAAGGACATCTAGGTTGTTTCAAGCTTTTTATTTTTAATAATATAGCTGCTACAAACATGGTTGAAGAAATGTCCTTGTTGTTTACTTCAGAATATATGCTCATCTAATATGCTGATAAGGGAGGTCCTCTTCCCCTTTTCTTTTGACTCTACTATCAGGTCTCATCAGGACCATTGAATTGCCTTCCTCTGTGGTCTAGCATGACTGAACCCTGCAGGGGTAGGTGATATACTTAAATTTACTTTGGATATATGCCTAGGAGTGGTATAGCTGGATCTTGCAGCAGCACTATTCCCAATTTTCTGAGAAAGCACTAAATTGATTTCCAAGGTGATTGAACAAGTTTAAATTCCCACCAGCAATGGAGAAATGTTCCCTTCTCCACATCCTTTCCAGCATGTGAGTTTTTGATCCTAGCCATTCTGATGGGTGTGAGGTGAAATCTCAGGGTTTTTTATTTGCATTTTCCTGTTGACTATGTATGTTGAGCATTTCTCTGTTTCTCTGCCATTTGATATTGCTCTATTGAGAATTCTCTGTTTAGCTCTGTACCCCATTTTTAATGGGATTAATTGGTTTGTTGGTGTTTAACTTTTTAAGTTTTTTATATATTCTGGATATTAGCCTTCTGTCAGCTGTAGGATTGGTGAAGATCTTTTCCCAGTCTGTAGTCATTTGGTTCTGATGACAGTGTCCTTTGCTTTATAGAAGCTTTTCAGTTTCATGAGGTCCCTTTTATTGATCTTAGAGTCTGTGCTGTTGGTGTTCTCTTCATGAAGTTGTCTCATGTAACAATGAGTTCAAGGCTCTTCCCCACTTTTTCTTCTAATGGGTTTAGTGTGTCTGGTTTTATGTTGAGGTCTTTGATCCACTTGGACTTTAGTTTTGTGCAGGGTAATAAAAATGGATCTATTTGCATTTTCTACATGTAGCCTTCCAATTAGGACAGTACCATTTGTTAAATATGCTATCTTTTTCCATTGTATTGTTTTGGCATCTTTGTCAAAAATCAAGTATCCATAGGTGTATGGGTTTATTCTGGGTTTTTTCTATTTTATTTCATTGATTCACCAGTCTGTTTCTATGTCAGTACCATGCAGTTTTTATTACTATTGCTCTATAGCACATGTTGAAAACAGTTTGTACCGGATTGTTTAAGCAATTCTGAATTTTTTTCCCCATATGAGACTTGTTCTTTCAAGTTCTGTAAATAATTGTGTTGGTGTATTGATGGGAATTGAGTTGAATCTGTAGACTGCTTTTGGTAGGATGGCCATTTTCATGTTAATCCTACAGATCCATGAGAATGGGAGCTCTTTGCATCTTCTGATATCTTCAATTTATTTTTTTATTTTTTATTCATTACAACTTATTCACTTTGAATTCCAGCTGTTAGCCCCTTCCCTCATCTATTGCTAATACTGCCCTCCCTCTCTCTTCTCCTCCCATGTCCCCCCTTGCATCTGACCCTAGTCTATCAGGTCTCATCAGGACTGTCTGCATTGTCTTCCTCTGTGGCCTGGTTAGACTGTCCCTGCCTTCAGGGGGAGTTGGTGATCAAAGAACCAGCCACTGAGTTCATGTCAGAGACAGCCCCAGTTCCCATTACTAGGGAAACCACTTGAAGACCGAGCTGCCATGGTCTACATCTGTGCAGAGGTTCTAGGTTAACACCATTCATGGTCCTTGGTTGTAGTATCAGTCTCAGAGAAGATCCCTGTGCCCAGATTTTCTGGCTTTGCTACTCTTCTTGTAGAGCTCCTGTCTCCTCTACATCTTTTGCTCTCCCCCTTCTTTAGAATCCCTGCACTCTGTCCAGAGTTTGGCTATGAGCCTCAGCATCTGCTTTAATACCCTGCTGGATAGTCTTCTTCAATTTCTTTCTTCAGAGTTTTGTACTTTTTAATATAGGTATTTCATTTGCTTGATTAGTCACACCAAGACACTTTATGTTATTTGTGGCTATTGTGAAGGGTGTTGTTTCCCTAATTTCTTTCTCAGCCCATTTGATTGTTGAATATAGGAGGGCTTCAGATTTTTTTGAGTTAATTTTGTATACAGCCACTTTGCTAAAGGTGTTTATTGGCTGAAGGAGCTCTCTGATAGAATTTTTGTGACTTCTTCCTTTCCAGTGTCTATTCCCTTTATCTCCTTTAGTTGTCTGAATGCTCTAGCTAGGATTTCGAGTACTATTTTGAAGAGATATGGAATAGGGGGCAGCCTTGCCTTGTCCTGATTTCATTAGGATTGATTTAAGTTTCTCTCTCTTTAGTTTTTTGTTGGTTCTAGGATTGCTGTATATTTCCTTTACTATGTTTAGTAAGTGCCTGTATAACTGATCTTTCTAAAAGTCTAAACATGAATGAATGTTGGGTTTTGTGAAATGCTTTTTTGGCATCTCAGAAGATGATCATGTTTTTGTTTTGTTTTGTTTTGTTTTCTCCTTCTGTTTGCTTATGTGCTGGATTACATTAATGGATTTCAGTATATTGAACCACCTCTGCACACCTGGAATGAAGCCTACTTGGTCATCATTGATGATATCTTCTATGTGGTTTAGGATTTGGTTTGCGAGTATTTTATTGAGACTTTTTTTTTTCTTTTATTGTGTCATGTTCATAAGAAGAGATGGGTCTGAAATTCTACTTTTTGTTGGATCTTTGTGTAGTTTAGGTATCAATGTGACTGTGTCCTCATAGAATGAGTTTGTTAATGTTACTTCTCTTCTTATCTTCTGGAATAGTTTGAAGAGTATTGGCTTTGGGTCTTCTTTGAAGGTCTGGTAGAATTCTTCCATTTCTTTGGGCCATGTAGGACTGTTTAATCTATTTACCTGATCTTGGTTTAACTTTCCTAAATGGAATCTATCAGGAAAATTGTCCGTTTCATTTATATTTTCAAAATTTGTGACATAGGCGTTTGAAGTAAGACCTAATGATTCTCTAAATTTCCTCAGTGTCTGTCATTATAACACACTTTTCATTTCTGATTTTGCTGACTTGGATAGTTTTTCTCTGCCATATACTTAGTTTGGCTAAGGGTTTGTCTATCTTGTTGATTTTTTTCAAAGAACCAGCTCTTGCTTGATTCTTTGAATTGTTTACTTGTTTCTAATGTATTGATTTCACCCTGAATTTGATTATTTCCAACCCTTTACTCCTCTTGGGTGTGTCTGCTTATTATTTTCTAGAGCTTTCAAGTGCCATTAAGTTCCTTCTATGAGATATCTCCAACTTCTGTCTGAAGGCACTTAGTGCTGTGAATTTTTCTTTGATCGCTACTTTCATTGTGTCCCATAAATTTGGGTAAGTTGTGCCTTCATTTTCATTGAGTTACATTGAGTTTCTTTGTTTTATTTCTTCCATGACTAAACTGTCATTAGGTAGAGAGTTGTTTAGTTTCCATGCATGTGTAGGCTTTTTGTTATTTCTGTTGTTGTTGTTGTGGTCTAGTTTTAGGCCATGGTGTTCTGATAGGATTATTTCGATCTTCTTGTATCTGTTAAGGCTTGCTTTGTGTTTGACTATGGAGAATGGTCAACTTTGGAAAAGGTTGTGTGGGGTGCTGAGAAGAAGGTAGACTCTTTTGAGTTTGGGTGAAAATTTCTGTAGGCCCATTTTATTTGGGACCTCTGTAAGTGTCATTATTTCCCTATTTAGCTTCTGTCTTGATGATCTGTCCCATGGAGAGAGTAGAGTATTGAAGTCTGCCACTATCAAGGTGTTGGGATGGTTATGTAATTTGAGCTTTAGTACTGTTTCATTTACAAATACCAATGCTCTTGTATTTGGGGCATAGATGTTCAGGATTGTGTTGTCCTCATGGTGGAATTTCCCCTTTGATGAGTATGAAGTTTCCATCCTCATTTTTTTTATTAATTTTGTTTGAAAGTTTATTTTATTATATATTAGAATAGCTACCCCAGCTTTTTTTTCTGGGTCTGTTTGCTTTAAAAATATTTTTCCAGCCCTTTATTCTGAGGTAGTTTCTCTCATTCTTGCAGTGGTGTGTTTCTCGGATGCAGCAGAATGTTGGATCCTGTTTCTGCAACCATTCTGTTAGTCTGTGTCTTTTTATGGGCGAGTTGAGTCCATTGATGTTGATAGATAAACCAATAAATGCTAGTTCCTTTATTGTGGAGTTGGTGGTGATAGTGTGTTTGTGTGCTTGTTTTCTTTTGACTTTGTTGTTGTTGTTGTGAGGTTATCTATGTTCTTTATTTTCTTGGGTGTAGTTGTTTTCGCTAGATTGAAGTTTTCATTCTAGTATCTTCTGTAGGGCTGGGTTGCTATGAAGATGTTGTTTAAGTTTAATTTTGTCATGGAATATTTTGTTTTCTTTATCTTTGGTGATTGAAATTTTTGCTGGGTATAGTAGTCTGGTTTGGCATCTGTGTTCTCTTAGAGTCTGCACGACATCTTCCTAGGCCCTTCTGGCTATCATGCTTTCTGTTGAGAAATCTGGTGTGATTCTGCTAAATCAACCTTTACATTTTACTTGTCCTTTTTTCCCTTGCTGCTTTTAATATTTTTCTTTGTTCTGTAGATTTAGTGTTTTGACCTTGGAGCCTGGGATTTTTTTTTTTTTTTTTGGTCTATTCATATTATTTTTAGATTTTTTTTCTTTTCATGATGTCCTTGATTTCTTGGATGTTTTGTGTTGGGAACTTTTCTGATTTTACTTTTTCTTTGAAAGAAGTTTCAATTTCTGCAATTGTATCTTCAGTGCCTGAGATTCTTTCTTCCATCTATTGTATTCTGTTGGTGATGCTTACCTTTTTTGGCTCCTGGTCTTTTCTCTAAGTTCTCCAGCTCCTGAGTTTTCATTGTTTGTATTTTTTCATTGATTCTAATTCTAATTGATTCTAATTCATGTCTTGCACCATTTCCTTCATCTGTTTGAATGTGAATTCCTATCTTTCTATGATGGCATCCATTTTTAAATTTGTTTCCCCTTTATGTGTCTATATTTGGGTTGCTATTTTTTGTTGGTATTTCTTTGAGAGCTTTGTTTCTTTCCTCTTTATGTGCCTCTATTTTTGTGTAGCTGTTTAAGAGTTTTGTTCATTTCTTATTCACGTGCCTCTAATAATTCAATAAGCATAGCTTTACAATAATTTTCCTGTGATTCCAATGAATTAAAATATCTATGTTTTTTGGAGGTTGCTGGTGAATCCGTGATGTCCTAATTTATGTTGGATGTGTTCTTAAGCCTGCCTCTAGCCATTTGATGATCAGTAGCCTTTTCTGTTTGTTCCTTAGAGCCCATACTGCAGACTGTGTCTGTCTTTCTGTGGAGTCCAGGGAATTCTTCAGGAAGATTAGAGAGGTCCACTGGTTTGAGAGTGGGTGTTGGTGTTTCAAATGCAGCTAATCGAGGAAGGTTGCAGGTGCAAATGTGCAAGTGCAGGAGTGTGGGTGTAGGTGTGTCTGCCTGGAGAAGTGAAGTATAAGGACAAAGCTTAAGTACAGGTGAGGGTTCTGGCATATTTTGCAGGCTCAGTGTGCATGTCCAGGTGCCATGAATGGCTCAGTGGCCCACAGGCCTGTCCAAGCACTGTGCTTCAATCCCTCAGATCTGCCTAAGCTGCACTGTCTTCGTTCTAGGAAATGTTTGTCTGGACTCCACTGGGAAACCCAGAGAACAGGGGCTTCAGTGTTGAGGTTGTTGTCCCAGACATCCCTATGTTGCCCATAATGGGGGTGTGTGTCAGAGGTATCTGATGTCTGGCTGCGAGTGCAGAAAGACCCATTTTCCAGGCTCTGTATGCACTCTCTTGCAGAAGCACTCACTGGCAGGCTGTGTGGAAAGTGCTGAGGACCTGCGAACTCACTCACAGGCATGTGTGGGAGCACTAGGGCCCATGCACACTCACTTGCAGGTGGGTGTGCAAAGCATAAAGGGCCCATGAACTCACTTTCAGGCTTGTGTGGGAAGCACAGAAGTCCTGAGCACACTCACTCACAGGTGTATGTGATAAGCACAGAGAGCCCACAGATTTCTACTTTCAGATTTGGGTCCCTGTTTGGCTTTTAGAGTAAGGAGGTGCCCCATACCTGGGGTTATGCACTCCCCACCTCTGTTGCACCACCAGGGCAAGCTGAGCAAGTGAAGGTGCAGCTGGGAGTGCAGGGTTCCATAGTTGGCCACTTTTCAGACCCGGAGACATCCACGAAGAGGATGGATCCAGGGTGTCCCAGCACATGGGTCTAGCCCTGGAAACCTCAAAGTCAATGCTCTGGCTTCAGCTAACCATCCACTCACAAGTTTTCAAGTTTTTGGTGTTCTGCCCTTCAGAAATGGTGTGCACTGGTTGCCACCATATTGGAACTCTCAGATAGATAGATAGATAGATAGATAGATAGATAGAGATCTATTCAATTACCAATATGTCTGTCAATATTTCTGTTTTTATGCCAACACCATTCATACTATATCTCTTAGTACAAATTCCAGTCAGAGGTAATGATATCTCCTATAGTTATTGTATTGTTCAAGACTGTTTTGAGTATTTTGGCTTTGTAATTTTCACGTATGAAGTCAAGATTTATCCTTGCATAATCTGTAAATAATTGTGTTGGAAATTTTAAGGGGAGCGCATTGAATCGGTAGATTGATTTTGGTATGGTGGTCATTTTTACTTTGTTATCCTATTGATTCATAACCATGGAAGAATTTTCCATTTTCTCATAGCTGCTTCAAATTTTTTTTCTTCAAAGACTTGAAGTTTTACCACATAATTATTTCCCTTGCTTATAGTTACACTAGGAAATTTAATATTATTTGAGGCTATTGTGAAATATCATGGAATTTTATTTGTGTTAATATGTAATATTACCCATCTCTTTTGATTAGATTTGCTGTGTAGTCTATTCTTTAGATATTGAAATGTCTACACAAGCTTCTCTCTTTTAATTTTTAAGTTATTTATTTATTATTTATTACAATTTATTCATTTTGTATCCCTGATATAGCTTCTACCTTGTCTCCTCTGAGTCACACCTGTCTTCCCACTTCTACCCATTTACCTCTCCCATTCCCCTAATACACTGACAGGGAAGAACCTCCTCCCCTTCTATCTGACCTTAGTCTATCAGGTATCACCAGGGCTGGCTGCATCATCTTCCTCTGTGGCCTGGCAAGACTGCATCCCCTAGAAGGAGGTGATTAAAGAGATGGCCACTGACTTCAAGTCAGAGACAGCCCTGTACTTGGAAATCACTTTGAAGCTGAGCACCTATGGACTTCATCTGAGCAAGGTGTCTAAGAAATCTCCATTCAAGGCCAATGGTTGGAGTTTCAGTCTCTGCATGTCCACTATGGGCCCAGGTGTTTTTGGCTCTGTTGGTCTCCTTGTGTAGCTCCTGTCTCCACATCTTTGTAACTCCCCCTTCATAAGTTTCCGTGCACTCTGCCCAAAGTTTGGATATGAGTCTCAGCATCTCCTCTGACAACCTGATGGGTAAAGTCTTTAAGAGGGCCTCCCTGGCAGGCTTCTGTCCTGTTCCCTGTCTTCTTTTACTTCAGTCTTGTTTGCCCTTCTGAATGAGGTGTCAATCTCTTCCCTAGGGTCTTCCTTGTTTAGCATTTTAGGGCTAGAGATTTTACTATGTTTATTCTATATAATGTGAAGAATATCCACTTATAAATGAGCATATACCTTATTTGTCTTTTTGTTCTGTGTTACCTCACTCAGGATGATATTATCTAGTTCCCAGCATTTGCCTGCAAATTTCATGATTTCCTTGTTTATAATTGCTGAGTAGTATTCCATTGCATAAATGTACCACACTTTCTGTACCCGTTCCTCTGTTGTGGGAAATCTGGGTTGTTTCCAGATTCTGGCTATTACTAACAAAGCTGCTATGAATATATTTTGAGCAAATGTCCTTGTTTTATGGTTAAGCATCATTCGAATATATGCCCAGGAATGGTATAGGTGGATCATGAAGTAGCACTCTTCTTATTTTCTCAGAAATGCCAGATTGATTTCCAAAGCAGTTGTACAAGGTTACATTCCCACCAGCAATGGAGGAGGGTTCATTCTCTTCCACAACCTCTCCAGCATGTGTCATCCATTGAGGTTTTGAGTTTAGCCATTCTGATGGGAGTGAGGTGTTAAAACTCTAGCCTTTTCTTACACACTGCACTTGTCTAACTCAGTTACCTTCCAAAACATGTATGTTGATAGCCAGGTCAAAGCAGTTTCTTAAAAATAAAATGGCCTTGTGTAGACAAACAGTCCAGGAAGTGCAGAGGGGCATATAGCCCCCAAAACTGCATTTAACTTCCCAGTTTTCCAAGAAAATCCTATATACAACCAGAAAGTCCTCATGCCTATTTGCAGGAACCCAATAGGTCAAACATTCCAGATAGTTTCCACAGACAAACGAACTACCGACTCTTCAAAATATAGTCTGGGAATGCCCTGCATGATATCCAGTATTGTTTTGTCAATCCAAAACTAAAAGGAAGTACCAGTTCAGTGATTTTGACACCCAGTTTTACCTTATTTCTTCACTCTTTGTCTATGGGCTAAGCCAACAAAGCTCCATTTGGTAAACCTCAGACTGGTTATATTTGCATGTCTCTCAGTCCTATTGTGACTTCAATATACATTGAACAATGGCTATTTATAGCCTAAATTTGAAACTTTCAATTTTAAAGTCTAAATTGATTTAGAATAGTTCATAAGATGGAAAAATTTCTGAAATGTATTCAGTATATCCCAGGTATGCTCCACCCTACTAATGCTTATTACTCTTCTCATCCTTAACTGTCCCTTTACCAGTTGCACGAATTTTTTTTTCATTTTTCTGTGACATATTTGGTTTAATCTTCATGACCTTTGGATTCAGAATGTGCCTTGGAGCCAGATACAGTCATCACTTGTTACACATTTACCTCTCCTTTTTAAAAATATCTTTACAGGCAATACTTTAACAGGGAAGGGAACAGTAATTCTCTCATTCTTCATCTCATCCTTATGAAGAATCAACCAGCGACATTATCCGTAATTATTGAGAGTTCTTTAGTGCAATACATATGATGCCTAGACACAATTAGCAACCATCATCTTGTGTACATTTTGCATTTATTTCCATTATATTTCTTGAATGTTGGAATAGATGGTTTAAAAGTCATTCTTTATGGATGGGCATTAATGCATCACTCATTCTCAGGATCTTTCACAGTCATATTTCTTGGCCTTCTTCATAGATCACAGCAAAGAGAGGCTTCTTAGAGTAAGAATGAGAGTATTACTTTTCCATGTGCATAAACAAGAACATTTAGAAGTTTGTTTGACAATAAGTACATTAAACTAATTGGCAGCATCAAGTTCCTCCTCTTATGATATGGTCTCCCACCTCCTGAAATTGTGTGTGGTCTATAGGACCAGGTATGTAATACTTTTTTGATAAATGTCCTTCCCTGTATTTCAGATATATGGTAAGTGCATAAATATATTCAATATGCACAGAGTAGGAACACGTCAGTCATGAATGCAATATCCTGTCTTTGTGACTATATTTTGAAATACAGTAAAATATGAGTGAACACATACATGGTCAAAATTAAAATTTCAAACTAACAATGATTCAATATTGCAGAATATGAAAAACTTATTTTTTAAAAAAAGATGTTATCCACATATATATATTAGTTAATGAAACATATAAATAAAAGCTTAAAGCATACATTGTACAATAGAAAAGCAACAAAAAACACTCATAACAGAAGCAAAGGAATAAGCTCTGAGTGTGAAATTATCTTGAGAAAAAATTACTATTCAAGATCACTAAAGAAAACATATATCAAAATACAGATTTGATTTTTCTGACAATAAACTTGATAATGTTTAGTTCAAAATGTAAAACAGAAAATTATTTGATGAAGTGATAATTTTTAGAAATACAGAAAGGTTTAATATAATAAAAATATTTCATTGCAAACCAAGGAGTATATGTTATTAGTTCAAGATAAATGACACAAATGTTAGAAGCAGAGTATTTCAAACTTCTTTTTTGAATATATAGAAATACTTCAAAAATTTTCTTCTTTTATGTTAAACATAAGGCTATAGTTAAATGTAAAAACATATATTAGTGAAGGTTTTAAGCTTCAAGGATATAATGGTATTTATTATTTCAAAATCATACATAATATGAACCAAATTGGGTGTATCCAGGGGATTTGGGGAAAATAATTTAATATGGGTCCTGAATCTTAGAACAGTATATAAGAAATTAATTTCAAAGCCTATTGTCCATACTGTACAAAGTATACACCTAGAAATTAGCAATTTCTTCATAAAGTGAAGTATGAATAAAATTAGCATTGTACAATATTATTCTGTCATCTTATGACTTATAAAATAGATGCTGGCTTGCTTCCATGTATGTGGACCTATCTGCATTGCCCCCGTGGCACGCCTGGGTTGGCTACCCAGAGGCTATTTAAGCTGTGGGCTGGCTTTCCCCGGGGTCCGAGGATTGTTCAATGTTCCTGAATAAACTGCATTGAAAAAAAAATAGATGCATGAAGCCATAAATTCAAGCCAAACATACAAAAACAGCAAAGATCATTGGGATTCTTTGATTTTTGTCACCATAGACAAAAATGGCTTCATAGATTTGAGATGATTCACAGGCAACCTGGTATTTCTTTCTGAAACAATAAACAATAAAGGAGGTGAATCAGGAAACATTTTGATGAGCTGAGGCTGAGTAACAACTTAGGGGAAAAGGGAACACCTGAGGATTGATTCACAGTCACCTTTATTTCTGAACAGATATCGACCAGTGTGTGATGTGTCCAGAAAGTCACTATGCAAACTCAGAGAAGAGTTACTGCCTCCAGAAATCTGTGACCTTTTTGTCCTAAGACTTCTTGGGTATGGCTTTCACCACTGCAGCACTGTGCTTCTCTGCACTCACAACTGTGGTTCTTGTAGTCTTTGTGAAGCACAGAGACACATGCATTTTCAAGGCCAATATTCAGGCTCTCAGTTACATCCTGCTATTGACACTCATCATCTACTTCCTCAGTTCCTTGCTCTTCATTAGCCCACACAACACAGCCACCTGCATCTTGCAGCAGACAGCATTTGGAATTCTGCTCACTGTGGCTCTCTCCACAGTACTGGCCAAAGCTATCACAGTTGTTATTGTATTCAAGGTCACTGTTCCAGCTAGATTGGTGAGGTGGTTAATGGTATCAAGGACCCCTAACTTCATCATTCCCATCTGCACACTGATCCAACTTGTTCTCTGTGGAATCTGGCTGGTTACCTCTACACCATTCATTGATCATGATGCTCATGCTGAACATGGCCACATCATCATTGTGTGCAACAAAGGATCAGCAGTTGCCTTTCACTGTGTCCTGGGATACCTCTTCTCCTTGGCACTTGGGAGCTATGCCATGGCCTTCTTGTCTAGAAATTTGCCTGACACATTCAGTGAAGCCAAGTTCCTGTCATTCAGCATGCAGGTATTCTTCTGTGTGTGGGTCACCTTCCTCCCTGTCTACCACAGCACAAAGGAGAAGATTATGGTGGCTATGGAAGTCTTTTCTGTGTTGGCTTCCAGTGCAGAACTCCTTGGTTTGATCTTTGTCTCCAAGTGCTACATAATTTTGTTAAGACCAGATAAGAACTCCCATCTTGATATCAGGCACAAAACCCATTCAAAAAGGAATTTTAACTTAAAATTTAGTTAAAATGAAAATTAATCTGTTAGTAAATTATAAACAAAAAATAAAACCAGTGCTACACTATTATAAATCTTTAATTATGTATAATACCATGTGAATATTTAATTAATTGTACTAAAATCTCTTGAAATGGAACCATTATTTTAATCTTATGTTTGAGATTTATGTTTTACACTTTTTCACTAATAAAATTTCTTTATGTTTCTTTCTTTTAGCTGAATCCCCATAATTAGAACAGTGTGGCATAAACTCATGGATAGATGATTTCCTTTGGCTACAAAGTGCTAGTTTTGAAGTTGTGTCACCGTGTGTCAGCCATGATGTATTTGTTTTATCCTTCTCTCGTTAAAAACAAACCATTAAATTTTGTGTAATTATTTCATTTTTGAACTCCAGAAGATTCTGTTTTTTTCACAGGTTATTTTCAATGAAATTCAGAAGAAATTTTATAGTTTAGCATGACTGTATAAGATCCTATTTTCTCATATTAGGGAAAATAAAAGCTCTTACTATGGGGAACTACACCGGATGCCTGATTTGTAACTAGTAGTTGTTTAGATACACAGAGATCAGAAAAGAGATATGACTGACTGATCAGGTGGTTCATATTGTGTTATGAGAACAAGGCATTGGAGTAGAGGCAAGCAGAGCAGTAGGAACTATGGAAGATGGAATTATTAACACTCTACAGCAGAATAATATGGAGGGTATATTCTTCATTGTAAAAAATTAAACGTCTTTCTTAGAGGAGTAGAAGTTGTGGATAATGGGCAATGGAAATGGGAATATCATTTTAAATGACCTCTTTGAATATGATCATAGAAACCACATTTGGATATTCAAAATATCTGAAGAAAACTCATGTCTCTAAAAACAGGGGTGTTAGAGTCTCTTATGTTGGTAACATCCTTGATGCCGAAAATATGAATGAACAGTAGCTGAAGCATTTGGACATGTGAAATCCCTTACAGGTTTTCTGTTTGAAGCTTTGTTATCTTTGTGGTATGATTTAGAGGTAAGTTTTCAGAGGTTTGTTAGATAGTTTTAACTTCAAGAATCTGAGGCAATTTAGTAAGTGAGACTACAGAAAGTGACTAGTCTTCCCTCAGCAGAAGTGGTTGTTTGTTTTTAATAACAGAGATAAGACATTTTTCAGTGGGAAAAGGGGTATTTTTGAACAGGGATGGATTCACATAGAGTTTATGTAGGGGTTTTTTTGGTACAGATGCAGATTTAAATATAGATTCAGATGCCTTCATGCTAGTCTCTACCTCCTCAGACATTTCTGTCTTCCTGGGACATGTTATCTATTATATATTTGGAAATTGTCTTGTCCTGACTACCATAATGCATGTTGGAATGGATGACTGATTTAGGCAAGGGCAGTGAATGTGAAGAGGCTGGGGTTTCAATGTAGAATCAGATTTCAGCCAACCTTTGTAGAAGGTACTTGGCTTGATGTACTTATGTGCCAATCCAGGGTTACCTGAATTAGGTCAGAGGGAACATTGTCTATCTAGCAAAGGTTAGTGCAGTCAAAGTAAGATTGATGATTGACAAATTTATTGCATGAAATCAGATTTTTACATATTTATCAGAAACAGAATGTAATTGCAGCTCCCCTGAAGAATACAGTCATAGTTGCTGACATTTGCAAACTATACAGGGCACACAGGATTAGTATATAAGACTAAAAGTTCTTTCAAGCTTCAATATGCTTTTCTGACTTCTAGGAGATGCACAGATACACAGGTGTCCTGAATGCTTCAAAGCCTGAGGGAGTGCTTCAGGTCTTGGGAACTGAAATGGACAGTGTCTTAGGAGCTCCTGACTATAAACTGAAAATCCCATGGCACATGCTTCTCAAGGCATCTAGATCAGACCAACTCCATGATTCCCCAGAGTTATCTCTTTTTTTATTTTTTAATTTCAAAGTATGGAATTCAAACTTCAAAGCAAGCATGGAGTAGCCAATCAACCTCAAGGCTATAATGTTGTCCAGCATAATCAACAAAAAAAAATTTCCAGAGACATTGCTGTGCACCACATTTTAGAAGTCCAACTAGAATCAGAAAAAATAATGAACAAAAGTTTTTGCTAGTTTTTGCCCAGCAATAAAGGAGGGTGATTCATCTAAATTTCAGTGTTGAATAGCTAATATTTTATCACCCAAGCATGAACATCAATGTTGTCGTGTGACCATCTCTGCCAACGAAACCATATGATCATCAGTAACTTATTCAAAAGAGACAATATAGCAAAAAACAGCAATTTATCAGTCACACCCTTCAGCCTTAGATTTCACCAACTATCTTCCTTCAGTCACTAGTTTCTACATCTGAGAAGTTGGTAGAAAGACTGTTTTTCAGGGCTCCATGACTCCATTACCCCATTCATGAGCATATTTTAATTTCCACAAACTGGGGACAAAATTAACATCTCCACACATATGATTTGGCAGTAATCCTCTGGGAGTTTACATCACAAGAAGGTAGAAGTTTTATATTAACTCTTACACATAAAGGACATTTGTTCACAATCAAGGGAGCCTGCACTTTAGTTAGTGAAAAGTGATATTTCAATCCTGAAACATTCTGATGAAATTATTCCTGGGATTCTTGTGCTCCCTGTGGTTTGTTACTTCCTAGGAAAACAGGCAGTGTCAAAAGGGAATATTCCTTTGCATTTCTCACTGATGAAAGTCCTGAAAGATTAGAATGTGATCTTATATGACAATAAAAAAAACTGGACATTCCTGTGTTCTTAATTTCTGTTGAATCAATTTTACTAAATCATGAGTGGAGGTGCCCGGTGAAGAAATCCACCCTTATTCTAGATGCTGCACTGCCATCACTGGTACTGTGTGTCAGAATATAAGTTGGGAGGTTGAAGGTAATATTTTAAGGCAATGCAATCATGTGTAATTCCATTTGTTGTACAGAAGCACTTATATGAAAAAAAAATCAGTGAATCATCTTTGGTGACATCTACAAATACTACTTTGTGTGGAGAGTATCCTCTGAAGCCTGATGTGTTTTTAAAATACAGCCACTGTCATGACTGATTTTTCTTCCTGTTGTTTGACTGCCCATATTACATTACTGTTTCCCCCAAGAGGGCTACAGTAAGAAATATATTCAGCCTTGAGTATATAAAGGCCCTATATTAGTACAGAGACAATATAATCATTAATACCTTCTTTATTTCCAAAGGGACACATGGCTGACTGTCTTAATTAAAATTCTAATACATCAGTTGCTTGAAAATAATTACTGCTCTCTGTCCATCAACCATTAGGTGACTGAGAGCCTACAAAAGATGAGAAAAAAAGACTCTTGATTTGGCTCATCAGACCCCTGTCTAATTTTAGAACGCTCTGTCTTTCTTTCAGAATCTATTAACTTACAACATGCATGCAGTGCCAAAGCATTTATTTGCCCATAAGCCTCTGGATATGTAATGTGTCATTACATGTATCATTACTATACAAGCCTTCTCCTGGTAACATCTCCAAAGTTATAGTTACATTGTTTCGGTGATTTCTGTCAGTGTAGTCTTCACATGTTTCTTTTTTTTTCTTTTTTTTGCATCCCCCCATAAGCCCCCCCCTCCTCCCCTCCCAAACTCACCCTCCCGCCTCCCTCTGCATGCATGCCACTCCCCAAGTCCACTGATAGGGGAGGTTCTCCTCTCCTTTCTGATCTTAGTCCATCAGTTCACATCAAAAGTGGCTGCATTGTCCTCTACTATGGCCTGGTAAGGCTGCTCCCCTGCAGGGGGAGGTGATCAAAGAGCAGGCCAATCAGATTATGTCAGAGGCAGTCCCTCTTCACATTACTATGTAACCCAATTGGACTCTGAACTGCCCTGGGCTACATCTGTGCAGGGGTTCTGGGTTATCTCCAAGAATAGACCTTGGTTGGAGTATGAGTCTCTGGGAAGTTCCCTGTGTTCAAATTTTCTGGTTCTGTTGCTCTCCTTGTGGAGACCCTGTCCTCTCTAGCTCTTACTATTTCCCAGTTCTTACATAAAATTCCATTCACTCTGCCCAACAGTTGCCCATCAGGCTCAGCATCTGCTTTGATAGTCTGTAGGGCAGAGGGTTTCAGAGGCCCTCTGTGGTAGGTTCCTAGGTTGTTTCCTGTTTTCTTCTTCTTCTGATGTCCATCCTCTTTGCCTTTCCGGATGGGGATTGGACATTTTAGTTAGGGTCCTCTCTCTTGCTTAGTTTCTTTAGATGCACAGGTTATAGTGGGTTTGTCCTACGTTGTATGTCTATATGAGTGAGTATATACCATGTGTGTCTTTTTGCTTCTGGGACAACTCACTCAGGATGATCCTTTCCAGATCCCACCATTTACCTGCAAATTTCATGATTTCCTTATTTTTCATTGCTGAGTAATATTCCATTGTGTAGATGTACCACAATTTCTGCATCCATTCTTCAGTTGAGGGGCATCTGGGTTGTTTCCAGCTTCTGGCTATTACAAATAAAGCTGCTACAAACATGGTTGAGCAAATGTCCTTTTTGTGTACTTGAGCCTCTTTTGGATATATGCCTAGGAGTGGTATGGCTGGATCACGGGGAAGCACTATTCCTAGTTGTCTGAGAAAGCGCCAGATTGATTTCCAGAGTGGTTGTACAAGTTTACATTCCCACCAGCAGTGGAGAAGGGTTTCCCTTTCTCCACAACCTCTCCAGCATGTGTTGTCACTTGAGTTTTTGATCTTGGCCATTCTCATGGGTGTAAGGTGAAATCTCAGGGTTGTTTTGATTTGCATTTCCCTAATGGCTAGTGAGGTTGAGCATTTCTTTAAGTGCTTCTCTGCCATTCAGTATTCCTCTATAGAGAATTCTCTGTTTAGCTCTGTTCCCCATTTTTTAAGTGGATTACTTGGTTTGCTGCTTTTCAGCTTCTTTAGTTCTTTATATATACTGGATATGAGTCCTCTGTCAGATAAAGGGTTGGTGAAGATTCTTTCCCAATCTGTAGGCAGTCACTTTGTTTTGGTGATGGTCTCCTTTGCTTTGCAGAAGCTTTTCAGTTTCATGAGGTCCCATTTATTGATTGTTGCTCTTAGAGCCTGTGCTGTTGGTGTTCTGTTCAGGAAGTTTTCTCCTGTACCAATGAGTTCTAGGGTATTCCCCACTTTTTTTTTCAAGCTGATTTAATGTGTCAGGTTTTATGTTGAGGTCTTTGATCCACTTGGACTTCAGTTTTGTGCAGGGTGATAAGTATGGATCTATTTTGATTTTTCTACATGTAGACATCCAGTTGGACCAGCACCATTTGTTGAAGATGCTATCCTTTTTCCATTGTATGGTTTTGGCGCCTTTGTCAAAGATCAGGTGTCCATAAGTGTGTGGGTTTATTTCTGGGGCCTCTGTTCGGTTCCATTGATCCACTATTTTGTTATTATGCCTGTACCATGCAGTTTTTAAAACTGTTGCTCTATAGTACAACTTAAGATCAGGGATGGAGATACCTCCAGAAGATCTTTTATTGTAGAGGATTGTTTTAGCAATTCTGGGTTTCTTGTTATTCCAGATGAAGTTGAGAATTTTTCTTTCCTGGTCTGTAAAGAATTGTGTTGGTAATTTGATGGGAATTGCATTGAATCTGTAGATTGCTTTTGGTAAAATGGCCATTTTTACTATGTTAATCCTACCAAGTCATGAACATGGGAGATCTTTCCATCTTCTCTTATCTTCTTCTAATTCTTTCTTCAGAGACTTGAAATATTTTTCATACAAGTCTTTGACTTCCTTGGTTAGGGTTACTCCGAGGTACCTTATGTCATTTGTGGCTATTGTGAAGGGTGTTGTTTCCTTAATTTCTTTCTCAGCCCTTTTGTCTTTTGTATATAGGAGGGCTACTGATTTTTTTGAGTTAATTTTGTATCCGGCCACTTTGCTGAAGGTGTTTATCAGCTGTAGGAGTTCCCTGGTACAGTTTTTGGGGTCACTCACTTATACTATCATATCATCTGCAAATAGTGATAATTTGACTTCTTCCTTTTCAATTTGTATCCCCTTGATCTCCTTCAACTGTCTTATTGCTCTAGCAAGGACTTCCAGCACTATGTTGAAGAGATATGGAGAGAGTGGGCAACCTTATCTTGTCCCTGATTTCAGTGGGATTGCTTTAAGTTTTTCTCCATTCAGTTTGATGTTGGCTATAGGTTTGCTGTATATCACCTTTACTATGTTTAGATATGTGCCTTGTATCCCTGATCTCTCCAATACTTTAAACATGAATGGATGTTGAATTTTGTCAAATGCTTTTTCAGCATCTAGGGAGATTATCATGTGGTTTTTTTCTTTCAGTTTGTTAATATGGTGGATCACATTCATGGATTTCCATATATTGAACCACCCCTGCATACCTGGGATGAAGCCTACTTGGTCATGGTGGATGATATCTTTGATGTGTTCTTGTATTCGGTTTGCGAGTATTTTGTTGAGTATTTTTGCATCAATGTTCATAAGGGAGATTGGCCTGAAGTTCTCTTTTTTGGTTGGGTCTTTGTGAGGTTTAGGTACCAAGGTGACTGTGGCTTCATAGAATGAGTTTGGTAATGTTGCTTCTGTTTCGATTTTGTGGAATAGTTTGAAGAGAACTGAGTTAGCTCTTTTTTGAATGTTTGGTAGAATTCTGGGCTGAAACCATCAGGTCCTGGGCTTTTTTTGGATGGGAGACTTTCGATGACTGCTTCTATTTCCTTAGGACTATTTAATTGATTTACCTGGTCCTGATTTAGCTTTGGTAAGTGGAATCGATCAAGAAAATTGTCCATTTCATTTAAATTTTCAAATTTTGTTGCATATAGACTTTTGAAGTAAGTCCTAATAATTGCTTGGATTTCCTCAGTGTCTGTAGTTATGTCCCCCTTTTCATTTCTGATTTTGTTGATTTGGATGGTGTCTCACACTGCCTTTTAGTTAGCTTGGCTAAGGGTTTGTATATCTTGTTGATTTTCTCAAAGAACCAGCTCTTGGTTTCATTGATTCTTTGAATTGTTTTATTTCTTTCTAATTGATTGATTTCAGCCCTGAGTTTGATTATTTCCAGCCGTCTGCTCCTTCTTGGTGTGTCTGCTTCTTCTTTTTCTAGGGTTTTTAAGTGAGCCATTAAGTTGCTTGAATGCGCTGCCTCAAATTTCTTCTTGAAGGCACTTAGTGCTATGAACTTTCCTCTTAGCACTGCTTTCATTGTGTCCCACAAGTTTGGGTATGTTGTGTCTTCATTTTCATTGAGTTCTAGGAAGATTTTAATTTCTTTCCTTATTTCTTCCCTGACCCAGCTGTCTTTTAGTAGCAAGTTGTTCAGTTTCCATGTATGTGTAGGCTTTTTGCTATTTTTGTTGTTACTGAGGTCCAGCTTTATTCCATGGTGATCAGACAGGATACAAGGGATTATTTCAATCTTCTTGTATCTGTTGAGGCTTGCTTTGTGACCAACTATGTGGTCTATTTTGGAGAAGGTTCCATGAGGTGCTGAGAAGAAGGTAAATTCTTTTGTGTTTGGGTGTAAGGTTCTGTAAATGTCTGTTAGGTCCATTTGATTCATGACCTCTGTTAGAGATATTGTTTCTTTGTTTAATTTCTGTTTAGTTGACGTGTCCTTTGTTGAGAGTGGGGTGTTGAAGTCTCCCACTATTAGTGTGTGGGGATCTATGTGTGGTTTAAATTTTATCAATGTTTCTTTCACAAATCTGGGTGCCCTTGTATTTGGGGCATAGATGTTCAGGATTGTGATGTCTTCTTGGTGGAATTTTTCCTTGATGAGTATGAAGTGTCCTTCCCCATCTCTTTTGATTAATTTTGGTTGAAAGACTATTTTATCAGATATTAGAATGGCTACTCCTGCTTGCTTCTTGTGTCCATTTGCTTGAAAAGCCGTCTTCCATCCCTTTACCCTCAGGTAATGTCTATCTTAGGTGTGTTTCTTGTATACAACAGATTGCTGGGTTTTGTTTACACATCCATTCTGTTAGTCTGTGTCTTTTTATTGGAGAATTAAGTCCATTGATATTGAGAGAGATTAATGACCAGTGGCTGTTAGATCCTTTGAGTTTGACGTTGGCTGTGGTCATACGGTTGTGTGCTTGGTTGCTTTTTGTTTTACTGTAGTGGGGTTATTTATTTTCTGTGTTTTCTTGAATGTAGCTAGCTTTCTTGGGTTGTATTTTCCCTTCCAGTGTCTTCTGTAATGCTGGATTTGTTTGTAGGTATTGTTGAAATTTGTTTTTGTCATTGAATATCTTGTTTTCTCCGTCTATGAGGACTGAGAGTTTTGCAGGGTATAGTAGCCTGGGCTGACATCTGTGTTCTCTTAGGGTCTGCATGATATCAGTCCAGGCCCTTCTGGCTTTCATAGTCTCTGTTGAAAAGTCAGGTGTGATTCTAATGGGTTTGCCATTATATGTTACTTGGCCTTTTTCTCTTGCAGCTTTTAGTATTTTTTCTTTGTTCTGTATACTTACGGTTTTGATTATTATGTGGCGGGAGGATTTTCTTTTCTGGTGTAATTTATTGGGTGTTCTATAGGCCTCTTGTATTCTTATTGGTCTCTCCTTTAAGTTGGGGAAATTTTCTTCAATGATTTTGTTGAAAATCTTTTCTGGGCCTTGGTGCAGGGAATCTTCTTTTTCTTCTATTCCTATTCTTCTTAGGTTTTGTCTTTTTATGTTGTCTTGAATTTCTTGGATGGTCTGTGTCAGGAATTTTTTAGATTTAACATTTTCTTTGACAGATACATCTATTTCTTCCATTATATCTTCCACACCTGAGATTCTTTCTTCCATTTCTTGTATCCTATTGGTTATGCTAACCTCTGTAGTTCCTGCTTACTTCCCTAAGTTCTTTCTCTCCACAATTTCTTCCATTTGTGTTTTTTTTAATTTTTCCAATTCTATCTTCAGGTCTTGAGTTGGTTTCCTTCCCCTGTCTGACTGCATTTTCATGTTTTTCCGTCAATTCCTTCGGCTGTTTGTTTGAACAATCCACTGTTTCTTTTATTTCATTCAGTGATTTAAGCATTTCCTCTCTAAAGGCCACAGACTGTTTGGCTGCAGCTTCCCGTATTTCTTCACGGATGGCCATAATCTCCTTGTCTTTAATTTCCTCCATTTCTTTACGGATAGCCATGATCTGTTTGTTTTTATCTTCCTCTAATTCTTTTCGTATTTTATTTGTTTCCTCTGTTATCTTCTTCATGAGCATAGATGTTAGGTCATCTCCTTGAATTTCATTTATGCTGGGGTGTCTAGGGCTATTTGCCCCTGGATAACTGGGTTCTGGAGATGCCATATTGCTCTGGCTTTTGTTGGTTGGACTTTTACGCTGTCCTCTACCCATTGGGCTATCTTAGTTGTTTGAATTTAGTTTCTGGTTGTTCCTGGACTCTTGTAGTAGAGAGAATCCCTTTGGCAGGAAGATGGTTTTTCCCGAAGGAAGCCTTTCCAACTTTTTGGGTATAGTCACTGGATGTCTGGTGTTTTTCAGGAGTTGCTACAGCTCACCTCAGGCCTAGAGACCTGGGTAGTAACTGTGGTCCTTATTAGTTGAGCGGGCTCTCCTCTCACTGGGAGAAGTCCTGGAGACAGTTGCCCTCCTTCTGGGTTTCTTGCTGTAAATTGAGTGATCAACTGCTGTAACCTGTGTGTCCCGTGGTTTGGTCGGTTTTGTTAGGGATAACTGGTTGCCCCTTGGAGCAGTATCTGGGGGGTTGATCTCAGGGTTCCCAGTCTTTTGTAGGTCTGAGGTTGGGGCTCTGTGCCCCAGAACCCAAGAGGTAATCTGTGGCGGGTGAGTACTGCTCTGGTGTCTTGGGGTGCACAGTTCTGCCTGTAAGGTGTATTTGGTACAATGCAGGCCTCTGGGCTGGTGGAGTGTGCGCCTGCCTGCTAGTCTGTGGAAGCTGAGTTTCTGATCACTCTGTGCTCCCTGTTTGGGCCCAGATCTGTGATGGCTGGGAGTACTCACCTGTCTGCGATCTGCAGGCTGCTAGACTTTCCCTAGGTGACCCCAGCAGCACGGTTTCTTCCTTCCCTGTGGGGTCCTCTCTGGACAGGGGTTCCCAGTCCCTGTTGTACTGGGGCGCGCAGCTTGTCTGTACTGCTGAGCTGAGCGTGCAGCTCTCTGCGAGGCAGGAGCTCAGTTGTGTTGGCGGTGGGTACCCGCCGTCCTAGCGACCTTCCGGGGATAGACTGGGTGACCCGTGATCAGTCTGGCAAGATTGCTTCCCAGTGGGGTCCCCCTGAGGCTGGGACTCCCAGCCTCAGGCACCCTTGTGCTCACAGATCAGCCTGAGAAAGTGATTGCGGCAGGGACACTTGCAGCTCCAGCCCGGAGACACAAAGCCTGTGTTACCCGGGATTTCTTCCAGGTTCTGGCTGGGTAGCCGTGAGTGGACCCGACCGATTCCCACACCGTGGGAGCCTCCCCTCACCTGGGAAACAGGATTGATGCAGTTTCAGGGCCCAGAGTTCAGTCTCCTGGTCTCTGCATGGTGAGTGCTGTCCTGCTTCTCAAACGCGGTGCTCTCCCGGCGCTGCCATCTTGGCTCCCCATACTTATAATTTTTATACATCTGACTTTTTTTCACTTTTTTAAAAATAAGCCAACAATGTGGTAGCCAGGCTCCCCTTGAGCTCAAGCCTTTGGGATGTTTTCTAAAGTAAGCAAAGCTTGTGTAGTCATGGCGGGAAGGGGTGAGTGGGTGGTGGCAAGTGGCTCAGAGAGGCACTCTCCGCACATGGAACTGTCATTCTCCAGGGCTCTGCACAGAAGAGCAACTCTGGTAAGCTGAGGGGAGGGATGGGCTGCATGGCTGGGGAACCATGGCAGTTGCCATGATTCCCTTGTTGGAATGTTTTCAAGCACAAGCCTCAAAAACTGCACCCCTGGCCTGCACCATTGAGTTCTTTCACACCACTGAAGCTGTGGGAGGAACCTGCGGGCACCTTAATGTCAGCAGCCGTTCTCCTGTCTCTCTCTCTCTCTTTAAAGATTTACTTTTATGTGCAGTGATGTTTTGCATGCATGTATGTCTGTATGAGGGCTCCAGATCCTCTGGAACTAAAGTTATTGACAGTTGTGAGTAGCTATGTGAGTGCTGGGAATCGAACCCAGGTCCTCTGGAAGAGCAACAAACACCCTTAACCACTCAGCCATCTCTCTGGCTCCCTCCTGTCTCTCTTGTCATGTGCTCAGTGGCAATGCAAACCAGACCTGTGGCCACCAGATCATCTCTGTTTGTGAGCATTGTCTGCTTTTCTTGGATGAAAATCTGAAAATTACTGGGAACTTGAAAAATTCAATTTAGTAGTTTATGAATAAAAGGTCTAGGATGCACCAAGTATTTCTTATCTTTTAAAAATTTAAGTATGACAAAAAGAAGTGTCAGAATACCATTTTATTGAGAAAAATGAGATTAAATGAATGGACTCTGTTGGAAACAAAGATCCTTGGATGATTTTTGAGAAGAAATATAAAGACTGAAAAAATATGAATGTATCTTTATTTCCTTCATTCTTTTGTTTCTCTTTCATTATTTCTCGTTTTTATTTATTTGGTCTCTTTTTTTCCCTACTACCGGGGATTAAATGCAGGGACTCCCACTCATTAGGTCACCACCTTACCACCGAGCTACACATCCAGACCTTTTGGGGACCAGGGGGAGTCAGGGTCTTACTAAGATGTCATGCTGGAAGTGAGCTCTGCATCCCACACTGGCTGTGGCAAATTCACAGGTCTCCTGCATAGCTCTTAAATACAATCCTTTGTTGCCTGTTTTGATTAGCAATGAGAACATCTCTCTTGGCTTCTTGTAGTCTTCTTTTTGTGATTTACTGCCCAGACTGGGGCTCCTACCTTCCCCACCCCAGTTCCTGGCAAGGGAGACACAGTCCTCAGCACTGGCTGAGCCCCATTACAACTTCTCTGCATCATGAGAGAAGACAACAAGATGATGTCAGAGTTCTGCGGATGTCAGTGTGAACAGGGAAATCGCTGTTGGGTGTGCATTTGGTGTGTGCTGCGTCGACTTTCAGAGGCAGTGGGTATTTGGACTGGGTTTCCTGGTCGAGTCACTGTGACTGAACAGGGTACAGTTCAATCTCTGGGGTGTAGTGTCAGTACTAGACCTATTGAGAGAACGCCTGTCGGTTCCTCAGCTGTTCATGTTGTCTTCAGTCAGCTTTCTCCTAGCACCGGAAATGAAGAGGATCATCTAGATCGCACACCATTTAGCTGTCATGGAGTCTTCCTGGTAGAGTTTTACAAGAAAAGTGAGTCTTTAGCTAGCTACAAAGTCATGTTCTTCAAGGATTAGTCAATTAAAAGTTATATCATTATATGCCAGTAACTATGTTTAAGAGGTATGTGGTAACCATGTGGGTGACATAGGTGAGTAGAAGGAAAAATAACTCAGAAGTCCAGCCAGCAAAAGTGAGGGAAAGCAGTTTGCTTTGCACTGAAAGACTTGAAACTCTAATCTCATCACCAGACTGAGTCAGCATGAGCTGCTCTGTGCCTGCCTCTGTGGCTTGCACCCTGTGAGGTCTGAAGTGGACGTGAAATAAAGACACAGATCCTTGGACCATAACTGTCATTGTCAGTGCTGTTGCTTGATCGTGTTTGGGGTAGTTTTCAGCCTCACCACACACCTCATCTGACCCATACTGCATAAGGTATTGTTTTACATACGTGAATTTGTGGCCCAACCAGCTAAATGACATGCTCAGGGGATCAAGTGAGTATATGACAGAAGAGGGACCACTACACCTGATGACCTGAGCTTGACCCCCAGGATTCACATGACGGGAGAGAAACAGCTCCCACAAATTGTCTCTGACCTCCACAGGCTTGTATATACACAATAAATGAATACATTTAATTAGAAAAAAATAAAGAACAAGAATTAAAACTTACACCTTTAACCTCAAAACCCATATCTTTTGCTCACCACCAACCACCCTTCTTGACTCTTAGTATTTCTGAATTCTGTGTTTTCACCAGAAACCAAAATCCTCCTCAATGATGTTCCCTCTCTGAGCATCAGTGTCTTTGCTGTAACATGAGATAAGTAGGTCACAGACTCAGGGAGGTTAGCTAAAAGGTGGGTGTGGGGATTCTTGATAAATTGCACAGGATTACAAAGATTCTCGAGTTCCATTCATTTCACTTATATGTGGCATGGTGTGCCATAGTGAACAAAGCAGGAACTTCAAGTTCCCTGTGACTGGAATTCAACTCTGCCCTCAGCTCATACTCTGTCCAGTCTTGAAGAAATTATCTCATTTCCCTAAGCCTTGGTACCCTTTCTGTGTAGTGAGGTGTGCTATTCTTTCCCCGCAGGGTTGTCATGGAGATTAAATGACACAGTGTACAGAAAACATTTAGCATTTGCCAGGACGTTGAAAGGTGACGAAGCGAGAGTGACTCTTAGGCTTGGGGTCATAGAGATGCATTGCACAGCAGGTCATGCTGGTAAGGGCAGGTAGCCAAGAAAGAATAGGCTGTACCACTCCCCACTGCCCTCATCCCCCTCCCACTCCTGTGGACCCTTTCTCCCAAAACGTCTTCTTCTGCTTTCTCTCTCTCTCTCTTTCTTTCTTCTTCTTTTTTTTTGGTTTCAGTATATTTACATCCCAAGGGTGCCCATCCCTCCTCTCCTCCCAGCCCCACCTTCCCTCCTTTCCCTTTCCCCTCTCCCTTCCCTTCAAAAAAGGGGAGCCCCTTCCTCCACATCAATACTCCCAGCACACCAGTCCTCTTCTTGTTTGTGACCCACTTGAGCTTCTTGGGATTATTTATAGGCGTGTGAAGGTTATTTACTAGATTATGAGCACTTACCACTGTCTGCATCACTGAAGACATCACTGTCCCTCCTTCAGCAACCATTAACTTCAGAAAACCATTCAGGGAGCAGTGGGGCCTCGTGAGCGCCCCACATCTGTGATGGGCAGTTGATGGTGCCTGGCTTTTTTTAGTGTAGGTTCTGGGGATTGAACTCTGGTCCTCAAGCTTGTAAGGCTGATGGGACCATCTCCCCAAATCCTAATTTTGTATTAAAAAAATCTTTGCAGAGTTTGTATAAACTGTGTTGGAAAGAAAGTGTTGGCTGATTCTCCTCACTTGAGTCTCAGCTGCGTTTCAGTACCCATTTCCACACCGTCAGAAACTGCCTGGGCCCTTTTCAGTCAAGGCTTATGTATATTTTAAGCAAGAGATGTGTATTAGGGTTCTCTAAAGGAGTAGAACTAATAAAATAAATGTGTGTATGTGTGTGTAGAGATAAAATGAATATACATGTGTATTTTCATTTTAGTATTTAACAAATGATTTCAACTTAATATTTAATGAATATGGTCATTTTAATATATATAATTTCTTAGAGTGTCTTAAACTCTAAGACCCAGCTAGTTCCATAATGGCTGTCTCCTGACAGGAAGGCTGAGAATACAGGGGTTGTTCAGTCCCCAAGGCTGTTTGTCCAGTCTGGTGCTGGAGTCCTAGAGGAGTCCTACAAGTATTCCTAAGGAGTTGCGGGTCTTCAGTCTCTGCTGGAACCCAGATGAGCTAGGTTCTAACACAGTGGAGGAGTGCCTGCCTCAGCAACAGGCAGATGAACTCGTCACAGAGGGTAGGATGAGCATGCAAACAAGCAAAGCTTTCTTTTTTCCATGTCCTTTACGTGGGCTGTCACCAGAAGGTGTGACCTAGGTCGGCAGTCCCACCTCAAATGATCCCTCAGGAATGTCCCTCACAGAGCTGATTCCAGATGTGGTCTCATGGACGGCCAAGGTGACAGGTTGAAATAGTGAAGTGCATCTTTATGCAAAAGAGAAAACATAAACTATTCTGAATTGATGGAGGAGCGTGAATAATAAATTTGAGGTATTTTCTCCTCTTTTAATTACTAAATTTTCTCCTCTTCAGATTTATTTTTCTTATTTTTTATTATGTGCCTGTGACAGTGTGTGTGCACATGAGTGCAGGTGTCCCCTGGGACTCACAGGTGTCATTACCCCCTGGATCTTAGTCACATGGGGTTATGATCCAACCAATCTGGGTGCTCGGAAAGGAGGGTCCTTCCGAGGAGCGGTGTTTGCTCACTACCAACTGCTGAGCTGTTTCCTCTTTTGCTGCTTCTAGTCAGGTCTTCTCATCGTGCTGGTGAGGACTCCTAGTGAGCTGGGAGTGAGCTGTGTCCCTCCGTTTCCCTGGGCAGCCAGGAAGGCCTGGCTTTCTCAAGCCCCTCCCGACCCCCTCCACTTACCGCAGGGTACTGCATAAACAGAGCCCCTTTCCTCTCTATAAAAAAGGCAGGAGGCCTAGCTGTGGATGCCGGGTGAGTCTGATTGTTTCCTGCTCCCACGGTGGGGATACAAGTTAGCGGACATTCTCATAGGCTGTTTCCTGATTGAGTTTGACCTTGACAGTGAAGACACATGGCAGATAAACTAACATCAAATCAGGATGCCCGGCCTACCCAAAGTTCCGAATGGAAAGATGTTCTCAAGCTTCAGCAGCAGAAGCTTTAAACCACGCACCAGGGCTGAGGACGAGACCCTGTGGGCAGGGGCCAACCCATAGAATGTGGCTGATCTTGGGCTAAGCATGCCTAAGCCCAGGGCTCAGTCCCAGCACCCAAAAACAAAGTCAGGGAGAAGGAAAATCCACTGAAAGTTCTGCCTAGTCTAACTGCCTGTTAGCTGGGGAGAGAGACTTCTTGGTTATGTTGCGGTTATTCCCAAGTGAACTTTGAATTACCTGATGTGAAGCTTTGGTTTTCTTTGAAAACAGTTATTTAAGGTTTGATCATATTTACTCCCAACTCTTCCCAGATTCCGTTCCCACTACCATTCAAGTTAATGTCCTTTAAAAAATGTTCACACACACACACACACGCGCGCGCGCACACACACCATCCTCCCTAAGCCTCTACTCTGATTTCTTCCAGTCCCTGTGCTGACAAAGGAGAGTGCAAAGCATTCTGCCTCTGCCACTGACCCTCGGCTACCTAACCTTAGGCTAATACTTAAATCTTTACTCTGATTCTTTAATATGGAGATTCTCTTTCACACAATATTTCAGTGATCTACTGAAAAAATAGTGTGAACATTCTGTAAATTTATACAAGAAGGTACTATATTTCACTTGAGTTTGTTACGCAGGGCACTGATAGGCATGTGCTCTGAGTCAGTCAATGTTGGTGTAAGAATGAGTGTATTTAAAACATCAGCTGGTTTGATTGTAAAAGTAGTATTCTCTGTTTTACTAAGAATTTTTATAAGCTGAACAGAAGGCTGAGAAGCAAGAAAGAACAAATCAAATGAAAACTGAGCAAACTGAGTTATAAGTCAATCAATAGGTTTTTATTGAGTAACTAGTTTGTTCTGAATCTTGTCCCTCAGTATTGGGATTGTGGGGACTGTGAACAAAACAAAACCAAATCTGTGACTTCATGAAGCCTCCATTTTAGTAGAGAAAGCTAAGCAATAAACATAATAAAGCTGTTAGTGTGCTGGAGGTTGAAAGTACTAAGGCAGACAGTAAAGTACTCAAGGAAGACCTGTCGTTACGATTTTAACTAGGGATCTGAGGAGAAACACCGCTGGAAAGGTGATATTGGGGTTATCGTGAAAGAGGCGAGGCATGGGTAGTGAAGATGGGTTCTCTTCTAGCTGCTTTGAACTGAGAGCAAACTCACGATGGGACATGTAGCCAATATTGAGTCTTCTCGGAGAAGACCATAAAGGATAAGATTAGAAACACTATGTATTTTTCTTGTCATGTGAGTAGAAGAGCTGTGGTGTGGTCCTGCCTGTACAGTGTTGGTTCCTTGTTAGTGTGGACTGGGTTCTTCAAGGAATGCATCTCTTTTTCCGTAGCTATGTAAGAACAGAGTACTGTATGCCTTTGTCCAGGTGGGCAAAGAGCCCAACCTTGAGTGGAATAAGGGAGCCACAGCAGAAGAAATGCCTGTCCATGACAACAGTCATCAGCTTGTCAGTGACAGCAGATACCTCCTAAGCAGGCATCATCTTCTTGTCTCTTCAAAGAAAGACTTCAGCTGAGAGACACATGGTTTAAGCAAAGCAAATTACACAAGTGAGTTCTCCAGTGTGGACATTTAAGAAGTTTCTTATAGGCCCCTACCTCCTTTGACATCAGTGCTTAGTTCTTCCTCTTGGGTACCACCTTCATTTCACCCCATTGCACTCAGCATGCTCTGGAGCTAAGATGTTGCTCACTGTGGCTTTTCCTCCCTTGGTTGTTGGGATCTTCTCTGGTGGGCCTATGTGGGCCACAAGAAAGTGCCCTATCCTTTCCATTTCTAAGATGGTGGCACAAAACTACTTCACCTCAAGATGTCAAGCCACAAAGCAGTATTTTACCTACCAGGAGACAGTAGTTTCCCTGATTACCTTGTGTGTTATTCTCTGCCCGCCTAGTCAGGATGTACTGAACAACAAAAAGGACCTATCTACATGACACCCCTTCCCTCCTGCTCATCATGCCTGCCTCACTACTTCCTCTCACAGTATGAGAAAGAAAACACAAAACAAGACAGACTCTCCTGCAATTGGTTTAACATCTGGCTGGAGAAGCTGATCTGGAACAAAATGTAAATAACTAATTCCAGATGTAGCTAAATGCAAGATGTGACTGCAGTGTGTAAAGGAAGCCCTCTGGATGACCAGAGGTCTCTGGAGAAAGAGCTGTTCTATTTGGGTTGAGTATGTGTGAGTTGGGTCAGTGGGCATTTAGAAAATGGAGGCGACTAGGTAGAAAGAGCAGCCTTTTGGGGTACAGAACATGGCTACCATATATAAAGGAGATCTGATGGAACAGGAGCATCCAGGAAAGCCAGTGGGGGGCACCACTGGTGTCAGGGAGCTAAAGGCTCTGCCTGCAGAAGGTATTCAGCACCACTTTTGCTCTGTAACTCCAGAGTCACATGGCTAAAGTCATTGTTTTGTGGCGCTCATCAAGCATCCATGGTATCTTGCTACAGAGCCATAGCCTCCCCAGAACCAGAGAGGAAGGCAGGATGAAATCCAGAGCCCTTCTCATCAGCTACAACTCCCAGGGGACCTGTGCGCTTCATTTCTGGTTGTCATAATGACCACCACATGGAAAACATTGACCTAGGGGCTAGCCTCCTGGACTACAGACCCACAAAGATTTTTCATAGCTAGGTAATGACCCAAATGGGAGTCAGGCTAGAGAGAAATGGCTCCTGCTCTTTTTCTTTGTGCATCACCTTCCTGGACACTGGGCAAGAGGGAGAATTCCTTCACACCCTTGGAGCACTTGTTTCTATAAGTATGCCAATGGGACAGTACCCTTATCTTACTTAGGTTAATGGTGTTTATTGAACATCTGCTGGAGCCAGGCATGATGTTGATTTTTTTTTCCATTGCTCAGCAGCAGGAGGTTCTCTTTCTCTCATTCAGTCCTCTGGACAGCATGAGGACATAGGTGTCAATTGTGCCTAATTACTGTATAGTAACTAAGAGGAGGAGACGTGTCCCCAGGGCCACATGATACACTGCTACAATAGTGACTCTGATTTAGTTGTCACCTACCCTGCAGGAGCATCACATAAGGCACTCCATAACTTCTCTTATCTGGTCAATGGGTGTCTCGTGCTCTACATCCAAAACACAACTGTTGTATGTGTTTTGTAGATAGATAGTATATCCTGCCATGCTAGTCAGGATGAGGAATCCCAGAATACATTTTAGCATAATCAGCCATTCAAACAACAGAAACCTCCCAGCCAGGGGAAACAGCAGGGGTGGAGGTGGGAGCAGATAGGTCACCCTCCCCTGGGACCACAGCTGCATGTCACGGCTGTTCATTGCTTCATAACTCTCATCCTTGGAGTGAAATCACAGACTTTCAAAGAAAAATATTAATAAAACTTCTATGAACTATGTCCCAAACCACAGACTCTTGCTACTTCCTTACCCCATGTAGGAGTATTTTTATAGAACTATCCCTTCTAAGCCCGGAAGCCATATGCCAAATAAATTTTAAAAATTATGAACTATTCTTGGACTCTATGGGGCCTGGAGCCATTTACTAAATGCATTTGTGGCCCCCAGAGGAAGTCTAAAATTGGGGACATGAGCCTCTGGTTCTCCAGCTGCTGGTAAGCAAATTGGCCTGGATGGCTGAAAATGAACTGTTTGCTCCCCTGGTCTAGGAAGCTCCGTGCCCTGTCTGCTGTCACAGTGATTACTGTTAAGCCATAGTTTGTGATTAAAAATAAGAATATTTAGTGCCTTAAGCTGAGCAGACATTGCTTGAGATCAGAATTCTAAGCAACTCCATCTGGTTGGACTGCGGCAACCCTGAGAGACTATTGAGGCCACAGTGTACCCCCAGCCTTACCCCATAATGTGGCTGTAGTCAAGTCTGCCACAGCAGTCAAGTGGCCATGGACATAGGGACTTTCTCCAAAGCTCTTGACTTCTGACACTCACACGGTCTCTGTGCTGGGTCAGCTGTATAGTACGAATAGGCCTGGACAGTGACCATCTCATGGGGCCTGTCCACTAACTCATGGCTCATTTACATGGACGGGGTAAATGAGCCTCCAAATGCTGACCATGGATTATGCAGGAAGGGTAGAACCAGACATGAGCTGGATGACCAGCTGACGGCAGAAGGGATGCCTGAGAAGCTGGCTGTTTTCTCTAACGTGCTTTCAGGCTAGTTGGTTTCTCATTTTTTACAGCCTCTTATTCCTTAGATTTTTTTTTCAAAGAAAGTTATTCACCATATGACTCCAGCTGGCCGAGAATGCACTAGTAGACCAAGCTGGTCTGAGCTTGCAGAGCCCTCTCCCCCCCACACACACCTCCTGAGTGCTGGTTAAGGCGTGAGCCACCAAGCACAGGTTGTGAAATGTTTTACAGCCAGTCACATTGTTCCTCCACCTCACCTGCTGGCAGTGTCTGTTACCTATGTCCACCTACATCCAAAACTGCTTCATGGAAAACTCTAGCAACAAACAATTCAATGGTCTTTATTGCAGTACAATTGCCTTATTTTCTTGTAAGTTTTTATTAATCTCTTGTTTCCAACTTATAAATTAAACTTTATCATTGATATATATGTATATGAAAACCAGCATAGCTATGAATAGGATTGGTACTCTCTTTGGATTTAGGCATCCACACAGGATCTCAGAATGTATCCCATGCAGATAGCAAGAAACTACCAAAATGATGCAGTCTTTGGTGATGAGCTTAGTTAAAAGTAATGTTTCTATATTTTAAGAGGAGGTTAGAATATTGTTAGACAATGCTTTATTTAGATTTTTTTATCAAAATACATGTTTTATTGACATTAATGTAAAAAAGAAAACTTTGGAAAGAGCCAAAGGCCAATCCTTGCCTAGCCTAAAATGCAAGGTCTCCAATGCCTTAGAAACTGTTACCCCTGAGCTCACCCAGAGCAAACCTGGGCCTCATCTCATGCCTCAGGGGACATAAAAAAAACTATCAATCAAGCCTCCAGGGCAAGAGCATTTTCTGTGCCAGTTCAGCTGATGTCCTTTTGCAGGGAAAGTGGGCGCAGGCGTGTGACATCACTCAAGACATACGGGCCATTCTCCTGGGAAAGAGACTTCACTGTAAGCAGTGGCTTTGTACATTTGTTCAAATGACTTCAGCAAGCCACATAAGTTTTCTTTTTCTTTATCATTTTTGTGTGCCAGCCTGTGTGAATTTATGTGTATCACCTGTGTGCACGGGTCCAAAGAGGCCAGAAGAGGTCCCCTAAAACTGTAGCTGTGAGCTGCCATTTGGGTGTGGAAACTGAATGGTCCACTTTTCAGTGAAAACTGAAATGGTCCTCTGCAAGAGCAGCAAGCTCATTTAACTGTGGTGCCATCTCGCCAACCTCTTCAGCAAGCTGCGAGTCCTGTGCCCATACCACAGGCTGGAGGAGAAAAATGTGGTCGAGGGCTATCACACAGCTCCCCAGTCCTCCTTTCATACCTCACCTCTTCCTTGAGGCATCACTGTTTAATTTCCTAATCTGCCTGTGTCCTTGTGTTGGTTTGGGTGGCCTCCTGTCACACTCCGCTGAGTTTATTGAAGGGAAGTTCTGAGGGAACAGAGGTCCCTCGGCTTCTTGCCCAGTCATGCTTTTCTCCACTGAGAACCATAGACAGACAGCCTAGAAATGAATTTGAGGATTTTAACCATCAGTCAGATGGCATCTAAAACAATTCATGAAAAACAGCACACCTCTCCATTCATCCATAGCGTTTATAATTTTCCTGACATTTTTCTAGTTGTGTTTTTGTAGTTGAAACAGAAGAGTCAAAACCATGCTTAGTGGACAGGATGAAGCTTCCACGGGGGACAGACATTTTTAATCACCTTGCTCTTTTCTGGGGATTCTTTGTTTTGGATGCAGCAGACTTGACTTCAGCCACTAGCACCTTACAAATACCATTTTAGGAGACCACAGTGCAGCTTACATTGAGACTTCCCCTCCAAAGTTAGCCAGGCTGTCTAGGGTAAGTTATGGGCTTTTCCCTGGAAAATCTAATTCTGGGAGCTGAGGAATGAAGCTACAGAGTTTTCAAAACCTTTTGGGGAATCACAGAAGTGCAAGGCTTCCTCCTTCCCTGCACAGATGCAGAAGGGAAGAAGGGAGGTCTTGCCCTTGAAAGAACATCGGCTAGTCACCATTGCCTTTAGTGGAGGAGGGGTGGGGTTTTTGTTTATTTTGTTTGGGGTTGTGATTTCTTTTCTTCTTTGATGGAAAAACTGGCTTCACATGTTTTTCTTTTCCATCTCTGACCAAACTCTACACTTTTTTCTTTCTTCTTCTTCCTTCCCTCCCTTCCTTCCTCCCTCCCTCCCTCCCTCCTTCCTTCCTTCCTTCTTTCTTTCTTCATCTCTTTCTCTTCCCCCTGGAAGATTGGGTGTAGCCCAAAATAAGTTAAGAAATTCCACACTACCCTTCTTGGAGGAAACTATTGAAAATAGGATGTCAGTGTTTAATGAAGCACCTGCGGGACATGGACCCACCTGGGGAAAAGCGGAACTGAAACAAAGATCATTAAGTGAGCCAGGCGTCTGCAGTGGAAAGACTGCAGGAGTCTACTCAGGATCTGCACAGCTTGTGGGCAAGCAGAGGGAGTACAGACCACACAATCTGAGGGTAATGGGGAGCCCTGTAGGATTTTGAGAAGACAGGCATGTGGCACAGAGAACATTTCAAATTTGAAGCCAACTTCTGCTCCTACACCCTATCTTGAAATCCAAAGCAAGCAAGAGAGAGAACGTAGCAGTGGTATGACATAGTATGGCTTGTGTTTTTAGAAAGTCATCGTAGGCGCTGAGTGGAAAATAGATGAGAACTGGGATAAGAAGAAAGGAAATTAGATGAAAAGAGCTCAGGCAAGGAAGGTCTTAGAGGACCAATGAGGACCACTGTCGTCTTCACTGGGGTGGTGATGAAGATGGTAGGCAAGGTGGATTTGAAATTTTGATTAGAAAATCAATGTCCCATGCCAATGGAATTAAAGTGAAAGTCACAGGCGATCCTTGAGTCCTGGGGTGAGCAACTGGAGGCAGGGGGGAGGCCTTTACTGAGATGGAGCAGATGGGAATCTGGGAAAGCTGACAAGATTCAGTAGGAAGCCAGGAGCTTTCAGGGCAGCCTTGAACTAGGGTTGATGGGCAGAACTGGGTGTGAAGCATGCCCACTGAGGGGTAGGACTCAGACTCTTTGTATGTTCCCACTAGTTCTGCCTCCTCACTCTCCTTTGCCAGTTCCATCCCATTGTTTAAGGTCCGAATGTCACAGTGATAAGGACCCAGTCTTCAGGAGAATTGGCTTCCGAGACTGAGTGTTGTAAGCTCTGTCTGCTGCTGGCTCCATGGACTCCTGACTCCAGACTTCTGGGCTCTCAGCAGCTCGTCTTCTGCAGCTGCACTTTTAGTAGACATCTAGGGATTACCATGTGCCCTGACTCACTGAAAAGCCCTGTTTCTGTATTTTCCCCAACTTTGTGTCAATCCTTGGAGCTACTGAGGCCAGACACTCAGCATCCAGCTGAAGTTCTGTTTGTTGCTATTGTTCTCTACCTTACAACCCAAGGCCGCTGCCTGGAATCCAGCTACATGTCCCTTCTCCTGCTGTAACCACCCTTCCAGCCAGCACAGCCTGTGTCTAGGTCACTGAAGGGCTATAGGACTTCCTCCAACCCACCAGCGGTAAATAATGACACAGAGACTTTTATAAGTCTAAAGTTGAGGACTTTACCTGGGCAGATTCTCATCTACCATCTAGACTTGACCCAACTATTCTTGCCTATGACCTCTGCTCCGCTCTGCCCTTCTGCTCTCTTCTGTGTCTGTTCCAAAACCTTCATATTTGCCTTCTTATCCCAGACTTCCTCTCTCTCTCTCTCGAAGCTCTGTCCTCTACTTCCTGCTCCAGAAATTGGTCATTAGCTCTTTATTATAACCAAACAGCAGTAAGAGAACACTTGAACATCTTTTAGAGTGCCTCTAGGTAAATGAGGAAAGTCAAACATTCACAAACTAGAACACCCAGTGGTGGGACACAGAATTGACAATAGCAGTATCCTGCCAGCACTGAGTTCTCTGTCAGAACAGTCCAGAGACGTTTCCTCACACAATGTGAAGGAAGGTTACTCCAACACAGGGCCTTCCTCACTGGCCCCCCTCGGTTTTTCTCTTTTTAGTCTGTCTCAGCACAATGTCCACAGCACTGGCCCAATGGCCCCACTGTTCTCAATTCTCATGTTTCCACTCTGCCACATTCTGGGTCATGCTAAGACCCTGTTCAGAACAATTTAGCTAGCTGCTCTCACTACCCACGTGACCTTCTCACTGCTCTGCTCTGGCCATGGCACATTCTCAGTGAGGTCTTCTCTGACTTCTCATTTGAAATTCTAACCCTCCGGGTACTCCCCCCTCTACTCTTTACCTTCTCCACTGCACATGTACACCCAACACTTCTCTTACTGTTTTTTTCTTTCTGTATGTCTCTTGCCGCCAACTATAAACTCCATAAAAGGCTCTTTGCCTACCTGTCCCCTGTCTTGTGTCTCTCCCGACAGATACTCAGTACCTATTTGTGGTGTAAAGGGGTTACAACAGGAGACTGTCTGCTCCTTTTCATCTGCTTCCTTCTAACTTTTTATTAAACTGTTGTAATTTCTGCATGTTCATATAGGATATAGGGCAGAGTGAAAGCCAATGGACAGCAGTCTAGGCTCATGGCTTCTCCACAAGCTGTTTGACCTAGGTCATGTCAATTAGTTTTTCTGAGTTTTGATCTCTTTGCCTATAAAATGGAGAAAGCCTGCCCTGCCTATCACAGGTGGCTAAGATGCTACAGAGTAATGTGTGAGGGACCATTGTCTTAGTCTCTTATTTTGCAAAAACAAATATCTGGGGCTGTATTCACACAGAAAGGACATTTACTTCATAGTTTTAGAGGTTGGAAGACTACGATTAGATGGTAAATATTGACACAGAGACTTTTATAAGTCTAGAGTTGAGGACTTCACCTGGGCAGATTCTCAGATTCTGTCTGTTTGACCTCTGGTTAGAGCCTTCAGATCATATCACAACATGGTAGAAACACATATGACAGAGAGGGAGGTCACATGGCAAGGTGAGAAACCGGGATCTGGGAAAGAGGCCAGGCCAGCTCTTTTGTAATAACCCATTGTCTCAGGAAGTAATCCATGGGATTCACCCTCTCTCCTTCAAAGGAGCATTACATCATTTGTGATGGAGGAATACCATTACCTACCTACCTTCTACTGGACCTCACTTTTAACAGCTCTTTCATTTCAGTACCACTGGGGACCAAACTCGCAACACACCAGTCTTTATGGTTATGATGAAAACCATTCCTAATTCAATACTATAACTTTATATGTGTGACCACCTCGTTGAATTCTCATATCAAGTCAGTGAAATTGCAGTATTGAATTCATTTCACTGAGATGCACCCCCAAATTAAATGGTTTGTTCAACCATTAAACAACAGAACTAGCCTTTGAACCTAAATGTTTTCTTTTTAAAAGAATCTTATTTTGTTTATGTCTATATATGTGCATGTGTGTGCCGTTGTTCATGGCAGATATCCTAGGAATGGAGGTACAGGCAATTGTGAGCTTCCTAATGTGGACTGTGGGTGGTGGGAATGGAACTCACGTCCTCTGAAAGGGGAGTGCTTCTTCCTAATGAACTCTCTCCAGTCCCTGAACACAAGCACTTCACTTCTATGTCCTGAGCAGTTGTCCCATTATGCTCAAAATCAGTTAATGACTGTGTGCAGAGATGAAGAGGATTTGACCCAAGTGAAACTGTTGCTTCTGCAGTTTTTTTCCCCGACTGTTATTTAATGTAGTATTTCCCTGACAGTATTCTCTGTGCCCTTCTTTGGATTCAAATAGGCACACAGTCCTGTTTCCCACAAGCAAACAACCTTCAGGCCTCTCTACCCAGTGAACGAAAGCCTGTCATGGGTCTCTCAGGCTTTTGTCGTGTGTCCAACTAGGCAAGGGTAGATGGCTTCCTCAGGTTGAGACACCAGTCCTCAGTCAAGTATTTGTTGACAACTACAGAGATGAAGACTGGACTAAGCTGCAAACACCTGCTTCCCAAACAGCCAAGCTATGCTCTTTTCTTTGTGTTACGGTCTTTCTGTGTTAATGAGTTTGTTAATGTGCTTTAATTAGTGTTTACTGAAAAATAGCTGCACACAGATTAGTCTTGTGAGAGACTTAGCCAAAATGTTGAGGCAATTTGTTCCTTGTATAAAGCAGCTAATAAGTGAGAAGTACTCTGTAAAGGTTGGAAAAGGACATTAAGTTGGTTTTTAAGAAATAGAACTTTGTTTCTACAGGAAAAGAAATGATTTATTTAAATAGGTAGATTGAAATATTAAAATAGCAATCCCCTCCTAACTCAGGTACCGGATGATTTGCATATAACAAAACTGGATAGTGGCAATCTGATTGGAAGCCATGGCATCCACCAAGAGGGGAGGTCTACAGAGATCCTGAAAGAACTTGAAATCACTTGTAAATTTCATTAAGTGTTTTGGTTCCCTTCAAACCTATGCATTATGTATCAACTTTTGTTTCTGAATTCTGGCCTCAGGCAAATTGCCAATGTCACAACCAAATGAGGGTTTTTAAATTCTCATAAACCACTCCCTCTTCATTTGGGAGGATTTTCACTTCCAGAGGAGGAAAGTGAACATTATTGGATTGTTATTCAATCTGGGCTTCATCTGTAAGTTAATTTGTCTCTGTATAAATGTAGGGACCTGGATGAGGTCTCCTTGCAGCTGTTGTAGGTTGAAGGAACACCCTCTTCAACCTACCCCTCAGAGGTAGCCTGTATGTGAGCTGAGTCAGGTTCCCACCTCAATGCAGAACTCAGATCCTAGAAAGGAGTGAGATAGGGTGTGCCACAGCTCGATGGGGGGCTTAGGCTCCGGTGTTCTGCAAAGTAGGGGGTATCATTAATGTATTGTGTTTTCAAATAGCTAGGAAGGAAGATGAATGCTCTCATCACAATGACATGGTGAGTGTTTGCGAGGCTGAATATGCGTATGCCCAATTTAATCATCACATTAGGCATGTCTCTATAAAAACTTCACATTGGAAGCCACATATGTTCAATTTTATGTATCAGTTACAAGTACCTAAAGTCAAAACTAACCAGTCAGGTGATTGATAACGATCCCTATTTCCTGATCTATGGATTTTACAAACGAAATTTGAGCCCTGTGAGCCACACAAATGCTGCCCGGTAGGAATTTCGTGAATGAGGGCCTCAGAAACAGTTTGGTATCAGAGGCCCTGAGACCAAGGTGTAACTCCAAGCACCTGGTGCTTTCCAGCACGATGAATAGCACCAGAAAGCCAGCCTGCTTCCGGGAGACAAGTCTTCCAAGTCTAGCATCTGTGTCCATCTAGTAATTAGTCATCCTTCTGATTACCCATGATGCTTTTCCTACTTGTTCTTTAGTTTTGTTTTTTGTTTGTTTGTTTGTTTGTTTGTTTGTGTGCCTTTAGTTCACAGTGTGTTTTGTGATGGACCTTGGAGAGGCAAAGCCTAACAGCCATTAAGATCTGCCTGCAGAGTAGACAGCAGCAGGAGAGACATATACAAATGACAAGTATCCCAAAACGAAAAATCAGAGGTCAGGTTGTTGTCCTTCAGGTCGTCTGAAGTGAAAGGGCAGAGCCGCTTCTGTGTGAAGGGGTATATACAGACTACAAGTCCTACTGAGCACTGCCTGTCACCCAAGCATCCTAGAGGCAATTGGGAGAGGAATTGCCTAGAGCAGACTGGCTTATGGGTATATTTTTGGAGAATTGTCTTGATTGCTAATTGATATAGAAGGCCTTACACCACTGTGGGCAGCACCATTCTCTAAGATGGTTTGAGCCTTCAAGGAAGCCAGCAAGCAGCAGTCTGTCACGGTCCCTGCCTCAAGTTCCTGCTTATGTTCCTTCCCTGGCTTCCCTCAGTGGAGGAGTGTGGCCTGCAAGCTGAAACAAACCCTTCTTCCACTAAGCTGATTTTCGTTAGAGAATTTTATCATTCACAGAAAGGAAACTAGAACACTACACAACAGTCCGAAAGCTCGTGACTCAAGTCAGGCATTACCCCCTCTGAGCAATGTCCTGTGATGGCACCTCTGCCCCTTTCTAGCCTCCCCCAGAGTGTCCCTCTTCCATGTACCACCGCACCGGACCCAGTCTTCTGCCTCCATGGGTCCCCTCACTGCCACCACCACCCCCTGTGTACCAATGGCTGAGTGTCCTAAGGGAAAGGTCACATCTCACTCTTGGCATCCACATCTCTGGAAGTCTGAGAAAGGCTGAATGAACACTAACTGGATATGTGAGTGGAAGCCAGTACTGAGAGCGACACCTCCACCCCCATGGAAGGCACTTCCTCCCCCACACCGTGCCAAGAACGAGTAACACGGGAGTGTATACTTTTACTTTACAAATGGAAACATGGTGCTATGGAGGCAGCTCAGCAGTTAAGCCCTTGCTGTATACCCATGAGGTTCCCAGCTCAGATCCAAGCACCACGCAATCAGTGGACATACAGTACAGATCTGTAACCCCATCTCTGGGAGAGGCAGAGATGGGTTCCAGTTCAGCTGGAACTTGCTGGCTGGTTTCCAGCCTAGCCTAAAAAAAACCTGCCCCCACCCTTTCTTAAAGAAATAGGTGAAGGGTAGCAGCAAAGACCATGTGATACCCTCATTTGGCCTTCGTATATTCAAACATATACGTACACATAAGTGAATAAACCTTTTTCTATGAAAAAATATTTAAAAATACAAACACTCCTTAATGTACAGTGGAGATAAATCCTGCTAAACCCATGCATGCTGTGAGACTGTGATTTGTGTGGAAAATGCATCAAATACATCTCACCTGCCCAGCATCCCGGCCTCCCGGGCCACTGTAGGGCAAAGCTCTCTGCTGTAGGTCAGGACTCCACAGAAGATCCCACCAGGGAATATGGAGGATGTGAGCAATTGGCAATATTAATTCCAGGTCTGGAGAGGTGGCTCAGGGCTTAAGAGTACTTGCTGCTCTTCCAGAGGACCCTAGTTCAGTTCCCTGGATAGTCTGCTCACAACTATCCATAATTCCACTTCTAGGGGATCCCTCTTCTAACCTCAGGCACTAACCACAGGAGGATGAAATCAAACACATTATGCAGACTAAACTCTCAAGCACATAAACAAGTAAATCTAAAAATAGTTTTCAATTAACTCAAAATCAAACACATAGTGAATCTGAGATGTTCCTGGTGAAGCTTGCTTGAGTTGCGTCATGGGAATCCACTGTAGCATTGGCTCCGGAGGTGCCATGTGCGCACTTTGCACCACACAGGCTGCCACACACCGCACACACACAGACACAGACACACACACACACATGCTGCCACGCACACACACACACACACACACACACACATGCTGCCTCACACACACATGCTGCCATACATACACACACACACACACACACATGCTGCCTCACACACACATGCTGCCATACACACACACACACACACACACACATGCAGCCCCACCACACACAGTCAGGGAAGGCTGCATGAAAATGCTCTTTTTACTCTTCCCAAGGAACAACACCTGATAATCACGTAGGACAGCTCTACAAACTATGATGTGTATTTTCTTTTCTCTCTGCAGTTGAATTTTCGTGGCCAGAATGGGGAAGCAGAACAGCAAGATGTGCCCTGAAGTCATGCAGGACTTACTGGAGATCACGGAATTCCTGGAGCATGAGATCCAGGAGTGGTACAAAGGCTTCTTGAGAGACTGCCCCAGTGGACACTTATCAATGGAAGAGTTTAAGAAAATATATGGGAACTTTTTCCCTTATGGGGATGCTTCCAAATTTGCAGAGCATGTCTTTCGTACCTTTGATGCAAATGGAGACGGGACAATAGACTTTAGAGAGTTCATCATAGCCCTGAGTGTGACCTGAGGGGCAAGCTGGAACAGAAGCTGAAGTGGGCCTTCAGCATGTACGACCTGGACGGTAACGGCTACATCAGCAAGGCAGAAATGCTGGAGATCGTGCAGGGAGGGGCCCTGGTATGTTAGAGGGAGAAGCATGTGTCACAAGAAAGACTCAAGAGGCACCGGGAGAATTGGGACTGAGTGTGTAATCTGGTGTGTTTCTGAGGCAGTTAACTTTTGAAAAGTTTGAATTTGCATGCCCAAAAATGGCATAAAAATCTCCACTGGTCAGAATTTCCTGCAAACCCAGGAGCTCAACTCTGCTGCCTGCACATGCTCTCCTGTCAGCAGTCACCTGGGCTTTGGGGTGACTCCCACACTGTAGAGAGCCAGGGCTCTCCCTGGTGGCTACCCTTGTTATAGTCTTCCCATTGGTCAATATAACGTCCTGCTCAGTCATAGAGTTTACGGTCACGTCTTCTGAAGTTGCGTGAGTAACAAAGCCCTGGCTTGGGTCCCCACCTGCGTTTTTCAGGGACCACCTCTGTGGCTTTGATCAGCAGTCAACGCAAGCAGTGTCTTCACCTGTGAAGTGGGACTGCCTGTCATGGGGCTCGTTTAAGTTTAGATTTACCTCCCCATGTGAAATGCTGTCTTAGTTACCGTTCTGTTGTGAAGAGATACTGTGACCAAGACAACTCTCATAAAAGAAAGCATTTAATTGGGGACTTGCTTACAGTTCTGGAAGGTTAGTCCGTGATCATCAAAGTAGGAAGCAAGCAGACAGGCATGGCGCTAGAGCAGTAGCTGAGAGCTTTGCATCCTGATCCATAGGCATCAGGGAGAGAGAGACTGGACCTGGTGTGGGCTTTTGTACCCTCAGAGCCCAACAAGACCACACCTCTTAAACCTCTCTAAACAGTTCCACTGTGGACCAAGATTTCAAACATATGAACCTATGGGTGCCATTCTTATTCAAACCACCACAAATGCCCAGGACCAAACACATAGTCAAGATCACTGTTCTTAATTTACAGCTTTGTAGGGTCTGGACTCTTTATCCTATCCAGGATGCAAATACAGAGAGCTTCTTCATTTTACTAAGAAACGCTGAGTTTGGCCTCCCCAAACCACTCAGTTTGAGTAAATTCACTGAAGCAAACAGGAGAAGGTGGTGCTGGTAGGCTCGTGGTAATGGCAGCTTGCTGAGCAGTGGGTGGGGTCTGGGGACAAAGCTAAGGAGATTCACTGAGGGCTCAGGAGAGACTTGGAGAGCTTCTGCTACCGCCATTACTAAGAACTAGATGATGACAGAGACCACGGGAGCTGGCTGCCGTTCACCTCTAGGTAGGTGAGGGAAACTCGGTAGAGAACCACGTGGTGGAGGTGGGTCAAGGGCGTGGGTTTTGGATTCTTGGAGGGCTCAGCTCAGAGGTCACATTCATTGCAGGGCTTCTGGGCAAATGTCCTATTGAGATAGAGCTGCTGCCCTGGGAAAATGGTAGCGTTGGGTAGGAAGGGATGGAACAAGGAGATGAAAGAAGTCAGCTGCTGTAGGAATGGGGTTAGGATAAAGGATGGCTAGCTTGCGGAGAATGTTGGGGACCATGACAAGGGACCATGACAAGCTGGACAGAGCTGAAAAGACTACAATAGAGCTGTGACTGAACAGTAGTCATGTTCAGGTGGAGCCTGCATGGGCAGTTACAGCACAAACGTTAGGAAGATGCAAGATGAGGGTTTCTGGTGACACTGCCTCACCCAGGAATCGCTCTCCAAGCACTTCTCTCTTCTGAATGGCCACCAGTGGCTCTCCTTCCACCAGAGGGTAACAGGCCATACCAAAATAATCACTCAGTGATATAGATCTTAAGCATTTCCCCTCCTCTGCAGAGGGGGACAGCTAATGTAAAAGATGGACAGATAAAGGGGTGGGCTTGAGAGATAGTTTAGTGGCTAAGACCACTGACTGCTCTTCCAGAGGACCAGGGTTCAATTCCCAGCATGGTGGTTCCCAACAGTCTGTCACCCCAGGCTCAGGAGATACACTGTCCTCCTCTAGCGTCCACAGGTACTGCAAGCACAAGACATACATGCACCCAAAGCACCCATATTGTACAATAAAGCAGAATATTAAGAGAAAAGTATTCATTATTCCATCCTACCCTCAATTTTTTTTATTTTTAAAAATTTTTTGTGGGTAGGACAGTTTCTTAAATGATATATTTCTTGATAATTTTTAATATGATGATTTTTAAATTATATATTTCCTGGTCCTCTTACCATGCATTAAAAATATTCAGTTACTTCTGTAAGGTATATGTTATTTTCTACCTTGCCATTTTCATCTTGCAGAGTAACACAAGTATTTCTGTGTTTATAATGATGTCTTATAAAAATATTTAATAAAATGCATAATAATCCTACAGTATATTAAAATTACTTAATTTTCTACTGTTGGATATTTAGGTTACCTCCAGTTTTCATTATAAATGATTTATCCTTTAAAAATAAAGTAAATCTGCCAGGTACAGTGGTGCATACCTGTGATCATTTCAGGCCAGTCTGATCTACAAAGTGAGTCCAGGACAGCCAAGGCTACACAGAGAAATCATGTCTTAAAAAAAAAGTCAATCTTTCTATATAAAGTTTTTCTATATAAAGTTTTTCTTTCCATTCTTAGGATGGAATCCCAAAAGCTGGGTCAATATTTCTAAGATCTCTTGATACATCTTATCAAAGTAGTTTTTCTAATGCCCCCACAAGTGGAGGTAGGACAACTGCTTATCATTTTGCACCTTAGATTTCCCTTATTTTTTGATAGTTAAACAAAAATTAAAATTCCAAGGTTTGATTTCTGTAACTATAATGAATGCCTGAAACAATCGACTTACAAGGAGGTTTGTTTTGACTTACAGTTTTGTAGATTTCGTCCCCTCTGTGAGTCTGGGCCTGTGGCAAAACATTACATCAGGGTCGGGAGTGTGAAGCAGAGAAAAACCATTCACTTCACGGCCAGCAAGCAGTGAAAGAGAAAAAGACTGAGGTGCTGCAGTCTCCTTTGAAGACTCACTCGGACTACCTGAAGATGAGCCCAGCAGGCCCCCTCTTAGAGAGTCTACCACTTCTCAGCAGGGCCAGACCTTCAGGCGCAGAGCTTCGGGAACACATGACATTCAGTTGTAGCTTTCATCCTAACTAGGCTTTTTTGCTATTATGTGTTGTTTTACTATTTGGTACTGGGAACAGAACCAGGGGCTTCATGAGTACTAGGCAAACTCCCACACACCCCAGCACGGACTTTGCTGCATTCCAGGCCTTTCTATCTCAGAGCGCTGGGCTCTGCCCTTGGAAGAGTGGAAAGGGCTATTCTCATTTTGGACAAAACTTCTTCCTAACTGGAATCTGAAACAAAAATGCCCAAGAGCCATGGTGTTATCTTCTAATGTTTTGTTTTTTGTTTTGGTTTGGTTTTGCCCAATTTTCCTGGAGGTTTTTGCAGCCATTGTTGATGAACCTGTAGATAGCAAGACTGTAAGGAGCTTACGAGAATGGAGATGCAGCTATGCACTCATCTGCTATCCATAGCTCAGCAAAGGCTCTGGCAAGGGGAACAGTGTTCAGGAAGGTCACATTGCCCCGTGCTTTGGAATGTGGCTTGGAAGAGCAGGTAGAAGAACGCTGGGACATGCAGAACACGACAGCAGACCCCAGACCCTGAAGGGTCTTCCACCATGTTCAAGCCTGGTGAGAAACATGAAGGTGTGCTCAACCTGATGGAGGCCTGCCCCTCACTGTAAAGTGCCCTAGGCCACTCCCAGGCCCTCATAAGTGTCCAGACCTGAACTTCAGACATGTGTGTGTAAGGCTGAGGTTCTTAAGAAGCCTGTCAATAGAAGACTCAAATTCTTCAACCGTTGGACACCCCCATGCCTTTGATGGTTAATACTCATGGCTGCGAACACCACAAGCACCTGAAGTGACTTTAGATCATCGAAGAGATTAAATTAAATCTCAAACCATTTTCATACCCAGGGCTATTTTGCAAGCTGACAGTCCACACAGTCCATCACATTCTTAGGCTGATCCCTATCATCAGTTATTTGGGATGAACTGGAATTCAGTGTACCTCACTGAACTCCACGGTCTGGTTTTGTTTTTATTTCTGTTTTTTGTTTTTTAATCTTTTATTCCTTCCCTTTTTGAAAGCCTACACTCTCTAAGCCCTGTCACAGGAAGCTATTTGTGGAAATATTCTTGTCTTTGTCCTAGCTGGTCTGCACCACTTAGGAAAACATTGATTTACTTCAAAGCAGTCACTGTCTGCTGAGTGTCTGTGGTAAGCTGGGCAAACAGCTGTTTGGAAGCAGGGAGGCGGGGCCAGCTATGCTAGGGAGCACCATAAGCGGACTGAGGGTCTCATTGTTGAAGGAACACTTGTAGCTTAATAACAATCTCTGAAAGCAACTTCCTAGCTGAATCACCATCCCTTCAAGACTCAGCAATTCAAGCCATTTAATGGGGAATGAGGGGAGGAAAATTTATGATCATTTACCTACAAATGCTGACAGGGTCAGGGCGTAGACCAGGATGAAAGTGAGTCTTTAATTAGGCTTTGCATAGAGATGGAGGGACGTACGCTGTTCAGAAATCATCCATTTGTTGTACTTAGATCTTTCCCTCGACTTAGTTTTGGAATAGCATTAGTGACAAAAAGGCTAGAATTCATTTCCGGATATTGGTATGAAAGACTAGAATTTACCACACTACCATGAATTCTGTGCTGAAGCCAGCTGAATTAGTCTTTATGGCTGCTACAGCAAGGAGCCCCAAAGCTCATGGCTTACAAGCCCACAAATATATTATCTTATAGTTCTGAAAGTCTGACCTCAGTTTCACTGGACTAAAATTAAAGTGTGCTTATGGTTGTGTCCCCTTCTGGAGCTATTTGGAGAAAAGATTTCTCATCTGCCCCAGTTCTTAGAAGAAGTTTACATTCCCAGGCCTGCTCATTCACCTTCAAATACAGCTGCACAGATGCTGGCTCCCTGGGACTGCAACCCTGATCGTCTCTTCCGTTCATGCATGCATTTGTGTAGTTATGAATGTTAATCATTGGTTCCTGTGTTTTCCGGGGCCATGTGTGGAATCCAGGTGTACCCTCCCATCTCCAGATCTGTGATTGATTCATCCAGTTTTGAGAAGTCTCTTTGCTATGTAAGGTAAGACAGCTCCAGGCTTCAAGCGTCAGGACACAGACATCCACAGGGGGTGGGGGGGTTCATTACTCAGTCTACCACATATGCTGGAGGACAGTTGTGGCTCTTTTTAAAGAAAACTATTTATTTTCACTATTTTTTGATGTACCATCATCTGGATGAATAAATTAAAACATCTGTGAATTTGGTTTAGAACCTTAAATGAACACTTCTTTTTTACAGTTATGTGTCTGATTTCCTGTTAGTTACAAATTTAGGATCCTGATTTAGGCTGGTTTTTAGTATTGTACAGAAGCACTTCCTGCAGCTTAAAGCAGGCTGAAACGGGGACCTTTCCCCACCATACTCTGGATTCTCTGCTCTCCATGGGAACAGCTGCCTGTCACTTTATGAGGAAGGAAATTCCTTTCTTCCTCTCATAGTTCCAGCTCCCTGCCCTGCTTGGGGGCAGTCTAAATGCCCACACACCCGCCATGGCACAGGCTGAGTCTATGGAAAGGGCCAAGTGATACCTGAAAGACATCACCAGTTCTCCTGTGGCCTAGAACTTCCTGGAGCTGTCAGAGACAGAAGCTGGGATGGGAATACAGCATCCAGTGTAAGAGATGGAGTGACGCTTGCCTCCCGTCTGTTTGCAAGTAGTCACTGAGCAAGGCCGATGTGACGGCAGGACTGTCATTGGTTACAGGGACAGGCGTCAGCCTCATAACTCAACGTGAGCAACAAACAAGTGCAGGCAACAGCCACCTTTACCCAAAGTAAAGATGATGGCTAGGCATCTTGAGGAAAGCAGGCCAATGTCCCCTTCTTTTTAAAACTTCAGGTTCCCCTATCCTCCTTTTGCATCTATTATGTGCTCCTTGCAGGTCCCTTAAGAAGAAATTTAACCATGAGTCTACTTTCTTGACTAGTGGAATGCACAAACCATCTAGTTCCTTCTGGATGCTATGTTTTTGTCTATCAAAGTTTTGATCTGTAGACTTATGGTTTTTATCAGATTTGGAATGTTTTTAGTAATTATGCTTTTGGCTCTCTTTCTTCCCTCCTTCAGTCTTTAATTATGGACATACTGTACAGCCTGAAGCCCACACACAATCCACCAGCATTGCAGATGCTAACTGTTCTCCCTTTGATCTTGGGTAACTTAGCCTCATGTCTACATGAGTACTTGTTTTACTAGTAGATCTGATTTGCCATCAATCTCACTCTGTGCATTTTCCACCTCAAACATTGTAGAATTCATTGCTAAAAATTCAAGTTGGGTTCTTTGTAATGTCTTCTCCCATCTCTTTTGGGGAAAGATGGAGCACATTTTTGTATGGGTTTAAATGGCTTTCTGCTAATTATAACATCTGTGGCAGTTCTGGGCCACTGGATGGAGTTACTCCTCCTTCTGTGTGGATGATACTGCTTCCTTAGGAGACTGATAGCTTTGGGTGGGAGGGCACAAGACATTGTGAATTTTACCCGTTGAGAGGTATATTTTGTAAATATAAATTCTGTCCAGCTTTTTAATGTCCTTATGCTTTGTTCGGAGAAGTAGTTAAGTTTCTAGGAAATGGCTCGAACTTTCCAGATCTTGGTTTTAAAATTTGAGCAGGGATCACCGGGACTAACTATTTCCCAGTAGACAGACCCCACAAATCAGGAGGTTTTCCATGGATGGTGACATTCTTCCTGACCACAGCTGACGGTCAGGCTCTCCTCATCCATCTTCCCATTTGATTCTTTCAACCCTGTTTTTTGCTAGTTCTCATTCCTCTGCACAGGAACTCAGCCAGACACACATGGGGAGCCTCAACAGTGCTCTGGACTCCTGCCTGTGTGGTTTTCTCCTTTACACTGTCTTTGAATGACTAAACACCTTGGTCTGTCCACCCGCCAGTGAGTCTATAAAGCTCCTTCCATAGGGGTGAGTCAGTCACTGTCACAGCATCACAGTGGAGATGTCCAGGGCTTACTTCTTCTGGTTCTAGTTTCTCAGGAATCACTGTCATTGGCTGCCTAATTTACAGATCTTATAAGCTTATACATCAGGTTCGATGTATTTGGTCTTTGTCAAATCAAAATATTCTTCAACCATTTCTTGTGTGTAGATGATCCATTCTGATTACTCACACCTCGATCTCTATTACCTCCTTCCTGTCCTCATACCTACCCTCCCCCCATGTAAGTTGTTTTCCCATTTTCATGGTTTTTTTGCTTTGTGACCCGTTGGCTTTAACCAGTGCCATCTATGGAACATGTTTGGTTTCTGTTGGTGATGGCTTTAACTCGGAGGGTAGTCCAGTCCCTGAGAATCCTGGTTGGAAGTAACCTTCTCTGTTTCCATTTTCACATTCAGTCTGAATGCCTGTCTCTCTGCCCCCTGTGAGTTTCTTGACCTGGACCATGCTTTCCTTTTCTAAATCTGAAAGATATTGTATGGTCCCTGTGCTTATCACAAAGCCAGCATGCATTCATCAACCAAAGCAAATACTAAGCCACAAAACATACACAGATGAATAAACATCCTATGAAGCAATGTAGATTCCACTGGGAAGAGAAAACTCATGGAGAAGCATCATGGGTCTTGGATCATTAGTTCTGCCAAGAAGAAGAGGGAAAAGAACAGAGGATTCCAGGAGAAGGTGTTAGCATCAGACTTGGTCTTGGCTCAGAGAGACTCTCCTTGGGGTGCTGATTTTACCAATGCTTTGTAACAAAAGGATTGGTCAAACCAGTTTGGGAAGTGCTGGATTCAACTTAGTGGGCATCTTCAGTGCAGAGATTCTAAGGGCCTTTTTAACATTTGCGCTGTGGTATTCTTACCCTTCTTTAATACTTGTAAGCTTCATTTTCACAGATCTCTCTTCATTTCTATTTCATTCATTTGTTCACATTTTATAATATATTAATTTTACAAAAAAATTGACTCTGGTCAAGTCAGAGACTTTCTCATTATTCTTCTATTAAAACTTGATTTTATTTAAAGTATAAGAAATATACATTGTTCAATCTCTGTAATCAGAAGTGGAAAGGTAGCCTATCTCTGCACTTGAGCCCCTAAGTACTCTACTTTCTACATGAACTAAAAGTCAGTGTTGTCTGCTATTATATTTGAAAAGCTACAGATAGGTAGAATTGAAGTATTTCAAGATAAATATGAGCTACGGACTCAGTCAAAACTAGCACACAGTGCATCGAAGGGTGCTGGCACAGAAGCCCCTGGGGTGGTGCTAGGGACCACCAGCACTCAGTAATTTTCCAGTTAATTCTCTCTGTCCTAATACATTTCAGTCAGCATAAACCAGTGTTTCTCACCTTGTTTGGGTGATGGTGGTCTTAGGGCATCTTGAAAGACACATTTCTTAAAAAGAGCTGTAGGGGCACGTTGGCACTGGCTCACACCTTAATCCCAGGGCTTGGAGGGAAGAGGCAAGCAGAACTCAGAGTCTGAGGCCAGCCTGATTTACAGAGAGGATTCCAGGACAGCTAGGGATCCACAGAGAAATACAATCTTGGGAGAGAAGAAAAAACAAAACAAAACAAAACAAAAAACTTTAGTGAAAGCACTGTATCGCAGAGTTTGTCCCGCTTATGTGTGTATAGCTTTAATTTCCACACACTTGGTTCTATAGATTATCTAATGTCTATCACCTTTAAATGATAAAAAGGCATCGTGCTGGCCTTTTAAATAGTAATCTGTTGTGTAGGAAGGAAGAGTCAGTTTATAAATCTGTACTTAAGATCTTCAAAGTTCTCAGGCTTGTATGGGGAAAAATATGCAAAGTGGACAGACCCTATTTTGAACAGGAAAAACTGATAGTTTATTTTTTCCTAAGTAAAAACCTTCATGAAATGTAGTATAAGAATGAGATGTCATTTATGGAGAGGGAGCAAGAGGGGCTGAAGAAATGACTGACTGGTTAAGATCACTGCTCTTCAGAGGGTAGAGATGGAGTCCCAGCCCACATGGCAGCTCACAGCATTCTCTAACTCTACTTCCAATGGATCTGATGCCCTCTTCTGGCCTTCGTGGTCACCAGGCAAACACTCATGCACATAAATAAAAAATGTTTCAAATAATAAAATAAAAGAGGAGATGGGAATGCTGTTCTCTTGTCAGAAATGGTACTCAAATACCTCAGCAGGACATGGTGATGGACATTGATGTAGTTTACCTTTCCAGCTGAATGACATATCATTCCAGCATGTAGACACCGACTGCAGTTTAAAATTATTACCAGAAAAGGTTTTCAGGGTCTCTTATCCTGGTGTAGAAATCTTTCTAAGTAGGATGCTTTTCCTTATCTGCAATCCACAGACAGCACTGCTCAGCTAACCTCCGCTGCCATCAGAGAGCACTGAATGTCTGGTGCTTTATAGGAAGAGTCTAAATTCTCTGGTGAAAAGAGTCGCTTTGGTGTCTTTCAGAGAAAACGCCTTGATTCTTAAAATTGTGCCTGGCCTTGGTCGATCCACAGCCCTGTCAATCCAGATGTGACTGTTTCTAAGAGTTTGTTCTTTCAGGATGGAAGGAATGGAGGGAGGGAGGAAGGAGGGAAAGTAAGGAGGAGTGAGGAAAGACCACAAAGAGGAAGGCCACAGTGAGCCTAACAGGGAACAACCTTACTGGGCTTCTGAGTGTCCCAAAGGTACACATATACCCAGGGACAGCGTCCTTCTAACAGGACTTAAAAATAGGCTACCTCTGCCAGGTCTTCACTGACATTGCTAAAACTAACATGCGGAAGCAGCTTGGTTTCTCTATGGCTTAATCCCATTAAGTTTGGGGGAAATGGTGATAATAAAAGACATGGTTTGCCTCAGAGCACTGGTTGGGACTGTGTCTTTTCTCTTGAGGCTCTAGAGCCCTAGACTGAAGCTCAACAGTAGTCAGTTTTGGTTGTTCCTGCTCTGGGGAACAGAAGGAAGCCATCATCCCTCCAAGCTAAGCTTGTGAGACTGACACCACTGGGGCCTGAAGCCCCACCTGCCCTATCTTCTCTGTCCTGGGGCCTGAAGTCCCCCCACACCACTGTCTGTGCACTGCCCTGGGGCCTGAAGCCACCCCTGTCTGTTCTGCCCTGGGGCCAACCACATTACAAACTTGGTTTGGGGATCACTGCATTCATCCTATTGGCTAATTGATGCACAAAGAACAAATCTAATCTAATTGCCATAACAAAGCCATTATGCTTGGCCAAAGACCAGCCTCTTAAAGGAAACCTAACCATCCAGACATCCAGGTGCCCAGTTTGCAACTGCTACTAATGCATCGTCTTGTGGAGGATTCAGTGACTCTGTTCTTTGTGGGCTGGTGATGTGGCGAGGGAGCTGTTTGTAGAGCCCTCATTTCTCTGAGCCAGTTCTATTCCTTTGTAACAGTTCAGGACCCTGTCGGCTGTTCTCAGCTGTTCTCACAAGCCTCCATCTGTGTCATCACCTGTGCTGTGGTTTAGAACCACAGGCCAACCTGTTGGCTGTAGAGGTAGTCTCCTCTTACACCCTGTGTTTGTGTCAGCTTTCACGCCTCCACTCTAGCAGAAGTGTTAAAGGACTGACCTCCATACTGCTACTGCTCGTTGTCATCAAAGTCCCAAGAAGGAGGATTCCATTTAGCCCTAGCCTTCCAGGCCCAGGGTTCTTAAAGGGTCAGTGGGTTTCTAAGGGAGCACTAGGGACTGAGAAGAACGGAAGTGAAGGCTTTCATGACAACTACTAAGGCGTTGCCGGTGTGCCTAAGCCCATCTAAAGGGTGGTCTCTGGAAAGTGGGATACTTTTCTCAGTGTGGTAGCATCCAAGCTCTTTCTAAAGGGCAGATGAGATGTGAGAGGACAAACCCCGCCAACTGCTTTTCTTTGGAAGGTCTGTGCTCTTTTCATGTCTTGCTTCATAGTCAGCCTTCAGGGCGGCCTGCCCTAGCCTCCTTTCAGACCCAGAGTCCCACACCTCTTGTCATCATGCCACACAGTCCCTTTGCCCATCCCACAGTGGGCATCTCATCCTTCTGCCTGCTTCCTGGTAAACCCCTCAGGACAAAGGCAGGGCTGGGCGCAGTATCCTGGTGTGTCAGACTCAAGACAGAAAATGACAGGTGAATGAGTGGGTTGGGAAAATGAATGGTAACTGAGACCTGTGGAGGGGATAGTCAGGAGCAGAGGCTTACAGGGTTGGGGTGTTGGTGGATATGCTCCTAAATCCGCAGGTCTGCATAGTTGTCTGCAGTGATAGATATGTATCCACAAACATTTGCGCCAAAGGGGGAAGCTGCAGCTGTTGGCAGACTCCGAGAGTGTAGGGAGCTTACAAGAATTAGATTTTATGTATAAATACACATTTACAGAGGGAGAGAGACGTGGGAAACAAAGGGTGGGAAACAAAAACTGTGAGACAAAGAGGGAACCTTATATAGAGAAGCAGAGTAAAGGAGAAGAGAGGAAGAATATGAGAGCTGGGCTGGAGAGATGGCTCAGTGGCAAAGATTCTCTCTGCTCTTCCAAAGGTTCTGAGTTCAGTTCTCAGCACCCACATGGCAGCTTTCACCTGTCTGAACCCTCTTCTGGTGTACTCATATACATAAAATACACAAATAAATAAATCTTAAAAATGTATATATGAAAGAAGACAAGTGAGGTGGGGCTCTCACTCTGGAACAAATTCTTTACACTGGTGCTATACAAGACCTTGCAGTAGCCACTGCCAGTAGCCTGATGAGTAGCCAGGCATGATCGCCCGTCACAAAAGGAGGGTGTCCTGGCCAACTATAATTGAGGGTAAGTGGAATGAAATGCTCCCAGAGACGTTGCAATAGAGCCATTTGTTTGTGCAGAGGAAGGGAGAGTGCACGCTGAAGAGGAAGGAAGGGAAGGCATAGGTGGCTTCCTGTGGTAGGGTCCCGTTTTCTTTTATCCTTAGTACATGGGCCAGGCTTGGGGGTGAGCAGGTGAACACTCAGATAAGAAATGAGTGCGAGTGAAGCCACTCATCTAGGAAAACAGGAGAGCACCTGACTGCAAGACAGTCACAAACACAAACCAGGAAGGAGCCCCCAAGAGGCAAAAAGACTCAGGAGAGAAACAACTGGGTCCAAAAGAGATTGGGGAAAGACAATCACAGTATGCTGAAGTCTTGAGGCAAAAAATAAATGCCTCTGTTGTCTGTAAATATTCCTCAGCTGACACCTCTACGCATGCTGACGGAGCAGTGCTTGCCCTGGACAGAGGCTGTGCTGGGGTGAACCGGTGGGGTCCAGACACTGCACTGCTGTTGCTGTTCTGAGATCCCTGAGATTATGAACTCACAGAACACAAAGAAGCTCAAAGTGTGTGTGTGTGTGTGTGTGTGTGTGTGTGTGTGTGTGTGTGTGTGTCGCCTGGTCCCATCTTGCCTTGTTCTGGAGTTAGCAGGAAAGCTTTCCCACTTTTAAAAAGAGCACTACCTCTATGGCCAACAGGTTGGCCTGTGGTTCTAAACCCATAGCACAGGTGGAGACACAGATGGAGGCTTGCGAGAACAGCCGAGAACAGCCGACAGGGTCTGGGACAAGAACTAATTACAGCCCTATTCTTGCCTGCAGGAACTCTTTAGCAAGCACTTTTCAGGAAAGCTGGATGTGGCTGAGTTTATCCAGTGTTGGCCATCACTCTAAACTGGGCCACGGTGCTGGCCTAGAGTGACTGACCATGGGGTGTCCCTGGAGTTCAGCAAGGGACGTGGAAGTCTGCCGCAGGGGTCTCTGAGGGATGGTATCTGCCCAAGGGGACCTCTACTGGGTGAATCTACCTTCATTCTTATTTTGTTGGCTGGGATTAGAACATGTCTACAATATTTTAGGTATTTCTGATAGGATTGATCCTAAACAAGAATGTAAGGCAGGGAAATTTAACCCTTACTATCACCTTCGCCTGGCATTTCCTCTTCTCTTTAGTTGTCTTTATTTCCCTGTTTTTCCCAGTTACACTGATGTACCTAGAACTCCAGAAAGTTCCAGAACTTTCTGACAAAATCTATTTTTTTAAACGTTTTTACCATGCTGAAGTGCCCAAAGTAAAATTGATTAACAATGTCATGATCTAAACAATGACTTCATCTTGCTCTTCCTAAATACAAAGTACCTTTGATGAGTGAGGCCCTCGAACCTTTCCTGTGCATCTTCACTTCCACTTACTCAGTCCTTCAGTCAAATCTCTTTTTCTTCTATCATATTTCACAGAAGTCTATCTCAGCCTGAGATTGCAAAGTTATTATAATCCAAAACTCTAACAGCACCTGCCTTCCCTCTCAGAGCTACTTGGATCTTCAGAGAATGAGTGAGCCCATAGCCACGCACTGTGGAGAAAACAGTGCTGCACAGGTTGAGAGGACTGATAGGGTCTGCCAGGGGAAAGATAATGACATACACATGGCCACCCTCACCCCAGTTCCTGTAATAATGACTCTGAGACACAACTGCTGAGAGCTCCTTTACACGTATAACACATCAGAGGCAGCAGGATGGGCTTTTCTGCCAGTTGGCACTACCGAGGGTGTCGTTGGTGGAGAGCAAGTTTGAGGGCCTGGCTTCTACCACAGACTTCACATTCTGTCCTGTAAAAGGCTCAGGGACAGACGGCGCTCCAGCAGAGCAAAGGGCCCTTCCCCTTACTCCAGCATCTGACTCTTGATAGAGCTACTGTTGGCTTGAACTGTTTCCATATCACAACCCGGCTGCTTCTTTCCCTAGGCTATCTACAAAATGGTTTCCTCTGTCATGAAAATGCCTGAAGATGAATCAACCCCAGAAAAAAGGACAGAGAAGATCTTCTGCCAGATGGACACCAATAGAGATGGTAAGAGGCTAAAGGACTTTGCTTGGGTCAAGCTTCTGGTGGAGTCCGGGCAGGGTGGCTTTATAAAAGGACCAAATGTCAACCACAGGGACCTTATGCACAGTGATATGTGACAACCACCTATGCTGGGTGGGGAGGAATAGAAGTGGGTAGACCCTGGAGCTGGTCCCAGTCTAGAGCAAAGGCCTTATTTTCTAGGCCCTTCTAGCTTTCTCCTAAGTTAGCCTTCCCCAGAATAGAATGGGTCCTGTGGAGCAGAAATAAAAGGACCCAAGAAGCCACTGAGGTAGGATGGGCCTTTTCTAGAAGTCTGGATCCTTGTGGCCAATAGGCCAGAGTATGGGGATGTGCCTGCTGTTTCTTAAAGACCCCAACAGCTTTTATCCCAGCCTGCCTGAGTGATCTTATGAGCAGACTCTACAATGCTGCGTCCAAGTGAAAGCTCAGGTAGTGGGAAGCAGGTTGGAGTGGTCTGCTGGTTCCACTGGGTGAGGGTGCTGCCTGGATGCAGCCAGCAGGTGCACAAACCAAAGAGCGCTTGGTGACACAGGAGGACCACAAGTCTGAAGCTATCTGCAAAATCAAATAAATAGATATGGTTTCTGCATGTTGGGCTACCAAGTAAGATACAGGATCCCCAGGCAATTGAAAAATAATGACTTCTTTATAGCATCTCTCTCTGTGCAATATTTGGGGCATACGTATGCTAAGTAATTGATCATTATTCAACTGAAATTTAAAGTTATTTTAGAATCATTATTTTTATTGCCAAATCTTGAAATGCTATTCAGAAATAGTTCCTGAGTTTACAGTGCTAAGTCAAGGCCTACCATTGATGACCCAATGCTGCCAAAAGCTTCACAGCTCTTTAAACAAACATGTATTTCTTTATTATTTACATGCATGTATGTTTGTACCTGCACACATGTGTGAGTTTATATGCATCACACGCATGCAGAAATCTGCAGAGAGCATAAGAGGATATACAGTTCCCTGGAACTGGAGCTGCAGGTGGTTGTGATCTACTCAACATGAATGCTGGAAATCAAACTGGTCCTCTGCTCTTGACTGCAGAGCCATCTCTCCAGCCAACTCATTTTTAAAACATAAAACTCATTTTAATATTACAGTGTAGAATTTTGCAAGTATTATTACATGACATGTATGAGTGTGCCATGGTGCACACATGCAGAAGACATGTTTATGAAGTTCGTTTTCCCCCACTTTCCTTTACATAGTTTCCAGGAATCAAATTCAGGTCATCAGGTTTACCTATCACATACTTCTATTCACTGAGACAGCTCACTAGCCCCAGACCCTCACACCTGATGTTTAATAATTCTAGTGAGCTGTGTACAAATATACCAGGTCCTTCGTGGTGTGTATGATAGCATGTTCTGCATAGAATAAGCCTCCTTTTCCCCCCATACGTGGGGCGCCAGCTCCCTGAGAATCTTGGTTTGGTGGCACAGCCAGCTTGTTCACTGCTAGAAGTTGCCTCCATGAAGCTGCCTGACATCCTCTGAGAGCTGTTTTCCCTCATGTGCCCTGATTCACAGCACATAGTTTGTTTCACAAGTTTAAACAAACATGGGATTGTTTTTATGATATTGAACCACAGGTTTTGGTCATCTGGGGAACATGATGGCTTTAAGACCCAGCCTCTTCCTTAGAGGAGGACTAAATGATGGGGGGAAAGACACTTCTGGATATCTGGCTCAAGGCAATGGCAGAGCCTCTCCACTGGGACTGTTTCTATGGGATCAAAGAGCTCTGCCTGGGCCCTTGCCCAATGCACAGCCGAGTACTACTGCCCTGGGCTTTGAGAAGGAAAGATTTGTTTAAACAAGGAAAGCTATGGGGATGGAGGCAGTGAGGGCAGGAGGGCAGGGACTGCTGAGCACCCGAAAAACACACTGCTTCAGCTCAGGGCTTGGCTTCAGTGCTTCGGGCATGAGCCTCCTGTCCCTCCTCACTTGGAGCAGAGCCGGCGTGGTGTGAAGCCTGCTGCCACCAGAGTCTCCTTAGATAAGGGTCTTTGCATCCCACTGCTGGCCTCTGCCATGGAAAGTCTGCACCTACAAGCAAGTCAATCTGGGAGTCTGTGCAAGAGGCAGAGTTCATATGGGGTACCAAATGCTCTACAGCTTGTGGTGCCCGATGCCTGTGCTTGTGCCTGCAGCTTTAAAGTGTTTAGAAGATGCTGCTTCCAATCCCATCCCCTCATTCTCATCCTGCAGGGGCTGAGCAGGTAGCATGGAAGAGCAGCTAAGGAGGTACTGAAGTGCACAGGCCTGGAGGAGCCTGGCAGCCTCGTATCTGTCTTTGGAAAAACAGATGGGGCTAAGTCTGCAGGGAAGGTGAGAGGGCAAAGTTAGGTAGTTAGGTAACGGCTCCCAACAGTTCTATTTCCAACTATCAGTCAATGAGTCACTTCAATCAAATGGTCACCATGGAAGTGCCAGGAATGAGGAAAGCCACCCCCACCCCCATTTCTCCAAAGTGATAGTGACAGAGACCTTTACTGGCAGAGAGTTGAGGAGGAAGGATACTGAAGATCCAGGAAATTGAGGAGCCTGAGGTAAAAAAAGGAAGCTTGGGCTACACAGTAGAGTCCATATCAAAAAAGAAGAAAGAAAGCCGTCTGGTGAGAGATCCAGGTTTTTGGCTTCCTTCTCAAGCCGCCTGGGTTGACAGAAGTGTATCACCTTCTGTCTAGAACACACTCCTTTATCCTCCCGACTTTGGATGACGGTGGTGCTGTCCTCAAAAGTTGTTAAAAAGAACCTACACTCCTGCTCTGCCCACTGGGAGCGGGGTGGGGGGAGGAGTCTTCTGCAAACCGGAATACAGCAGTACACAGGGGCTGAAGGGCCTGAGCCTGGCACACGCAAATGAGCTAGGGCTACTCAGTCCTCAGAAGCTGAGCATGAGCACAGGGGCTCGAGGAGTGGGGTGAGGCCCCGGTATAGGTAGAGGCAGAAGAGCCACTAGGGCAAAGATTCAGGTCAGGGTAAGCCAGTACCCTCCCCAGGCCCTGGGTCCTGTCCTGGAGGTCTTGTTAAATGGCCCTGTGCACTGAGCGAGGTGGGGGAATGCCATGGTAAACAGAGAATTGGGGTCTCTGCCTCATGGTCTCCTGGCTTCTGGTGGGTGAAGCTGTGGGCTTCTGCTGTGCCCCGTGTGCAGTGCAAAGGACCACAGGCCGTCACTCACTGGTCCTCTTGCCTTCTAGGAAAACTCTCCCTGGAAGAATTCATCCAAGGGGCCAAAAGAGATCCATCCATAGTGCGTCTCCTGCAGTGTGACCCCAGCAGCGCCAGCCAGTTCTGAGCCCCGCACCCTAAGGACGCTACAGCTGCCTGGGTCTCTCCCAGTTGGCTTTTAAACTTATTTTATTTGTATTTTTTTGCCAAACAATATTGATGGTGAAGCTGTCCCCTCTTCAGTCAGACGCGCTCTGCTGTGACACCCTTGCCCCTTGCTTCTTTCGTCGTGGACGTGAATGCCCAGAGCGCTTGTGGAGAGCATGAACAGACTTCGTGGTGTTCCCTGTTGGATGACTTTTTAATCATTATTACTTTTTCCCCTTTGATTCTAATGTATCTGTCTTAAAACCCAAGACTGGTGGGGCCAGAGAAAAGAATTCCATTCTGCCCCTGAGATCCTTCAGCAAGCTTTGAGGGGTTTTGTTTGAAAGACAAAACTCCTAATCTGGGTGTGTTGTCACGCATGCCCTCAGGGCTATGGCAGGCACCCGGAGGCTAGGTTTTCTAACAGCAGGTTACCCCCTGGGGTAAAGCTATTAAAGCCAGCTGGGACATTCCCCTCCACCCCAGCAGGCTGTAGTTTCCAAGCTGTGAACATTACAAGGTAAATTAACAGAGATGGGGAAAGATGACTCAGCGGTTTTCCCACCCCACAGGTTTACAGAGGTGAGCTAATATGAGGTCCTTTGAAAAATCAAACACAGATGGTAACATTCTAAAACCAGACCCATCTTGCTACCTACTTGTGATTCATAAAAAGACTGCTGTATATAAAATATTGGGTATTGCAGACCAAATTAAGTGTTTTGCCTTATAAATGCATGTTTAGTGAGCGCTAATGCAATCTTACTACAGAAGACTTGTTTTAGCAGTTTATTGTGAAGCCAACTACAACGAATGTCAGTGTCTTGTTTTTTTTTTTTTTTTTTTTTTTTTTTCAATGCAGTTTATTCAGGAACATTGAACAATCCTTGGACCCCGGGGAAAGCCAGCCCACAGCTTAAATAGCCTCTGGGTAGCCAACCCAGGCGTGCCACGGGGGCAATGCAGATAGGTCCACATACATGGAAGCAAGCCAGATCCTCGGCCTTAGCCAAATGTGGAGTTGTTCGTGACAGAGAGCACTCACCATCGGGAAGGTGGAAGGCAGAAACCAGCTCCATCTTTAAGGCATAGCATTCCACAGCTCTCTACAGTTCCCCCTTTTTGTTTTAGACGCATCAGGCAAGAGTAGAGGTCTGATCTCTGATATTAGAAATAAATTGGGACTTTGTACAGATGTTCATTTAGGTGTCATCCACCCAAAGAGCATCAGACCGTCCGATACCTTTTTCTCAGAGGCGGGACCTGGGGCATCAACCCGCATGCAATCAGACATGCTCTTCTCTGGGTCCAAAGCGGCTGACCCTGAGTGCAGTGCTTAGCCTCGCATCCTGAGCGTATCATTTTAGCTTTTTATGGTATCCAACCATGCTTGGGGAGAATGTCCTGCTTCAATGGCTGTAAAGGCCTGAATGATCATGGCTGCATCACACTGTTGTGAGACTCTAATCTTGCATATATACCACAGGCAAACCAAGGAGACCAACACCAGAAGGCCTGCTAACCCTCCCATGCCCGCCCATTCCTTCAGATGATTCATGGCTGCAGCAATCCATGTTGATAATCCTGTGGCTAGTCCTGCATCCACTCTGGTAGAATTTACTGTGACAATGGCCACTCTCAGCTGCTCCATCATACTCCAACCAAGGACTATTCATGGAGAAAACCTAGAACCCCTGCACAGATGTAGCCCAGGGCAGTTCAGAGTCCAATTGGGTTACATAGTAATGTGAAGAGGGACTGCCTCTGACATAATCTGATTGGCCTGCTCTTTGATCACCTCCCTCTGGGGGGGGGAGCAGCCTTACCAGGCCACAGTAGAGGACAATACAGCCACTTTTGATATGAACTGACAGACTAAGATCAGAAAGGAGAGGAGAACCTCCCCTATTAGTGGACTTGGGGAGTGGCATGCAAGCAGAGGGAGGAGGGAGGGTGGGATTGGGATGGGAGGAGGGAGGGGGTTATGGGGGGATGCAGAATGAATAAAGTGTAATTGGGAGAGATAACTAAATGTTCCCCCAAAGCCATCACATCAAGCTTTTCTCGTCTTGTTCCTATCACTGGCCTTGACTACAGCCCCAAAGGCTAATGCTGTATGAACAAGAGCTACTAACTTGCTCCCTAGATTAGGAGGTACAATAGGCTCCTCACAGGCCAGCTAGACCTTTGGGGTGCAGATGTGGAGGAGACTCTTTTCCTCCTCCACAGTTAGTCTCTGTGTGTAAGCAATATCTGAAACACAACACGTGATGATGAGGTGATGATGGGAATGTGGCCAGAGCCCTGAGGAGCCTGTATACCAACAACTCAACCATTTCCCCACTTTTGTAGCATCAATATGCCTGTTGCCTAGGACTTTCTGTACTGAGTGTTAACGTCGGGTGCATAGTTCCAGACCTTCCTCGGGTGCAGAGATAGTGACCATCAGGAGCTAACTAGGGGGTAGCTTGGAACACCCAGGCCATGGGAAGGCTTAGCTCTATGAATTTCCAGGGAATATTTGATATTTTAGTATTTCTCTGTGACAAACAGTAAAAACACTCTAAGGTACAATGCAGCTGGACTTGCCAACCCCACTTAGTTAAATATTCCCTCCTATGCCCAAGATTGGGCCCATGGACATTCTAACACGGGTGGGGTTTGGGGTAGGGGGTAGGGACAGGGAAGAGACTCCACCCCTCCCTGAGGAGGAAGGGGAGATATTTTCCTTAGCGGTGTAACTTGGTGTAACAGTGATACTAAGTTGCCCATGCCCATGCTCTAAATAACTTTCTCCCCATGCTCACATAAGCAACTCTAAACTCATTGAGTCTACACACACACACACACACACACACACACACACACACACACACGGTGCACATGGAAATGTGGGATACATGTGAAAGGAGCCTGGTTAGGAAAAATGAAGGGATCAACAAGAGTGGAAGGGGAACAAACCAGAGTAATGAGGTATGAAAATGACCAAATCAGACATGTGTGTAAATATCTAAATTAGTATATGCTAATAAAAATCCTCACCAGTACACACCACCCCCAGGAAGACAGGCAAATGGCCAGTCAGACCTCTCGCTGAACCTCAATAGCAACATCTCATCATTTGGCTGGACTCATACTGAGTGTTTGATGGGGCTGCCAGTCAGCATAAGTGTGGCAGGCTTGGAAGTGTATGTGTGAGCTAGAGAGGCCTTGTTAGCAAAGGAGGTGGCCGGAGGGGAATACCTAACTCAGGATCAAATACCACTACAAACACTTCATGGCGAATGGGAAATGTTCTTTCCCAAGTACCACGTGATGGATACTGATGCCCAATGAACATGGGTGGTGCTCACCCTTGGTGTCTTTTCACATTTCTCTTCTCTGCCTCTGGCTCATCAGAGGCCCCCACCGTCTTTCCTCAAATTCTTGACTTCCCAGTATTAACCATGGACCCATTTAGAGTTGCTTAGGAGCACAGAGCTGAAGAACCCTTTGGAATAGATGGAATATGTCACCAAAAATCTCCCCCAGTTTGGGGAGCTTGGGGAGGGGGGAGGAGGGGATAAGCACAGTTCACTGATGTCCACAGGGAAAGGAAGACGTGATAACACTCACATCCTCCCAAACGACCCATTCAGGCAGGTATGAAGAACAATCAGACCCAAAGATGAGGAAGGACATGGGTAGCAATAAAAAAAGACCATGGCCCATTTCTAATTACATGATCTTTCCAGAACTTTCCATAATAAACACTCTCAATCCACCCCAGGCCTGTTTTTCCCTAGCACTGATCTGAGCACAAAGGACAGGGATCCCATTGGGGGTGAGGCCAAGGAAGGCTTTTTTGAGGCAAGATTTTAGTACTGTGCCTTAGAGAAGGGTGCTGTAGAAAATGCTAGCATTCTGCCTCTTGGAATGGCTGCTCCTGGAGATCATTGACGATACCAGCTAGAGCAGTGTGAATGCTGCATAATGAGGTGGCTAGCACAGGAGCCCCAGTATGGGATTTCAAGGGTCAGAGCGTGTGGAGACGGAACTGAAGTAGGAGCCGTGCGGTTTCAGCCTCTCCGTAGCGGTTGGCACAGATCTAATGAAGCAGAAATAACCACAAAGTGCCAGAGAGAAGGGAGTGGAAAGAACCCACCTGAGAGGCCAGTCAAGGGCAGCTGTGCTGGCAGCCACCCTGGAGGCCTCTTGTTGCCCTTTGGCCCTCTTCTTTTGCAAGCCTGGCGTAAGGAGGAGGGAGAGCACTGGTAGGCAAGTCTCCACCGTATGAAGGACTGAAGGGGCAGGGACAGCCAAGACCCCAGGCTGGTGACTCTTCCCCACACCAGCAGCCACTGCCCAGAAAGCAGCAGACACAGCTATTTGACTCATATTGTGAATATTTATTTTTTTCTTCTTAAAAATGTACAAAAAATAAAATAACATATTTATAGTTTATAGATTCCCCTCTCCCATTTACAAAACTATTAAGTTACATTTACTCTTTTTTTACGTGGGAGTAGATTGTATACAAATCAGTCTCCCCTTGTTTGTCTTTCAGAAAGGGCCATTCTTAGAATTTGGCACAAACACTCTTTTCCTGTTGCATGAAAAATAAATGTTTTAACTCATTTCATGCTTCCCAGGTTTCTGCTTTGGGACATGCCTTAGTCTTTTAGGAACTGATTTCAAGATGGCAGCCCATTGTGTATTTTTGTTGTTGTTGGTTCCAATTTCTAAACACTGAGGAAGTTTCAGTGGGGTCATAGAATGAAAACACCTGCTTCATGTGTTCCCCAACCTTTCATGGATTACAAAAAAAAAAAAGTTTGGGTGCGCAGCAAAGCTCTGCTAATGCAGCAAGGGACGGATGCAGAGAAGTCCACCAACAGACACTCCTGGACCTGCCGCTGTACCCCTATTTGTGGTCCTGGCTTCATGTCCCTTGTTCTGGCTACCACAAGGACTGTAGTGACTCAGGACAAAGGCAAAGCCATCTCCAGCTGGTCCTCTGCCTCGGGGGAGATGGGCAGTTTTCCAGAAACCGGAGAGAAGAGCTGGGAGCCTGTCAGATCACTACAGATCTGTCTCCCTGGAATCCTGAGCCACCCTAAGGTCTGCCATTCATGTTTGGAGCTAACCCCAAGTGCTGTAGCATGGGAAGCGCATAGAGCATATATTTCCAACACTGAGTTTGTCTGCCTTAGATCAGAGCCCTGCTAGTACCCTAGAGGGTCCCCAAGCTGCTGGTTCAGCAAGTGATGTGGGGTGGAGCAGAGGACTAAGCAGAGCCGAGCCCAGGATACAAACCTTTGGCAACACCGAGGGATTCGGAGCCCAGTGGGCTCTCAGAAAGGTGCCCCTGCTATTCTTTGGATCCTCTTGGTCATAGCACCTACTCTCCAGCCCATTCCTCTGCAGCTTTGGGTAGCTAGGCTAGAGTCAGCCTCGGCTGCCCGGGCTCTCAGGGGAAGGTGGGGCAAGAAGGCAGGAGCTGGAGAACAGAGCCTCCAGGTAAGACATCAAAGTGCTTCATAGACAAATTTGGACCTTTCCATGGAAGCTGCCCCATTATCCAGGCTTTGGGGTGGGATGTGCCTGACTATCCCAACTAGTGCTCAGCCCACAGTGTAACAAAAAAATCCCCAAGCTACCAACCTGTCCTCTCAAAGAGAACTGAGGCCCACCATGGGGCATGCTGTTCAGGAAAGCCGTTTTCTCTTGCCCTCCCAAGGGCCAGGAGAGGAGGAAACAGCCTTAGCTCTCCAGTGTGCCTCTCAAAGCCAGTCTCAGAAGTGCCAGAAATCCCACGCTTTCCACAGCCAGGGTGGACAGCCTCACCTCTTCCCATCTTCAGAAGCCAGAGGAAGCAATGTCTGCTGGTCACAGCCCAGCCGAGCTGCTGGCTCGCTTCGAAAAGCTGCAGCTGGGTTTGCAAAGGGGCCACTTGAGATGAAGGACATGCTTGTAAACTATGAGGCACTACTGTGTCCATCCCCATGTAAGCTAAGCAGTTCTGCAGCAGGCCCCAGGGATAGGACCCCAGTGCAAACCCTTGCGGAAACTTTGCATAAGCTTCAAGGTGTCTCACTCCAGTGCTAAAGAAGGCGCTGACAGCATGATCTTTCCTGAACAGCTCAAAGGACACTCTTAGACAACAGATCACCATGAGACAAAATGTGATGGCCTCAAGGGAGAGTCATGTCTGAGGGGAGAGGGCTCCATTTGGGGAAACAAGTCCTCAGCATGGCTCAGTGGAGAGTCCATCTTGGCATTCACCAGTCACATGATACCTTAAAGGCCTCTTTCCTAGCCTCCTCTCAGATAGAGCAGAATGCTCTGAGTCTCCAGGTATGTCCCCTCCAGGGCAACGGCAGTAAACATGCCCACACACCACAGGTAAAATATATTATTGCAATATTATGTACAAATTATGTACATGGCTGTCAGTCATACTTTGTGCTCCTTATTACTGACATGGTAGCGGAATGTCTTCCTGAACAAGGCCCAGTGGCTATTTGCTGAGATTCCCTGGAGGTATTTAAGCAAAATGACCTTCCTCAGAGCAACCTGAAGGTTCCAGGCCAGAAAATGGGTGTCCTCTTTACCCCACCCATGACGACTGTGCCAAGAAGCAGCTCATCTTGTCTATCCACTCAAGAAATGTGGAGAGGTAAGAAAAAAGGCATCCCAGTTCCCCAGGCTCTTCGAGATGAATGGACTAGCTGTGTTTCCCTTGAAGGGGGAACTCTGGAGGTCTCAGGTGGAGCTATCAGTAACTTGTAGAGTCCTGGAGGGCCTGGACTCCAGGCTCTTGGGGAAAAAATGGACAATAAATAAGGGCCTGACAGGCTTAAAGAACTTAGCCGAGGGATACAGGCTTCAGCTCCAAGCAAGTAGAAGAGTTGACTGTTGGTCTGTTGGTGGGCCTTGGGCCCTGCCCCCTTCCAAGCAGTCTTGTAACAGTCACTTGAGATGGGTGAGATGGGTCTCCAGGTTGTAGGGAAGCGAGCCCACCTCTCCCAGGAAGGAGTGCACCGGAAGCTCCTGTCAAGGGGACTTGGGCCCAGTGCTCAGATCTCCATAAGTGTGATCTTGAAGCCTTCCACCATGCTCTCCATGTTGAGGATGAAGGTGTCCTCATCTGAATAGTGTTCAATGATGTTGTCATCCATGTTCACCAGGATGCTGCCAAAATTGGGTGAGATGGGGTGGGGTAAGAAACAAAGCCAGTGAACAGAGGGCTTTATGCAAGAGCAGCTTTCAAGCTACTGACTAATCACATTCTTAGGCCCCTCTGTATTTTCATTACAAACCTCAACTGCCCTTGGCTGAACACACATGTACAGTAAAAGTTACATATGACTCTACAGCAACTATAAAGGCAAGTTTTATCAGCAGCGTTTTGCAAGTAAGAAACAACTCAGTAAGGTCAATGGCTCTCCAGCCAATGAACGCCTGAGCTGGGTCTAAAGCTGGCTTTGCCTCACCCCAAGCTACTTCACCTCTTCCTGGCTGCCTACTCCATGGCGGTTTGGTTTCAAGAAAACTAACTTCCAGAGTCTATATCTGTGATTTTTTTTTAATATAAATTTTGTTTTTGTCTTATATTTGAGTGTTTTGCCTGAATGCATCTCTGTGTATGGTATGTGTGCATGGTACCCTCAGAGTTCTGAAGACCAATTTAATCCCCTGGACTAGAATTGCAGGTAGTTGTGAGATGCCATGTAGGTGCTGAGAATGAAACCAGGGTCCTGTGGAAGAGCCACACACGCTCTTAACCAGTAAAGTGTCCTTCCAGCACCTCTATCTGTGACTGAGAAGTGCCTGAGCCTGTCTCACTCTTGTTATCCAAAGAGATTTCCATTTGAGAAAGAATGACTCCCTGAATCACTTTATAGTGGTGTCATCAGGGATGCTGCCATACCTTCAGTTTGTTCTTTTACAGAATTAAAAGGCACCCACGCTTAGTGGGCTGATGTTGGGATAAAAGCCTTATGCATAGGCCTTCACAGGCCCAGTGCTGAAAGGCAGTGCTATCAGCAGTGTGTTTGTCCACACTGAAGCTCTCTAGCCAGCAAGACTTGAGGCTTCACTCAAAGTGGTATCCCCAGCCTACTGCACTGATCTTGGAAAGAACTGCAGCACACATTCACTGAGTGTCTAACAGGAGTTCAAGTTTGATGCTCAGTCAGCCAAAGACTCCAAAATCAGAAAGCCTGAGAACCCAGGTCACATTTTCTTTATGAAAAGGGTCCAGAAGAGTTTTATGGTACCTACTCCCAAAGAGGAAGCCTTAGAAAGGTCTTAAGAGGGGCAGAGGAGAGGGAAGCACTTGCTCCTTGAGGCCATTGAAGCGGCCCACCTCCCTGCAGGCATTGACTATGCTTTCTGTTTACTGAAAGTGAGACCTGGGGCAAATACTTAAGCAGGCCCTGGGCTTCATTCCTCCTCAGTGAGCCTGTGAGGAGGAAATGGATCAGGGAACCCAGAGGCTCCTCACCACCCAACCAGGAAGGACTAACTGTTCACTGTTCCTTACCATGTGGGCGAGCAGCCTGACGCCCATTTGAGATTTCATTAATGATTACCTTGAAATAATTTCCTTTAGCCTCAGCTAATTTTGGTCCGTACTGTGTCACTCAGAAGCCAATGTGAAGAGCTACATGTAGTTCTGCAACGTCATTTTCCCTGATGTCCTACCACCTCTAGACCACTCCCGCCCTTGTGAGGCTGTCAGTAGATGAAAGCACCTCGGGTGACATGTTAGAAATGCACCGTGGGTCTCCCTGCCTGAACTGCTAGCATCGTGGGCCACGGATGTGACAACAGGTAAAGCTATATTAAAAATGTACCTTGCAGACAGGGCAGCTAGCTGAGTTAGCTTTTTTCTTACCCCTTTTTGCTCTTCTTATAAAGCTTTGTGATTTTCTCCACTGGCAGCCCTTACTTCTCAGACAGTTGAAACATGAATAACAGGAAAGTGGTCAGCAGAGAGCAGGGACACACTGGGAAGCACAACATTCCAGCTCAGACCTCACATCTGAGCACAGCACAGTCCCCTAATGAGACACGTCAGGAAATCTCATGATGAACACTTTCCCTGCACTAACTGCTGAGACCATTCAGCCCAAGCCACTGGCTTTATAGATTAGCAAAATGAGGCGTAGAGAAGTGAATGGAGCCCCAATCCACTTTAGCAGCCACAGAGTCACAGCTCACTAACTATGGCCCTGACTAGTTTCACCAAGTCATTATTTCCTCTGCCCTTAGAAGGAAGAGAAATGCAGCTCATGCTTCGCAGTGTGTCAGAGCCCATGTCTAGTGTCATCCCAATTTTGATTCTCCCTTTGGATAGATCTTAAATCAGTCAGCAAAACAATCTTGATAAAAGTGGCATTTCCGATCCCTTGGAAAAAAAATCTACTCACAATGTTGGATTAAATAGGTAGCCATGCATCAAAACACATTTCAACTGAGCCACTTGCAGTGGCTCACCCCTGTGAGCCCAGCCCTGAGGTCAGCATGAGCGATGGAATGCTCTCCAGACCAACCTCAAGAGGTAGTGAGAGAAAAAGTTCAGGTGGATAAAAGATTTATATATGAAAGATGAGACCACTGAGACCATGAAAGCACAGGAAAAGATAAACATGAGTTCATTCTTCAGATAGCCATCATCCTAAGTACAGTTTTTCTGGGAGACATGACACCTGCAAAACAGGCCTGAATAGTAATAACTGTGGAATTCTGAAATATCAGTAGCTCAAACATACCACAAAGAAAAATAATGTGCTGGGAAGCATTTTAAAATACAAACAATATATACAGAGCAAACTGCTTTGTTAAAAAGAACTCGATGGGGAACAGGGCAGAGAAGAAAGAAAAAAAAAAACAGAAAAATTATATACAAGAAGAATATAATCAGGCAATAAGCATATGAAAACTGCACTGAACTTTTATTTAAAAATTTCAAATGAAAATAATGATAGGATAGTACTTTTAATTTAACTATCAAAAATGCAAATGAGCCAGGGGCCATGGCACACCCCTATAATCCCAGCACTCTGGAAGGCAGAGGCAGGTGGATCTGTGAGTTGGAGGCCAGCCTGGTCTACAAAGTGAGTCCAGGACAGAAATCCTGTCTTGGAAAACCAAGCAGGGTGGGGGGGGGGAAGGAGGGGAATGAGAGATCCAGCAGGTTTAAACATTTTCTGCTTTTGGTTTACAGCTCTGATGGATCTGATGCCCTCTTTTGGCCTCCATATGTACCTGCACACACGGCAGACAAATGACACATTAAAAATAAATCTAAAAAATCTAAAACGAAACAAAACTGAAGTCATAATCTAATGTTGGTCAGAGCATGAGGAAACAGCAGTGTTCAGATTCTATATAAGGAATAGTGACCCTCAGCCTCCTGGAAAAGAAGTTTGACAGAAGCATAGTTTTTAAAAGTGAATATGAGCCATTGACATCATGTCTAGTAATCGGACATACAGAAATACTCTCATGCTCAAACATGTTTGGGACATACCTGTTCATAACAGAGGAAAGTCATAACAAATATGCATTAAATATCTTGACATTTTCTTCACTTACACTTTAAAAATTGCTAGCATATTAGAGGGGAAAATAAGTGAAAATTTGTCAATATAATATAATCTTGTCTGAATTTTTCACGTTTACATATATTTAAATGTATATAAAATATTTAAATGACATAGCAATCTATTAATGATAGCTACATTGATAAATGGTCAGATTCAAGCTCCCTTTTACTTTGTATAATTCCACAGTGCTTATTTTTATGATTGTGTCATTTTTGTAAGTACAAAGTGGCAAGATGTATTCGAGAAAGATCTACTCCAAATATGTGCCATGCCCTCGCTAGTGGCTCACAGGTAAGGTTGGGACCCAGACTTAGGAAGTGCAGCACAGGCTAGAAAAGGGCTGCAGAACCCTAGGGGAGAGCTGAGATCCTGAGAAAAGTTTGTTCCAGAGAACCCTAGGTTCCTGCCTTTCCATCCCTACCACAGGGCAGAAAGACCTCTTCACCATATGTACACTCAGAAGCAAGACAGAGAGGCAGGGTGATAAAGACAGACTAGACAAGTATCCTCTTGCCTGCGTGGGGCACATCACTGGTGGTCCTGATGAGGTTTCCCCACAGCCACAATAAGGCCCAATGAACAAAAGTTAACAAAACAAAACAACATACTTGTTGGCCAGTGGGATGGCTCAGTGGGTAAAGGCCCTCACCACCAAGGCTGGCCAGGTGAGTTCAACTCCAGAAACACAAGGTGGAAGGCAAGAACCTTGACACTTGCAAGTTGTTTACTGACTTCCAAATGAATGTGCAAATAAATAGAAAAGGCAACATTTCTCACAAGAGCCTGGAGGCAGCAAAGAAAACAGGCCTTGTGTTAGAAGGGCCTGTTTGCAGAAAATGTAAACAAACAAATAGGCAGATAAAATGAGAAGCAGATGAGTAGCAGCTGGAGAGGCAAAAGCTAAGGGAAATGAATGGACACAGGAAGTCTCAAAAACACACACGCATGGTGGAAGACTTAATTCAGAATTGGAGAAATTTAGCAGATAAATTACAATGACACGGTTGATCTAGTTTATAAAATAGTAAATGCATATACACATACATACTGAATTTCCCAAAGATACTCTGTCATATAATGTGTAACAAAGACAATTGAACCATAATTCAATAAAATGAGAAATAAAAAGTTGAGAAGTTAATAAAAAATGTTAAGCCTCTCAGGAATACTTTACATTGCCTCTACTCTCTTCTCTCTTCCTCCCATTGAGGCCCCTACACTATTTGGCAAGCCCCTTGGTGTCCTATTTGCATATGCAAATAAAAGGAAGCCACTTCCATTTTAGACAGATTGATAAGAGTGCTTTCCTAGTATACACAAGGCTAGGTTTGAGCCCCAAGACCACATAAACTGGGTGTGAAGGGTATCTGTACAATCTCAGCACTGCAGGTGGAGCATATGTTCAAGGTCAACCTCCCCTGCATAGCAAGTTTTGAAGGCAGCCTGGGACACATGAGACCCAGAAAGAGATGGAAGAAGGGAGAGGGAGGAGGGAGAGAGAGAGGAACCCAGTATGGTGAACTAGCTCTGTCTTTTGAGCTCTGAACTGAATTCAGTTCTTGCTGAAATGGCAAGGCTCTCAAGAGTGACCTCACTTCCTTACTCATTCCCTGGGGATCTAGAACCACTCAGTGAACAGAACTAGTTCTCAGAAACTCCTTGAGAGCACCCTGCTTCCACATTATTTCTTGATTACTTCCTCAGCATAGCTGGCCAGAGCCACAGCAAGACGATGCACAGAACTCAGATAGGACAACATACATACACCCATACTTAAATTAGCCTCAAACCAGAACCTTTCTATGCCTTTCCCACACAGCAACTAGCTTGTTTTTTGGTGGTGGGGATCACGGATATTTTGTGGTGCATTAGCATTCGGCCTGCAGGGTGGAAAGCTGGCTCAGCGGCCAAGAGCACTTGTTCTTCTTGCAAAGGACTCGGGTTCTATTTCCACAAGGATGTTCACTACTTCCTCATCAGTAGGAACAGATGTGCACAGACATACACACAAAATAATGAATCTTTAAAAATTTCCGTATGCATTTCACAGTATGGGCTGCACTCACCCACCCCACTGGGTGCTACTCATCTTATCCCTACATCATATCTGATGCACTATCCTACATCACAGACACTTTCTACCATCTTGGTGACTGCCTTTCATAATGCCATTTCTTTTCTTTGTAATTCTGTTTTATTTTAGATACTTAAAAGCACTCTCAAAGAGTCAATGGATTTGAAATTGCAAAAGGCACCCATGGCACAAAAAAGTAGGAAGCCCTGGATAGCATTCCTTTCTGTGCATAGTGCTTGCTGCATGTGTACATGTGCTGGGGGTAGGGGGAGGGGGAGGGGGAGGATGGAGTCCCCAGTATTTTCACCTAATTATTCTCACTCAGTTGCCTTCTAAGATTTGGCTTTGGTTAGTGTCACTTGCAATTTCTTTTTAATTTTCAAGTGAAAAAGTTTGCTTACTCAACAGCAGTAGTCTCATGTCTGTTCATTTGCCCTTTTCTAAAAGAAAAAGGAATCCATTCCTGGCTCCTCTTTTCAGTAATTAGGCTCTCCACTCTCCAAAGCATGTACTCGGCAAAGGGCTGATCAATCAACTGTCTATCCCGCCTCTTTCCCGGATGCTTATTATCGATTCTTGCTTTCCCTTTACTCTTTGTGTGACTGGCATTGTTTATTCTTCTTTTATGTAAACATATGGACATCTGCCTACCTAGACTTGAGTTGATGGAGAGCTTAGGGTGGTGCCACCATTTGGGGTAGAGCTAGGTAAAAGAGGCACCTATGTCTTCCAGCCTCATTTTCCCTATCTGTAAAATGGTGATGATGCTATTTCCATGCCATGTTCATAGGAGTATGACAATAATTAAAAGGAGCCTGTAGCACTCAGCATGGTGGGACATACTCTGCGAATAGCAAACATTTGCAACAAACATTGTGCCCAAGGCCTGAGGATATGCAACTGACAGCAAAAGACAAACCCCTCGGGACTGCATATTCTACTGGAGAAAAGAAGGAAGGAACACCCAACCAATATTAGGTATGCCAGGTGGTCTGGCTTCTTTCCTCTTGCAGTAGCAAAACATTCTGACCATCAGCAACTTGAGGACAAAGTTTATTTCCTCTTATACCTCAAATACCAGTCTGTTACTGAGAAGCTAAAAAACTCAAGCAGGAAGTAAAGCAGAAAGGCAGAAAGGAAAGCTGCTTACTGGTTTTCTGACTGGCTCTTGCTCAGCCGTCTAGAGACAGTGCTGACTCAGCAGGCTGGGTCTTCCCATATCATTCATCAGTCAAGACAATTTTTCACAGAAATGGCCAAAAGCCAGTCTGTCTCAGGCAATTCTTCAACTGAGGGTCCCTTGTCCTAGGTGACTCTAGGTCATGTCAAGTTGACAATAAAAACTGATCAAGACACCAGGTTGAAATAAAATAAAGCAGGTGGAGGCACACAGAGAAGAGGTGTTATTTATGTGAGTGGTCTGACAGGCCCCACGAGCTGGGGGTGAGCAGCCCCAACATCGTGATATGAAAGAAGAGCATCCTGTCAGAGGGGACAGCATGTGCAAGAGCCCTGAGGTCTGAGTGGCTTCACTGACCTCCAGAACAAGCTCCCAGGTTCCATGGTCAAAGTTCACTCTTCGTAAGGTTACTGTGTGGTGGTTTCAGGAACGGCCCCCCTAGACTAGTGTGTGTGAATGCTTGGCCCACAGGAAGTAGCACAGTTAGGAGGTATGATCTTTTGCTTGCTGCTGTGTATGCTTGTGGTAAGAGCCAGGCAAGCTCTGAAACAGTCTCAAGAAATAGCAAGCCCACACACATCAGTGGTTAAGTGGTTAAAGTGCCTGCCACACAGCATGGGGACCTGAGTCTGGATGTCCAAACTGCACGTTTAGCCAGATGCTGCAGTGCACACCTGTGATGGCCGAGCTCCCATGGACTTGCAGCAGGTGCTACAGCAGAGACTGAGCCTGTCTCAATCAGGGGGAAGCTGAAGTGACCTCAGTGTTGTCCTCTGACCTCCACACATGACACAGCCCATGCTCACTGATGAAAATACATGTGCACACACATACACACAAACACCAGTTTTTTTAAAGTGAGCATACCACCTTCTAGCTAACCGAGCTACTGCACTCATCATGTGGCCTGGCTCACAGGCTGTAGGACATCCATGTGGGCTACAGAAAGTCACCACCTCGGAACTGTTCATGAATCTGTCTGATATGGTACCTTCTGATTCAAATACCAGTTCACACCTGAAGGAAGGGTGGGAACACAGTTGTATTTTTTTTAGGTGACAGAGTCACATTTCATCACTGTCAATAATTATTTTCTTTTTTTAAAAAGTAAAAGACTACTTTAAAAACAAAACCAGAAAAAACGAGGGCACGTATGACATGAAAGAAGAAAAGAGACTGAAGGAGGTTGCCAGAGGTTGGGGACAAGAGGTGGGAAGACTGAGGGAGGAGAGTGTACTAAAACTCACTTCGTTCAAAAATGTTTTAATCTAATGTCTTGTATGCTAATGACAAAACTGCAATAAAATAAGTAAGAGGGAACATATATCCAAGTAACAGAGTCATGGCTGAAGACAGGAATACTGACCACTCCACTGTACTCTTGACACGTTTACATATGTGGATTCATTTCACACAAGCACATATCACCCATATTTATGCCACTAACAATACGGACATCTATACAGTCTGCCCTCGATAACTGCAGGCAGCACCCACAGGGTTAAGTGACTAAAGATCAAAAGTATTTTATAAAAGTTGTGCTTGTGCTGAATATGTATAGACATTTTTTGTCATTACTTCTTAAACAATGCTATTTACATAGCTTTTACATTCATCAGGTAGTGTAACTAGGGATGGTTTAAAGCAGATGGAGGATTGCCGAAGTTGCATAGGAATATGCTATTTTATATAAAACACATGGACTTGAGTACTCATGAAGTTTAGTATTATGGAAAGTTGTGAAACAAATTCTAGATATGGAGAGATGATGTATAAATTTATGTATTAATTTTATGCATACATATTACAATATATAGGAATACACATACATTACACATGCATATTATATACCCATGTACATATTTATTATAACATACAAACATGTACTGGTAAATGTGAGTATAATAAAATATCCTGGTTCTCGGCGGATCCACATTCCGGTCAGTGTTTTCCTACCTCACACAGAGACACAAATCAACTCAGGATAGAATTACATTAGCTGGAGAAATGGCTCAGTGGTTAAGAGCACTGCCTGTTCTTCCAGAGGACCTGAGTTCAATTCCCAACACCCACATGGCAGTTTACAACTGACTGTAATCCAGCTCCAAGTGACTTGACACACTTACACAGACATATATGCAGGCAAAACACCAATTCACATAAAACAAATAAATCATTTTTAAAAAGAGAACTACATCAGTAAGCTCTAGTGTTCTTCAAAAGACACCATCTCCATCACACGCTGATGGTCCCCTTCGACAGAGCCTGTGGTCTTGACACCCCTAAGGTCAATGAACTTGGTTTGTAGTTTGTGGACCCTGAAAAGGCTCTTCTTGACCACCTTTCCCACTTGTAACACTCCAGAAGCAAGCAGGTAGTTTGTGTTAAACGTTAAGGAAACTTTTTGTTCCAGAGTTGAAAGGAAGATGAAGCCAGAATTGCCTGAAGACTATGACTAAAGCCATGGAGGGAACCTGAAGTTTCCAAGGCTTGCAGCTCTCTCTACCCATTCCCCTGCCTCACCCCCATTTACCATCTACCAAAACAACACAGGAGTTGAAGGGAGGCTGAAAAGTTAGAAAAGTTGCTGTTGAGTAGGTGAAGTGACCTTTTGTTCCACAGTGGTCCAGTATGAACACATCTTCAGGGTACTTATGAAAGTAGACAGAGGTTACAGAAGGAAAAAAAGACATCAAGGACCAAAGCAGGATCCCAGAATAGCACAGCAGTTCAAACCTGTTCTAGATCTGTGGCATCCATCCCTCAGGCTGTTCTAGGAGTTGGTTAAATATGGATTCCTACAAGGCCTCGTGGTATATGCTTACAGTCCCATAATCCCTGTGCTCAGAAAGGTGAGGCAAGAATCCAGGTCAGCCTGAATCTTCAGCAACATTGCCTCTTCAGCAGGAAGGACTAAGAATGTGCATTGAAATAACCTCTAGATACTCCTATAAATACTTATTTTATCTGCTCTTAAAAACCAGACTAAAGTATGGAAGTGGACAATGATGTTCAGAGAAATCTGACTATTTTACATTATTTTGTAGACCATTTATCCATCCTTCAGCAATTTCAAGGTCATTAAAAAAAAATCTTGGTTCATCCCTTCTAGGCCTTTTGCAGTATCTGTTCTTTCTAATCAGTTTAAAATTCAGAGCCCATGATGGTGGTGACACAGCCTTTAGTCCTGGCACTACCGGGGCAGAAGCAGGTGGATCTCTGAATTATATAGGCCAGCCTTGCTTATACAGTCAGTGAATTGCAGGTCAGCTGGGGCTACACAGTAAGACCCTGTCTCAAAACAAAACAAACAACAACAAAAATCATAGTTCATTAGAAGTTCCATAGTCTTTCTTGCATTTGCTTCTGGATTTGTTTCTGCTCTGAGTAGAATAGAAATCAATAGTCCCCACAAGTCACGACAAACAAAAAGCTGCCAAGCCTCCTCCTGCGCTTTCTGGAGAGTGACAGTGCTGCTCTGCTCAGAATGACCAGGGTCATGAAATGCCAGAGTGGGAGCAGTATGAAACCCACCGTGGCCACATTCTTCTAATTTTTTTCTGATTACTACTCAGAACTGTAGATAGACACTCACAATACATTCACAATATCACACAGCTGTTCTCTCAAGTTCCAAAACTTTCTCATCACTTCCACAGGAAATGCACTAGTGTAGATCTTCCTTCTGCTCCCCAACCCATGGCAAACTTGCCTGCTTTCTCTCTCCCAGAAGTCATTGATTCTGGACATTACTGATAAATTGAATCGTGTAATAGAGGACATTTTGTGTCTTCCTGCCAGTTTTACTCTGTATATACTCCTAAAGAATTGGAAACAGATGTCCAAACAGAAAGTAGCCCGTGAACATTCACAGCAGGGCATTCTCAGGAGCACCCCAAGAAGGAAAAGCACATGGACCTGTTAGCTGAATGAATGAAAAAAAAATGAAGTATGTTGTGTTCATACAGTGAATGATTACTCTGCCAGTAAAGAGAAGGAAGCGCTGGTTTGTAGCATGTTCTAGCATGGACACACACCAGGGAAAAGTACAAATGAAAGTGATCTCAGGCCACTGCGTTGTGTGGTCTACACATAGGAACTTCCTCACGTACTGCAGTGTTCAGCCATAAGCCCAAATATCCCATCCGATGCATTTCTCAGACCAGCAGCCCCCAGGAGAGGTGAGAGGCAGCGCTGGTCCCCATCACTGTCACAGCCTATTCCCTACTGCACAGCTGTCTCTGAAACTGCTCATACTGAGGCACAGTCAAAGCTGGGTGAACAGCGTGTGAATAAAACACAGCTTTCCCTAGGTCGTGCTGCTAACCCTGGCCTAGGGCAGTGGAGAGAAGGGGAGAATCATCTCAAACCACTGCAGTTCTGCAGCAGATCATTCCCCATAACCAACATGTCCTCTCTCCACTTTGGAATACGCTAGCCAAGCCAACAAGGCACCATGGAGCCACCTAAGTTCTGCCCAGGTGGCAGGGCAGGGACTCTGGAGGCTGAGGGGGCTGTGGCTTACCGCTTCCATCAGGCCCTTCACTGTGGGCGATCTCAGCATCAGGGCGTCGAACACGTCATCACTCTCCTTCCGCACGTACAAAAGCACTGCAAGAGAAGGGGACAGCCAGCGTGACTCCTGTCACATGGGAGTCTCAAGCTGACACCACCTGCTCTGCCAACAGGCCAATGACTACTGGGATGTACCAGCTCTGACACCTAGATCCACACTTTAGTTTCTCAAGAAAGGCACACAGTCTCCTCATGACTACTGTTCCCTGTGCTCATTCAGTGAATACCACTGAAGGCTCCTGGGTGCCATAGGCTGTATATACCAAGAGCTGAGGTTGAGGCAGAGAGCTAATAGACCCCATTCTCTGCCTTTAGGGAGTTTATGGTCCATTAGGAGAGACAGGCAGGTACCAGATGACCTAGACACCATTGTGAGAGTCATAAAGAAAGAGCCAAAAAGAGGATGCTTTCCAGACAGCTCCTACCATGGTGAGGTGAGGGAGAAGGCTAAGATACTCAAGTATCTCTGAGTTGTGAAGAGCATAGAAGCACCAAATCTAGAAAGGAATGACACCAGGAGAAGAGCAGGTCAGGCAGACATTCTCCTGCACAGGCTTGGAAGGGTACCAGGGTAGCACCTAGGACAGTCCAGGAAGAACTTAGGATGCAGAGAATCACAGATTTGGGTGCAAGTCCAGCTCAGCCCCTGCTGTGACCCTAATGACTTAATCTTTCCCTGTCTGGATAATCTGTGAAGTAGGACACTAGCATCCAGCACATAGGTGCCTGCTGCCAGTTCTGGGAAATAAGGTCCTTGTGGTAGGCTTCATCTAGGCCCAGCACACAGAGAGGCTCAGTCTTCAACCTACAGAAGCAACCAGGAAGTAGGTGTGGTCCCTGTGCCCTCACGCGAGGGCATAGCTTTTCCTTTCACTTCTCTGTAAGAGCTCTGAACTGGGGAGTGTGCAGGCTAAGATGGGCAGGCACTGCCGATCTCAGCAATGTAAATGGACCTCGGGAGGCTAAGATGCACCTGTGGGGTCCCACAAACATGGTCACCCTTGCTTCTGCTTCCCCTGACCACTGAGTCCTCCTCCTGTGCCCACCACTCCAGCAATCATGCTGAAAGGTCAGCTCCCAGAAAACAAAAACAAACCAACCAACCAAACAAACAAACAAAAAACTGGCCACTGTCATTCAGGTGCAGTCCAGCATCCCAGAGGGCTACTCTTTTTATCCTCTGGCAGCAGCGTAACTTCTCACCCAAGGGAAGAAAAAGCTGAAACCCCTCATCTGTCCACACTAGGGAAAACTGCCCCAGGCAAAAACAATAACAGCAAAACACTGGTGAGCCTACATCTCAACTATCATCTTAAATCCACCTAGCTACCATCACCATCAGCAGAAAAACAAAGGCAGGACTGGGAAATGAAATCAGCCAAATCCAAACTCCATGTCTCCCCTCCCCCTCCATCCCAAAGGCTTTCTTAAAGCTGTGCATATAAAGGCCACATTGACAGGGGTTCTGCCCAAACTCCCTTCTGTGGCCTGTGAATGTTCAGGTAGATTGTGGTGACTGTGGTAACGGGAGGAGAGGCAGAGGAAGGAGAGAGGCAGACTTGGGCACTGGTGCCTTCTTTATCAAACATCAAAACAGAAGTGCCGAGTAAATATGCAGACTGACTGCATTTCCTACAAGTTTACAACTTTAGTCCCTTGAAGCAATCCTGCATCACTTCCATGTCAGTTAAGCTGCCTAGAACCCAAAGGCTATCAGAAAAGGAGGCAATGTGAACAGTGTGAGAAAAATACTTAGAATGCGGACCCTGGCTACATCCAGATAAGGAAGAGTAAACCCAAGAGGAAGACATACTGGCAGCTATTACTTGATGGAAATTCTGTAACTTCTTGAAGCTCTCAACAACAGAAAGAGAGGGAAAGAGCAACTTCCATCAGGATGACCCTAGAGAGCTTACATTCTATTACAATTAGCACTACTAATATATAGCCTCAGCTTAAACCATTGCTTTTCCTGTTGCTCAGGGGTGGCTGGTAAGAGCTCAGGTGCTTCATTTTGTTCTGTTTTGTTGAGCAGGTGGGGCAGTCTCAGCCTTCCCCTGTCAGGCTTGCTGACAGCTAGCCTAGAGGCCATACTGGGCTCCAGACCGTTAGAGGGCTTGCCCACAGAGCCAGTTTTCATTAGATTTATTCTGGGGTGTACCAATGGCAACAATCCTGCCAACCACAACAGGAACCAGCACTGAACATCCCAGACATCACACAGCCAAAGGCAGGCAGCCTCTTGTGGAGCCCCAAAATGACTCTGACCCAGTTACCCTGACAAGTGGCTGCAAAGGAAAAACAACCTGTAACGATGGCTTTGCTGTTAACTGTCACCATTCTTCTTGAGCGACTTCTGACAAGTAGGAGCTGCCACTAACCCTCAATACCCGAGCCAAGCACCTGCTCAGAGCAAGGGGCCCAGTGATGTCTCCATCCTTCTCCAAAGAGAAGCTCTTGGAGGTAGCGGGGAGGTGGTTCTTACCACTGGTAGGTTACAGCGCCCTCTGTGTCTGAATTCAAAGTTTCAGAAGCCATACCTTAACTTTTACTTATAGGCCAATACAATTTGTAGTGGCAATTTTGGTGGCAGTTTCACAAGCTTTGAAAAATAGTTTATTGGACCAGCTACCAGGCTGTAAATATAATTCCACACACCAGTGTGACTCCTGGTTTCCCTATGACTCTGCCCTATTCCTAAGTAAAGTCAGGGAGGAAAAGACACCAAGGAATGGAGGTGAAAACAAGTGATGGTGAACTGGGAGCCACCATCTCATATGGGCGTGCCCAACCTGTTGTTGTTAATTGTTTCATCTATTGAATATCTCTGAATCACTGGTTCATGAGACGCACTCACAGAGCCAATGTCCTCTGAACTATGTATTTCCCTGCTGGAGGAGTTGGGAGCCACATAACCGTTCCTCCAAGGCCTGTAATGGAAAAGCCTGTAACCTCCCATATGAGGGAAACCCCACCAGGATTGGGAATGGTTCAGTCTCAGGGAGTGAGTTCTTGACAAGACACTCCCTAACCTTCACACCAGTGGCACACAGGAAGGAGAGATACCTCGCTTTACGTTTTCTTCTTTAATCTGCTTAGACGGTGTCGGACCAAACTCCTCTTCCATGGGCCTGAACATCCGTTTAACAAGGACGCTGCTGCTGGAGAAGACAGGCAGAAATGGTTAAATACATCAGAGGGTACTGACCTGTCCTCCTCTGCAGGCTCTACACCACCATCCCCACTGAGGGAGAAAGATGGAGCCACAAAAGGGAGGTTGCTGAGCCTGCCTCTCCTTTTCTGTTCAGAAGGTCAGGGCCACGGAAAAGCTGATGGCACCCAAGTTGCAGCAGCCTCTCACATCCACGGTGAGCTCCCGACAGGAGACAACACAGGCCACTTCAACAGACCTCTCTTGAAGACTGTCCTGGCTTCCTACAGTTCTCCCTTTCCTGGTTGCCACAGTGAAGGTTCAACCCACTCCACTGAGACCAGAACATTCTCTCTGGAGTCAGTTCTGCGTTTGCTTTCAAAGTTCTTATGCTTTTCAGACAGACTAAGGGAATTAGAAGAGAAATCAGAAAAGTGGAGATTTTCAATTCTTTAGTCTCAGGCGTAGATGCAGACTTGTAGAAAATGATCATTTCTCTGGAGACTAGCCCATGAGGCAGTGTCTAGCAATCACTTAGCAGAATGGTTAGGACAGGACTTCAGCAGTCAGACCACCTCGATGGATTTTAAATCCCTGCTTTGTAGTTTATTACTGTACAAATTTGGCATGTTGCTCAACTTCCCTGCTCCTCAGTCTCCTAAAAGGAGGCTGTTGACTTAGAAATGATAATATTTGAGGAACTAGAAGTATTAATTACACCAAATTGATCAGTATACACTATTTACACTGTCAAGTGATCGTACCACACCAGATAAATAAGTACAAATATTATGTGCAAATAAAAATTAATTACTTTAATACAATTTAAAAGGAGGCTGGGGAGGCGGTTCAGCAATAAAGGCTGTACACTGCTCTTGCAGAGGACCAGAGTTAGGTTCCTAGCACCATGGCAGGGGCCTAAGCTTTCTGTCCTCCAGCTCCGAGGGATCCAATGCATCTGACCTCCACTAACACCTGCACATGCGTGTACATACCCACATGCAATGCACACATGGTTTAAAAAATAATAAAAATGCTAAATTTACAGGAGGCTCTCTACAGGAGGCTCCCAGGAGAATTCCATGAGTGTCGGGGACTGAGGGGAAGCACCACCAAAGTGCTAGATGAAGACAATGAAGATGCCGATGATCACAGGCTGAGGGCAAGAACAGAGAAGACTAGATTTTCCACCCAGAGCAAACAGCTCACTACCTCCTGGTCTCACATAGGAGATGGACACAGTAATTAACCCCAGTCCTGCGGGTAACACAAAACTGTGACTCCTGCCTGAGTGAGCTTCCTGCCACCAGAGAGCCATTCAACACTTCTCAAGTCGGGTTGGTAGGGACCCAGCTTATAAAAGCACATGCACACTACCTGGGACAGTCTGAAAACATTCCTATCCATGTTGGAAGCGTATATCACTAAAACCAACGGTACTTAATTTACCTCCAAAGGGAGCATCAGCCAACTGAGTTTCTTAACACACATCTCCACCTTGCTCACTTACGTCCCGAGCACTCTGAGGCAGCTGGATAAGAACAATCTTAGCCCTTGTGTCCACAATGACAGAATGCTCAAATGTGTTATCAGCCTTCCACACTGTGATCCAGCTAATAGGAAAAAAGGCTATTCGCATGTGCCACCTTCAAGGGAACCATCTCATGAAAGAGCTACCCAAGAAGCATCTGAGATGCTTTTGAGGATAGCCTATCAAGAGCCATCTTATTTTATTTCCTCTATGTCAAACAGTAGAAACAGCTAAGGAAAAAACTATGACTCAGGTCTCACCTGAAGGCAGTAAAGAACTTTTAGGACACTGCTGCCTCTGCCTTGCCCTTGCTGCTTTGTCATAAAAGCAGGCATGATACTGTCTCCTCTTGGAACTGACCAAGAACTTAGAACTGTAATAGTAGTGACCATGAACTAGTGACCATGAACTTAGAACTAGAAGATTAAAAAAAAAAATCCATACACATAGCAGCCAGGCACCATTAGGTTAATAACTGGTAAATTGCCTGAAATGTTATCAGATACCTTCTCGTGCTGTGTGAGTCAAGCTGCTTCACAAAGCAAGATTCATTTATATTTTTCCAGTTCAGTTGACTTTTGAGAACAACTTAATCCAAGCCACAGCAGGCTTTGTCATTAAAATAGTATCTCAGATAAACCACATTTCTCTTGGGAGGCCAAACACTTTCAAATCTATAAACCAAGTAGGAGTCAGTAAGTTTTCTATGTTATGAATCCAGTAGTTTCATTTATTTTTCAAAGCAAAACCAAACAAGGCAGCTATGACTTGCCCGCATTCTAATGAGAAGAATGCAGGCCGAAGGCCTTTTTGTGCCCAGCTCAGTGACACTATATAATCATTTGCAAAGGATCAGAGAGCAACAGAGCAGAGCTTTCCCTGACATCATCTCCATCACGAGGCCATCAGTTAGAAAAACCCAGGGCCAGCAGCACACTCAGCCATAGGCTTGTGGGGTTAATCACAAGGAAAACAAGACCCTTGGAAGCAACAAACAATATTAAGATTCATCCAAAAAATCCTGAGAAATGTTAGGTCTGATGCAAGAGCTACAAAGCTACCAGGACTTGTGGTGAAACTTCTGGAGAGCACAAGGCACAGACACGCTCTGCGGGGTATTCTCCAGCCTCTTTAACTACCGCAAACAGTGAAGCTAACTCAAAATCACAAGCTTGGCCTGATCCATCGTCCTGATGGCTGCTGTGACAATGCCACTGAAGTCAGTACCTCCTCAGGGCTAGATGAGCACACACGGTGTCCTCAGAGCTCAGAGATCTGTCTGCCCTGCCAGGAGAGCTCATGAGATGAAACAAGGTTAGGCCTTGGTAAAGACCAGAAAGCTTACACAATAGGATATGCCCAGCCCCCACCCCTGTGCCTTCCCCTCAGCCATGGGTCTAGAATTGAGGAAACAGGGCAATGGAGGCACATTGGTGAGTGCTGGGAATTATGGGTAAGCACTGGCTCAACCTGTGCTTCTATCATGTACCAGCTAGACAACTTTGAAGAAGTTTCCAAATTTCTCAAGGCCTTTTTCCTCACTGTTAATGGCAGATAATAGGAAATCTGGGAGATAACAGGAAATCTCCCAGATTTCCTATTATGAAAAGAATACACATAAAAGCATTCAGAACCTAGCCAAGGTATCCAGGGAGTGCTATTACTTTAACATATAGCAATAGCCAAGGACCCAGCATGCATTAACACAGAGGCACTAACCTGTCCACATTGCTCAATCAGAGATGTATGGAAGTACAGGACATGGCTGTCCTTGGAATGGATGACTACGCAACAACACAGGCAATTCTTATGGAGAGACCAGTGGAGTTACAGGTAGGTCACTGGCCACTTAGCTTGCAAAAGACAGGCTGATGGGTCTGCACAATCACTTCACACTCTCCTAAAGTTCCCCTTTATAACACTCCCTGTGAACTTTATCTCAGGAATACCACTAAGCAAAATGCCAAATGCTGGGGATGTAAGAGAGAGAGCCTTCTACAGCACCCTCAGTATAGACCTGAGGACATGGAGGTTAGGGACAGGAAGGCTGGATGAGGCTTCATGTGGATAAACAACAGTCCAGAGGGTGGACTTGGCTTCCTGAGCTCAAGCCAACATTCTTTTCATGACGCCATGCTGTCTCTTTATAAAATATGTGATTTAAAGATTAGAATTCATAGATCTAATCACTTGTTTGTTCCAACCAACTGAAATCTGATTATTTCTGTCCCAGGATAAAAAGAACAAACTACCCATTTCTGTTTTTGAAATGGGAGTTTTTATTTTCTAGACAGACTGGGCTAGCCAAAACGTTTGATCCTCCTGCCTCAGATCCCTGATTTCTGGGACTAAAGGCATGAGCCACTATGCTTGTCTTTCTAATCAATACTTAAAGGATTTACAACTGATTTTAGAGATTTGGTCCTGGACAAGTTCCAGTCCTAAGCAGCCTGAGGGTTATTTAATTTAATTCCTTTGAGAGTGTCTTCCTCTGAGACAGAAGGTGGCAAAGTTTGTCTGAAAAGGGCCCAGCAGCAAAGGTTTTTCAGATTCTTACTGTAACACTCAATTCTGCTGCTGTATCACCAAAGAAACCATAGAGAACACATGAAGGAACTAATACAGCTGTGTTCCAGAAAAACATTCCTTGCAGAGGCTCAGGTGTACTTCATATCACCGATCATGTAATGCCAGTCTTCACTGGAGGTTTTTAAACTATTGAAACTATCTTAGTCTGTAGACCATTCAAAATGGGTGATTGAGGCTGTGTGGCGTACACACCTTTAATCCCAGCACTCAGGAGGAAGATCTCTGTGAGCTCAAGGCCAGCCTGGCCTACATGCTGTGTTCCAGGCAGCTAGGGCTACAGACTGAGACCCTGCCCACCCCCACCACCACCAAAAGAAGATCTGGCCCTTGGTCTGTCACTTGAAAACTTCTGCTTCAGGAATAAAGCCAGCAATATCAGCTATACTTCCTTCACCAATTATGAAGTGTCTTACATAGGAATGGAAAAGTTTGACTATGGTTTGTAGGAAATTTATCTTGGGATGTTAGGTATACACAACTAATGCAAACAATAAGCATAAAATACGTATTAAGGAATGAATGTGGTTTTAGCCTGCTTTAAGAGAAAAATATAGCATTGAGCTTATAAGAGAGTTCCCAACATAATCTGCAATTCAGGAGGTTCTAAACACATGTATTCAGAAAACAAAAGCAAATAAAAACAAAACAAAACCAACTTAGTGGTCAGGCTGGAGAACTATGAGGTTAAAAGCACTGGCTGCTCTTCCAGAGGACCTGGGTTTAATTCCCAGCATCCATAGCACAGTTCATAATCACCTGTAACTCCAGTTCCAGGGATTCAATGCCATTTTCTGGCCTTCATGGGCAATAGGCATGTAACTGGTACACAAACCCACACAGAGGCAAAATGCTCTTTTTTTTTTTGCTGTTGTTGTATAAATTTAGTAGTCTCCCATGAGAGAAATTAAGATATTAAAAGATAAAATTATATTGTAACTAAGAACAGTTTCAGGAAAGAACAGAAGTTTGAATGTTGAGGGTGGAAAAGGCTTATCCAGAGAGCAGAGCAGGAGTGAATGGACAGAAGTTGAACACTGTTATCAGAGAGAACGTGCTATGATAATCTCAACTGTTAACCAATATGAAATGAGAGACCCTAAGAAGATTTGTAAAACACACTCTTGGGTATGTTTGTCAGGATGTTTCCAAAAAGAATTAATTAACCAGAGAAGATCATACTAAACATAGGCAGTGTCATTCAAGAGACTGGAAGCCTAAATGACATTCTCTAACTGGCAGAGGCCACAGAGGAACAGCTCTGGCGTCTGCCCCTGCCTCTGCCCTATGTTGTTCCAAAAGAATAAGCCAAAGTACAGTTTTCCTCCTTTAAACTCTAAAAGCTGAAACCACCCAGCTCTTAGAAATAATATAATGAGCTTCCTCATATGCAGAGAGCATTCGTCACTGGCAATATTCAAATAGAAGGCAGCTAGCTCAACACCTACCCTGTGAGAATGTGCTACCAACGTCACTGTGTCCTAGAAGAGTCATCTCGTGACCTTAAAACAGCCCTTTCATACCTGCAAGCTTCTGAGTATATAAAATGAGTTAAGGAAAGAAACTACACTGAAGAGTTAGCTGCCCCTAAACATTTATAGGTGGGCATATATTCTCTGCAAAGATGGGGCCAGAGAGACACATCTGGAAGATACAGAAGACAACTTCCTACCCCAAACCCACAGGGCAGTGAACAGGTTCTCAACCTACTCAGGCCCCATTCAACACCTTGAGTAAGGCTTCAGGAGCTGTTTGTGTCTCGGGCAGTTTTAAAAGCAGGAAAGGCTTTTACACTCTCAACCAGATCTTGTGCTGAGATGAAACGATGGGAAGCAAGAGCTATCAGAAAGATTTCAACAAACAGTGCACTAGAAGGGATGGGCCACATTTGCAAAATTACCATTTAGTCAAAGGCAGATCACAGGGAGAAAGGGAAGGTACAGAAGATGGGCTTGCAGGAAAAGGTGACCACCTGTTGCCCCTCTCTCCATTCTAGGTCACAGCACACGGGAAGGTCCCATCTCCTGCCCAGGGCGGCCCAGGCTGGGAAGGTGCATTGCCACCCCACAAACAAACATTATGTGCTTAGAATGAAGGACTGCTCTTACCCTTCTCGTTCGTCATCTGTGTTGTAATACACCTGTGGGGAAAACAAGAGGCTCATGTCAGACAGCATAAAACAGAAATCTGAATGAGTTGTCTGACTGTACAAACTATCTGTGAAGAGGAAAAAAGATACATTTGATTAGCAATGGTGTGTGTGTTAGATTTTATAAAGTAAATTCAGAAATGTGACTATTTCTAGCTTAAGCTGGTCTGATCTGATCAGGTTACTCTGGCTCTCTGCCAAATGCTGCTCCTGACAATAAGAAAATCTGTTGGTAAGATCTAAACACATTCTTTAGAAAGGCTGTGCTGGCTCCCGCGTGTTTGTTCATCAAAGCAGGCTTACCCTGGTTTCCCATCACCACAGAAATGTAAGGGTAAACTGTCAGCAAAGAAACTGGTGGACAAATATTTAACTGGGATGCCTATTTCACATATCAAATAGGGCCAGCATCCCTCAGGACTTGTGGCTCCTCTCAGCATACCTCACCCCAACCCCTCCTCTACACTCCTCTCTTGGCTGGACTTCCTGTTCCAACAGCATGTAACTCAGCCATTTTGGCTTTCTTTGCCTCTTGAACCTGGTGGCAGCTCTTGGCTTCTCTCTTACTTCTCTCTCCTCACCCGTTTAGTCAGCTGGCCGTGTTCAGCCTGGACTCCTCCCTCTGCCTGCTTTGTCCTTTACATATACAATAAAAATCTCCACACTTTAAGGGTAGCCACATCCTCCTCTTTTTATTTCAGTTTTTCATTCATTAACTCTCTTCATGCTCTAAAGGTCATGTGGCAAAAGGAAGCTCTCCAAGGACAAGTGTCATTAGGAACGAGCAGTGGCAAGCACAATCAGAATTAGAGAAACTGAAGCATCCTGCAGACAGTGCCAGACAGTGGTGGCACATGCAGGCAACCATCTCTCTCTCACACACACAGCCTTGCTGGCTGTCTTTTCTGGACAAGATACAATATTCATATTCTTTCCTCTTATATATTGGTTCCTATGTAATAAGACAAGATAGAAATGTTAAAATGAATTTTAGTAGAAATGTACTCCATGCAAAAAGTATGAATATATTTATTATCATATTATATCATGAACCGAGAAACAAATAAACACACACACTCATGCATATGCACACATGCAACCCCCCCCCCCACCATGATCCTCTGGTTGTACAGCTGCCTTGTCACTATATAAAACATTCTCCAGAAAAAGGAGAAGCTGCAAGATTGAGAAATCAGGCTGATGTCAAGTCCCAGCACTTAGAATGCGAGGGGACTTGAGTTTGTCATAATGCTCCTATTTCTCAAAACAATCCTTTCAGCTAAGGATTCTGGATTCAAAAGAAAACAAAACGAGGCAAAATTAAAGTCCCAATTAGTATGGCCAAAACAAACTCGGGCTGATGCTAAGAAACATCTTCTCTTTCTTCTCCAGTTTTCATTTCTCCCTTGGGAGAAGTAACCTTAAAGAGTAAAGGAAATAACATCAGCATCACCTGAGAACTCTGGAAACCTTCCCTTATAGAGGACCGGTCTTCAGTTAGCACAGGAAAAACCGTGAGCAAGGTCCAGTTCAGCTCCGTCAGCACTGGAGTGCTAGACCCAGCACACCAGTACCCTACTTTTAGTTTTTATTGAACAAAATCATAATTAATTCTCCTGTGGATGCATAGTTTTCATCATGAAATTTCAGTGTCTGCATAATCTTCCACAAAACTAAGCTGTCATAATGATTTAATTATTGAATATTTATTTGATTTCCAATCCTTCATTTCATTTGTAGATATAACCATAGGACTTGGCTATTGTGTTTTTGAAGGAAGATCTAACACTCTTTTTCCTTCAGATGACTAATGATTTATCCACTCAATGAGAACTACTAATTTGCTAAGGAAAAAATTGTTGACAAGATCTTAATTTCTCTCCTCTGGGCAAATGTATGTATGAAATGTATGAAACAGTTTTACCTCTCACCACTAGGTGGCGATATGTGCACTGACGGAGTCTGCTTCACAGACACCACAACTTGAACAGGCAGATGAGGAGCTTTCTCCTGTCCTGTTGTCAACAATGTTCTAATAACAGCTCACACCTTTCTTTGCCTTAGCATGCCAGTCTTTCCTCCCAAGACAATGTTTTCTGTAAAAACCTACTTTTTGTGTTGCCATTCCCCTGCTGCTTGAGTTTATTTTTGTGGCCTGTTCTGCGTACACACCAGCACACCCTGAGGAGGGCAGTAGGAGGCTGTGAGCAAAAGTAGTACCTGTCCAGTCCTCTGCAGGTTGGCAAAGTGAACATCTGGTATGAAGAGCACGGGCTGCGAGTGCAGGTCAGGCATGGTTTTGAAGTACGTGATGTCACTTTTCTTCTGTAAAGGTATGGCAGCCAGCTTCCCGTCAGAGGCTGCACGAAACCACAACAACCACAGAACAGGGCTATGCACACATGAACACTGTCAGCCAAGTCCATGATCCTCCCCCAAAGCTTTCCCAGCAGCCTAGATTATGCTTCAAATGCCCTTCCCCAGGCCCAAATAAACAAAAAGAGCATGGGATTCTGGGAAGTACAATGAGGGTGGAAGGCTCCTCCACTTCCAGCTGTCCTGTGTGTACCGCGGAGGACTTCTGTTTGCTTTCCATATCAACGCTGCCCCTGTCTGCACTGTAGGGGCAAAGCAGGCCACACCTGGAGCCTTCGTACCTTCCCCTGTAGCCAGCTTCTTCTGTCTCTTCAAAGGACCCTGCTGGCTACCATCAGCATTGGGGAGGGGTTGACTTACAGTTGTTGCACTGGGTTTGGGAGGCCTGGCCCTTCCCTTTCTTCCTATTCTGCTTTCTCTCTTCATCTCGGATTTTTCTTTCTGCTCCCTGATGGGGAAAACAGAGACCAAGCAAGGTATGTTTTCAGAGCATAAAAGAATATTCTCATTTTCTTTCTCTCTCTCACACACAGCGTGAAGATGGGAAGAGGAAGCCAGGAAGCCTCCTGCCTCAGCGAAATGAGAACACTCACAGATCTTCATGCTACATTCTGACCTGTAAGGCCAGCTCATCGGATTGCTGCCTCTTCCTGTCTCATGCCTACTCCATGAACTTGGCTTTTGAATCCATGGGGAAAGAACAGGCTGAGTTCTCTGGCCCAGTGTCACCTGCTGGGTAGCTCAGTGCTATTAATAGAACAGCCTAAGCACTGGCCCATGGCGTCCGCTCCTAGGCACAGACAGCTTTCAGGCAAGTGCCACTTCCCAGGGCAAGTTTTCCTCTGCCTATGGTTATGAATTTTTTCAAAAAATCATCACAGGAAGAAATAAAGGGGGCGTTTTTGTAGCCACACAAAGATGTGGGATCACTCTGCACATGAAATTATCGTATTTCCCTGTATGCTTGGAGATGGTGCTCACTCTACCACGTAGGAGAAACATGCATTCACTCACTTCTGTGCTCCTGTTCTTTGTAATTTGACTTCTTATTAGCCAAATTCAAGGCCTTCTCCTGCTCCACTACCTGATCAGCTGCCCCTGGTGTCAGCATCATTTGCTGTTCATATTTCTTTTGGGCCATTTCTTAACCTATTTTCCTCTCCTGATCCCAGAAAGGCATCCAGCACAGCTTCCTCCATTCTGGCTTCAGCAGAATTCAAGTAGACCATGAATTCACAATGCCCTACACAGGTGACATTCACAGGACACCAAGCCAAACCTGCTTCCTAGGTCCATGTTAACAGTCTGTTTAGGAAACAGTGACACACACCACATAAAGCACCCAGTAACCTGCACCCTTCAGACAAACCAAATACACTTTTGGTCACACTGACTCTTACTGGTCTTACTGACTCAGAGCAGAAAGCCAGACAAGACTAGGATACAGTGGGGACTTGGGTTCAGCAAGAGCACCATGGCTTTGGAGGGAGTTCTTGAAGGATGGGCCACTGCTGTTTTCCATAGATGAGACTCAGACAATCACAATGCACCTTTCATACCAAAAACTACCAAAGAACTAGCAGTTCTTATGCTATTTTACATTAAATTTTGAGGTGTCATTGATACTTACAGGTCATGGAAATCCACAGCAAGAGGGACAACATAGAGAAATATAGATACACCGGCTACAAAAAAACTCATCAAAATAACCCAGATTTTTGTAGAGCCTTTGTGTTTAAACAAAGAGAAATCAATTCTAAATGCCCCCAATAACACCTTGCTCAAACCAACTTCAAGTTTGGAGTGGGAAATGGCAACATTTTTTCTTAGATGCATACAGAGCACTTTGCCATGTGTTGGAAGCTATGTGTAATTCAGTATTCCATACAAATATGTATTATCTACCCCTATAAATTATAGTTCACTCAAGACACATCCCAAATTATACAAATTATTTTTTCATTGTCAAATTTTGTGTTCTTTTTAAGTATTAGTGTTATGTGAAAAACACTCATCATGCTGAATATTGCCCTGGTTAGTTTGTTGTGTTTTTGTTTTGTTTTATTTGTTTGTTGATCAACTTGACACAAGCTAAGGTCATAGGAGAGAATCTCAACTGAGAAAATGCCTGTGGAGCATTTTCTTGATGGATGAGAAAAGGCCCAGCCTGCTGGCAGTGGTGTTGGCCGTGGCACAGGCTCCTGGATCTAAGAAAGCAAGCTGAGCATGCCGGGGAGAGGGGGTGTGCAGGAGCAGGGCAAGTCAGTAAGCAGCTCTCCTCCATAACCACTGCCTCAGTTCCTGCCTCCAGGTTCCTGCTGTGAGCTCCTTCCCTGCCTTCACTCTGTGATGTGCCCTGGAAGAATAAGACGAAACAAGCCCACTCTCCCACCTGCTGCTTTTGGTCATGGGCTTTATCCCAGTGCTAGACGGCTAACTCAGACAGATAGTGCAATGACCTGAATGAGAACATTCTCCAGAGCCTGGTATGCAAACACTTGGTCCCCAGTTGGTGGTGATGCCTGGGAAGGTGGCAGGCTCATTGGAGAAAGTGCATCACTGGGGGTGGGCTTAAGAGAGTTTAAAACCTCACTCCACTTTCTCTCTCTGCACTATGCCTGCATCTCATCTTCCTGCTCCTACTTTCATGCTCACTTTCACACTGCTATGCCTCACCTGCCATGATAAACTCAACCCTCTGGACCCATATGGCATTTTATCTTAGCACGAGAAAAGTAACCAATAAAAATGGGTACAGCCCAAGAAATTTTACTTTTAAAGAATGGTTTTATTTGTGCTATTTCTGAGAATAGCCAAGAAAGAATTGTTTAAGAATTATCTATATCATCCTCCTCTTCAGGAAAACAGCAAACAGCGGATGGTGCAGAATACCTCTGGTCCAGGCTTGGAAGGCCACAACAGCTTCTGCAGAGGACTTGGCAGTAGCCTTGGGGACTGAGGTTATAATAGATGCTGTGAGGCTTCTGGAGGTAAAGCCAAAGACAAGGAGTGGATCCCTGTCACCAAGCTGGGCCACCTGGTCAAGGACTTGAAAATCGAGTTCCTGGAGACAATTTACCTCTTCTCCCCACCCATTAAGGAATCCTAGACCATCAGCTTTTTCCTGAGAGCATCCCCAAAAGATGAGATTCTGAAGATCGTGCCAGGGTAGATGCTGCAATGAGGACCCAGTTCAAGGCTTTAGTTGCTATTGGGGACTAGAATAGTTATGTTGGCCCTGGTATTAAGTGGTCCAAGGATATAGCCAATCAAAACCCGAGGGGCTATCATCTTGGCCAAGCTTTCCACTCTTTCTGTATGGAAAGGCTAGTTGGGGAACAAGATTGGCAAGCCCCACATTGTTCCATGCAGAGTGACAGGAAGCTGTGGTTCCACACTGCTGAGTCCCCCCCAACCGAGAGGCACTAGCATCATCTCTGCTCCTGTGTCCAGAAAGCTGCTAAGTATGGCCAGTATTAATGACCGCCAACATCAGACAGGGCTGCACTGCCACCCTGGGCAACTCCATCAAGGCCACCTTTCATGCCATCTCCAAGTCCTACAGCTTCTTGATCCTGGAACCTCTGGGAAAGACTGTGTTCATCAAATAACCTCATCAGGAATTCATGGACCACCTTGAGAAAACCCTCACCAGAGTTCAGAGGACCTAGGCTCCAGCTGTGGCTACCACATATGGGGTTTTATACAAGATCATAAAATGAATTAAGCGTATTTTTGGAAAAAAATTATATATGTGCAGTATAGTTTTCAGGAACTAGAAACACATTATACACTCTTGGGGAACTGTCATTCTCATTTCTAAATAAAGCTGTGATTTCAGTAAGACCCAAAAAAGCACTACACATTCAGTACAGACAGATCTGCCTCCACCAAGATCTTGCATCACTTTATTTCCTAGGAGTACTTGTCGCCAAAACTTCCAGAAAACATTACTTCTACACTTAGGGAAGAAGTCCATTTCATTTAAGAGGGCAAATTTGATGCAGCTGATGCAATTACAGTTAACCCATCCGCAAGGTCCTAAGACTCTTCTTCATGTGAGTTTCTTGACATTCCCCACTCCTTAACACTGCAATATACAGAAACCTATGTCATCACTCACTGCTTGAAAAAAATGCCAATCCATCATGCTTCATTAGGGCATTTAAAACAGGAACTATTAGGAATGTGACCTTTCTTATTGGCAAAGCGTACACGAGAGTGATCCATTCTGGGTTTTCAATGTTTAAAATCATAGCCATACAAGTAAATGGTTTTTCCAACCACCTTTTCCTAGCCTAAGGCCCCGCCATGTGACTTCAACAACAAAGCTTTGGGGCAGGTAGGGAACGTACACATTCCCCTTCTCATCCTTTCTCACTGAAAGGAAAAATAACTGAATGAAAATAGGTTTGTTTTTTTTTTTTTTCAATTGGCAAACAACTGGTATAATGAGCCCATTTTATCCCTTAAAGCCTCTTTTCCTCTAGGACATAGGCTCACAGCCACAGTGCAATACTCTCCTCCCTACAAGTTTGGGGTTTTGTGTGTGTGTTTGTTTAGTTTTGGGTTTTTTGAATGATCAGTAGTCACTCTCACATTCAGTGTATAAAGTTAGTTATTGATTCAAGGAGTCTGAACTGAGACAGATCTATGTCTGGACCCAGCTCCTCTGCTGCGTGAGTCCAGCCAAGTGCCTTTGACCCATGTGTATGTACTCACTGAGTGTTGCGTCAAATGGTCTCTGGGCTCTGGAGGCTACCTAACTGTCCCTCGGTTCTATAAGGGCTATACAGCTGTGCCTACAGTGCAATTCCAGTGGCTTTTATTATCTTCTCTTAACCATTTCCTCTCTGCTGTCACTTCTCTCGGCTCACAGGGATGCATTCATCCCTGTGCTATTTCATTGCTATAACAGGCAATTTAAAACAGACTGATGTAGCATTAAGAATGAAGGGTAGCATGGAATTAGCTACGGGCCTCTTTTCATTTCTCTTCTCCATCATCTAATCTGAAGTAGTCACCAGTGCATACCTATAAGCAGCCAGTGAGATTACACTGTCTTTGTTACCTCACTTGTTACCACACTTGTATGTGTGTTGTGTGCAAGTGTCCTTCAGTGTGTTCTGAGGCCAGAGAAGCATTTGGAATGTCCTCCTCTATTATGCCCTGACTTATTGCCTTGAGACAGGTCTCTTATTGAACCTAAAGTTTGCCATTTAAGCTACAGTGAGTGGCTGGACACCCACATGCCTCAGAAACAATCCCAATGTTACAGGAACATGCAATACACCCAGATTTTTATACTAGTGGTAAGGATTCAAATTTAGGGCCTTGTGCTTACATGAAAAGTACTCTTATCCACTGAGCCATTTCCCTGCAGTTTATTGAGCTTTTCAGTAGTCATCCTATGGCCACACTGATGGCTACATGTCTGCACTCTCCCCCATCACTCACCAATTTACAGATAACTGTGTGCCCTCCATCAGCATATCACCTGTGCTTTCACATTCCATGTCTAGAGTTTATTCTCTACTAGATTTACGGAGAAGCAATATTCACCAGAATTGGGATGTTATATTGTCGTTTAGGTTTTATTTGAAGTTTCTGTTTTTCTATATTCTTTACATTGGAGTTAATTGGGTCGAAAAAAAGTCCTTGGTTTACTTTATTCTATTCAGATAACTATTTTCTCCTGATATAGTATTACTGTTGAAATTTTTGATGATAAAAATATCCCTATTCACTTCTAATTATGTATTTTCCTTTAATTAAATGCCCAAAGAATAGTTTTCATCTTTTCAAAGTCTGATAGCTATGCTTTCTTTTTTTAACCCCCTGAGACAGAGTCTCACTGGCTGTCTTGGAACACACTACATAGACACGGCTGGTCAAACTTACAGACACACACCTGCCTCTGCCTCCCTAGTGCTGGGTTAAAAGGTGTGTGCCACTCTGCCCATCTGATAGCTGTTGCTTCATATTGTTTTCCTGAGCCAGTTCCCCCAGCACGGTATAAACACTCTCCCATGGTTCTGATGTACCATTTTTGCATTTGTTGTATTCTGTTGCTTGGGAGTTTGTTGTTTTTTTTCTTGGTTTGTTCTTCTCAATGACCACCGTTCTACAAATATTCGGCCATCTCTAGCTCTTGTCTGTGGTATGTTCACTCCTCTCTTTCATAATTTCCTTCTATTCTGCGCTGTTTTCCCACCTGCACCTCCTTATGACCTGTCACTGGCCTAGCCGCTAGCTGCTTCTCGTACATTATGGAATACTTCTGCTTCTATTGCAAGTTCTTGCCTGACCTCAAGCATAGGTCTATTCTTCATATACATGGTTTTCAAGCTTCCTGTTAGCGAGATTCATTGGCTCACTTTGAGATATTGGGCTATTTTTCATCTGCTGGGTGGTAGTAGCTTCATGATGTTCATTCACTGTTCATAAGGAAGTTGGTCTGACCTTAATCTTGTTTTTAATGAAATGCGGTTTTTTTTTTGGGGGGGGGCTATTTTCTGAGTCACGTTGGGCAACATGAGAAGCTAGGACAGTTCTCCCCTGAGGCTTGTAACCTACAATCCCTCTTCTTAAATGTTCACACAGTAATACAAAGAAGCGCACTGTTATTGTTGCTTTAAGGTGTATTCATTTTATTTTGGGGAGTGTTTTGTTTGCATGTGTGTACATGCACCACATGAGTGCCTGGTGCCCACAGAGGCCAGAAGAGGGTACCAGATCCCTTGGAACTGGAGTTGCCAATGGCTGTAAAGCTGTCAGTTACTGGAAACTGAATCTGAGTCCTTTTCAAGAGCAGCAAGTGTTCTTTAGGACTGAGCCAGCCCCTAGTCTTTTGTTTTATAAGGTGGCCTACTCTGTATATAAATACAGAGTATAGACTTTGAAAAGATGAAAACTATTCTTTGGGCATTTAATTAAAGGAAAATAAATAATTAGAAGTGAATAGGGATATTTTTATCATCAAAAATTTCAACAGTAATACTATATCAGGAGAAAATAAAGATATTTCTGTGTGCTTTCTATTGTTACAATAAAGACCACGGCAAAAGCAACCTGGAGAGCAAAGGGCTTACTTCTTCTTACAGGTGCAGGCCATCACTGAGGGAGAAAAACTCAAGGCAGGAACCTGGAGGCAGGAACAGAATCAGAGACCGTGAAGAAATGTCTCGTACTGGCTTGTTCTTCAAGATTTGCTCAGTTTGCTTTCTTATATACCCAGGATCTCCTGCCCAGGGCTAGCAAGCTAAGCCCTTAGTAAGCTAAGCCCTTCCACATCACCCATCAATCAAGAAAATGCTCCATAGACTTACACACATGCCAATCTGCTAGAGGAATTTTCTCGGTGGCCCTTCTCTTACGAGAAAACTCTCCAGCTGTGTGGCAAAAACTAACCAGGAGAGTGTCCCTTCCTATCTTAATTTTCTTTTGTGCTTTTCTTTCCTGGCCACCTGTTTGCCAATTCCAGCAGCTGATTTTACTCTTACCAGTTTTGCCCAGAACAGGGTTTTCCCCCTAGATCAGGGCTTTACATTGTAACTTCTCATGAAAAACAACATAGCAATATCAGTCCCTTTGCACACACCAGCCAGCTAGGGTCTTTAGAATTTTTTCCCCCAGCCCACCTCACACCCTGTCCTCAGAAGGCCCCTTGGTGCTTTCCAACGAGTGCCTTAGGCTCCGTTACTTGCCCTCACAGAGGCTGACCTCACACAGGCTGTCAAATGATCAGTACACGTGCTCACACCTGTGACCATCTCTTGTACCTGACCTTCAGGGTTGAAGCTTTCTTATTCTAACTATTCTGTTAAAGTTTATAGTAGCAATTATGGAGACGAAAGCACTGTGTGCTGTGTAAAAATGATGAACTTATTTTGTAGGCAAGGTTTCTAGTCCTGAAAGTTCTAGGTGAGGCCCCATGCAACTCAACAAATGGCCAAGATTGCAATGTGTGTTCTACAGTAGTGTCTACACCCAGCGGATATTCCAGATCTGTCATCTCAGCTGCACGCTCGGACCAAAGCACAGTATGCTACAAACTGAAGGTTCCCACACTTCACCCGCCATGTGCTGAAGCGAAGCCCTTAACGCTGGTGAGGTGATGAGGCTAATCCCTGATGTGACAGTGTCCCGTGAAAAGACACAGGAGAGCTCTTCTCTTTTTCTTCCATGTGAGCACAAGGAAATAACATGCCTACCGGCAGCCAGGAAGTCGCTCACAGGGACAGAACTCATAGCGCTGAGGTTTCCGTAGAGAGTACATTTCTATTGCTCACACCACCTAGCCTCGGGTATTTTGTTTTATCAGCCTGAGAGAACTAAGCCCCAGGGCAATGCCAGTCATTAAATTAATGGTAAAAATACTGAAAACAGCAAGAGCCAAGACAAAGGACAGTGGATGGATTGGTGACTCCCTAAATATCTAACAGGACTTGAGAATAAAAGACTGCCATGTCTCTGTGGTTGGCCGAGAACAGCGACAAGGGAGAAATGTCATTAAAAAGAACATCTAGCCATAACAGAACCTTTCTGACAAATTTGTCTTTACCACCTTGTCACAGAAGACCTTGATCTGGTGGTACGCTCTGTGGACGGGTTTATTGCTGCGGTTATTGTAACTGTATGTGTCAATCTGAATCATCAAAGGAAGTCCTTTCACGCCCTTCTGGGAGGAGAAATCTGTACTCAAGCAATTCACTGTGATGAAAAGCTGAAGGAGGCAGCAAAAGAAGAAAATTCACAAACTGCCATGCAGAGGACCTTCAAAGAGGGAGGCAGGCAGGCATGTGAAGTGAAAATCCTACACAAACCTATAAGGACAACTGATAACTGTTCAATACTCTCCCATAGAATCCTGCCAGATGCACAAAACATTATATGGCTGTAAACTTCTAAACAATTTGCTTTGATATTTGAACTTGAAATAGACAATTTAAATGACTGTCTAGAAAGAACATCACTATAAATGAGTTAACTATGTTATTTTCTTGGTATATTAAAATCGCCACTTCTGGGGCTACAGAAATGTGTCAGCAGTTAAGAGCACTTGCTACTCTTGCAGAGGACTAGGGTTTGATTTCCAGGACCCACACGGTGGTGCACAACTGTTGTAACTCCAGTTCCAGGGGATCTGACACCGTCTTCTGGCTTCTCTATGCTCCTGGATGCACGTGGCACACATACATACACTCAGGCACACCCACATACTAAATTAGTCAATTAATCTAAGAAGTTGACACTTCTAGTTATAACTTTCCCTAACCTCTGACCTGCAGGATAAAAAATAATAATAATGAGATAACTATTCTTTTTTAATAGAATAGCATTGAAACCCAGTTATGTTTTGTAAAACTTCCTTCCTTGACTGTGGAGCGTGAGGTCTGTCTGGAATAATTTCTTATTATTTAATATGACCTGGCACCTAATACAATGCCTAGAAAAGAACTCACTAAGCATTAGATAACTGAACTTACAGGAATCCCACTAGATTGCAAGGCAAAAGCCCCGACTTCAGCCTCTGGTAGCATTAACCAGCTAAGGGGCCTCATACATGTCACTCAATACTTGCCATGTTCAATGGTCCCGTTAAAGTGCCTGCAAGCCCTCTCCCTGAAAAAGAAAATCTAAATGCTAACCTACTCCACGTTAGTGAAGAAGAGGAGCTGGCAAAGGCAAGAAACGAAACAGGAGGGATTAAATAACAGCATAAACCTCCTCCTGTTAACAGGAAGTGGTGGCACACACCTGTAATCCAGCAGTCAGGGAGCTGAGTCAGGAGGATCATGAGGACCAGTGCATCCTCGGAATTATAGCAAGATTCTGAACAAACTAAATCCTCATCTTATAACATGTGGCATCAGGAAATGCAATAGAAAAACTTTTAAAACCTTCAAGCTAAAAAACAAACAAACAAACAAAAAATATACAATAGAAATGACATGATGCCAACAGGACAGAAACTCTAATCAGTTTTTGAGAGTTCTATTTGATTAACAGAATAAAAAACAAGTTTCACTGTAAAGGATTGGTAAAGACAGAGGATGAGTGTAAATGAGCTAAAAATGACCCTGTTCTACATAATGGTGGGTCACAGCCAAAAGATGGCATTTTCATAGTTTGCATCTACAATTCCCCCAGAGATGAGTGCTGTTAGAGGCTATGAAAGCTTTAGGAAGTGGCCTGGCTGGGAACTCTGTCTCTGGGTCCTATGTTATATAGCCAGCCCCTGGCTCTTGGCATGCTCTCTGCCTTCTGGTCCACCTTGATCTGAACAGCCTCTGCCACACACTCCTACCATGATGCCTCCCACCCACAATGCACTGGGACCTTCTGAAACTCTGGGAAAAGAAAGAAAAACAAAACACCTTTCTTCCACTAAGCTGTTTCTAACAGGTGCTCTGGTCATTGTGACACAAACTAATATAGACACTATGTAATAGCAATTTTTATTGGAATGAGCAAAGAACACTGACAAGAACTAGGAGGAAGGGTAGCAGGGACAGGGGTGGACCGGGACATATATTATTATGTGTAACACAGTTTCAAAAGTGTTATCCCATCAAAAGTGGGCTTTTGATGGATGTCAAAACCTTTGTGCCTCTGTGAAAGTGCCTAGAGTTGCCCTGAAGGAAAATGAAGGCCACAGAGTTCTTCCTAGGTACAGGGCTGATCTGTTTGATACCCTGTAGACTTTTAGTAATTTACACCACCAGGCATCTAATTGTCAGTGCTTCACCTCTTCACACATCCTTTTACCTGTGAGCTCCTCCTTATGCCCATCAGGGGTGTCTAAGGACATTTGACAAGTTTCAATGATGTGCTAATTACAACAACTTTGCCAGCTGTGCCACTAGCTCCCACCTTTCTAGCCAAAACCGGAAAACAAATACTAAAGGTACTCTGTCTCACTGTACGTCTAGAGATCTAATGTGTGGGTACTCTGAGAGACATTGGATTTGTGTTAAAGAAATGTTTTCCCATCTGTTTGTCTTTGAGACAGGGTCCCCTTGGCAGCTCAAGGTCACCTGAAACTTGAAGCTCCCTCTTTAGCCCAGGCTAGTATTAAACTTGTGGTGATCCTCCTGATGAAGGCTCTCTAGAGCTGGAATTACAGGCATGGTGTACAATAAATTTTAGCGGCTTTGTACACAGACACAGGCATAGGTGCGTGCGCACAGGAAGGGAAAGAATAACTGTATAATACATAGTTTAATTTCCCTACTTTGCTCTTTATATACCCTGTAATATCATGTTATATATTATAAAAATAAAGAAAAGATACTTTTAAATATATACATTCATTTCACTCATTCATTCTTTTCATTCATTTATTCAGTCTATAAGTATCCATGGAAGCACACAGTGAAGCACACAATGCATTAAATGGTGTAGGATCTTAGAAAGAGACAGAAGCTAACAATTCGAGGAGAATGCAACCAGTGCTCAGCAATGACCATCATACCGTGGTCGAGTACAAGAGAGGTGTGAGCAGAGGTCCCGCAGAACAAAGTCCTCAGCCTGGAGGAAACTAGTGAAACATAAGCCACAGATACTCTAGATTTGAGCAGGGGCCTCACAGAATCTAAAGAAGCCTGGGGGCAGGGGGGTGAGATCCACTGAAGATGCAAATGCCTGAGTAATGAAGACTATGGCAGGCAGGATGCATCTTCCAAACTTCCAGGGTAGAAATATTCTGTCCATAACAGTCACAGTAACAGAAAATGCTACCTTGGAGAGTCCCTAAATGACAGAGAAATTTTATTTAACATTCACTTAAGCAGCAAATGTTTTCAAATATCTTAAGTTTCCTGAGGCTGCAGCAACACAAATATGCAAGCTCTGTGCCCTGCAACCACAGAAGGCAGGGGTGAGATGGGGTGAGAGATACGTGCTGGTGTCTTAAAGATTACAGTAGCAACGTGACCACTGATGTGATGGTCAGGAAGGAGGCATCCTTTTCTAGGCACACTTGACTTGTTCTATTGCTGCCAATGGGATGATCTAGGCCAGAATGCAGTTTTGTATCAGCAAACAAAATGCTCACTCTGCTGAATTAGTGGTTGTCCCTAATTCTGGCCCTGCATTTCACAAAGATCTCCCTGATGTAATCCACCATCACTCCAGACTCCATCTATAGGTCTGCCTAGTAGAAGAGAAGACAATGTTCCGGTGGATATTTCCTACATGACTGGCTTGCTAATTTGCATGTCATTCACTGAGGGTCAATGATAGCTAGGAAGAAAAGCTAATTATGGTCTGTCATCTCCAAGTCTGACCTAAGAGAGCTAGAGCAACAGATCATGACTATTTACAAGGACCACTTAAGTAGCCTAGTCATCTAGAGCCAATGAGATAACGGATGCTCACTGGCAATAAATAGACTCAGTCATCCTTGGAGAAGGCATAAAAGTCAATCACCCTTTACACAAGGTCCTTAAGAGCCAATAGAGTTCAACAGGGAGATATTTAGATTTAATGCTCTTAAAAGAGAAAGGTCGCCACAGAAGGCCCAGAGTGGCTCAGACTCAAGGCAGCCTGATCCCATAAAAGGTAAACCTCAGGAGCCTGCCTTCTGTGCTGGCATCTCTCGGGTCAGCCCAGCATGCAGGGTGCTGTGCTGGGCTCAGCAGCGCTTCCTTCTCCTGGCCACCTCCTGGAAAGCAGTTTCAGGGTCTGATGGCATCAATCACAGCCTGGCTGTGCCACACTCAAAATCCAAATGGTTGAACTTTAACGGAAGTGGGGGTGGGGCTGCACAGAAGGCTGTTAACTGAAACCTTGGCCGAGGAGCTGATAAGCATTTGCTTCTTTTGGCAAACCCAACCATGTCCCACAGCTCCACCAGCAGCAGGCAAACACAAGAGCAACTTTCCCCTAAGTTGACCTACAAAGAACCCAACGTAAATGTGTTGCAGAGCTGAAGACAAAGCATGATTCACCCCCTGAATGTTCATCTAAATGTCAAGCACAGAAAGTTATTTCTAGCTTCAACAGGAGCTCAGGCTATGCAAAGAGCAGAAGGACCCGGTACACAGTTGACATGTCCCTGAGTTACACACAATTGTGCGGCCTCTGCTTACATCCTTCCCAAACCTCAGGTGGATTCCTCTAATTCTAGAAGCACACTTTTCCTTCTTCAGGAAGACTAATTAAATCTTGTGCAGTCAGGCAAATAATAGACACCATTTCAATTTCCTCACATGTTCAGAGTGAAGCAGATAATTTTTTAGACACCTTCCCCAGAAAAAGCAGTCTAAAGCATGTGACTTTTTTAAAAATAAAATCACTTGTTACATGTGAGTGACAATTCCCCTTTTGTGGCTTCGAACATAAAAGTGACTTTGCTGAGGTCTCAACCCCAGCTGCACACCAGGCAAATAAGACAGTTTATTAAAATAAACACAGCAGGGAGCTTCAGAGCCAACCCATGATCTCATTATTTTTTTTTCAATGCAGTTTATTCAGGAACATTGAACAATCCTCGGACCCCGGGGAAAGCCAGCCCACAGCTTAAATAGCCTCTGGGTAGCCAACCCAGGCGTGCCATGGGGGCAATGCAGATAGGTCCACATACATGGAAGCAAGCCAGATCCTCGACCTTAGCCAAATGTGGAGTTGTTCGTGACAGAGAGCACTCACCATCGGGAAGGTGGAAGGCGGAAACCAGCTCCATCTTTAAGGCATAGCATTCCGCAGCTCTCTACAGTTCCCCCTTTTTGTTTTAGACGCATCAGGCAAGAGTAGAGGTCTGATCTCTGATATTAGAAATAAATTGGGACTTTGTACAGATGTTCATTTAGGTGTCATCCACCCAAAGAGCATCAGACCGTCCGATACCTTTTTCTCAGAGGCGGGACCTGGGGCATCAACCCGCATGCAATCAGACATGCTCTTCTCTGGGTCCGAAGCGGCTGACCCTGAGTACAGTGCTTAGCCTCGCATCCTGAGCGTATCATTTTAGCTTTTTATGGTATCCAACCATGCTTGGGGAGAATGTCCTGCTTCAATGGCTGTAAAGGCCTGAATGATCATGGCTGCATCACACTGTTGTGAGACTCTAATCTTGCATATATACCACAGGCAAACCAAGGAGACCAACACCAGAAGGCCTGCTAACACTCCCATGCCCGCCCATTCCTTCAGATGATTCATGGCTGCAGCAATCCATGTTGATAATCCTGTGGCTAGTCCTGCGTCCACTCCGGTAGAATTTACTGTGACAATGGCCACTCTCAGCTGCTCCATCGTAGTATCGAATTCTCCAGTCCAATTACCTAAAATATAGCTCGACAATTGTTTAGACAGATTTGCAGCGCAGGAAAAATTCTCATGTTGTATGCTAGTGACACAAAGTCCAGCATACTTTCATTGACAGCCAGGTTGAGCGATTTGCCATAGGGTATCAATTTGCTCCTGCAAGAGGTCAATCCTCTGATTGAACACCATCAAGCTTCCTTTTAGTTGAGCATTAATTCCTTTATGTACAACTAAGGCATGAGCTACATTGGCTAAATGAGTATTCAGGGTCTGAGCAGTCTGTCCAGTATGACTCATGGCTAATGCCCTGGTGGTAGCTCCAACAGCCGTCAATGAGATGGTAGTAACAATGGTGGCTGTAGTTCCAAGATCCCTTTTCTGTCTGAAGAGAGTCATAGCGTGAGGGGCATCAATGGGCATAGGCACCCAGTGAGGCATGTGAGTAACCAGGGCATACCTAACTTTCCTAGCATTCCAGCATTGGGCAAAAAAGCAAGTATGATTACCACAATTACTTGGCTCTATCTGGCTAATAATGAATAAAAATGGGGGATATAGACAAACAGGTGTGGGCTTATAGGAAATATTATGAGAAGCCTTAACCCCTCGTTGGAACATCCTGTGTCAGTTCTAGAACTAGCAGTGGTGGTGTCTGAGGTCTGAGTAGGTTCAGGAGACCATTGCCCCCAGGGGCGAGATGTACTCCATGCCAATTGACTAACTCCATGTTTTCCTCCAATTTTGAAAGTCATTTAAGGTTCTTAAATTATTTTTTCCCTTTTTTCTTAAATTTTTCATCAATTACACTTTATTCATTCTGCATCCCCCCATAAGCCCCTCCCTCCTCCCATTTCAATCCCACCCTCCCTCCTCCCTCTGCTTGCATGCCACTCCCCAAGTCCACTAATAGGGGAGGTTCTCCTCTCCTTTCTGATCTTAGTCTGTCAGTTCACATCAAAAGTGGCTGTATTGTCCTCTACTGTGGCCTGGTAAGGCTGCTCCCCCCCCAGAGGGAGGTGATCAAAGAGCAGGCCAATCAGATTATGTCAGAGGCAGTCCCTCTTCACATTACTATGTAACCCAATTGGACTCTGAACTGCCCTGGGCTACATCTGTGCAGGGGTTCTAGGTTATCTCCATGAATAGTCCTTGGTTGGAGTATGAGTCTCTGGGAAGTTCCCTGTGTTCAAATTTTCTTGTTCTGTTGCTCTCCTTGTGGAGACCCTGTCCTCTCCAGCTCTTACTATTTCCCAGTTCTTACATAAAATTCCGTTCACTCTGCTCAACAGTTGCCCATCAGGCTCAGCATCTGCTTTGATAGTCCGAAGGGCAGAGGTTTTCAGAGGCCCTCTTTGGTAGGTTCCTAAGTTGTTTCCTGTTTTCTTCTTCTTCTGATGTCCATCCTCTTTGCCTTTCTGGATGGGGTTTGGACGTTTTAGTTAGGGTCCTCTCTCTTGCTTAGTTTCTTTAGATGCACAGGTTTTAGTGGGTTTGTCCTATGTTGTATGTCTATATGAGTGAGTATATACCATGTGTGTCTTTTTGCTTCTGAGACAACTCACTCAGGATGATCCTTTCCAGATCCCACCATTTACCTGCAAATTTCATAATTTCCTTATTTTTCATTGCTGAGTAATATTCTATTGTGTAGATGTACCACAATTTCTGCATCCATTCTTCAGTTGAGGGGCATCTGGGTTGTTTCCAGCTTCTGGCTATTACAAATAAAGCTGCTACAAACATGGTTGAGCAAGTGTCCTTTTTGTGTACTTGAGCCTCTTTTGGATATATGCCCAGTAGTGGTATGGCTGGATCTTGAGGAAGCGCTATTCCTAGTTGTCTGAGAAAGCGCCAGATTGATTTCCAGAGTGGTTGTACAAGTTTACATTCCCACCAGCAGTGGAGAAGGGTTCCCCTTTCTCCACAACCTCTCCAGCATGTGTTGTCACTTGAGTTTTTGATCTTGGCCAATCTCATGGGTGTAAGGTGAAATCTCAGGGTTGTTTTGATTTGCATTTCCCTAATGGCTAATGAGGTTGAGCATTTCTTTAAGTGCTTCTCTGCCATTCGGTATTCCTCTACAGAGAATTCTCTGTTTAGCTCTGTTCCCCATTTTTTAAGTGGATTACTTGGTTTGCTGCTTTTCAGCTTCTTTAGTTCTTTATATATACTGGATATGAGTCCTCTGTCAGATAAAGGGTTGGTGAAGATTCTTTCCCAATCTGTAGGTGGTCGCTTTGTTTTGATGACGGTGTCCTTTGCTTTACAGAAGATTTTCAGTTTCATGAGGTCCCATTTATTGGTTGTTGCTCTTAGAGCCTGTGCTGTTGGTGTTCTGTTCAGGAAGTTTTCCCCTGTACCAATGAGTTCTAGGGTATTTCCCACTTTTTTTTCAAGCTCATTTAATGTGTCTGGTTTTATGTTGAGGTCTTTGATCCACTTGGACTTCAGTTTTGTGCAGGGTGACAAGTATGGATCTATTTTCATTTTTCTACATGTAGACATCCAGTTAGACCAGCACCATTTGTTGAAGATGCTATCTTTTTTCCATTGTATGGTTTTGGCGTCTTTGTCAAAGATCAGGTGTCCATAAGTGTGTGGGTTTATTTCTGGGTCCTCTGTTCGGTTCCATTGATCCCATGATCTCATTATTAATTTCCACTGTTTCTTGGGCTTTCCAATAGAAACAGTCAACCCTATCTTTAATTGATTTAATTTAGAAAGCAATTTAAGATTTAAAACTAAATCCTCACAACCATGATTCAGTGTCATGGATTTATTTGACTTCATACAAATTGAATTTTGTACTTGTACTATCTTTCTGGCTAAAGGCTATTTATATATTAATGTATTTCCTAATACTCAGGATCCTAAAGAACTCATCTAAAGAATCACACAGGTTTATTGCAATAACCACAGGTAGGGTGTGCACCCAGAAATAAGTTTAACACTAGAACCCATTCTCCCTTCATGAATATTATATAAATAAGTAAGTGTGTTGGTGCCAATTTCTCTCCTCTTTTTTCTTCTTCCTCCCTCTCCTCCCCCTCCTTCTTTCCCTTTCTCCCTCTCTCCTTCTCCCACCCCTCCTCCTTCTTCTCTCCCCTTCTCCTTCCTTAGGCAGGATCTCACTATGTGGCTCTAGCTGTCCTGGAACACACTAGATAGATAGTTCTCTGTCCTGAACTCAGAGATCCTCCTGCCTCTTCCTCTGCCTCTGCCTCTGCCTCCCAGGTGCTGGGATTAGTTCTTGGTTCTTATTAAAGACCTTTAGATAGTTTCCTTACATTTTGTCATTTTTCTTCCACATGAGTGCAGATGGAATGACAAATGAAACAGGCAAAAAAGTAAGAGTAAACTCTAGCCAAGCAAGAACATAATAAAATGTGAGCTATCGCTCACTTCACGCTGTGACTCACCCAGCAGTGACAAGCATCCTCCTGTGCTGGCAGTGTGCTCAGAGGTGAGGATAGCAAGGCAATACCAGCCCCCACACCTGCTCTCAGGCCCCTTTGCTGTTTTGTTCAGGATTTCCTGAAGCCTCCGATTATACAGCACTTGTAGATATGATTACTGTATTTCTTTTTTTTTGTTTGTTTTATCTTTCATTCTTACAATGTATTTTATTTTTTACACATGCTACAAGTGCGTCTGAATACACAGATGAACATTTGAGTTGCTCTCACATTCTACCCTGCCATGGTTTTTCTGTTTTTCCACCACCAGTGTGTTTTCTGTTGTTGTTTTCAGAGCACGTCAAATCTGGTCCATTTCAGGGCACTTTGGTCTGCTGTCTCTGCAGATCCACACTGGACGACTGGACGACTACCCCGCCCCCTTTGAGACTTCAGTTCAATACTAACTCTTCAGACACACAAGCCAGAGTTACTTTTCTCTCCTTCCCATCCAGAGGCATACTTGACTGCATTTCTCTTTTCTGTTTTCTTCATACACTGAAGAAGTATTTGAATTTAATGTGTTTAGTTACCTGTTCCATGAGGGCAAAAGCCCAAAAGGCCATTTCTCTGTCTCAGGTCAGCTTCATTCTGCCAGGCTTAGGTTCCTCATCAAGTATTTACTCAATGAGTTAAGATACATAATTTTTTTTCCAAATATGCATTTTTCCTTTATGCACAATCGTGCTTTCATAATAGTACCTAGAAGCTGAGACTGACAGAGTAGCTGAAGTTGTCAAGACCACACAGTGGGTCACTGCTGACCGGATATACCCTCTGAAGCTACCTGACAGCGCGTCTGCGTGCCCATTTACCTACCTAGTGACTGAGGTAGCAGTATAGCTACGATAAGACCAACAACATACTCAGCATGATTGTCTGTCTGTCCGTCCAGCAAACCACCTCCCTATCCACACATGCTCACACCCTTGGAAGGGCTACAGATGAGAAGCACAGAGGCTCTCTAACAGCAGGCCCTGCTCCCGGGACAAGAGCACTGCTCATGCCCAGTTCTAGTCAGTGTTGTGGAACAAGCATAATTAGTTGAACAATACAAACCATACTTGCTATGAGAACTTGCAAAGAAGTAAAGAGCTTAACTGGGAAGGCTCCCTGTAGGAATCAGGGGTGAGAACAAAGGCTGCAGGATGCGGAGATCCCTGGAATCAGCGCCGAAGCTGCCCTGGGGCCCGTGTGTCATGGGTCAAGTGGGACAAGTAGGTGTGGGCCACAGTACCCAGTAAGAGGCCCAGTGAGACCTGAGAAAAGCAGTGGGGCTCCGGAGTGGCAGGGTTCACACCCTTCCAGAGTAGGTGAAACATTAAAAATGTAAGACAAACCTGGGCCAGGCAGGCTGGTAGTGAAAGGGCACAGGGCTCCCCAGGGAGCCAGAGGCTTCGGCTACAGCCTCCAAAGCAAGTGGTAAGTGGTGTCACCTGCAGTGAGGGGGTTAGAAGATGCCAGCTTTCTCTACAGCTGAGAGCAGGGTGAAAGTCTTGAACAAAAACAGAGAGAGAGAGAACGAAAGAATGAAAAAAGAAAGAAAGAGAAGGGGAGAGGGAGGGAAGGAAGGAAGGAAGGAAGGAAGGAGCAGAAGGAAGCTCCTTCAGCCAGCCCTCCTTCTTGCAGACCCTGTCTTTTGAGAAGCTCTAATAATCCCCACTTTGGTGCTATGGTATTTAAATGAGGCCATACTTTTCAACCGGAAAGGAGCCATGCAAGCAAAAGTAAGGAGCTTCCCCAACCTCGCCACCCACCACACAGCCCACAGCCAACCTCCATGATGCTCATCTTTGTAACTGTTCTTCCTCAGAGCCAGAGCAGTCAAGCAGGCCACCCCTGTGCACTGCTCAGGTAGCTCTACTGCACCACAGGGGCCCCCAACCCTGCTCTTTCAGGGGGACACTACCCTATCCTGGCCAGATTTTTCCTCAGGGAGTTTGTAAAGCCAACCTCAGATGACTCCAGTTTATAAGCCTCAATGATTAAACAAACATTAAATCAAGGTAAATTTATTTTTAAAATATCAAATCGGCTGACTGGTGGTGCATGCCTTTAATCCCAGCACTGGGACGCAGAGGAAGGTGGGATTTTTAGTTCAAGGACATCCCAGTCTAAATAGTGAATTCCAAGACAGCCAGAACAACACAGAGAAACCCTGTCTCAAAAAAAAATCATTAAGTCTACTTCTCCACAGAACTTAGCAGGAGGGATGTCTAGGCCAGAGACTCCATTCATCTCCAATTTTCACTGTTCAGCTCTGCCACCCCATTGGATCTTACACAGCAGCATACTAGGATGAGGAGGGCCTTGGACACTGCCTAACAGTGACTGCTTCACACATTGACAAGCTCCCTGTTGTGGGAATTTAAGTGTAAATTCAGTCAACTTTTTGGTGGTTTTGCTTTCTTGTCCTCTCTTTCTCTCTATCACACCCTCTCTGGATAGGGCCTCATATATCCCTGGTATGTGTGTGGCTGGTGATCAAAACCTGGGCTTTGCACATACCAGGTGAGCAACCTAGCAACTTAGCCACATCCCCAGATCTAAAAACTTTGTAATGCTCCAATCCAATACAAAACTCAAAAGGCACCAAAAGCAAAACTGCAAACACTCTCCCGCCCTTGCTCCCCAGTCAAGTACCTCAGTGTACTATGCAAATGTGAGTTCTGTCCTATTCTCAAAGGGCAGAAGAGAACACATATTCCCAATTCTCACTTTTCCCACATAATGATGAAATCTGATAGCTGTGTCTCTTTAAAAATGCTTACATATAGCATGAGAAATCCCCCCCCCCCAATTAGGCTGTTTCCAGCTTTTAGTTTATAACCAATGCCAGTGTGAATGTCTGTGTGGTTTTTGTATACAACTGTACACAGGAACATAAATTTGCTGCTTAAGTTGTTTTCTCCAGCTGAAAGTGGAGAAGAAAAAGCCATGCCTCAGTGGTTCCTGCCTGTGATACCAGTGCTGGGAGGTGGAGGCAAGAGTCTTGGAAGTTCACCTTAGTTCCAGGCCTGTCTTAGCTTCTCTGAGAGCAGGACCTGTGCCTGGCCAGGAATCCCATCTCTCAAAACTGGTATCTCATCTGCTGCCTCAAATACACCCTTGTCTCCCTGGCCATGAGAGTGGAGATGTCCCTTCACAGTCCTCCCAACATAGACCAGCACTATGGAAGGACTGTGCTCAGCCTAGACTTGCTTGGCTCTGTTGTGAATTTGCTGTGTTACTGAGGTAAGCTACTAACTTCAACTCACTCCTCAGATGAAAGCTGTCACCTGGTTAGAATCACGAATAATTGGATAATACGTATAAAGGCCTAGCAGGGTGCCTGATATATAGTAATTGCTGAATAAATATTAGTCATTGTGCACACAGGCACACACCATTATGTCATGAAATCCAAGTGTGTAATCCAATTCTCTGCACAACACAATAGTTTATAGCTGTGAAGTTCAGAGCTGTAAGTAGAATGCAGGGCAGAGACCATGGCTGCTCCACACTAACAAAAGATCAACTGATATCTTCGGTGAGATGCCATCCAAAGATTACTCCTTGTTCACAAGCATTAGCTCCAGTTTTCCTGTCAGCCCTTACCTTATAAAAGAGGAACAAAGGCAAGGCTTTGTTTAAGTTCAATACCACAGATTCCAGCAAATGTTTGTCTTTCCCTTTTAAAGCTCCCTCCGCCCACACCACGCCCCAGCAAACCCATAAAAACGCCATTTGCCCTGCTCGGCTGTGTGTAACTCAATCCTTCTGAGACCTCTCCCAGGAGCCTCTCCCAGTGCTCTCTTTACTTTTGAGACCATGGGATGCCCTATAATATTCTCTATCAGATAACCTGCTTAAAATCGGCCTAAGTTAAGCAAAATACTAACTTAGTCTAAGTGAATGGTAACTTCTGCACAAACGGCTTTATCTTTTAACTGCCATAGAAGCTCCCTAAGAAAAGGCATCAACTTCCTGTTGATGCTGTGGGGTAGGGAACCAGCAAAGTTATGAACCTTGCTCACCCGGAACTATGGCATCCTTTAGGCAGTCCATTCTCTCTCTCTGTGCATTCTGAAAACCAATATTTGCACATCTTGTCCCCTCCTCTGGTGTCCAGGAGTTCAAGGAAGAGTTCAAGGGAGAGTCCATTTAGAAGCATGCCCTAGGAAGGTACACCATGACTACCAAATTTAGATTTTTGTAAATTACTTTTCAGATTTATGCATTTTATTCTATGAACAGAAGTGTTTTGCGTGTGTGTGCGTGGTGTGTGTATGTGGTGTGTGTGTGTATGTATGTATGTATGTATGTATACCATTTGCATGGCCCAGGCTCTATGAGTTTAGAAGCATCAGACCCTTCAAAGCTGGAGTCACAGATGGTTGTGAGCCACCATGTGAGTGCTGGAAATAGAACTTGGGTCCTCTACAAGACTAGTGCTCTTAACCACTAAGTCATCTCCAGACTCAGAAGTTTAGCTTTCTAAGAGCCCTGTACTTGGCACAGAGCACCAATAAAGCAGGGTGTGATTGCACAAGCCTGTAATTCCAGCACTGGGCAATGGTGGCAGGATTATCAAGAGATCACAGCCAGCCTCTGCTACATGAAAGCTTGACTCAACAACAGCACCTGTTAGACATCTCAGATGAAAAAAGAAATACTGGAAAAGAGACAGCTAGATGAGGCTGGAAAAATGATTCAGCAATTAAGTGCATTCAGTGCTCTTCCAGAGGATCCAAACTTGGTTCCTAGCACCCATGTTTGTGAGAGACCAAAAGATAAGCAGCGATTGTTAACACTATGTAGAGTAGGCGCGGTATAGCAGTAAGTTCCCTGAGGGAAGAGCTACCTCGCTGCATTCTTTCCCACCTTCCCGGTTCCGGGTGGGTACGTGACTCGGCTCACAATCTGCCTTCCCGCCTTCCCTGTTCCGGGTACGTGACTCGACTCACAATCTGCCTTCCCGCCTTCCCTGTTCTGGGTACGTGACTTAACTACGGCTTTGTTCAAACCACCCAATCAGACCCCTGTAACTATGCTTCTCGCTTCTGTAACCGCGCCTCCTGCTCCCGAGCCCTATAAAAACCCGTCACCCCAACCGAGAGGCGCGCAAGTCCTCCGATAGGCTTGGTCACCCCGGGTACCCGTGTATCAAAATAAACCTCTTGCGGCTTGCATCCGAAGGCTGGTCTCGCTGTTCCTTGGGAAGCGGGGTCTCCCCGTCTAGATAGGCTCCTGGGAGTCTTTCATTTGGAGGTCCCACCGAGATCTGAGACCCCCGCCCAGGGACCACCGACCCAGCGTCAGGAGGTAAGACCTGCCGGCTTCTTGTTCTGTGAGTCTTGTGTCTCACAGAACGGTCTGTCTTTGTGTGAGTTCATTTCCAGGGGGTTCGAGTCCCCCTGTGGTCTGGACTTGGCCAGGTCATCTGTATCAGACGGAAACTAGAAGGAGCCGATGGGCTTGGACTTCTTTTCCGTGCCTCCTGGGAGACGTCTCAGGAGTGCCTGGTAGGGGAATCATTTGCTTCCCCGTCTGAAAGGTAACCCTTCTTGGGTTCCCTCCTGTCTGGAAACACGAGCCGAGTGGGACTCTTTGGGGCGACGCCCCTGAGAGAAGGCTACGTGCTTCATCTGGGAGACGGAGGAACCGGACCTCCGACAAGGTCTCCATCTGAATTTTTGTGTTCGCTTTGGCACCGATCTCGTACCGCGCAGTTTGTGTTGTCTTCTGTCTGCCTGATTTTTGTCATAAGTGTAGTGAGTGTTGTTTGTCTGTCTACCTTTTGTTTTCTGTTCTGAAAGGCCTCACGAAATTTGTTTAAAATGTGTGCCTATGCGCCTTATTAGATCCATAAGCGCATATTGTATAGGCTGCCACGTGGTCTAAAGTGTCTCAGTGTCTCGCCGCCATCTTGACTTCACCATGTGATTTTATAATGTAACCACCATCTTGGTATGGATAAAAAAAAAAAAAGAAAAACCTTGGTCAAATAATTCTCATTTCCTTCTAGGTTAAAAGGATAGCTTATTTTAAATTGGTATTGGTTTTAAAAATTAAATTGCTTGCACTGGTAAATTCTGGTTTTAAAATCTGGTTTTAATTTTAAAGATTATGTTTATGCCTTGTGACTTCTACAAAAGGGGCACTTTGTTTTAATATTGCAAAAACGGGTTTTAAAAAATTGTTTAAAGTTTATCAGACATTTGGGTATGACTATGACTGAGAAAATTGCAGTTTTTGAAATGTATCTTATGGAGAGCTGTTTGTTTGATAAGCTGCTTTGTTTATAAAAAAAACATGTTTACACCCTGTTCTTTATCTTGAGACAAAGAAAAGGGGAATTTTCACCAAGTTCCTTAAAGCTTGTTCTAAGTTCCTTAGAGTTTGGTTGTTACCTTTATGTTATCAGATGCAGGAAAGTTATTTAAAAAAAAAATTGGCAGTTTCAGAACTCCTCTTTATAGTAATGTAACTTGCTTTTGCTTTGCCTATAAAAAGCAAATCGTACGTAGACTCTGGGCTTCGGCAGGATCATGTCAGAATGGAAAGGATTTTAGTGAGAGTTTTTATGTTGTCTAAAAAGCAAGAAAGAGAGCAAAAAAGTAAGCATGTCTGGTTAAGCCAGAAAAGAAAAGCTAGAAATCTAAATGTATATAGCATGTTGCAGAAGGTTAGTGGATGTGTTATAAAAAGCCAGAGAGTTAATATGATTTAAAGAAAAACTGTATTTTAAAATGTTATACTTCATTTAAAAGGCTGGTGATTCCTCATTACAAAATGTTTTTTTTATGCTCTTTTAAGGAAAAAATTTTAGCTGATAGGTTTGGTATGGCTAAAATAATTACAGTTTAAAATTGTTCTGTTATGTAGTTGGTTCTAAAGCTTGTTCGATTACTGGGAACTTTTGGTTGTGGGGGATTATGGAAGCTCCGAAGTGTTTGCTGTATCATCAGCACCTAATGGCCATGTTTGGTATTGTCAGTCACAGCCTGTGCTAATGCTAGCACATGGCCAGCCGCCATGATGGTTCAGCAATGGAGAGCTCGTAAAGCTGTAGTTTGGCTGCCATGTTTGTTTAAGGATTCCAGCTCAGTTCGGTTACACGTGGCCAGCCGCCATGCTGGTCCGGAGATATGTTTAGTCATTAGTGCTAAATGCAAAGCTTTTTAATGTTCAATTTTAATGCAAGTGGTAGGAGCATCAAGATTAGCTAGCCTCTCTATAAACTGTATCCGATTAAAAGGTTTGCTTTGATTTTAGTTCAGAAAGAACAGATTTAAAGTCATGCTAAATACTGCAGTTGAGCCTTACCTAGTCTCTTGTCTATTTGTCTTAAAATATATACTTCTAGGACATGCATCTCGAAAATATGCTAGAATTTGAGATCATAGCATTCTGTTTTATAGGACACAGTTTAGAGCAGATGATAAAAACAGAGTAACTCGGATATGCTGGCCCTCAAGCTTGTCAGAAATCTGAATTAGGCATTTTAACATGTGTAAGCTTATTGTGACAGGAAGTCCCACAATCCTGGCAGTAGGTCCCCCAAGGTCTCTGAGAAGATTTGGGCACAACGACAGATGAATGCTACTCTGGATTGTGGTATGCTAACCACTGGGCAATACTGCCTCAACTGGCCTACTGTTAGGGCCCAGCCAAAACTGTGGACACCTGGAGTCAATGTTTCACATTGCTAAGGGCGAGGTGAGGCCATTCTCTCGTTTCTTTCTCCACAGAAACAGTCTCTCATCTTATGTGCCTGGCAGAACTGCGTCTGTTCAGGATGCTGAAACACAGGAGCCAGGGACACTGCCTAGGTAATGGGCTAACTAGTCATCCCTGTCATTTTGATTGGCACGTGGATTGGTATTTATTTAGCTTATAATTTATCCTTCTCAGGTCTCTGAACACCTTGACGGCTATGCTAAGCTTACGGTAGCTTTGCAGCTAGAGAAAAGACAATTAGATCGACTGTTAGCTCATTGATCAACTCATTAGCTAGAACCACAGAGTACTAGATACCTTATTTAGAAAAAAAGACAGGTTTGCCTTGCTCACAGGACTCATGTCTTATGATAAATAAGTGGAGCTTATATAGAGTCTGAGAATATAGGAGTTTAGGTTGTAAAAATCTAGAGTGTTATTATTTAGTTTAAAAAAATGTTTCAGGGTTGATAAATTCAAAAGATTGGAGAGTCTAAGTAGTTTTTTTAAGATATAATTAAAGCAGATTAAAAATGGGAAATATTTTAAATTTCTCCCCCCTTTGCTACTGTTGTGCTTATGTTATAAAATTTTAAAAGTTCAGAGTGTTGACATTGATCAATAGAGTTCTGATAAGTTGATGGAGCAATAACTGCTTATTATTCAGTCACCAGGTTAAGATTTTAATTTCCTTTGTTGGCTTCTGAAGATAGACTAAAGGTGCTTCTTGTTATTTTAAAAACATCTGTTTAATGTGTGTATCTGACCCAAAAGTCATAGCTTTTAGTATGGTATTCTTAATATCTGCCATTTCTGGGGTAGATTTTGACACAGAAATATCCTAAACCTATTCCTTCTAGTTGCTTTGTTAAGGAAAGTCCAAGCATCCAGGGTTTAGCACTAAAAGCCAGTAATGTATTTCTGCCTAACTTTCCAGTGTAAACATAAAAGTAAAAGTGAAAACTAAAAGTATATGCTGAGTGTATAAGAATGGCCAAGCTTCATTCGTGACTAATTACAAACAGCTATGCCCACAAAAAAAAAATGTTACTGTGGACACACTTAGGTTGTGTATAAAGGTTATAAAACAAACAGCTAACTGATACTCATTCAGTGGGATGCAGTTTTACCTGTTACTCTCAAAATGTTTGATTTGCTGAGATGTTACTTTTCTGAGTATTTAAAATTATGTATATTTCCTTTTGTGTACTAAAATTTCATGTGAGTTTCAGGATGTGACCTGGATCTGGCATAGCTCAAAAGGATCGCAGATGAGATTTTCCCTGATCTTTCCCATTTAATAGACAAATTTTAACTTCTCTCTCCAGTCTGAATTTGTCTCAGCAGATCTTCACCTGTTTAACTCTGTCCGGGATCAGCTGTGGACTGCAAGCTGAGATCTGGACTTCCTGGAAACTGACATGATTGCTCCCTGCCTCTTCGGGTGGATCAATGAACCAGATGCTTGGGACTTCCCCATTGCCCAGCCTTTGACTGGCATTTCAGCCTTCCTAGCCCCTGATGCCTACGGTCCAACGGTCAGCTCGAAGAAGCTCCAGAAGACGGATCTACGCCCAAATTCCCCCTAGCAGGCTGAAATGCTAAGTCAAAAGGGGCTCCCTGGCATTAGCTATTGTCTTGGACATCTGCTTAGCTGAAATGGACACTAATATTGCAGCAACTGGGCTAAAAGCCTAGAGAGATCCTGTAATAGTTCTCCTTGGCTTACTACCCCTATATCCACCCTGAAGGGACCCCAGATCCCATTATAAAAAATAATCTATAAGATACAAGGGGTCATATCTGGAAGACCCAAGATTGGGTCTTCAAATGATCGTAGGAAAGGGGGAAATGAGAGACCAAAAGATAAGCAGCGATTGTTAACACTATGTAGAGTAGGTGCGGTATAGCAGTAAGTTCCCTGAGGGAAGAGCTACCTCGCTGCATTCTTTCCCACCTTCCCGGTTCCGGGTGGGTACGTGACTCGGCTCACAATCTGCCTTCCCGCCTTCCCTGTTCTGGGTACGTGACTTAACTACGGCTTTGTTCAAACCACCCAATCAGACCCCTGTAACTATGCTTCTCGCTTCTGTAACCGCGCCTCCTGCTCCCGAGCCCTATAAAAACCCGTCACCCCAACCGAGAGGCGCGCAAGTCCTCCGATAGGCTTGGTCACCCCGGGTACCCGTGTATCAAAATAAACCTCTTGCGGCTTGCATCCGAAGGCTGGTCTCGCTGTTCCTTGGGAAGCGGGGTCTCCCCGTCTAGATAGGCTCCTGGGAGTCTTTCATTTGGAAGTTTACAACTGCCTATAACTCCAGTTCAAGGGGAATCTGACAGCCTCTTTTGGCCTCTACGGGAAATGCATACAAACACACACACACCCAAATAAAAATTAAAATGAAAAAATGAAAGAGGAGGAGGAAGAAAAGAAATAGCAAACCTGAGACATGATAGGTACTGAGTTTAAGGATAGCTTTTAATTAGCATAATCTCACTCACCTAAAGTAACTATAAAGTTGTACAAGATTAAAAAATTCTGTTCTCCCCATTTCACTGCTTTCTTGTAGTGAAATGTCACTGCCATCACAGACCTGCTCTGTTAACAAGCTGTCTCTTAAACTCAGAGGGACTGTACTGTCCACTCCTGGCTCACATGCAGGGACTGGGTGGGGCTTGCTCACCACTAGCTGCACCTTGAGAGAGGAGCACCTGAAGGAAGAAACCAACACACAGGAGGAGAGACAAGGGAAGTTGCTCTACAGGACACAGGTCCTCAGATCTCTACACACTGACTCTGCCTACTTGCCCTATAGTACAGGTGCTGCTAGGCACTGCTTCCCATTGGCTTTTGTCTTCCTCAGAGACAGATTTACAGATGGATGGAGACCTCTTATCTTCAGTTGTCATCAGCCAGCCATCTCAACAACCACTCCTCAAAAAACAGCCTCAGCTTTAGATGACATCTTTTAAATATTAGAGCAAACTCAGATACTTAACATTAATTAGAAGTAGACTAATAAGGAAGCAGGGCTCAGGGGAAATGTCAGCACGCCATGGCCACAATCACCTGATGGGTTTCTACAGGTACAAGCTTACAGACAACTTTTTATTCTAAATCCTCTCTCTCTCCATTCCTCCTCCTCCTCTCTCTCCTGTGGGGTGTGTGTGAAGGTCAGAACAACTTGCAGTGTGTTTGCTTATTTGATTGCTTAAGTTGCACATACCTTCATCTTCTCTGAAAATAATCTCCATCTTAGTTTTGTTTGTGTGTTAGATGCTGGGCCTCTTGCATGGTTTTGAACAAAAGGAAAAGAACAAAAAGTCTCTACTATTCATGACAGGAAAAAAGTATAAAAGAAAAACACAAGCCCATAAATGTGAAAATAAATTTCAGGATACCAGAGAAAGAACTAGAGAGGTGAGTAGATAGAGAATAAATGTGTAAAGGTAGAAAGAACCCAGTTAAATACCTCAGAACTGCAGTCTTGGGAAATGCTGCTCTTTAGTATGTACAGAGTAGAAAGACCCACTAGTGTTAGGCTATTCAGAGCACGCATGTGTGAGTGGGCACGTACACACACATTCAGCAGAGATTGTTGATGTCAAGTTAGTCTACACACATACAAGCACTCAGCTGAAGAGAGCAAAATATCTGAAGTAGTAGCTACGTCCATTCTGGTCAATGGTTTGGGCTTTTGTTATTGTTGGTGGTGGTAGTTCTTTTTGGTTTTTCAAGACAGGGTTTCTCTGTGTAGTCCTGGCTATCCTGAAACTCACTATGTGGACCAGGCTGGACTCAAACCACAGAGATCCACCTGGCCTCTGCCTCCTGAGTGATGGGATTAACAATGGTTTTTATGATACAAACAAGTAATGCTCCAGGGCATAAGGATAAGGAAAGCTCTGGGCTCTGAAGTGTTAAAACAGCACACCAGCTTTTCTGGGGGCCGGCTGCTGTGGGGCTGAGGATGTTAAACATGGGGCCTGTGGCCAAGCAGGAAGAGTCATTTAATCCGCTTTGCTGAGGAGGTGAACCTGATGTCCATCTTCCCTCCTGGGCCCATGTAAGTTGCACTCTGCAATTATTGGAAAAGGAAAATTATAGCACTTTTTTTTGGTCTCATTGTAATGGATGATTTGCTTCCATGAAGATGGGTAGGACAGGAGCCTGAGGGTAGCATCCACCCTTCCATCTACCTAATCTTGCAGGACTGGGATGCAAATTGGAAGTTGAGATGCAAAGAAATGTCCTCCATGACATCTCTTAGCCCTGTACATCCAGTTGCATCCTAAACATCTGTTGATACAGACGTGTTTCTGAAACTCTCTTCCTGAGACTGGAAGAACATTCACTGGTAATCTAATAATAAAGGGATGAGTGGGACACATCAAGTCCTTAAGTGCAGCTAGTGGAAGGTATTCAGGCAAACAGGACAGACAGCATCAAACAGGAAGCCTTGTTCTACCCTGACAGGCAGAGACGCTAAATCCAAAGGCAGCAAAGAATACCCTACTATGCCAGCTTAATATTACTGAATTATTTTAGGTTGCTTTTGTTTGTTTGTTTCAAGATGGGGTTTCACCATTTAGCCCTGGCTCTCCTGGAACTAGCTCTGTAAACCAGGATGTCCTCAAACTCATAAATACATCAGTCTGCCTCTACCTCCCCAGTACTGGGATTAAAGGCATGTACCACCACAGCCTGGCAGGTTTTTCTTTAAAACTTGTCAAAAGAAAGGCCAACAAGATGTCTTAGTGGGCAAAAGTACTTGCCACACAAGCTTGGCAATCTGAGACCTGTTCCCACAACCTAGATAGGGAGTTAGGGATGCTGGTGTGTCTGTAATCCCACAGTCCTCCTGAGAGATGGGATGCAGAGACAGGAAGTTTATGTCCTCCTGCCTGGACTGTGGAGGGTGACAGAGACAAGAGACCCTGACTCAGAACAAGGTACAAAGAGAGATACAACTCTGGGAAAGTGTCCTCTAAGCTCTACATGCATGTCCTCACTCCTGTGCACCCAGGCTCACACAGAGAGACACATTAATAATAATAATAGACAGTAAACAAAAATTTTTCTAAAGAAAGATGTAATAGACTCGTCTTTAGTGGTGGTGAAGGAGAAATATTTTTTAATTCTTTATTAATTACACTTTATTTATTTTGTATCCTTCCTGTGGTTCCCTCCCTCCTCCCGTCCCAATCCCTCCCTTCCTCCCCCCTCTGCATGCATGCCCCTCCCCAAGTCCACTCTTAGGGGAGGTCTTCTTTTCCTTCCTTCTGATCCTATTCTATTAGGTCTCATCAGGAGTGACTGCATTGTCTTCTTCTGTGGCCTGGTAAGGCTGCTCCCCACTCAGGAGGAGATGATCAAAGAGCAGGCCAATCAGTTCATGTCAGAGACAGTCCCTGTTCCTATTACTATGGAACCCCACTTGGACACTGAACTGCCATGGGGTATTATCTGTGTAGGGGTCTTAGGTTATCTCCATGCATGGTCCTTGGTTGGAGTATATCTCAGGAAAGACCTCTGTGCTCAGATTTTTTGGTTATGTTGCTCTCCTTGTGGAGCTCCTGTCCTCTCCAGATCTTACTGTCTCCCACTTCCTTCATAAGATTCCCTGCACTCTGCCCAAAGGTTGGCAATAAGTCTCAGTATCTGCTTTGATAGTGTACAGGGCAGAGCCTTTCAGAGGTCTCTTTTTCTCCTTCTTCTGATGTTCATCCTCTTTGCTTTTCTGGATAGGGATTGCACTCATATAGACATATAATATAGGATAAACCTACTAAAATCTGTACACCTAAAGAAACTAATCAAGAGGGAGGACTTTTGCTATGCTCGATCCCTATTGAGAAATATTTTTACTGAATTAAGATTCTTCCAAAATATTGGCTGCAGAGGGATTTTTTTTTAAAGACTGGGGAAGGGGTGACCTCCCTCATCCTAGCATTTGCTAGAGTAGGAAGGCGCAAACACAAAACAAAGGGTGTAGTGTGCTGGTCTCCTAATATGGTAACAAGGCAAAGAGTGCAAGGAATTCTGCAGCACTCTAACGCTCACGCTGGTCTCCTGTATGGTCTCCATGACAGACATCCTAGCACTCAGGGACTAGGTTAACCTTGGAATCAGTATGGAAGAGAGAGCAACACTGAAGAGGCAGGGGGCATTTGAACTCTCCCTGGAAACCTGAGAAAGAGCTGCAGTTAGGGCTGCACCGTGTGGGTGATGTCACCGTCGCAGAGATGCTCTGAACCAGTACTCCAAGCTCACTACTCTTGAATGACTCAACAGTCTTGTGTGAAAAATCACCATCTTGGAGATTTGTGCTTGGCAAACCTGCTTTCTAGTACCAGTGTTTGACTTAAAACTTAAAATCGGAATGCCCTGCAGGTGAGAGTCATGTGAGAAAGTAAGGCTCAGAAGCTGTCCCATCATAACCCTCTGGGTGGGACCTCAGGCATCTGTGGAGTGTTTACCCTGACTCCCCACCATTCCACAGCTCGGCAAATAAAACTGAGGAAGGGGACATGAGATGCTGGAAGCCGGCAATGCCTGTAATACCAGCATTTGGAAGGCTGAGACAAGAGGATTGCTGTGAGTTCTGAGCCAGTCTGGGCCACACAGCTTGGCTTAAAAACCACCCCTGTCCCCAGAAAAAATAAACACAAATGCTGGAAACTCTGGTGCCAGGTCTAGGCCACAGCTGTACCTCACTGCAGGTGCCTTCTGCTGCACTGGCCAGGACCCATGCCCACCTGTGGGGACAGTGGGGACACTCAGAACTCCACCATCTACACACCAAGAACCTGAGACAATGCACAGTGCATGGTCCTCCAGACTGCACAGACCCCGAAGGGAACAGGTCCTGTCCAAGACTGTTTAGCCTGCTTGAGTCACCTACCAGAAAGCCACTGTGGCACAACCAGAAAAACCGGCTCTGAGAGGTGGAACCTTGCAGCCACTAGGCCTGAAGCAGGCAGCCAGCTTGGGATCATGGCCAGAGCCTGGGACCACCACAGAACTTGAGCACATTCCTGGCCAAATGTTGTTCCCATTACTAAAGGAAGCTAAATGACTCAGTGTTGGTGTCCTCTCCTTTCTCCTGCTTGCTCCAGAGGAAAGACAGATGCAGGGCTAAGAGGCAGGGCTGCGTAAGGTCCTCAGAAGCAGAGCACTTGCCTAGCACATGGGAAGTTCTGGGGTCAATTTTAAGGACCACACAGGAGTGTGCGCACACACAAACAATAAACACAACATTAGAAGAGGGGCTAAGGAGAAGGCCCAGTGGGTAAAGTACTTGGCACATACACATGAGAAACATTTTAAATCTCATTGTGTTGCTACCTCCCAACAGTGGAAGCTAGCAAAGACCTGAACCTCGGGTGGATGCCATAGTGCATAAAAATTCAAATGTATACCCAGGGCTGGGCAGAGAAAGTTCCAGAACAGAGTAGCACTAGGATAATGTCACTGATCATGAAAGCCACTTACAACCTTGAAAACTTAGGCCCAGTGCCTCTAGAATTCTTAATTATCAAAATAATTAAAAAACCTGCATCTAATAATAATAATAATAATAATAATAATAATAATAACAACAACAACAATAGTGATAACAACAACAATAGTGATGATGATGATAATGATGAAGCCTGGTATTATAGTTTAGGCCTATAATCCCACACCCCAGAAGGCAGCACAGGGAGACCCTATCTCCAAAAAAAATGCTACAAACAAACTAAAAACTCTTTATTTTTAAACATGGGTGAAAATGTTAAAATTTAGAATAATTCATAAATGCACAATATTAACACATGTGCTTTGTGGACCATTGGTCTGTGTTTTCTGGCCACCAAAAAAAAAATCCCAAACATCCTGTGATATAGACTGAGCTGCTGAGACCCCCTCCTGAAGCCTGCAGATATCTGTTGGGTATAAACGTAACAGCAACCCCCGAAAAGAAAACATTTTCTGTATGATATCACCAATCCTCCCTGTTTAGCTGACAGTCTTTCCCACAACTGCTATCCTAGTGTTTCTTTTGCAGTCTACTTACTATAAAATCAGTAATAACCATTTGTAACATTAAAAAGCTTACTTATCACTTAAAACAAAAGACATTCACTAAAAATAGGTATTAAGGAAATAAAACAAACACTGCTGCAGGAAGTATCATAAAATATTGCCCAAGACCATTTGCCAATGTGTACAGAAAACCAGTATGTGTGCCTAGAAGTATACCTGTGCACATATGTGCAAACTCACATACAGACAGGCACACATGTGCACACTCATGCACACAGACATACATGTATCCATCCATGCATACATAAAGTGAGCACTTGTATATGGCAAGTGAGTGGTGTAGAATGAACTGGCTGCAAGATCAGCTAGTGTAGCCCCAAATCAACTATTCCATCAGCTTCCATGGAACCTGTCTCTTGGGATGTCCACTTCTCTTTCAAAGGTCCCTAATGAAACAGCCCTTAACTCACTTGTCTCTACCATCCATTATAGCAGACTGTAATACTGAAAATACAGAGAGGACTGTGGTGCATGTTTAGAGCTAGCTTTAACACTCTAGGACATCTTCTGTGGCAAAATCCCATTTTTCTTCTCAGTAACCATGAAGTGGATATGGCCTCCCCCTGGTCACACTGCTGATTGGTTACTGGATCCCTTGCTGGATCGATATCCCCCAAAGCCTAGTAAGATGCCTGTAGAGACATTTGTTTTGACTGCCAGAGATTCCAGCACATCCCAGTACTGTGCCCTAACACAAACCCCCTTTGTGCAATAGTCTAGCCTCAAAGAGAAACAGAAAGAGCAGGGGCCAGCACAGGCTAAAGAAAGATAGGCGGCAGGAGCTGTGGAATGGCGCAGACAACCTCAGTAAGCTGTGACAGTCTCAGGAGTGAGGAGAGAGTTGGAGAGGTCTCAGGCAACCAAGAGCACATGCTGTGTGCAGGCATGCTAGAGACACATTTTGCCTGAAGTTCTGTGTGAAGCATCTTGTAGTAGGGCCTGTTCCCTTCTCTGGAACATTCTCCAGGCTGCACTGCTGACTTGTCACTGAATGCCCATTTGGGTCAGCTTTCTTGGGCCTAAAGCCAGTTTCACCTACATTGTTTTATACATGAGTGGAATGAGACACTGAGCAATTCATTTTCTTCTGGAAAGCCTGCTTGCAAACTCCCAGCCAGTTTCCTCTCTCACCCAGCCTTCCCGCTGAGGACAATGAAGCATTGACAGCCTTGTTTACATTGACCTCCTCCTGAGATGAAAGACAAAGTCTTCTAACACTCTCCAGCCGGTACACAGGTACACAACTGAAGCAGAAAACAAGCTTAGGTTTTATCTGAAACATCCTTTAAGTGCAAAATGAGGCTGAAGAATAAGACACTGAGACCCAGAATGAGCTTTGGGGCCTTCAAAACAGACCTGTGAGCAAACAGGGCTATCTGTGGAAACACTTCCTTATCCAAACCAAGGTAGGGCAGGCATCTGTCCTTGATGCCTGTTTGTCAGAGACATTACTTACCCCTGCACGTCTCAGCTACACTTACACCCAAAGAAACAGAAGAGGGTCAGCCAACAAAGAAGTGTTTCAAAGTCATCGTGGTGAAGGTGATTGGAAGCCCTACTTCTGGAGCTCTGCTCCTTCACCTACTGAAGCTGTATGTCGCTCACTGTGAAGATACAAGCTTCCTGGTGGTGGCATAGAGAAGCTGGGGGGCTTACAAGACTCCAAGTGTTAGATGCAAGTTCTAGACTGGAACATGTGGCCTGAAGAACTGAGGAGGGGCAACATGGCGGCTCATCACATTTTTTCAGAGCAGAAGCTCACACCCCACAACAAAAGGAGAAAGGCATGAATCCTCTAAAAGGGAATATAGCAGCGCCCCAGTGCTTGGGAGGAAGAGGCAGTTGAATCTTTGTGAATTCAAGGCTGGCCTGGTCTACAAAGAGAGTTCCAGGAGAACCAAGGCTGTTACACAAAGAAACTCAGTCTTTAAAAACCAAAATAGACAGACAGATACATACATGCATACAGATACATAGATAGATACAGAGATGATAGATAAACAAATAACTAAATAAATAAATAAAATAAGAAAGGGACCACGCTCATTTTCTTCTTTTTGACTCAAGTTTCTAGGAAAACACTACACAGGGTTTTGAACAAGAGTCTTCATTCATTAAGAGTCATGGTAGGTTTCACTAACCTTTGCCTCTTCATTCACATCCCAGGTGAAGGAAACAGCATTGTACGCGATCTCTTCAATGTTTCCAATGGTGTTGAAGCTCTCCTTGTAGTCAGCTATGACAGTGAAAGAGAAAAAGGGCTTAGCAGGGTGGTAGCCAAGAGGAGAGGCACAGGCCTCTAATCCCTGCACTTGGGAGGTAAAGACAAGAGGATCTAGAGTTCCGGGTCATCCTTGTAACAGAGACCAGCCTTGGCCAGTACATGAGACCCTGGCTCAAAACACTCACACGCCACACACATACATATGCACCCATGCACGCACACATGATTGTACACTAAAGTAAGAGTCCCTCGATGACACATTATTTGTTAATGGTAAAGTTTTGAATTTGCCTATTTTGCAATGTGACAAGCTACATATTTCTGCTTACAGAATTCTACGGCTGAAAAAAAATTTACTCACGTCTTTTTATTAAGAGTAAATCTATGTGAACCATGTCTTTATCTGATTTGATTATTAGGTCTTTTTTTCTGTTCACCTTCCTACTTCCCACTTTTTTGACAGCCATCCCCCGCCTCCCCCATACACACACAGGGACAATTTTTAGAAGCAAAATATTCTGCCAGTCAGGCGATGTCACTAAAGGAACTGCAGTAGAGTGAAGGCTTTCCATGAGCAGTGATGGTGATAGAGATCAAACACACACTAAGCACACACTACACTGAGGCACCCCCATGCCAAAGAAGGACATTTCTAAAACTTATCTTAGTACTCCAGAGCATTGCATTAATCTCACTCGGCTGTCATCACCTGACCACTTTGGGCTCTGTCCTATGGTCACTCCTTACACAATATGTTATCTATTCCCTTATAGTATGCGTCTATTCCCTCATACAGTATGTAGTGATTCCCTTACAGAGTAGGTATCTATTTCCTTATGGTATGTAGCTATTCCCTGTCATCCCATTAGACTCCCCATGGAGTCAATAGAGATCAGCATGGGTGCTGTGTACTGTTATGGGCATGTTGGGCTACACAGAAAAGCCCAATTTGCTTATCTCCAATGATGAAACTGGTACCTCAGCACTGCAGGAAGATTCCTTATTGCTGGGAGCAGAATGGTGCAGGAAAACCCACCTCATGCTCTCCAGACTCCCTGGGATAGGCTGGCTGGTCTAGCCTCAGGCTGAATTCTATTTCCCCCTCTTTCTCGGATCACCTCTGCTTTCTATGATCCCTGAGGAGTTCAAAGCAGTTTGCTGAATGCTGTGTCTTCATTTCATCTACCCTACATGCAAATATCTGCCCATATGCACCTAGCCAGCCTAGACTCTTCTTGTGGAGAGTGCTAACTTATTTCCTTTTCACTCACTCCAGTGGTCTTGCCTAGAGAAACCTCAAAGCAAGATAATGTTTCTTTTCTTTTTTGGCATTGTTTTGTTTCTCTGTGCCTTGAGACACAGTTCCACAAGTATAACCCAAGCTGGTTAAACTTGTCCTGAATGCTGAGATTACAGGTTTGAGCTGTCATATCCAACTCCAAACCTTTATATTTTAAACAAAGCACATAAACTTTTAGCATAAAAGTATGTATATTCAACATAGGAAAGTCAGAGACCATGAATAAATAAAAAAATTTAAGGACAACCACAGTCTACTAACCCACAATTAACTGCCTTTAAACTTTATCTATGTGCTCTTATCTCTCATCTAGCTCCTTTTCTCCAAACATGTAGATATTTTTATACCGTGATTAATAAACATCTTTTTCATTGCTATATTGTTTTGCTTGGCTCATCTCTGGTGTCTTCCATATGTAAAACCTTCTGTAAAATTATACGATTGTATCAGACCATGTGTCATGGCTTTATTCTTATTGGTCACTCAGCTGACAGCTGACAGTCTGCTGCCCTACCCCAGTGTTTCACTTCTTTGTACAGCTAAATTTCATTTAAATTTAATTATATTTTATTAAAGTAAATTCTCAGGGGCAGAAGTATAGCTTGCTGGTAGAGCAAGGGCTAGGAGAAGTTGGGTTCAACAGCTAGCATTAAAACAAAAGACATTTTAAAAAAGCATATTTCCAGAAATAAGTTTTTTTGTTTCTTACTTTGTTTTGTTCTGTTGAAACAAGGTCTCACTGTGTATTCCTGGCTAGCCTGGAACTCACAGAGATTGCCTGCTGCTACCTCTCAAGTGCTGAGGTTAGGGATCTGAGCCACTAGACCCAGCTATAATTTTAAGGCTGATTAATATTGCCACACTGGTCCAGGGAGGAACAATTTACACTTAGGGCAATTATGTCTTTTCTTCTCAGATTGTCTTTTTTCCAAACTAATATTCAAAACGTTATTTTAATCTGAAATTCCTTGATTGCTAAAGGCGTTGAATAGTCATTCTTGTTCTCTGGCTATTTGCATTTCTTCTTATTATTTTTATTTTTGTAAGTTCATTCATTTATTTTGGCTTTTCTAATTTTATTCTTGATCCACTTTTCTCTTAGGGTAGTCATGATTTTAAAATAAATACTCAAAGGTAAATGAGGGGGAAAATCAAAAGAAAAGAACATTACCCCTTACAGTTTCTAAAAAGGCTTTATGTTTGGGACGATCATGAATGCACACCTGTGCTTTCTGCAGGCTTCCTCTATGAGAGAGAGAAGAAAGCCAAATTTAAATTTGAATTCCATGATTCTTCACTAATCCCTTGCAAGATAATCTTATAGCTGTTTGAGTGAAGAGCAGGTAAGATCAGCTGTGAAGAAGAAATGTCACATCTAGAAGTTAAGACAAGAAAGGTGCTTAGATGGACACTGTGGAGTCCTACATCACAAGGCTTCATTTTTCCAGTTTTAATTTCCCCCAAAAAGGGCTGAAAAAAAGAAAAAGAATTTCATACCACTTGTCATATAGAAACACACCAGAGTCTTCTAATATGGCACTCAACCAATAAATATGGCAACCAAAATGCTCATTCTGTGCCAGGAAATGTCCTCAGTAGGCCCCTAGTCTTATAGCTCTTGCAATATAGAAAATAGAACACAACTAAATACATAAACATAAACAAACAAGATAATTATTCTAAATCTGCCTGATTTTTCAAAGAAGTCTTGAATGTTCTTTTCTCTGTTTCTTACCCAACAAAAACAGAAAAATAGGATGAAGGCAGTTCTTATTAATTATGATAATTTACACTCAAAAGGACAATCACTAAATGCTCAGCTAGTAAGTCATGTTGAAATAAGTGGAATCACGGGGAGGAGTAATTCTAATGAAACTGATCCCATTGATGCCATGGTGCCAGCCATAAAGCCACATCTCCAGTCTGAGGTTATCATGTCCTGAACTTCCAAGTCAGGCCAAGTAGTATGGAAATACACAGCCACAGACATCATCCAGGGTGTGTCAGGATGCCCCAGAGCAGTATGGTAATTCATGGATTCTCGGGGTTTAAAGACTATCTGAGAAGCACATTTTCAAATGTTGGAGGCCAGCATAGGGCTTTGGTGAGACATAGGCCAGTGCCAGATATTCTCAGTCATGAGCATGGAGTGAAGCCAATACTACATTTCTGCCAACTCTCATGTGGGGCTGGTGGGGTTCCTACATTTGAGAAGTCTTGACTCTGTTGTAAAATGGAATGGATCTTTTGGGTACTTCTGGTTTTCACCACCATGATCTTAGAAAGCACATTAGTTGGTGGTGCACGCCTATAATCCCAGCACTCAGGGAGACAGAAGCAGGTGGATCTCTAGGCGATCAAGCCCAGCCTGGTCTACAAAGAGTCCAGGACAGCCAACGATACACAGAAAAACCCTGTTTGGGAAAAAGTAAAAAGAAAAAAATATATATACATTAGTCTTTATTTATGAGGTCCATGTAATGGTCTATTCTTCCCCACCAAAAAAAACAAAAAACAAAAAACAAAAAAAAAACAAACTTTTTTTCTTGATGAACAGACACAAGGCTATACAATGGCGGAGGACTTCTCTAACCAGGAACACTTAGACTCACTCCAAGAGGTCTATCCTTGTACCTAGAGTGGACTCAAAGATATTGTTTCTTTCTGATAAAACCACTCTCATCTCTTGGCAGTCAGACCCAAAGACTCCTGGAATGATAACTGTGGTCTAGTTAAGAACATACATGTTCATGCTGGACAGGCCTTGTGCCAATGATGAGGTCTGTTTTTGGAATAATTCCTGAGGTAGCAATCAGCATGTTTTCTCATAGGGAGAAGCCAAACTGTTTATGGAAGTCAAAAATTCTGATAACTAATTAACTATGATTTGAATTCAGTTCTGTCTGATACCAACAGCCGCATTTTTAACTGCAATTTCAAACATAAATCATCAGCAGATATTGAAGCACATACTTCAATGGCAACTGCTTTATGAGGTGCTGAGGGAATGTATGGTGAAGGAGGAAAGGAAACTGGGCATTTGGGGACTGTGGGAAGTTACTTACAAAGGAAGGCAGGAATAGGGTACTTTGGCAGGGAATGCTGAAATGTTTTCTTCAACAAGAAAATATTTTTAGAACTTGCTAGCATGAGAAGGCTGAGTGAGAAGGTCAAGCTAGCCCATCTAAGAAAACCAAAGGCACTGGTGCTGTGGAAAATGATGAGTATGCCCACATATTCGCTTTCTTTACTCATTTCTTGCAAGTTATATTTCTTTTTTTAATTTTTTTATTTTTTTTAATTTTTTTTATCAGTTACATTTTATTAACTCTGTATCCCAGCCGTGTCCCGATCCCTCATTCCCTTCCAGTCCCTCCCTCCCTCCCTCATCTCCACCGTGCCCCTTTCCAAGTCCACTGATAGGGGGGACCTCCTCCCCTGATCCTGTTTTATCAGGTATCTTCAGGACTGGCTGCAAAGCCCTCCTCTGTGGCCTAACAGGACTGCTCCTCCCTTTGGGGGTGGGGAGACCAAAGAGCCAGTCATTGAGTTCCTGTTAGAAATATTCCCTGTTCCCCTCACTTTGGGAAACCAATTGGTTACTGAGCTACCACAGGCTACATCTGAGCGGAGGTTCTAGGTTATATCCGTACATGGTCCTTGGTTGAATGTCAGTCTCAGAAAAGACCCTGTGCCCAGATATATTTGGTCCTTGTGGAGCTCCTATCCTTTCCCCATCAGACTAACTCCCCTTCTTTCTTATGATTCCCTGTACTCTGCCAAAAGTTTGGTCATGAGTCTTTGCTTTGAAAACACTGCTAGTTAGAGTCTTTCAGATGCGCTCAGTAGACTCCTGTCATACGTTCAATGCACATCCCATCTGTCTTTCTAAACGAGGATTGATCATCTTATCCCATGTCCGCTCAATTGATTATCTTTTTTAGGTGTATAGATTTCATTATGTTTATCATATCTTATAGGTCTATATATGTGAGTATATCCCATGTTTGTCTTTCTCCTTCTGGGATATTTCACTCAGAATGATCTTTTCTAGATCCTACCATTTGCCTGCAAATTTCATGATTTTTGATTGCTGAGTAGTATTCCATTGTATAAAAATACCACAATTTCTGTACTCATTCCACCGTTGATGGACATCTGGGTTGTTTCCAGGTTCTGGCTGTTACAAATAGAGCTGCTATAAACATGGTTGAGCAAGTGTCCTTTTTGTGTACTTGAACAAACTTTGGGTATATACCTAGCAGTGGTATAGCTGGGTCTGGAGGAAGCACTATTCCTATTTGTCTTAGAAAGCGCCAGATAGCTTTCCAGAGTGGTTGTACAAGTTTACATTCCCACCAGCAGTGGAGGAGGGTTCCCCTTTCTCCACAACCTCTCCAGCATGTGTTATCGCTTGAGTTTTTCATCTTGGCCATTCTGATGGGTGTAAGGTGATATCTCAGGGTCATTTTGATTTGCATTTCCCTGATGGCTAATGAGGATGAGCATTTCTTTAAGTGTTTTTCTGCCATTCGATATTCCTCTGTGGAGAATTCTCTGTTTAGCTCTGTTCCCCATTTTTTAATTGGATTACTTGGATTGCTGCTTTTCAGCTTCTTTAGTTCTTTGTATATACTGGATATTAGTCCTCTGTCAGATAAAGGGTTAGTGAAGATTCTTTCCCAATCTGTAGGCAGTCGTTTTGTTTTGATGACGGTATCCTTTGCTTTACAGAAACTTTTCAGTTTCATGAGGTCCCATTTATTGATTGTTGCTCTTAGAGCCTGTGCTGTTGGTGTTCTGTTCAGGAAGTTGTCTCCTGTGCCAATGAGTTCTAGGCTGTTCCCCACTTTTTTTTCCAATTGACTGAGGGTATCTGGTTTTATGTTGAGGTCCTTGATCCACTTTGACTTTAGTTTTGTGCAGGGTGATAAATATGGATCTATTTTCATTTTTCTGCATGTAGACATCTAGTTGGTCCAGCACCATTTGTTGAAGATGCTGTCTTTTTTCCATTGAATGGATTTGGCTTCTTTGTCAAATATCGAGTATTCATAGGTGTGTGGATTTATTTCTGGGTCTTCTATGTGGTTCCATTGATCCTCCTTTCTGTTTCTATGCCAATACCATGCAGTTTTTATTACTGTTGCCCTGTAGTACAGCTTGAGATCAGGAATGGAGATACCTCCAGATGATCTGTTGTTGTACAGGATCGTTTTGGAGATTCTGGGTTTTTTGTTTCTCCATATGAAGCTGAGAATCTTTTTTTCGAGGTCTGTAAAGAATTGAATTGGTATTTTGATGGGAATTGCATTGAATCTGTAGATTGCTTTTGGCAGTATGGCCATTTTCACAATGTTAATCCTACCAATCCATGAGCACGGGAGATCTTTCCATCTTCTGATATCTTCTTCGATTTCTTTCTTCAGAGACTTGAAGTTTTTCTCAAACAGGTCTTTCACTTGCTTGGTTAGAGTCACACCAAGGTACTTTATGTTATTAGTGGCTATTGTGAAGGGTGTTGTTTCCCTAATTTCTTTCTCAGCCTTTTTGTCTTTGGTATATAGGAGGGCTTTTGATTTTTTGAGTTGATTTTGTATCCTGCCACTTTGCTAAAGGTGTTTATCAGCTGAAGGAGTTCTCTGGTTGAATTTTTGGGGTCGCTCATGTATACTATCATATCATCTGCAAATAGTGACACTTTGACCTCTTCCTTTCTGATTTGTATCCCCTTGATCTCCTTTAGTTGTCTTATTGCTCTGGGTAGGACTTCAAGTACTATGTTGAAGAGATATGGGGACAATGGACAGCCTTGTCTTGTCCCTGATTTCAGTGGGATTGATTTAAGTTTCTCTCCATTGAGTTTGATGTTAGCTATAGGCTTGCTATATATTGCCTTTACTATGTTTAGGTATGTGCTTGTATCCCTGATCTCTCCAAGACTTTAAACATGAATGGGTGTTGGACTTTGTCAAATGCTTTTTCGGCATCTAAGGAGATGATCATGTGGTTTTTCTCCTTCAGTTTGTTTATGTAGTGGATTACATTGATGGATTTCCGTATGTTGAACCACCCTTGCATGCCTGGGATGAAGCCTACTTGATCATGGTGGATGATATCTTTGATGTGTTCTTGGATTCGGTTTGCAAGTATTTTATTGAGTATTTTTGCGTCAATGTTCATAAGAGAGATAGGCCTGAAGTTCTCTTTTTTTGTTGGGTCTTTGTGTGGTTTAGGTATTAAGGTGACTGTGGCTTCATAGAATGAGTTTGGTACTGTTCCTTCTGTTTCTATTTTGTGGAATAGCTTGAGGAGAATTGGAGTTAGCACTTCTTTGAAAGTCTTGTAGAATTCTGCGCTGAAGGCATCTGGTCCAGGGCTTTCTTTGGAGGGGAGACTCTTAATGACTGCTTCGATTTCCTTGGGAGATATAGGGCTATTCAGTCTTTCTACCTGATCTTGACTTAGTTTTGGTAGATGGAATCTATCAAGAAAATTATCCATTTCATTTAGATTCTCAAATTTTGTGGCATATAGGCTTTTGTAGTATGACCTAATAATTGTTTGGATTTCCTCAATGTCTGTGGTTATGTCCCCCTTTTCATTTCTGATTTTGCTGATCTGGATAGTTTCTCTCTGCTTTTTAGTTAGTTTGGCTAAGGGTTTGTCTATCTTGTTGATTTTCTCAAAGAACCAGCTTTTTGTTTCATTGATTCTTTGGATAGTTTTATTTGTTTCTAGTTGATTGATTTCAGCCCTTAGTTTGATTATTTCCAGCCGTCTGCTCCTCTTGGGTGTATCTGCTTCTTTTTTTTCCAGGGTTTTCAGTTGGGCCATTAAATTTTTTGTATGTGATGTTACGAATTTCTTCTTGCAGGCACTTAGTGCTATAAATTTTCCTCTGAGCACTGCTTTCAATGTGTCCCATAAATTTGGGTATGTTGTGCCTTCCTTTTTATTGAATTCTAGGAAGTCTTTAATTTCTTTCTTTATTTCTTCCTTAATCCAGCTGTCATTGAGTAGTAAGTTGTTCAGTTTCCATGTGCATGTCGGCTTTTTGTTGTTTCTGTTGTTGTTGATGTCTAGCTTTAGTCCTTGGTGGTCAGATAGTATACAAGGGATTATTTCGATCCTTTTGTATCTGTTGAGGCTTGCTTTGTGACCCACTATATGGTCTATTTTGGAAAAGGTTCCATGCGGTGCTGAAAAGAAGGTGTACTCTTTTGAGTTTGGGTGAAACGATCTGTAGACGTCTATTAGGTCCATTTGATTTAGGGATTCTGTGAGTGCTTTTATTTCCCTATTTGGTGTCTGTCTAGTTGATCTGTCCCTTGGTGAGAGTGGAGTGTTGAAGTCTCCCACTATTAAGGTATTAGGATCAATGTATGATTTAAGCTTTAATAATGTTTCATTTATGAATGTCGGTGCTCTTGTATTTGGGGCATAGATATTCAAGATTGTGATGTCCTCTTGGTGGATTTTTCCTTTGATGAGAATATAGTGGCCCTCCTTATCTTTTTTGATTAACTTGGGTTGAAAGTCTATTTTAGTAGATATTAGGATGGCTACTCCAGCTTGTTTTCTGGAACCATTTGCTTGAAAAACAGTTTTCCAGCCCTTTACTCTGAGGTAGTGTTTGTCTTTGTTGCATAGGTGTGTTTCTTGGATGCAACAGAATGTTGGATCCTGTTTCCTTAACCATTCTGTTAGCCTGTGTCTTTTTATTGGTGAGTTGAGTCCATTGATATTGATAGATAATAGTGACCAATGCATGTTAGTTCCTTTTGTAATGGAGTCGATGATCTAACCCTGTTTCATTGCTTGTTTTCTTTTCATTTTTGTTGGGACATAATCTGTATGCCCTGTTTTCTTGGGTGAATTTGTTTTCATTGGATTGGAGTTTTCCTTCTAGTATCTTCTGTAGGGATGGTTTGCTGTGTAGATATTGTGTAAATTTAGTTTTGTCATGGAATATTTTGTTTTCTCCATCTATGTTGATTGAAAGCTTTGTAGGGTATAATAGTCTGGGTTGACATTTGTGATCTCTTAGAGTCTCCATGATACTTGCCCAGGCCCTTCTGGCTTTCATAGTTTCTGATGAGAAGTCCGGTGTGATTCTGATAGGTCTACTTTCATATGTTACTTGACCTTTTTCCCTTGCTGCTTTTAATATCTTTTCTTTGTTCTCTAGATTTAGTGTTTTGACTATGATGTGACGTGGTGTGTTTCTTTTCTGGTCTAGTCTATTTGGAGTTCTGTAGGCCTCTTGTATATTTATGGACATCTCTTTCTTTAAGTTGGGAAAATTTTCTTCTATGATTTTCTTGAAAATATTTTCTGGTCCTTGGAGTCTGGAGTCTTCTTTTTCGTGAATTCCTATTATTCTTAGATTTTGTCTTTTCATAGCATCCTTGATTTCTTGGATATTTTGTGATTGGAACTTTTCTGATTTTACTTTTTCTTTGAGAGAAGTATCCATTTCTGCAAGTGTGTCTTCAGCTCCAGAGATTCTCTCTTCCATCTCTTGTATTCTGTTGGTGATGCTTACTTTTGTGGTTCCTGATCTTTTCTCCAAGTTCTCCAGCTCAAGGGTTTTCTCATTTTGTGTTTTCTTTATTGATTCTAATTCTGTTTTTATGCCTTGCACCATTTCTTTCATGTGTTTGAATTTGGATTCCTGACTCTCTACGATGGCCTCTATTTCTTTTTTCATTTCCTTCTTATATGCCACTAATTTTTCCTCTACTTGTGTATCTATTTGTTTGGCTATGTTTGCCTGTGTTTCTTTAAGGATATTGTCTATTTCTTCTTTCTTTGCCTCCAATTGATTGGTCATCTCTTTGAAAGACTTGTTCATTTCCTCCTTATGAGCCTCAAATAATTGGGCAAGCATGGCTTTAAAATCATTTTCCTGTGCTTCTGCTGAATTGGAGTATCCATCGATTTTGGGGTTTGCTGGTGAAGTCATGATGTCCTGATTTATGTTGGAAGTGTTCTTTCGCCTACCCCTGGCCATTGGCTTATCTGAAACCTTCCCTGTTTGTTTTTGGATTCTGAAGATCAGACTGGTGCTGTCTCTCTCTGGTGTCTGGAGAGTTCTTCAGGAAGCTGAGCACTCTCAGCGTGTGCTGAGGACTAGCTGTACCTGTGGGAGGAAAGTACGCAGGCGCAAACGGGGCAAATGCAAGCGTGTGTGCGCACGCGTGTGTGTGTCTGTGTGCGTAAGTGTGGGTGGATGAGTTTCTCGAGGGACTGAGTGATGGCTAATGTTGAACCCTTGAGTGTGTGGGAGGGGCTCTGCACTGTATATGTTGCAGGCACTAATGATGATCGCAGTGCAATTTCTGGCATTAATTGTCTTAACTCCTCAGTCAGGCCCACAGGGCAGGAACTTCAATGTCCCTAGTGCCCCTCTGTTTCCCAAAGTGGGTATGTGGGTGGGAGGGGGGGTTCGATGCCTGGCTTCTGATTTAGAAGGACCCAGGATCTGGGGAACTGCAGATTCTCAAGGGTGGTCTTACAGGCAGGTCTCTTGGCAGAGATCGTGGTATCCTGGGCTCTCTGCTCTCTGGTTTGGCCCTGCTTCTTTGATGTGTTCCGCCAGTTCTGTGCTGCTGTCACTGCCAGGTTCTGATGTCTTGCTGCAGCTGGAGATTTCAGGGTGGTCATTTCAGCAGGGATGGGGTAACCAGGCTCTCTGTTCTCTGGTTTGGCCCTGGTTAGTCTTAAACTGGAGGGCTGTGGTGCCCCACCAGTTCAGTGCTGCTCAGCCTCCACGTCCCGCTGTAACTCGAGACTGGGTTGCTAGTCCCAATGCTTTCTGGGAAGTTCTGGGATCTCTTCGTTGTGCTCTCCAAGCTTGGGAGGCCCAGTGCCTGGTGTGTCCAGGTTGTATGACGTTTCTGCCTGGTTTTGGTGAGTATATAGTGTATTCTCTGTCACTGTGGGATTGGGCGGGCCGTACCGTCAGTGATGGCAATCCTGCAGAGCTAGTATGGTGTCTAGCAGATTCGCGCCCTGGGAGGATGGTGCAGCCGCTGCACGAATCTGGGACTCCAGGGCACGTACTGTTGGCTTTTGTCTGCCGCTAAAGTGCTTGGGGCTCCGTCTCAGCGGCTGTATACCCAGGCAGTTAGGTCTGCGCTGAGAAAGATGAGTCTGCTGTGCCACTCTGCCGAGGAGGAAGGAGGTCTGGGGGAAGGGAGTGCCGCAAGAACAAAGGATTGTTTCTCTTCTTCCCCAAGCAAGTCTCCGGGTGACCAGAGGCCAAAGTTTTCACCTCCTGCGATGTTCCCTGGTGTTCAGAAAGTCTCGCTGTGGTTTTCCTGGGTTGGGGGTCCTTCCATTCTCCAAATCAGAAGATCAGGTATCCCACCACTCAGAAAATGTGTGTACTAGTCGCCATCTTGGCTACCGCGTTTCTGTTCTTTCAATGAAAACTTGTTTCTGTGACCTACAGTGGGAGATAACACTTTTCAGTTTTCCTGTATTCCTAATTGAGCGAGCAACACACATGTGATTCCGTTTACAAAGTAGTGCTTTGCGTTTATGTTCTTTCGTTGGACACTTGTTCCTGTTAGGAACAAGTTAGGGTTAGGGTTAGGGTTAGGGTTACGGTTAAGATTAGGGTAGGGTTAGTGTTAGGGTTAGGGTTAGGGTTATATCACTTTTCAGTTTTCCTGTTATAATAATTGAACAGGCGACATGTATGTGAATTAATTTTCAAAGTAGTGCTTTGCTTTTCTGTTCTTTCGTTCAAAACTTGTTCCTGTGCAGTACAGTGCGATATATCACATTTCAGTTTTCCTGTATTCCTAATTGAGCGAGGGACACACATGTGATTTAGTGTACAATGTAGTGCTTTGCGTTTATGTTCTTTCATTGGAAACTTTTTCCTGTTAGGATCAAGTTAGGGTTAGGGTTAGGGTTAGGGTTAGGGTTAGGGTAGGGTTAGGGTTAGGGTTAGGGTTAGGATTATATCACTTTTCAGTTTTCCTGTTATAATATTTAAAAAGGCGACACGTATGTTCATTAGTTTACAAAGTTGTGCTTTGCGTTTCTGTTCTTTTGTGGGAAACTTGTTCTGGGTAGGAACAATTTAGGGTTAGGGTAAGGGTTAGTGTTTGGTTATGGTTAGGGTAGGGTTAGGGTTAGGGTTAGGGTTAGGGTTTTGGGTTAGGGTTAGGGTTAGGGTAGAGTTAGGGTTAGGGTTATATCACTTTTCAGTTTTCCTGTTATAATAATTGAACAGGCGACACGTATGTGAATTAGTTTACAAAGTAGTGCTTTGCTTTTCTGTTCTTTCGTTGGAAACTTGTTCCTGTGCTGTACAGTGCGATATATCACTTTTCAGTTTTCCTTTATTCCTAATTGAGCGAGCAACACACATGTGATTTAGTTTACAAAGTAGTGCTTTATGTTTATGTTCTTTCGTTGGAAACTTTTTCCTGTTAGGAACAAGTTAGGGTTAGGGTTAGGGTTAGGGTTAGGGTTAGGGTTAGGGTTAGGGTTAGGGTTAGGGTTAGAGTAGGTTTAGGGTTAGGGTTAGGGTTAGGGTAATATCACTTTGCAGTTCACCTGTTATAATAATAGAACAGGCGACACGTATGTGAATTAGTTTACAAAGTTGTGTTTTGAGTTTCTGTTCTTTCGATGGAAACTTGTTCCTGTGCTGTACAGTGCGATATATCACTTTTCAGTTTTCCTTTATTCCTAATTGAGCGAGCACCACACATGTGATTTAGTTTACAAAGTAGTGCTTTGTGTTTATGTTCTTTCTTTGGAAAATTTTTCCTGTTAAGAACAAGTTAGCGCTCGAGGGGCAAGATGGCAGAGCCGGGAGGACTCTCATTCTGAGCAGCAGCACAGCAGGATCAGCACAGTGACCAGCAATCAGAACTCTCAGCCATAAAACACAGTCATTGTGTTTCCCAGGTGAGAGGATACCCCATGGTGGGGGATTCAATCAGCTTTTAACTCACCTGGCTAAACCGCGGAAGAGATCCCGGTTCCGCCAGACGCTTGGCTGCTGGCCGCCAGCGCCAGCCCCATCCCAAAGCCACAAGCCAGTGTCTCTGGTCACAGTCCCAGACTGAACCCTGGGCACCACACTATCAGAGACTGGAATTTTCAGTCGAGAGATAACCCCAGGGTACAGGAAACGATTGAGACCAGCCTTAGGTCACCCAGACATCCCCTGGAAAAGACTCGGGCGGGCGGGTTCCACGGGCACCCCAAGAGCCAGCCCGGAGCCAGAGCCGGGAACCCAGGTTCCGGCACAGAGCCCTGCCTGCCTGCGCGCCTGATTCGCTGCCGGAGATAGAAACGGCGGGTCTGATCTCAGAGCACTCAGCTCACCCCCAACCTGAAAAGGTCCCCGAAAAATTACCCAGCTTAGGGAGCCACTCAGGTTCCCAAAAGCCGCAAAGGCAGACACAGGCAGTTTTTGCACACCAGACAGCTGGCAGAGACTGAGCCGCCATCACACAGCTGTGCTCCAGGCACAGGCAATTTCTGCGGCCAGCCAGCTGGCGGACACTGAGCAGTGTGCACCAGCGCAAAAAAAGACACTAGGAGTCCGTGTCTCCAGAGAATCCACGGGGAAGGAAGGAAACTGTACTGATCTAAATCACCCAATCCTTCCCTAGAAAAAGTCTAGCAGTCTAGTGGGGCCGAGGCGCCAGCATTCAGCTGTGCTCCAGACATAAGCACAAACAGTTGAGGCGCGCCTGATGTCCAACTGGGTCACAGCAGCTGATCATTAAATTTGCAACAAGAAACCCAGAAACAGGGCAGCTGCCCTCAGGACTTCCCTGGGTAAGAGGAGAACCCTCTTGACTAACAAAGACCACAGTTACCACTCAGGTCTATATCCCTGAGGTGAGCAACTCCTGAAAAAGCACCAGCCATCCAGGGACTATACCCAAAAAGCTGAGAAGACATCCTTCAGGAAAACCCAGCTTTCTGCAAAGGGGATTCTCTCCACCACAGGATCCCCAGGAACCACCAGAAAATAACCCCAAACACCTAAGATAACACAATGGGTAGAAGCCAGCATAAAAGCTCAAGCAACAAAAGACAGAGCAATATGGCATCTCCAGAACCCAGTTACCCAGGGGCAAGTAGCCCTGGACACCCCACCATAACTGAAATCCAAGAAGATGACCTAACAAGTATGCTCATGAAAATGATAACAGAGGAAACAAATAAGATTCGTAAAGACATAGAGGAAGATAAACTCAAACAGAATATTGCCATCCATAAAGAAATAGAGGAAGCTGCAGCCAAACAGTTTATGGCCTTTAGAAAGGAAATGCTTAAAACACTGAATGAAATGATAGAAACAGAGTTGAAGGAACTAAAAGAAAAACAGGAAAGTACAATCAGACAGGTGAAGGAAGTAAACAAAACAACTCAAGACCTGAAGATAGAATTGGAAAAATTAAAGAAAACACAAATGGAAGAAATAAGGAAAGGAAGAATCTAGGGAAGAAAACAGGAACTACAGAGGTAAGCATAACCAACAGACTACAAGAGATGGAAGAAAGAATCTCAGGTGTAGAAGATACAATGGAAGAAATCGATGTATCTGTCAAAGAAAATGTTAAATCCGAAAAATTCCTGACACAGACCGTCCAAGAAATGCAAGACAATATGAAAAGACAAAACCTAAGAATAATAGGTATAGAGGAAAAAGAAGACTCACTTCTCCAAGGCCCAGAAAATATTTTCAACAAAATCATTGAAGAAAATTTCCCCAAGCTAAAGGAGAGGCCAATTAGAATACATGAGGCCTACAGAACACCCAACAAATTTGACCAGAAAAGAAAATCCTCCCGCCACATAATAATCAAAACCATAAGTATACAGAACAAAGAAAAAATACTAAAAGCTGCAAGGGAAAAAGGCCAAGTAACATATAATGGCAAACCCATTAGAATCACACCTGACTTTTCAACAGAGACTATGAAAGCCAGAAGGGCCTGGACTGATATCATGCAGACCCTAAGAGAACACAGATGTCAGCCCAGGCTACTATACCCAGCAAAACTCTCAGTCCTCATAAATGGAGAAAACAAGATATTCAATGACAAAAACAAATTTCAACAATATCTACAAACAAATCCAGCATTACAGAAGACACTGGAAGGGAAAATACAACCCAAGAAAGCTAGCTACATTCAAGAAAACACAGGAAATAAATAACCTCACTTCAGTAAAACAAAAAGCAACCAAGCACACAACCTGATGACCACAGCCAACATCAAAATCAAGAGATCTAACAGCCACTGGTCATTAATCTCTCTCAACATCAATGGACTCAACTCTCCAATAAAAAGACACAGATTAACAGAATGGATACATAAACAAAACCCAGCAATCTGTTGCATAAAAGAAACACACTTAAGACACAAAGATAGACATTACCTGAGGGTAAAGGGTTGGAAGACGACTTTCCAAGCAAACGGACCCAAGAAGCAAGCAGGAGTAGCCATTCTAATATCTGATAAAATAGACTTTCAACCAAAATTAATCAAAAGAGATGGAGAAGGACACTTCATACTCATCAAGGGAAAATTCCACCAGGAAGACATCACAATCCTGAACATCTATGCCCCAAATACAAGGGCACCCACATTTGTGAAAGAAACATTGATAAAATTTAAAGCACATATAGATCCACACACATTAATAGTGGGAGACTTCAACACCCCACTCTCAACAAAGGACAGGTCAACTAAACAGAAATTAAACAAAGAAACAATGTCTCTGACAGAGGTCATGAATCAAATGGACCTAACAGACATTTACAGAACTTTACACCCAAACACAAAAGAATTTACCTTCTTCTCAGCACCTCATGGAACCTTCTCCAAAATAGACCACATAGTGGGTCACAAAGCAAGCCTCAACAGATACAAGAAGATTGAAATAATCCCATGTATCTTGTCTGATCACCATGGAATGAAGCTGGACCTCAACAATAACAGAAATAACAAAGAGCCTACACACACATGGAAACTGAACAACTTGTTACTAAATGACAGCTGGGTCAGGGAAGAAATAAAGAAAGAAATTAAAGTCTTTCTAGAAATCAATGAAAATGAAGACACAACATACCTGAACTTGAGGGATACAATGAAAGCAGTGCTAAGAGGAAAGTTCATAGCACTAAGTGCCTTCAAGAAGAAATTTGAGACAGCTCATTCAAGCACCCTAATGGCTCACTTAAAAACCCTAGAAAAAGAAGAAGCAGACACACCAAGAAGGAGTAGACGGCTGGAAATAATCAAACTCAGGGCTGAAATCAATCAATTGGAAACAAATAAAACAATTCAAAGAATCAATGAAACCAAGAGCTGGTTCTTTGAGAAAATCAACAAGATCGACAAACCCTTAGCCAGGCTAACTAAAAGGCAGAGAGACACAACCCAAATCAACAAAATCAGAAATGAAAAGGGGGATATAACTACAGACACTGAGGAAATCCAAACAATCATTAGGACTTACTTCAAAAGTCTATATGCCACAAAATTTGAAAATCTAAATGAAATGGACAATTTTCTTGATCGATTTGACTTACCAAAGCTGAACCAGGACCAGGTAAATCAACTAAATAGACCTATATCCCCCAAAGAAATAGAAGCGGTCATCAAAAGTCTCCCATCCAAAAAAAGCCCAGGACCAGATGGCTTCAGCGCAGAATTCTACCAGACCTTCAAAGAAGAGCTAACACCAATTCTCTTCAAACTATTCCACAAAATAGAAACAGAAGGAATATTACCAAATTCATTCTATGAAGCCACAGTCACCTTGGTACCTAAACCTCACAAAGACTCAACAAAGAAAGAGAATTTCCGGCCAATCTCCCTTATAAACATTGATGCAAAAATACTTAATAAAATACTTGCAAACTGAATCCAAGAAAACATCAAAGATATTATCCACTATGACCAAGTAGGCTTCATCCCAGGTATGCAGGGGTGGTTCAATATACGGAAATCCATCAATGTGATCCACCATATTAACAAACTGAAAGAAAAAAAACCACATGATAATCTTCCTAGATGCTGAAAAAGCCTTCGACAAAATCCAACATCCATTCATGTTCAAAGTATTGGAGAGATCAGGGATACAAGGCACATATCTAAACATAGTAAAGGCGATATACTGCAAGCCTATAGCCAACATCAAACTGAACGGAGAGAAACTTAAAGCAATCCCCCTGAAATCAGGGACAAGACAAGGCTGCCCACTCTCTCCATATCTCTTCAACATAGTGCTGGAAGTCCTTGCTAGAGCAATAAGACAGTTGAAGGAGATCAAGGGGATACAAATTGGAAAGGAAGAAGTCAAATTATCACTATTTGCAGATGATATGATAGTATACGTGAGTGACCCCAAAAACTCTACCAGGGAACTCCTACAGCTGATAAACACCTTCAGCAAAGTGGCAGGATACAAAATTAACTCAAAAAAATTAGTAGCCCTCCTATATACAAAGGACAAAAGGGCTGAGAAAGAAATTAAGGAAACAACACCCTTCAAAATAGCCACAAATGACATAAGGTACCTTGGAGTAACCCTAACCAAGGAAGTCAAACACTTGTATGGAAAAAATTTCAAATCTCTGAAGAAAGAATTAGAAGAAGATATGAGAAGATGGAAAGATCTCCCATGCTCATGGCTTGGTAGGATTAACATAGTAAAAATGGCCATCTTACCAAAAGCAATCTACAGATTCAATGCAATGCCCATCAAATTACCAACACAATTCTTTACAGACCTGGAAAGAAAAATTCTCAACTTCATATGGAATAACAAGAAACCCAGAATTGCTAAAACAATCCTCTACAATAAAAGATCTTACGGAGGTATCTCCATCCCTGATCTTAAGTTGTACTATAGAGCAACAGTTTTAAAAACTGCATGGTACTGGCATAGAAACAGAATGGTGGATCAATGGAACCGAACAGAGGACCCAGAAATAAACCCACACACTTATGGACACCTGATCTTTGACAAAGATGCCAAAACCATACAATGGAAAAAAGATAGCATCTTCAACAAATGGTGCTGGTCTAACTGGATGTCTACATGTAGAAAAATGAAAATAGATCCATATTTATCACCCTGCACAAAACTGAAGTCCAAGTGGATCAAAGACCTCAACATAAAACCAGACACATTAAATCAGCTTGAAAAAAAAGTGGGAAATACCCTAGAACTCATTGGTACAGGGGAAAACTTCCTGAACAGAACACCAACAGCACAGGCTCTAAGAGCAACAACCAATAAATGGGACCTCATGAAACTGAAAAGCTTCTGTAAAGCAAAGGACACCGTCATCAAAACAAAGTGACCACCTACAGATTGGGAAAGAATCTTCACCAACCCTTTATCTGACAGAGGACTCATATCCAGTATATATAAAGAGCTAAAGAAGCTGAAAAGCAGCAAACCAAGTAATCCACTTAAAAAATGGGAAACAGAGCTAAACAGAGAATTCTCAGTAGAGGAATACCGAATGGCAGAGAAGCACTTAAAGAAATGCTCAACCTCACTAGCCATTAGGGAAATGCAAATCAAAACAACCCTGAGATTTCACCTTACACCCATGAGAATGGCCAAGATCAAAAACTCAAGTGACAACACATGCTGGAGAGGTCGTGGAGAAAGGGGAACCCTTCTCCACTGCTGGTGGGAATGTAAACTTGTACAACCACTCTGGAAATCAATCTGGCGCTTTCTCAGACAACTAGGAATAGTGCTTCCTCAAGATCCAGCCATACCACTACTGGGCATATATCCAAAAGAGGCTCAAGTACACAAAAAGGACATTTGCTCAACCATGTTTGTAGCAGCTTTATTTGTAATAGCCAGAAGCTGGAAACAACCCAGATGCCCCTCAACTGAAGAATGGATGCAGAAATTGTGGTACATCTACACAATGGAATATTACTCAGCAATGAAAAATAAGGAAATCATGAAATTTGCAGGTAAATGGTGGGATCTGGAAAGGATCATCCTGAGTGAGTTGTCCCAGAAGCAAAAAGACACACATGGTATATACTCACTCATATAGACATACAACATAGGACAAACCCACTAAAACCTGTGCATCTAAAGAAACTAAGCAAGAGAGAGGACTCTATCCTGTCAAATCCCCATCCAGAAAGGCAAAGAGGATGGACATCAGAAGAAGAAGAAAACAGGACACAACCTAGGAACCTACCACAGTGGGCCTCTGAAAGCCTCTGCGCTTCAGACTATCAAAGCAGATGCTGAGCCGGATGGGCAACTGTTGGGCAGGTGAATGGAATTTTAGGTAAGAACTGGGAAATAGTAAGAGCTGGAGAGGACAGGGTCTCCACAAGGAGCAACAGAACAAGAAAATTTGAACACAGGGAACTTCCCAGAGACTCATACTCCAATCAAGGACTATTCATGGAGAAAACCCAGAACCCCTGCACAGATGTAGCCCAGGGCAGTTCAGAGTCCAGTTGGGTTACATAGTAATGGGAAGAGGGACTGCCTCTGACATAATCTGATTGGCCTGCTCTTTGATCACCTCCCTCTGGGGGGGCGCAGCCTTACCAGGCCATAGTAGAGGACAATACAGCCACTTTTGATGTGAACTGACAGACTAAGATCAGAAAGGAGAGGAGAACCTCACCTATTAGTGGACTTGGGGAGTGGCATGCAAGCAGAGGGAGGATGGAGGGTGGGAGTGGGAGGGGAGAAGGGAGGGGCTTATGGGGGGATGCAGAATGAATAAAGTGTAATTGATGAAAATTTTTTAAAAAAAAGGGAAAAAATAATTTAAGAACCTTAAATGACTTTCAAAAGTGGAGGAAAACATGGAGTTAGTCAATTGGCATGGAGCACGTCTCGCCCCTGGGGGCAATGGTCTCCTGAACCTACTAAGACCTCAGACACCACCACTGCTAGTTCTAGAACTGATGCAGGATGTTCCAACGAGGGGTTAAGGCTTCTCATAATATTTCCTATAAGCCCACACCTGTTTGTTTATATCCCCCATTTTTATTCATTATTAGCCAGATAGAGCCAAGTAATTGTGGTAATGATACTTGCTTTTTTGCCCAATGCTGGAATGCTAGGAAAGTTAGGTATGCCCTGGTTACTCGCATGCCTCACTGGGTGCCTGTGCCCATTGATGCCCCTCATGCTATGACTCTCTTCAGACAGAAAAGGGATCTTGGAACTACAGCCACCATTGTTACTACCATCTCATTGGCGGCTGTTGGAGCTACCACCAGGGCATTAGCCATGAGTCATACTGGGCAGACTGCTCAGACCCTGAATACTCATTTAGCCAATGTAGCTCATGCCTTAGTTGTACATAAAGGAATTAATGCTCAACTAAAAGGAAGCTTGATGGTGGTCAATCAGAGGATTGACCTCTTGCAGGAGCAAATTGATACCCTATGGCAAATCGCTCAACCTGGCTGTCAATGAAAGTATGCTGGACTTTGTGTCACTAGCATACAACATGAGAATTTTTCCTGCGCTGCAAATCTGTCTAAACAATTGTCGAGCTATATTTTAGGTAATTGGACTGGAGAATTCGATACTACGATGGAGCAGCTGAGAGTGGCCATTGTCACAGTAAATTCTACCGGAGTGGACGCAGGACTAGCCACAGGATTATCAACATGGATTGCTGCAGCCATGAATCATCTGAAGGAATGGGTGGGCATGGGAGCGTTAGCAGGCCTTCTGGTGTTGGTCTCCTTGGTTTGCCTGTGGTATATATGCAAGATTAGAGTCTCACAACAGTGTGATGCAGCCATGATCATTCAGGCCTTTACAGCCATTGAAACAGGACATTCTCCCCAAGCATGGTTGGATACCATAAAAAGCTAAAATGATACGCTCAGGATGCGAGGCTAAGCACTGCACTCAGGGTCAGCAGCTTTTGACCCAGAGAAGAGCATGTCTGATTGCATGCAGGTTGATGCCCCAGGTCCCGCCTCTGAGAAAAAGGTATCGGAAGGGTATGATGCTCTTTGGGTGGATGACACCTAAATGAACATCAGTACAAAGTCCCAATTTATTTCTAATATCAGAGATCAGACCTCTACTCTTGCCTGATGCGTCTAAAACAAAAAGGGGGAACTGTAGAGAGCTGCGGAATGCTATGCCTTAAAGATGGAGCTGGTTTCCGCCTTCCACCTTCCCGATGGTGAGTGCTCTCTGTCACGAACAATTCCACATTTGGCTAAGGCTGAGGATCTGGCTTGCTTCCATGTATGTGGACCTATCTGCATTGCCCACGTGGCACGCCTGGGTTGGCTAACCAGAGGCTATTTAAGCTGTGGGCTGGCTTTCCCCAGGGTCCGAGGATTGTTCAAGGTTCCTGAATAAACTGCATTGAAAAAAAAAAAAGAACAAGTTAGAGTTAGGGTTAGGGTTAGGGTTAGGATAAGGGTTAGGGTTAGGGTAGGTTTAGGGTAGGGTTAGGGTTAGGGTTAGGGCTATGGATAGGGTTAGGGTTATATCAATTTTCAGTTTTCCTGTTATAATAATTGAACAGAAGACACATATGTGAATTAGTTTACAAAGTAGTGCTTTGCTCATCTGTTCTTTCGATGAAAACGGCTTTCTTTGCTGTACAGTTCGACGTATATCACTTTTCAATTTTCCTGTATTCATAATTGAGCGAGCGACACACATGTATTTTAGTTTCAAACGTAGTGCTTTGCTTTTCTGTTCTTTTCGTTGGAAACTTGTTCCTGTTAGGAATAAGTTAGGGTTAGGGTTAGCGTTAGGGTTAGGGTTAGGGTAGGGTTAGGGTTAGGGTTAAGGTTGTATCACTTTTCAGTTTTCCTGTTATAATAATTGAACAGGCGACACGTATGTGAATTAGTTTACAAAGTAGTGCTTTGCTTTTCTTTTCTTTCGTTGGAAACTTCTTCCTGTGCTGTACAGTGCGATATATCACTTTTCAGTTTTCTTGTTTTCCTAATTGAGCAAGGACACACATGTCATTCTGTTTACAAAGTAGTGCTTTGCTTTTCTGTTCTTTCATTGGAAACTTGTTCCTGTGCTGTACATTGCAATATATCACTTTTCAGTTTTCCTGTATTCCTAAATGAGGAAGCGACACACATGAGATTTAGTTTACAAAGTAGTGCTTTGCTTTTCTGTTCTTTCGTTGGAAACTTGTTCCTGTGCTGTACAGTGCGATATATCACTTTTCAGTTTTCCTGTATTCCTAATTGAGGGAGCGACACACATTTGATTTAGTTTACAATGTAGTGTTTTGCGTTTATGTTCTTTTGTTGGAAACTTGTTCCTGTTAGGTACAAGTTAGGGTTAGGGTTAGGGTTAGGGTTAGGGTTAGGATAAGGGTTAGGGTAGGTTAGGGTTAGCGTTAGGGTTAGGGTTAGGGTTAGGGTAATGTCACTTTTCAATTTTCCTGTTATAATAATTGAACAGGCCACACGTATATGAATTAGTTTACAAAGTAGTGCTTTGCTTATCTGTTCTTTCGATGAAAACTTTTTTCTTTGCCTTACAGTTCGATATATATCACTTTTCAGTATTCCTGTATTCCTAAATGAGCGAGCAACACACATGTGATTTAGTTTACAAAGTAGTGCTTTGCGTTTATGTTCTTTTGTTGGAAACTTGTTTCTGTTAGGAACTAGTTAGGGTTAGGGTTAGGGCTAGGGTTAGGGTTAGGGTAGGGTTAGGGTTAGGGTTAGGGTTAGGGTTAGTGGTTTAGGGTTAGGGTTAGGGTTATTTCACTTTTCAGTTTTCCTGTTATAATAATTGAACAGGCGACACGTATGTGAATTTGTTTATAAAGTAGTGCTTTGCTTATCTGTTCTTTCGATGAAAACTTCTTTCTTTTCCATACAGTTCGATATATAGCACTTTTCAGTTTTCCTGTATTCCTAATTGAGCGAGCTACACACATGTGATTTAGTTTACAAAGTTGTGCTTTGCTTTTCTGTTCTTTCATTGCAAAATTGTTCCTGTGCTGTAGAGTATGATATATCACTTTTCAGTTTTCCTGTATTCCTGATTGAGCGAGCGACACACGTTATTTAGTTTACAAAGTAGTGCTTTGCTTTTGTGTTCTTTCATTAGAAACTTGTTCCTATGTTGTACAGTGCTATATATCACATTTCCGTTTTCCTGCTATAATAATTGAACAGGGGACACGTATGTGAATTAATTTCAAAGTTATCCTTTGCGTATCTGTTCTTTTGATAGAAACTTGTTTCTGTGCCATACAGTGGGAGATAACATTTTTGAGTTTTCCTGTATTCCTAATTGAGCGAGCGACACACATGTGATTCCGTTTACGGAGTAGTGCTTTGCTTTTCTGTTCTTTCATTGGAAACTTGTTCCTGTGCTGTACAGTGCGATACATCACTTTTCAGTTTTCCTGCATTCCTAATTGAGCGAGCGACACACGTCATTTAGTTTACACAGTAGTGATTTGCATTTCTGTTCTTTCGTTGGAAACTTGTTCCTGTGCTGTACAGTGCTATATATCACTTTTCAGTTTTCCTGTATTCCTATTTGAGCGCGCGACACACATGTGATTTAGTTTACAAAGTAGTGCTTTGCTTTTCTGTTCTTTCATTGGAAACTTGTTCCTGTTAGGAAAAAGTTAGGGTTAGGGTTAGGGCTAGGGTTAGGGTTAGTGTTATGGTAGGGTTATGGTTATGCTTAGGGTTAGGGTTAGGGTTAGTGGGTAAGGGTTAGGGTTATATCACTTTGCAGTTCTCCTGTTATAATAATAGAACAGGCGACATGTATGTGAATTAGTTTACAAAGTTATGCTTTGTGTTTCTGTTATTTCGATGAAAACTTGTTTCTTTGCCGTACAATTCGATATATCACTTTTCAGTTTTCCTGTATTCCTAATTGAGTAAGCGACACACATGTGATTTAGTTTACAAATTAGTGCTTAGCGTTTATGTTCTTTTGCTGGAAACTTTTTCTTGTTAGAAACAAGTTAGTGTTAGTGTTAGGGTTAGGGTTAGGGTTAGTGTTAGAGTTAGGGTTAGTGAGATAGGTTTAGGGTTAAGGTTAGGGTTATATCACTTTTCAGTTTTCCTGTTATAATAATTGAACAGGCGACACGTATGTGAATTAGTTTACAAAGTAGTGCTTTGCGTTTCTGATCTTTCGATGGAAATTTGTGTCTGTGTCGTACTGTCGAAGATAACACTTTTCAGTTTTCCTGTATTCCTAATTGAGCGAGCGACACACATGTGATTCCGTTTACAAAGTAGTCCTATGCTTTTCTGTTCTTTCATTGGAAACTTGTTCCTGTGCAGTACAGTGTGATATATCACTTTTCAGTTTCCCTGTATTCCTAATTGAGCGAGCGACACACATGTGATTTAGTTTACAAAGTAGTGCTTTGCATTTATATTCTTTCGTTGGAAACATTTTCCTGTTAGGGACAAGTTAGGGTTAGGGTTAGGGTTAGGGTTAGGGTTAGGGTTAGGGCTAGGGTTAGGGTTAGGGTAGGGTTAGGGCTAGGGTTAGGGTTAGGGTAGGGTTAGGGCTAGGGTTAGGGTTAGGGTTAGGGTTATGATTAGGGTTAGGGTTAGTGGTTTATGGTTAGGGTTAGGGTTATTTCACTTTTCAGTTTTCCTGTTATAATAATTGAACAGGCGACACGTATGTGAATTTGTTTATAAAGTAGTGCTTTGCTTATCTGTTCTTTCGATGAAAACTTCTTTCTTTGCCATACAGTTCGATATATATTACTTTTCAGTTTTCCTGTATTCCTAATTGAGCGAGCGACACACATGTGATTTAGTTTACAAAGTTGTGCTTTGCTTTTCTGTTCTTTCATTGGAAACTTGTTCCTGTGCTGTAGAGTATGATATATAACTTTTCAGTTTTCCTGTATTCCTGATTGAGCGAGTGACACACGTTATTTAGTTTACAAAGTAGTGCTTTGCTTTTGTGTTCTTTCATTAGAAACTTGTTCCTATGTTGTACAGTGCTATATATCACATTTCCGTTTTCCTGCTATAATAATTGAACAGGCGACACGTATGTGCATTAATTTCAAAGTTATCCTTTGCGTATCTGTTCTTTTGATGGAAACTTGTTTCTGTGCCATACAGTGGGAGATAACATTTTTGAGTTTTCCTGTATTCCTAATTGAGTGAGCGACACACATGTGATTCCGTTTACGGAGTAGTGCTTTGCTTTTCTGTTCTTTCATTGGAAACTTGTTCCTGTGCTGTACAGTGCGATACATCACTTTTCAGTTTTCCTGCATTCCTAATTGAGCGAGCGACACACGTCATTTAGTTTACACAGTAGTGATTTGCATTTCTGTTCTTTCGTTGGAAACTTGTTCCTGTGCTGTACAGTGCTATATATCACTTTTCAGTTTTCCTGTATTCCTATTTGAGCGCGCGACACACATGTGATTTAGTTTACAAAGTAGTGCTTTGCTTTTCTGTTCTTTCATTGGAAACTTGTTCCTGTTAGGAAAAAGTTAGGGTTAGGGTTAGGGCTAGGGTTAGGGTTAGTGTTATGGTAGGGTTATGGTTATGCTTAGGGTTAGGGTTAGGGTTAGTGGGTAAGGGTTAGGGTTATATCACTTTGCAGTTCTCCTGTTATAATAATAGAACAGGCGACATGTATGTGAATTAGTTTACAAAGTTATGCTTTGTGTTTCTGTTATTTCGATGAAAACTTGTTTCTTTGCCGTACAATTCGATATATCACTTTTCAGTTTTCCTGTATTCCTAATTGAGTAAGCGACACACATGTGATTTAGTTTACAAATTAGTGCTTAGCGTTTATGTTCTTTTGCTGGAAACTTTTTCTTGTTAGAAACAAGTTAGTGTTAGTGTTAGGGTTAGGGTTAGGGTTAGTGTTAGAGTTAGGGTTAGTGAGATAGGTTTAGGGTTAAGGTTAGGGTTATATCACTTTTCAGTTTTCCTGTTATAATAATTGAACAGGCGACACGTATGTGAATTAGTTTACAAAGTAGTGCTTTGCGTTTCTGATCTTTCGATGAAAATTTGTGTCTGTGTCGTACTGTCGGAGATAACACTTTTCAGTTTTCCTGTATTCCTAATTGAGCGAGCGACACACATTTGATTCCGTTTACAAAGTAGTCCTATGCTTTTCTGTTCTTTCATTGGAAACTTGTTCCTGTGCAGTACAGTGTGATATATCACTTTTCAGTTTCCCTGTATTCCTAATTGAGCGAGCGACACACATGTGATTTAGTTTACAAAGTAGTGCTTTGCATTTATATTCTTTCGTTGGAAACATTTTCCTGTTAGGAACAAGTTAGGGTTAGGGTTAGGGTTAGGGTTAGGGCTAGGGTTAGGGTTAGGGTTAGGGTAGGGTTAGGGCTAGGGTTAGGGTTAGGGTAGGGTTAGGGCTAGGGTTAGGGTTAGGGTTAGGGTTAGGGTTATGATTAGGGTTAGGGTTAGTGGTTTAGGGTTAGGGTTAGGGTTATTTCACTTTTCAGTTTTCCTGTTATAATAATTGAACAGGCGACACGTATGTGAATTTGTTTATAAAGTAGTGCTTTGCTTATCTGTTCTTTCGATGAAAACTTCTTTCTTTGCCATACAGTTCGATATATATTACTTTTCAGTTTTCCTGTATTCCTAATTGAGCGAGCGACACACATGTGATTTAGTTTACAAAGTTGTGCTTTGCTTTTCTGTTCTTTCATTGGAAACTTGTTCCTGTGCTGTAGAGTATGATATATAACTTTTCAGTTTTCCTGTATTCCTGATTGAGCGAGTGACACACGTTATTTAGTTTACAAAGTAGTGCTTTGCTTTTGTGTTCTTTCATTAGAAACTTGTTCCTATGTTGTACAGTGCTATATATCACATTTCCGTTTTCCTGCTATAATAATTGAACAGGCGACACGTATGTGCATTAATTTCAAAGTTATCCTTTGCGTATCTGTTCTTTTGATGGAAACTTGTTTCTGTGCCATACAGTGGGAGATAACATTTTTGAGTTTTCCTGTATTCCTAATTGAGCGAGCGACACACATGTGATTCCGTTTACGGAGTAGTGCTTTGCTTTTCTGTTCTTTCATTGGAAACTTGTTCCTGTGCTGTAGAGTGCGATACATCACTTTTCAGTTTTCCTGTATTCCTAATTGAGTGAGCGCACACATGTGATTTAGTTTACAAAGTAGTGCTTTCCTTTTATGTTCTTTCGTTGGAAACTTGTTCGTGTGCTAAAACGTGCGATATATCACTTTTCAGTTTTCCTATATTCCTAATTGAGCGAGCGACACACATGTGATTTAGGGTTAGGGTTAGGGTTAGGGTTAGGGTTAGGGTTAGGGTTATGGTTATGGTTATATCACTTTGCAGTTTACCTGTTATAATAATAGAACAGGCAACACTTATGTGAATTAATTTACAAAGTTGTGTTTTGAGTTTGTGTTCTTTCGATGGAAACTTGTTTCTGTGCCATACAGTGCGATATATCACTTTTCAGTTTTCCTGTATTCCTAATTGAGCGAGTGACACACATGTGATTTAGTTTACAAAGTAATGATTTGCATTTCTGCTCTTCTGTTGGAAATTTGTTTCTGTGCTGTACAGTGTGATATATCACATTTCAGTTTTCCTGTTAAAATAATTGAACGGGCGACACGTATGTGAATTAGTTTACAAAGTTGTGCTTTGTGCTTCTGTTCTTTTGATGGAAATTTGTGTCTGTGCCGTACAGTGGGAGATAACACTTTTCAGTTTTCCTGTATTCCTAATTGAGCGAGCGACACACATGTGATTCCGTTTACAAAGTATTGCTTTGCGTTTATGTTCTTTTGTTGGAAACTTTTTCCTCTTCGGAACAATTTAGGGTTAGGGTTACGGTTAGGGTTAGGGTTAGGGTTAGGGATAGGGTTAGGGTTAGGGTTAGGGTACGGTTAGTGTTAGTGTTAAGGTCAGGGTTAGGGTTAGGGTTAGGGTTATATCACTTTTCAGTTTTCCTGTTATAATAATTGAACGGGCAACAAATATATGAATTAGTTTACAAAGTTATGCTTTGCGTTTATGTTCTTTCGATGGAAACTTGTTTCTGTGCCGTACAGTGCGATATATCACTTTTCAGTTTTCCTGTATTCCTAATTGAGCGAGCGACACACATGTGATTCTGTTTACAAAGTAGTGCTTTGCTTTTCTGTTCTTTCGTTGGAGACCTGTTCCTGTGCTGTACAGTGCGATATATCACTTTTCAGTTTTCCTTTATTCCTAATCGTGCGAGAAACACATGTGATTTAGTTTACAAAGTAGTGCTTTGCATTTATGTTCTTTTGTTGGAAACTTAGGAAAAAGTTAGGGTTAGGTTTAGGGTTAGGGTTAGGGTTAGGGCTAGGGTTAGGGTTAGGTTTAGGGCTAGGGTAGGGTTAAGGTTAGTGTTACGTTTAGGGTTAGGATTAGGGTTAGGGTTATTTCACTTTTCAGTTTTCCTGTTATAATAATTGAAAAGGCGACACCTATGTGAAGTAGTTTACAAAGTAGTGCTTTGCTTATCTGTTCTTTCCATGAAAACTTCTTTCTTTGCCATACAGTTCGATATATATCACTTTTCAGTTTTCCTGTATTCCTAATTGAGCGAGCGACACACATGTGATTCCGTTTACAAAGTAGTGCTTTGCTTATCTGTTCTTTCCATGAAAACTTCTTTCTTTGCCGTACAGTTCGATATGTGTCACTTTTCAGTTTTTCTGTATTCCTAATTGAGGGAGTGACACACATGTGATTCAGTTTACAAAGTAGTGCTTGTCATTTACGTTCTTTCGTTGGAAACTTGTTCCTGTTAGGAACAAGTTAGGGTTAGCGTTAGGGTTAGGTTTAGGTTAGGGCTGGGTAAGGGATAGGGTTAGGGTTAGGGTTAGGGTTAGGGGTTAGGGTTAGGGTTAGGGTTAGGGTAGGGTTAGGGATAGGGTTAGTGTTAGGGTTATGGTTATATCACTTTGCAGTTTACCTGTTATAATAATAGAACAGGCGACACTTATGTGAATTAGTTTACAAAGTTGTGCTTTGCGTTTATGTTCTCTTGTTGGAAACTTTTTCCTCTTAGGAACAAGTTAGGGTTAGGGTTAGAGTTAGGTTTAGGGTTAAGGTTAGGGTTAGGGTTAGGGTACGGTTAGTGTTAGTGTTAAGGTTAAGGTTATGGTTAGGGTTACCGTTATATCACTTTTCAGTTTTCCTGTTATAATAATTGAACGGGCAACAAATATATGAATTAGTTTACAAAGTTATGCTTTGCGTTTATGTTCTTTCGATGGAAACTTTTTTCTGTGCCGTACAGTGCGATATATCACTTTTCAGTTTTCCTGTTATAATACTTGAACGGGCGACACGTATTTGAATTAGTTTACAAAGTTGTCCTTTGAGTTTCTGTTCTTTCGATGGAAATTTGTGTCTGTGCTGTACAGTGGGAGATAACACTTTTCAGTTTTCCTGTATTCCGAATTGAGCGAGCGAAACACATGTGAATCCATTTACAAAGTAGTGCTTTGCTTCTCTGTTCTTTCGTTGGAAATTTGTTCCTGTGCTGTACAGTGCGATATACCACTTTTCAGTTTTCCTTTATTCCTAATCGTGCGAGCGACACAAATGTGATTTATTTTACAAAGTAGTGCTTTGCGTTTATGTTCTTTCGTTGGAAACTTTTTCCTGTTAGGAACAAGTTAGGGTTAGTGTTAGGGTTAGGGTTAGGGTTAGGGTAGGGTTAGGGTTTGGGTTAGGGTTAGGGTTAGGGTTAGGGTTGGGGTTAGGGTTATAACACTTTGCAGTTTACCTGTTATAATAATAGAACAGGCGACACTTATGGGAATTAGTTTACAAAGTTGTGTTTTGAGTTTCTGTTCTTTCGATGGAAACTTGTTTCTGTGCCGTACAGTGCGATATATCACTTTTCAGTTTTACTGTATTCGTAACTGAGCAAACGACACACATGTGATTTAGTTTACAAAGTAATGATTTGCATTTCTGCTCTTCTGTTGGAAACTTGTTTCTGTGATGTACACTGTGATATATCACTTTTCAGTTTTCCTGTTATAATAATTGAACGGGCGACACGTATGTGAATTAGTTTACAAAGTTGTGCTTTGCGTTTCTGTTCTTTCGATGGAAATTTGTTTCTGTGCATTACAGTGCGGTATATCACATTTCAGTTTTCTTGTTATAATAATTGAACGGGCAACAAATATGTGAATTAGTTTACAAAGTTATTCTTTGCTTTTCTGTTCTTTAATTCAAAACTTGGTCCTGTGCAATACAGTGCGATATATCACATTATAGTTTTCCTGTATTCCTTTTTTTTTTTGTATTTTTTTTTATCAGTTACATTTTATTAACTCTGTATCCCAGCCGTGTCCCGATCCCTCATTCCCTCCCAGTCCCTCCCTCCCTCCCTCCCTCATCTCCACCGTGCCCCTTTCTAAGTCCACTGATGGGGGGGACCTCCTCCCCATTCATCTGATCCTGTTTTATCAGGTATCTTCAGGACTGGCTGCAAAGCCCTCCTCCTGTATTCCTAATTGAGCGAGCGAAACACATGTGATTCCGTTTACAATGTAGTGCTTTGCTTTTCTGTTCTTTCGTTGGAAACTCGTTCCTGTGCTGTACAGCGATATATCACTTTTCAGTTTTCCTTTATTCCTAATTGTGCGAGCGACACACATGTGATTTAGTTTACAAAGTAGTGCTTTGCGTTTATGTTCTTTTGTTGTAAACTTGTTCCTGTTAGGAAGGAGTTAGGGTTAGGTTTAGGGTTAGTGTTAGGGTTAGGGTTAGTGTTAGGGTTAGGGTTAGGGTAGGGTTAGGGTTAGGGTTAGGTTTAGGGTTAGGATTAGGGTTAGGGTTATTTTACTTTTCAGTTTTCCTGTTAAAATAATTGAACAGGCGACACGTATGTTAATTAGTTTAAAAAGTAGTGCTTTGCTTATCTGTTCTTTCCAGGAAAACTTCTTTCTTTGCCGTACAGTTCGATATATATCACTTTTCAGTTTTCCTGTATTCCTAATTGAGCGAGGGACACACATGTGATTCCGTTTCCAAAGTAGTGCTTTGCTTTTCTGTTCTTTCATTGGAAACTTGTTCCTGTGCAATACAGTGCTGTATATCACATTTCAGTTTTCCTGTATTCCTAATTGATCGTATGACACACATGTGATTCCATTTACAAAGTAGTGCTTTGCTTTTCTGTTCTTTTGTTGGAAACTTATTCCTGTGCTGTACAGTGCGATATATCACTTTTCAGTTTTGCTTTATTCCTAATTGTGGGAGCGACACACATGTGATTTAGTTTACAAAGTAGTGCTTTGCATTTATATTCTTTTGTTGGAAACACGTGCCTCTTAGGAACAAGTTAGGGTTAGGGTTAGGGTTAGGTTTAGGGTTAGGGTTAGGGTAGGGTTAGGGATAGGGTTAGTGTTAGGGTTATGGTTATATCACTTTGCAGTTTACCTGTTATAATAATAGAACAGGCGACACTTATGTGAATTAGTTTACAAAGTTGTGCTTTGCGTTTATGTTCTTTTGTTGGAAACTTTTTCCTCTTAGGAACAAGTTAGGGTTAGGGTTAGAGTTAGGTTTAGGGTTAAGGTTAGGGTTAGGGTTAGGGTACGGTAAGTGTTAGTGTTAAGGTTAGGGTTAGGGTTAGGGTTACCATTATATCACTTTTCAGTTTTCCTGTTATAATAATTGAACGGGCGACACGTATGTGAATTAGTTTACAAAGTTGTGCTTTGCGTTTCTGTTCTTTCGATGGAAATTTGTTTCTGTGCATTACATTGCGGTATATCACATTTCAGTTTTCTTGTTATAATAATTGAACGGGCAACAAATATGTGAATTAGTTTACAAAGTTATTCTTTGCTTTTCTGTTCTTTAATTCGAAACTTGGTCCTGTGCAATACAGTGCGATATATCACATTATAGTTTTCCTGTATTCCTTTTTTTTTTTTGTATTTTTTTTATCAGTTACATTTTATTAACTCTGTATCCCAGCCGTGTCCCGATCCCTCATTCCCTCCCAGTCCCTCCCTCCCTCCCTCCCTCATCTCCACCGTGCCCCTTTCTAAGTCCACTGATGGGGGGGACCTCCTCCCCATTCATCTGATCCTGTTTTATCAGGTATCTTCAGGACTGGCTGCAAAGCCCTCCTCCTGTATTCCTAATTGAGCGAGCGAAACACATGTGATTCCGTTTACAATGTAGTGCTTTGCTTTTCTGTTCTTTCGTTGGAAACTCGTTCCTGTGCTGTACAGCGATATATCACTTTTCAGTTTTCCTTTATTCCTAATTGTGCGAGCGACACACATGTGATTTAGTTTACAAAGTAGTGCTTTGCGTTTATGTTCTTTTGTTGTAAACTTGTTCCTGTTAGGAAGGAGTTAGGGTTAGGTTTAGGGTTAGTGTTAGGGTTAGGGTTAGGGTAGGGTTAGGGTTAGGGTTAGGTTTAGGGTTAGGATTAGGGTTAGGGTTATTTTACTTTTCAGTTTTCCTGTTAAAATAATTGAACAGGCGACACGTATGTTAATTAGTTTAAAAAGTAGTGCTTTGCTTATCTGTTCTTTCCAGGAAAACTTCTTTCTTTGCCGTACAGTTCGATATATATCACTTTTCAGTTTTCCTGTATTCCTAATTGAGCGAGGGACACACATGTGATTCCGTTTCCAAAGTAGTGCTTTGCTTTTCTGTTCTTTCATTGGAAACTTGTTCCTGTGCAATACAGTGCTGTATATCACATTTCAGTTTTCCTGTATTCCTAATTGATCGTATGACACACATGTGATTCCATTTACAAAGTAGTGCTTTGCTTTTCTGTTCTTTTGTTGGAAACTTGTTCCTGTGCTGTACAGTGCGATATATCACTTTTCAGTTTTGCTTTATTCCTAATTGTGGGAGCGACACACATGTGATTTAGTTTACAAAGTAGTGCTTTGCATTTATATTCTTTTGTTGGAAACACGTGCCTCTTAGGAACAAGTTAGGGTTAGGGTTAGGGTTAGGGTAGGGTTAGGGATAGGGTTAGTGTTAGGGTTATGGTTATATCACTTTGCAGTTTACCTGTTATAATAATAGAACAGGCGACACTTATGTGAATTAGTTTACAAAGTTGTGCTTTGCGTTTAGGTTCTTTTGTTGGAAACTTTTTCCTCTTAGGAACAAGTTAGGGTTAGGGTTAGAGTTAGGATTAGGGTTAAGGTTAGGGTTAGGGTTAGGGTACGGTAAGTGTTAGTGTTAAGGTTAGGGTTAGGGTTAGGGTTACCATTATATCACTTTTCAGTTTTCCTGTTATAATAATTGAACGGGCAACAAATATATGAATTAGTTTACAAAGTTATGCTTTGCGTTTATGTTCTTTCGATGGAAACTTTTTTCTGTGCTGTACAGTGCGATATATCACTTTTCAGTTTTCCTGTTATAATACTTGAACGGGCGACACGTATTTGAATTAGTTTACAAAGTTGTCCTTTGAGTTTCTGTTCTTTCGATGGAAATTTGTGTTTGTGCTGTACAGTGGGAGATAACACTTTTCAGTTTTCCTGTATTCCTAATTGAGCGAGCGAAACACATGTGAATCCATTTACAAAGTAGTGCTTTGCTTCTCTGTTCTTTCGTTGGAAATTTGTTCCTGTGCTGTACAGTGCGATATACCACTTTTCAGTTTTCCTTTATTCCTAATCGTGCGTGCGACACAAATGTGATTTAGTTTACAAAGTAGTGCTTTGCGTTTATTTATTTTTTGTTGGAAACTTAGGAACAAGTTATGGTTAGGGTTAGGGTTAGGGTAGGGTTAGGGTTAGGGTTAGGTTTAGGGTTATGATTAGGGTTAGGCTTATTTCACTTTTTAGTTTTCCTGTTATAATAATTGAACAGGCGACACATATGTGAATTATTTACAAAGTAGTGCTTTGCTTATCTGTTCTTTCCATGAAAACTTCTTTCTTTGCCGTACAGTTCGATATATATCACTTTTCAGTTTTCCTGTATTCTTAATTGAGCGAGCGACACACATGTGATTCTGTTTACAAAGTAGTGCTTTGCTTTTCTGTTCTTTCTTTGGAAACTTTTTCCTCTTAGGAACAAGTAATGGTTAGGGTTAGGGTTAGGGTTAGGCTTAGGGTTAGAGTCGGGTTAGTGTTAGGTTTAGGGTTAGGGTTAGGGTTAGGGTTATATCACTTTTCAGTTTTCCTGTTATAATAATTGAACGGGCAACAAATATGTGAATTAGTTTACAAAGTTATGCTTTGCGTTTCTGTTCTTTCATTGGAAACTTGTTTCTGTGCCGTACAGTGCGATATATCACTTTTCAGTTTTCCTGTATTCCTAATTGAGTGAGCGACACACATGTGATTTAGTTTACAAAATATTGATTTGCGTTTCTCTTCTTCTGTTGGAAACTTGTTTCTGTCCTGTACAGTGTGATATATCACTTTTTAGTTTTCCTGTTATAATAATTGAATGGGCGACACGTATTTGAATTAGTTTACAAAGTTGTTCTTTGCGTTTCTGTTCTTTCGATGGAAATTTGTGTCTGTGCCGTACAGAAGGAGATAACAATTTTCATTTTCCTGTATTCCTAATTGAGCGAGCGACAAACATGTGATTCCGTTTACAAAGTAGTGCTTTTCTTTTCTGTTCTTTCGTTGGAAACTTGTTCCTGTGCTGTACAGTGCGATATATCACTTTTCAGTTTTCCTTCATTCCCAATCGTGTGAGCGAAACACATGTGATTTAGTTTACAAAGTAGTGCTTTGCGTTTATGTTCTTTTGTTGGAAACTTGTGCCTTTTAGGAACAAGTCAGTGTTAGAGTTAGGGTTAGGGTTAGGGTTAGGGTAGGGTTAGGGTTAGGGTTAGGGTTAGGTTTAGGGTTAGGGTAGGGTTAGTGTTAGGGTTAGGGTTAGGGTCAGGGTTAGGGTTAGGGTTATATCACTTATCAGTTTTCCTGTTATAATAATTGAACAGGCAACAAACATGTGAATTAGTTTACAAAGTTATGCTTTGCGTTTCTGTTCTTTCGATGGAAACTTTTTTCTGTGCCATACAGTGCGATATATCACTTTTCAGTTTTCCTGTATTCCTAATTGAGCGAGCGACACACATGCGATTTATTTCACAAAGTAGTGCTTTGCGTTTCTGTTCTTTCGATGGAAACTTGTTTCTGTGCCATACAGTGCGACATATAACATTTCCATTTTCCTGTATTCCTAATTGAGCGAGCGACACACATGCGATTTAGTTCACAAAGTAGTGCTTTGCGTTTATGTTCTTTCGTTGGAAACTTGTTCCTGTTATGAAGAACTTAGGCTTAAGGTTAGGGCTAGGGTTAGGGTTATATCAGTTTTCAGTTTCCTTGTTATAATAATTGAACGGGCAACAAACATGTGAATTAGTTTACAAAGTTACGCATTGCGTTTCTGTTCTTTCGATGGAAACTTGTTTCTGTGCCGTACAGTGCGATATATCACTTTTCAGTTTTCCTGTATTCCTAATTGAGCGAGCGACACACATGTGACTTAGTTTACAAAGTAGTGATTTGCGTTTCTGTTTTTCTGTTGGAAACTTGTTTCTGTGCTGTACAGTGTGATATATCACATTTCAGTTTTCCTGTTATAATAATTCAACGGGCGACACGTATTTGAATTAGTTTACAAAGTTGTCCTTTTCGTTTCTGTTCTTTCGATGGACATTTGTGTCTGTGCCGTACAGTGGGAGATAACACTTTTCAGTTTTCCTGTATTCCTAATTGAGCGAGCGACACACTTGTGATTCCGTTTACAAAGAAGTTCTTTGCTTTTCTGTTCTTTCATTGGAAACTAGTTCCTGTGCAATAAAGTGCGATATATCACTTTTCAGTTTTCCTGTATTCCTAATTGAGTGAGCGACACACATGTGATTCCGTTTACAAAGTAATGCTTTCCTTTTCTATTCTTTCGTTGGAAACTTGTTCCTGTGCTGTACAGTGTGATATATCAGTTTTCAGTTTTCCTTTATTCCTAATCGTGCGAGTGACACACATGTGATTTAGTTTACAAAGTAGTGCTTTGCGTTTATGTTCTTTTGTTGGATATTTGTTCCTGTTAGGAACAATTTAGGGTTAGTGTTAGGGTTAAGGTTAGGGTTAGGGTTAGGGTTAAGGTAGGGTTAGGGTTAGGGTTAGGTTTAGGGTTAGGATTAGGGTTAGGGTTATTTCACTTTTCAGTTTTCCTGTGATAATAATTGAACAGGCAACACGTATGTGAAGTAGTTTACAAAGTAGTGCTTTGCTTAACTGTTCGTTCCATGAAAACTACTTTCTTTGCCATACAGTTCGATATATATCAGTTTTCAGTTTTCCTGTATTCCTAATGGAGCGAGCGACAACATGTGATTCCGTTTAGAAAGTAGTGTTTTGCTTTTCTGTTCTTTCATTGGAAACATGTTCTTGTGCAGTACAGGGCGATATATCACTTTTTAGTTTTCCTGTATTCCTAATTGAGCGAGCGACACACATGTGATTCAGTTTACAAAGTAGTGCTTTGTGTTTATGTTCTTTTGTTGGAAACTTGTTTCTGTTAGGACGAAGTTAGGGTTAGGGTTAGCGCTAGGTATAAGGTTAGGGTAGAGTTAGGGTTAGGGTTAGGGTTAGGGTTAGTGGTTTAGGGTTAGGGTTAGGGTTAGGGTTACATTTAGGGTTAGGGTTAGGGTTAGGATTAGGGTTAGGATTAGGGTTAGGTGTTAGGGTTAGGGTTAGGGTTATATCACTTTTCAGTTTTCCTGTATTCCTAATTGAGCGAGCGACACACATGTGATGCCGTTTAAACAGAAGTGCTTTGCTTTTCTGTCCTTTTTTGGAAACTTGTTCCTGTGCTGTACAGTGCGATAAATCACTTTTCAGTTTTCCTTTATTCCTAATTGTGTGAGCGACACACATGTGATTTAGTTCACAAAGTAGTGCTTTGGGTTATGTTCTTTTGTTGGAAACTCGTGCCTGTTAGGAACATGTTAGGGTTAGGGTTAGGGTTAGGGTTAGGGTTAGGGTTTGGGTTAAGGTTAGGGTTAGGGTTAAGGTTAGGGTAGGGTTAGGGATAGGTTTAGGGTTATGATTAGGGTTATGATTATTTCACTTTTTAGGTTTCCTTTTATAATAATTGAACAGGTGACACCTATGTGAATTAGTTTACAAAGTAGTGCTTTGCTTATCTGTTCTTTCCATGAATACTTTTTCTTTGCTGTACAGTTCTATATATATCACTTTTCAGTTTTCCTGAATTCCTAATTGAGCGAGCGACACACATGTGATTCCGTTTACAGAGTAGTGCTTTGTTTTCTGTTCTTTCATTGGAAACTTGTTCCTGTGCAGTACAGGGCGATATATCACATTTCTGTTTTACTGTATTCCTAATTATGCGAGTCACACACATGTGATTTAGTTTATAAAGTAGTGCTTTGCGTTTATGTTCTTTCGTTGGAAACAGTTAGGGTGAGGGTTAGGGTTAGGGTTAGGTTAGGGCTGGGTAAAGGATAGGGTTAGCATTAGGGTTAGGGTTAGGGTTAGGGTTAGTGTTAGGGTTAGGGTTAGGGTTTAGGGTTAGGGTTAGGGTTAGGGTTAGGGTTAGGTTAGGGCTGGGTAAGGGATAGGGTTAGAGTTAGGTTTAGTGTTAGGGTTAGGGTTAGGGTTAGGGTTAGGGTTACGGTTAGGGGTTAGGGTTAGGGTAAGGTTCAGGGGCTTAGCGTTATGGTTAGGGTTAGGGCCATAGGGTTAGATTTAGGTTTAGGGTTATATCACTTTTCAGTTTTCCTGTTATAATAATTGAACAGGCGACACATATGTGAATTAGTTTACAAAGTTGTGCTTTGTTTTTCTGTTCTTTCTTTGGAAACTTGTTTCTGTGGTGTATAGTACGTTATATCACATTTCAGTTTTCCTATTATAATAATTGAACAGGAGACACATCTATGAATTAGTTTACAAAGTTGTGCTTTGCTTTTCTGTTCTTTCGTTGGAAACTTGTCCCTGTGCTGTACAGTGCATTATATCACTTTTCATTTTTCCTGTTATAATAATTGAACAGGCGACACGTATGTCATCTAGTATACAAAGTTGTGCTTTGCGTTTCTGTTCTTTCTTTGGAAACTTGTTTCTGTGCCATACAGTGCGAGATAACACAGTTCGGTTTTCCTGTATTCGTAATGGAGCGAGGGACACACATGTGATTTATTATACAAATTAGTGCTTTTCTTTTTTGTTCTTTCATTTGAAACTTGTTCCTGTGCTGTACAGTGTGATATATCACTTTTCAGTTTTCCTGTTATAATAATCGAACAGACGACACCTGTGTGAATTAGTTTACAAAGTTGTTCTTTGCGTTTCTGTTCTTTCGATGGAAACTTGTTCCTGTGCTGTACAGTGCGATATATCACTTTTCAGTTTTCCTGTTATAATAATTGAACAGGCGACACGTATGTCATTTAGTTTACAATGTTGTGCTTTGCGTTTCTGTTCTTTGGAAACTTGTTTCTCTGCCATACACTGCGAGATAACACTTTTCGGTTTCCCTGTATTCATAATTGAGCGAGCGACACACATGTGATTTAGTTTCCAAAGTAGTGCTTTGGGTTTCTGTTCTTCTGGGAAACTTGTTACTGTGCTGTACAGTGTGATATATCACTTTTCAGTTTTCCTGTTGTAATAATTGAACGGGCCACACGTATGTGATTTAGTTTACAAAGTTGTGCTTCGCGTTTCTGTTCTTTCGATAGAAACATGTTTCTGTGCCGTAAAGTGCGAGATAACACTTTTCGGTTTGCTTGTATTCCTTATTGAGCGAGTGACACACATGTGATTCAGTTTACAAAGTAGTGGTTTTTATTTAAGTTCTTTCGTTTGAAACTTGTTCCTGTTAGGAACAAGTTAGGGTTAGGGTTAGGGTTAGGGTTAGGTTAGGGCTGGGTAAGGGATAGGGTTAGGTTTAGGGTTAGGGTTAGGGTTAGGTTTAGGGTTATGGGTTAGGGGTAGGAGTAGGGTTAGGGTTAGGGTTAGGGGCTTAGGGTTAGGGTTAGGGTTAGGGTTTGGGTTTTATCACTTTTCAGTTTTCCTGTTATAATAATTGAACAGGCGACACATATGTGAATTAGTTTACAAAGTTGTGCTTTGCGATTCTGTTCTTTCAATGGAAACTTGTTTCTGTGCTGTAAAGTGCGAGATAACACTTTTCAGTTTTCCTGTATTCCTAATTGAGCGAGCAACACACAGGTGATTCCGTTTAAAAGTAGTGCTTTGCTTTTCTCTTCTTTCATTGGAAACTTGTTCTTGTGCTGTACACTGAGATATATCACTTTTCAGTTTTCCTGTATTCCTAATGGAGCGAGCGACACACATGTGATTTAATTTACAAATTAGTGATTTTCTTTTTTGTTCTTTCATTTGAAACTTGTTCCGGTGCTGTACAATGTGATATATCACTTTTCAGTTTTCCTGTTATAATAATTGAACAGGCGACACGTATGTGAATTAGTTTACAAAGTTGTGCTTTCCCTTTCTGTTCTTTCAGTGGAAACTTGTTTCTGTGCCTTACAGTGCGAGATAACACTTTTTAGTTTTCCTGTATTCCTAATTGAGCGAGCGACACACAGGTGATTCCGTTTAAAAGTAGTGCTTTGCTCTTCTGTTCTTTCATTTGAAACTTGTTCCTGTGCTGTACAGTGTGATATATCACTTTTCAGTTTTCCTGTTGTAATAATTGAACAGGCGACACGTATGTGAATTAGTTTACAAAGTTGTGCTTTGCATTTCTGTGTTTTCGTTGGAAACTTGTCCCTGTGCTGTTCAGTGCGTTATATCACTTTTCAATTTTCCTGTTATAATAATTGAACAGGCGACACGTATGTCATCTAGTTTACAAAGTTGTGCTTTGCGTTTCTGTTCTTTCTTTGGAAACTTGTTTCTGTGCCATACAGTGCGAGATAACACATTTCGGTTTTCCTGTATTCGTAATGGAGCGAAGGACACACATGTGATTTATTATACAAATTAGTTCTTTTCTTTTTTGTTCTTTCATTTGAAACTTGTTCCGGTGCTGTACAATGTGATATATCACTTTTCAGTTTTCCTGTTATAATAATTGAACAGGCGACACGTATGTCACCTAGTTTACAAAGTTGTGCTTTGCGTTGTTGTTCTTTCTTTGGAAACTTGTTTCTGTGCCATACAGTGCGAGATAACACTTTTCGGTTTCCCTTTATTCCTAATTGTGTGAGCGACACACATGTGATTTAGTTTCCAAAGAAGTGCTTTGGGTTTCTGTTCTTCTTGGAAACTTGTTTCTGTGCTGTACAGTGTGATATATCACTTTTCAGTTTTCCTGTTGTAATAATTGAATGGGCGACACGTATGTGATTTAGTTTACAAAGTTGTGCTTTGAGTTTCTGTTCTTTCGATGGAAACTTGTTTCTGTGCCGTACAGTGCAAGATAACACTTTTCGGTTTTCCTGTATTCTTAATTGAGCGAGTGACACACATGTGATTCAGTTTACAAAGTAGTGCTTTTCATTTACGTTCTTTCGTTGGAAACTTGTTCCTGTTAGTGTTAGGGTTAGGGTAGGGTTAGGGTTAGGTTAGGGCTGGGTAAGGGATAGGGTTAGGGTTAGGGTAGGGTTAGGGTTAGGTTTAGGGTTATGGGTTAGGGTTAGGGTTAGGGTTAGGGTTAGGGTTAGGGTTAGGGGCTTAGGGTTAGGGTTAGGGTTAGGGTTATATCACTTTTCAGTTTTCCTGTTATAATAATTGAACAGGCGACACATTTGTGAATTAGTTTACAAAGTTGTGCTTTGCGATTCTGTTCTTTTAATGGAAACATGTTTCTGTGCCGTAAAGTGCGAGATAACACTTTTCAGTTTTCCTGTATTCCTAATTGAGCGAGCAACACACAGGTGATTCCGTTTAAAAGTAGTGCTTTGCTTTTCTCTTCTTACGTTGAAAACTTGTTCTTGTGCTGTACACTGAGATACATCACTTTTCGGTTTTCCTGTATTCCTAATTGTGCGAGCGACACACATGTGATTTAGTGTACAAAGTAGTGCTTTGGATTTCTGTTCTTCGGTTGGAAACTTGTTTCTGTGCTGTACAGTGTGATATATCACTTTTCAGTTTTCCTGTTGTAATAATTGAACGGGCGACACGTATGTGATTTAGTTTACAAAGTTGTGCTTTGCTTTTTTTTTTTTTTTCAATGCCGTTTATTCAGGAACATTGAACAATCCTCGGACCCCGGGGAAAGCCAGCCCACAGCTTAAATAGCCTCTGGGTAGCCAACCCAGGCGTGCCACGGGGGCAATGCAGATAGGTCCACATACATGGAAGCAAGCCAGATCCTCTGCCTTAGCCAAATGTGGAGTTGTTCGTGACAGAGAGCACTCACCATCGGGAAGGTGGAAGGCGGAAACCAGCTCCATCTTTAAGCATAGCATTCCGCAGCTCTCTAAAGTTCCCCCTTTTTGTTTTAGACGCATCAGGCAAGAGTAGAGGTCTGATCTCTGATATTAGAAATAAATTGGGACTTTGTACAGATGTTCATTTAGGTGTCATCCACCCAAAGAGCATCAGACCGTCCGATACCTTTTTCTCAGAGGCGGGACCTGGGGCATCAACCCGCATGCAATCAGACATGCTCTTCTCTGGGTCCAAAGCGGCTGACCCTGAGTGCAGTGCTTAGCCTCGCATCCTGAGCGTATCATTTTAGCTTTTTATGGTATCCAACCATGCTTGGGGAGAATGTCCTGCTTCAATGGCTGTAAAGGCCTGAATGATCATGGCTGCATCACACTGTTGTGAGACTCTAATCTTGCATATATACCACAGGCAAACCAAGGAGACCAACACCAGAAGGCCTGCTAACACTCCCATGCCCGCCCATTCCTTCAGATGATTCATGGCTGCAGCAATCCATGTTGATAATCCTGTGGCTAGTCCTGCGTCCACTCTGGTAGAATTTACTGTGACAATGGCCACTCTCAGCTGCTCCATCGTAGTATCGAATTCTCCAGTCCAATTACCTAAAATATAGCTCGACAATTGTTTAGACAGATTTGCAGCGCAGGAAAAATTCTCATGTTGTATGCTAGTGACACAAAGTCCAGCATACTTTCATTGACAGCCAGGTTGAGCGATTTGCCATAGGGTATCAATTTGCTCCTGCAAGAGGTCAATCCTCTGATTGAACACCATCAAGCTTCCTTTTAGTTGAGCATTAATTCCTTTATGTACAACTAAGGCATGAGCTACATTGGCTAAATGATTATTCAGGGTTTGAGCAGTCTGCCCAGTATGACTCATGGCTAATGCCCTGGTGGTAGCTCCAACAGCCGTCAATGAGATGGTAGTAACAATGGTGGCTGTAGTTCCAAGATCCCTTTTCTGTCTGAAGAGAGTCATAGCGTGAGGGGCATCAATGGGCATAGGCACCCAGTGAGGCATGCGAGTAACCAGGGCATACCTAAATTTACTAGCATTCCAACATTGGGCAAAAAAGCAAGTATCATTACCACAATTACTTGGCTCTATCTGGCTAATAATGAATAAAAATGGGGGATATAGACAAGAATCAATGAAACCAAGAGCTGGTTCTTTGAGAAAATCAACAAGATCGACAAACCCTTAGCCAGGCTAACTAAAAGGCAGAGACACACCACCCAAATCAACAAAATCAGAAATGAAAAGGGGAATATAACTACAGACACTGAGGAAATCCAAACAATCATTAGGACTTACTTCAAAAGTCTATATGCCACAAAATTTGAAAATCTAAATGAAATGGACAATTTTCTTGATCGATTTGACTTACCAAAGCTGAACCAGGACCAGGTAAATCAACTCAGTAGACCTATATCCCCCCAAAGAAATAGAAGCGGTCATCAAAAGTCTCCCATCCAAAAAAAGCCCAGGACCAGATGGCTTCAGCGCAGAATTCTACCAGACCTTCAAAGAAGAGCTAACACCAATTCTCTTCAAACTATTCCACAAAATAGAAACAGAAGGAATATTACCAAATTCATTCTATGAAGCCACAGTCACCTTGGTACCTAAACCTCACAAAGACTCAACAAAGAAAGAGAATTCCCGGCCAATCTCCCTTATGAACATTGATGCAAAAATACTTAATAAAATACTTGCAAACCGAATCCAAGAACACATCAAAGATATTATCCACTATGACCAAGTAGGCTTCATCCCAGGTATGCAGGGGTGGTTCAATATACGGAAATCCATCAATGTGATCCACCATATTAACAAACTGAAAGAAAAAAACCACATGATAATCTCCCTAGATGCTGAAAAAGCCTTTGACAAAATCCAACATCCATTCATGTTCAAAGTACTGGAGAGATCAGGGATACAAGGCACATATCTAAACATAGTAAAGGCGATATACAGCAAGCCTATAGCCAACATCAAACTGAATGGAGAGAAACTTAAAGCAATCCCACTGAAATCAGGGACAAGACAAGGCTGCCCACTCTCTCCATATCTCTTCAACATAGTGTTGGAAGTCCTTGCTAGAGCAATAAGACAGTTGAAGGAGATCAAGGGGATACAAATTGGAAAGGAAGAAGTCAAATTATCACTATTTGCAGATGATATGATAGTATACGTGAGTGACCCCAAAAACTCTACCAGGGAACTCCTACAGCTGATAAACACCTTCAGCAAAGTGGCAGGATACAAAATTAACTCAAAAAAATCAGTAGCCCTCCTGTATACAAAAGACAAAAGGGCTGAGAAAGAAATTAAGGAAACAACACCCTTCACAATAGCAACAAATGACATAAGGTACCTCGGAGTAACCCTAACCAAGGAAGTCAAAGACTTGTATGCTTTGCTTTTCTGTTCTTTCGATGGAAACTTGTTTCTGTGCCGTACAGTGCCAGATAACACTTTTCGGTTTTCCTGTATTCTTTCTTAATTGAGCGAGTGACACACATGTGATTCACTTTACAAAGTAGTGCTTTTCATTTACGTTCTTTCGTTGGAAACTTGTTCCTGTTAGGAACAAGTTAGGGTTAGGGTTAGGATTAGGGTTAGGGTTAGGATTAGGGTTAGGTTAGGGCTAGGTAAGGGATAGGGTTAGGGTTAGGGTTAGGTTTAGGTTATGGGTGGGTACGGGATAGGGTTAGGGTTAGGGTTAGTGTTAGGGGTTAGTGTTAGGGTTAGGGTTAGGGTTAGGGGTTAGGGTTAGGGTTAGGGTTAGGGTTAGGGTTAGGGTTAGGGTTAGGGACTTAGGGTTAGGGTTAGGGTTAGGGTTATATCAATTTTCAGTTTTCCTGTTATAATAATTGAACAGGCGACACATATGTGAATTAGTTTACAAAGTTGTGTTTGTGTATCTATTCTTTCAACGGAAACTTTTTCCTGTGCCGTACAGTGCGAGATATGACTTTTCAGTATTCCTGTGTTCCTAATTGACCGAGCGACACACATGTGATTCCGTTTAAAAGTAGTGCTTTGCTTTTCTGATCTTTCCTTTGAAACTTGTTCCTGTGCTGTACAGTGTGATATATCAATTTTCAGTTTTCCTGTTGTAATAATTGAACAGGCGGCACGTATGTGAATTAGTTTACAAAGTTGTGCTTTGCATTTCTGTTCTTTCTTTGGAAACTTATTTCTGTGCCATACAGTGCGAGATATCACTTTTCGGTTTTCCTGTATTCCTAATTGTGCGAGCGACACACATGTGATTTAGTGTACAAACTAGTGCTTTGGATTTCTGTTCTTCGGTTGGAAACTTGTTTCTGTGCTCTACAGTGTGATATATCACTTTTCAGTTTTCCGGTTGTAATAATTGAACGGGCGATACGTATGTGATTTAGTTTACAAAGTTGTGCTTTGCTTCTCTGTTCTTTCGATGGAAACTTGTTTCTGTGCCGTACAGTGCCAGATAACACTTTTCGGTTTTCCTGTATTCTTAATTGAGCGAGTGACACACATGTGATTCAGTTTACAATGTAGTGCTTTTCATTTACGTTCTTTCGTTGGAAACTTGTTCCTGTTAGGAATAAGTTAGGGTTAGGGTTAGGGTTAGGGTTAGGGTTAGGTTAGGGCTCGGTAAGAGATAGGTTTAGGGTTAGGGTTAGGGTTAGGGTTAGGTTAGGGCTGGGTAAGGGATAGGGTTAGGGTTAGGGTTAGGGGGTTAGGGTTAGGGGGTTAGGGTTAGGGTTAGGGTTAGGGACTTAGGGTTAGGGTTAGGGTTAGGGTTATATCACTTTTCGGTTTTACTGTTATAATAATTGAACAGGCGACACATATGTGAATTAGTTTACAAAGTTGTGCTTTGCGTTTCTGTTCTTTCAATGGATACTTGTTTCTGTGCCGTACAGTGCGAGATAACACTTTTCAGTTTTCCTGTATTCCTAATTGAGCAAGAGACACACAGGTGATTCTGTTTAAACGTATTGCTTTGCTTTTCTGTTCTTCTTTGGAAACTTGTTCTTCAGCTGTACAGTGAGATATATCACTTTTCAGTTTTCCTGTATTCCTAATGGAGCGACCGACACACATGTGATTTAGTTTACAAATTAGTGATTTTCTTTTTTCTTCTTTCATTTGAAACTTCTTCCTGTGCTGTACAATATGATATATCACTTTTCAGTTTTCCTGTTATAATAATTGAACAGGCGACACGTATGTGAATTAGTTTACAAAGTTATGCTTTGCGTTTCTGTTCTTTCGATGGAAACTTGTTCCTGTGCTGTACAGTGCGTTATATCACTTTTCAGTTTTCCTGTTAGAATAATTGAACAGGGGACACCTATGTGAATTAGTTTACAAAGTTGTGCTTTGCTTTTTTGTTCTTTCTTTGGAAACTTGTTTCTGTGCCATACAGTGTGAGATAACACTTTTCGGTTTTCCTGTATTCCTAATTGTACGAGCGACACACATGTGATTTAGTGTACAAAGTAGTGCTTTGGATTTCTGTTCTTCGGTTGGAAACTTGTTTCTGTGCTGTACAGTGTGATATATCACTTTTCAGTTATCCTGTTGTAATAATTGAACGGGCGACACGTATGTGATTCAGTTTAGAAAGATGTGATTTGCTCTTCTGTTCTTTCTAAGGAAATTTTTTCTGTGCTGTACATTGCCAGATAACACTTTTCGGTTTTCCTGTATTCTTAATTGAGCGAGTGACACACATGTGATTCAGTTTACAAAGTAGTGCTTTTCATTTACGTTCTTTCGTTGGAAACTTGTTCCTGTTCGGAATAAGTTAGGGTTAGGGTTAGGGTTAGGGTTAGGGTTAGGGTTAGGTTAGGGCTCTGTAAGGGATAGGGTTAGGGTTAGGGTTAGGTTAGGGATGGGTAAGGGATAGGGTTAGGGTTAGGGTTAGGGTTAGGTTAGGGCTCGGTAAGGGATAGGTTTACGGTTATGGTTAGGGTTAGGGTTAGGTTAGGGCTGGGTAAGGGATAGGGTTAGGATTAGGGTTAGGGTTAGGGTTAGGTGTTAGGGTTAGGGTTAGGGTTAGGGTTAGGGTTAGGTACTTAGGGTTAGTGTTAGGGTTAGTGTTCTATCACTTTTCAGTTTTCCTGTTATAATAATTGAACAGGCGACACATATGTGAATTAGTTTAAAAAGTTCTGCTTTGCATTTCTGTTCTTTCAATGGAAACTTGTTTCTGTGCCGTATAGTGCGAGATAACACTTTTCAGTTTTCCTGTATTCCTAATTGAGCGAGCGAGACACAGGTGAGTCCGTTTAAAAGTAGTACTTTGCTTTTCTGTTCTTTCATTTGAAACTTCTTCCTGTGCTGTACAGTGTGATATATCACTTTTCAGTTTTCCTGTTGTAATAATTGAACAGGCGACACGTATGTGAATTATATTATAAAGTTGTGCGTTGCCTTTCTGTTCTTTCGATGGAAACTTGTTCTTGTGCTGTACAGTGGGTTATATCACTTTTCAGTTTTCCTGTTAGAATAATTGAACATGGGACACGTATGTGAATTAGTTTACAAAGTTGTGCTTTGCATTTCTGTTCTTTCTTTGGAAACTTGTTTCTGTGCCATACAGTGCGAGATAACAGTTTTCGGTTTTCCTGTATTCCTAATTTTGCGAGCGACACACAAGTGATTTAGTGTACAAAGTAGTGATTTGAATTTCTGTTCTTCGGTTGGAAACTTGTTTCTGTGCTGTACAGTGTGATATATCACTTTTCAGTTTTCCTGTTGTAATAATTGAACGGGCGACACGTATGTGATTTAGTTTACAAAGTTGTGCTTTTCTTTTATGTCCTTTCAATGGAAACTTGTTTCTGTGCTGTACATGCCAGATAACACTTTTCGGTTTTCCTGTATTCTTAAATGAGCGAGTGACACACATGTGATTCAGTTTACAAAGTAGTGCTTTTCATTTTTGTTCTTTTGTTGGAAACTTGTTCCTCTTAGGAACAAGTTAGGGTTATGGTCATGGTTAGGGTTATGGTTAGGTTAGGGCTCGGTAAGGGATAGGGTTAGGGTTAGGGTTAGGGTTAGGTTTAGGGTTAGGTTAGGGCTCTGTAAAGGATAGGGTTAGGGGTAGGGTTAGGGTTAGGTTAGGGCTGGGTAAGGGATAGGGTTATGGTTATGGTTAGGGTTAGGGTTAGGGGTTAGGGTTAGGGTTAGGGTTAGGGACTTGGGGTTAGGGTTAGGGTTAAGGTTATATCACTTTTCTGTTTTATTGTTATAATAATTGAACAGGCGACACATATGTGAATTAGTTTACAAAGTTGTGCTTTGCTTTTCTGTTCTTTCAATGGAAACTTGTTTCTGTGCCGTACAGTGCGAGATAACACTTTTCAGTTTTCCTGTATTCCTAATTGAGCGGGCGATACACAGGTGATTCCGTTTAAAAGTAGTGCTTTGCTTTTCTGTTCTTTCGTTGGAAACTTGTTCTTGTGCTGTACAGTGAGATATATCACTTTTCAGTTTTCCTGTATTCCTAATGGAGCGAGTGACACACATGTGATTTAGTTTACAAATTAGTGATTTTCTTTTTTGTTCTTTCATTTGAAACTTGTTCCTGTGCTGTACAATATGATATATCACTTTTCAGTTTTCCTGTTATAATAATTGAACAGGCGACACGTATGTGAATTAGTTTACAAAGTTGTGCTTTGCATTTCTGTTCTTTCGATGGAAACTTGTTCCTGTGCTGTACCGTGCGTTATATCACTTTTCAGTTTTCCTGTTCGAATAATTGAACAGGGGACACGTATGTGAATTAGTTTACAAAGTTGTGCTTTGCTTTTTTGTTCTTTCTTTGGAAACTTGTTTCTGTGCCATACATTGCGAGATAACACTTTTCGGTTTTCCTGTATTCCTAATTGTGCGAGCGACACACATGTGATTTAGTGTACAAAGTAGTGCTTTGGATTTCTGTTCTTCGGTTGGAAACTTGTTTCTGTGCTGTACAGTGTGATATATCACTTTTCAGTTTTCCTGTTGTAATAATTGAACGGGCAACATGTATGTGATTCAGTTTACAAAGTTGTGCTTTGCTTTTCTGTTCTTTCGATGGAAACTTGTTTCTGTGCTGTACAATGCCAGATAACAATTTTCGGTTTTCCTGTATTCTTAATTGAGCGAGTGACACACATGTGATTCAGTTTACAAAGTAGTGCTTTTCATTTACGTTCTTTCGTTGGAAACTTGTTCCTGTTAGGAACAAGTTCAGGTTAGGTTTAGGGTTAGGGTTAGGTTAGGGCTCGGTAAGAGATAGGTTTAGGGTTAGGGTTAGGGTTAGGGTTAGGTTAGGGCTGGGTAAGGGATAGGGTTAGGGTTAGGGTTAGGGGGTTAGGGTTAGGGGGTTAGGGTTAGGGTTAGGGTTAGGGACTTAGGGTTAGGGTTAGGGTTAGGGTTATATCACTTTTCGGTTTTACTGTTATAATAATTGAACAGGCGACACATATGTGAATTAGTTTACAAAGTTGTGCTTTGCGTTTCTGTTCTTTCAATGGATACTTGTTTCTGTGCCGTACAGTGCGAGATAACACTTTTCAGTTTTCCTGTATTCCTAATTGAGCAAGAGACACACAGGTGATTCTGTTTAAACGTATTGCTTTGCTTTTCTGTTCTTCTTTGGAAACTTGTTCTTCAGCTGTACAGTGAGATATATCACTTTTCAGTTTTCCTGTATTCCTAATGGAGCGACCGACACACATGTGATTTAGTTTACAAATTAGTGATTTTCTTTTTTCTTCTTTCATTTGAAACTTCTTCCTGTGCTGTACAATATGATATATCACTTTTCAGTTTTCCTGTTATAATAATTGAACAGGCGACACGTATGTGAATTAGTTTACAAAGTTATGCTTTGCGTTTCTGTTCTTTCGATGGAAACTTGTTCCTGTGCTGTACAGTGCGTTATATCACTTTTCAGTTTTCCTGTTAGAATAATTGAACAGGGGACACCTATGTGAATTAGTTTACAAAGTTGTGCTTTGCTTTTTTGTTCTTTCTTTGGAAACTTGTTTCTGTGCCATACAGTGTGAGATAACACTTTTCGGTTTTCCTGTATTCCTAATTGTACGAGCGACACACATGTGATTTAGTGTACAAAGTAGTGCTTTGGATTTCTGTTCTTCGGTTGGAAACTTGTTTCTGTGCTGTACAGTGTGATATATCACTTTTCAGTTATCCTGTTGTAATAATTGAACGGGCGACACGTATGTGATTCAGTTTAGAAAGATGTGATTTGCTCTTCTGTTCTTTCTAAGGAAATTTTTTCTGTGCTGTACATTGCCAGATAACACTTTTCGGTTTTCCTGTATTCTTAATTGAGCGAGTGACACACATGTGATTCAGTTTACAAAGTAGTGCTTTTCATTTACGTTCTTTCGTTGGAAACTTGTTCCTGTTCGGAATAAGTTAGGGTTAGGGTTAGGGTTAGGGTTAGGGTTAGGGTTAGGTTAGGGCTCTGTAAGGGATAGGGTTAGGGTTAGGGTTAGGTTAGGGATGGGTAAGGGATAGGGTTAGGGTTAGGGTTAGGGTTAGGTTAGGGCTCGGTAAGGGATAGGTTTACGGTTATGGTTAGGGTTAGGGTTAGGTTAGGGCTGGGTAAGGGATAGGGTTAGGATTAGGGTTAGGGTTAGGGTTAGGTGTTAGGGTTAGGGTTAGGGTTAGGGTTAGGGTTAGGTACTTAGGGTTAGTGTTAGGGTTAGTGTTCTATCACTTTTCAGTTTTCCTGTTATAATAATTGAACAGGCGACACATATGTGAATTAGTTTAAAAAGTTCTGCTTTGCATTTCTGTTCTTTCAATGGAAACTTGTTTCTGTGCCGTATAGTGCGAGATAACACTTTTCAGTTTTCCTGTATTCCTAATTGAGCGAGCGAGACACAGGTGAGTCCGTTTAAAAGTAGTACTTTGCTTTTCTGTTCTTTCATTTGAAACTTCTTCCTGTGCTGTACAGTGTGATATATCACTTTTCAGTTTTCCTGTTGTAATAATTGAACAGGCGACACGTATGTGAATTATATTATAAAGTTGTGCGTTGCCTTTCTGTTCTTTCGATGGAAACTTGTTCTTGTGCTGTACAGTGGGTTATATCACTTTTCAGTTTTCCTGTTAGAATAATTGAACATGGGACACGTATGTGAATTAGTTTACAAAGTTGTGCTTTGCATTTCTGTTCTTTCTTTGGAAACTTGTTTCTGTGCCATACAGTGCGAGATAACAGTTTTCGGTTTTCCTGTATTCCTAATTTTGCGAGCGACACACAAGTGATTTAGTGTACAAAGTAGTGATTTGAATTTCTGTTCTTCGGTTGGAAACTTGTTTCTGTGCTGTACAGTGTGATATATCACTTTTCAGTTTTCCTGTTGTAATAATTGAACGGGCGACACGTATGTGATTTAGTTTACAAAGTTGTGCTTTTCTTTTATGTCCTTTCAATGGAAACTTGTTTCTGTGCTGTACATGCCAGATAACACTTTTCGGTTTTCCTGTATTCTTAAATGAGCGAGTGACACACATGTGATTCAGTTTACAAAGTAGTGCTTTTCATTTTTGTTCTTTTGTTGGAAACTTGTTCCTCTTAGGAACAAGTTAGGGTTATGGTCATGGTTAGGGTTATGGTTAGGTTAGGGCTCGGTAAGGGATAGGGTTAGGGTTAGGGTTAGGGTTAGGTTTAGGGTTAGGTTAGGGCTCTGTAAAGGATAGGGTTAGGGGTAGGGTTAGGGTTAGGTTAGGGCTGGGTAAGGGATAGGGTTATGGTTATGGTTAGGGTTAGGGTTAGGGGTTAGGGTTAGGGTTAGGGTTAGGGACTTGGGGTTAGGGTTAGGGTTAAGGTTATATCACTTTTCTGTTTTATTGTTATAATAATTGAACAGGCGACACATATGTGAATTAGTTTACAAAGTTGTGCTTTGCTTTTCTGTTCTTTCAATGGAAACTTGTTTCTGTGCCGTACAGTGCGAGATAACACTTTTCAGTTTTCCTGTATTCCTAATTGAGCGGGCGATACACAGGTGATTCCGTTTAAAAGTAGTGCTTTGCTTTTCTGTTCTTTCGTTGGAAACTTGTTCTTGTGCTGTACAGTGAGATATATCACTTTTCAGTTTTCCTGTATTCCTAATGGAGCGAGTGACACACATGTGATTTAGTTTACAAATTAGTGATTTTCTTTTTTGTTCTTTCATTTGAAACTTGTTCCTGTGCTGTACAATATGATATATCACTTTTCAGTTTTCCTGTTATAATAATTGAACAGGCGACACGTATGTGAATTAGTTTACAAAGTTGTGCTTTGCATTTCTGTTCTTTCGATGGAAACTTGTTCCTGTGCTGTACCGTGCGTTATATCACTTTTCAGTTTTCCTGTTCGAATAATTGAACAGGGGACACGTATGTGAATTAGTTTACAAAGTTGTGCTTTGCTTTTTTGTTCTTTCTTTGGAAACTTGTTTCTGTGCCATACATTGCGAGATAACACTTTTCGGTTTTCCTGTATTCCTAATTGTGCGAGCGACACACATGTGATTTAGTGTACAAAGTAGTGCTTTGGATTTCTGTTCTTCGGTTGGAAACTTGTTTCTGTGCTGTACAGTGTGATATATCACTTTTCAGTTTTCCTGTTGTAATAATTGAACGGGCAACATGTATGTGATTCAGTTTACAAAGTTGTGCTTTGCTTTTCTGTTCTTTCGATGGAAACTTGTTTCTGTGCTGTACAATGCCAGATAACAATTTTCGGTTTTCCTGTATTCTTAATTGAGCGAGTGACACACATGTGATTCAGTTTACAAAGTAGTGCTTTTCATTTACGTTCTTTCGTTGGAAACTTGTTCCTGTTAGGAACAAGTTCAGGTTAGGTTTAGGGTTAGGGTTAGGTTAGGGCTCGGTAAGGGATAGGGTTAGGGTTAGGGGTAGTGTTAGGGTTAGGGTTAGTGTTAGGTTAGGGCTGGGTAAGGGATAGGGTTAGGGTTAGGGTTAGGGTTAGGGTTAGGTTAGGGCTCGGTAAGGGATAGGGTTAGGGTTAGGGTTAGGTTAGGGCTGGGTAAGGGATAGGGTTAGTGTTAGGGTTAGGGTTAGGGTTAGGGTCAGGGTTAGGGTTAGGGACTTGGGGTTAGGGTTATATCACTTTTCAGGTTTACTGTTATAATAATTGAACAGGCGACACATATGTGAATTAGTTTACAAAGTTCTGCTTTGCATTTTTGTTCTTTCAATGGAAACTTGTTTCTGTGCCGTACAGTGCGAGATAACACTTTTCAGTTTTCCTGTATTCCTAATTGAGCGAGCGACACACAGGTGATTCCGTTTAAAAGTAGTGCTTTGCTTTTCTGTTTTTTCGTTGGAAACTTGTTCTTGTGCTGTACAGTGAGATATATCAATTTTCAGTTTTCCTGTATTCCTAATGGAGCGACCGACACACATGTGATTTAGTTTACAAATTAGTGATTTTCTTTTTTGTTCTTTCATTTGAAACTTATTCCTGTGCTGTACAATATGATATATCACTTTTCAGTTTTCCTGTTATAATAATTGAACAGGCGACACGTATGTGAATTAGTTTACAAAGTTGTGCTTTGCGTTTCTGTTCTTTCGATGGAAACTTGTTCCTGTGCTGTACAGTGCGTTATATCACTTTTCAGTTTTCCTCTTAGAATAATTGAACAGGGGACACGTATGTGAATTAGTTTACAAAGTTGTGCTTTGCTTTTATGTTCTTTCTTTGGAAACTTGTTTCTGTGCCATACAGTGCGAGATAACACTTTTCGGTTTTCCTGTATTCCTAATTGTGCGAGCGACACACATGTGATTTAGTGTACAAAGTAGTGCTTTGGATTTCTGTTCTTCGGTTGGAAACTTGTTTCTGTGCTGTACAGTGTGATATATCACTTTTCAGTTTTCCTGTTGTAATAATTGAATGGGCGACACGTATGTGATTCAGTTTACAAAGTTGTGCTTTGCTTTTCTGTTCTTTCGATGGAAACTTGTTTCTGTGCTGTACATTGCCAGATAACACTTTTCGGTTTTCCTGTATTCTTAAATGAGCGAGTGACACACATGTGATTCAGTTTACAAAGTAGTGCTTTTCATTTACGTTCTTTCGTTGGAAACTTGTTCCTGTTAGGAACAAGTTAGGGTTAGGGTTAGGGTTACGGATAGGGTTAGGTTAGGGCTCGGTAAGGATAGGGTTAGGGTTAGGGTTAGTGTTAGGGTTAGGGTTAGTGTTTGGTTAGGGCTGGGTAAGGGATAGGGTTAGGGTTAGGGTTAGGGTCAGGTTAGGGCTCGGTAAGGGATAGGGTTAGGGTTAGGGTTAGGGTTATGTTAGGGCTGGGTAAGGGATAGGGTTAGGGTTAGGGTTAGGGTTAGGTGTTAGGGTTAGTGTTAGGGTTAGGGTTAGGGACTTAGGGTTAGGGTTAGGGTTAGGTTTATATCACTTTTCAGTTTTCCTGTTATAATAATTGAACAGGCGACACATATGTGAATTAGCTTACAAAGTTCTGCTTTGCATTTCTGTTCTTTCAATGGAAACTTGTTTCTGTGCCGTACAGTGCGAGATAACACTTTTCAGTTTTCCTCTATTCCTAATTGAGCGAGCGACACACAGGTGATTTCGTTTAAAAGTAGTGCTTTGCTTTTCTGTTCTTTCATTTGAAACTTGTTCCTGTGCTGTACAGTGTGATATATCACTTTTCAGTTTTCCTGTTGTAATAATTGAACAGGAGACACGTATGTGAATTAGTTTGCAAAGTTGTGCTTTGCGTTTCTGTTCTTTCGATGGAAACTTGTTCCTATGCTGAACAGTGCGTTATATCACTTTTCAGTTTTCCTGTTAGAATAATTGAACAGGGGACACGTATGTGAATTAGTTTACAAAGTTGTGCTTTGCTTTTCTGTTCTTTCGATGGAAACTTGTTTCTGTGCCATACAGTGCAAGATAACAGTTTTCGGTTTTCCTGTATTCCTAATTGTGCGAGCGACACACATGTGATTTAGTGTACAAAGTAGTGCTTTGGATTTCTGTTCTTCGTTGGAAACTTGTTTCTGTGCTGTACAGTGTGATATATCACTTTTCAATTTTCCTGTTGTAATAATTGAACGAGCGACACATATGTGATTTAGTTTACAAAGTTGTGCTTTGCTTTTCTGTTCTTTCGATGGAAACTTGTTTCTGTGCTGTACATTGCCAGATAACACTTTTCGGTTTTCCTGTATTCTTAATTGAGCGAGTGACACACATGTGATTCAGTTTACAATGTAGTGCTTTTCATTTACGTTCTTTCGTTGGAAACTTGTTCCTGTTAGGAACAAGTTAGGGTTAGGGTTAGGATTAGGGTTAGGTTAGGGCTCGGTAAGGGATAGGGTTAGGGTTAAGGTTAGGGTTATTGTTAAGGTTAGGGTTAGGGTTAGGTTACGGCTGGGTAAGGGATAGGGTTAGTGTTAGGGTTAGGGTTAGGGGTTAGGGTTAGGGTTAGGGTTAGGGACTTGGGGTTAGGGTTAGGGTTAGGGTTATATCACTTTTCAGTTTTACTGTTATAATAGTTGAACAGGCGACACATATGTGAATTAGTTTACAAAGTTGTGCTTTGCTTTTCTGTTCTTTCAATGGTAACTTGTTCCTGTGCTGTACAGTGCGAGATAACACTTTTCAGTTTTCCTGTATTCCTAATTGAGCGGGCGATACACAGGTGATTCCGTTTAAAAGTAGTGCTTTGCTTTTCTGTTCTTTCGTTTGAAACTTGTTCTTGTGCTGTACAGTGTGATATATCAATTTTGATTTTTCCTGTATACCTAATGGAGCGACCGACACACATGTGATTTAGTTTACAAATTAGTGATTTTCTTTTTTGTTCTTTCATTTGAAACTTGTTCCTGTGCTGTACAATATGATATATCACTTTTCAGTTTTCCTGTTATAATAATTGAACAGGCGACACGTATGTGAATTAGTTTACAAAGTTGTGCTTTGCGTTTCTGTTCTGTCGATGGAAACTTGTTCCTGTGTTGTACAGTGCGTTATATCACTTTTCAGTTTTCCTGTTAGAATTATTGAACAGGGGACACGTATGTGAATTAGTTTATAAAGTTGTGCTTTGCTTTTTTGTTCTATCTTTGGAAACTTGTTTCTGTGCCATACAGTGCGAGATAACACTTTTCGGTTTTCCTGTATTCCTAATTGTACGAGCGACACACATGTGATTTAGTGTACAAAGTAGTGCTTTGGATTTCTGTTCTTCGGTTGGAAACTTGTTTCTGTGCTGTACAGTGTGATATATCACTTTTCAGTTTTCCTGTTGTAATAATTGAACGGGCGACACGTATGTGATTCAGTTTACAAAGTTGTGCTTTGCTTTTCTGTTCTTTCGATGGAAACTTGTTTCTGTGCCGTACAGTGCCAGATAACACTTTTCGGTTTTCCTGTATTCTTAAATGAGCGAGTGACACACATGTGATTCAGTTTACAAAGTAGTGCTTTTCATTTACGTTCTTTCGTTGGAAACTTGTTCCTGTCAGGAACAAGTTAGGGTTAGGGTTAGGGTTAGGGTTAGGTTAGGGCTCGGTAAGGGATAGGGTTAGGGTTAAGGTTAGTGTTAGGGTTAGGGTTAGTGTTAGGTTAGGGCTGGGTAAGGGATAGGGTTAGGGTTGGGGTTAGAGTTAGGGTTAGGGTTAGGGTTAGGTTAGGGCTCGGTAAGGGATAGGGTTAGGGTTAGGGTTAGTGTTAGGGTTAGGGTTAGTGTTAGGTTAGGGCTGGGTAAAGGATAGGGTTAGGGTTAGGGTTAGAGTTAGGGTTAGGTTAGGCCTGGGTAAGGGATAGGGTTAGGGTTAGGGTTAGGGTTAGGGTTAGGGTTATATCACTTTTCAGTTTTCCTGTTATAATAATTGAACAGGCGACACATATGTGAATTAGTTTACAAAGTTGTGCTTTGCGTTTCTGTTCTTTCAATGGATACTTGTTTCTGTGCCGTACAGTGCGAGATAACAGTTTTCAGTTTTCCTGTATTCCTAATTGAGCGAGCAACACACAGGTGATTCCGTTTAAAAGTAGTGCTTTGCTTTTCTGTTCTTTTATTTGAAACTTGTTCCTGTGCTGTACAGTGTGATATATCACTTTTCAGTTTTCCTGTTGTAATAATTGAACAGGCGACACGTATGTGAATTAGTTTGCAAAGTTGTGCTTTGTGTTTCTGTTCTTTCGATGGAAACTTGTTCCTGTGCTGTACAGTGCGTTATATCACTTTTCACTTTTCATGTTATAATAATTGAACAGGTGACACGTATGTGAATTAGTTTACAAAGTTGTGCTTTGCTTTTCTGTTCTTTCTTTGGAAACTTGTTTCTGTGCCGTACAGTGCGAGATAACACTTTTCGGTTTTCCTGTATTCTTAAATGAGCGAGTGACACACATGTGATTCAGTTTACAAAGTAGTGCTTTTCATTTACGTTCTTTCGTTGGAAACTTGTTCCAGTTAGGTAAAGTTAGGGTTAGGGTTAGGATTAGGGTTAGGTTAGGGCTCGGTAAGGGATAGGTTTAGGGTTAGGGTTAGTGTTAGTGTTAGGGTTAGGGTTAGGTTAGGGCTGGGTAAGGGAAAGGGTTAGGTTTAGGGTTAGGGTTAGTGTTCGGGGTTAGGGTTAGGGTTAGGGTTATATCACTTTTCAGTTTTACTGTTATAATAATTGAACAGGCGACACATATGTGAATTAGTTTACAAAGTTGTGCTTTGCTTTTCTGTTCTTTCAATGGAAACTTGTTTCTGTGCCGTACAGTGCGTTATATCACTTTTCAGTTTTCCTGTTATAATAATTGAACAGGCGACACATATGTGAATTAGTTTAAAAAGTTCTGCTTTGCATTTCTGTTCTTTCAATGGAAACTTGTTTCTGTGCCGTATAGTGCGAGATAACACTTTTCAGTTTTCCTGTATTCCTAATTGAGCGAGCGACACACAGGTGATTCCGTTTAAAAGTAGTACTTTGCTTTTCTGTTCTTTCATTTGAAACTTCTTCCTGTGCTGTACAGTGTGATATATCACTTTTCAGTTTTCCTGTTGTAATAATTGAACAGGCGACACGTATGTGAATTATATTATAAAGTTGTGCGTTGCCTTTCTGTTCTTTCGATGGAAACTTGTTCCTGTGCTGTACAGTGGGTTATATCACTTTTCAGTTTTCCTGTTAGAATAATTGAACATGGGACACGTATGTGAATTAGTTTACAAAGTTGTGCTTTGCATTTCTGTTCTTTCTTTGGAAACTTGTTTCTGTGCCATACAGTGCGAGATAACAGTTTTCGGTTTTCCTGTATTCCTAATTTTGCGAGCGACACACAAGTGATTTAGTGTACAAAGTAGTGATTTGGATTTCTGTTCTTCGGTTGGAAACTTGTTTCTGTGCTGTACAGTGTGATATATCACTTTTCAGTTTTCCTGTTGTAATAATTGAACGGGCGACACGTATGTGATTTAGTTTACAAAGTTGTGCTTTTCTTTTATGTCCTTTCAATGGAAACTTGTTTCTGTGCTGTACATGCCAGATAACACTTTTCGGTTTTCCTGTATTCTTAAATGAGCGAGTGACACACATGTGATTCAGTTTACAAAGTAGTGCTTTTCATTTTTGTTCTTTCGTTGGAAACTTGTTCCTCTTAGGAACAAGTTAGGGTTATGGTCATGGTTAGGGTTATGGTTAGGTTAGGGCTCAGTAAGGGATAGGGTTAGGGTTAGGGTTAGTGTTAGGTTTAGGGTTAGGTTAGGGCTCTGTAAGGGATAGGGTTAGGGGTAGGGTTAGGGTTAGGTTAGGGCTGGGTAAGGGATAGGGTTATGGTTATGGTTAGGGTTAGGGTTAGGGGTTAGGGTTAGGGTTAGGGTTAGGGACTTGGGGTTAGGGTTAGGGTTAAGGTTATATCACTTTTCTGTTTTATTGTTATAATAATTGAACAGGCGACACATATGTGAATTAGTTTACAAAGTTGTGCTTTGCTTTTCTGTTCTTTCAATGGAAACTTGTTTCTGTGCCGTACAGTGCGAGATAACACTTTTCAGTTTTCCTGTATTCCTAATTGAGCGGGCGATACACAGGTGATTCCGTTTAAAAGTAGTGCTTTGCTTTTCTGTTCTTTCGTTGGAAACTTGTTCCTGTGCTGTACAGTGTGATATATCACTTTTCAGTTTTCCTGTTGTAATAATTGAACAGGAGACACGTATGTGAATTAGTTTGCAAAGTTGTGCTTTGCATTTCTGTTCTTTCGATGGAAACTTGTTCCTATGCTGTACAGTGCGTTATATCACTTTTCAGTTTTCCTGTTAGAATAATTGAACAGGGGACACGTATGTGAATTAGTTTACAAAGTTGTGCTTTGCTTTTCTGTTCTTTCTTTGGAAACTTGTTTCTGTGCCATACAGTGCGAGATAACACTTTTCGGTTTTCCTGTATTCCTAATTGTGCGAGCGACACACATGTGATTTAGTGTACAAAGTAGTGCTTTGGATTTCTGTTCTTCGTTGGAAACTTGTTTCTGTGCTGTACAGTGTGATATATCACTTTTCAATTTTCCTGTTGTAATAATTGAACGAGCGACACATATGTGATTTAGTTTACAAAGTTGTGCTTTGCTTTTCTGTTCTTTCGATGGAAACTTGTTTCTGTGCTGTACATTGCCAGATAACACTTTTCGGTTTTCCTGTATTCTTAATTGAGCGAGTGACACACATGTGATTCAGTTTACAATGTAGTGCTTTTCATTTACGTTCTTTCGTTGGAAACTTGTTCCTGTTAGGAACAAGTTAGGGTTAGGGTTAGGATTAGGGTTAGGTTAGGGCTCGGTAAGGGATAGGGTTAGTGTTAGGGTTAGGGTTAGGGGTTAGGGTTAGGGTTAGGGTTAGGGACTTGGGGTTAGGGTTAGGGTTAGGGTTATATCACTTTTCAGTTTTACTGTTATAATAGTTGAACAGGCGACACATATGTGAATTAGTTTACAAAGTTGTGCTTTGCTTTTCTGTTCTTTCAATGGTAACTTGTTTCTGTGCTGTACAGTGCGAGATAACACTTTTCAGTTTTCCTGTATTCCTAATTGAGCGGGCGATACACAGGTGATTCCGTTTAAAAGTAGTGCTTTGCTTTTCTGTTCTTTCGTTGGAAACTTGTTCTTGTGCTGTACAGTGTGATATATCAATTTTGATTTTTCCTGTATACCTAATGGAGCGACCGACACACATGTGATTTAGTTTACAAATTAGTGATTTTCTTTTTTGTTCTTTCATTTGAAACTTGTTCCTGTGCTGTACAATATGATATATCACTTTTCAGTTTTCCTGTTATAATAATTGAACAGGCGACACGTATGTGAATTAGTTTACAAAGTTGTGCTTTGCGTTTCTGTTCTGTCGATGGAAACTTGTTCCTGTGCTGTACAGTGCGTTATATCACTTTTCAGTTTTCCTGTTAGAATTATTGAACAGGGGACACGTATGTGAATTAGTTTATAAAGTTGTGCTTTGCTTTTTTGTTCTATCTTTGGAAACTTGTTTCTGTGCCATACAGTGCGAGATAACACTTTTCGGTTTTCCTGTATTCCTAATTGTACGAGCGACACACATGTGATTTAGTGTACAAAGTAGTGCTTTGGATTTCTGTTCTTCGGTTGGAAACTTGTTTCTGTGCTGTACAGTGTGATATATCACTTTTCAGTTTTCCTGTTGTAATAATTGAACGGGCGACACGTATGTGATTCAGTTTACAAAGTTGTGCTTTGCTTTTCTGTTCTTTCGATGGAAACTTGTTTCTGTGCCGTACAGTGCCAGATAACACTTTTCGGTTTTCCTGTATTCTTAAATGAGCGAGTGACACACATTTGATTCAGTTTACAAAGTAGTGCTTTTCATTTACGTTCTTTCGTTGGAAACTTGTTCCTGTCAGGAACAAGTTAGGGTTAGGGTTAGGGTTAGGGTTAGGTTAGGGCTCGGTAAGGGATAGGGTTAGGGTTAGGGTTAGTGTTAGGGTTAGGGTTAGTGTTAGGTTAGGGCTGGGTAAGGGATAGGGTTAGGTTGGGGTTAGAGTTAGGGTTAGGGTTAGGGTTAGGTTAGGGCTCGGTAAGGGATAGGGTTAGGGTTAGGGTTAGTGTTAGGGTTAGGGTTAGTGTTAGGTTAGGGCTGGGTAAAGGATAGGGTTAGGGTTAGGGTTAGAGTTAGGGTTAGGGTTAGGGTTAGGTTAGGGCTCGGTAAGGGATAGGGTTAGGGTTAGGGTTAGAGTTAGGGTTAGGTTAGGCCTGGGTAAGGGATAGGGTTAGGGTTAGGGTTAGGGTTAGGGTTAGGGTTATATCACTTTTCAGTTTTCCTGTTATAATAATTGAACAGGCGACACATATGTGAATTAGTTTACAAAGTTGTGCTTTGCGTTTCTGTTCTTTCAATGGATACTTGTTTCTGTGCCGTACAGTGCGAGATAACAGTTTTCAGTTTTCCTGTATTCCTAATTGAGCGAGCAACACACAGGTGATTCCGTTTAAAAGTAGTGCTTTGCTTTTCTGTTCTTTTATTTGAAACTTGTTCCTGTGCTGTACAGTGTGATATATCACTTTTCAGTTTTCCTGTTGTAATAATTGAACAGGCGACACGTATGTGAATTAGTTTGCAAAGTTGTGCTTTGTGTTTCTGTTCTTTCGATGGAAACTTGTTCCTGTGCTGTACAGTGCGTTATATCACTTTTCACTTTTCATGTTATAATAATTGAACAGGTGACACGTATGTGAATTAGTTTACAAAGTTGTGCTTTGCTTTTCTGTTCTTTCTTTGGAAACTTGTTTCTGTGCCGTACAGTGCGAGATAACACTTTTCGGTTTTCCTGTATTCTTAAATGAGCGAGTGACACACATGTGATTCAGTTTACAAAGTAGTGCTTTTCATTTACGTTCTTTCGTTGGAAATTTGTTCCAGTTAGGTACAAGTTAGGGTTAGGGTTAGGATTAGGGTTAGGTTAGGGCTCGGTAAGGGATAGGTTTAGGGTTAGGGTTAGTGTTAGTGTTAGGGTTAGGGTTAGGTTAGGGCTGGGTAAGGGAAAGGGTTAGGTTTAGGGTTAGGGTTAGTGTTAGGGGTTAGGGTTAGGGTTAGGGTTATATCACTTTTCAGTTTTACTGTTATAATAATTGAACAGGCGACACATATGTGAATTAGTTTACAAAGTTGTGCTTTGCTTTTCTGTTCTTTCAATGGAAACTTGTTTCTGTGCCGTACAGTGCGTTATATCACTTTTCAGTTTTCCTGTTATAATAATTGAACAGGCGACACATATGTGAATTAGTTTAAAAAGTTCTGCTTTGCATTTCTGTTCTTTCAATGGAAACTTGTTTCTGTGCCGTATAGTGCGAGATAACACTTTTCAGTTTTCCTGTATTCCTAATTGAGCGAGCGACACACAGGTGATTCCGTTTAAAAGTAGTACTTTGCTTTTCTGTTCTTTCATTTGAAACTTCTTCCTGTGCTGTACAGTGGGTTATATCACTTTTCAGTTTTCCTGTTAGAATAATTGAACATGGGACACGTATGTGAATTAGTTTACAAAGTTGTGCTTTGCATTTCTGTTCTTTCTTTGGAAACTTGTTTCTGTGCCATACAGTGCGAGATAACAGTTTTCGGTTTTCCTGTATTCCTAATTTTGCGAGCGACACACAAGTGATTTAGTGTACAAAGTAGTGATTTGGATTTCTGTTCTTCGGTTGGAAACTTGTTTCTGTGCTGTACAGTGTGATATATCACTTTTCAGTTTTCCTGTTGTAATAATTGAACGGGCAACACGTATGTGATTTAGTTTACAAAGTTGTGCTTTTCTTTTATGTCCTTTCAATGGAAACTTGTTTCTGTGCTGTACATGCCAGATAACACTTTTCGGTTTTCCTGTATTCTTAAATGAGCGAGTGACACACATGTGATTCAGTTTACAAAGTAGTGCTTTTCATTTTTGTTCTTTCGTTGGAAACTTGTTCCTCTTAGGAACAAGTTAGGGTTATGGTCATGGTTAGGGTTATGGTTAGGTTAGGGCTCAGTAAGGGATAGGGTTAGGGTTAGGGTTAGGGTTAGGTTTAGGGTTAGGTTAGGGCACTGTAAGGGATAGGGTTAGGGGTAGGGTTAGGGTTAGGTTAGGGCTGGGTAAGGGATAGGGTTATGGTTATGGTTAGGGTTAGGGTTAGGGGTTAGGGTTAGGGTTAGGGTTAGGGACTTGGGGTTAGGGTTAGGGTTAAGGTTATATCACTTTTCTGTTTTATTGTTATAATAATTGAACAGGCGACACATATGTGAATTAGTTTACAAAGTTGTGCTTTGCTTTTCTGTTCTTTCAATGGAAACTTGTTTCTGTGCCGTACAGTGCGAGATAACACTTTTCAGTTTTCCTGTATTCCTAATTGAGCGGGCGATACACAGGTGATTCCGTTTAAAAGTAGTGCTTTGCTTTTCTGTTCTTTCGTTGGAAACTTGTTCTTGTGCTGTACAGTGAGATATATCACTTTTCAGTTTTCCTGTATTCCTAATGGAGCGAGTGACACACATGTGATTTAGTTTACAAATTAGTGATTTTCTTTTTTGTTCTTTCATTTGAAACTTGTTCCTGTGCTGTACAATATGATATATCACTTTTCAGTTTTCCTGTTATAATAATTGAACAGGCGACACGTATGTGAATTAGTTTACAAAGTTGTGCTTTGCGTTTCTGTTCTTTCGATGGAAACTTGTTCCTGTGCTGTACCGTGCGTTATATCACTTTTCAGTTTTCCTGTTCGAATAATTGAACAGGGGACACGTATGTGAATTAGTTTACAAAGTTGTGCTTTGCTTTTTTGTTCTTTCTTTGGAAACTTGTTTCTGTGCCATACATTGCGAGATAACACTTTTCGGTTTTCCTGTATTCCTAATTGTGCGAGCGACACACATGTGATTTAGTGTACAAAGTAGTGCTTTGGATTTCTGTTCTTCGGTTGGAAACTTGTTTCTGTGCTGTACAGTGTGATATATCACTTTTCAGTTTTCCTGTTGTAATAATTGAACGGGCAACACGTATGTGATTCAGTTTACAAAGTTGTGCTTTGCTTTTCTGTTCTTTTGATGGAAACTTGTTTCTGTGCTGTACAATGCCAGATAACAATTTTCGGTTTTCCTGTATTCTTAATTGAGCGAGTGACACACATGTGATTCAGTTTACAAAGTAGTGCTTTTCATTTACGTTCTTTCGTTGGAAACTTGTTCCTGTTAGGAACAAGTTCAGGTTAGGTTTAGGGTTAGGGTTAGGTTAGGGCTTGGTAAGGGATAGGGTTAGGGTTAGGGTTAGTGTTAGGGTTAGGGTTAGTGTTAGGTTAGGGCTGGGTAAGGGATAGGGTTAGGGTTAGGGTTAGGGTTAGGGTTAGGTTAGGGCTCGGTAAGGGATAGGGTTAGGGTTAGGGTTAGGGTTAGGGTTAGGTTAGGGCTGGGTAAGGGATAGGGTTAGTGTTAGGGTTAGGGTCAGGGTTAGGCTTAGGGACTTGGGGTTAGGGTTAGTGTTAGGGTTATATCACTTTTCAGGTTTACTGTTATAATAATTGAACAGGCGACACATATGTGAATTAGTTTACAAAGTTCTGCTTTGCATTTTTGTTCTTTCAATGGAAACTTGTTTCTGTGCCGTACAGTGCGAGATAACACTTTTCAGTTTTCCTGTATTCCTAATTGAGCGAGCGACACACAGGTGATTCCGTTTAAAAGTAGTGGTTTGCTTTTCTGTTTTTTCGTTGGAAACTTGTTCTTGTGCTGTACAGTGAGATATATCAATTTTCAGTTTTCCTGTATTCCTAATGGAGTGACCGACACACATGTGATTTAGTTTACAAATTAGTGATTTTCTTTTTTGTTCTTTCATTTGAAACTTGTTCCTGTGCTGTACAATATGATATATCACTTTTCAGTTTTCCTGTTATAATAATTGAACAGGCGACACGTATGTGAATTAGTTTACAAAGTTGTGCTGTGCGTTTCTGTTCTTTCGATGGAAACTTGTTCCTGTGCTGTACAGTGCGTTATATCACTTTTCAGTTTTCCTGTTAGAATTATTGAACAGGGGACACGTATGTGAATTAGTTTACAAAGTTGTGCTTTGCTTTTATGTTCTTACTTTGGAAACTTGTTTCTGTGCCATACAGTGCGAGATAACACTTTTCGGTTTTCCTGTATTCCTAATTGTGCGAGCGACACACATGTGATTTAGTGTACAAAGTAGTGCTTTGGATTTCTGTTCTTCGGTTGGAAACTTGTTTCTGTGCTGTACAGTGTGATATATCACTTTTCAGTTTTCCTGTTGTAATAATTGAACGGGCGACACGTATGTGATTCAGTTTACAAAGTTGTGCTTTGCTTTTCTGTTCTTTCGATGGAAACTTGTTTCTGTGCTGTACATTGCCAGATAACACTTTTCGGTTTTCCTGTATTCTTAAATGAGCGAGTGACACACATGTGATTCAGTTTACAAAGTAGTGCTTTTCATTTACGTTCTTTCGTTGGAAACTTGTTCCTGTTAGGAACAAGTTAGGGTTAGGGTTAGGGTTACGGTTAGGGTTAGGTTAGGGCTCGGTAAGGATAGGGTTAGGGTTAGGGTTAGTGTTAGGGTTAGGGTTAGTGTTTGGTTAGGGCTGGGTAAGGGATAGGGTTAGGGTTAGGGTTAGGGTTAGGGTTAGGGTCAGGTTAGGGCTCGGTAAGGGATAGGGTTAGGGTTAGGGTTAGGGTTAGGTTAGAGCTGGGTAAGGGATAGGGTTAGGGTTAGGATTAGGGTTAGGTGTTAGTGTTAGTGTTAGGGTTAGGGTTAGGGACTTAGGGTTAGGGTTAGGGTTAAGTTTATATCACTTTTCAGTTTTCCTGTTATAATAATTGAACAGGCGACACATATGTGAATTAGCTTACAAAGTTCTGCTTTGCATTTCTGTTCTTTCAATGGAAACTTGTTTCTGTGCCGTACAGTGCGAGATAACACTTTTCAGTTTTCCTCTATTCCTAATTGAGCGAGCGACACACAGGTGATTCCGTTTAAAAGTAGTGCTTTGCTTTTCTGTTCTTTCATTTGAAACTTGTTCCTGTGCTGTACAGTGTGATATATCACTTTTCAGTTTTCCTGTTGTAATAATTGAACAGGAGACACGTATGTGAATTAGTTTGCAAAGTTGTGCTTTGTGTTTCTGTTCTTTCGATGGAAACTTGTTCCTATGCTGTACAGTGCGTTATATCACTTTTCAGTTTTCCTGTTAGAATAATTGAACAGGGGACACGTATGTGAATTAGTTTACAAAGTTGTGCTTTGCTTTTCTGTTCTTTCTTTGGAAACTTGTTTCTGTGCTGTACAGTGTGATATATCATTTTTCAATTTTCATGTTGTAATAATTGAACGGGCGACACATATGTGATTTAGTTTACAAAGTTGTGCTTTGCTTTTCTGTTCTTTTGATGGAAACTTGTTTCTGTGCTGTACATTGCCAGATAACACTTTTCGGTTTTCCTGTATTCTTAATTGAGCGAGTGACACACATGTGATTCAGTTTACAAAGTAGTGCTTTTCATTTACGTTCTTTCGTTGGAAACTTGTTCCTGTTAGGAACAAGTTAGGGTTAGGGTTAGGATTAGGGTTAGGTTAGGGCTCGGTAAGGGATAGGGTTAGGGTTAAGGTTAGGGTTATTGTTAAGGTTAGGGTTAGGGTTAGGTTACGGCTGGGTAAGGGATAGGGTTAGTGTTAGGGTTAGGGTTAGGGGTTAGGGTTAGGGTTAGGGTTAGGGACTTGGGGTTAGGGTTAGGGTTAGGGTTATATCACTTTTCAGTTTTACTGTTATAATAGTTGAACAGGCGACACATATGTGAATTAGTTTACAAAGTTGTGCTTTGCTTTTCTGTTCTTTCAATGGTAACTTGTTTCTGTGCCTTACAGTGCGAGATAACACTTTTCAGTTTTCCTGTATTCCTAATTGAGCGGGCGATACACAGGTGATTCCGTTTAAAAGTAGTGCTTTGCTTTTCTGTTCTTTCGTTGGAAACTTGTTCTTGTGCTGTACAGTGTGATATATCAATTTTGATTTTTCCTGTATACCTAATGGAGCGACCGACACACATGTGATTTAGTTTACAAATTAGTGATTTTCTTTTTTGTTCTTTCATTTGAAACTTGTTCCTGTGCTGTACAATATGATATATCACTTTTCAGTTTTCCTGTTATAATAATTGAACAGGCGACACGTATGTGAATTAGTTTACAAAGTTGTGCTTTGCGTTTCTGTTCTGTCGATGGAAACTTGTTCCTGTGCTGTACAGTGCGTTATATCACTTTTCAGTTTTCCTGTTAGAATTATTGAACAGGGGACACGTATGTGAATTAGTTTATAAAGTTGTGCTTTGCTTTTTTGTTCTATCTTTGGAAACTTGTTTCTGTGCCATACAGTGCGAGATAACACTTTTCGGTTTTCCTGTATTCCTAATTGTACGAGCGACACACATGTGATTTAGTGTACAAAGTAGTGCTTTGGATTTCTGTTCTTCGGTTGGAAACTTGTTTCTGTGCTGTACAGTGTGATATATCACTTTTCAGTTTTCCTGTTGTAATAATTGAACGGGCGACACGTATGTGATTCAGTTTACAAAGTTGTGCTTTGCTTTTCTGTTCTTTCGATGGAAACTTGTTTCTGTGCCGTACAGTGCCAGATAACACTTTTCGGTTTTCCTGTATTCTTAAATGAGCGAGTGACACACATGTGATTCAGTTTACAAAGTAGTGCTTTTCATTTACGTTCTTTCGTTGGAAACTTGTTCCTGTTAGGAACAAGTTAGGGTTAGGGTTAGGGTTAGGGTTAGGTTAGGGCTCGGTAAGGGATAGGGTTAGGGTTAGGGTTAGTGTTAGGGTTAGGGTTAGTGTTAGGTTAGGGCTGGGTAAGGGATAGGGTTAGGGTTAGGGTTAGAGTTAGGGTTAGGGTTAGGGTTAGGTTAGGGCTCGGTAAGGGATAGGGTTAGGGTTAGGGTTAGTGTTAGGGTTAGGGTTAGTGTTAGGTTAGGGCTGGGTAAGGGATAGGGTTAAAATTAGGGTTAGAGTTAGGGTTAGGGTTAGGGTTAGGTTAGGGCTCGGTAAGGGATAGGGTTAGGGTTAGGGTTAGAGTTAGGGTTAGGTTAGGCCTGGGTAAGGGATAGGGTTAGGGTTAGGGTTAGGGTTATATCTCTTTTCAGTTTTCCTGTTATAATAATTGAACAGGCGACACATATGTGAATTAGTTTACAAAGTTGTGCTTTGCGTTTCTGTTCTTTCAATGGATACTTGTTTCTGTGCCGTACAGTGCGAGATAACAGTTTTCAGTTTTCCTGTATTCCTAATTGAGCGAGCAACACACAGGTGATTCCGTTTAAAAGTAGTGCTTTGCTTTTCTGTTCTTTTATTTGAAACTTGTTCCTGTGCTGTACAGTGTGATATATCACTTTTCAGTTTTCCTGTTGTAATAATTGAACAGGCGACACGTATGTGAATTAGTTTGCAAAGTTGTGCTTTGTGTTTCTGTTCTTTCGATGGAAACTTGTTCCTGTGCTGTACAGTGCGTTATATCACTTTTCACTTTTCATGTTATAATAATTGAACAGGTGACACGTATGTGAATTAGTTTACAAAGTTGTGCTTTGCTTTTCTGTTCTTTCTTTGGAAACTTGTTTCTGTGCCGTACAGTGCGAGATAACACTTTTCGGTTTTCCTGTATTCTTAAATGAGCGAGTGACACACATGTGATTCAGTTTACAAAGTAGTGCTTTTCATTTACGTTCTTTCGTTGGAAACTTGTTCCAGTTAGGTACAAGTTAGGGTTAGGGTTAGGATTAGGGTTAGGTTAGGGCTCGGTAAGGGATAGGTTTAGGGTTAGGGTTAGTGTTAGTGTTAGGGTTAGGGTTAGGTTAGGGCTGGGTAAGGGAAAGGGTTAGGTGTAGGGTTAGGGTTAGTGTTAGGGGTTAGGGTTAGGGTTAGGGTTATATCACTTTTCAGTTTTACTGTTATAATAATTGAACAGGCGACACATATGTGAATTAGTTTACAAAGTTGTGCTTTGCTTTTCTGTTCTTTCAATGGAAACTTGTTTCTGTGCCGTACAGTGCGAGATAACACTTTTCAGTTTTCCTGTATTCCTAATTGAGCGGGCAATACACAGGTTATTCCGTTTAAAGGTAGTGCTTTGCTTTTCTGTTCTTTCGTTGGAAACTTGTTCTTGTGCTGTACAGTGAGATATATCACTTTTCAGTTTTTCTGTATTCCTAATGGAGCGACTGACACACATGTGATTTAGTTTACAAAGTAGTGCTTTTCATTTACGTTCTTTTGTTGGAAACTTGTTCCTGTTAGGAACAAGTTAGGGTTAGGGTTAGGGTTAGGGTTAAGTTAGGGCTCGGTAAGGGATAGGGTTAGGGTTAGGGTTAGGGTTAGGGTTAGGTTAGGGCTGGGTAAGGGATAGGGTTAGGGTTAGGGTTAGGGTTAGGGTTAGGGTTAGGGTTAGGGTTATATCACTTTTCAGTTTTACTGTTGTAATAATTGAACAGGCGACACGTATGTGAATTAGTTTACAAAGTTTTGCTTTCCGTTTCTCTTCTTTCGAAAGGAAACTTGTTCCTGTGCTGTACAGTGAGATATATCACTTTTCAGTTTTCCTGTATTCCTAATGGTGCGAATGACACACATGTGATTTAGTTTACAAATTAGTGATTTTCTTTTTTGTTCTTTCTTTTGAAACTTGTTCCTGTGCTGTACAATATGATATATCACTTTTCAGTATTCCTGTTATAATAACTGAACAGAGGACACGTATGTGAATTAGTTTACAAAGTTGTGCTTTGAGTTTCTGTTCTTGCGATGGAAACTTGTTCCTGTGCTGTACAGTGCGTTATATCACTTTTAAGCTTTCCTGTTATAATAATTGAACAGGGGACACGTATGTGAATTAGTTTACAAAGTTGTGCTTTGCGTTTCTGTTCTTTCGATGGAAACTTGTTTCTGTGCCGTACAGTGCCAGATAACACTTTTCGGTTTTCCTGTATTCTTAAATGAGCGAGTGACACACATGTGATTCAGTTTACAAAGTAGTGCTTTTCATTTACGTTCTTTCGTTGGAAACTTGTTCCTGTTAGGAACAAGTTAAGGTTAGGGTTACGGTTAGGGTTAGGGTTAGGGTTAGGTTAGTGCTCGGTAAGGGATAGGGTTATGGTTAGGGTTAGGGTTAGGGTTAGGTTAGGGCTGGGTAAGGGATAGGGTTAGTCTTAGGGTTAGGGTTAGGGTTAGGTGTTAGGGTTAGGGTTAGGGTTAGGGTTAGGGTTAGGGTTAGGGACTAAGGTAACCCTAGGGTTACCCTAGGATTAGGGTTATATCACTTTTCAGTTTTCCTGTTGTAATAATTGAACGGGCGACACGTATGTGATTTAGTTTACAAAGTTGTGCTTTGCTTTTCTGTTCTTTGGATGGAAACTTGTTTCTGTGCTGTACATTGCCAGATAACACTTTTCGGTTTTTCTGTATTCTTAAATGAGCGAGTGACACACATGTGATTCAGTTTACAAAGTAGTGCTTTTCATTTACGTTCTTTCATTGGAAACTTGTTCCTGTTAGGAACGAGTTAGGGTTAGGGTTAGGGTTAGTGTTAGGGTTTGGGTTAGGGTTAGGTTAGGGCTCGGTAAGGGATAGTGTTAGGGTTAGGGTTAGGGTTAGTGTTAGTGTTAGGGTTAGGGTTAGGATAGGGCTGGGTAAGGGATAAGGTTAGGGTTAGGGTTAGGGTTAGGGTTAGGGTTAGGGGTTAGGGTTAGGGTTAGGGTTAGGGGCTTAGGGTTAGGGGCTTAGGGTTAGGGTAAGGGTTAGGGTTATATCACATTTCAGTTTTCCTGTTATAATAATTGAACAGGCGACACATATGTGAATTAGTTTACAAAGTTGTGCTTTGCGTTTCTGTTCTTTCAATGGAAACTTGTTTCTGTGCCGTACAGTGCAAGATAACACTTTTCAGTTTTCCTGTATTCCTAATTGAGCGAGCGGCACACAGGTGATTCCGTGTAAAAGTAGTGCTTTGCTTTTGTGTTCTTTCGTTGGAAACTTGTTCTTGTGCTGTACAGTGAGATATATCACTTTTCAGTTTTCCTGTATTCCTAATGGAGCGAGTGACACACATGTGATTTAGTTTACAAATTAGTGATTTTCTTTTTTGTTCTTTCATTTGAAACTTGTTCCTGTGCTGTACAATATGATATATCACTTTTCAGTTTTCCTGTTATAATAAGTGAACAGGCGACGTGTATGTGAATTAGTTTAAAAAGTTGTGCTTTGCGTTTCTGTTCTTTCGATGGAAACTTGTTCCTGTTAGGAACAAGTTAGTTTTAGGGTTAGGGTTAGGGTTAGGATTAGTGTTAGGGTTAGGGTTCGTTTAGGGCTCGGTAAGGGATAGGGTTAGGGTTAGGGTTAGGGTTAGGGTTAGGTTAGGGCTGGGTAAGGGATAGGGTTAGGGTTAGGGTTAGGGTTAGTGTTAGGTGTTAGTGTTAGGGTTAGGGTTAGGGTTAGGGACTAAGGGTTAGGGTTAGGGTTATATCACTTTTCAGTTTTCCTGTTATAATAATTGAACAGGCGACACGTATGTGAATTAGTTTACAAAGTTGTGCTTTGCGTTTCTCTTCTTTCGAAAGGAAACTTGTTCCTGTGCTGTACAGTGAGATATATCACTTTTCAGTTTTCCTGTATTCCTAATGGTGCGAATGACACACATGTGATTTAGTTTACAAATTAGTGATTTTCTTTTTTGTTCTTTCTTTTGAAACTTGTTCCTGTGCTGTACAATATGATATATCACTTTTCAGTATTCCTGTTATAATAATTGAACAGACGACACGTATGTGAATAAGTTTACAAAGTTGTGCTTTGAGTTTCTGTTCTTGCGATGGAAACTTGTTCCTGTGCTGTACATTGCCAGATAACACTTTTCGGTTTTTCTGTATTCTTAAATGAGCTAGTGACACACATGTGATTCAGTTTACAAAGTAGTGACTTTCATTTACGTTCTTTCATTGGAAACTTGTTCCTGTTAGGAACGAGTTAGGGTTAGGGTTAGGGTTAGTGTTAGGGTTTGGGTTAGGGTTAGGTTAGGGCTCGGTAAGGGATAGTGTTAGGGTTAGGGTTAGTGTTAGTGTTAGTGTTAGGGTTAGGGTTAGGTTAGGGCTGGGAAAGGGATAGGGTTAGGGTTAGGGTTAGGGTTAGGGGTTAGGGTTAGGGTTAGGGTTAGGGGCTTAGGGTTAGGGGCTTAGGGTTAGGGTAAGGGTTAGGGTTATATCACATTTCAGTTTTCCTGTTATAATAATTGAACAGGCGACACATATGTGAATTAGTTTACAAAGTTGTGCTTTGCGTTTCTGTTCTTTCAATGGAAACTTGTTTCTGTGCCGTACAGTGCGAGATAACACTTTTCAGTTTTCCTGTATTCCTAATTGAGCGAGCGGCACACAGGTGATTCCGTGTAAAAGTAGTGCTTTGCTTTTCTGTTCTTTCGTTGGAAACTTGTTTTTGTGCTGTACAGTGAGATATATCACTTTTCAGTTTTCCTGTATTCCTAATGGAGCAAGTGACACACATGTGATTTAGTTTACAAATTAGTGATTTTCTTTTTTGTTCTTTCATTTGAAACTTGTTCCTGTGCTGTACAATATGATATATCACTTTTCAGTTTTCCTGTTATAATAAGTGAACAGGTGACACGTATGTGAATTAGTTTAAAAAGTTGTGCTTTGCGTTTCTGTTCTTTCGATGGAAACTTGTTCCTGTTAGGATCAAGTTAGGGTTAGGGTTAGGGTTAGGGTTAGGATTAGTGTTAGGGTTAGGGTTAGTTTAGGGCTCGGTAAGGGATAGGGTTAGGGTTAGGGTTAGGGTTAGGGTTAGGTTAGGGCTGGGTAAGGGATAGGGTTAGGGTTAGGGTTAGGGTTAGGGTTAGGGTTAGGGTTAGGGGTTAGGGTTAGGGTTAGGGTTAGGGTTAGGGTTAGGGTTATATCACTTTTCAGTTTTACTGTTGTAATAATTGAACAGGCGACACGTATGTGAATTAGTTTACAAAGTTGTGCTTTGCGTTTCTCTTCTTTCGAAAGGAAACTTGTTCCTGTGCTGTACAGTGAGATATATCACTTTTCAGTTTTACTGTTTTCCTAATGGAGCGAGTGACACACATGTGATTTAGTTTACAAATTAGTGATTTTCTTTTTTGTTCTTTCTTTTGAAACTTGTTCCTGTGCTGTACAATATGATATATCACTTTTCAGTTTTCCTGTTATAATAATTGAACAGACGACACGTATGTGAATTAGTTTACAAAGTTGTGCTTTGAGTTTCTGTTCTTGCGATGGAAACTTGTTCCTGTGCTGTACAGTGCGTTATATCACTTTTAAGCTTTCCTGTTATAATAATTGAACAGGGGACACGTATGTGAATTAGTTTACAAAGTTGTGCTTTGCGTTTCTGTTCTTTCGATGGAAACTTGTTTCTGTGCCGTACAGTGCCAGATAACACTTTTCGGTTTTCCTGTATTCTTAAATGAGCGAGTGACACACATGTGATTCAGTTTACAAAGTACTGCTTTTCATTTACGTTGTTTTGTTGGAAACTTGTTCCTGTTAGGAACAAGTTAGGGTTAGGGTTACGGTTAGGGTTAGGGTTAGGGTTAGGTTAGGGCTCGGTAAGGGATAGGGTTATGGTTACGGTTAGGGTTACGGTTAGGTTAGGGCTGGGTAAGGGATAGGGTTAGGGTTAGGGTTAGGGTTAGGGTTAGGTGTTAGGGTTAGGTTTAGGGTTACGGTTAGGGTTAGGGACTAAGGGTTAGGGTTAGGGTTATATCACTTTTCAGTTTTCCTGTTGTAATAATTGAACGGGCGACACGTATGTGATTTAGTTTTCAAAGTTGTGCTTTGCTTTTCTCTTCTTTCGATGGAAAGTTATTTCTGTGCTGTACATTGCCAGGTAACACTTTTCAGTTTTCCTGTATTCTTAAATGAGCGAGTGACACACATGTGATTCAGTTTACATAGTAGTGCTTTTCAGTTACGTTGTTTCGTTGGAAACTTGTTCCTGTTAGGAACGAATTAGGGTTAGGGTTAGGGTTAGGGTTAGGGTTAGGGTTAGGTTAGGGCTCGGTAAGGGATAGTGTTAGTGTTAGGGTTAGGGTTAGTGTTAAGGTTAGGGTTAGGGTTAGGTTAGGGCTGGGTAAGTGATAGGGTTAGGGTTAGGGTCAGGGTTAAGGTTAGGGTTAGGGTTAGGGTTAGAGGTTAGGGTTAGGGTTAGGGGTTAGGGTTAGGGTTAGGGGCTTAGGGTTAGGGTAAGGGTTAGGGTTATATCACTTTTCAGTTTTCCTGTTATAATAATTGAACAGGCGACACATATGTGAATTAGTTTACAAAGTTGTGCTTTGCGTTTCTGTTCTTTCCATGGAAACTTGTTCCTGTGCTGTGCAGTGCGTTATATCACTTTTCAGTTTTCCTGTTATAATAATTGAACAGGGGACACGTATGTGAATTAGTTTACAAAGTTGTGCTTTGCAGTTCTGTTCTTTCTTTGGAAACTTGTTTCTGTGCCATACAGTGCGCTTTAAAATTTTTGGTTTTCCTGTATTCCTAATTGTGCGAGCGACACAAATGTGATTTAGTGTACAAAGTAGTGCTTTGGATTTCTGTTCTTCGGTTGGAAACTTGTTTCTGTGCTGTACAGTGTGATATATCAGTTTTCAGTTTTCCTGTTGTAATAATTGAATGGGCGACACGTATGTGATTTAGTTTACAAAGTTGTGCTTTGCTTTTCTGTTCTTTCGATGGAAACTTGTTTCTGTGCCGTACAGTGCAAGATAACACTTTTCCGTTTTCCTGTATTCTTAATTGAGCGAGTGACACACATGTGATTCAGTTTACAAAGTAGTGCTTTTCATTTACGTTCTTTCGTTGGAAACTTGTTCCTGTTAGGAATAAGTTAGGGTTAGGGTCAGGGTTAGGGTTAGGGTTAGGGTTAGCTTAGGGCTCGGTAAGGGATAGGGTTAGGGTTAGGGTTAGGGTTAGGTTAGGGCTGGGTAAGGGATAGGGTTAGGGTTAGGGTTAGGGTTAGGGTTAGGGTTAGGGTTAGGGTTAGGGTTAGGGTTTGGGTTAGGGACTTAGGGTTAAGGATAGGGTTAGGGTTATATCACTTTTCAGGTTTCCTGTTATAATAATTGAACAGGCGACACATATGTGAATTAGTTTACAAAGTTGTGCTTTGCGTTTCTGTTCTTTCAATGGAAACTTGTTTCTGTGCCGTACAGAGCGAGATTACACTTTTCAGTTTTCCTGTATTCCTAATTGAGCGAGCGACACACAGGTGATTCCGTTTAAAAGTAGTGCTTTGCTTTTCTGTTCTTTCGTTGGAAACTTGTTCTTGTGCTGTACAGTGAGATATATCAATTTCAGTTTTCCTGTATTCCTAATGGAGCGAGTGACACACATGTGATTTAGTTTACAAATTAGTGATTTTCTTTTTTGTTCTTTCATTTGAAACTTGTTCCTGTGCTGTACAATATGATATATCACTTTTCAGTTTTCCTGTTGTAATAATTGAACAGGCGACACGTATGTGAATTCGTTTACAAAGTTGTGCTTTGAGTTTCTGTTCTTTCGATGGAAACTTATTCCTGTGCTGTACAGTGCGTTATATAACTTTTCAGTTTTCCTGTTATAATAATTGAACAGGCGACATATATGTGAATTAGTTTACAAAGTTGTGCTTTGCGTTTCTGTTCTTTCCATGGAAACTTGTTCCTGTGCTGTGCAGTGCGTTATATCACTTTTCAGTTTTCCTGTTATAATAATTGAACAGGGGACACGTATGTGAATTAGTTTACAAAGTTGTGCTTTGCATTTCTGTTCTTTCTTTGGGAACTTGTTTCTGTGCGATACAGTGCGAGATAAAACTTTTCGGTTTTCCTGTATTCCTAATTGTGCGAGCGACACAAATGTGATTTAGTGTACAAAGTAGTGCTTTGTATTTCTGTTCTTCGGTTGGAAACTTGTTTCTGTGCTGTACAGTGTGATATATCAGTTTTCAGTTTTCCTGTTGTAATAATTGAACGGGCGATACGTATGTGATTTAGTTTACAAAGTTGTGCTTTGCTTTTCTGTTCTTTCGATGGAAACTTGTTTCTGTGCCGTACAGTGCAAGATAACACTTTTCGGTTTTCCTGTATTCTTAATTGAGCGAGTGACACACATGTGATTCAGTTTACAAAGTAGTGCTTTTCATTTACGTTCTTTCGTTGGAAACTTGTTCCTGTTAGGAATAAGTTAGGGTCAGGGTTAGGGTTAGGGTTAGGGTTAGGGTTAGGGTTAGGGCTCGGTAAGGGATAGGGTTAGGGTTAGGGTTAGGGTTAGGGTTAGGTTAGGGCTGGGTAAGGGATAGGGTTAGGGTTAGGGTTAGGGTTAGGGTTAGGGGTTAGGGTTAGGGTTAGGGTTAGGGTTAGGTACTTAGGGTTAGGGTTAGGGTTAGGGTTATATCACTTTTCAGGTTTCCTGTTATAATAATTGAACAGGCGACACATATGTGAATTACTTTACAAAGTTGTGCTTTGCGTTTCAATGGAAACTTGTTTCTGTGCCGTACAGTGCGAGATAACACTTTTCAGTTTTCCTGTATTCCTAAGTGAGCGAGCGACACACAGGTGACACACAAACTTGTTCCTGTGTTGTACAATATGATATATCACTTTTCAGTTTTCCGTTTAAAAGTAGTGCTTTGCTTTTCTGTTCTTTCGTTGGAAACTTGTTCTTGTGCTGTACAGTGAGATATATCACTTTTCAGTTTTTCTGTATTCCTAATGGAGCGAGTTTCACACATGTGATTTATTTTACAAATTAGTGATTTTCTTTTTTGTTCTTTCATTTGAAACTTGTTCCTGTGCTGTACAATATGATATATCACTTTTCAGTTTTCCAGTTATAATAATTGAACAGGCGACACGTATGTGAATTCGTTTACAAAGTTGTGCTTTGAGTTTCTGTTCTTTCGATGGAAACTTGTTCCTGTGCTGTGCAGTGCGTTATATCACTTTTCAGTTTTCCTGTTATAATAATTGAACAGGCGACACATATGTGAATTAGTTTACAAAGTTGTGCTTTGCGTTTCTGTTCTTTCGATGGAAACTTGTTCCTGTGCTGTGCAGTGCGTTATATCACTTTTCAGTTTTCCTGCTATAATAATTGAACAGGGGACATGTATGTGAATTAGTTTACAAAGTTGTGCTTTCCATTTCTGTTCTTTCTTTGGAAACTTGTTTCTGTGCCATACAGTGCGCTTTAAAACTTTTCGGTTTTCCTGTATTCCTAATTGTGAGAGCGACACAAATGTGATTTAGTGTACAAAGTCGTGCTTTGGATTTCTGTTCTTCGGTTGGAAACTTGTTTCTGTGCTGTACAGTGTGATATATCAGTTTTCAGTTTTCCTGTTGTAATAATTGAATGGGCGATACGTATGTGATTTAGTTTACAAAGTTGTGCTTTGCTTTTCTGTTCTTTCGATGGAAACTTGTTTCTGTGCCGTACAGTGCAAGATAACACTTTTCGGTTTTCCTGTATTCTTAATTGAGCGAGTGACCACATGTGATTCAGTTTACAAAGGAGTGCTTTTCATTTACGTTCTTTCGTTGGAAACTTGTTCCTGTTAGGAATAAGTTAGGGTTAGGGTTAGGGTTAGGGTTAGGGTTAGGGTTAGGGTTAGGTTAGGGCTCGGTAAGGGATAGGGTTAGGGTTAGGGTTAGGGTTAGGGTTAGGGTTAGGTTAGGGCTGGGTAAGGGATAGGGTTAGGGTTAGGGTTAGGGTTAGGGGTTAGGGTTAGGGTTAGGGTTAGGGTTAGGGTTATATCACTTTTCAGGTTTCCTGTTATAATAATTGAACAGGCGACACATATGTGAATTAGTTTACAAAGTTGTGCTTTGCGTTTCAATGGAAACTTGTTTCTGTGCCGTACAGTGCGAGATAACACTTTTCGGTTTTCCTGTATTCTTAATTGAGCGAGTGACACACATGTGATTCAGTTTACAAAGTAGTGCTTTTCATTTACGTTCTTTCGTTGGAAACTTGTTCCTGTTAGGAATAAGTTAGGGTTAGGGTCAGGGTTAGGGTTAGGGTTAGGGTTAGGTTAGGGCTCGGTAAAAGATAGTGTTAGGGTTAGGGTTAGGGTTAGGGTTAGGTTAGGGCTGGGTAAGGGATAGGGTTAGGGTTAGGTTTCGGGTTAGGGTTAGGGTTAGGGTTAGGGGTTAGGGTTAGGGTTAGGGTTAGGGTTAGGGACTTAGGGGTAGGGTTAGGGGTAGGGTTATATCACTTTTCAGGTTTCCTGTTATAATAATTGAACAGGCGACACATATGTAAATTAGTTTACAAAGTTGTGCTTTGCGTTTCTGTTCTTTCAATGGAAACTTGTTTCTGTGCCGTACAGTGCGAGATAACACTTTTCAGTTTTCCTGTATTCCTAATTGAGCGAGCGACACACAGGTGATTCCGTTTAAAAGTAGTGCTTTGCTTTTCTGTTCTTTCGTTGGAAACTTGTTCTTGTGCTGTACAGTGAGATATATCACTTTTCAGTTTTCCTGTATTCCTAATGGAGCAAGTGACACACATGTGATTTAGTTTACAAATTAGTGATTTTCTTTTTTGTTCTTTCATTTGAAACTTGTTCCTGTGCTGTACAATATGATATATCACTTTTCAGTTTTCCTGTTATAATAATTGAACAGGCGACACGTATGTGAATTCATTTACAAAGTTGTGCTTTGAGTTTCTGTTCTTTCGATGGAAACTTGTTCCTGTGCTGTGCAGTGCATTATATCACTTTTCAGTTTTCCTGTTATAATAATTGAACAGGCGACACATATGTGAATTAGTTTACAAAGTTGTGCTTTGCGTTTCTGTTCTTTCCATGGAAACTTGTTCCTGTGCTGTGCAGTGCGTTATATCACTTTTCAGTTTTCCTGTTATAATAATTGAACAGGGGACACATATGTGAATAAGTTTACAAAGTTGTGCTTTGCATTTCTGTTCTTTCTTTGGAAACTTGTTTCTGTGCCATACAGTGCGCTTTAAAACTTTTCGGTTTTCCTGTATTCCTAATTGTGCGAGCGACACAAATGTGATTTAGTGTACAAAGTAGTGCTTTGGATTTCTGTTCTTCGGTTGGAAACTTGTTTCTGTGCTGTACAGTGTGATATATCAGTTTTCAGTTTTCCTGTTGTAATAATTGAATAGGCGACACGTATGTGATTTAGTTTACAAAGTTGTGCTTTGCTTTTCTGTTCTTTCGATGGAAACTTGTTTCTGTGCCGTACAGTGCAAGATAACACTTTTCGGTTTTCCTGTATTCTTAATTGAGCGAGTGACACACATGTGATTCAGTTTACAAAGTAGTGCTTTTCATTTACGTTCTTTCGTTGGAAACTTGTTCTTGTTAGGAATAAGTTAGGGTTAGGGTCAGGGTTAGGGTTAGGTTTAGGGTTAGGTTAGGACTCGGTAAGGGATAGGGTTAGGGTTAGTGTTAGGGTTAGGGTTAGGTTAGGGCTGGGTAAGGGATAGGGTTAGGGTTAGGGTTAGGGTTAGGGTTAGGGTTAGGGTTAGGGTTAGGGTTAGGGTTAGGGACTTATGGTTAGGGTTAGGGTTAGGGTTATATCACTTTTCAGGTTTCCTGTTATAATAATTGAACAGGCGACACATATGTGAATTAGTTTACAAAGTTGTGCTTTGCGTTTCTGTTCTTTCAATGGAAACTTGTTTCTGTGGATACAGTGCGCTTTAAAAGTTTTCGGTTTTCCTGTATTCCTAATTGTGAGAGCGGCACAAATGTGATTTAGTGTACAAAGTAGTGCTTTGGATTTCTCTTCTTCGGTTGGAAACTTGTTTCTGTGCTGTACAGTGTGATATATCAGTTTTCAGTTTTCCTGTTGTAATAATTGAATGGGCGATACGTATGTGATTTAGTTTACAAAGTTGTGCTTTGCTTTTCTGTTCTTTCGATGGAAACTTGTTTCTGTGCCGTACAGTGCAAGATAACACTTTTCGGTTTTCCTGTATTCTTAATTGAGCGAGTGACACACATGTGATTCAGTTTACAAAGTAGTGCTTTTCATTTACGTTCTTTCGTTGAAAACTTGTTCCTGTTAGGAATAAGTTAGGGTTAGGGTCAGGGTTAGGGTTAGGGTTAGGGTTAGGTTAGGGCTCGGTAAAAGATAGGGTTAGGGTTAGGGTTAGGGTTAGGGTTAGGTTAGGGCTGGGTAAGGGATAGGGTTAGGGTTAGGGTTATGGTTAGGGTTAGGGTTAGGGTTAGGGGTTTGGGTTAGGGTTAGCGTTAGGGTTAGGGACTTAGGGTTAAGGTTAGGATTAGGGTTATATCACTTTTCAGGTTTCCTGTTATAATAATTGAACAGGCGACACATATGTGAATTAGTTTACAAAGTTGTGCTTTGCGTTTCTGTTCTTTCGATGGAAACTTGTTCCTGTGCTGTACAGTGCGTTATATAACTTTTCAGTTTTCCTGTTATAATAATTGAACAGGCGACATATATGTGAATTAGTTTACAAAGTTGTGCTTTGCGTTTCTGTTCTTTCGATGGAAACTTGTTCCTGTGCTGTACAGTGCGTTATATCACTTTTCAGTTTTCCTGTTATAATAATTGAACAGGGGACACGTATGTGAATTAGTTTACAAAGTTGTGCTTTGCATTTCTGTTCTTTCTTTGGAAACTTGTTTCTGTGCTGTGCAGTGCGTTATATCACTTTTCAGTTTTCCTGTTATAATAATTGAACAGGGGACACATATGTGAATTAGTTTACAAAGTTGTGCTTTGCATTTCTGTTCTTTCTTTGGAAACTTGTTTCTGTGCCATACAGTGCGAGATGAAACTTTTCGGTTTTCCTGTATTCCTAATTGTGCGAGCGACACAAATGTGATTTAGTGTACAAAGTAGTGCTTTGGATTTCTGTTCTTCGGTTGGAAACTTTTTTCTGTGCTGTACAGTGTGATATATCACTTTTCAGTTTTCCTGTTATAATAATTGAACAGGGGACACGTATGTGAATTAGTTTACAAAGTTGTGCTTTGCATTTCTGTTCTTTCTTTGGAAACTTGTTTCTGTGCCATACATTGCGAGATGAAACTTTTCGGTTTTCCTGTATTCCTAATTGTGCGAGCGACACAAATGTGATTTAGTGTACAAAGTAGTGCTTTGGATTTCTGTTCTTCGGTTGGAAACTTGTTTCTGTGCTGTACAGTGTGATATATCAGTTTTCAGTTTTCCTGTTGTAATAATTGAACGGGCGATACGTATGTGATTTAGTTTACAAAGTTGTGCTTTGCTTTTCTGTTCTTTCGATGGAAACTTGTTTCTGTGCCGTACAGTGCAAGATAACACTTTTCGGTTTTCCTGTATTCTTAATTGAGCGAGTGACACACATGTGATTCAGTTTACAAAGTAGTGCTTTTCATTTACGTTCTTTCGTTGGAAACTTGTTCCTGTTAGGAATAAGTTAGGGTTAGGGTCAGGGTTAGGGTTAGGGTTAGGGTTAGGGTTAGGTTAGGGCTCGGTAAGGGATAGGGTTAGGATTAGGGTTAGGGTTAGGGTTAGGTTAGGGCTGGGTAAGGGATAGGGTTAGGGTTAGGGTTAGGGTTAGGGTTAGGGTTAGGGTTAGGGGTTAGGGTTAGGGTTAGGGTTAGGGTTAGGGTTAGGGACTTAGGGTTAGGGTTAGGGTTATATCACTTTTCATGTTTCCTGTTATAATGATTGAACAGGCGACACATATGTGAATTAGTTTACAAAGTTGTGCTTTGCGTTTCTGTTCTTTCAATGGAAACTTGTTTCTGTGCCGTACAGTGCGAGATAACACTTTTCAGTTTTCCTGTATTATTAATTGAGTGAGCGACACACAGGTGATTCCGTTTAAGAGTAGTGCTTTGCTTTTCTGTTCCTTCGTTGGAAACTTGTTCTTGTGCTGTACAGTGAGATATATCACTTTTCAGTTTTCCTGTATTCCTAATGGAGCGAGTGACACACATGTGATTTAGTTTACAAATTAGTGATTTTCTTTTTTGTTCTTTCATTTGAAACTTGTTCCTGTGCTGTACAATATGATATATCTCTTTTCAGTTTTCCTGTTATAATAATTGAACAGGCGATACGTATGTGAATTCGTTTACAAAGTTGTGCTTTGAGTTTCTGTTCTTTCGATGGAAACTTGTTCCTGTGCTGTGCAGTGCGTTATATCACTTTTCAGTTTTCCTGTTATAATAATTGAACAGGCAACACATATGCGAATTAGTTTACAAAGTTGTGCTTTGCGATTCTGTTCTTTCGATGGAAACTTGTTCCTGTGCTGTGCAGTGCGTTATATCACTTTTCAGTTTTCCTGTTATAATAATTGAACAGGCGACACATATGTGAATTAGTTTACAAAGTTGTGCTTTGCGTTTCTGTTCTTTCGATGGAAACTTGTTCCTGTGCTGTGCAGTGCGTTATATCACTTTTCAGTTTTCCTGTTATAATAATTGAACAGGGGACACGTATGTGAATTAGTTTACAAAGTTGTGCTTTGCAGTTCTGTTCTTTCTATGGAAACTTGTTTCTATGCCATACAGTGCGAGATAAAACTTTTCGGTTTTCCTGTATTCCTAATTGTACGAGCGACACAAATGTGATTTAGTGTACAAAGTAGTGCTTTGGATTTCTGTTCTTCGGTTGGAAACTTGTTTCTGTGCTGTGCAGTGTGATATATCAGTTTTCAGTTTTCCTGTTGTAATAATTGAACGGGCGATACGTATGTGATTTAGTTTACAAAGATGTGCTTTGCTTTTCTGTTCTTTCGATGGAAACTTGTTTCTGTGCCGTACAGTGCAAGATAACACTTTTCGGTTTTCCTGTATTCTTAATTGAGCGAGTGACACACATGTGATTCAGTTTAAAAAGTAGTGCTTTTCATTTACGTTCTTTCGTTGGAAACTTGTTCCTGTTATGAATAAGTTAGGGTTAGGGTCAGGGTTAAGGTTAGGGTTAGGGTTAGGTTAGGGCCCGGTAAGGGATAGGGTTAGGATTAGGGTTGGGTTAGGGTTAGGTTAGGGTTGGGTAAGGGATAGGGTTAGGGTTAGGGTTAGGGTTAGGTTTAGAGGTTAGGGTTAGGGTTAGGGTTAGGGTTAGGGTTTGGGTTAGGATTAGGGACTTAGGATTAGGGTCAGGGTTACGGTTATATCACTTTTCAGGTTTCCTGTTATAATAATTGAACAGGCGACACATATGTGAATTAGTTTACAAAATTGTGCTTGGCGTTTCTGTTCTTTCAATGGAAACTTGTTTCTGTGCCATACAGTGCGAGATGAAACTTTTCGGTTTTCCTGTATTCCTAATTGTGCGAGCGACACAAATGTGATTTAGTGTACAAAGTAGTGCTTTGGATTTCTGTTCTTCGGTTGGAAACTTGTTTCTGTGCTGTACAGTGTGATATTTCACTTTTCAGTTTTCCTGTATTCCTAATGGAGCGAGTAACACACATGTGATTTAGTTTACAAATTAGTGATTTTCTTTTTTGTTCTTTCATTTGAAACTTGTTCCTGTGCTGTACAATATGATATATCACTTTTCAGTTTTCCTGTTATAATAATTGAACAGGCGACACGTATGTGAATTCGTTTACAAAGTTGTGCTTTGAGTTTCTTTTCTTTCGATGGAAACTTGTTCCTGTGCTGTACAGTGCGTTATATCACTTTTCAGTTTTCCTGTTATAATAATTGAACAGGCGACACATATGTGAATTAGTTTACAAAGTTGTGCTTTGCGTTTCTGTTCTTTCGATGGAAACTTGTTCCTGTGCTGTGCAGTGCGTTATATCCCTTTTCAGTTTTCCTGTTATAATAATTGAACAGGGGACACGTATGTGAATTAGTTTACAAAGTTGTGCTTTGCAGTTCTGTTCTTTCTATGGAAACTTGTTTCTATGCCATACAGTGCGAGATAAAACTTTTCGGTTTTCCTGTATTCCTAATTGTGCGAGCGACACAAATGTGATTTAGTGTACAAAGTAGTGCTTTGGATTTCTGTTCTTCGGTTGGAAACTTGTTTCTGTGCTGTGCAGTGTGATATATCAGTTTTCAGTTTTCCTGTTGTAATAATTGAACGGGCGATACGTATGTGATTTAGTTTACAAAGTTGTGCTTTGCTTTTCTGTTCTTTCGATGGAAACTTGTTTCTGTGCCGTACAGTGCAAGATAACACTTTTCGGTTTTCCTGTATTCTTAATTGAGCGAGTGACACACATGTGATTCAGTTTAAAAAGTAGTGCTTTTCATTTACGTTCTTTCGTTGGAAACTTGTTCCTGTTATGAATAAGTTAGGGTTAGGGTCAGGGTTAGGGTTAGGGTTAGGGTTAGGTTAGGGCCCGGTAAGGGATAGGGTTAGGATTAGGGTTAGGGTTAGGGTTAGGTTAGGGCTGGGTAAGGGATAGGGTTAGGGTTAGGGTTAGGGTTAGGTTTAGAGGTTAGGGTTAGGGTTAGGGTTAGGGTTAGGGTTACGGTTAGGGTTAGGGACTTAGGATTAGGGTTAGGGTTACGGTTATATCACTTTTCAGGTTTCCTGTTATAATAATTGAACAGGCGACACATATGTGAATTAGTTAACAAAATTGTGCTTTGCGTTTCTGTTCTTTCAATGGAAACTTGTTTCTGTGCCGTACAGTGCGAGATAACACTTTTCAGTTTTCCTGTATTCCTAATTGAGCGAGCGACACACAGGTGATTCCGTTTAAAAGTAGTGCTTTGCTTTTCTGTTCTTTCGTTGGAAACTTGTTCTTGTGCTGTACAGTGAGATATATCACTTTTCAGTTTTCCTGTATTCCTAATGGAGCGAGTGACACACATGTGATTTAGTTTACAAATTAGTGATTTTCTTTTTTGTTCTTTCATTTGAAACTTGTTCCTGTGCTGTACAATATGATATATCACTTTTCAGTTTTCCTGTTATAATAATTGAACAGGCGACACGTATGTGAATTCGTTTACAAAGTCGTGCTTTGAGTTTCTTTTCTTTCGATGGAAACTTGTTCCTGTGCTGTACAGTGCGTTATATCACTTTTCAGTTTTCCTGTTATAATAATTGAACAGGCGACACATATGTGAATTAGTTTACAAAGTTGTGCTTTGCGTTTCTGTTCTTTCGATGGAAACTTGTTCCTGTGCTGTGCAGTGCGTTATATCACTTTTCAGTTTTCCTGTTATAATAATTGAACAGGGGACACGTATGTGAATTAGTTTACAAAGTTGTGCTTTGCAGTTCTGTTCTTTCTATGGAAACTTGTTTCTATGCCATACAGGGCGAGATAAAACTTTTCGGTTTTCCTGTATTCCTAATTGTACGAGCGACACAAATGTGATTTAGTGTACAAAGTAGTGCTTTGGATTTCTGTTCTTCGGTTGGAAACTTGTTTCTGTGCTGTGCAGTGTGATATATCAGTTTTCAGTTTTCCTGTTGTAATAATTGAACGGGCGATACGTATGTGATTTAGTTTACAAAGTTGTGCTTTGCTTTTCTGTTCTTTCGATGGAAACTTGTTTCTGTGCCGTACAGTGCAAGATAACACTTTTCGGTTTTCCTGTATTCTTAATTGAGCGAGTGACACACATGTGATTCAGTTTAAAAAGTAGTGCTTTTCATTTACGTTCTTTCGTTGGAAACTTGTTCCTGTTATGAATAAGTTAGGGTTAGGGTCAGGGTTAGGGTTAGGGTTAGGGTTAGGGTTAGGTTAGGGCCCGGTAAGGGATAGGGTTAGGATTAGGGTTAGGGTTAGAGTTAGGTTAGGGCTGGGTAAGGGATAGGGTTAGGGTTAGGGTTAGGGTTAGGTTTAGAGGTTAGGGTTAGGGTTAGGGTTAGGGTTACGGTTAGGGTTAGGGACTTAGGATTAGGGATAGGGTTACGGTTATATCACTTTTCAGGTTTCCTGTTATAATAATTGAACAGGCGACACATATGTGAATTAGTTAACAAAATTGTGGTTTGCGTTTCTGTTCTTTCAATGGAAACTTGTTTCTGTGCCGTACAGTGCGAGATAACACTTTTCAGTTTTCCTGTATTCCTAATTGAGCGAGCGACACACAGGTGATTCCGTTTAAAAGTAGTGCTTTGCTTTTCTGTTCTTTCGTTGGAAACTTGTTCTTGTGCTGTACAGTGAGATATATCACTTTTCAGTTTTCCTGTATTCCTAATGGAGCGAGTGACACACATGTGATTTAGTTTACAAATTAGTGATTTTCTTTTTTGTTCTTTCATTTGAAACTTGTTCCTGTGCTGTACAATATGATATATCACTTTTCAGTTTTCCTGTTATAATAATTGAACAGGCGACACGTATGTGAATTCGTTTACAAAGTTGTGCTTTGAGTTTCTTTTCTTTCGATGGAAACGTGTTCCTGTGCTGTACAGTGCGTTATATCACTTTTCAGTTTTCCTGTTATAATAATTGAACAGGCGACACATATGTGAATTAGTTTACAAAGTTGTGCTTTGCGTTTCTGTTCTTTCGATGGAAACTTGTTCCTGTGCTGTGCAGTGCGTTATATCACTTTTCAGTTTTCCTGTTATAATAATTGAACAGGGGACACGTATGTGAATTAGTTTACAAAGTTGTGCTTTGCAGTTCTGTTCTTTCTATGGAAACTTGTTTCTATGCCATACAGTGCGAGATAAAACTTTTCGGTTTTCCTGTATTCCTAATTGTACGAGCGACACAAATGTGATTTAGTGTACAAAGTAGTGCTTTGGATTTCTGTTCTTCGGTTGGAAACTTGTTTCTGTGCTGTGCAGTGTGATATATCAGTTTTCAGTTTTCCTGTTGTAATAATTGAACGGGCGATACGTATGTGATTTAGTTTACAAAGTTGTGCTTTGCTTTTCTGTTCTTTCGATGGAAACTTGTTTCTGTGCCGTACAATGCAAGATAACACTTTTCGGTTTTCCTGTATTCTTAATTGAGCGAGTGACACACATGTGATTCAGTTTAAAAAGTAGTGCTTTTCATTTACGTTCTTTCGTTGGAAACTTGTTCCTGTTATGAATAAGTTAGGGTTAGGGTCAGGGTTAGGGTTAGGGTTAGGGTTAGGTTAGGGCCCGGTAAGGGATAGGGTTAGGATTAGGGTTAGGGTTAGGGTTAGGTTAGGGCTGGGTAAGGGATAGGGTTAGGGTTAGGGTTAGGATTAGGGTTAGGGGTTAGGGTTAGGGTTAGGGTTAGGGTTAGGGTTAGGGTCAGGGTTAGGGTTAGGGACTTAGGGTTAGGGTTAGGGTTACGGTTATATCACTTTTCAGGTTTCCGGTTATAATATTTGAACAGGCGACACATATGTGAATTAGTTTACAAAGTTGTGTTTTGCGTTTCTGTTCTTTCAATGGAAACTTGTTTCTGTGCCTTACAGTGCGAGATAACACTTTTCAGTTTTCCTGTATTCCTAAATGAGCGAGCGACACACAAGTGATTCCGTTTAAGAGTAGTGCTTTGCTTTTCTGTTCTTTCTTTGGAAACTTGTTTCTGTGCCATACAGTGCGAGATAAAACTTTTCGGTTTTCCTGTATTCCTAATTGTGCGAGCGACACAAATGTGATTTAGTGTACAAAGTAGTGCTTTGGATTTCTGTTCTTCGGTTGGAAACTTGTTTCTGTGCTGTACAGTGTGATATATCAGTTTTCAGTTTTCCTGTTGTAATAATTGAAAGGGCGATACGTATGTGATTTAGTTTACAAAGTTGTGCTTTGCTTTTCTGTTCTTTCGATGGAAACTTGTTTCTGTGCCGTACAGTGCAAGATAACACTTTTCGGTTTTCCTGTATTCTTAATTGAGCGAGTGACACACATGTGATTAAGTTTACAAAGTAGTGCGTTTCATTTATGTTCTTTCGTTGGAAACTTGTTCCTTTTAGGAATAAGTTAGGCTTAGGGTTAGGGTTAGGGTTAGGGTTAGGGTTAGGGTTAGGGCTCGGTAAGGGATAGGGTTAGGGTTAGGGGTAGGGTTAGGGTTAGGGTTAGGGTTAGGTTAGGGCTGGGTAAGGGATAGGGTTAGGGTTAGGGTTAGGGTTAAGGTTAGGGCTCGGAAAGGGATAGGGTTAGGGTTAGGGGTAGGGTTAGGGTTAGGGTTAGGGTTAGGGACTTAGGGTTAGGGTTAGGGTTAGGGTTATATCAGTTTTCAGGTTTCCTGTTATAATAATTGAACAGGCGACACATATGTGAATTAGTTTACAAAGTTGTGCTTTGCGTTTCTGTTCTTTCAATGGAAACTTGTTTCTGTGCCGTACAGTGCGAGATAACACTTTTCAGTTTTCCTGTATTCCTAATTGAGCGAGCGACACACAGGTGTTTCCGTTTAAAAGTAGTGCTTTGCTTTTCTGTTCTTTCGTTGGAAACTTGTTCTTGTGCTGTACAGTGAGATATATCACTTTTCAGTTTTTCTGTATTCGTAATGGAGCGAGTGACACACATGTGATTTAGTTTACAAATTAGTGATTTTCTTTTTTGTTCTGTCATTTGAAACTTGTTCCTGTGCTGTACAATATGATATATCACTTTTCAGTTTTCCTGTTATAATAATTGAACAGGCGACACGTATGTGAATTCGTTTACAAAGTTGTGCTTTGAGTTTCTGTTCTTACGATGGAAACTTGTTCCTGTGCTGTACAGTGCGTTATATCACTTTTCAGTTTTCCTGTTATAATAATTGAAGAGGGGACACGTATGTGAATTTGTTTACAAAGTTGTGCTTTGCGTTTCTGTTCTTTCGATGGAAACTTGTTCCTGTGCTGTACAATGCGTTATATAACTTTTCAGTTTTCCTGTTATAATAATTGAACAGGCGACATATATGTGAATTAGTTTACAAAGTTGTGCTTTGCGTTTCTGTCCTTTCGATGGAAACTTGTTCCTCTGCTGTGCAGTGCGTCATATCACTTTTCAGTTTTCCTGTTATAATAATTGAACAGGGGACACGTATGTGAATTAGTTTACAAAGTTGTGCTTTGCATTTCTGTTCTTTCTTTGGAAACTTGTTTCTGTGCCATACAGTGCGAGATAAAACTTTTCGGTTTTCCTGTATTCCTAATTGTGCGAGCGACACAAATGTGATTTAGTGTACAAAGTAGTGCTTTGGATTTCTGTTCTTCGGTTGGAAACCTGTTTCTGTGCTGTACAGTGTGATATATCAGTTTTCAGTTTTCCTGTTGTAATAATTGAAAGGGCGATACGTATGTGATTTAGTTTACAAAGTTGTGCTTTGCTTTTCTGTTCTGTCGATGGAAACTTGTTTCTGTGCCGTACAGTGCAAGATAACACTTTTCGGTTTTCCTGTATTCTTAATTGAGCGAGTGACACACATGTGATTAAGTTTACAAAGTAGTGCGTTTCATTTATGTTCTTTCGTTGGAAACTTGTTCCTGTTAGGAATAAGTTAGGCTTAGGGTTAGGGTTAGGGTTAGGGTTAGGGTTAGGGTTAGGGTTAGGGTTAGGGCTCGGTAAGGGATAGGGTTAGGGTTAGGGGTAGGGTTAGGGTTAGGGTTAGGGTTAGGTTAGGGCTGGGTAAGGGATAGGGTTAGGGTTAGGGTTAGGGTTAAGGTTAGGGCTCGGAAAGGGATAGGGTTAGGGTTAGGGGTAGGGTTAGGGTTAGGGTTAGGGTTAGGGACTTAGGGTTAGGGTTAGGGTTAGGGTTATATCAGTTTTCAGGTTTCCTGTTATAATAATTGAACAGGCGACACATATGTGAATTAGTTTACAAAGTTGTGCTTTGCGTTTCTGTTCTTTCAATGGAAACTTGTTTCTGTGCCGTACAGTGCGAGATAACACTTTTCAGTTTTCCTGTATTCCTAATTGAGCGAGCGACACACAGGTGTTTCCGTTTAAAAGTAGTGCTTTGCTTTTCTGTTCTTTCGTTGGAAACTTGTTCTTGTGCTGTACAGTGAGATATATCACTTTTCAGTTTTTCTGTATTCCTAATGGAGCGAGTGACACACATGTGATTTAGTTTACAAATTAGTGATTTTCTTTTTTGTTCTTTCATTTGAAACTTGTTCCTGTGCTGTACAATATGATATATCACTTTTCAGTTTTCCTGTTATAATAATTGAACAGGCGACACGTATGTGAATTCGTTTACAAAGTTGTGCTTTGAGTTTCTGTTCTTACGATGGAAACTTGTTCCTGTGCTGTACAGTGCGTTATATCACTTTTCAGTTTTCCTGTTATAATAATTGAAGAGGGGACACGTATGTGAATTAGTTTACAAAGTTGTGCTTTGCGTTTCTGTTCTTTCGTTGGAAACTTGTTCCTGTTAGGAATAAGTTAGGCTTAGGGTTAGGGTTAGGGTTAGGGTTAGGGTTAGGGCTCGGTAAGGGATAGGGTTAGGGTTAGGGGTAGGGTTAGGGTTAGGGTTATGGTTAGGGTTTGGGCTCGGTAAGGGATAGGGTTAGGGTTAGGGTTAGGGTTAGGGTTAGGGTTTGGGGTTAGGGTTAGGGTTAGGGTAAGGTTTAGGGACTTAGGGTTAGGGTTAGGGTTAGGGTTATATCACTTTTCAGGTTTCCTGTTATAATAATTGAACAGGCGACACATATGTGATTTAGTTTACAAAGTTGTGCTTTGCGTTTCTGTTCTTTCAATGGAAACTTGTTTCTGTGCCATACAGTGCGAGATAACACTTTTCAGTTTTCCTGTATTCCTAATTGAGCGAGCAACACACATGTGATTCCGTTTAAAAGTAGTGCTTTGCTTTTCTGTTCTTTCGTTCGAAACTTGTTCTTGTGCTGTACAGTGAGATATATCACTTTTCAGTTTTCCTGTATTCCTAATGGAGCAAGTGACAGACGTGATTTAGTTTACAAATTAGTGATTTTCTTTTTTGTTCTTTCATTTGAAACTTGTTCCTGTGCTGTACAATATGATATATCACTTTTCTGTTTTACTGTTATAATATTTGAACAGGTGACACGTATGTGAATTCGTTTAAAAGTTGTGCTTTGCGTTTCTGTTCTTTCGATGGAAACTTGTTCCTGTGCTGTGCAGTGCGTTATATCACTTTTCAGTTTTCCTGTTATAATAATTGAACAGGGGACACATATGTGAATTAGTTTACAAAGTTGTGCTTTGCAGTTGTGTTCTTTCTATGGAAACTTGTTTCTGTGCCATACAGTGCCAGATAAAACTTTTCGGTTTTCCTGTATTCCTAATTGTGCGAGTGACACAAATGTGATTTAGTGTACAAAGTAGTGCTTTGGATTTCTGTTCTTCGGTTGGAAACTTGTTTCTGTGCTGTACAGTGTGATATATCAGTTTTCAGTTTTCCTGTTGTAATAATTGAATGGGCGATACGTATGTGATTTAGTTTACAAAGTTGTGCTTTGCTTTTCTGTTCTTTCGATGGAAACTTGTTTCTGTGCCGTACAGTGCAAGATAACACTTTTCAGTTTTCCTGTATTCTTAATTGAGCGAGTGACACACATGTGATTCAGTTTACAAAGTAGTGCTTTTCATTTACGTTCTTTCGTTGGAAACTTGTTCCTGTTAGGAATAAGTTAGGGTTAGGGTCAGGGTTAGGGTTAGGGTTAGGTTAGGGCTCGGTAAGGGATAGGGTTAGGGTTAGGGTTAGGGTTAGGGTTAGGGTTAGGTTAGGGCTGGGTAAAGGATAGGGTTAGGGTTAGGGTTAGGGGTTAGGGTTAGGGTTAGGGTTAGGGTTAGGGACTTAGGGTTAACGTTAGGGTTAGGGTTATATCACTTTTCAGGTTTCCTGTTATAATAATTGAACAGGCGACACATATGTGAATTAGTTTACAAAGTTGTGCTTTGCGTTTCTGTTCTTTCAATGGAAACTTGTTTCTGTGCCGTACAGTGCGAAATAACACTTTTCAGTTTTCCTGTATTCCTAATTGAGCGAGCGACACAAGGTGACACACAAACTTGTTCCTGTGTTGTACAATATGATATATCACTTTTCAGTTTTCTGTTTAAAAGTAGTGCTTTGCTTTCCTGTTCTTTCGTTGGAAACTTGTTCTTGTGCTGTACAGTGAGATATATCACTTTTCAGTTTTTCTGTATTCCTAATGGAGCGAGTTTCACACATGTGATTTAGTTTACAAATTAGTGATTTTCTTTTTTGTTCTTTCATTTGAAACTTGTTCCTGTGCTGTACAATATGATATATCACTTTTCAGTTTTCCTGTTATAATAATTGAACAGGCGACACGTATGTGAATAAGTTTACAAAGTTGTGCTTTGAGTTTCTGTTCTTTCGATGGAAACTTGTTCCTGTGCTGTACAGTGCGTTATATAACTTTTCAGTTTTCCTGTTATAATAATTGAACAGGCGACATATATGTGAATTAGTTTACAAAGTTGTGCTTTGCGTTTCTGTTCCTTCCATGGAAACTTGTTCCTGTGCTGTGCAGTGTGGTATATCACTTTTCAGTTTTCCTGTTATAATAATTGAACAGGGGACACGTATGTGAATTAGTTTACAAAGTTGTGCTTTGCATTTCTGTTCTTTCTTTGGAAACTTGTTTCTGTGCCATACAGTGCGCTTTAAAACTTTTCGGTTTTCCTGTATTTCTAATTGTGCGAGCGACACAAATGTGATTTAGTGTACAAAGTAGTGCTTTGGATTTCTGTTCTTCGGTTGGAAACTTGTTTCTGTGCTGTACAGTGTGATATATCAGTTTTCAGTTTTCCTGTTGTAATAATTGAATGGGCGATACGTATGTGATTTAGTTTACAAAGTTGTGCTTTGCTTTTCTGTTCTTTCGATGGAAACTTGTTTCTGTGCCGTACAGTGCAAGACAACACTTTTCGGTTTTCCTGTATTCTTAATTGAGCGAGTGACACACATGTGATTCAGTTTACAAAGTAGTGCTTTTTATTTACGTTCTTTCGTTGGAAACTTGTTCCTGTTAGGACTAAGTTAGGGTTAGGGTCAGGGTTAGGGTTAGGGTTAGGTTAGGGCTCGGTAAGGGATAGGGTTAGGGTTAGGGTTAGGGTTAGGGTTAGGGTTAGGGGTTAGGGTTAGGGTTAGGGTAAGGTTTAGGGACTTAGGGTTAGGGTTAGGGTTAGGGTTATATCACTTTTCAGGTTTCCTGTTATAATAATTGAACAGGCGACACATATGTGAATTAGTTTACAAAGTTGTGCTTTGTGTTTCTGTTCTTTCAATGGAAACTTGTTTCTGTGCCGTACAGTGCGAGATAACACTTTTCAATTTTCTGTATTCCTAATTGAGCGAGCGACACACAGGTGATTCCGTTTAAAAGTAGTGCTTTGCTTTTCTCTTCTTTCGTTGGAAACTTGTTCTAGTGCTGTACAGTGAGATATATCACTTTTCAGTTTTTCTGTATTCCTAATGGAGCGAGTGACACACATGTGATTTAGTTTACAAATTAGTGATTTTGTTTTTTGTTCTTTCATTTGAAACTTGTTCCTGTTCTGTACAATATGATATATTACTTTTCAGTTTTCCTGATATAATAATTGAACAGGCGATACGTATGTGAATTCGTTTACAAAGTTGTGCTTTGAGTTTCTGTTCTTTCGATGGAAACTTGTTCCTGTGCTGTACAGTGCGTTATATCACTTTTCAGTTTTCCCGTTATAATAATTGAACAGGCGACACATATGTGAATTAGTTTACAAAGTTGTGCTTTGCGTTTCTGTTCTTTCGATGGAAACTTGTTCCTGTGCTGTGCAGTGCGTTATATCACTTTTCAGTTTTCCTGTTATAATAATTGAACAGGGGACACGTATGTGAATTAGTTTAAAAAGTTGTGCTTTGCATTTCTGTTCTTTCTTTGGAAACTTGTTTCTGTGCCATACAGTGCCAGATAAAACTTTTCGGTTTTCCTGTATTCCTAACTGTGCGAGCGACACAAATGTGATTTAGTGTACAAAGTAGTGCTTTGGATTTCTGTTCTTCGGTTGGAAACTTGTTTCTGTGCTGTACAGTGTGATATATCAGTTTTCAGTTTTCCTGTTGTAATAATTGAATGGACGACACATATGTGATTTAGTTTACAAAGTTGTGCTTTGTGTTTCTGTTCTTTCGATGGAAACTTGTTCCTGTGCTGTGCAGTGCGTTATATCACTTTTCAGTTTTCCTGTTATAGTAATTGAACAGGCGACACATATGTGAATTAGTTTACAAAGTTGTGCTTTGCGTTTCTGTTCTTTCGATCGAAACTTGTTCCTGTGCTGTGCAGTGCGTTATATCACTTTTCAGTTTTCCTGTTAGAATAATTGAACAGGGGACACGTATGTGAATTAGTTTACAAAGTTGTGCTTTGCATTTCTGTTCTTTCTTTGGAAACTTGTTTCTGTGCCATACAGTGTGCTTTAAAACTTTTCGGTTTTCCTGTATTCCTAATTGTGCGAGCGACACAAATGTGATTTAGTGTACAAAGTAGTGCTTTGGATTTCTGTTCTTCGGTTGGAAACTTGTTTCTGTGCTGTACAGTGTGATATATCAGTTTTCAGTTTTCCTGTTGTAATAATTGAATGGGCGATACGTATGTGATTTAGTTTACAAAGTTGTGCTTTGCTTTTCTGTTCTTACGATGGAAACTTGTTTCTGTGCCGTACAGTGCAAGATAACACTTTTCGGTTTTACTGTATTCTTAATTGAGTGAGTGACACACATGTGATTCAGTTTACAAAGTAGTGCTTTACATTTACATTCTTTCGTTGGAAACTTGTTCCTGTTAGGAATAAGTTAGGGTTAGGGTCAGGGTTAGGGTTAGGTTTAGGGTTAGGTTAGGGCTCGGTAAGGGATAGGGTTAGGGTTAGGGTTAGGGTTAGGGTTAGGTTAGGGCTGGGTAAGGGATAGGGTTAGGGTTAGGGTTAGGGTTAAAGTTAGGGGTTAGGGTTAGGGTTAGGGACTTAGGGTTAGGTTTAGGGTTAGAGTTATATCACTTTTCAGGTTTCCTGTTATAATAATTGAACAGGCGACACATATGTGAATTAGTTTACAAAGTTGTGCTTTGCGTTTCTGTTCTTTCAATGGAAACTTGTTTCTGTGCCGTACAGTGCGAGATAACACTTTTCAATTTTCCTGTATTCCTAATTGAGCGAGCGACACACAGGTGATTCCGTTTAAAAGTAGTGCTTTGCTTTTCTGTTCTTTCGTTGGAAACTTGTTCTTGTGCTGTACAGTGAGATATATCACTTTTCAGTTTTTCTGTATTCCTAAGGGAGCGAGTGACACACATGTGATTTAGTTTACAAATTAGTGATTTTCTTTTTTGTTATTTCATTTGAAACTTGTTCCTGTGCTGTACAATGTGATATATCACTTTTCAGTTTTCCTGTTATAATATTTGAACAGGCGACACGTATGTGAATTCGTTTACAAAGTTGTGCTTTGAGTTTCTGTTCTTTCGATGGAAACTTGTTCCTGTGCTGTGCAGTGCGTTATATAACTTTTCAGTTTTCCTGTTATAATAATTGAATAGGCGACATATATGTGAATTAGTTTACAAAGTTGTGCTTTGCGTTTCTGTTCTTTCGATGGAAACTTGTTCCTGTGCTGTGCAGTGCGTTATATCACTTTTCAGTTTTCCTGTTATAATAATTGAACAGGGGACACGTATGTGAATTAGTTTACAAAGTTGTGCTTTGCAGTTCTGTTCTTTCTATGGAAACTTGTTTCTGTGCCATACAGTGCCAGATAAAACTTTTCGGTTTTCCTGTATTCCTAATTGTGCGAGCGACACAAATGTGATTTAGTGTACAAAGTAGTGCTTTGGATTTCTGTTCTTCGGTTGGAAACTTGTTTCTGTGCTGTACAGTGTGATATATCAGTTTTCAGTTTTCCTGTTGTAATAATTGAATGGGCGACACGTATGTGATTTAGTTTCCAAAGTTGTGCTTTGCTTTTCTGTTCTTTCGATGGAAACTTGTTTCTGTGCCGTACAGTGCAAGACAACACTTTTCGGTTTTCGAGTATTCTTAATTGAGCGAGTGATACACATGTGATTCAGTTTACAAAGTAGTGCTTTTCATTTACGTTCTTTCGTTGGAAACTTGTTCCTGTTAGGAATAAGTTAGGGTTAGGGTCAGGGTTAGGGTTAGGGTTAGGTTAGGGCTGGGTAAAAGATAGGGTTAGGGTTAGGGTTAGGGTTAGGGTTAGGGTTAGGGGTTAGGGTTAGGGTTAGGGTTAGGGTTAGGGACTTAGGGCTAGTGTTAGGGTTAGGGTTATATCACTTTTCAGGTTTCCTGTTATAATAATTGAACAGGCGACACATATGTGAATTAGTTTACAAAGTTGTGCTTTGCGTTTCTGTTCTTTCAATGGTAACTTGTTTCTGTGCTGTACAGTGCGAGATAACACTTTTCAGTTTTCCTGTATTTCTAATTGAGCAAGCGACACACAGGTGATTCCGTTTAAAAGTAGTGCTTTGCTTTTCTGGTCTTTCGTTGGAAACTTGTTCTTGTGCTGTACAGTGAGATATATCACTTTTCAGTTTTCCTGTATTCCTAATGGAGCGAGTGACACACATGTGATTTAGTTTACAAATTAGTGATTTTCTTTTTTGTTCTTTGATTTGAAACTTGTTCCTGTGCTGTACAATATGATATATCACTTTTCAGTTTTCCTGTTATAATAATTGAATAGGCGACACGTATGTGAATTCGTTTACAAAGTTGTGCTTTGAGTTTCTGTTCTTTCGATGGAAACTTGTTCCTGTGCTGTGCAGTGCGTTATATCACTTTTCAGTTTTCCTGTTATAATAATTGAACAGGCGACATATATGTGAATTCGTTTAAAAAGTTGTGCTTTGCGTTTCTGTTCTTTCGATGGAAACTTGTTCCTGTGCTGTGCAGTGCGTTATATCACTTTTCAGTTTTCCTGTTATAATAATTGAAGAGGGAACACGTATGTGAATTAGTTTACAAAGTTGTGCTTTGCAGTTTTGTTCTTTCTATGGAAACTTGTTTCTGTTCCATACAGTACGAGATAAAACTTTTCGGTTTTCCTGTATTCCAAATTGTGCGAGCGACACAAATGTGATTTAGTGTACAAAGTAGTGCTTTGGATTTCTGTTCTTCGGTTGGAAACTTGTTTCTGTGCTGTACAGTGTGATATATCAGTTTTCAGTTTTCCTGTTGTAATAATTGAATGGGCGATAAGTATGTGATTTAGTTTACAAAGTTGTGCTTTGCTTTTCTGTTCTTTCGATGGAAACTTGTTTCTGTGCTGTACAGTGCAAGACAACACTTTTCGGTTTTCCTGTATTCTTAATTGAGCGAGTGACACACATGTGATTCAGTTTACAAAGTAGTGCTTTCTTTTTACGTTCTTTCGTTGGAAACTTGTTCCTGTTAGGAATAAGTTAGGGTTAGGGTCAGGGTTAGGTTTAGGGTTAGGTTAGGGCTCGGTAAGGGATAGGGTTAGGGTTAGGGTTAGGGTTAGGGTTAGGGGATAGGGTTAGGGTTAGGGTAAGGTTTAGGGACTTAGGGTTAGGGTTAGGGTTAGGGTTATATCACTTTTCAGGTTTCCTGTTATAATAATTGAACAGGCGACACATATGTGAATTAGTTTACAAAGTTGTGCTTTGCGTTTCTGTTCTTTCAATGGAAACTTGTTTCTGTGCCGTACAGTGCGAGATAACACTTTTCAGTTTTCCTGTATTCCTAATTGAGCGAGCGACACACAGGTGATTTCGTTTAAAAGTAGTGCTTTGCTTTTCTGTTCTTTCGTTGGAAACTTGTTCTTGTGCTGTACAGTGAGATATATCACTTTTCAGTTTTCCTGTATTCCTAATGGAGCGAGTGACACACATGTGATTTAGTTTACAAATTAGTGATTTTCTTTTTTGTTCTTTCATTTGAAACTTGTTCCTGTGCTGTACAATATGATATATCACTTTTCAGTTTTCCTGTTATAATATTTGAACAGGCGACACGTATGTGAATTCGTTTACAAAGTTGTGCTTTGCGTTTCTGTTCTTTCGATGGAAATTTGTTCCTGTGCTGTGCAGTGCGTTATATCACTTTTCAGTTTTCCTGTTATAATAATTGAACAGGCGACACATATGTGAATTAGTTTACAAAGTTGTGCTTTGCAGTTCTGTTCTTTCTATGGAAACTTGTTTCTGTGCCATACAGTGCCAGATAAAACTTTTCGGTTTTCCTGTATTCCTAATTGTGCGAGCGACACAAATGTGATTTAGTGTACAAAGTAGTGCTTTGGATTTCTGTTTTTCGGTTGGAAACTTGTTTCTGTGCTGTACAGTGTGATATATTAGTTTTCAGTTTTCCTGTTGTAATAATTGAATGGGCGACACGTATGTGATTTAGTTTACAAAGTTGTGCTTTGCTTTTCTGTTCTTTCGATGGAAACTTGTTTCTGTGCCGTACAGTGCAAGACAACACTTTTCGGTTTTCGAGTATTCTTAATTGAGCGAGTGATACACATGTGATTCAGTTTACAAAGTAGTGCTTTTCATTTACGTTCTTTCGTTGGAAACTTGTTCCTGTTAGGAATAAGTTAGGGTTAGGGTCAGGGTTAGGGTTAGGGTTAGGTTAGGGCTCGGTAAGGGATAGGGTTAGGGTTAGGGTTAGGGTTAGGGTTAGGTTAGGGCTGGGTAAGGGTTAGGGTTAGGGTTAGGGTTAGGGGTTAGGGTTAGGGTTAGGGTTAGTTTTAGGGACTTAGGTTTAGGGTTAGGGTTAGGGTTATATCACTTTTCAGGTTTCCTGTTATAATAATTGAACAGGCGACACATATGTGAATTAGTTTACAAAGTTGTGCTTTGCGTTTCTGTTCTTTCAATAGAAACTTGTTTCTGTGCCGTACAGTGCGAGATAACACTTTTCAATTTACTGTATTCCTAATTGAGCGAGCGACACACAGGTGATTCCGTTTAAAAGTAGTGCTTTGCTTTTCTGTTCTTTCTTTGGAAACTTGTTCTTGTGCTGTACAGTGAGATATATCACTTTTCAGTTTTTCTGTATTCCTAATGGAGCGAGTGACACACATGTGATTTAGTTTACAAATTAGTGATTTTCTTTTTTGTTCTTTCATTTGAAACTTGTTCCTGTGCTGTACAATATGATATATCACTTTTCAGTTTTCCTGTTATAATAATTGAACAGGCGACACGTATGTGAATTCGTTTACAAAGTTGTGCTTTGAGTTTCTGTTCTTTCGATGGAAACTTGTTCCTGTGCTGTACAGTGCGTTATATAACTTTTCAGTTTTCCTGTTATAATAATTGAACAGGCGACACATATGTGAATTAGTTCACAAAGTTGTGATTTGCGTTTCTGTTCTTTCGATGGAAACTTGTTCCTGTGCTGTGCAGTGCGTTATATCACTTTTCAGTTTTCCTGTTATAATAATTGAACAGGGGACACGTATGTGAATTAGTTTACAAAGTTGTGCTTTGCATTTCTGTTCTTTCTTTGGAAACTTGTTTCTGTGCCATACAGTGCAAGATAACACTTTTCGGTTTTCCTGTATTCCTAACTGTGCGAGCGACACAAATGTGATTTAGTGTACAAAGTAGTGCTTTGGATTTCTGTTCTTCGGTTGGAAACTTGTTTCTGTGCTGTACAGTGTGATATATCAGTTTTCAGTTTTCCTGTTGTAATAATTGAATGGGCGACACGTATGTGATTTAGTTTACAAAGTTGTGCTTTGCTTTTCTGTTCTTTCGATGGAAACTTGTTTCTGTGCCGTACAGTGCAAGACAACACTTTTCGGTTTTCGAGTATTCTTAATTGAGCGAGTGATACACATGTGATTCAGTTTACAAAGTAGTGCTTTTCATTTACGTTCTTTCGTTGGAAACTTGTTCCTGTTAGGAATAACTTAGGGTTAGGGTCAGGGTTAGGGTTAGGGTTAGGTTAGGGCTCGGTAAGGGATAGGGTTAGGGTTAGGGTTAGGGTTAGGGTTAGGGTTAGGGGATAGGGTTAGGGTTAGGGTAAGGTTTAGGGACTTAGGGTTAGGGTTAGGGTTAGGGTTATATCACTTTTCAGGTTTCCTGTTAAAATAATTGAACAGGCGACACATAATGTGAATTAGTTTACAAAGTTGTGCTTTGCGTTTCTGTTCTTTCAATGGAAACTTGTTTCTGTGCCGTACAGTGCGAGATAACACTTTTCAGTTTTCCTGTATTCCTAATTGAGCGAGCGACACACAGGTGATTTCGTTTAAAAGTAGTGCTTTGCTTTTCTGTTCTTTCGTTGGAAACTTGTTCTTGTGCTGTACAGTGAGATATATCACTTTTCAGTTTTCCTGTATTCCTAATGGAGCGAGTGACACACATGTGATTTAGTTTACAAATTAGTGATTTTCTTTTTTGTTCTTTCATTTGAAACTTGTTCCTGTGCTGTACAATATGATATATCACTTTTCAGTTTTCCTGTTATAATATTTGAACAGGCGACACGTATGTGAATTCGTTTACAAAGTTGTGCTTTGCGTTTCTGTTCTTTCGATGGAAACTTGTTCCTGTGCTGTGCAGTGCGTTATATCACTTTTCAGTTTTCCTGTTATAATAATTGAACAGGGGACACGTATGTGAATTAGTTTACAAAGTCGTGCTTTGCATTTCTATTCTTTCTATGGAAACTTGTTTCTGTGCCATACAGTGCCAGATAAAACTTTTCGGTTTTCCTGTATTACTAATTGTGCGAGCGACACAAATGTGATTTAGTGTACAAAGTAGTGCTTTGGATTTCTGTTCTTCGGTTGGAAACTTGTTTCTGTGCTGTACAGTGTGATATATCAGTTTTCAGTTTTCCTGTTGTAATAATTGAATGGGCGATACGTATGTGGTTTAGTTTACAAAGTTGTGCTTTGCTTTTCTGTTCTTTCGATGGAAACTTGTTTCTGTGCCGTACAGTGCAAGACAACACTTTTCGGTTTTCGAGTATTCTTAATTGAGCGAGTGATACACATGTGATTCAATTTACAAAGTAGTGCTTTTCATTTACGTTCTTTCGTTGGAAACTTGTTCCTGTTAGGAATAAGTTAGGGTTAGGGTCAGGGTTAGGGTTAGGGTTAGGTCAGGGCTCGGTAAGGGATAGGGTTAGGGTTAGGGTTAGGGTTAGGGTTAGGTTAGGGCTGGGTAAGGGTTAGGGTTAGGGTTAGGGTTAGGGGTTAGGGTTAGGGTTAGGGTTAGTTTTAGGGACTTAGGTTTAGGGTTAGGGTTAGGGTTATATCACTTTTCAGGTTTCCTGTTATAATAATTGAACAGGCGACACATATGTGAATTAGTTTACAAAGTTGTGCTTTGCCTTTCTGTTCTTTCCATGGAAAATTGTTCCTGTGCTGTGCAGTGTGTTATATCACTTTTCAGTTTTCCTGTTATAATAATTGAACAGGGGACACGTATGTGAATTAGTTTACAAAGTTGTGCTTTGCATTTCTGTTCTTTCTTTGGAAACTTGTTTCTGTGCCATACAGTGCGCTTTAAAACTTTTCGGTTTTCCTGTATTTCTAATTGTGCGAGCGACACAAATGTGATTTAGTGTACAAAGAAGTGCTTTGGATTTCTGTTCTTCGGTTGGAAACTTGTTTCTGTGCTGTACAGTGTGATATATCAGTTTTCAGTTTTCCTGTTGTAATAATTGAACGGGCGATACGTATGTGATTTAGTTTACAAAGTTGTGCTTTGCTTTTCTGTTCTTTCGATGGAAACTTGTTTCTGTGCCGTACAGTGCAAGGTAACACTTTTCGGTTTTCCTGTATTCTTAATTGAGCGAGTGACACACATGTGATTCAGTTTACAAAGTAGTGCTTTTCATTTACGTTCTTTTGTTGGAAACTTGTTCCTGTTAGGAATAAGTTAGGGTTAGGGTCAGGGTTAGGGTTAGGGTTAGGGTTAGGGTTAGGTTAGGGCTGGGTAAGGGATAGGGTTAGGGTTAGGGTTAGGGTTAGGGTTAGGGGTTAGGGTTAGGGTTAGGGTTAGGGTTAGGGACTTAGGGCTAGTGTTAGGGTTAGGGTTATATCACTTTTCAGGTTTCCTGTTGTAATAATTGAATGGACGACACGTATGTGATTTAGTTTACAAAGTTGTGCTTTGAGTTTCTGTTCTTTCGATGGAAACTTGTTCCTGTGCTGTGCAGTGCGTTATATCACTTTTCAGTTTTCCTGTTATAATAATTGAACAGGCGACACATATGTGAATTAGTTTACAAAGTTGTGCTTCGCGTTTCTGTTCTTTCGATGGAAACTTGTTCCTGTGCTGTGCAGTGCGTTATATCACTTTTCAGTTTTCCTGTTATAATAATTGAAGAGGGGACACGTATGTGAATTAGTTTACAATGTTGTGCTTTGCATTTCTGTTCTTTCTTTGGAAACTTGTTTCTGTGCCATACAATGCACTTTAAAACTTTTCGGTTTTCCTGTATTCCTAATTGTGCGAGCGACACAAATGTGATTTAGTGTACAAAGTAGTGCTTTGGATTTCTGTTCTTCGGTTGGAAACTTGTTTCTGTGCTTTACAGTGTGATATATCAGTTTTCAGTTTTCCTGTTGTAATAATTGAACGGGCGACACGTATGTGATTTAGTTTACAAAGTTGTGCTTTGCTTTTCTGTTCTTTCGATGGAAACTTGTTTCTGTGCCGTACAGTGCAAGATAACACTTTTCGGTTTTCCTGTATTCTTAATTGAGCGAGTGACACACATGTGATTCAGTTTACAAAGTAGTGCTCTTCATTTACGTTCTTTCGTTGGAAACTTGTTCCTGTTAGGAATAAGTTAGGGTTAGGGTTAGGGTTAGGGTTAGGGTTAGGGTCAGGGCTCGGTAAGGGATAGGGTTAGGGTTAGGAGTAGGGTTAGGGTTAGGGTTAGGTTAGGGCTGGGTAAGGGATAGGGTTAGGGTTAGGGTTAGGGTTAGGGTTAGGGGTTAGGGTTAGGGTTAGGGTTAGGGTTAGGGACTTATGGTTAGTGTTAGGGTTAGGGTTATATCACTTTTCAGGTTTCCTGTTATAATAATTGAACAGGTGACACATATGTGAATTAGTTTACAAAGTTGTGCTTTGCGTTTCTGTTCTTTCAATGGAAACTTGTTTCTGTGCCGTACAGTGCGAGATAACACTTTTCAGTTTTCCTGTATTCCTAATTGAGCGAGCGACACACAGGTGATTCCGTTTAAAAGTAGTGCTTTGCTTTTCTGTTCTTTCGTTGGAAACTTGTTCTTGTGCTGTACAGTGAGATATATCACTTTTCAGTTTTCCTGTATTCCTAATGGAGCGAGTGACACACATGTGATTTAGTTTACAAATTAGTGATTTTCTTTTTTCATTTGAAACTTGTTCCTGTGCTGTACAATATGATATATAACTTTTCAGTTTCCCTGTTATAATAATTGAACAGGCGGTACATATGTGAATTCGTTTACGAAGTTGTGCTTTGAGTTTCTATTCTTTCGATGGAAACTTGTTCCTGTGCTGTGCAGTGCGTTATATCACTTTTCAGTTTTCCTGTTATAATAATTGAACAGGCGACACATATGTGAATTAGTTTACAAAGTTGTGCTTTGCGTTTCTGTTCTTTCGATGGAAACTTGTTCCTGTGCCGTGCAGTGTGTTATATCACTTTTCAGTTTTCCTGTTATAATAATTGAACAGGGGACACGTATGTGAATTAGTTTACAAAGTTGTGCTTTGCATTTCTATTCTTTCTTTGGAAACTTGTTTCTGTGCCATACAGTGCGCTTTAAAAGTTTTCGGTTTTCCTGTATTCCTAATTGTGCGAGCGACACAAATGTGATTTAGTGTACAAAGTAGTGCTTTGGATTTTGTTCTTCGGTTGGAAACTTGTTTCTGTGCTGTACAGTGTGATATATCAGTTTTCAGTTTTCCTGTTGTAATAATTGAATGGGCGATACGTATGTGATTTCGTTTACAAAGTTGTGCTTTGCTTTTCTGTTCTTTCGATGGAAACTTGTTTCTGTGCCGTACAGTGCAAGATAACACTTTTCGGTTTTCCTGTATTCTTAATTGAGCGAGTGACACACATGTGATTCAGTTTACAAAGTAGTGCTTTTCATTTACGTTCTTTTGTTGGAAACTTGTTCCTGTTAGGAATAAGTTAGGGTTAGGGTCAGGGTTAGGGTTAGGGTTAGGGTTAGGGTTAGGTTAGGGCTGGGTAAGGGATAGGGTTAGGGTTAGGGTTAGGGTTAGGGTTAGGGTTAGGGTTAGGGTTGGGGGTTAGGGTTAGGGTTAGGGTTAGGGACTTATGGTTAGGGTTAGGGTTAGGGTTATATCACTTTTCAGGTTTCCTGTTATAATAATTGAACAGGTGACACATATGTGAATTAGTTTACAAAGTTGTGCTTTGCGTTTCTGTTCTTTCGTTGGAAACTTGTTCTTGTGCTGTACAGTGAGATATATCACTTTTCAGTTTTCCTGTATTCCTAATGGAGCGAGTGACACACATGTGATTTAGTTTACAAATTAGTGATTTTCTTTTTTCATTTGAAACTTGTTCCTGTGCTGTACAATATGATATATCACTTTTCAGTTTCCCTGTTATAATAATTGAACAGGCGGTACATATGTGAATTCGTTTACAAAGTTGTGCTTTGAGTTTCTATTCTTTCGATGGAAACTTGTTCCTGTGCTGTGCAGTGCGTTATATCACTTTTCAGTTTTCCTGTTATAATAATTGAACAGGCGACACATATGTGAATTAGTTTACAAAGTTGTGCTTTGCGTTTCTGTTCTTTCGATCGAAACTTGTTCCTGTGCTGTGCAGTGCGTTATATCACTTTTCAGTTTTCCTGTTATAATAATTGAACAGGGGACACGTATGTGAATTAGTTTACAAAGTTGTGCTTTGCATTTCTGTTCTTTCTTTGGAAACTTGTTTCTGTGCCATACATTGCGCTTTAAAACTTTTCGGTTTTCCTGTATTCCTAATTGTGCGAGCGACACAAATGTGATTTAGTGTACAAAGTAGTGCTTTGGATTTCTGTTCTTCGGTTGGAAACTTGTTTCTGTGCTGTACAGTGTGATATATCAGTTTTCAGTTTTCCTGTTGTAATAATTGAATGGGCGATACGTATGTGATTTAGTTTACAAAGTTGTGCTTTGCTTTTCTGTTCTTTCGATGGAAACTTGTTTCTGTGCCGTACAGTGCAAGATAACACTTTTCGGTTTTCCTGTATTCTTAATTGAGCGAGTGACACACATGTGATTCAGTTTACAAAGTAGTGCTTTTCATTTACGTTCTTTCATTGGAAACTTGTTCCTGTTAGGAATAAGTTAGGGTTAGGGTTAGGATTAGGGTTAGGGTTAGGGCTCGGTAAGGGATAGGGTTAGGGTTAGGGGTAGGGTTAGGGTTAGGGTTAGGTTAGGGCTGGGTAAGGGATAGGGTTAGGGTTAGGGTTAGCGTTAGGGTTAGGGGTTAGGGTTAGGGTTAGGGTTAGGGTTAGGGTTAGGGACTTATGGTTAGGGTTAGGGTTAGGGATATATCACTTATCAGGTTTCCTGTTATAATAATTGAACAGGTGACACATATGTGAATTAGTTTACAAACTTGTGCTTTGCGTTTCTGTTCTTTCAATGGAAACTTGTTTCTGTGCCGTACAGTGCGAGATAACACTTTTCAGTTTTCCTGTATTCCTAATTGAGCGAGCGACACACAGGAGATTCCGTTTAAAAGTAGTGCTTTGCTTTTCTGTTCTTTCGTTGGAAACTTGTTCTTGTGCTGTACAGTGAGATATATCACTTTTCAGTTTTTCTGTATTCCTAATGGAGCGAGTGACACACATGTGATTTAGTTTACAAATTAGTGATTTTCTTTTTTCATTTGAAACTTGTTCCTGTGCTGTACAATATGATATATCACTTTTCAGTTTTCCTGTTATAATAATTGAACAGGCGGTACATATGTGAATTCGTTTACAAAGTTGTGCTTTGAGTTTCTGTTCTTTCGATGGAAACTTGTTCCTGTGCTGTGCAGTGCGTTATATCACTTTTCAGTTTTCCTGTTATAATAATTGAACAGGCGACACATATGTGAATTGGTTTACAAAGTTGTGCTTTGCGTTTCTGTTCTTTCGATGGAAACTTGTTCCTGTGCTGTGCAGTGCGTTATATAACTTTTCAGTTTTCCTGTTATAATTATTGAACAGGGGACACGTATGTGAATTAGTTTACAAAGTTGTGCTTTGCATTTCTGTTCTTTCTTTGGAAACTTGTTTCTGTGCCATACAGTGCGCTTTAAAACTTTTCGGTTTTCCTGTATTCCTAATTGTGCGAGCGACACAAATGTGATTTAGTGTACAAAGTAGTGCTTTGGATTTCTGTTCTTCGGTTGGAAACTTGTTTCTGTGCTGTACAGTGTGATATATCAGTTTTCAGTTTTCCTGTTGTAATAATTGAATGGGCGATACGTATGTGATTTAGTTTACAAAGTTGTGCTTTGCTTTTCTGTTCTTTCGATGGAAACTTGTTTCTGTGCCGTACAGTGCAAGATAACACTTTTTGGTTTTCCTGTATTCTTAATTGAGCGAGTGACACACATGTGATTCAGTTTACAAAGTAGTGCTTTTCATTTACGTTCTTTTGTTGGAAACTTGTTCCTGTTAGGAATAAGTTAGGGTTAGGGTCAGGGTTAGGGTTAGGGTTAGGGTTAGGGTTAGGTTAGGGCTGGGTAAGGGATAGGGTTAGGGTTAGGGTTAGGGTTAGGGTTAGGGTTAGGGTTGGGGGTTAGGGTTAGGGTTAGGGTTAGGGACATATGGTTAGGGTTAGGGTTAGGGTTATATCACTTTTCAGGTTTCCTGTTATAATAATTGAACAGGCAACACATATGTGAATTCGTTTACAAAGTTGTGCTTTGAGTTTCTGTTCTTTCGATGGAAACTTGTTCCTGTGCTGTGCAGTGCGTTATATCACTTTTCAGTTTTCCTGTTATAATAATTGAACAGGCGACACATATGTGAATTAGTTTACAAAGTTGTGCTTTGCGTTTCTGTTCTTTCGATGGAAACTTGTTCCTGTGCTGTGCAGTGCGTTATATCACTTTTCAGTTTTCCTGTTATAATAATTGAACAGGGGACACGTATGTGAATTAGTTTACAAAGTTGTGCTTTGCATTTCTGTTCTTTCTTTGGAAACTTGTTTCTGTGCCATACAGTGCGCTTTACAACTGTTCGGTTTTCCTGTATTCCTAATTGTGCGAGCGACACAAATGTGATTTAGTGTACAAAGTAGTGCTTTGGATTTCTGTTCTTCGGTTGGAAACTTGTTTCTGTGCTGTACAGTGTGATATATCAGTTTTCAGTTTTCCTGTTGTAATAATTGAATGGGCGATACGTATGTGATTTAGTTTACAAAGTTGTGCTTTGCTTTTCTGTTCTTTCGATGGAAACTTGTTTCTGTGCCGTACAGTGCAAGATAACACTTTTCGGTTTTCCTGTATTCTTAATTGAGCGAGTGACACACATGTGATTCAGTTTACAAAGTAGTGCTTTTCATTTACGTTCTTTCGTTGGAAACTTGTTCCTGTTAGGAATAAGTTAGGGTTAGGGTTAGGGTTAGGGTTAGGGTTAGGGTTAGGGTCAGGGCTCGGTAAGGGATAGGGTTAGGTTTAGGAGTAGGGTTAGGGTTAGGGTTAGGTTAGGGCTGGGTAAGGGATAGGGTTAGGGTTAGGGTTAGGGTTAGGGTTAGGGTTAGGGTTAGGGGTTAGGGTTAGGGTTAGGGTTAGGGTTAGGGTTAGGGACTTATGGTTAGTGTTAGGGTTAGGGTTATATCACTTTTCAGGTTTCCTGTTATAATAATTGAACAGGTGACACATATGTGAATTAGTTTACAAAGTTGTGCTTTGCGTTTCTGTTCTTTCAATGGAAACTTGTTTCTGTGCCGTACAGTGCGAGATAACACTTTTCAGTTTTCCTGTATTCCTAATTGAGCGAGCGACACACAGGTGATTCCGTTTAAAAGTAGTGCTTTGCTTTTCTGTTCTTTCGTTGGAAACTTGTTCTTGTGCTGTACAGTGAGATATATCACTTTTCAGTTTTCCTGTATTCCTAATGGAGCGAGTGACACACATGTGATTTAGTTTACAAATTAGTGATTTTCTTTTTTCATTTGAAACTTGTTCCTGTGCTGTACAATATGATATATCACTTTTCAGTTTCCCTGTTATAATAATTGAACAGGCGGTACATATGTGAATTCGTTTACAAAGTTGTGCTTTGAGTTTCTATTCTTTCGATGGAAACTTGTTCCTGTGCTGTGCAGTGCGTTATATCACTTTTCAGTTTTCCTGTTATAATAATTGAACAGGCGACACATATGTGAATTAGTTTACAAAGTTGTGCTTTGCGTTTCTGTTCTTTCGATGGAAACTTGTTCCTGTGCTGTGCAGTGCGTTATATCACTTTTCAATTTTCCTGTTATAATAATTGAACAGGGGACACGTATGTGAATTAGTTTACAAAGTTGTGCTTTGCATTTCTGTTCTTTCTCTGGAAACTTGTTTCTGTGCCATACAGTGCGCTTTAAAACTTTTCGGTTTTCCTGTATTCCTAATTGTGCGAGCGACACAAATGTGATTTAGTGTACAAAGTAGTGCTTTGGATTTCTGTTCTTCGGTTGGAAACTTGTTTCTGTGCTGTACAGTGTGATATATCAGTTTTCAGTTTTCCTGTTGTAATAATTGAATGGGCGATACGTATGTGATTTAGTTTACAAAGTTGTGCTTTGCTTTTCTGTTCTTTCGATGGAAACTTGTTTCTGAGCCGTACAGTGCGAGATAACACTTTTCAGTTTTCCTGTATTCCTAATTGAGCGAGCGACACACAGGTGATTCCGTTTAAAAGTAGTGCTTTGCTTTTCTGTTCTTTCGTTGGAAACTTGTTCTTGTGCTGTACAGTGAGATATATAACTTTTCAGTTTTTCTGTATTCCTAATGGAGCGAGTGACACACATGTGATTTAGTTTACAAATTAGTGATTTTCTTTTTTCATTTGAAACTTGTTCCTGTGCTGTACAATATGATATATCACTTTTCAGTTTTCCTGTTATAATAATTGAACAGGCGACACGTATGTGAATTCGTTTACAAAGTTGTGCTTTGAGTTTCTGTTCTTTCGATGGAAACTTGTTCCTGTGCTGTGCAGTGCGTTATATCACTTTTCAGTTTTCCTGTTATAATAATTGAACAGGGGACACGTATGTGAATTAGTTTACAAAGTTGTGCTTTGCAGTTCTGTTCTTTCTATGGAAACTTGTTTCTGTGCCATACAGTGCTAGATAAAACTTTTCGGTTTTCCTGTATTCCTAATTGTGCTAGCGACACAAATGTGATTTAGTGTACAAAGTAGTGCTTTGGATTTCTGTTCTTCGGTTGGAAACTTGTTTCTGTGCTGTACAGTGTGATATATCAGTTTTCAGTTTTCCTGTTGTAATAATTGAATGGGCGATACGTATGTGATTTAGTTTACAAAGTTGTGCTTTGTTTTTCTGTTCTTTCGATGGAAACTTGTTTCTGTGCCGTACAGTGCAAGACAACACTTTTCGGTTTTCCTGTATTCTTAATTGAGCGAGTGACACACATGTGATTCAGTTTACAAAGTAGTGCTTTTTATTTACGTTCTTTCGTTGGAAACTTGTTCCTGTTAGGAATAAGTTAGGGTTAGGGTCATGGTTAGGGTTAGGGTTAGGTTAGGGCTCGGTAAGGGATAGGGTTAGGGTTAGGGTTAGGGTTAGGGTTAGGGTTAGGGGTTAGGGTTAGGGTTAGGGTAAGGTTTAGGGACTTAGGGTTAGGGTTAGGGTTAGGGTTATATCACTTTTCAGGTTTCCTGTTATAATAATTGAACAGGCGACACATATGTGAATTAGTTTACAAAGTTGTGCTTTGCGTTTCTGTTCTTTCAATGGAAACTTGTTTCTGTGCCGTACAGTGGGAGATAACACTTTTCAGTTTTCCTGTATTCCTAATTGAGCGAGCGACACACAGGTGATTTCGTTTAAAAGTAGTGCTTTGCTTTTCTGGTCTTTCGTTGGAAACTTGTTCTTGTGCTGTACAGTGAGATATATCACTTTTCAGTTTTCCTGTATTCCTAATGGAGCGAGTGACACACATGTGATTTAGTTTACAAATTAGTGATTTTCTTTTTTGTTCTTTCATTTGAAACTTGTTGCTGTGCTGTACAATATGATATATCACTTTTCAGTTTTCCTGTTATAATAATTGAACAGGCGACACGTATGTGAATTCGTTTACAAAGTTGTGCTTTGCGTTTCTGTTCTTTCGATGGAAACTTGTTCCTGTGCTGTACAGTGCGTTATATCACTTTTCAGTTTTCCTGTTATAATAATTGAACAGGCGACATATATGTGAATTCGTTTACAAAGTTGTGCTTTGCGTTTCTGTTCTTTCGATGGAAACTTGTTCCTGTGCTGTGCAGTGCGTTATATCACTTTTCAGTTTTCCTGTTATAATAATTGAACAGGGGACACGTATGTGAATTAGTTTACAAAGTTGTGCTTTGCAGTTTTGTTCTTTCTATGGAAACTTTTTTCTGTGCCATACAGTGCGAGATAAAACTTTTCGGTTTTCCTGTATTCCTAATTGTGCGAGCGACACAAATGTGATTTAGTGTACAAAGTAGTGCTTTGGATTTCTGTTCTTCGGTTGGAAACTTGTTTCTGTGCTGTACAGTGTGATATATCAGTTTTCAGTTTTCCTGTTGTAATAATTGAATGGGCGATACGTATGTGATTTAGTTTACAAAGTTGTGCTTTGCTTTTCTGTTCTTTCGATGGAAACTTGTTTCTGTGCCGTACAGTGCAAGACAACACTTTTCGGTTTTCCTATATTCTTAATTGAGCGAGTGACACACATGTGATTCAGTTTACAAAGTAGTGCTTTTCATTTACGTTCTTTCGTTGGAAACTTGTTCCTGTTAGGAATAAGTTAGGGTTAGGGTCAGGGTTAGGGTTATGGTTAGGTTAGGGCTCGGTAAGGGATAGGGTTAGGGTTAGGGTTAGGGTTAGGGTTAGGGTTAGGGTTAGGGGTTAGGGTTAGGGTTAGGGTAAGGTTTAGGGACTTAGGGTTAGGGTTAGGATTAGGGTTATATCACTTTTCAGGTTTCCTGTTATAATAATTGAACAGGCGACACATATGTGAATTAGTTTACAAAGTTGTGCTTTGCGTTTCTGTTCTTTCAATGGAAACTTGTTTCTGTGCCCTACAGTGCGAGATAACACTTTTCAGTTTTCCTGTATTCCTAATTGAGCGAGCGACACACAGGTGACACACAAACTTGTTCCTGTGTTGTACAATATGATATATCACTTTTCAGTTTTCCGTTTAAAAGTAGTGCTTTGCTTTCCTGTTCTTTCGTTGGAAACTTGTTCTTGTGCTGTACAGTGAGATATATCACTTTTCAGTTTTTCTGTATTCCTAATGGAGCGAGTGACACACATGTGATTTAGTTTACAAATTAGTGATTTTCTTTTTTGTTCTTTCATTTGAAACTTGTTCCTGTGCTGTACAATATGATATATCACTTTTCAGTTTTCCTGTTATAATAATTGAACAGGCGAAACGTATGTGAATTCGTTTACAAAGTTGTGCCTTGAGTTTCTGTTCTTTCGATGGAAACTTGTTCCTGTGCACTACAGTGCTTTATATAACTTTTCAGTTTTCCTGTTATAATAATTGAACAGGCGACATATATGTGAATTAGTTTACAAAGTTGTGCTTTGCGTTTCTGTTCTTTCCATGGAAACTTGTTCCTGTGCTGTGCAGTGTGTTATATCACTTTTCAGTTTTCCTGTTATAATAATTGAACAGGGGACACGTATGTGAATTAGTTTACAAAGTTGTGCTTTGCATTTCTGTTCTTTCTTTGGAAACTTGTTTCTGTGCCATACAGTGCGCTTTAAAACTTTTCGGTTTTCCTGTATTTCTAATTGTGCGAGCGACACAAATGTGATTTAGTGTACAAAGTAGTGCTTTGGATTTCTGTTCTTCGGTTGGAAACTTGTTTCTGTGCTGTACAGTGTGATATATCAGTTTTCAGTTTTCCTGTTGTAATAATTGAATGGGCGATACGTATGTGATTTAGTTTACAAAGTTGTGCTTTGCTTTTCTGTTCTTTCGATGGAAACTTGTTTCTGTGCGGTACAGTGCAAGATAACACTTTTCGGTTTTCCTGTATTCTTAATTGAGCGAGTGACACACATGTGATTCAGTTTACAAAGTAGTGCTTTTCATTTACGTTCTTTCTTTGGAAACTTGTTCCTGTTAGGAATAAGTTAGGGTTAGGGTCAGGGTTAGGGTTAGGGTTAGGTTAGGGCTCGGTAAGGGATAGGGTTAGGGTTAGGGTTAGGGTTAGGGTTAGGGGTTAGGGTTAGGGTTAGGGTAAGGTTTAGGGACTTAGGGTTAGGGTTAGGGTTAGGGTTATATCACTTTTCAGGTTTCCTGTTATAATAATTGAACAGGCGACACATATGTGAATTAGTTTACAAAGTTGTGCTTTGCGTTTCTGTTCTTTCAATGGAAACTTGTTTCTGTGCCGTACAGTGGGAGATAACACTTTTCAGTTTTCCTGTATTCCTAATTGAGCGAGCGACACACAGGTGATTTCGTTTAAAAATAGTGCTTTGCTTTTCTGTTCTTTCGTTGGAAACTTGTTCTTGTGCTGTACAGTGAGATATATCACTTTTCAGTTTTCCTGTATTCCTAATGGAGCGAGTGACAGACATGTGATTTAGTTTACAAATTAGTGATTTTCTTTTTTGTTCTTTCATTTGAAACTTTTTCCTGTGCTGTACAATATGATATATCACTTTTCAGTTTTCCTGTTATAATATTTGAACAGGCGACACGTATGTGAATTCGTTTACAAAGTTGTGCTTTGCGTTTCTGTTCTTTCGATGGAAACTTGTTCCTGTGCTGTGCAGTGCGTTATATCACTTTTCAGTTTTCCTGTTATAATAATTGAACAGGGGACACGTATGTGAATTAGTTTACAAAGTTGTGCTTTGCAGTTCTGTTCTTTCTTTGGAAACTTGTTTCTGTGCCATACAGTGCCAGATAAAACTTTTCGGTTTTCCTGTATTCCTAATTGTGCTTGCGACACAAATGTGATTTAGTGTACAAAGTAGTGCTTTGGATTTCTGTTCTTCGGTTGGAAACTTGTTTCTGTGCTGTACAGTGTGATATATCAGTTTTCAGTTTTCCTGTTGTAATAATTGAATGGGCGATACGTATGTGATTTAGTTTACAAAGTTGTGCTTTGCTTTTCTGTTCTTTCGATGGAAACGTGTTTCTGTGCCGTACAGTGCAAGACAACACTTTTCGGTTTTCGAGTATTCTTAATTGAGCGAGTGATACACATGTGATTCAGTTTACAAAGTAGTGCTTTTCATTTACGTTCTTTCGTTGGAAACTTGTTCCTGTTAGGAATAAGTTAGGGTTAGGGTCAGGGTTAGGGTTAGGGTTAGGTTAGGGCTTGGTAAGGGATAGGGTTAGGGTTAGGGTTAGGGTTAGGGTTAGGTTAGGGCTAGGTAAGGGTTAGGGTTAGGGTTAGGGTTAGGGTTAGGGTTAGGGGTTAGGGTTAGGGTTAGGGTTAGGGTTAGGGACTTAGGGCTAGTGTTAGGGTTAGGGTTATATCACTTTTCAGGTTTCCTGTTATAATAATTGAACAGGCGACACATATGTGAATTAGTTTACAAAGTTGTGCTTTGCGTTTCTCTTCTTTCAATGGAAACTTGTTTCTGTGCCGTACAGTGCGAGATAACACTTTTCAATTTTCTGTATTCCTAATTGAGCGAGCGACACACAGGTGATTCCGTTTAAAAGTAGTGCTTTGCTTTTCTGTTCTTTCGTTGGAAACTTGTTCTTGTGCTGTACAGTGAGATATATCACTTTTCAGTTTTTCTGTATTCCTAATGGAGCGAGTGACACACATGTGATTTAGTTTACAAATTAGTGATTTTCTTTTTTGTTCTTTCATTTGAAAATTGTTCCTGTGCTGTACAATATCATATATCACGTTTCAGTTTTCCTGTTATAATAATTGAACAGGCGACACGTATGTGAATTAGTTTACAAAGTTGTGCTTTGCATTTCTGTTCTTTCTTTGGAAACTTGTTTCTGTGCCATACAGTGCGAGATAAAACTTTTCGGTTTTCCTGTATTCCTAACTGTGCGAGCGACACAAATGTGATTTAGTGTACAAAGTAGTGCTTTGGATTTCTGTTCTTCGGTTGGAAACTTGTTTCTGTGCTGTACAGTGTGATATATCAGTTTTCAGTTTTCCTGTTGTAATAATTGAATGGGCGACAAGTATGTGATTTAGTTTACAAAGTTGTGCTTTGAGTTTCTGTTCTTTCGATGGAAACTTGTTCCTGTGCTGTGCAGTGCGTTATATCACTTTCCAGTTTTCCTGTTATAATAATTGAACAGGTGACACATATGTGAATTAGTTTACAAAGTTGTGCTTTGCGTTTCTGTACTTTCAATGGAAACTTGTTTCTGTGCCGTACAGTGCGAGATAACACTTTTCAGTTTTCCTGTATTCCTAATTGAGCGAGCGACACACAGGTGATTTCGTTTAAAAATAGTGCTTTGCTTTTCTGTTCTTTCGTTGGAAACTTGTTCTTGTGCTGTACAGTGAGATATATCACTTTTCAGTTTTCCTGTATTCCTAATGGAGCGAGTGACAGACATGTGATTTAGTTTACAAATTAGTGATTTTCTTTTTTGTTCTTTCATTTGAAACTTTTTCCTGTGCTGTACAATATGATATATCACTTTTCAGTTTTCCTGTTATAATATTTGAACAGGCGACACGTATGTGAATTCGTTTACAAAGTTGTGCTTTGCGTTTCTGTTCTTTCGATGGAAACTTGTTCCTGTGCTGTGCAGTGCGTTATATCACTTTTCAGTTTTCCTGTTATAATAATTGAACAGGGGACACGTATGTGAATTAGTTTACAAAGTTGTGCTTTGCAGTTCTGTTCTTTCTTTGGAAACTTGTTTCTGTGCCATACAGTGCCAGATAAAACTTTTCGGTTTTCCTGTATTCCTAATTGTGCTTGCGACACAAATGTGATTTAGTGTACAAAGTAGTGCTTTGGATTTCTGTTCTTCGGTTGGAAACTTGTTTCTGTGCTGTACAGTGTGATATATCAGTTTTCAGTTTTCCTGTTGTAATAATTGAATGGGCGATACGTATGTGATTTAGTTTACAAAGTTGTGCTTTGCTTTTCTGTTCTTTCGATGGAAACGTGTTTCTGTGCCGTACAGTGCAAGACAACACTTTTCGGTTTTCGAGTATTCTTAATTGAGCGAGTGATACACATGTGATTCAGTTTACAAAGTAGTGCTTTTCATTTACGTTCTTTCGTTGGAAACTTGTTCCTGTTAGGAATAAGTTAGGGTTAGGGTCAGGGTTAGGGTTAGGGTTAGGTTAGGGCTTAGTAAGGGATAGGGTTAGGGTTAGGGTTAGGGTTAGGGTTAGGTTAGGGCTAGGTAAGGGTTAGGGTTAGGGTTAGGGTTAGGGTTAGGGTTAGGGTTAGGGGTTAGGGTTAGGGTTAGGGTTAGGGTTAGGGACTTAGGGCTAGTGTTAGGGTTAGGGTTATATCACTTTTCAGGTTTCCTGTTATAATAATTGAACAGGCGACACATATGTGAATTAGTTTACAAAGTTGTGCTTTGCGTTTCTCTTCTTTCAATGGAAACTTGTTTCTGTGCCGTACAGTGCGAGATAACACTTTTCAATTTTCTGTATTCCTAATTGAGCGAGCGACACACAGGTGATTCCGTTTAAAAGTAGTGCTTTGCTTTTCTGTTCTTTCGTTGGAAACGTGTTCTTGTGCTGTACAGTGAGATATATCACTTTTCAGTTTTTCTGTATTCCTAATGGAGCGAGTGACACACATGTGATTTAGTTTACAAATTAGTGATTTTCTTTTTTGTTCTTTCATTTGAAAATTGTTCCTGTGCTGTACAATATCATATATCACGTTTCAGTTTTCCTGTTATAATAATTGAACAGGCGACACGTATGTGTATTAGTTTACAAAGTTGTGCTTTGCATTTCTGTTCTTTCTTTGGAAACTTGTTTCTGTGCCATACAGTGCGAGATAAAACTTTTCGGTTTTCCTGTATTCCTAACTGTGCGAGCGACACAAATGTGATTTAGTGTACAAAGTAGTGCTTTGGATTTCTGTTCTTCGGTTGGAAACTTGTTTCTGTGCTGTACAGTGTGATATATCAGTTTTCAGTTTTCCTGTTGTAATAATTGAATGGGCGACAAGTATGTGATTTAGTTTACAAAGTTGTGCTTTGAGTTTCTGTTCTTTCGATGGAAACTTGTTCCTGTGCTGTGCAGTGCGTTATATCACTTTCCAGTTTTCCTGTTATAATAATTGAACAGGTGACACATATGTGAATTAGTTTACAAAGTTGTGCTTTGCGTTTCTGTTCTTTCAATGGAAACTTGTTTCTGTGCCGTACAGTGCGAGATAACACTTTTCAATTTTCTGTATTCCTAATTGAGCGAGCGACACACAGGTGATTCCGTTTAAAAGTAGTGCTTTGCTTTTCTGTTCTTTCGTTGGAAACTTGTTCTTGTGCTGTACAGTGAGATATATCACTTTTCAGTTTTTCTGTATTCCTAATGGAGCGAGTGACACACATGTGATTTAGTTTACAAATTAGTGATTTTCTTTTTTGTTCTTTCATTTGAAACTTGTTCCTGTGCTGTACAATATGATATATCACTTTTCAGTTTTCCTGTTATAATAATTGAACAGGCGACACGTATGTGAATTCGTTTACAAAATTGTGCTTTGAGTTTCTGTTCTTTCGATGGAAACTTTTTCCTGTGCTGTACAGTGCGTTATATAACTTTTCATTTTTCCTGTTATAATAATTGAACAGGCGACACATATGTGAATCAGTTTACAAAGTTGTGCTTTGCGTTTCTGTTCTTTCAATGGAAACTTGTTCCTGTGCTGTGCAGTGCGTTATATCACTTTTCAGTTTTCCTGTTATAATAATTGAACAGGGGACACGTATGTGAATTAGTTTACAAAGTTGTGCTTTACAGTTCTGTTCTTTCTATGGAAACTTGTTTCTGTGCCATACAGTGCCAGATAAAACTTTTCGGTTTTCCTGTATTCCTAATTGTGCGAGCGACACAAATGTGATTTAGTGTATAAAGTAGTGCTTTGGATTTCTGTTCTTCGGTTGGAAACTTGTTTCTGTGCTGTACAGTGTGATATATTAGTTTTCAGTTTTCCTGTTGTAATAATTGAATGGGCGACACGTATGTGATTTAGTTTACAAAGTTGTGCTTTGCTTTTCTGTTCTTTCGATGGAAACGTGTTTCTGTGCCATACAGTGCAAGACAACACTTTTCGGTTTTCGAGTATTCTTAATTGAGCGAGTGATACACATGTGATTCAGTTTACAAAGTAGTGCTTTTCATTTACGTTCTTTCGTTGGAAACTTGTTCCTGTTAGGAATAAGTTAGGGTTAGGGTCAGGGTTAGGGTTAGGGTTAGGTTAGGGCTCGGTAAGGGATAGGGTTAGGGTTAGGGTTAGGGTTAGGGTTAGGTTAGGGCTGGGTAAGGGATAGGGTTAGGGTTAGGGTTAGAGTTAGTGTTAGGGGTTAGGGTTAGGGTTAGGGTTAGGGTTAGGGACTTAGGGTTAGGGTTAGGGTTAGGGTTATATCACTTTTCAGGTTTCCTGTTATAATAATTGAACAGGCGACACATATGTGAATTAGTTTACAAAGTTGTGCTTTGCGTTTCTGTTCTTTCAATGGAAACTTGTTTCTGTGCCGTACAGTGCGAGATAACACTTTTCAATTTTCTGTATACCTAAATGAGCTAACGACACACAGGTGATTCCGTTTAAAAGTAGTGCTTTGCTTTTCTGTTCTTTCGTTGGAAACTTGTTCTTGTGCTGTACAGTGAGATATATCACTTTTCAGTTTTTCTGTATTCCTAATGGAGCGAGCTACACACATGTGATTTAGTTTACAAATTAGTGATTTTCTTTTTTGTTCTTTCATTTGAAACTTGTTCCTGTGCTGTACAATATGATATATCACGTTTCAGTTTTCCTGTTATAATAATTGAACAGGCAACACGTATGTGAATTAGTTTACAAAGTTGTGCTTTGCATTTCTGTTCTTTCTTTGGAAACTTGTTTCTGTGCCATACAGTGCGAGATAAAACTTTTCGGTTTTCCTGTATTCCTAACTGTGCGAGCGACACAAATGTGATTTAGTGTACAAAGTAGTGCTTTGGATTTCTGTTCTTCGGTTGGAAACTTGTTTCTGTGCTGTACAGTGTGATATATCAGTTTTCAGTTTTCCTGTTGTAATAATTGAATGGGCGACAAGTATGTGATTTAGTTTACAAAGTTGTGCTTTGAGTTTCTGTTCTTTCGATGGAAACTTGTTCCTGTGCTGTGCAGTGCGTTATATCACTTTTCAGTTTTCCTGTTATAATAATTGAACAGGCGACACATATGTGAATTAGTTTACAAAGTTGTGCTTTGCGTTTCTGTTCTTTCAATGGAAACATGTTTCTGTGCCGTACAGTGCGAGATAACACTTTTCAATTATCCTGTATTCCTAATTGAGCGAGTGACACACAGGTGATTCCGTTTAAAAGTAGTGCTTTGCTTTTCTGTTCTTTCGTTGGAAACTTGTTCTTGTGCTGTACAGTGAGATATATCACTTTTCAGTTTTCCTGTTATAATATTTGAACAGGCGACACGTATGTGAATTCGTTTACAAAATTGTGCTTTGAGTTTCTGTTCTTTCGATGGAAACTTGTTCCTGTGCTGTGCAGTGCGTTATATCACTTTTCAGTTTTCCTGTTATAATAATTTAACAGGCGACACATATGTGAATTAGTTTACAAAGTTGTGCTTTGCGTTTCTGTTCTTTCAATGGAAACTTGTTTCTGTGCCGTACAGTGCGAGATAACACTTTTCAATTATCCTGTATTCCTAATGGAGCGAGTGACACACATGTGATTTAGTTTACAAATTAGTGATTTTCTTTTTTGTTCTTTCATTTGAAACTTGTTCCTGTGCTGTACAATATGATATATCACTTTTCAGTTTTCCTGTTATAATAATTGAACAGGCGACACGTATGTGAATTCGTTTACAAAATTGTGCTTTGAGTTTCTGTTCTTTCGATGGAAACTTGTTCCTGTGCTGTGCAGTGCGTTATATAACTTTTCAGTTTTCCTGTTATAATAATTGAAAAGGCGACACATGTGTGAATCAGTTTACAAAGTTGTGTTTTGCGTTTCTGTTCTTTCTTTGGAAACTTGTTTCTGTGCCATACAGTGCGAGATAAAACTTTTCGGTTTTCCTGTATTCCTAATTGTGCGAGCGACACAAATGTGATTTAGTGTACAAAGTAGTGCTTTGGATTTCTGTTCTTCGGTTGGAAACTTGTTTCTGTGCTGTACAGTGTGATATATCAGTTTTCAGTTTTCCTGTTGTAATAATTGAATGGGCGATACGTATGTGATTTAGTTTACAAAGTTGTGCTTTGCTTTTCTGTTCTTTCGATGGAAACTTGTTTCTGTGCCGTACAGTGCAAGATAACACTTTTCGGTTTTCCTGTATTCTTAATTGAGCGAGTGACACACATGTGATTCAGTTTACAAAGTAGTGCTTTTCATTTATGTTCTTTCGTTGGAAACTTGTTCCTGTTAGGAATAAGTTAGGGTTAGGGTCAGGGTTAGGGTTAGGGTTAGGTTAGGGCTGGGTAAGGGATAGGGTTAGAGTTAGGGTTAGGGTTAGGTTTAGGGTTAGGGTTAGGGGTTAGGGTTAGGGTTAGGGTAAGGTTTAGGGACTTAGGGTTAGGGTTAGGGTTATATCACTTTTCAGGTTTCCTGTTATAATAATTGAACAGGCGACACATATGTGAATTAGTTTACAAAGTTGTGCTTTGCGTTTCTGTTCTTTAAATGGAAACTTGTTTCTGTGCCATACACTGCGAGATAACACTTTTCAGTTTTCCTGTATTCCTAATTGAGCGAGCGACACACAGGTGATTCCGTTTAAAAGTAGTGCTTTGCTTTTCTGTTCTTTCATTGGAAACTTGTTCTTGTGCTGTACAGTGAGATATATCACTTTTCAGTTTTCCTGTATTCCTAATGGAGCGAGTGACAGACATGTGATTTAGTTTACAAATTAGTGATTTTCTTTTTTGTTATTTCATTTGAAACTTGTTCCTGTGCTGTACAATATGATATATCACTTTTCAGTTTTCCTGTTATAATATTTGAACAGGCGACACGTATGTGAATTCGTTTACAAAGTTGTGCTTTGAGTTTCTGTTCTTTCGATGGAAACTTGTTCCTGTGCTGTGCAGTGCGTTATATAACTTTTAAGTTTTCCTGTTATAATAATTGAACAGGCGACATATATGTGAATTAGTTTACAAAGTTGTGCTTTGCGTTTCTTTTCTTTCGATGGAAACTTGTTCCTGTGCTGTGCAGTGCGTTATATCACTTTTCAGTTTTCCTGTTATAATAATTGAACAGGGGACACGTATGTGAATTAGTTTACAAAGTTGTGCTTTGCAGTTCTGTTCTTTCTATGGAAACTTGTTTCTGTGCCATACAGTGCCAGATAAAACTTTTCGGTTTTCCTGTATTCCTAATTGTGCGAGCGACACAAATGTGATTTAGTGTACAAAGTAGTGCTTTGGATTTCTGTTCTTCGGTTGGAAACTTGTTTCTGTGCTGTACAGTGTGATATATCAGTTTTCAGTTTTCCTGTTGTAATAATTGAATGGGCGACACGTATGTGATTTAGTTTACAAAGTTGTGCTTTGCTCTTCTGTTCTTTCGATGGAAACTTGTTTCTGTGCCGTACAGTGCAAGACAACACTTTTTGGTTTTCGAGTATTCTTAATTGAGCGAGTGATACACATGTGATTCAGTTTACAAAGTAGTGCTTTTCATTTACGTTCTTTCGTTGGAAACTTGTTCCTGTTAGGAATAAGTTAGGGTTAGGGTCAGGGTTAGGGTTAGGGTTAGGTTAGGGCTCGGTAAGGGATAGGGTTAGGGTTAGGGTTAGGGTTAAGGTTTGGTTAGGGCTGGGTAAGGGATAGGGTTAGGGTTAGGGTTAAGGTTAGGGTTAGGGGTTAGGGTTAGGGTTAGGGTTAGTTTTAGGGACTTAGGTTTAGGGTTAGGGTTAGGGTTATATCACTTTTCAGGTTTCCTGTTATAATAATTGAACAGGCGCCACATATGTGAATTAGTTTACAAAGTTGTGCTTTGCGTTTCTGTTCTTTCAATGGAAACTTGTTTCTGTGCCGTACAGTGCGAGATAACACTTTTCAATTTTCTGTATTCCTAATTGAGCTAACGACACACAGGTGATTCCGTTTAAAAGTAGTGCTTTGCTTTTCTGTTCTTTTGTTGGAAACTTGTTCTTGTGCTGTACAGTGAGATATATCACTTTTCAGTTTTCCTGTATTCCTAATGGAGCGAGTGACACACATGTGATTTAGTTTACAAATTAGTGATTTTCTTTTTTGTTCTTTCATTTGAAACTTGTTCCTGTGCTGTACAATATGATATATCACGTTTCAGTTTTCCTGTTATAATAATTGAACAGGCGACACGTATGTGAATTAGTTTACAAAGTTGGGCTTTGCATTTCTGTTCTTTCTTTGGAAACTTGTTTCTGTGCCATACAGTGTGAGATAAAACTTTTCGGTTTTCCTGTATTCCTAACTGTGCGAGCGACACAAATGTGATTTAGTGTACAAAGTAGTGCTTTGGATTTCTGTTCTTCGGTTGGAAACTTGTTTCTGTGCTGTACAGTGTGATATATCAGTTTTCAGTTTTCCTGTTGTAATAATTGAATGGGCGACAAGTATGTGATTTAGTTTACAAAGTTGTGCTTTGAGTTTCTGTTCTTTCGATGGAAACTTGTTCATGTGCTGTGCAGTGCGTTATATCACTTTTCAGTTTTCCTGTTATAATAATTGAACAGGCGACACATATGTGAATTAGTTTACAAAGTTGTGCTTTGCGTTTCCGTTCTTTCCATGGAAACTTATTCCTGTGCTGTGCAGTGCGTTATATCACTTTTCAGTTTTCCTGTTATAATAATTGAACAGGGAACACGTATGTGAATTAGTTTACAAAGTTGTGCTTTGCATTTCTGTTCTTTCTTTGGAAACTTGTTTCTGTGCCATACAGTGCGCTTTAAAACTTTTCGGTTTTCCTCTATTCCTAATTGTGCGAGTGACACACATGTGATTTAGTTTACAAAATAGTGATTTTCTTTTTTGTTCTTTCATTTGAAACTTGTTCCTGTGCTGTACAATATGATATATCACTTTTCAGTTATCCTGTTATAATAATTGAACAGGCGACACCTATGTGAATTCGTTTACAAAGTTGTGCTTTGAGTTTCTGTTCTTTCGAGGGAAACTTGTTCCTGTGCTGTACAGTGCGTTATATAACTTTTCAGTTTTCCTGTTATAATAATTGAACAGGCGACACATATGTGAATTAGTTTACAAAGTTGTGCTTTGCATTTCTGTTCTTTCTTTGCAAACTTTTTTCTGTGCCATACAGTGCGAGATAAAACTTTTCGGTTTTCCTGTATTCCTAATTGTGCGATCGACACAAATGTGATTTAGTATACAAAGTAGTGCTTTGGATTTCTGTTCTTCGGTTGGAAACTTGTTTCTGTGCTGTACAGTGTGATATATCAGTTTTCAGTTTTTCTGTTGTAATAATTGAACGGGCGATACGTATGTGATTTAGTTTACAAAGTTGTGCTTTGCTTTTCTGTTCTTTCGATGGAAACTTGTTTCTGTGCTGTACAGTGCAAGATAACACTTTTCGGTTTTCCTGTATTCTTAATTGAGCGAGTGACACACATGTGATTCAGTTTACAAAGTAGTGCTTTTCATTTACATTCTTTCGTTGGAAACTTGTTCCTGTTAGGAATAAGTTAGGGTTTGGGTTAGGGTTAGGGTTAGGTTAGGGCTTGGTAAGGGATAGGGTTAGGGTTAGGGTTTTGGTTAGGGTTAGGTTAGGGCTGGGTAAGGGATAAGGTTAGGGTTAGGGTTAGGGTTAGGGTTAGGGTTAGGGACTTAGGGTTAGGGTTAGGGTTAGGGTTAGGTTTAGGGACTTAGGGTTAGGGTTAGGGTTAGGGTTATATCACTTTTCAGGTTTCCTGTTATAATAATTGAACAGGCGACACATATGTGAATTAGTTTAGAAAGTTGTGCTTTGCCTTTCTGTTCTTTCCATGGAAACTTGTTCCTGTGCTGTGCAGTGCGTTATATCACTTTTCAGTTTTCCTGTTATAATAATTGAACAGGGGACACGTATGTGAATTAGTTTAGAAAGTTGTGCTTTGCATTTCTGTTCTTTCTTTGGAAACTTGTCTCTGTACCATACAGTGCGCTTTAAAACTTTTCGGTTTTCCTGTATTCCTAATTGTGCGAGCGACACAAATGTGATTTAGTGTACAAAGTAGTGCTTTGGATTTCTGTTCTTCGGTTGGAAACTTGTTTCTGTGCTGTGCAGTGTGATATATCTGTTTTCAGTTTTCCTGTTGTAATAATTGAATGGGCGACACGTATGTGATTTAGTTTACAAAGTTGTGCTTTGCTTTTCTGTTCTTTCGATGGAAACTTGTTTCTGTGCCTTACAGTGCAAGATAACACTTTTCGGTTTTCCTGTATTCTTAATTGAGCGAGTGACACACATGTGATTCAGTTTACAAAGCAGTGCTTTTCATTTACGTTCTTTCGTTGGAAACTTGTTCCTGTTAGGAATAAGTTAGGGTTAGGGTCAGGGTTAGGGTTAGGGTTAGGGTTAGGTTAGGGCTCGGTAAGGGTTAGGGTTAGGGTTAGGGTTAGGGTTAGGTTAGGGCTGGGTAAGGGATAGGGTTAGGGTTAGGGTTAGGGTTAGGGTTAGGGGTTAGGGTTAGGGTTAGGGTTAGGGACTTAGGGTTAGGGTTAGGGTTAGGGTTATATCACTTTTCAGGTTTCCTGTTATAATAATTGAACAGGCGACACATATGTGAATTAGTTTACAAAGTTGTGCTTTGCGTTTCTGTTCTTTCAATGGAAACTTGTTTCTGTGCCGTACAGTGCGAGATAACACTTTTCAGTTTTCCTGTATTCCTAATTGAGCGATCGACACACAGGTGATTCTGTTTAAAAGTAGTGCTTTGCTTTTCTGTTCTTTCGTTGGAAACTTGTTCTTGTGCTGTACAGTGAGATATATCACTTTTCAGTTTTCCTGTATTCCTAATGGAGCGAGTGACACACATGTGATTTAGTTTGCAAATTAGTGATTTTCTTTTTAGTTCTTTCATTTGAAACTTGTTCCTGTGCTGTACAATATGATATATCACTTTTCAGTTATCCTGTTATAATAATTGAACAGGCGACACGTATGTGAATTCGTTTACAAAGTTGTGCTTTGAGTTTCTGTTCTTTCGATGGAAACTTGTTCCTGTGCTGTACAGTGCGTTATATAACTTTTCAGTTTTCCTGTTATAATAATTGAACAGGCGACACATATGTGAATTAGTTTACAAAGTAGTGCTTTTCATTTACGTTCTTTCGTTGGAAACTTGTTCCTGTTAGGAATAAATTAGGGTTAGAATCAGGGTTAGGGTTAGGGTTAGGGTTAGGTTAGGGCTCGGTAAGGGATAGGGTTAGGGTTAGGGTTAGGGTTAGGATTAGGTTAGGGCTGGGTAAGGGATAGGGTTAGGGTTAGGGTTAGGGTTAGGGTTAGGGTTAGGGACTTATGGTTAGGGTTAGGGTTAGGGTTATATCACTTTTCAGGTTTCCTGTTATAATAATTGAACAGGCGACACATATGTGAATTAGTTTACAAAGTTGTGCTTTGTGTTTCTGTTCTTTCAATGGAAACTTGTTTCTGTGCCGTACTGTGCGAGATAACACTTTTCAGTTTTCCTGTATTCCTAATTGAGCGAGCGACACACAGGTGATTCCGTTTAAAAGTAGTGCTTTGCTTTTCTGTTCTTTCGTTGGAAACTTGTTCTTGTGCTGTACAGTGAGATATATCACTTTTCAGTTTTCCTGTATTCCTAATGGAGCGAGTGACACACATGTGATTTAGTTTACAAATTAGTGATTTTCTTTTTTGTTCTTTCATTTGAAACTTGTTCCTGTGCTGTACAATATGATATATCACATTTCAGTTTTCCTGTTATAATAATTGAACAGGCGACACTATGTGAATTTGTTTACAAAGTTGTGCTTTGAGTTTCTGTTCTTTCGATGGAAACTTGTTCCTGTGCTGTGCAGTGGGTTATATCACTTTTCAGTTTTCCTGTTATAATAATTGAACAGGCGACACACATGTGAATTAGTTTACAAAGTTGTGCTTTGCGTTTCTGTTCTTTCCATGGAAACTTGTTCCTGTGCTGTGCAGTGGGTTATATCACTTTTCAGTTTTCCTGTTATAATAATTGAACAGGGGACACGTATGTGAATTAGTTTACAAAGTTGTGCTTTGCATTTCTGTTCTTTCGATGGAAACTTGTTCCTGTGCTGTGCAGTGCATTATATCACTTTTCAGTTTTCCTGTTATAATAATTGAACAGGGGACACGTATGTGAATTAGTTTAGAAAGTTGTGCTTTGCATTTCTGTTCTTTCTTTGGAAACTTGTCTCTGTACCATACAGTGCGCTTTAAAACTTTTCGGTTTTCCTGTATTCCTAATTGTGCGAGCGACACAAATGTGATTTAGTGTACAAAGTAGTGCTTTGGATTTCTGTTCTTCGGTTGGAAACTTGTTTCTGTGCTGTGCAGTGTGATATATCTGTTTTCAGTTTTCCTGTTGTAATAATTGAATGGGCGACACGTATGTGATTTAGTTTACAAAGTTGTGCTTTGCTTTTCTGTTCTTTCGATGGAAACTTGTTTCTGTGCCGTACAGTGCAAGATAACACTTTTCGGTTTTCCTGTATTCTTAATTGAGCGAGTGACACACATGTGATTCAGTTTACAAAGCAGTGCTTTTCATTTACGTTCTTTCGTTGGAAACTTGTTCCTGTTAGGAATAAGTTAGGGTTAGGGTCAGGGTTAGGGTTAGGGTTAGGGTTAGGTTAGGGCTCGGTAAGGGTTAGGGTTAGGGTTAGGGTTAGGGTTAGGTTAGGGCTGGGTAAGGGATAGGGTTAGGGTTAGGGTTAGGGTTAGGGGTTAGGGTTAGGGTTAGGGTTAGGGACTTAGGGTTAGGGTTAGGGTTAGGGTTATATCACTTTTCAGGTTTCCTGTTATAATAATTGAACAGGCGACACATATGTGAATTAGTTTACAAAGTTGTGCTTTGCGTTTCTGTTCTTTCAATGGAAACTTGTTTCTGTGCCGTACAGTGCGAGATAACACTTTTCAGTTTTCCTGTATTCCTAATTGAGCGATCGACACACAGGTGATTCTGTTTAAAAGTAGTGCTTTGCTTTTCTGTTCTTTCGTTGGAAACTTGTTCTTGTGCTGTACAGTGAGATATATCACTTTTCAGTTTTCCTGTATTCCTAATGGAGCGAGTGACACACATGTGATTTAGTTTGCAAATTAGTGATTTTCTTTTTAGTTCTTTCATTTGAAACTTGTTCCTGTGCTGTACAATATGATATATCACTTTTCAGTTATCCTGTTATAATAATTGAACAGGCGACACGTATGTGAATTCGTTTACAAAGTTGTGCTTTGAGTTTCTGTTCTTTCGATGGAAACTTGTTCCTGTGCTGTACAGTGCGTTATATAACTTTTCAGTTTTCCTGTTATAATAATTGAACAGGCGACACATATGTGAATTAGTTTACAAAGTAGTGCTTTTCATTTACGTTCTTTCGTTGGAAACTTGTTCCTGTTAGGAATAAATTAGGGTTAGAATCAGGGTTAGGGTTAGGGTTAGGGTTAGGTTAGGGCTCGGTAAGGGATAGGGTTAGGGTTAGGGTTAGGGTTAGGATTAGGTTAGGGCTGGGTAAGGGATAGGGTTAGGGTTAGGGTTAGGGTTAGGGACTTATGGTTAGGGTTAGGGTTAGGGTTATATCACTTTTCAGGTTTCCTGTTATAATAATTGAACAGGCGACACATATGTGAATTAGTTTACAAAGTTGTGCTTTGTGTTTCTGTTCTTTCAATGGAAACTTGTTTCTGTGCCGTACTGTGCGAGATAACACTTTTCAGTTTTCCTGTATTCCTAATTGAGCGAGCGACACACAGGTGATTCCGTTTAAAAGTAGTGCTTTGCTTTTCTGTTCTTTCGTTGGAAACTTGTTCTTGTGCTGTACAGTGAGATATATCACTTTTCAGTTTTCCTGTATTCCTAATGGAGCGAGTGACACACATGTGATTTAGTTTACAAATTAGTGATTTTCTTTTTTGTTCTTTCATTTGAAACTTGTTCCTGTGCTGTACAATATGATATATCACATTTCAGTTTTCCTGTTATAATAATTGAACAGGCGACACTATGTGAATTTGTTTACAAAGTTGTGCTTTGAGTTTCTGTTCTTTCGATGGAAACTTGTTCCTGTGCTGTGCAGTGGGTTATATCACTTTTCAGTTTTCCTGTTATAATAATTGAACAGGCGACACACATGTGAATTAGTTTACAAAGTTGTGCTTTGCGTTTCTGTTCTTTCCATGGAAACTTGTTCCTGTGCTGTGCAGTGGGTTATATCACTTTTCAGTTTTCCTGTTATAATAATTGAACAGGGGACACGTATGTGAATTAGTTTACAAAGTTGTGCTTTGCATTTCTGTTCTTTCTTTGGAAACTTGTTTCTGTGCCATACAGTGCGCTTTAAAACTTTTCGGTTTTCCTGTATTCCTAATTGTGCGAGCGACACAAATGTTATTTAGTGTACAAAGTAGTGCTTTGGATTTCTGTTCTTCGGTTGGAAACTTGTTTCTGTGCTGTGCAGTGTGATATATCAGTTTTCAGTTTTCCTGTTGTAATAATTGAATGGGCGACACATATGTGATTTAGTTTACAAAGTTGTGCTTTGCTTTTCTGTTCTTTCGATGGAAACTTGTTTCTGTGCCGTACAGTGCAAGATAACACTTTTCGGTTTTCCTGTATTCTTAATTGAGCGAGTGACACACATGTGATTCAGTTTACAAAGTAGTGCTTTTCATTTACGTTCTTTCGTTGGAAACTTGTTCCTGTTAGGAATAAGTTAGGGTTAGGGTCAGGGTTAGGGTTAGGGTTAGGGTTAGGTTAGGGCTCGGTAAGGGTTAGGGTTAGGGTTAGGGTTAGGGTTAGGGTTAGGGTTAGGGTTAGTGTTAGGTTAGGGCTGGGTAAGGGATAGGGTTAGGGTTAGGGTTAGGGTTAGGATTAGGGTTAGGGGTTAGGGTTAGGGTTAGGGTTAGGGACTTAGGGTTAGGGTTAGAGTTAGGGTTATATCAATTTTCAGGTTTCCTGTTATAATAATTGCACAGGGAATACTTATGTGAATTAGTTTACAAAGTTGTGCTTTGCATTTCTGTTCTTTCTTTGGAAACTTGTTTCTGTGCCATACAGTGCGCTTTAAAACTTTTCGGTTTTCCTGTATTCCTAATTGTGCGAGCGACACAAATGTGATTTAGTGTACAAAGTAGTGCTTTGGATTTCTGTTCTTCGGTTGGAAACTTGTTTCTGTTCTGTACAGTGTGATATATCAGTTTTTAGTTTTCCTGTTTTAATAATTGAACAGGGGACACGTATGTGAATTAGTTTACAAAGTTGTGCTTTGCTTTTCTGTTCTTTCGATGGAAACTTGTTTCTGTGCCATACAGTGCAAGATAACACTTTTCGGTTTTCCTGTATTCTTAATTGAGCGAGTGACACACATGTGATTCAGTTTACAAAGTAGTGCTTTTCATTTACGTTCTTTCGTTGGAAACTTGTTCATGTTAGGAATAAGTTAGGGTTAGGGTCAGGGTTAGGGTTAGGGTTAGGGTTAGGTTAGGGCTCGGTAAGGGATAGGGTTAGGGTTACGGTTATGGTTAGGGTTAGGTTAGGGCTGGGTAAGGGATATGGTTAGGGTTAGGGTTAGGGTTAGGGTTAGGGGTTAGGGTTAGGGTTAGGGACTTAGGGTTAGGGTTAGGGGTTAGGGTTAGGGTTAGGGTTAGGGTTAGGGACTTAGGGTTAGGGTTAGGGTTAGGGTTATATCACTTTTCAGGTTTCCTGTTATAATAATTGAACAGGCGACACATATGTGAATTAGTTTACAAAGTTGTGCTTTGCCTTTCTGTTCTTTCAATGGAAACTTGTTTCTGTGCCGTACAGTGCGAGATAACACTTTTCAGTTTTCCTGTATTCCTAATTCAGCTAGCGACACACAGGTGATTCCGTTTAAAAGTAGTGCTTTGCTTTTCTGTTCTTTCGTTGGAAACTTGTTTCTGTGTCGTACAGTGCGAGATATCACTTTTCAGTTTTCCTGTATTCCTAATGGAGCGAGTGACACACATGTGATTTAGTTTACAAATTAGTGATTTTCTTTTTTGTTCTTTCATTTGAAACTTGTTCCTGTGCTGTACAATATGATATATCACTTTTCAGTTTTCCTGTTATAATAATTGAACAGGCGACACGTATGTGAATTCGTTTACAAAGTTGTGCTTTGAGTTTCTGTTCTTTCGATGGAAACTTGTTCCTGTGCTGTACAGTGCGTTATATAACTTTTCAGTTTTCCTGTTATAATAATTGAAGAGGCGACACATATGTGAATTAGTTTACAAAGTTGTGCTTTGCGTTTCTGTTCTTTCGATGGAAACTTGTTCCTGTGCTGTGCAGTGCGTTATATCACTTTTCAGTTTTCCTGTTATAATAATTGAACAGGGGACACGTATGTGAATTAGTTTACAAAGTTGTGCTTTGCAGTTCTGTTCTTTCTATGGAAACTTGTTTCTGTGCCATACAGTGCGAGATAAAACTTTTCTGTTTTCCTGTATTCCTAATTGTGCGAGCGACACAAATGTGATTTAGTGTACAATGTAGTGCTTTGGATTTCTGTTCTTCGGTTGGAAACTTGTTTCTGTGCTGTACAGTGTGATATATCAGTTTTCAGTTTTCCTGTTGTAATAATTGAACGGGCGATACGTACGTGATTTAGTTTACAAAGTTGTGCTTTGCTTTTCTGTTCTTTCGATGGAAACTTGTTTCTGTGCCGTACATTGCAAGATAACACTTTTCGGTTTTCCTGTATTCTTAATTGAGCGAGTGACACACATGTGATTCAGTTTACAAAGTAGTGCTTTTCGTTTACGTTCTTTCGTTGGAAACTTGTTCCTGTTAGGAATAAGTTAGGGTTAGGGTAAGGGATAGTGTTAGGGTTAGGGTTAGGTTAGGGCTCGGTAAGGGATAGGGTTAGGGTTAGGGTTAGGGTTAGGGTTAGGTTAGGGCTGGGTAAGGGATAGGGTTAGGGTTAGGGTTAGTGTTAGGGTTAGGGTTAGGGTTAGGGGTTAGGGTTAGGGTTAGGGTTAGGGTTAGGGTTAGGGTTAGGGTTAGAGACTTAGGGTTAGTGTTAGGGTTAGGGTTATATCACTTTTCAGTTTTCCTGTTATAATAATTGAACAGGCGACACATATGTGAATTAGTTTACAAAGTTGTGCTTTGCGTTTCTGTTCTTTCAATGGAAACTTGTTTCTGTGCCGTACAGTGCGAGATAACACTTTTCAGTTTTCCTGTATTCCTAATTGAGCGAGCGACACACAGGTGATTCCATTTAAAAGTAGTGCTTTGCTTTTCTGTTCTTTCGTTGGAAACTTGTTCTTGTGCTGTACAGTGAGATATATCACTTTTCAGGTTTCCTGTATTCCTAATGGAGCAAGTGACACACATGTGATTTAGTTTAAAAATTAGTGATTTACTTTTTTGTTCTTTCATTTGAAACTTGTTCCTGTGCTGTACAATATGATATATCACTTTTCAGTTTTCCTGTTATATTAATTGAAGAGGCGACACATATGTGAATTAGTTTACAAAGTTGTGCTTTGCGCTTCTGTTCTTTCTTTGGAAACTTGTTTCTGTGCCATAAAGTCTGCTTTAAAACTTTTCGGTTTTCCTGTATTCCTAATTGTGCGAGCGACACAAATGTGATTTAGTGTACAAAGTAGTGCTTTGGATTTCTGTTCTTCGGTTGGAAACTTGTTTCTGTGCTGTACAGTGTGATATATCAGTTTTCAGTTTTCCTGTTGTAATAATTGAACAGGCGATACGTATGTGATTTAGTTTACAAAGTTGTGCTTTGCTTTTCTGTTCTTTCGATGGAAACTTGTTTCTGTGCCGTACAGTGCAAGATAACACTTTTCGGTTTTCCTGTATTCCTAATTGAGCGAGCGACACACAGGTGATTCCGTTTAAAAGTAGTGCTTTGCTTTTCTGTTCTTTCGTTGGAAACTTGTTCTTGTGCTGTACAGTGAGATATATCACTTTTCAGTTTTCCTGTATTCCTAATGGAGCGAGTGACACACATGTGATTTAGTTTACAAATTAGTGATTTTCTTTTTGGTTCTTTCATTTGAAACTTGTTCCTGTGCTGTACAATATGATATATCACTTTTCAGTTTTCCTGTTATAATAATTGAACAGGCGACACGTATGTGAATTCGTTTACAAAGTTGTGCTTTGAGTTTCTGTTCTTTCGATGGAAACTTGTTCCTGTGCTGTACAGTGCGTTATATAACTTTTCAGTATTCCTGTTATAATAATTGAAGAGGCGACACATATGTGAATTAGTTTACAAACTTGTGCTTTGCGTTTCTGTTGTTTCGATGGAAACTTGTTCCTGTGCTGTGCAGTGCGTTATATCACTTTTCAGTTTTCCTGTTATAATAATTGAACAGGGGACACGTATGTGAATTAGTTTACAAAGTTGTGCTTTGCAGTTCTGTTCTTTCTATGGAAACTTGTTTCTGTGCCATACAGTGCGAGATAAAACTTTTCTGTTTTCCTGTATTCCTAATTGGGCGAGCGACACAAAAGTGATTTAGTGTACAAAGTAGTACTTTGGATTTCTGTTCTTCGGTTGGAAACTTGTTTCTGTGCTGTACAGTGTGATATATCAGTTTTCAGTTTTCCTGTTGTAATAATTGAACGGGCGATACGTACGTGATTTAGTTTACAAAGTTGTGCTTTGCTTTTCTGTTCTTTCGATGGAAACTTGTTTCTGTGCCGTACAGTGCAAGATAACACTTTTCGGTTTTCCTGTATTCTTAATTGAGCGAGTGACACACATGTGATTCAGTTTACAAAGTAGTGCTTTAACACTTTTCGGTTTTCCTGTATTCTTAATTGAGCGAGTGACACACATGTGATTCAGTTTACAAAGTAGTGCTTTTCGTTTACGTTCTTTCGTTGGAAACTTGTTCCTGTTAGGAATAAGTTAGGGTTAGGGTCAGGGATAGTGTTAGGGTTAGGGTTAGGTTAGGGCTCGGTAAGGGATAGGGTTAGGGTTAGGGTTAGGGTTAGGGTTAGGTTAGGGCTGGGTAAGGGATAGGGTTAGGGTTAGGGTTAGTGTTAGGGTTAGGGTTAGGGTTAGGGGTTAGGGTTAGGGTTAGAGTTAGGGTTAGGGTTAGGTTCGGGCTGGGTAAGGGATAGGGTTAGGGTTAGGGTTAGGGTTAGGGACTTAGGGTTAGGGTTAGGTTTATATCACTTTTCAGTTTTCCTGTTATAATAATTGAACAGGCGACACATATGTGAATTAGTTTACAAAGTTGTGCTTTGCGTTTCTGTTCTTTCAATGGAAACTTGTTTCTGTGCCGTACAGTGCGAGATAACACTTTTCAGTTTTCCTGTATTCCTAATTGAGCGAGCGACACACAGGTGATTCCATTTAAAAGTAGTGCTTTGCTTTTCTGTTCTTTCGTTGGAAACTTGTTCTTGTGCTGTACAGTGAGATATATCACTTTTCAGTTTTCCTGTATTCCTAATGGAGCGAGTGACACACATGTGATTTAGTTTACAAATTAGTGATTTACTTTTTTGTTCTTTCATTTGAAACTTGTTCCTGTGCTGTACAATAGGATATATCACTTTTCAGTTTTCCTGTTATAATAATTGAACAGGCGACACGTATGTGAATACGTTTACAAAATTGTGCTTTGAGTTTCGGTTCTTTCGATGGAAACTTGTTCCTGTGCTGTACAGTGCGTTATATAACTTTTCAGTTTTCCTGTTATAATAATTGAACAGGCGACACATATGTGAATTAGTTTACAAAGTTGTGCTTTGCGTTTCTGTTCTTTCTTTGGAAACTTGTTTCTGTGCCATACAGTGCGCTTTAAAACTTTTCGGTTTTCCTGTATTCCTATTTGTGCGAGTGACACAAATGTGATTTAGTGTACAAAGTAGTGCTTTGGATTTCTGTTCTTCGGTTGGAAACTTGTTTCTGTACTGTACAGTGTGATATATCAGTTTTCAGTTTTCCTGTTGTAATAATTGAACGGGCGATACGTATGTGATTTAGTTTACAATGTTGTGCTTTGCTTTTCTGTTCTTTCGATGGAAACTTGTTTCTGTGCCGTACAGTGCAAGATAACACTTTTCGGTTTTCCTGTATTCTTAATTGAGCGAGTGACACACATGTGATTCAGTTTACAAAGTAGTGCTTTTCATTTACGTTCTTTCGTTGGAAACTTGTTCCTGTTAGGAATAAGTTAGGGTTGGTTCAGGGTCAGGGTTAGGGTTAGGGTTAGGTTAGGGCTCGGTAAGGGATAGGGTTCGGGTTAGGGTTAGGGTTAGGTTTAGGTTAGGGCTGGGTAAGGGATAGGGTTAGGGTTAGGGTTAGGGTTAGGGTTAGGGTTAGGGGTTAGGGTTAGGGTTAGGGTTAGGGTTAGGGACTTAGGGTTAGGGTTAGGGTTAGGGTTATATCACTTTTCAGGTTTCCTGTTATAATAATTGAACAGGCGACACATATGTGAATTAGTTTACAAAGTTGTGCTTTGCGTTTCTGTTCTTTCAATGGAAACTTGTTTCTGTGCCGTACAGTGCGAGATAACACTTTTCAGTTTTCCTGTATTCCTAATTGAGCGAGCGATACACAGGTGATTCTGTTTAAACGTAGTGCTTTGCTTTTCTGTTCTTTCGTTGGAAACTTGTTCTTGTGCTGTACAGTGAGATATATCACTTTTCAGTTTTCCTGTATTCCTAATGGAGCGAGTGACACACATGTGATTTAGTTTACAAATTAGTGATTTTCTTTTTTGTTCTTTCATTTGAAATTTGTTCCTGTGCTGTACAATATGATATATCACTTTTCAGTTTTCCTGTTATAATAATTGAACAGGCGACACGTATGTGAATTCGTTTACAAAGTTGTGCTTTGAGTTTCTGTTCTTTCGATGGAAACTTGTTCCTGTGCTGTACAGTGCGTTATATAACTTTTCAGTTTTCCTGTTATAATAATTGAACAGGCGACACATATGTGAATTAGTTTACAAAGTTGTGCTTTGCGTTTCTGTTCTTTCTTTGGAAACTTGTTTCTGTGCCATAAAGTACGCTTTAAAACTTTTCGGTTTTCCTGTATTCCTAATTGTGCGAGCGACACAAATGTGATTTAGTGTACAAAGTAGTGCTTTGGATTTCTGTTCTTCGGTTGGAAACTTGTTTCTGTGCTGTACAGTGTGATATATCAGTTTTCAGTTTTCCTGTTGTAATAATTGAACGGGTGATACGTATGTGATTTAGTTTACAAAGTTGTGCTTTGCTTTTCTGTTCTTTCGATGGAAACTTGTTTCTGTGCCGTACAGTGCAAGATAACACTTTTCGGTTTTCCTGTATTCTTAATTGAGCGAGTGACACACATGTGATTCAGTTTACAAAGTAGTGCTTTTCATTTACGTTCTTTGGTTGGAAACTTGTTTCTGTTAGGAATAAGTTAGGGTTAGGTTCAGGGTCAGGGTTAGGGTTAGGGTTAGGTTAGGGCTCGGTAAGGGATAGGGTTAGGGTTAGGGTTAGGGTTAGGTTTAGGTTAGGGCTGGGTAAGGGATAGGGTTAGGGTTAGGGTTAGGGTTAGGGTTAGGGGTTAGGGTTAGGGTTAGGGTTAGGGTTAGGGACTTAGGGTTAGGGTTAGGGTTAGGGTTATATCACTTTTCAGGTTTCTTGTTATAATAATTGAACAGGCGACACATATGTGAATTAGTTTACAATGTTGTGCTTTGCGTTTCTGTTCTTTCAATGGAAACTTGTTTCTGTGCCGTACAGTGCAAGATAACACTTTTCGGTTTTCCTGTATTCTTAATTGAGCGAGTGACACACGTGATTCAGTTTACAAAGTAGTGCTTTTCATTTACGTTCTTTCGTTGGAAACTTGTTCCTGTTAGGAATAAGTTAGGGTTAGGTTCAGGGTTAGGGTTAGGGTTAGGTTAGGGCTGGGTAAAAGATAGGGTTAGGGTTAGGGTTAGGGTTAGGGTTAGGGTTAGGGGTTAGGGTTAGGGTTAGGGTTAGGGTTAGGGACTTAGGGTTAGTGTTAGGGTTAGGGTTATATCAATTTTCAGGTTTCCTGTTATAATAATTGAACAGGCGACACATATGTGAATTAGTTTACAAAGTTGTGCTTTGCGTTTCTGTTCTTTCAATGGAAACTTGTTTCTGTGCCGTACAGTGCGAGATAACACTTTTCAGTTTTCCTGTATTCCTAATTGAGCGAGCGACACACAGGTGATTCCGTTTAAAAGTAGTGCTTTGCTTTTCTGTTCTTTCGTTGGAAACTTGTTCTTGTGCTGTACAGTGAGATATATCACTTTTCAGTTTTCCTGTATTCCTAATGGAGCGAGTGACACACATGTGATTTAGTTTACAAATTAGTGATTTACTTTTTTGTTCTTTCATTTGAAACTTGTTCCTGTGCTGTACAATAGGATATATCACTTTTCAGTTTTCCTGTTATAATAATTGAACAGGCGACACGTATGTGAATACGTTTACAAAATTGTGCTTTGAGTTTCGGTTCTTTCGATGGAAACTTGTTCCTGTGCTGTACAGTGCGTTATATAACTTTTCAGTTTTCCTGTTATAATAATTGAACAGGCGACACATATGTGAATTAGTTTACAAAGTTGTGTTTTGCGTTTCTGTTCTTTCTTTGGAAACTTGTTTCTGTGCCATACAGTGCGCTTTAAAACTTTTCGGTTTTCCTGTATTCCTATTTGTGCGAGCGACACAAATGTGATTTAGTGTACAAAGTAGTGCTTTGGATTTCTGTTCTTCGGTTGGAAACTTGTTTCTGTACTGTACAGTGTGATATATCAGTTTTCAGTTTTCCTGTTGTAATAATTGAACGGGCGATACGTATGTGATTTAGTTTACAATGTTGTGCTTTGCTTTTCTGTTCTTTCGATGGAAACTTGTTTCTGTGCCGTACAGTGCAAGATAACACTTTTCGGTTTTCCTGTATTCTTAATTGAGTGAGTGACACACATGTGATTCAGTTTACAAAGTAGTGCTTTTCATTTACGTTCTGTGGTTGGAAACTTGTTCCTGTTAGGAATAAGTTAGGGTTGGTTCAGGGTCAGGGTTAGGGTTAGGGTTAGGTTAGGGCTCGGTAAGGGATAGGGTTCGGGTTAGGGTTAGGGTTAGGTTTAGGTTAGGGCTGGGTAAGGGATAGGGTTAGAGTTAGGGTTAGGGTTAGGGTTAGGGTTAGGGGTTAGGGTTAGGGTTAGGGTTAGGGTTAGGGACTTAGGGTTAGGGTTAGGGTTAGGGTTATATCACTTTTCAGGTTTCCTGTTATAATAATTGAACAGGCGACACATATGTGAATTAGTTTACAAAGTTGTGCTTTGCGTTTCTGTTCTTTCAATGGAAACTTGTTTCTGTGCCGTACAGTGCGAGATAATACACTTTTCAGTTTTCCTGTATTCCTAATTGAGCGAGCGACACACAGGTGATTCTGTTTAAACGTAGTGCTTTGCTTTTCTGTTCTTTCGTTGGAAACTTGTTCTTGTGCTGTACAGTGAGATATATCACTTTTCAGTTTTCCTGTATTCCTAATGGAGCGAGTGACACACATGTGATTTAGTTTACAAATTAGTGATTTTCTTTTTTGTTCTTTCATTTGAAACTTGTTCCTGTGCTGTACAATATAATATATATCACTTTTCAGTTTTCCTGTTATAATAATTGAACAGGCGACACATATATGAATTAGTTTACAAAGTTGTGCTTTGCGTTTCTGTTCTTTCAATGGAAACTTGTTTTTGTGCCGTACGCTGCGAGATAACACTTGTCAGTTTTCCTGTATTCCTAATTGAGCGAGCGACACACAGGTGATTCCATTTAAAATTAGTGCTTTGCTTTTCTGTTCTTTCGTTGGAAACTTGTTCTTGTGCTGTACAGTGAGATATATCACTTTTCAGTTTTCCTGTATTCCTAATGGAGCGAGTGACACACATGTGATTTAGTTTACAAATTAGTGATTTTCTTTTTTGTTCTTTCATTTGAAATTTGTTCCTGTGCTGTACAATATGATATATCACTTTTCAGTTTTCCTGTTATAATAATTGAACAGGCGACACGTATGTGAATTCGTTTACAAAGTTGTGCTTTGAGTTTCTGTTCTTTCGTTGGAAACTTGTTCCTGTGCTGTACAGTGCGTTATATAACTTTTCAGTTTTCCTGTTATAATAATTGAACAGGCGACACATATGTGAATTAGTTTACAAAGTTGTGCTTTGCGTTTCTGTTCTTTCTTTGGAAACTTGTTTCTGTGCCATAAAGTACGCTTTAAAACTTTTCGGTTTTCCTGTATTCCTAATTGTGCGAGCGACACAAATGTGATTTAGTGTACAAAGTAGTGCTTTGGATTTCTGTTCTTCGGTTGGAAACTTGTTTCTGTGCTGTACAGTGTGATATATCAGTTTTCAGTTTTCCTGTTGTAATAATTGAACGGGTGATACGTATGTGATTTAGTTTACAAAGTTGTGCTTTGCTTTTCTGTTCTTTCGATGGAAACTTGTTTCTGTGCCGTACAGTGCAAGATAACACTTTTCGGTTTTCCTGTATTCTTAATTGAGCGAGTGACACACATGTGATTCAGTTTACAAAGTAGTGCTTTTCATTTACGTTCTTTGGTTGGAAACTTGTTCCTGTTAGGAATAAGTTAGGGTTAGGTTCAGGGTCAGGGTTAGGGTTAGGGTTAGGTTAGGGCTCGGTAAGGGATAGGGTTAGGGTTAGGGTTAGGGTTAGGTTTAGGTTAGGGCTGGGTAAGGGATAGGGTTAGGGTTAGGGTTAGGGTTAGGGTTAGGGTTAGGGACTTAGGGTTAGGGTTAGGGTTAGGGTTATATCACTTTTCAGGTTTCCTGTTATAATAATTGAACAGGCGACACATATGTGAATTAGTTTACAAAGTTGTGCTTTGCGTTTCTGTTCTTTCAATGGAAACTTGTTTCTGTGCCGTACAGTGCAAGATAACACTTTTCGGTTTTCCTGTATTCTTAATTGAGCGAGTGACACACGTGATTCAGTTTACAAAGTAGTGCTTTTCATTTACGTTCTTTCGTTGGAAACTTGTTCCTGTTAGGAATAAGTTAGGGTTAGGTTCAGGGTTAGGGTTAGGGTTAGGTTAGGGCTGGGTAAAAGATAGGGTTAGGGTTAGGGTTAGGGTTAGGGTTAGGGTTAGGGGTTAGGGTTAGGGTTAGGGTTAGGGTTAGGGACTTAGGGTTAGTGTTAGGGTTAGGGTTATATCAATTTTCAGGTTTCCTGTTATAATAATTGAACAGGCGACACATATGTGAATTAGTTTACAAAGTTGTGCTTTGCGTTTCTGTTCTTTCAATGGAAACTTGTTTCTGTGCCGTACAGTGCGAGATAACACTTTTCAGTTTTCCTGTATTCCTAATTGAGCGAGCAACACACAGGTGATTCCGTTTAAAAGTAGTGCTTTGCTTTTCTGTTCTTTCGTTGGAAACTTGTTCTTGTGCTGTACAGTGAGATATATCACTTTTCAGTTTTCCTGTATTCCTAATGGAGCGAGTGACACACATGTGATTTAGTTTACAAATTAGTGATTTACTTTTTTGTTCTTTCATTTGAAACTTGTTCCTGTGCTGTACAATAGGATATATCACTTTTCAGTTTTCCTGTTATAATAATTGAACAGGCGACACGTATGTGAATACGTTTACAAAATTGTGCTTTGAGTTTCGGTTCTTTCGATGGAAACTTGTTCCTGTGCTGTACAGTGCGTTATATAACTTTTCAGTTTTCCTGTTATAATAATTGAACAGGCGACACATATGTGAATTAGTTTACAAAGTTGTGTTTTGCGTTTCTGTTCTTTCTTTGGAAACTTGTTTCTGTGCCATACAGTGCGCTTTAAAACTTTTCGGTTTTCCTGTATTCCTATTTGTGCGAGCGACACAAATGTGATTTAGTGTACAAAGTAGTGCTTTGGATTTCTGTTCTTCGGTTGGAAACTTGTTTCTGTACTGTACAGTGTGATATATCAGTTTTCAGTTTTCCTGTTGTAATAATTGAACGGGCGATACGTATGTGATTTAGTTTACAATGTTGTGCTTTGCTTTTCTGTTCTTTCGATGGAAACTTGTTTCTGTGCCGTACAGTGCAAGATAACACTTTTCGGTTTTCCTGTATTCTTAATTGAGTGAGTGACACACATGTGATTCAGTTTACAAAGTAGTGCTTTTCATTTACGTTCTTTGGTTGGAAACTTGTTCCTGTTAGGAATAAGTTAGGGTTGGTTCAGGGTCAGGGTTAGGGTTAGGGTTAGGTTATGGCTCGGTAAGGGATAGGGTTCGGGTTAGGGTTAGGGTTAGGTTTAGGTTAGGGCTGGGTAAGGGATAGGGTTAGGGTTAGGGTTAGGGTTAGGGTTAGGGTTAGGGGTTAGGGTTAGGGTTAGGGTTAGGGTTAGGGACTTAGGGTTAGGGTTAGGGTTAGGGTTATATCACTTTTCAGGTTTCCTGTTATAATAATTGAACAGGCGACACATATGTGAATTAGTTTACAAAGTTGTGCTTTGCGTTTCTGTTCTTTCAATGGAAACTTGTTTCTGTGCCGTACAGTGCGAGATAACACTTTTCAGTTTTCCTGTATTCCTAATTGAGCGAGCGACACACAGGTGATTCTGTTTAAACGTAGTGCTTTGCTTTTCTGTTCTTTCGTTGGAAACTTGTTCTTGTGCTGTACAGTGAGATATATCACTTTTCAGTTTTCCTGTATTCCTAATGGAGCGAGTGACACACATGTGATTTAGTTTACAAATTAGTGATTTTCTTTTTTGTTCTTTCATTTGAAACTTGTTCCTGTGCTGTACAATATAATATATATCACTTTTCAGTTTTCCTGTTATAATAATTGAACAGGCGACACATATGTGAATTAGTTTACAAAGTTGTGCTTTGCGTTTCTGTTCTTTCAATGGAAACTTGTTTTTGTGCCGTACGCTGCGAGATAACACTTGTCATTTTTCCTGTATTCCTAATTGAGCGAGCAACACACAGGTGATTCCATTTAAAAGTAGTGCTTTGCTTTTCTGTTCTTTCGTTGGAAACTTGTTCTTGTGCTGTACAGTGAGATATATCACTTTTCAGTTTTCCTGTATTCCTAATGGAGCGAGTGACACACATGTGATTTAGTTTACAAATTAGTGATTTTCTTTTTTGTTCTTTCATTTGAAATTTGTTCCTGTGCTGTACAATATGATATATCACTTTTCAGTTTTCCTGTTATAATAATTGAACAGGCGACACGTATGTGAATTCGTTTACAAAGTTGTGCTTTGAGTTTCTGTTCTTTCGATGGAAACTTGTTCCTGTGCTGTACAGTGCGTTATATAACTTTTCAGTTTTCCTGTTATAATAATTGAACAGGCGACACATATGTGAATTAGTTTACAAAGTTGTGCTTTGCGTTTCTGTTCTTTCTTTGGAAACTTGTTTCTGTGCCATAAAGTACGCTTTAAAACTTTTCGGTTTTCCTGTATTCCTAATTGTGCGAGCGACACAAATGTGATTTAGTGTACAAAGTAGTGCTTTGGATTTCTGTTCTTCGGTTGGAAACTTGTTTCTGTGCTGTACAGTGTGATATATCAGTTTTCAGTTTTCCTGTTGTAATAATTGAACGGGTGATACGTATGTGATTTAGTTTACAAAGCTGTGCTTTGCTTTTCTGTTCTTTCGATGGAAACTTGTTTCTGTGCCGTACAGTGCAAGATAACACTTTTCGGTTTTCCTGTATTCTTAATTGAGCGAGTGACACACATGTGATTCAGTTTACAAAGTAGTGCTTTTCATTTACGTTCTTTGGTTGGAAACTTGTTCCTGTTAGGAATAAGTTAGGGTTAGGTTCAGGGTCAGGGTTAGGGTTAGGGTTAGGTTAGGGCTCGGTAAGGGATAGGGTTAGGGTTAGGGTTAGGGTTAGGTTTAGGTTAGGGCTGGGTAAGGGATAGGGTTAGGGTTAGGGTTAGGGTTAGGGTTAGGGTTAGGGGTTAGGGTTAGGGTTAGGGTTAGGGTTAGGGACTTAGGGTTAGGGTTAGGGTTAGGGTTATATCACTTTTCAGGTTTCCTGTTATAATAATTGAACAGGCGACACATATGTGAATTAGTTTCCAAAGTTGTGCTTTGCGTTTCTGTTCTTTCAATGGAAACTTGTTTCTGTGCCGTACAGTGCAAGATAACACTTTTCGGTTTTCCTGTATTCTTAATTGAGCGAGTGACACACGTGATTCAGTTTACAAAGTAGTGCTTTTCATTTACGTTCTTTCGTTGGAAACCTGTTCCTGTTAGGAATAAGTTAGGGTTAGGTTCAGGGTTAGGGTTAGGGTTAGGTTAGGGCTGGGTAAAAGATAGGGTTAGGGTTAGGGTTAGGGTTAGGGTTAGGGTTAGGGGTTAGGGTTAGGGTTAGGGTTAGGGTTAGGGACTTAGGGTTAGTGTTAGGGTTAGGGTTATATCACTTTTCAGGTTTCCTGTTATAATAATTGAACAGGCGACACATATGTGAATTAGTTTACAAAGTTGTGCTTTGCGTTTCTGTTCTTTCAATGGAAACTTGTTTCTGTGCCGTACAGTGCGAGATAACACTTTTCAGTTTTCCTGTATTCCTAATTGAGCGAGGGACACACAGGTGATTCCGTTTAAAAGTAGTGCTTTGCTTTTCTGTTCTTTCGTTGGAAACTTGTTCTTGTGCTGTACAGTGAGATATATCACTTTTCAGTTTTCCTGTATTCCTAATGGAGCGAGTGACACACATGTGATTTAGTTTACAAATTAGTGATTTACTTTTTTGTTCTTTCATTTGAAACTTGTTCCTGTGCTGTACAATAGGATATATCACTTTTCAGTTTTCCTGTTATAATAATTGAACAGGCGACACGTATGTGAATACGTTTACAAAATTGTGCTTTGAGTTTCGGTTCTTTCGATGGAAACTTGTTCCTGTGCTGTACAGTGCGTTATATAACTTTTCAGTTTTCCTGTTATAATAATTGAACAGGCGACACATATGTGAATTAGTTTACAAAGTTGTGTTTTGCGTTTCTGTTCTTTCTTTGGAAACTTGTTTCTGTGCCATACAGTGCGCTTTAAAACTTTTCGGTTTTCCTGTATTCCTAATTGTGCGAGCGACACAAATGTGATTTAGTGTACAAAGTAGTGCTTTGGATTTCTGTTCTTCGGTTGGAAACTTGTTTCTGTACTGTACAGAGTGATATATCAGTTTTCAGTTTTCCTGTTGTAATAATTGAACGGGCGATACGTATGTGATTTAGTTTACAATGTTGTGCTTTGCTTTTCTGTTCTTTCGATGGAAACTTGTTTCTGTGCCGTACAGTGCAAGATAACACTTTTCGGTTTTCCTGTATTCTTAATTGAGTGAGTGACACACATGTGATTCAGTTTACAAAGTAGTGCTTTTCATTTACGTTCTTTGGTTGGAAACTTGTTCCTGTTAGGAATAAGTTAGGGTTGGTTCAGGGTCAGGGTTAGGGTTAGGGTTAGGTTAGGGCTCGGTAAGGGATAGGGTTCGGGTTCGGGTTAGGGTTAGGTTTAGGTTAGGGCTGGGTAAGGGATAGGGTTAGGGTTAGGGTTAGGGTTAGGGTTAGGGTTAGGGGTTAGGGTTAGGGTTAGGGTTAGGGTTAGGGACTTAGGGTTAGGGTTAGGGTTAGGGTTATATCACTTTTCAGGTTTCCTGTTATAATAATTGAACAGGCGACACATATGTGAATTAGTTTACAAAGTTGTGCTTTGCGTTTCTGTTCTTTCAATGGAAACTTGTTTCTGTGCCGTACACTGCGAGATAACACTTGTCAGTTTTCCTGTATTCCTAATTGAGCGAGCGACACACAGGTGATTCCATTGAAAAGTAGTGCTTTGCTTTTCTGTTCTTTCGTTGGAAACTTGTTCTTGTGCTGTACAGTGAGATATATCACTTTTCAGTTTTCCTGTATTCCTAATGGAGCGAGTGACACACATGTGATTTAGTTTACAAATTAGTGATTTTCTTTTTTGTTCTTTCATTTGAAATTTGTTCCTGTGCTATACAATATGATATATCACTTTTCAGTTTTCCTGTTATAATACTTAAACAGGCGACACATATGTGAATTCGTTTACAAAGTTGTGCTTTGAGTTTCTGTTCTTTCGATGGAAACTTGTTCCTATTAGGAATAAGTTAGGGTTAGGGTCAGGAATAGTGTTAGGGTTAGGGTTAGGTTAGGGCTCAGAAAGGGATCGGGTTAGGGTTAGGGTTAGGGTTAGGGTTAGGGTTAGGTTAGCTCTGGGTAAGGGATAGGGTTAGGGTTAGGGTTAGGGTTAGGGTTAGGGGTTAGGGTTAGGGTTAGGTTTGGGCTGGGTAAGGGATAGGGTTAGGGTTAGGGTTAGGGACTTAGGGTTAGGATTAGGGTTAGGTTTATATCACTTTTCAGTTTTCCTGTTATAATAATTGAACAGGCGACACGTATGTGAATTCGTTTACAAAGTTGTGCTTTGAGTTTCTGTTCTTTCGATGGAAACTTGTTCCTGTGCTCTACAGGGCATTATATAACTTTTCAGTTTTCCTGTTATAATAATTGAACAGGCGACACATATGTGAATTAGTTTACAAAGTTGTGCTTTGCGTTTCTCTTCTTTCGATGGAAACTTGTTCCTGTGCTGTGCAGTGCGTTATATCACTTTTCAGTTTTCCTGTTATAATAATTGAACAGGGGACACGTATGTGAATTAGTTTACAAAGTTGTGCTTTGCAGTTCTGTTCTTTCTATGGAAACTTGTTTCTGTGCCATACAGTGCGAGATAAAACTTTTCGGTTTTCCTGTATTCCTAATTGTGCGAGCGACACAAATGTGATTTAGTGTACAAGGTAGTGCTTTGGATTGCTGTTCTTCGGTTGGAAACTTGTTTCTGTGCTGTACAGTGTGATATATCAGTTTTCAGTTTTCCTGTTGTAATAATTGAATGGGCGATACGTATGTGATTTAGTTTAAAAAGTTGTGCTTTGCTTTTCTGTTCTTTCGATGGAAACCTGTTTCTTTGCCGTACAGTGCAAGATAACACTTTTCGGTTTTCCTGTATTCTTAATTGAGCGAGTGACACACATGTGATTTAGTTTACAAAGTAGTGCTTTTCATTTACGTTCTTTCGTTGGAAACTTGTTCCTATTAGGAATAAGTTAAGGTTAGGGTCAGGAATAGTGTTAGGGTTAGGGTTAGGTTAGGGCTCAGAAAGGGATCGGGTTAGGGTTAGGGTTAGGGTTAGGGTTAGGTTAGCTCTAGGTAAGGGATAGGGTTAGGGTTAGGGTTAGGGTTAGGGTTAGGGGTTAGGGTTAGGGTTAGGGTTAGGGTTAGGTTTGGGCTGGGTAAGGGATAGGGTTAGGGTTAGGGTTAGGGACTTAGGGTTAGGATTAGGGTTAGGTTTATATCACTTTTCAGTTTTCCTGTTATAATAATTGAACAGGCGACACATATGTGAATTAGTTTACAAAGTTGTGCTCTGCGTTTCTGTTCTTTCAATGGAAACTTGTTTCTGTGCCGTACAGTGCGAGATAACACTTTTCAGTTTTCCTGTATGCCTAATTGAGCGAGCGACACACAGGTGTTTCCGTTTAAAAGTAGTGCTTTGCTTTTCTGTTCTTTCGTTGGAAACTTGTTCTTGTGCTGTACAGTGAGATATATCACTTTTCAGTTTTCCTGTATTCCTAATGGAGCGAGTGACACACATGTGATTTAGTTTACAAATTAGTGATTTTCTTTATTGTTCTTTCATTTGAAACTTGTTCCTGTGCTGTACAATATGATATATCACTTTTCAGTTTTCCTGTTATAATAATTGAACAGGCGACACGTATGTGAATTCGTTTACAAAGTTGTGCTTTGAGTTTCTGTTCTTTCGATGGAAACTTGTTCCTGTGCTGTGCAGTGCGTTATATCACTTTTCAGTTTTCCTGTTATAATAATTGAACAGGGGACACGTATGTGAATTAGTTTACAAAGTTGTGCTTTGCAGTTCTGTTCTTTCTATGGAAACTTGTTTCTGTGCCATACAGTGCGCTTTAAAACTTTTCGGTTTTCCTGTATTCCTAATAGTACGAGCGACACAAATGTGATTTAGTGTACAAAGTAGTGCTTTGGATTTCTGTTCTTCGGTTGGAAACTTGTTCTGTGCTGTACAGTGTGATATATCAGTTTTCAGTTTTCCTGTTGTAATAATTGAACGGGTGATACGTATGTGATTTAGTTTACAAAGTTGTGCTTTGCTTCTCTGTTCTTTCGATGGAAACTTGTTTCTGTGCCGTACAGTGCAAGATAACACTTTTCGGTTTTCCTGTATTCTTAATTGAGCGAGTGACACACATGTGATTCAGTTTACAAAGTAGTGCTTTTCATTTACGTTCTTTCGTTGGAAACTTGTACCTGTTAGGAATAAGTTAGGGTTAGGGTCAGGGTTAGGGTTAGGGTTAGGGTTAGGTTAGGGCTCGGTAAGGGATAGGGTTAGGGTTAGGGTTAGGGTTAGGGTTAGGGTTAGGATAGGGCTGGGTAAGGGATAGGGTTAGGGTTAGGGTTAGGGTTAGGGTTAGGGTTAGGGTTAGGGGTTAGGGTTAGGGTTAGGGTTAGGGTTAGGGACTTAGGGTTAGGGTTAGGGCTGGGTAAGGGATAGGGTTAGGGTTAGGGTTAGGTTAGGGTTAGGGTTAGGGTTAGGGGTTTGGGTTAGGGTTAGGGTTAGGGTTAGGGACTTAGGGTTAGGGTTAGGGTTAGGGTTATATCACTTTTCAGGTTTCCTGTTATAGTAATTGAACAGGCGACACATATGTGAATTAGTTTACAAAGTTGTGCTTTGCGTTTCTGTTCTTTCAATGGAAACTTGTTTTTGTGCCGTACAGTGCGAGATAACACTTTTCAGTTTTCCTGTATTCCTAATGGAGCGAGTGACACACATGTGATTTAGTTTACAAATTAGTGATTTTCTTTTTTGTTCTTTCATTTGAAACTTGTTCCTGTGCTGTGCAATATGATATATCACTTTTCAGTTTTCCTGTTATAATAATTGAACAGGCGACACCTATGTGAATTCGTTTACAAAGTTGTGCTTTGAGTTTCTGTTCTTTCGATGGAAACTTGTTCCTGTGCTGTACAGTGCGTTATATAACTTTTCAGTTTTCCTGTTATAATAATTGAACAGGCGACACATATGTGAATTAGTTTACAAAGTTGTGCTTTGCGTTTCTGTTCTTTCTTTGGAAACTTGTTTCTGTGCCATACAGTGTGCTTTAAAACTTTTCGGTTTTCCTGTATTCCTAATTGTGCGAGCGACACAAATGTGATTTAGTGTACAAAGTAGTGCTTTGGATTTCTGTTCTTCGGTTGGAAACTTGTTTCTGTGCTGTACAGTGTGATATATCAGTTTTCAGTTTTCCTGTTGTAATAATTGAACGGGCGATACGTATGTGATTTAGTTTACAAAGTTGTGCTTTGCTTTTCTGTTCTTTCGATGGAAACTTGTTTCTGTGCCGTACAGTGCAAGATAACACTTTTCGGTTTTCCTGTATTCTTAATTGAGCGAGTGACACACATGTGATTCAGTTTACAAAGTAGTGCTTTTCATTTACGTTCTTTCGTTGGAAACTTGTTCCTGTTAGGAATAAGTTAGGGTTAGGGTCAGGGTTAGGGTTAGGGTTAGGGTTAGGTTAGGGCTCGGTAAGGGATAGGGTTAGGGTTAGGGTTAGGGTTAGGTTAGGGCTGGGTAAGGGATAGGGTTAGGGTTAGGGTTAGGGTTAGGGTTAGGGGTTAGGGTTAGGGTTAGGGTTAGGGTTAGGGACTTAGGGTTAGGGTTAGGGTTAGGGTTATATCACTTTTCAGGTTTCCTGTTATAGTAATTGAACAGGCGACACATATATGAATTAGTTTACAAAGTTGTGCTTTGCGTTTCTGTTCTTTCAATGGAAACTTGTTTCTGTGCCGTACAGTGCAAGATAACACTTTTCAGTTTTCCTGTATTCCTAATTGAGCGAGCGACACAAAGGTGATTCCGTTTAAAAGTAGTGGTTTGCTTTTCTGTTCTTTCGTTGGAAACTTGTTCTTGTGCTGTACAGTGAGATATATCACTTTTCAGTTTTCCTGTATTCCTAATGGAGCGAGTGACACACATGTGATTTAGTTTACAAATTAGTGATTTTCTTTTTTGTTCTTTCATTTGAAACTTGTTCCTGTGCTGTACAATATGATATATCACTTTTCAGTTTTCCTGTTATAATAATTGAACAGGCGACACCTATGTGAATTCGTTTACAAAGTTGTGCTTTGAGTTTCTGTTCTTTCGATGGAAACTTTTTCCTGTGCTGTACAGTGCGTTATATAACTTTTCAGTTTTCCTGTTATAATAATTGAACAGGCGACACATATGTGAATTAGTTTACAAAGTTGTGCTTTGCGTTTCTGTTCTTTCTTTGGAAACTTGTTTCTGTGCCATACAGTGTGCTTTAAAACTTTTCGGTTTTCCTGTATTCCTAATTGTGCGAGTGACACAAATGTGATTTAGTGTACAAAGTAGTGCTTTGGATTTCTGTTCTTCGGTTGGAAACTTGTTTCTGTGCTGTACAGTGTGATATATCAGTTTTCAGTTTTCCTGTTGTAATAATTGAACGGGCGATACGTATGTGATTTAGTTTACAAAGTTGTGCTTTGCTTTTCTGTTCTTTCGATGGAAACTTGTTTCTGTGCCATACAGTGCAAGATAACACTTTTCGGTTTTCCTGTATTCTTAATTGAGCGAGTGACACACATGTGATTCAGTTTACAAAGTAGTGCTTTTCATTTACGTTCTTTCGTTGGAAACTTGTTCCTGTTAGGAATAAGTTAGGGTTAGGGTCAGGGTTAGGGTTAGGGTTAGGGTTAGGTTAGGGCTCGGTAAGGGATAGGGTTAGGGTTAGGGTTAGGGTTAGGTTAGGGCTGGGTAAGGGATAGGGTTAGGGTTAGGGTTAGGGTTAGGGTTAGGGTTAGGGGTTAGGGTTAGGGTTAGCGTTAGAGTTAGGGACTTAGGGTTAGGGTTAGGGTTAGGGTTATATCACTTTTCAGGTTTCCTGTTATAGTAATTGAACAGGCGACACATATGTGAATTAGTTTGCAAAGTTGTGCTTTTCGTTTCTGTTCTTTCAATGGAAACTTGTTTCTGTGCCGTACAGTGCGAGATAACACTTTTCAGTTTTCCTGTATTCCTAATTGAGCGAGCGACACATAGGTGATTCCGTTTAAAAGTAGTGCTTTGCTTTTCTGTTCTTTCGTTGGAAACTTGTTCTTGTGCTGTACAGTGAGATATATCACTTTTCAGATTTCCTGTATTCCTAATGGAGCGAGTGACACACATGTGATTTAGTTTACAAATTAGTGATTTTCTTTTTTGTTCTTTCATTTGAAACTTGTTCCTGTGCTGTGCAATATGATATATCACTTTTCAGTTTTCCTGTTATAATAATTGAACAGGCGACACGTATGTGAATTCGTTTACAAAGTTTTGCTTTGAGTTTCTGTTCTTTCGATGGAAACTTTTTCCTGTGCTGTACAGTGCGTTATATAACTTTTCAGTTTTCCTGTTATAATAATTGAACAGGCGAAACATATGTGAATTAGTTTACAAAGTTGTGCTTTGCGTTTCTATTCTTTCTTTGGAAACTTGTTTCTGTGCCATACAGTGTGCTTTAAAACTTTTCGGTTTTCCTGTATTCCTAATTGTGCGAGCAACACAAATGTGATTTAGTGTACAAAGTAGTGCTTTGGATTTCTGTTCTTCGGTTGGAAACTTGTTTCTGTGCTGTACAGTGTGATATATCAGTTTTCAGTTTTCCTGTTGTAATAATTGAACGGGCGATACGTATGTGATTTAGTTTACAAAGTTGTGCTTTGCTTTTCTGTTCTTTCGATGGAAACTTGTTTCTGTGCCGTACAGTGCAAGATAACACTTTTCGGTTTTCCTGTATTCTTAAGTGAGCGAGTGACACACATGTGATTCAGTTTACAAAGTAGTGCTTTTCATTTACGTTCTTTCGTTGGAAACTTGTTCCTGTTAGGAATGAGTTAGGGTTAGGGTCAGGGTTAGGGTTAGGGTTAGGGTTAGGTTAGGGCTCGGTAAGGGATAGGGTTAGGGTTAGGGTTAAGGTTAGGGTTAGGTTAGGGCTGGGTAAGGGATAGGGTTAGGGTTAGGGTTAGGGTTAGGGTTAGGGTTAGGGTTAGGTTTAGGGTTAGGGTTAGGGTTAGGGTTAGGGTTAGGGACTTAGGGTTAGGTTTAGGGTTAGGGTTATATCACTTTTCAGGTTTCCTGTTATAATAATTGAACAGGCGACACATATGTGAATTAGTTTACAAAGTTGTGCTTTGTGTTTCTGTTCTTTCAATGGAAAATTGTTTCTGTGCCGTACAGTGCGAGATAACACTTTTCAGTTTTCCTATATTCCTAATGGAGCGAGTGACACACATGTGATTTAGTTTACAAATTAGTGATTTTCTTTTTTGTTCTTTCATTTGAAACTTGTTCCTGTGCTGTGCAATATGATATATCACTTTTCAGTTTTCCTGTTATAATAATTGAACAGGCGACACGTATGTGAATTCGTTTACAAAGTTGTGCTTTGAGTTTCTGTTCTTTCGATGGAAACTTGTTCCTGTGCTGTGCAGTGCGTTATATCACTTTTCAGTTTTCCTGTTATAATAATTGAACAGGGGACACGTATGTGAATTAGTTTACAAAGTTGTGCTTTGCAGTTCTGTTCTTTCTATGGAAACTTGTTTCTGTGCCATACAGTGCGAGATAAAACTTTTCTGTTTTCCTGTATTCCTAATTGTGCGAGCGAAACAAATGTGATTTAGTGTACAAAGTAGTGCTTTGGATTTCTGTTCTTCGGTTGGAAACTTTTTTCTGTGCTGTACAGTGTGATATATCAGTTTTCAGTTTTCCTGTTGTAATAATTGAACGGGCGATACGTATGTGACTTAGTTTACAAAGTTGTGCTTTGCTTTTCTGTTCTTTCAATGGAAACTTGTTTCTGTGCCATACAGTGCAAGATAACACTTTTCGGTTTTCCTGTATTCTTAATTTAGCGAGTGACACACATGTGATTCAGTTTACAAAGCAGTGCTTTAACACTTTTCGGTTTTCCTGTATTCTTAATTGAGCGAGTGACACACATGTGATTTAGTTTACAAAGTAGTGCTTTTCATTTACGTTCTTTCGTTGGAATCTTGTTCTTGTTAGGAATAAGTTGGGGTTAGGGTCAGGGATAGGGTTAGGGTTAGGGTTAGTTTAGGGCTCGGTAAGGGATAGGGTTAGGGTTAGGGTTAGGGTTAGGGTTAGGGTTAGGGTTAGGGTTAGGATTACGGTTAGGGTTAGGTTAGGGCTGGGTAAGGGATAGGGTTAGGGTTAGGGTTAGGGACTTAGGGTTAGGGTTAGGGTTAGGGTTATATCACTTTTCAGTTTTCCTGTTATAATAATTGAACAGGCGACACATATGTGAATTAGTTTACAAAGTTGTGCTTTGCGTTTCTGTTCTTTCAATGGAAACTTGTTTCTGTGCCGTAGAGTGCGAGATAACACTTTTCAGTTTTCCTGTATGCCTAATTGAGCGAGCGACACACAGGTGATTCCGTTTAAAAGTAGTGCTTTGCTTTTCTGTTCTTTCGTTGGAAACTTGTTCTTGTGCTGTACAGTGAGATATATCACTTTTCAGTTTTCCTGTATTCCTAATGGAGCGAGTGGCACACATGTGATTTAGTTTACAAATTAGTGATTTTCTTTTTTGTTCTTTCATTTGAAACTTGTTCCTGTGCTGTACAATATGATATATCACTTTTCAGTTTTCCGGTTATAATAATTGAACAGGCGACACCTATGTGAATTCGTTTACAAAGTTGTGCTTTGAGTGTCTGTTCTTTCGATGGAAACTTTTTCCTGTGCTGTACAGTGCGTTATATAACTTTTCAGTTTTCCTGTTATAATAATTGAACAGGCGACACATATGTGAATTAGTTTACAAAGTTGTGCTTTGCGTTTCTGTTCTTTCTTTGGAAACTTGTTTCTGTGCCATACAGTGTGCTTTAAAACTTTTCGGTTTTCCTGTATTCCTAATTGTGCGAGCGACACAAATGTGATTTAGTGTACAAAGTAGTGCTTTGGATTTCTGTTCTTCGGTTGGAAACTTGTTTCTGTGCTGTACAGTGTGATATATCAGTTTTCAGTTTTCCTGTTGTAATAATTGAACGGGCGATACGTATGTGATTTAGTTTACAAAGTTGTGCTTTGCTTTTCTGTTCTTTCGATGGAAACTTGTTTCTGTGCCATACAGTGTAAGATAACACTTTTCGGTTTTCCTGTATTCTTAATTGAGCGAGTGACACACATGTGATTCAGTTTACAAAGTAGTGCTTTTCATTTACGTTCTTTCGTTGGAAACTTGTTCCTGTTAGGAATAAGTTAGGGTTAGGGTCAGGGTTAGGGTTAGGGTTAGGTTAGGGCTCGGTAAGGGATAGGGTTAGGATTAGGGTTAGGGTTAGGTTAGGGCTGGGTAAGGGATAGGGTTAGGGTTAGGGTTAGGGTTAGGGTTAGGGTTAGGGGTTTGGGTTAGGGTTAGGGTTAGGTTTAGGGACTTAGGGTTAGGGTTAGGGTTAGGGTTATATCACTTTTCAGGTTTCCTGTTATAGTAATTGAACAGGCGACACATATGTGAATTAGTTTACAAAGTTGTGCTTTGCGTTTCTGTTCTTTCAATGGAAACTTGTTTCTGTGCCGTACAGTGCGAGATAACACTTTTCAGTTTTCCTGTATTCCTAATTGAGCGAGCGACACATAGGTGATTCCGTTTAAAAGTAGTGCTTTGCTTTTCTGTTCTTTCGTTGGAAACTTGTTCTTGTGCTGTACAGTGAGATATATCACTTTTCAGTTTTCCTGTATTCCTAATGGAGCGAGTGACACACATGTGATTTAGTTTACAAATTAGTGATTTTCTTTTTTGTTCTTTCATTTGAAACTTGTTCCTGTGCTGTGCAATATGATATATCACTTTTCAGTTTTCCTGTTATAATAATTGAACAGGCGATACGTATGTGAATTCGTTTACAAAGTTGTGTTTGAGTTTCTGTTCTTTCGATGGAAACTTGTTCCTGTGCTGTACAGTGCGTTATATAACTTTTCATTTTTCCTGTTATAATAATTGAACAGGCGACACATATGTGAATTAGTTTACAAAGTTGTGCTTTGCGTTTCTGTTCTTTCTTTGGAAACTTGTTTCTGTGCCATACAGTGCGCTTTAAAACTTTTCGGTTTTCCTGTATTCCTAATTGTGCGAGAGACACAAATGTGATTTAGTGTACAAAGTAGTGCTTTGGATTTCTGTTCTTCGGTTGGAAACTTGTTTCTGTGCTGTACAGTGTGATATATCAGTTTTCAGTTTTCCTGTTGTAATAATTGAACGGGCGATACGTATGTGATTTAGTTAACAAAGTTGTGCTTTGCTTTTCTGTTCTTTCGATGGAAACCTGTTTCTGTGCCGTACAGTGCAAGATAACACTTTTCGGTTTTCCTGTATTCTTAATTGAGCGAGTGACACACATGTGATTTAGTTTACAAAGTAGTGCTTTTCATTTACGTTCTTTCGTTGGAAACTTGTTCCTATTAGGAGTAAGTTAGGGTTAGGGTCAGGAATAGGGTTAGGGTTAGGGTTAGGTTAGGGCTCAGTAAGGGATCGGGTTAGGGTTAGGGTTAGGGTTAGGGTTAGGTTAGCTCTGGGTAAGGGATAGGGTTAGGGTTAGGGTTAGGGTTAGGGGTTAGGGTTAGGGTTAGGGTTAGGGTTAGGTTTGGGCTGGGTAAGGGATAGGGTTATGGTTAGGGTTAGGGACTTAGGGTTAGGGTTATGGTTAGGTTTATATCTCTTTTCAGTTTTCCTGTTATAATAATTGAACAGGCGACACATATGTGAATTAGTTTACAAAGTTGTGCTTTGCGTTTCTGTTCTTTCAATGGAAACTTGTTTCTGTGCCGTACAGTGCGAGATAACACTTTTCAGTTTTCCTGTATGCCTAATTGAGCGAGCGACACACAGGTGATTCCGTTTAAATGTAGGGCTTTGCTTTTCTGTTCTTTCGTTGGAAACTTGTTCTTGTGCTGTACAGTGAGATATATCACTTTTCAGTTTTCCTGTATTCCTAATGGAGCGAGTGACACACATGTGATTTAGTTTACAAATTAGTGATTTTCTTTTTTGTTCTTTCATTTGAAACTTGTTCCTGTGCTGTACAATATGATATATCACTTTTCAGTTTTCCTGTTATAATAATTGAACAGGCGACACGTATGTGAATTCGTTTACAAAGTTGTGCTTTGAGTTTCTGTTCTTTCGATGGAAGCTTGTTCCTGTGCTGTACAGTGCGTTATATAACTTTTCAGTTTTCCTGTTATAATAATTGAACAGGCGAAACATATGTGAATTAGTTTACAAAGTTGTGCTTTGCGTTTCTGTTCTTTCTTTGGAAACTTGTTTCTGTGCCATACAGTGCGCTTTAAAACTTTTCGGTTTTCCTGTATTCCTAATTGTGCGAGCGACACAAATGTGATTTAGTGTACAAAGTAGTGCTTTGGATTTCTGTTCTTCGGTTGGAAACTTGTTTCTGTGCTGTACAGTGTGATATATCAGTTTTCAGTTTTCCTGTTGTAATAATTGAACGGGCGATACGTATGTGATTTAGTTTACAAAGTTGTGCTTTGCTTTTCTGTTCTTTCGATGGAAACTTGTTTCTGTGCCGTACAGTGCAAGATAACACTTTTCGGTTTTCCTGTATTCTTAATTGAGCGAGTGACACACATGTGATTCAGTTTACAAAGTAGTGCTTTTCATTTACGTTCTTTCGTTGGAAACTTGTTCCTGTTAGGAATAAGTTAGGGTTAGGGTCAGGGTTAGGGTTAGGGTTAGGGTTAGGTTAGGGCTCGGTAAGGGATAGGGTTAGGGTTAGGGTTAGGGTTAGGTTAGGGCTGGGTAAGGGATAGGGTTAGGGTTAGGGTTAGGGTTAGGGTTAGGGTTAGGGTTAGGGTTAGGGGTTAGGGTTAGGGTTAGGGTTAGGGTTAGGGACTTAGGGTTAGGGTTAGGGTTAGGGTTATATCACTTTTCAGGTTTCCTGTTATAGTAATTGAACAGGCGACACATATGTGAATTAGTTTACAAAGTTGTGCTTTGCGTTTCTGTTCTTTCAATGGAAACTTGTTTCTGTGCCGTACAGTGCGAGATAACACTTTTCAGTTTTCCTGTATTCCTAATTGAGCGAGCGACACACAGGTGATTCCATTTAAAAGTAGTGCTTTGCTTTTCTGTTCTTTCGTTGGAAACTTGTTATTGTGCTGTACAGTGAGATATATCACTTTTCAGTTTTCCTGTATTCCTAATGGAGCGAGTGACACACATGTGATTTAGTTTACAAATTAGTGATTTTCTGTTTTGTTCTTTCATTTGAAACTTGTTCCTGTGCTGTACAATATGATATATCACTTTTCAGTTTTCCTGTTATAATAATTGAACAGGCGACACCTATGTGAATTCGTTTACAAAGTTGTGCTTAGGGTTAGGGTTAGGGTTATATCACTTTTCAGGTTTCCTGTTATAATAATTGAACAGGCGACACATATGTGAATTAGTTTACAAAGTTGTGCTTTGCGTTTCTGTTCTTTCAATGGAAACTTGTTTCTGTGCCGTACAGTGCGAGATAACACTTTTCAGTTTTCCTGTATTCCTAATTGAGCGAGCAACACACAAGTGATTCCGTTTAAGAGTAGTGCTTTGCTTTTCTGTTCTTTCGTTGGAAACTTGTTCTTGTGCTGTACAGTGAGATATATCACTTTTCAGTTTTCCTGTATTCCTAATGGAGCGAGTGACACACATGTGATTTAGTTTACAAATTAGTGATTTTCTTTTTTGTTCTTTCATTTGAAACTTGTTCCTGTGCTGTACAATATGATATATCACTTTTCAGTTTTCCTGTTATAATAATTGAACAGGCGATACGTATGTGAATTCATTTACAAAGTTGTGCTTGGAGTTTCTGTTCTTTCGATGGAAACTTGTTCCTGTGGTGTGCAGTGCGTTATATCACTTTTCAGTTTTCCTGTTATAATAATTGAACAGGCGACACATATGTGAATTAGTTTACAAAGTTGTGCTTTGCGTTTCTGTTCTTTCGATGGAAACTTGTTCCTGTGCTGTGCAGTGCGTTATATCACTTTTCAGTTCTCCTGTTATAATAATTGAACAGGTGACACATATGTGAATTAGTTTACAAAGTTGTGCTTTGCATTTCTGTTCTTTCTTTGGAAACTTGTTTCTGTGCCATACAGTGTGCTTTGAAACTGTTCGGTTTTCCTGTATTCCTAATTGTGCGCGCGACACAATAGTGATTTAGTGTACAAAGTAGTGCTTTGGATTTCTCTTCTTCGGTTGGAAACTTGTTTCTGTGCTGTACAGTGTGATATATCAGTTTTCAGTTTTCCTGTTGTAATAATTGAATGGGCGATACGTATGTGATTTAGTTTACAAAGTTGTGCTTTGCTTTTCTGTTCTTTCGATGGAAACTTGTTTCTGTGCCGTACAGTGCAAGATAACACTTTTCGGTTTTCCTGTATTCTTAATTGAGCGAGTGACACACATGTGATTCAGTTTACAAAGTAGTGCTTTTCATTTACGTTCTTTCGTTGGAAACTTGTTCCTGTTAGGAATAAGTTAGGGTTAGGGTTAGGGTTAGGGTTAGGGTTAGGGTTAGGGCCCAGTAAGGGATAGGGTTAGGGTTAGGGGTAGGGTTAGGGTTAGGGTTAGGTTAGGGCTGGGTAAGGGATAGGGTTAGGGTTAGGGTTAGGGTTACGGTTAGGGGTTAGGGTTAGGGTTAGTGTTAGGGTTAGGGACTTAGTGTTAGGGTTAGGGTTATATCACTTTTCAGGTTTCCTGTTATAATAATTGAAGAGGCAACACATATGTGAATTAGTTTACAAAGTTGTGCCTTGCGTTTCTGTTCTTTCAATGGAAACTTGTTTCTGTGCCGTACAGTGCGAGATAACACTTTTCAGTTTTCCTGTATTCCTAATTGTGCGAGCGACACACAGGTGATTCCGTTTAAGAGTAGTGCTTTGCTTTTTTGTTCTTTCGTTGGAAACTTGTTCTTGTGCTGTACAGTGAGATATATCACTTTTCAGTTTTCCTGTATTCCTAATGGAGCGAGTGACACACATGTGATTTAGTTTACAAATTAGTGATTTTCTTTTTTGTTCTTTCATTTGAAACTTGTTCCTGTGCTGTACAATATGATATATCACTTTTCAGTTTTCCTGTTATAATAATTGAACAGGCGACACGTATGTGAATTCGTTTACAAAGTTGTGCTTTGAGTTTCTGTTCTTTCGATGGAAACTTGTTCCTGTGCTGTGCAGTGCATTATATCACTTTTCAGTTTTCCTGTTATAATAATTGAACATGCGACACATATGTGAATTAGTTTACAAAGTTGTGCTTTGCGTTTCTGTTCTTTCGATGGAAACTTGTTCCTGTGCTGTGCAGTGCGTTATATCACTTTTCAGTTTTCCTGTTATAATAATTGAACAGGGGACACGTATGTGAATTAGTTTACAAAGTTGTGCTTTGCATTTCTGTTCTTTCTTTGGAAACTTGTTTCTGTGCCATACAGTGCGAGATAAAACTTTTCGGTTTTCCTGTATTCCTAATTGTGCGAGCGACACAAATGTGATTTAGTGTACAAAGTAGTGCTTTGGATTTCTGTTCTTCGGTTGGAAACTTGTTTCTGTGCTGTACAGTGTGATATATCAGTTTTCAGTTTTCCTGTTGTAATAATTGAATGGGCGATACGTATGTGATTTAGTTTACAACGTTGTGCTTTGCTTTTCTGTTCTTTCGATGGAAACTTGTTTCTGTGCCGTACAGTGCAAGATAACACTTTTCGGTTTTCCTGTATTCTTAATTGAGCGAGTGACACACATGTGATTCAGTTTACAAAGTAGTGCTTTTCATTTACGTTCTTTCGTTGGAAACTTGTTCCTGTTAGGAATAAGTTAGGGTTAGGTTTAGGGTTAGGGTTAGGGTTAGGGTTAGGGTTAGGGTTAGGGCCCAATAAGGGATAGGGTTAGGGTTAGGGGTAGGGTTAGGGTTAGGGTTAGGTTAGGGCTGGGTAAGGGATAGGGTTAGGGTTAGGGTTAGGGTTAGGGTTAGGGGTTAGGGTTAGGGTTAGGGTTAGGGTTAGGGACTTAGGGTTAGGGTTAGGGTTATATCACTTTTCAGGTTTCCTGTTATAATAATTGAACAGGCAACACATATGTGAATTAGTTTACAAAGTTGTGCTTTGCCTTTCTGTTCTTTCAATGGAAACTTGTTTCTGTGCCGTACAGTGCGAGATAACACTTTTCAGTTTTCCTGTATTCCTAATTGAGCGAGCGACACACAGGTGATTCCGTTTAAGAGTAGTGCTTTGCTTTTTTGTTCTTTCGTTGGAAACTTGTTCTTGTGCTGTACAGTGAGATATATCACTTTTCAGTTTTCCTGTATTCCTAATGGAGCGAGTGACACACATGTGATTTAGTTTACAAATTAGTGATTTTCTTTTTTGTTCTTTCATTTGAAACTTGTTCCTGTGCTGTACAATATGATATATCACTTTTCAGTTTTCCTGTTATAATAATTGAACAGGCGACACGTATGTGAATTCGTTTACAAAGTTGTGCTTTGAGTTTCTGTTCTTTCGAGGGAAACTTGTTCCTGTGCTGTGCAGTGCGTTATATCAGTTTTCAGTTTTCCTGTTTTTGAACAGGCGACACATATGTGAATTAGTTTACAAAGTTGTGCTTTGCGTTTCTGTTCTTTCGATGGAAACTTGTTCCTGTGCTGTGCAGTGCGTTATATCACTTTTCAGTTTTCCTGTTATAATAATTGAACAGGGGACACGTATGTGAATTAGTTTACAATGTTGTGCTTTGCATTTCTGTTCTTTCTTTGGAAACTTGTTTCTGTGCCATACAGTGCGCTTTAAAACTTTTCGGTTTTCCTGTATTCCTAATTGTGCGAGCGACACAAATGTGATTTAGTGTACAAAGTAGTGCTTTGGATTTCTGTTCTTCGGTTGGAAACTTGTTTCTGTGCTGTACAGTGTGATATATCAGTTTTCAGTTTTCCTGTTGTAATAATTGAATGGGCGATACGTATGTGATTTAGTTTACAAAGTTGTGCTTTGTTTTCTGTTCTTTCGATGGAAACTTGTTTCTGTGCCGTACAGTGCAAGATAACACTTTTCGGTTTTCCTGTATTCTTAATTGAGCGAGTGACACACATGTGATTCAGTTTACAAAGTAGTGCTTTTCATTTACGTTCTTTCGTTGGAAACTTGTTCCTGTTAGGAATAAGTTAGGGTTAGGGTCAGGGTTAGGGTTAGGGTTAGGGTTAGGTTAGGGCTCGGTAAGGGATTGGGTTACGGTTAGGGTTAGGGTTAGGGTTAGTTAGGGCTGGGTAAGGGATAGGGTTAGGGTTAGGGTTAGGGTTAGGGTTAGGGTTAGGGTTGGGGGTTAGGGTTAGGGTTAAGGTTAGGTACTTATGGTTAGGGTTAGGGTTAGGGTTATATCACTTTTCAGGTTTCCTGTTATAATAATTGAACAGGCGACACATATGTGAATTAGTTTACAAAGTTGTGCTTTGCGTTTCTGTTCTTTCAATGGAAACTTGTTTCTGTGCCGTACAGTGCGAGATAACACTTTTCAGTTTTCCTGTATTCCTAATTGAGCGAGCAACACACAAGTGATTCCGTTTAAGAGTAGTGCTTTGCTTTTCTGTTCTTTCGTTGGAAACTTGTTCTTGTGCTGTACAGTGAGATATATCACTTTTCAGTTTTCCTGTATTCCTAATGGAGCGAGTGACACACATGTGATTTAGTTTACAAATTAGTGATTTTCTTTTTTGTTCTTTCATTTGAAACTTGTTCCTGTGCTGTACAATATGATATATCACTTTTCAGTTTTCCTGTTATAATAATTGAACAGGCGATACGTATGTGAATTCATTTACAAAGTTGTGCTTGGAGTTTCTGTTCTTTCGATGGAAACTTGTTCCTGTGGTGTGCAGTGCGTTATATCACTTTTCAGTTTTCCTGTTATAATAATTGAACAGGCGACACATATGTGAATTAGTTTACAAAGTTGTGCTTTGCGTTTCTGTTCTTTCGATGGAAACTTGTTCCTGTGCTGTGCAGTGCGTTATATCACTTTTCAGTTCTCCTGTTATAATAATTGAACAGGTGACACGTATGTGAATTAGTTTACAAAGTTGTGCTTTGCATTTCTGTTCTTTCTTTGGAAACTTGTTTCTGTGCCATACAGTGTGCTTTGAAACTTTTCGGTTTTCCTGTATTCCTAATTGTGCGCGCGACACAATAGTGATTCAGTGTACAAAGTAGTGCTTTGGATTTCTCTTCTTCGGTTGGAAACTTGTTTCTGTGCTGTACAGTGTGATATATCAGTTTTCAGTTTTCCTGTTGTAATAATTGAATGGGCGATACGTATGTGATTTAGTTTACAACGTTGTGCTTTGCTTTTCTGTTCTTTCGATGGAAACTTGTTTCTGTGCCGTACAGTGCAAGATAACACTTTTCGGTTTTCCTGTATTCTTAATTGAGCGAGTGACACACATGTGATTCAGTTTACAAAGTAGTGCTTTTCATTTACGTTCTTTCGTTGGAAACTTGTTCCTGTTAGGAATAAGTTAGGGTTAGGTTTAGGGTTAGGGTTAGGGTTAGGGTTAGGGTTAGGGTTAGGGCCCAGTAAGGGATAGGGTTAGGGTTAGGGGTAGGGTTAGGGTTAGGGTTAGGTTAGGGCTGGGTAAGGGATAGGGTTAGGGTTAGGGTTAGGGTTAGGGTTAGGGGTTAGGGTTAGGGTTAGTGTTAGGGTTAGGGACTTAGTGTTAGGGTTAGGGTTATATCACTTTTCAGGTTTCCTGTTATAATAATTGAACAGGCAACACATATGTGAATTAGTTTACAAAGTTGTGCTTTGCGTTTCTGTTCTTTCAATGGAAACTTGTTTCTATGCCGTACAGTGCGAGATAACACTTTTCAGTTTTCCTGTATTCCTAATTGAGCGAGCGACACACAGGTGATTCCGTTTAAAATTAGTGCTTTGCTTTTCTGTTCTTTCGTTGGAAACTTGTTCTTGTGCTGTACAGTGAGATATATCACTTTTCAGTTTTTCTGTATTCCTAATGGAGCGAGTGAAACACATGTGATTTAGTTTACAAATTAGTGATTTTCTTTTTTGTTCTTTCATTTGAAACTTGTTCCTGTGCTGTACAATATGATATATCACTTTTCAGTTTTCCTGTTATAATAATTGAACAGGCGACACATATGTGAATTCGTTTACAAAGTTGTGCTTTGAGTTTCTGTTCTTTCGATGGAAACTTGTTCCTGTGCTGTACAGTGCGTTATATAACTTTTCAGTTTTCCTGTTATAATAATTGAACAGGCGACACATATGTGAATTAGTTTACAAAGTTGTGCTTTGCGTTTCTGTTCTTTCGATGGAAACTTGTTCCTGTGCTGTGCAGTGCGTTATATCACTTTTCAGTTTTCCTGTTATAATAAGTGAACAGGGGACACGTATGTGAATTAGTTTACAAAGTTGTGCTTTGCATTTCTGTTCTTTCTTTGGAAACTTGTTTCTGTGCCCTACAGTGCGCTTTAAAACTTTTCGGTTTTCCTGTATTCCTAATTGTGCAAGCGACACAAATGTGATTTAGTGTACAAAGTAGTGCTTTGGATTTCTGATCTTCGGTTGGAAACTTGTTTCTGTGCTGTACAGTGTGATATATCAGTTTTCAGTTTTCCTGTTGTAATAATTGAATGGGCGATACGTATGTGATTTAGTTTACAACGTTGTGCTTTGCTTTTCTGTTCTTTCGATGGAAACTTGTTTTTGTGCCGCACAGTGCAAGATAACACTTTTCGGTTTTCCTGTATTCTTAATTGAGCGAGTGACACACATGTGATTCAGTTTACAAAGTAGTGCTTTTCATTTACGTTCTTTCGTTGGAAACTTGTTCCTGTTAGGAATAAGTTAGGGTTAGGTTTAGGGTTAGGGTTAGGGTTAGGGTTAGGGTTAGGGCCCAGTAAGGGATAGGGTTAGGGTTAGGGGTAGGGTTAGGGTTAGGGTTAGGTTAGGGCTGGGTAAGGGATAGGGTTAGGGTTAGGGTTAGGGTTACGGTTAGGGGTTAGGGTTAGGGTTAGTGTTAGGGTTAGGGACTTAGTGTTAGGGTTAGGGTTATATCACTTTTCAGGTTTCCTGTTATAATAATTGAAGAGGCAACACATATGTGAATTAGTTTACAAAGTTGTGCTTTGCGTTTCTGTTCTTTCAATGGAAACTTGTTTCTGTGCCGTACAGTGCGAGATAACACTTTTCAGTTTTCCTGTATTCCTAATTGAGCGAGCGACACACAGGTGATTCCGTTTAAGAGTAGTGCTTTGCTTTTTTGTTCTTTCGTTGGAAACTTGTTCTTGTGCTGTACAGTGAGATATATCACTTTTCAGTTTTCCTGTATTCCTAATGGAGCGAGTGACACACATGTGATTTAGTTTACAAATTAGTGATTTTCTTTTTTGTTCTTTCATTTGAAACTTGTTCCTGTGCTGTACAATATGATATATCACTTTTCAGTTTTCCTGTTATAATAATTGAACAGGCGACACGTATGTGAATTCGTTTACAAAGTTGTGCTTTGAGTTTCTGTTCTTTCGATGGAAACTTGTTCCTGTGCTGTGCAGTGCATTATATCACTTTTCAGTTTTCCTGTTATAATAATTGAACATGCGACACATATGTGAATTAGTTTACAAAGTTGTGCTTTGCGTTTCTGTTCTTTCGATGGAAACTTGTTCCTGTGCTGTGCAGTGCGTTATATCACTTTTCAGTTTTCCTGTTATAATAATTGAACAGGGGACACGTATGTGAATTAGTTTACAAAGTTGTGCTTTCCATTTCTGTTCTTTCTTTGGAAACTTGTTTCTGTGCCATACAGTGCGAGATAAAACTTTTCGGTTTTCCTGTATTCCTAATTGTGCGAGCGACACAAATGTGATTTAGTGTACAAAGTAGTGCTTTGGATTTCTGTTCTTCGGTTGGAAACTTGTTTCTGTGCTGTACAGTGTGATATATCAGTTTTCAGTTTTCCTGTTGTAATAATTGAATGGGCGATACGTATGTGATTTAGTTTACAAAGTTGTGCTTTGCTTTTCTGTTCTTTCGATGGAAACTTGTTTCTGTGCCGTACAGTGCAAGATAACACTTTTCGGTTTTCCTGTATTCTTAATTGAGCGAGTGACACACATGTGATTCAGTTTACAAAGTAGTGCTTTTCATTTACGTTCTTTCGTTGGAAACTTGTTCCTGTTAGGAATAAGTTAGGGTTAGGTTTAGGGTTAGGGTTAGGGTTAGGGTTAGGGTTAGGGTTAGGGCCCAGTAAGGGATAGGGTTAGGGTTAGGGGTAGGGTTAGGGTTAGGGTTAGGTTAGGGCTGGGTAAGGGATAGGGTTAGGGTTAGGGTTAGGGTTAGGGTTAGGGGTTAGGGTTAGGGTTAGGGTTAGGGTTAGGGACTTAGGGTTAGGGTTAGGGTTATATCACTTTTCAGGTTTCCTGTTATAATAATTGAACAGGCAACACATATGTGAATTAGTTTACAAAGTTGTGCTTTGCCTTTCTGTTCTTTCAATGGAAACTTGTTTCTGTGCCGTACAGTGCGAGATAACACTTTTCAGTTTTCCTGTATTCCTAATTGAGCGAGCGACACACAGGTGATTCCGTTTAAGAGTAGTGCTTTGCTTTTTTGTTCTTTCGTTGGAAACTTGTTCTTGTGCTGTACAGTGAGATATATCACTTTTCAGTTTTCCTGTATTCCTAATGGAGCGAGTGACACACATGTGATTTAGTTTACAAATTAGTGATTTTCTTTTTTGTTCTTTCATTAGAAACTTTTTCCTGTGCTGTACAATATGATATATCACTTTTCAGTTTTCCTGTTATAATAATTGAACAGGCGACACGTATGTGAATTCGTTTACAAAGTTGTGCTTTGAGTTTCTGTTCTTTCGAGGGAAACTTGTTCCTGTGCTGTGCAGTGCGTTATATCAGTTTTCAGTTTTCCTGTTTTTGAACAGGCGACACATATGTGAATTAGTTTACAAAGTTGTGCTTTGCGTTTCTGTTCTTTCGATGGAAACTTGTTCCTGTGCTGTGCAGTGCGTTATATCACTTTTCAGTTTTCCTGTTATAATAATTGAACAGGGGACACGTATGTGAATTAGTTTACAATGTTGTGCTTTGCATTTCTGTTCTTTCTTTGGAAACTTGTTTCTGTGCCATACAGTGCGCTTTAAAACTTTTCGGTTTTCCTGTATTCCTAATTGTGCGAGCGACACAAATGTGATTTAGTGTACAAAGTAGTGCTTTGGATTTCTGTTCTTCGGTTGGAAACTTGTTTCTGTGCTGTACAGTGTGATATATCAGTTTTCAGTTTTCCTGTTGTAATAATTGAATGGGCGATACGTATGTGATTTAGTTTACAAAGTTGTGCTTTGTTTTCTGTTCTTTCGATGGAAACTTGTTTCTGTGCCGTACAGTGCAAGATAACACTTTTCGGTTTTCCTGTATTCTTAATTGAGCGAGTGACACACATGTGATTCAGTTTACAAAGTAGTGCTTTTCATTTACGTTCTTTCGTTGGAAACTTGTTCCTGTTAGGAATAAGTTAGGGTTAGGGTCAGGGTTAGGGTTAGGGTTAGGGTTAGGTTAGGGCTCGGTAAGGGATTGGGTTACGGTTAAGGTTAGGGTTAGGGTTAGTTAGGGCTGGGTAAGGGATAGGGTTAGGGTTAGGGTTAGGGTTAGGGTTAGGGTTAGGGTTGGGGGTTAGGGTTAGGGTTAAGGTTAGGGACTTATGGTTAGGGTTAGGGTTAGGGTTATATCACTTTTCAGGTTTCCTGTTATAATAATTGAACAGGCGACACATATGTGAATTAGTTTACAAAGTTGTGCTTTGCGTTTCTGTTCTTTCAATGGAAACTTGTTTCTGTGCCGTACAGTGCGAGATAACACTTTTCAGTTTTCCTGTATTCCTAATTGAGCGAGCAACACACAAGTGATTCCGTTTAAGAGTAGTGCTTTGCTTTTCTGTTCTTTCGTTGGAAACTTGTTCTTGTGCTGTACAGTGAGATATATCACTTTTCAGTTTTCCTGTATTCCTAATGGAGCGAGTGACACACATGTGATTTAGTTTACAAATTAGTGATTTTCTTTTTTGTTCTTTCATTTGAAACTTGTTCCTGTGCTGTACAATATGATATATCACTTTTCAGTTTTCCTGTTATAATAATTGAACAGGCGATACGTATGTGAATTCATTTACAAAGTTGTGCTTGGAGTTTCTGTTCTTTCGATGGAAACTTATTCCTGTGGTGTGCAGTGCGTTATATCACTTTTCAGTTTTCCTGTTATAATAATTGAACAGGCGACACATATGTGAATTAGTTTACAAAGTTGTGCTTTGCGTTTCTGTTCTTTCGATGGAAACTTGTTCCTGTGCTGTGCAGTGCGTTGTATCACTTTTCAGTTCTCCTGTTATAATAATTGAACAGGTGACACGTATGTGAATTAGTTTACAAAGTTGTGCTTTGCATTTCTGTTCTTTCTTTGGAAACTTGTTTCTGTGCCATACAGTGTGCTTTGAAACTGTTCGGTTTTCCTGTATTCCTAATTGTGCGCGCGACACAATAGTGATTTAGTGTACAAAGTAGTGCTTTGGATTTCTCTTCTTCGGTTGGAAACTTGTTTCTGTGCTGTACAGTGTGATATATCAGTTTTCAGTTTTCCTGTTGTAATAATTGAATGGGCGATACGTATGTGATTTAGTTTACAACGTTGTGCTTTGCTTTTCTGTTCTTTCGATGGAAACTTGTTTCTGTGCCGTACAGTGCAAGATAACACTTTTCGGTTTTCCTGTATTCTTAATTGAGCGAGTGACACACATGTGATTCAGTTTACAAAGTAGTGCTTTTCATTTACGTTCTTTCGTTGGAAACTTGTTCCTGTTAGGAATAAGTTAGGGTTAGGTTTAGGGTTAGGTTTAGGGTTAGGGTTAGGGTTAGGGTTAGGGCCCAGTAAGGGATAGGGTTAGGGTTAGGGGTAGGGTTAGGGTTAGGGTTAGGTTAGGGCTGGGTAAGGGATAGGGTTAGGGTTAGGGTTAGGGTTAGGGTTAGGGGTTAGGGTTAGGGTTAGTGTTAGGGTTAGGGACTTAGTGTTAGGGTTAGGGTCATATCACTTTTCAGGTTTCCTGTTATAATAATTGAACAGGCAACACATATGTGAATTAGTTTACAAAGTTGTGCTTTGCGTTTCTGTTCTTTCAATGGAAACTTGTTTCTATGCCGTACAGTGCGAGATAACACTTTTCAGTTTTCCTGTATTCCTAATTGAGCGAGCGACACACAGGTGATTCCGTTTAAAATTAGTGCTTTGCTTTTCTGTTCTTTCGTTGGAAACTTGTTCTTGTGCTGTACAGTGAGATATATCACTTTTCAGTTTTTCTGTATTCCTAATGGAGCGAGTGAAACACATGTGATTTAGTTTACAAATTAGTGATTTTCTTTTTTGTTCTTTCATTTGAAACTTGTTCCTGTGCTGTACAATATGATATATCACTTTTCAGTTTTCCTGTTATAATAATTGAACAGGCGACACATATGTGAATTCGTTTACAAAGTTGTGCTTTGAGTTTCTGTTCTTTCGATGGAAACTTGTTCCTGTGCTGTACAGTGCGTTATATAACTTTTCAGTTTTCCTGTTATAATAATTGAACAGGCGACACATATGTGAATTAGTTTACAAAGTTGTGCTTTGCGTTTCTGTTCTTTCGATGGAAACTTGTTCCTGTGCTGTGCAGTGCGTTATATCACTTTTCAGTTTTCCTGTTATAATAAGTGAACAGGGGACACGTATGTGAATTAGTTTACAAAGTTGTGCTTTGCATTTCTGTTCTTTCTTTGGAAACTTGTTTCTGTGCCCTACAGTGCGCTTTAAAACTTTTCGGTTTTCCTGTATTCCTAATTGTGCAAGCGACACAAATGTGATTTAGTGTACAAAGTAGTGCTTTGGATTTCTGATCTTCGGTTGGAAACTTGTTTCTGTGCTGTACAGTGTGATATATCAGTTTTCAGTTTTCCTGTTGTAATAATTGAATGGGCGATACGTATGTGATTTAGTTTACAACGTTGTGCTTTGCTTTTCTGTTCTTTCGATGGAAACTTGTTTTTGTGCCGCACAGTGCAAGATAACACTTTTCGGTTTTCCTGTATTCTTAATTGAGCGAGTGACACACATGTGATTCAGTTTACAAAGTAGTGCTTTTCATTTACGTTCTTTCGTTGGAAACTTGTTCCTGTTAGGAATAAGTTAGGGTTAGGGTTAGGGTTAGGGTTAGGTTAGGGCTCGGTAACGGATACGGTTAGGGTTAGGGTTAGGGTTAGGTTTAGGTTAGGGCTGGGTAAGGGATAGGGTTAGGGTTAGGGTTAGGGTTAGGGTTAGGGTTAGGGTTGGGGGTTAGGGTTAGGGTTAAGGTTAGGGACTTATGGTTAGGGTTAGGGTTAGGGTTATATCACTTTTCAGGTTTCCTGTTATAATAATTGAACAGGCGACACATATGTGAATTAGTTTACAAAGTTGTGCTTTGCGTTTCTGTTCTTTCAATTGAAACTTGTTTCTGTGCCGTACAGTGCGAGATAACACTTTTCAGTTTTCCTGTATTCCTAATTGAGCGAGCAACACACAAGTGATTCCGTTTAAGAGTAGTGCTTTGCTTTTCTGTTCTTTCGTTGTAAACTTGTTCTTGTGCTGTACAGTGAGATATATCACTTTTCAGTTTTCTTGTATTCCTAATGGAGCGAGTGACACACATGTGATTTAGTTTACAAATTAGTGATTTTCTTTTTTGTTCTTTCATTTGAAACTTGTTCCTGTGCTGTACAATATGATATATCACTTTTCAGTTTTCCTGTTATAATAATTGAACAGGCGATACGTCTGTGAATTCATTTACAAAGTTGTGCTTGGAGTTTCTGTTCTTTCGATGGAAACTTGTTCCTGTGCTGTGCAGTGCGTTATATCACTTTTCAGTTTTCCTGTTATAATAATTGAACAGGCGACACATATGTGAATTAGTTTACAAAGTTGTGCTTTGCGTTTCTGTTCTTTCGATGGAAACTTGTTCCTGTGCTGTGCAGTGCGTTATATCACTTTTCAGTTCTCCTGTTATAATAATTGAACAGGTGACACGTATGTGAATTAGTTTACAAAGTTGTGCTTTGCATTTCTGTTCTTTCTTTGGAAACTTCTTTCTGTGCCATACAGTGTGCTTTGAAACTGTTCGGTTTTCCTGTATTCCTAATTGTGCGCGCGACACAAAAGTGATTTAGTGTACAAAGTAGTGCTTTGGATTTCTCTTCTTCGGTTGGAAACTTGTTTCTGTGCTGTACAGTGTGATATATCAGTTTTCAGTTTTCCTGTTGTAATAATTGAATGGGCGATACGTATGTGATTTAGTTTACAAAGTTGTGCTTTGCTTTTCTGTTCTTTCGATGGAAACTTGTTTCTGTGCCGTACAGTGCAAGATAACACTTTTCGGTTTTCCTGTATTCTTAATTGAGCGAGTGACACACATGTGATTCAGTTTACAAAGTAGTGCTTTTCATTTACGTTCTTTCGTTGGAAACTTGTTCCTGTTAGGAATAAGTTAGGGTTAGGTTTAGGGTTAGGGTTAGGGTTAGGGTTAGGGTTAGGGCCCAGTAAGGGATAGGGTTAGGGTTAGGGGTAGGGTTAGGGTTAGGTTAGGTTAGGGCTGGGTAAGGGATAGGGTTAGGGTTAGGGTTAGGGTTACGGTTAGGGGTTAGGGTTACGGTTAGGGGTTAGGGTTAGGGTTAGTGTTAGGGTTAGGGACTTAGTGTTAGGGTTAGGGTTATAGCACTTTTCAGGTTTCCTGTTATAATAATTGAAGAGGCAACACATATGTGAATTAGTTTACAAAGTTGTGCTTTGCGTTTCTGTTCTTTCAATGGAAACTTGTTTCTGTGCCGTACAGTGCGAGATAACACTTTTCAGTTTTCCTGTATTCCTAATTGAGCGAGCGACACACAGGTGATTCCGTTTAAGAGTAGTGCTTTGCTTTTTTGTTCTTTCGTTGGAAACTTGTTCTTGTGCTGTACAGTGAGATATATCACTTTTCAGTTTTCCTGTATTCCTAATGGAGCGAGTGACACACATGTGATTTAGTTTACAAATTAGTGATTTTCTTTTTTGTTCTTTCATTTGAAACTTGTTCCTGTGCTGTACAATATGATATATCACTTTTCAGTTTTCCTGTTATAATAATTGAACAGGCGACACGTATGTGAATTCGTTTACAAAGTTGTGCTTTGAGTTTCTGTTCTTTCGATGGAAACTTGTTCCTGTGCTGTGCAGTGCATTATATCACTTTTCAGTTTTCCTGTTATAATAATTGAACATGCGACACATATGTGAATTAGTTTACAAAGTTGTGCTTTGCGTTTCTGTTCTTTCGATGGAAACTTGTTCCTGTGCTGTGCAGTGCGTTATATCACTTTTCAGTTTTCCTGTTATAATAATTGAACAGGGGACACGTATGTGAATTAGTTTACAAAGTTGTGCTTTGCATTTCTGTTCTTTCTTTGGAAACTTGTTTCTGTGCCATACAGTGCGAGATAAAACTTTTCGGTTTTCCTGTATTCCTAATTGTGCGAGCGACACAAATGTGATTTAGTGTACAAAGTAGTGCTTTGGATTTCTGTTCTTCGGTTGGAAACTTGTTTCTGTGCTGTACAGTGTGATATATCAGTTTTCAGTTTTCCTGTTGTAATAATTGAATGGGCGATACGTATGTGATTTAGTTTACAAAGTTGTGCTTTGCTTTTCTGTTCTTTCGATGGAAACTTGTTTCTGTGCCGTACAGTGCAAGATAACACTTTTCGGTTTTCCTGTATTCTTAATTGAGCGAGTGACACACATGTGATTCAGTTTACAAAGTAGTGCTTTTCATTTACGTTCTTTCGTTGGAAACTTGTTCCTGTTAGGAATAAGTTAGGGTTAGGTTTAGGGTTAGGGTTAGGGTTAGGGTTAGGGTTAGGGTTAGGGCCCAGTAAGGGATAGGGTTAGGGTTAGGGGTAGGGTTAGGGTTAGGGTTAGGTTAGGGCTGGGTAAGGGATAGGGTTAGGGTTAGGGTTAGGGTTAGGGTTAGGGGTTAGGGTTAGGGTTAGGGTTAGGGTTAGGGACTTAGGGTTAGGGTTAGGGTTATATCACTTTTCAGGTTTCCTGTTATAATAATTGAACAGGCAACACATATGTGAATTAGTTTACAAAGTTGTGCTTTGCCTTTCTGTTCTTTCAATGGAAACTTGTTTCTGTGCCGTACAGTGCGAGATAACACTTTTCAGTTTTCCTGTATTCCTAATTGAGCGAGCGACACACAGGTGATTCCGTTTAAGAGTAGTGCTTTGCTTTTTTGTTCTTTCGTTGGAAACTTGTTCTTGTGCTGTACAGGGAGATATATCACTTTTCAGTTTTCCTGTATTCCTAATGGAGCGAGTGACACACATGTGATTTAGTTTACAAATTAGTGATTTTCTTTTTTGTTCTTTCATTTGAAACTTTTTCCTGTGCTGTACAATATGATATATCACTTTTCAGTTTTCCTGTTATAATAATTGAACAGGCGACACGTAAGTGAATTCGTTTACAAAGTTGTGCTTTGAGTTTCTGTTCTTTCGAGGGAAACTTGTTCCTGTGCTGTGCAGTGCGTTATATCAGTTTTCAGTTTTCCTGTTTTTGAACAGGCGACACATATGTGAATTAGTTTACAAAGTTGTGCTTTGTGTTTCTGTTCTTTCGATGGAAACTTGTTCCTGTGCTGTGCAGTGCGTTATATCACTTTTCAGTTTTCCTGTTATAATAATTGAACAGGGGACACGTATGTGAATTAGTTTACAATGTTGTGCTTCGCATTTCTGTTCTTTCTTTGGAAACTTGTTTCTGTGCCATACAGTGCGCTTTAAAACTTTTCGGTTTTCCTGTATTCCTAATTGTGCGAGCGACACAAATGTGATTTAGTGTACAAAGTAGTGCTTTGGATTTCTGTTCTTCGGTTGGAAACTTGTTTCTGTGCTGTACAGTGTGATATATCAGTTTTCAGTTTTCCTGTTGTAATAATTGAATGGGCGATACGTATGTGATTTAGTTTACAAAGTTGTGCTTTGTTTTCTGTTCTTTCGATGGAAACTTGTTTCTGTGCCGTACAGTGCAAGATAACACTTTTCGGTTTTCCTGTATTCTTAATTGAGCGAGTGACACACATGTGATTCAGTTTACAAAGTAGTGCTTTTCATTTACGTTCTTTCGTTGGAAACTTGTTCCTGTTAGGAATAAGTTAGGGTTAGGGTCAGGGTTAGGGTTAGGGTTAGGGTTAGGTTAGGGCTCGGTAAGGGATTGGGTTACGGTTAGGGTTAGGGTTAGGGTTAGTTAGGCTGGGTAAGGGATAGGGTTACGGTTAGAGTTAGGGTTAGGGTCAGGGGTTAGGGTTAGGGACTCAGGGTTAATGTTAGGGTTAGGGTTATATCACTTTTCAGGTTTCCTGTTATAATAATTGAACAGGCGACACATATGTGAATTAGTTTACAAAGTTGTGCTTTGCGTTTCTGTTCTTTCAATGGAAACTTGTTTCTGTGCCGTACAGTGCGAGATAACACTTTTCAGTTTTCCTGTATTCCTAATTGAGCGAGCGACACACAGGTGATTCCGTTTAAAAGTAGTGCTTTGCTTTTCTGTTCTTTCGTTGGAAACTTGTTCTTGTGCTGTACAGTGAGATATATCACTTTTCAGTTTTCCTGTATTCCTAATGTAGCGAGTGACACACATGTGATTTAGTTTACAAATTAGTGATTTTCTTTTTTGTTCTTTCATTTGACACTTGTTCCTGTGCTGTACAATATGATATATCACTTTTCGGTTTTCCTGTATTCTTAATTGAGCGAGTGACACACATGTGATTTAGTTTACAAAGTAGTGCTTTTCATTTACGTTCTTTCTTTGGAAACTTGTTCCTGTTAGGAATAAGTTAGGGTTAGGGTTAGGGTTAGGGTTAGGGTTAGGGTTAGGGCTCGGTAAGGGATAGGGTTAAGGTTAGGGGTAGGGTTAGGGTTAGGGTTAGGTTAGGGCTGGGTAAGGGATAGGGTTAGGGTTAGGGTTAGGGTTAGGGTTATATCACTTTTCAGGTTTCCTGTTATAATAATTGAACAGGCAACACATATGTGAATTAGTTTACAAAGTTGTGCTTTGCGTTTCTGTTCTTTCAATGGAAACTTGTTTCTGTGCAGTACAGTGCGAGATGACACTTTTCAGTTTTCCTGTATTCCTAATTGAGCGAGCGACACACAGGTGATTCCGTTTAAGAGTAGTGCTTTGCTTTTCTGTTCTTTCGTTGGAAACTTGTTCTTGTGCTGTACAGTGAGATATATCACTTTTCAGTTTTCCTGTATTCCTAATGGAGCGAGTGACACACATGTGATTTAGTTTACAAATTAGTGATTTTCTTTTTTCATTTGAAACTTATTCCTGTGCTGTACAATATGATATATCACTTTTCAGTTTTCCTGTTATAAAAATTGAACAGGCGACACGTATGTGAATTCGTTTACAAAGTTGTGCTTTGAGTTTCTGTTCTTTCGATGGAAACTTGTTCCTGTGCTGTGCAGTGCGTTATATCACTTTTCAGTTTTCCTGTTATAATAATTGAACAGGCGACCCATATGTGAATTAGTTTACAAAGTTGTGCTTTGCGTTTCTGTTCTTTCGATGGAAACTTGTTCCTGTGCTGTGCAGTGCGTTATATCACTTTTCAGTTTTCCTGTTATACTAATTGAACAGGGGACATGTATGTGAATTAGTTTAAAAAGTTGTGCTTTGCATTTCTGTTCTTTCTTTGGAAACTTGTTTCTGTGCCATACAGTGCGCTTTAAAACTTTTCGGTTTTCCTGTATTCCTAATTGTGCGAGCGACACAAATGTGATTTAGTGTACAAAGTAGTGCTTTGCATTTCTGTTCTTCGGTTGGAAACTTGTTTCTGTGCTGTACAGTGTGATATATCAGTTTTCAGTTTTCCTGTTGTAATAATTGAATGGGCGATACGTATGTGATTTAGTTTACAAAGTTGTGCTTTGCTTTTCTGTTCTTTCGATGGAAACTTGTTTCTGTGCCGTACAGTGCAAGATAACACTTTTCGGTTTTCCTGTATTCTTAATTGAGCGAGTGACACACATGTGATTCAGTTTACAAAGTAGTGCTTTTCATTTACGTTCTTTCGTTGGAAACTTGTTCCTGTTAGGAATAAGTTAGGGTTAGGTTTAGGGTTAGGGTTAGGGTTAGGGTTAGGGTTAGGGTTAGGGCCCAGTAAGGGATAGGGTTAGGGTTAGGTTAGGGCTGGGTAAGGGATAGGGTTAGGGTTAGGGTTAGGGTTAGGGTTAGGGTTAGGGTTAGGGGTTAGGGTTAGGGTTAGGGTTAGGGTTAGGGACTTAGTGTTAGGGTTAGGGTTATATCACTTTTCAGGTTTCCTGTTATAATAATTGAACAGGCAACACATATGTGAATTAGTTTACAAAGTTGTGCTTTGCCTTTCTGTTCTTTCAATGGAAACTTGTTTCTGTGCCGTACAGTGCGAGATAACACTTTTCAGTTTTCCTGTATTCCTAATTGAGCGAGCGACACACAGGTGATTCCGTTTAAGAGTAGTGCTTTGCTTTTTTGTTCTTTCGTTGGAAACTTGTTCTTGTGCTGTACAGTGAGATATATCACTTTTCAGTTTTCCTGTATTCCTAATGGAGCGAGTGACACACATGTGATTTAGTTTACAAATTAGTGATTTTCTTTTTTGTTCTTTCATTTGAAACTTGTTCCTGTGCTGTACAATATGATATATCACTTTTCAGTTTTCCTGTTATAATAATTGAACAGGCGACACGTATGTGAATTCGTTTACAAAGTTGTGCTTTGAGTTTCTGTTCTTTCGAGGGAAACTTGTTCCTGTGCTGTGCAGTGCGTTATATCAGTTTTCAGTTTTCCTGTTTTTGAACAGGCGACACATATGTGAATTAGTTTACAAAGTTGTGCTTTGCGTTTCTGTTCTTTCGATGGAAACTTGTTCCTGTGCTGTGCAGTGCGTTGTATCACTTTTCAGTTTTCCTGTTATAATAATTGAACAGGGGACATGTATGTGAATTAGTTTACAATGTTGTGCTTTGCATTTCTGTTCTTTCTTTGGAAACTTGTTTCTGTGCCATACAGTGCGCTTTAAAACTTTTCGGTTTTCCTGTATTCCTAATTGTGCGAGCGACACAAATGTGATTTAGTGTACAAAGTAGTGCTTTGGATTTCTGTTCTTCGGTTGGAAACTTGTTTCTGTGCTGTACAGTGTGATATATCAGTTTTCAGTTTTCCTGTTGTAATAATTGAATGGGCGATACGTATGTGATTTAGTTTACAAAGTTGTGCTTTGCTTTTCTGTTCTTTCGATGGAAACTTGTTTCTGTGCCGTACAGTGCAAGATAACACTTTTCGGTTTTCCTGTATTCTTAATTGAGCGAGTGACACACATGTGATTCAGTTTACAAAGTAGTGCTTTTCATTTACGTTCTTTCGTTGGAAACTTGTTCCTGTTAGGAATAAGTTAGGGTTAGGGTCAGGGTTAGGGTTAGGTTTAGGGTTAGGTTAGGGCTCGGTAAGGGATTGGGTTACGGTTAGGGTTAGGGTTAGGGTTAGTTAGGGCTGGGTAAGGGATAGGGTTAGGGTTAGAGTTAGGGTTAGGGTCAGGGGTTAGGGTTAGGGTTAGGGTTAGGGACTTAGGGTTAGGGTTAGGGTTAGGGTTATATCACTTTTCAGGTTTCCTGTTATAATAATTGAACAGGCGACACATATGTGAATTAGTTTACAAAGTTGTGCATCGCGTTTCTGTTCTTTCGATGGAAACTTGTTCCTGTGCTGTGCAGTGCGTTATATCACTTTTCAGTTTTCCTGTTATAATAATTGAACAGGGGACACGTATTTGAATTAGTTTACATATTTTTGCTTTGCAGTTCTGTTCTTTCTATGGAAACTTGTTTCTGTGCCATACAGTGCGAGATAAAACTTTTCGGTTTTCCTGTATTCCTAATTGTGCGAGCGACACAAATGTGATTTAGTGTACAAAGTAGTGCTTTGGATTTCTGTTATTCGGTTGGAAACTTGTTTCTGTGCTGTACAGTGTGATATATCAGTTTTCAGTTTTCCTGTTGTAATAATTGAATGGGCGATACGTATGTGATTTAGTTTACAAAGTTGTGCTTTGCTTTTCTGTTCTTTCGATGGAAACTTGTTTCTGTGCCGTACAGTGTAAGATAACACTTTTCGTTTTCCTGTATTCTTAATTGAGCCAGTGACACACATGTAATTCAGTTTACAAAGTAGTGCTTTTCATTTACGTTCATTCGTTGGAAACTTGTTCCTGTTAGGAATAAGTTAGGGTTAGGTTCAGGGTTAGGGTTAGGGTTAGGTTAGGGCTCGGTAAGGGATAGGGTTAGGATTAGGGTTAGGGTTAGGTTAGGGTTGGGTAAGGGATAGGGTTAGGGTTAGGGTTGGGTAGGGTTAGGGTTAGGGGTTAGGGTTAGGGTTAGGGTTAGGTTTAGGGACTTAGGGTTAGGGTTAGGGTTAGGGTTATATCACTTTTCAGGTTTCCTGTTATAATAATTGAACAGGCGACACATATGTGAATTAGTTTACAAAGTTGTGCTTTGCGTTTCTGTTCTTTCAATGGAAACTTGTTTCTGTGCCTTACAGTGCGAGATAACACTTTTCAGTTTTCCTGTATTCCTAATTGAGCGAGCGACACACAGGTGATTCCGTTTAAAAGTAGTGCTTTGCTTTTCTGTTCTTTTGTTGGAAACTTGTTCTTGTGCTGTACAGTGAGATATATCACTTTTCAGTTTTTCTGTATTCCTAATGGAGCGAGTGACACACATGTGATTTAGTTTACAAATTAGTGATTTTCTTTTTTGTTCTTTCATTTGAAACTTGTTACTGTGCTGTACAATATGATATATCACTTTTCAGTTTTCCTGTTATAATAATTGAACAGGCGACACGTATGTGAATTCGTTTACAAAGTTGTGCTTTGAGTTTCTGTTCTTTCGATGGAAACTTGTTCCTGTGCTGTACAGTGCGTTATATAACTTTTCAGTTTTCCTATTATAATAATTAAACAGGCGACATATATGTGAATTAGTTTACAAAGTTGTGCTTTGCGTTTCTGTTCTTTCGATGGAAACTTGTTCCTGTGCTGTGCAGTGCGTTATATCACTTTTCAGTTTTCCTGTTATAATACTTGAACAGGGGACACGTATGTGAATTAGTTTACAAAGTTGTGCTTTGCATTTCTGTTCTTTCTTTGGAATCTTGTTTCTGTGCCATACAGTGCGCTTTAAAACTTTTCGGTTTTCCTGTATTCCTAATTGTGCGAGCGACACAAATGTGATTTAGTGTACAAAGTAGTGCTTTGGATTTCTGTTCTTCGGTTGGAAACTTGTTTCTGTGCTGTACAGTGTGATATATCAGTTTTCAGTTTTCCTGTTGTAATAATTGAATGGGCGATACGTATGTGATTTAGTTTACAAAGTTGTGCTTTGCTTTTCTGTTCTTTCGATGGAAACTTGTTTCTGTGCCGTACAGTGCAAGATAACACTTTTCGGTTTTCCTGTATTCTTAATTGAGCGAGTGACCACATGTGATTCAGTTTACAAAGTAGTGCTTTTCATTTAAGTTCTTTCGTTGGAAACTTGTTCCTGTTGGGAATAAGTTAGGGTTAGGGTTAGGGTTAGGGTTAGGGTTAGGTTAGGGCTCGGTAAGGGATATGGTTAGGGTTAGGGTTAGGGTTAGGGTTAGGGTTAGGTTAGGGCTGGGTAAGGGATAGGGTTAGGGTTAGGGTTAGGGTTAGGGTTAGGGTTAGGGTTAGGGACTTAGGGTTAGGGTTAGGGTTAGGGTTGTATCACTTTTCAGGTTTCCTGTTATAATAATTGAACAGGCGACTCATATGTGAATTAGTTTACAAAGTTGTGCTTTGCGTTTCTGTTCTTTCGATGGAAACTTGTTCCTGTGCTGTGCAGTGCGTTATATCACTTTTCAGTTTTCCTGTTATAATAATTGAACAGGGGACACGTATGTGAATTAGTTTACAAAGTTGTGCTTTGCAGTTCTGTTCTTTCTATGGAAACTTGTTTCTGTGCCATACAGTGCGAGATAAAACTTTTCGGTTTTCCTGTATTCCTGATTGTGCGAGCGACACAAATGTGATTTAGTGTACAAAGTAGTGCTTTGGATTTCTGTTCTTCGGTTGGAAACTTGTTTCTGTGCTGTACAGTGTGATATATCAGTTTTCAGTTTTCCTGTTGTAATAATTGAATGGGCGATACGTATGTGATTTAGTTTACAAAGTTGTGCTTTGCTTTTCTGTTCTTTCGATGGAAACTTGTTTCTGTGCCGTACAGTGCAAGATAACACTTTTCGGTTTTCCTGTATTCTTAATTGAGCGAGTGACACACATTTGATTAAGTTTACAAAGTAGTGCTTTTCATTTACGTTCTTTCGTTGGAAACTTGTTCCTGTTAGGAATAAGTTAGGGTTAGGGTCAGGGTTAGGGTTAGGGTTAGGTTAGGGCTCGGTAAGGGATAGGGTTAGGGTTAGGGTTAGGGTTAGGGTTAGGGTTAGGTTAGGGATGGGTAATGGATAGGGTTGGGGTTAGGGTTAGGGTTAGGGTTAGGGTTAGGGTTAGGGTTAGGGGTTAGGGTTAGGGTTAGGGTTAGGGTTAGGGACTTAGGGTTAGGGTTAGTGTTAGGGTTATATCACTTTTCAGGTTTCCTGTTATAATAATTGAACAGGCGACACATATGTGAATTATTTTTCAAAGTTGTGCTTTGCATTTCTGTTCTTTCAATGGAAACTTGTTTCTGTGCTGTACAGTGCGAGATAACACTTTTCAGTTTTCCTGTATTCCTAATTGAGCGAGCCACACACAGGTGATTCCGTTTAAAAGTAGTGCTTTGCTTTTCTGTTCTTTCGTTGGAAACTTGTTCTTGTGCTGTACAGTGAGATATATCACTTTTCAGTTTTCCTGTATTCCTAATTGAGCGAGTGACACACATGTGATTTAGTTTACAAATTAGTGATTTTCTTTTTTGTTCTTTCATTTGAAACTTGTTCCTGTGCTGTACAATATGATATATCACTTTTCAGTTTCCTGTTATAATAATTGAACAGGCGACACGTATGTGAATTCGTTTACAAAGTTGTGCTTTGAGTTTCTGTTCTTTCGATGGAAACTTGTTCCTGTGCTGTGCAGTGCGTTATATCACTTTTCAGTTTTCCTGTTATAATAATTGAACAGGCGACACATATGTGAATTAGTTTACAAAGTTGTGCTTTGCGTTTCTGTTCTTTCGATGGAAACTTGTTCCTGTGCTGTGCAGTGCGTTATATCACTTTTCAGTTTTCCTGTTATAATAATTGAACAGGGGACACGTATGTGAATTAGTTTACAAAGTTGTGCTTTGCAGTTCTGTTCTTTCTATGGAAACTTGTTTCTGTGCCATACAGTGCGAGATAAAACTTTTCGGTTTTCCTGTATTCCTGATTGTGCGAGCGACACAAATGTGATTTAGTGTACAAAGTAGTGCTTTGGATTTCTGTTCTTCGGTTGGAAACTTGTTTCTGTGCTGTACAGTGTGATATATCAGTTTTCAGTTTTCCTGTTGTAATAATTGAATGGGCGATACGTATGTGATTTAGTTTACAAAGTTGTGCTTTGCTTTTCTGTTCTTTCGATGGAAACTTGTTTCTGTGCCGTACAGTGCAAGATAACACTTTTCGTTTTCCTGTATTCTTAATTGAGCGAGTGACACACATGTGATTCAGTTTACAAAGTAGTGCTTTTCATTTACGTTCTTTCGTTGGAAACTTGTTCCTGTTAGGAATAAGTTAGGGTTAGGGTCAGGGTTAGGGTTAGGGTTCGGTTAGGGCTCGGTAAGGGATAGGGTTAGGATTAGGGTTAGGGTTAGAGTTAGGATAGGGCTGGGTAAGGGATAGGGTTAGGGTTAGGGTTAGTGTTAGGGTTAGGGTTAGGGTTAGGGGTTAGGGTTAGGGTTAGGGTTAGGGTTAGGGACTTAGGGTTAGGGTTAGGGTTAGGGTTATATGACTTTTCAGGTTTCCTGTTATAATAATTGAACAGGCGACACATATGTGAATTAGTTTACAAAGTTGTGCTTTGCGTTTCTGTTCTTTCAATGGAAACTTGTTTCTGTGCAGTACAGTGCGAGATAACACTATTCCGTTTTCCTGTATTCCTAATTGAGCGAGCGACACACAGGTGATTCCGTTTAAAAGTAGTGCTTTGCTTTTCTGTTCTTTCGTTGGAAACTTGTTCTTGTGCTGTACAGTGAGATATATCACTTTTCAGTTTTCCTGTATTCCTAATGGAGCGAGTGACACACATGTGATTTAGTTTACAAATTAGTGATTTTCTTTTTTGTTCTTTCATTTGAAACTTGTTCCTGTGCTGTACAATATGATATATCACTTTTCAGTTTTCCTGTTATAATAATTGAACAGGCGACACGTATGTGAATTCGTTTACAAAGTTGTGCTTTGCGTTTCTGTTCTTTCCATGGAAACTTGTTCCTGTGCTGTGCAGTGCGTTATATCACTTTTCAGTTTTCCTGTTATAATAATTGAACAGGGGACACGTATGTGAATTAGTTTACAAAGTTGTGCTTTGCAGTTCTGTTCTTTCTATGGAAACTTGTTTCTGTGCCGTACAGTGCAAGATAACACTTTTCGGTTTTCCTGTATTCTTAATTGAGCGAGTGACACACATGTGATTCAGTTTACAAAGTAGTGCTTTTCATTTACGTTCTTTCGTTGGAAACTTTTTCCTGTTAGGAATAAGTTAGGGTTAGGGTCAGGGTTAGGGTTAGGGTTAGGGTTATGGTTAGGGTTAGGGTTAGGGCTCGGTAAGGGATAGGGATAGGGTTAGGGGTAGGGTTAGAGTTAGGGTTAGGGTTAGGTTAGGGCTGGGTAAGGGATAGGGTTAGGGTTAGGGTTAGGGTTAGGGTTAGGGTTAGGGTTAGGGTTAGGGTTAGGGGTTAGGGTTAGGGTTAGGGTTAGGGTTAGGGACTTAGGGTTAGGGTTAGGGTTAGGGTTAGGGTTATATCACTTTTCAGGTTTCCTGTTATAATAATTGAACAGGCGACACATATGTGAATTAGTTTACAAAGTTGTGCTTTGCGTTTCTGTTCTTTCAATGGAAACTTGTTTCTGTGCCGTACAGTGCGAGATAACACTTTTCAGTTTTCCTGTATTCCTAATTGAGCGAGCGAAACACAGGTGATTCCGTTTAAAAGTAGTGCTTTGCTTTTCTGTTCTTTCATTGGAAACTTGTTCTTGTGCTGTACAGTGAGATATATCACTTTTCAGTTTTTATGTATTCCTAATGGAGCAAGTGACACACATGTGATTTAGTTTACAAATTAGTGATTTTCTTTTTTGTTCTTTCATTTGAAACTTGTTCCCGTGCTGTACACTATGATATATCACTTTTCAGTTTTCCTGTTATAATAATTGAACAGGCGACACGTATGTGAATTCGTTTACAAAGTTGTGCTTTGAGTTTCTTTTCTTTCGATGGAAACTTGTTCCTGTGCTGTACAGTGCGTTATATCACTTTTCAGTTTTCCTGTTATAATAATTGAACAGTGGACACGTATGTGAATTAGTTTACAAAGTTGTGCTTTGCAGTTCTGTTCTTTCCATGGAAACTTGTTTCTATGCCATACAGTGCGAGATAAAACTTTTCGGTTTTCCTGTATTCCTGATTGTACGAGCGACACAAATGTGATTTAGTGTACAAAGTAGTGCTTTGGATTTCTGTTCTTCTGTTGGAAACTTGTTTCTGTGCTGTGCAGTGTGATATATCAGTTTTCAGTTTTCCTGTTGTAATAATTGAACGGGCGATACGTATGTGATTTAGTTTACAAAGTTGTGCTTTGCTTTCCTGTTCTTTCGATGGAAACTTGTTTCTGTGCCGTACAGTGCAAGATAACACTTTTCGGTTTTCCTGTATTCTTAATTGAGCGAGTGACACACATGTGATTCAGTTTACAAAGTAGTGCTTTTCATTTACGTTCTTTCGTTGGAAACTTGTTCCTGTTAGGAATAAGTTAGGGTTAGGGTCAGGGTTAGGGTTAGGGTTAGGGTTAGTTTAGGGCTCGGTAAGGGATAGGGTTAGGATTAGGGTTAGGGTTAGGTTAGGGCTGGATAAGGGATAGGGTTAGGGTTAGGGTTAGGGTTAGGGTTAGGGGTTAGGGTTAGGGTTAGGGTTAGGGTTAGGGACGTAGGGTTAGGGTTAGGGTTAGGGTTATATCACTTTTCAGGTTTCCTGTTATAATAATTGAACAGGCGACACATATGTGAATTAGTTTACAAAGTTGGGCTTTGCGTTTCTGTTCTTTCAATGGAAACTTGTTTCTGTGCCGTACAGTGCGAGATAACACTTTTCAGTTTTCCTGTATTCCTAATTGAGCGAGCGACACACAGGTGATTCCGTTTAAAAGTAGTGCTTTGCTTTTCTGTTCTTTCGTTGGAAACTTGTTCTTGTGCTGTACAGTGAGATATATCCCTTTTCAGTTTTTCTGTATTCCTAATGGAGCGAGTGACACACATGTGATTTAGTTTACAAATTAGTGATTTTCTTTTTTGTTCTTTCATTTGAAACTTGTTCCTGTGCTGTACAATATGATATATCACTTTTCAGTTTTCCTGTTATAATAATTGAACAGGCGACACGTATGTGAATTCGTTTACAAAGTTGTGCTTTGCGTTTCTGTTCTTTCGATGGAAACTTGTTCCTGTGCTGTGCAGTGCGTTATATCACTTTTCAGTTTTCCTGTTATAATAATTGAACAGGGGACACGTATGTGAATTAGTTTACAAAGTTGTGCTTTGCAGTTCTGTTCTTTCTATGGAAACTTGTTTCTGTGCCGTACAGTGCAAGATAACACTTTTCGGTTTTCCTGTATTCTTAATTGAGCGAGTGACACACATGTGATTCAGTTTACAAAGTAGTGCTTTTCATTTACGTTCTTTCGTTGGAAACTTTTTCCTGTTAGGAATAAGTTAGGGTTAGGGTCAGGGTTAGGGTTAGGGTTAGGGTTAGGGTTAGGGTTAGGGTTAGGGCTCGGTAAGGGATAGGGATAGGGTTAGGGGTAGGGTTAGAGTTAGGGTTAGGGTTAGGTTAGGGCTGGGTAAGGGATAGGGTTAGGGTTAGGGTTAGGGTTAGGGTTAGGGTTAGGGGTTAGGGTTAGGGTTAGGGTTAGGGTTAGGGACTTAGGGTTAGGGTTAGGGTTAGGGTTAGGGTTATATCACTTTTCAGGTTTCCTGTTATAATAATTGAACAGGCGACACATATGTGAATTAGTTTACAAAGTTGTGCTTTGCGTTTCTGTTCTTTCAATGGAAACTTGTTTCTGTGCCGTACAGTGCGAGATAACACTTTTCAGTTTTCCTGTATTCCTAATTGAGCGAGCGAAACACAGGTGATTCCGTTTAAAAGTAGTGCTTTGCTTTTCTGTTCTTTCATTGGAAACTTGTTCTTGTGCTGTACAGTGAGATATATCACTTTTCAGTTTTTATGTATTCCTAATGGAGCAAGTGACACACATGTGATTTAGTTTACAAATTAGTGATTTTCTTTTTTGTTCTTTCATTTGAAACTTGTTCCCGTGCTGTACACTATGATATATCACTTTTCAGTTTTCCTGTTATAATAATTGAACAGGCGACACGTATGTGAATTCGTTTACAAAGTTGTGCTTTGAGTTTCTTTTCTTTCGATGGAAACTTGTTCCTGTGCTGTACAGTGCGTTATATCACTTTTCAGTTTTCCTGTTATAATAATTGAACAGTGGACACGTATGTGAATTAGTTTACAAAGTTGTGCTTTGCAGTTCTGTTCTTTCCATGGAAACTTGTTTCTATGCCATACAGTGCGAGATAAAACTTTTCGGTTTTCCTGTATTCCTGATTGTACGAGCGACACAAATGTGATTTAGTGTACAAAGTAGTGCTTTGGATTTCTGTTCTTCTGTTGGAAACTTGTTTCTGTGCTGTGCAGTGTGATATATCAGTTTTCAGTTTTCCTGTTGTAATAATTGAACGGGCGATACGTATGTGATTTAGTTTACAAAGTTGTGCTTTGCTTTCCTGTTCTTTCGATGGAAACTTGTTTCTGTGCCGTACAGTGCAAGATAACACTTTTCGGTTTTCCTGTATTCTTAATTGAGCGAGTGACACACATGTGATTCAGTTTACAAAGTAGTGCTTTTCATTTACGTTCTTTCGTTGGAAACTTGTTCCTGTTAGGAATAAGTTAGGGTTAGGGTCAGGGTTAGGGTTAGGGTTAGGGTTAGTTTAGGGCTCGGTAAGGGATAGGGTTAGGATTAGGGTTAGGGTTAGGTTAGGGCTGGATAAGGGATAGGGTTAGGGTTAGGGTTAGGGTTAGGGTTAGGGGTTAGGGTTAGGGTTAGGGTTAGGGTTAGGGACGTAGGGTTAGGGTTAGGGTTAGGGTTATATCACTTTTCAGGTTTCCTGTTATAATAATTGAACAGGCGACACATATGTGAATTAGTTTACAAAGTTGGGCTTTGCGTTTCTGTTCTTTCAATGGAAACTTGTTTCTGTGCCGTACAGTGCGAGATAACACTTTTCAGTTTTCCTGTATTCCTAATTGAGCGAGCGACACACAGGTGATTCCGTTTAAAAGTAGTGCTTTGCTTTTCTGTTCTTTCGTTGGAAACTTGTTCTTGTGCTGTACAGTGAGATATATCCCTTTTCAGTTTTTCTGTATTCCTAATGGAGCGAGTGACACACATGTGATTTAGTTTACAAATTAGTGATTTTCTTTTTTGTTCTTTCATTTGAAACTTGTTCCTGTGCTGTACAATATGATATATCACTTTTCAGTTTTCCTGTTATAATAATTGAACAGGCGACACGTATGTGAATTCGTTTACAAAGTTGTGCTTTGCGTTTCTGTTCTTTCGATGGAAACTTGTTCCTGTGCTGTGCAGTGCGTTATATCACTTTTCAGTTTTCCTGTTATAATAATTGAACAGGCGACACATATGTGAATTAGTTTACAAAGTTGTGCTTTGCGTTTCTGTTCTTTCGATGGAAATTTGTTCCTGTGCTGTACAGTGCGTTATATCACTTTTCAGTTTTCCTGTTATAATAATTGAACAGGCGACACATATGTGAATTAGTTTACAAAGTTGTGCTTTGCGTTTCTGTTCTTTCGATGGAAACTTATTCCTATGCTGTACAGTGCGTTATATCACTTTTCAGTTTTCCTGTTATAATAATTGAACAGGCGACACATATGTGAATTAGTTTACAAAGTTGTGCTTTGCGTTTCTGTTCTTTCGATGGAAACTTGTTCCTATGCTGTACAGTGCGTTATATCACTTTTCAGTTTTCCTGTTATAATAATTGAACAGGCGACACATATGTGAATTAGTTTACAAAGTTGTGCTTTGCGTTTCTGTTCTTTCGATGGAAACTTGTTCCTGTGCTGTGCAGTGCGTTATATCACTTTTCAGTTTTCCTGTTATAATAATTGAACAGGGGACACGTATGTGAATTAGTTTACAAAGTTGTGCTTTGCAGTTCTGTTCTTTCTATGGAAACTTGTTTCTGTGCCGTACAGTGCAAGATAACACTTTTCGGTTTTCCTGTATTCTTAATTGAGCGAGTGACACACATGTGATTCAGTTTACAAAGTAGTGCTTTTCATTTACGTTCTTTCGTTGGAAACTTTTTCCTGTTAGGAATAAGTTAGGGTTAGGGTCAGGGTTAGGGTTAGGGTTAGGGTTAGGGTTAGGGTTAGGGCTCGGTAAGGGATAGGGATAGGGTTAGGGGTAGGGTTAGAGTTAGGGTTAGGGTTAGGTTAGGGCTGGGTAAGGGATAGGGTTAGGGTTAGGGTTAGGGTTAGGGTTAGGGTTAGGGTTAGGGGTTAGGGTTAGGGTTAGGGTTAGGGTTAGGGACTTAGGGTTAGGGTTAGGGTTAGGGTTAGGGTTATATCACTTTTCAGGTTTCCTGTTATAATAATTGAACAGGCAACACATATGTGAATTAGTTTACAAAGTTGTGCTTTGCGTTTCTGTTCTTTCAATGGAAACTTGTTTCTGTGCCGTACAGTGCGAGATAACACTTTTCAGTTTTCCTGTATTCCTAATTGAGCGAGCGAAACACAGGTGATTCCGTTTAAAAGTAGTGCTTTGCTTTTCTGTTCTTTCATTGGAAACTTGTTCTTGTGCTGTACAGTGAGATATATCACTTTTCAGTTTTTATGTATTCCTAATGGAGCAAGTGACACACATGTGATTTAGTTTACAAATTAGTGATTTTCTTTTTTGTTCTTTCATTTGAAACTTGTTCCCGTGCTGTACACTATGATATATCACATTTCAGTTTTCCTGTTATAATAATTGAACAGGCGACACGTATGTGAATTCGTTTACAAAGTTGTGCTTTGAGTTTCTTTTCTTTCGATGGAAACTTGTTCCTGTGCTGTACAGTGCGTTATATCACTTTTCAGTTTTCCTGTTATAATAATTGAACAGGGGACACGTATGTGAATTAGTTTACAAAGTTGTGCTTTGCAGTTCTGTTCTTTCCATGGAAACTTGTTTCTATGCCATACAGTGCGAGATAAAACTTTTCGGTTTTCCTGTATTCCTAATTGTACGAGCGACACAAATGTGATTTAGTGTACAAAGTAGTGCTTTGGATTTCTGTTCTTCTGTTGGAAACTTGTTTCTGTGCTGTGCAGTGTGATATATCAGTTTTCAGTTTTCCTGTTGTAATAATTGAACGGGCGATACGTATGTGATTTAGTTTACAAAGTTGTGCTTTGCTTTCCTGTTCTTTCGATGGAAACTTGTTTCTGTGCCTTACAGTGCAAGATAACACTTTTCGGTTTTCCTGTATTCTTAATTGAGCGAGTGACACACATGTGATTCAGTTTACAAAGTAGTGCTTTTCATTTACGTTCTTTCGTTGGAAACTTGTTCCTGTTAGGAATAAGTTAGGGTTAGGGTCAGGGTTAGGGTTAGGGTTAGGGTTAGTTTAGGGCTCGGTAAGGGATAGGGTTAGGATTAGGGTTAGGGTTAGGTTAGGGCTGGATAAGGGATAGGGTTAGGGTTAGGGTTAGGGTTAGGGTTAGGGGTTAGGGTTAGGGTTAGGGTTAGGGTTAGGGACGTAGGGTTAGGGTTAGGGTTAGGGTTATATCACTTTTCAGGTTTCCTGTTATAATAATTGAACAGGCGACACATATGTGAATTAGTTTACAAAGTTGGGCTTTGCGTTTCTGTTCTTTCAATGGAAACTTGTTTCTGTGCCGTACAGTGCGAGATAACACTTTTCAGTTTTCCTGTATTCCTAATTGAGCGAGCGACACACAGGTGATTCCGTTTAAAAGTAGTGCTTTGCTTTTCTGTTCTTTCGTTGGAAACTTGTTCTTGTGCTGTACAGTGAGATATATCCCTTTTCAGTTTTTCTGTATTCCTAATGGAGCGAGTGACACACATGTGATTTAGTTTACAAATTAGTGATTTTCTTTTTTGTTCTTTCATTTGAAACTTGTTTTGTGCTGTACAATATGATATATCACTTTTCAGTTTTCCTGTTATAATAATTGAACAGGCGACACGTATGTGAATTCTTTTACAAAGTTGTGCTTTGCGTTTCTGTTCTTTCGATGGAAACTTGTTCCTGTGCTGTGCAGTGCGTTATATCACTTTTCAGTTTTCCTGTTATAATAATTGAACAGGCGACACATATGTGAATTAGTTTACAAAGTTGTGCTTTGCGTTTCTGTTCTTTCGATGGAAACTTGTTCCTGTGCTGTACAGTGCGTTATATCACTTTTCAGTTTTCCTGTTATAATAATTGAACAGGCGACACATATGTGAATTAGTTTACAAAGTTGTGCTTTGCGTTTCTGTTCTTTCGATGGAAACTTATTCCTATGCTGTACAGTGCGTTATATCACTTTTCAGTTTTCCTGTTATAATAATTGAACAGGCGACACATATGTGAATTAGTTTACAAAGTTGTGCTTTGCGTTTCTGTTCTTTCGATGGAAACTTGTTCCTATGCTGTACAGTGCGTTATATCACTTTTCAGTTTTCCTGTTATAATAATTGAACAGGCGACACGTATGTGAATTAGTTTACAAAGTTGTGCTTTGCGTTTCTGTTCTTTCGATGGAAACTTGTTCCTGTGCTGTGCAGTGCGTTATATCACTTTTCAGTTTTCCTGTTATAATAATTGAACAGGGGACACGTAT